>NC_138974.1:46807500-48040000 GCF_055761805.1 Camellia sinensis
CACCACTTGTTTGAGTGATTGTATATTTTTGGTGCTTTTCACACTTAATTTCAGCGCTAATCACCTCTGCAACTTCCCTCCTTTCTTGGTTTTTCTTTTTTCTTTGAAAGTGGTTGCAAGTCACTTGTTTGCCTAAGTGTGAAATTGAGGTTTCACTCTTAATGGTTTAATCCCTTAGGGGGTTCATTACCAACGATATGATATTTCTTTCATACCCAAAGCAAATTGTGTCTCGAGCTTTTCTTCCCGTTAGAGGACTTTAACTAACCTTTTGGACTTAATTGGATTAAGGAATGGTTGGTAAAGTAAAATGAGTAATTAAAATTTGGGACTAAATGTGAGCCAATATAAGAATTTGGTTACGTTTTGATGTGTTCAATCGGACGTTAATTGAACACATGGAACTTGGACCATTTCGTACTTGTTAGTGATGAAATGATCCAAATCTCCAAGGTTAATTTCTTCCTTTGATCTTTCATGAAAGAGAGGAGGTTTGTGTCTCATTTTGCATGTATTGAATTTGCACCTCTTGAATCACAAGCCATCATGCAATGAAATTGCTTGAGTTGGTGGTTTGTGGCTTACGTTTATAACTCCTTGGATTTGCTTATGAAAAGGAGGGGTGAGTTGTGCAGACAATCTGTGGGAATACCCTCTTTTTGCTCTGTTTGTTCTCTATTGCAGCAAGTTGAACCAGTGCATCAGTGGCCGGCAGGTCGCTGGTAAGCCACTTCTATGGCCGGCAGTCTTTACCAGTGACCGGCTGGCCACTGATGCAAACCTCAACAGAATGTTGGTAAGGTGGAGCAAAATGGTTCTGGAAGTGTTCAACTATGTAAACTGAGGCTTTCGGGAGAGAAATGGAGATCTTTCCGGGTGATATCCGGGCATGTGCATCTTCCATTGCCCGAGGCAGAGTAGTGGTAGAGTAGTTAAATACTTTAATTATGTAGCATATTTGCATTTGTGTTATAATTTGACTAGCTTACTAGTTAGTTAAATAAAAAGTGTTGTAATAACTAGTTAATTAGTTTAGCTAGTTATTCACTTGGTTTGTAATAATTAGCTTAATTAGCTTAGCCTTAATTAGTTGCTAGTTAGTTTTGCTTTATTCATTTGGACTCTCCTTCATGAGATCAAAATGTAATAATGTGTATGTCTTCCAACCCCACGTCTTTCTCGCTTTTATTTAATCGCTTTTGATGGTTAGATCAGGGACATGTTTCAATTAGCATACTTTATGCTTGCATCCATTCATCTTGTCTTGCATGCACCAAGGCTCGGCGCATCATTCAAATTGCATTGTTGTTTCAATTACTTCATTGAATACGTGCTTAGATCTTATGTCTTGAATTAACTCATATGCCATAATAGTAGCCGAGCCTAGTAATTGCATATTACATGTGTTGCATTAGACATCTTGTATAGTTAGGGATCATGCATATTTTTCTAACTCATATCTTCTTAGCTTGGAGTACTAGGTGAGTTTTTTTAGTGCTTTAGCATACTTGCATGAGTGTAAGTGATTGCTATGACTAGCATGCTTGCCATGAGGCTAAATGCTTACTTGTTTAACTGCCTGAATGCTTGTGGATGAAGGCTTGTTGCTTGAATTGGAACGATTCAACGAATGTGCTTTTAAGCCTACTATGTCTAGTGCCAGATTCACAGTTTTAAGCCCACTTTGTTGAGTGGCAAATTTGCAAACTTTAAGCCCACCTGAGGTGGTAAATTCAATCCCTTTTCACAAAAGCAAACATGAAATTGAATTGTTCCAATTTGAGCAAACTGGTCTATACTTGCTTGTGCGCATCACGTAGTAAAGCTAGCGTAATAACCGGAACAAGAGCACATAATCTATATAAAAATCATATCATAATTAGTAGAGGCTAATCTTTGATCGGGCAAGCGGGGGTGCTCAATCCATGACCTTTCCCTCTCGTACCTAAGTTCCTGAGCCGAGGTAACTTTGGTGATGACAGACACGTGGCCTTTAGCACGAGTCATGGGTTTCCTAAATTTTTCCAAAAATAAAATATTTAGGTGGCTACTCTATATCTGGCAAAACAGTCCAATTTTGGAATTTTTGATTTAAAATTGATTTTTCAAAAGATTTGCTGGATTTGGACTCTTTGGTATTTATCGATTTCACATTGCAGAGTGGAGCCACTGCACATAAGCCCCCAGTCACTATGGAGGAATTGATCCACCACCTTCAGCGAATAGTTGAAACTCTACAGCAAGATGTTGTCCACCAGGCCGAGGTCACAACCCGTCAAGCTGAGGTAATAAATCGGCTGGAACAACAACAACCACAGCTAGCAACGGCTTCTTCATCCCATGCACTTCATACGGGTATTCCAACACCTGGAGCCACTGCCCATACCGCTAATGCCCATGCTGAAAATCAGGGCAATCTGGTAAAGCTGATCCCACCACAGGCCTCCAAAAAACCTGTGTATCAAACCGAGGCTCCGTTTGAATTTGAGGTTGATCGAACTGTGCTTAAGGTCAACAAGCTGGAGAAGCTATTCAAGTGAGCACAAGGTGTTAACTCCATCCCCAACATAGAAGATGGGTATATTGACTCTGCAGTGACATTGCCAGATCCGTTCAAAATGCCACACATCAATAGATTCGATAGCTCCAAGGATCCCATGGTTCATCTACGGCTATTTTCAAACATCTTGCGGCTGATGGGCCTGACCAGATTACAGAAACTGTCTCTTTTCGGCCGGACCATGTCAGGAATAGTAGCCATATGGTATGCAAAGTTGAAGGATTCTGTGAAGTAGAACTGGGAGGAAATGGCCAAGGCCTTTATTGCTTAATACTCGTACAACACGCAGATCAAGGTCACAAATCATAATCTTGAGACAACATGCCAGGAGCCGAATGAGGACTTCTCAAAATTTGGGACAAGGTGGAGGGCTAAAGCTTCAATGATGACCACCTGGCCTTCCGAGATAGACCAAATAAGGATGGTAGTCCACAATTTGCACGGGAAGTTGTTATAGAAAATGATCGTCTTACCTCTGTTCACGTTCACTGAGCTCCATGAGATGGGGGTTCAGATTGAAGACGTCATGAAACATGGGGTAATTATTGATGAGAAAGAGTAGGCCAAGAGGCCTTTTGTGCGTAGTTCCAATGCTACCATCTGTGGTAGCACAATTACGTGGCCAACGGATATGAGCGTTGTCACCACCATAACCAAGACCGCTAATCCTTTTGCCAATACAGCTCCACAAACATCAGCCAACTCTGCCTGATTCCAGAGGACCTTTACCCAACTCTACATGACCCTATCTCAAACCATGAAGGTGTTGGTCAAAAAGGGACACCTCAAACCATTAGAACCTTGCCCACTACCTGATCCTCTTGCACCCAAACACAACCCAGCCAAGTACTGTGCATTTCACCAGTAGCACGGTCACGATACCAACCAATGCTTTAGACTGCATCATGAGATTCAAGACCTCGTTGACAACAAGGTGATTGCACCTCCCCAGAAACCAAATGTAACTGCAAACCCTCTCCCGGCCCATAATCAAGTTTCTCGACCTCAAAATCTAAACCTAATCCATACACTGACCATCCCCTACAACCCCAGGGTATATATTACCCTTTCCCATCTACCCAGACCGATGGTATTCATTCTTGAAAGCATAGATTTGTGCATGATGGACACGTCCACACTTCAACCTAACCCTGTGGTGGTGACAGTTGCAGTAGAAGGGAAGTTGGCCTTAGAGAAGAGTATGAGTCCGTTGCCTGAGCACCCTAAGGACTTGTCTGAGGGGGTGTACGATCCAAGCTACTACATTGTGTCGATTGATCAAGCCAAGCCATAAGTGGTATTGCCAACTGTAGTGGAGGTCAATGTGGTTAGGGAGGATGGCTCGAGCCAAGGTTTGGATGAGCTGGCAGAACTTGATGAAGACTTAGACAACCTGCAGTTCTTTGATGAACAAGATCATGGGGATGTGCAGATTGACTGGTTCGATTTGAATGGATCAACCGACAACCCTGGGTGGTTGAGTGATGAACCAAACATGGAGGAAGGAACTGAAACGAAATCGGAAGAAAAGGAAGCAGGAACTGCTGTAGTGGCCGGAAGGGCCGATGAAAAGGGAAAACTATCGGAGAACACTGGCGTGGAAAATTCAGCTCAAGAACTTGGCACTGTGAGCATTGTGGACATAGAACATGAAGCTACACTGAAGTAGTTTGAACAAGAAAGGGGTGAAGACAACCAGGAAGCTATAATGGCCCAACAACCTGCGGGGGATACTTATGATGTGAGACTGATCAGAACAAAGCCGGACAACTTTTTGTCGGCTGCCGGAGGTGTATGGTGGGAGGATGATGATCTACACTTAGCTCACACCGCCGAAGATTGGGGTGAGTGCCTGCCAGATAACACCTGGTATGCGGAAGAGATAGATCACATGACAAGAAGTGGGCGGTATTTTAAGCCACCGCACTTAGATCAAGCTGAAGCATCTAGAAAAGACAGAGAGGTTGAGAAACAGAAAGAGAAGCAGTTGGAAGAAGAGGTAGTGCTGAAGCAATTGAAGAAAATCCAAGCTGACATCCCAATTTGGGGTCTTCTCATGGCCTTCTGGGTGCATCAACAGGCAGTACTGTCAACAATGGACAAACCGAAATTTTACATGAACTCTACCCCTGAACAACTTGTGGAATTGGTCTTCCCAGGTGGTGCCGGGCTAACCCTAACCTTTTCTGACAAAGAACTGCCGCCAAAAGGCTCAACTCATAACAAAACCCTTGTTCATATCTGTAGTGCAGGGAGAAATGGGTACCGGTGGTATTGATAGACACCGGTTCAACTATCAATGTCTGTCCTTCTCGCACAGCTTATGCAATCGGCCTTTAACTGGAAAACTTTGTGCCTACTGCCTAAGTAACTCGGGCATATGATAATACAAGCAGAGAGGTTATGGTCATGGTGCAAATTAGAGTCCAGGTGGGCTTAACTCAGCAAGATGTCGAGTTCCATGTCTTGGATGTACCGGCCACTTTCAACTTACTGTTAGGGAGGCCCTGGTTGCATCATGTGAAAGCTGTCTCTTCCACCCTTCACCAAATGTTAAAGTAACTCTACGGGAAGGGAGTGGCGATTGTTTTCGAGAATTCATCCATCCATCCTTCGCCAGAGGTGACTATACCAGTGTTGGAGATCACCCATGGCGAGGAGGATGTATTCTTTTCAGGGTTCACTTTGGTCAAGGCTCGAGTAGTGCAGACCATCTTGGCCGTAGATGAAGGCATGTATGTTAGTGCTCAATCTATCTATGTCATGAACAAACTACAACATATACCAGGAATGGGGCACGGAAGAAGTGGCCGGAAAGGTGTCACAGCATTGGCCGATGTGCCGCACAATCCACATGCCTTTGGTTTGGGTTATGTACCCACCAAAGATGACTGGATCAGGAAATGAGATGAAATCAAAGGCAGAGCTAGAGCCAAGCAAGCTGTGAAGCACTATGAGCTCATTCACAGGCCAATCCGGGGAGCGCTGAATGGCCATTTTGTCCGAGAGGGAGAATATTTCCCCTTTTATGGTTTTCTCGAGCCCTGGATGAATTCTATGAAGCAACATGTTCCTGGGTTCGAAATCTTCTTTGACCTGCAACTGCAAGATAGTGATACCAAGGAAAAGGTTGAACCAAGTATTGAAGCTGAACAGAGCATGGAAAATGATTTAGATAACGGCGAGCTTGGAGTAGGGGCAGTATTGGCATACCTCCTTACAGATCCTGCGACTGACTAAGAGAACTTGGGGGATAACCTTACGATGTCCATGATCGGGGACCAACTGGGTGTGAACCCATCCAGCAGCATTTTGGATGCATCAGAGGCACCATCTCTTATTTGGCAGTTAGAGGAGGGCTACCTGTCTAGTTCTGAGTCGGGTGATGAGCCATAATCTGATTCCACAGAGTCTGTGGAGTCGGAATTAGATTCTGGTTCTTCTAAGTTCAAGTCAGGTATTCCCGGGGGTGATAACCCGGATGCCAAGGTCTTATCCAGGTTGTCTTTCTCTTTTGCTTTTGAGTCAGTTGTAACCGAAGGGCTGAATCTTATGAATGAGAATGCTGCCGATTCTGAGTATTTCTCTGTGCCGCTTATTCATTGCATTGACCAAGATTTTCAGAATTTTAATGAAAACGAAGAGGAAGGAATTCCTTTGGTTCTGAAAAACTTGATTAATCAAGAGGAGGAGAGGTTTGCAAAACCCTATGCTGATGAAATCATTGCTATTAATGTGGGTACTGAAAAGGATCCGCGTTTGGTTCAGATTGGGTTTATTAAAAGATTTCAAAGATGTTTTTGCGTGGTCCTACGAAGATATGCCTGGAATCGATTATGAGATTGAATAGCATCGGATCCCTCTTGACCCCGAGGCTTGACCTATCAAGCAGAAGCTACATAGAATCCATCCGGATTGGGCGTTGAAAATCAAAGAAGAGGTCACCAAGTAGATCAAGACAGGTTTCTTGTTAGTATCTGAATATCTGACTTGGTTGGCCAATATCGTCCTAGTGCCAGAAAAGGATGGTAGAATCCTGGTGTGTGTGGACTTCAGGGATTTAAACAGAGCTAGTCTGAATGACGACTTTCCTCTACCGGACATTATTGAGTTAATGGATTTCACCACAGGCCATGCATTGCTCTCATTCATGGACGAATTTTTCGGGTATAACCAAGTTCTGATGGCCCCCGAGGACAGAGAGAAAGCTGTATTTACTACGTCGTGGGGTACCTACTGCTACTGGGTTATGTCGTTTGGGCTAAAGAATGCCGAAGCTACCTACCAGAGGGCTGCAACCACTATTCTACATGATACGATCCACAAAGAGGTCGAAGTGTACATGGACGACATGATCGTCAAGTCCAAAGAAAGAGAGGGCCACTACACTGCCTTGGAGAAATTCTTTCAACGGATCAGAGAATACATGTTGAGATTGAATCTACAGAAATGTACTTTCGGTGTGACAACAGGGAAAATGCTGGGCTTTTTGATCACACAGAGGGGCATCAAAGTAGATCCTTCCAAAATCAAGGCCATCCTAGAAATGCCACTACCAAGGACTGAAAATGAGGTGTGAGTCTTTCTAGGCAAGGCGCAATTCATAAGAAGGTTTATTTCCAAATTAACCTTGACTTGTGAACCACTATTTGGTCTTCTGAAGAAAGGAAAGAAATTCCGATGGGATGATCAATGTCAATTCGCCTTTGAGCAGATTAAGCAGTACCTTCAGAATCTGCCTATGTTGTCACCGCCATAGCCAGAGAAGCCTTTGATTCTGTACCTGTCAGTGACAGACATGACTATGGGATGCATGCTCACTCAAGAATTTGAAGATAGAGTGAAGAAAGCCATCTATTATTTTAGCAAGAAAATGCTGGATTATGAGACCCGCTATACTCCGTTGGAGAAAGCTTGCCTAGCTTTGGTATGGGCCACCAGGAAGTTGAGGCACTGCTTGTTAGCTCACTCCGTAATTCTAGTTTCGAGATTAGATCCCATCAAATATCTCTTTGAGAAACCAGTGCTTACAGGTAGGCTAGCTTGTCGGTTGCTTTTCTTCTCCGAATTTGATCTCAAATACGTCACCCACAAGTCGGTCAAAGGAAGAGCTGTAGTGGAGTTCCTGGCAGATCACCAGGTAGAAGGGGATAAAGCGGTGGAATACCTGTTCCCAGATGAAGCCATTCTGCAAGTAGAGGAAGAAACTTGGATGATGGACTTTGACAGAGCGTCTAATTAGTACGATTATGGGATATGTGTCTTGCTGATAGCACCCGACAACTCCCACATACCTTTAGACTTCAAACTCCGATTCAAGGTGTCCAATAACGAAGCAGAATATAAAGTGTGTATCGCTGGTTTAGAAGCCTGCCTGGAACTATGGGAAAAAAAGGTTGGATGTTATCGGGGACTCGAATTTAGTTGTTTCTCAAACAAATGGAGCCTAGAAAGTCAAAGAAGAAAAGATGAAGGTTTATCACCAGACCCTAAACGTTCTAATTCCTAGGTTTGAAAAGTTGACTTTCACGCAGCTACTGAGAGAGAACAACAGGTTTGCTGATGCTTTAGTAACTCTATCTTCTATGGTAGACATCTCGTTTGGAGTCTGGATGGGCCTGATTATCATTGACTAGAGATACACGCCGGCTTATGAAACTATCGCTGCAATAGATGAAGCGCAAGACAAAAACCCTTGGTACTACGATATTTGGAACTTCTTGGAAAAGGAGATTTATCCACTAGAGGCAAATGCCAAGGACAAATGGGGAATACGGCGAATGGCTATCCCATTTATCATCTGCGGAGGTAAACTGTACAAAAGAGGTCATCTAGGAATGTACAAGTTGTGTGTCGAAGAAGAGAAATCATAACACCTGATGGAAGCCATCCATAGAGGAGAGTGCAGAGCGCACATGAACGGAGTGATGTTAGCCCGAAAGATTCTTATGCAAGGCTACTACTGCTCCACTATGGAGGAGGATTGTATTTGTTTAGTTCGGCGATGCCACAAATGCCAAATTCATGCTAATCGCATGAAACTCCCGCCGTCAAAATTATACTACATGACTTCTCCATGGCCTTTCTCAGTATGGGGAATCAATGTTATCGGTGCTGTCACACCAAAAGGGTCAAATGGGCATGAATACATTTTGGTGGCAATTGATTACTTTACAAAATAGGTGGAAACTCAGTCTTTTGCAGTGTTAAAAGCATCGCATGTGGCCAAGTTCATTAGAAACAATATCATTTGTCGGTATGGGGTCCCAAACGAGATCATATCAGATAATGGCTCCCACTTCAAGAAAGATGTGATAGACTTGTTGGAGAAATAAAATGTGGCTTTTCATAAGTCATCTACATATAGGCCGCAAACCAATGGAGCTATTGAAGCCGCCAAAAAGAACATGAAGAATATCTTGCAAAAAATGATTGAGACCTACAGGCACTGGCTAGATAAATTGCCATTTGCACTATAGGGCTATGGAACTTCAATTCGAATGTCTACAGGGGCAACTCCTTATTCTCTTGTTTATGGGATGGAAGTTGTTTTGCCAATCGAAATAGAAGTCCCGTCCTTGCGAGTTATGGTTGAGTGTCAGATAGCAGAGGCGGACTAGCAACAGAGTAGATTTGAGGAGCTGATGTTGTTTGATGAGAGAAGGCTGAAAGCATTGTATCATGTTCAGGGCTACTAGTGCAAAATTGCTAGGGCTTTTAAGAAGAAAGTTAAGTCCCGAAATCTCAAAGAGGGGGATATGGTGCTGAAAGACAACCGAGCTCCCATTCATGACCCCAGGGGCAAATTCAGACCCAATTGGACTGGTCCTTACATCATCAAAGCTATTTGGTCGGGTGGAGTTGTTATTCTCATGGACTTAGATGGCTTGGAATTTTCACAACCGATCAACATGGACAAGTTGAAGAAATACTATCCCTAAGAGGCTCGCTAGGCCGAAAACCCAGGAGGGCAACCTAGGCAAAAGTTAGAGCATGAAAAATTAGAAATAAAGAAAAACTGAGCTCACAAGGTTGAAAACCCTAAAGGGCGACTTTGGCAAAAGTTAGAGCACAAAAGGAGAGTGTTAATACTCGTGTGAACCTGAACCGAACTACGTAAGGCCCGATTCCCATCTTTGGGATACGCAGGTAACTTCATCCTGAAGTTCAACCGTAATCACCTCCAACTCAACTGTCCTGTCCATGTATTTGATTAGGTCATATTTGTATGTCCTTTACCTAAGAGTTCGGTTGTGATCTTTACTCTGAGAAAAGAGTTGGTTACAATGCTGAGTAGTGGTGTTCAATCAAGGGGCAATTTGTGATCTTTTGATTCGGGGTTATACATATTGAGGATTGATTTTGTGCATGTCAAGTGGTGATCCTTTTCGAAAATGGTTTTGAAAAGTTTTGATAAAAGTTGATTTTGTTCAAAATTTTGCCTTTTACAACTTAGACCATTTTTGGACCAAAAGGAAAATTTTTAGTGCTCACAACTTTAAGTTCATTGATTTCAACATAAAAGCTCTCCAACTCTCTGATACAAATCAAAGTTTCTTTTATTACATCGAAAAAACTTGAAAAGAAAGGTCAAAGCAATAAACTAGGGGCATAGATGAGTCAGGTGCTCCTACGTCCCTTGCTCGTGTTTGTGGAAGCTTCTGAAGCCAAAGTGGGCCCGGTTTGTGCTTCATCCTCGAGCCAAGCCATGCATTCGCCAGAAAGGGCATAACTAAAACTGGGGCGGGGACTAGAAGCTTTCTCATCCTCCAAGCAGTGAGGTACCACGCCAAATGTGAACCACGCATAGGGAATGAAATCGGGTACTCTACGCCCTCCTCTGGGCAGGTTTGATTATGCCCAAATTGACATCTAAACCGGAAGGAAAAATAGAACACACAATACGTGAGGCCGATCAACTGTATGCCAGGCTACTAAGCCATGCTGTAACTCATTTCAGTCAGATTAAGCCAGGGGTAATGCTAAGGTATGTCAGCAGTAGGCCTGTTATACATCCAGTTGCACCACTATCCCTCATTCGGGAAATCCATTAGTTGGTGGCGAAAGAAATAACCTTGAGTTGAGTATTCAGGGCAAGAGTCCACTACCTTCAGCTTACCCATAAGCCACATCTGGGGAGGGATGAAAGAAAAAAGAGATTAAAGAATAGAGAGATGTATATTGAGAGAAAAGTGAGAAAAAGGGCTTTGAGAGAAAAATAGAGCATGAGTGCCGAGTGATGTGAGAAATACGTATGAGAAAAGGTGGGAAATAATACCTGAAGAAGTAGTTGGCTCCCCACGAATCGGGTACTCTCTCGTCGATGAAAGGCATCTAAGCCCATCAAGGTCTCGGCCAGCACCGAGCCAATGCAACTCTTGCCTTCTTTCAAACCTTGGGCCACTTTGATCAACCGAATGTTGAACCCGCCAAAGCTAGGGGCAAGTAGAAAATGAGCAACCAAACGCAAGCACAGGGCATGTTGCCGAAAACCTCGCTAGAAAAGGTCGCCTCTGTCACTGACGTCGGAAAATCAATGAATCAAGCTGGGAATTTCTAGCTCTCCATTGTGGGCCAAAGATCAAGCCTTGTGCAGAATGAGCCCACAGATCCGTCCCAAAGCTTGGGCGTGGCCAAAACGGGGCTGAGGCATGATTTCCTCATTGTGTCGGGATTCCATCAATGCCTGAAATTCTTCAATTGTTGGGCATATTTCTTGTCCCCCGAAGTGAAAGATGTGTGTAATCAGGTCCTAGCATCGAGCCGCGACATGAAGGGACGGAAAACAAAGTGAAGTTCGGCTCAACAGAAAAGGTGCATTTATGTCAAAACCCCAAAAATTTACCTTTTTTATCCCGTCAAAAGTCGCTATCCAATCCGAGAGCTTTTCGATAAAAAATGGCTCCATTTATGGAAGAAATTGCAGTTGAAATGAGGTTCTGAAGAGAAATCACGAAACTAAACCTTTGTAGAAGATAAGGTTGTGAGTGGAAGCCAGCTGTCAACAATCTGGAGGTTCCTCACACTGGTGGCCGGCAAGCCACCCCCTTTGGCCGGCAGTCCCTTTTTCTGGTATGCCGTCAATCTATGTGCTGGACAGTGTTGGAAGCTTGTGTTTTGTCTTGACCTTCGAGTGTTTTCAGGTCTTATTTTGAGTCTTTTTGGTTCTAGCAAGTTTGTTTATTTGTATTTGAGTTGTTTTTGCTTTGTTTGTCCAGTCGTATTTTGTATTTTGGGTTGTTGGTTGGCTCATTAGCCGATTAAGAACATTGTTTCAATCAAGTGCTCTATTGGCCAATTCGATCTCATGTCTATTTCATGCAAATATGGTGCTCATGCTGCAAAAATGACAACACTTTTTATAAAAACTGCAAGATTTTATTCCAATCATGGCTTTTACAAAAGAGGTGTACAAGTTTTCAAAGCAAAAAAAAACTTATCTGAAGCGCCACAATGTGTTAATACTACCAAACAAAAAGAAACTAAACAAAAATTACAAAAAATCAGCGCCAGTCGCCTTAAGGTCGAGAGGCCCTCTTCGTCCTCTTCCTCAGAGCAGAGAACTCGAGGGCACTATCTCCATCGGCACCACTGTCTGAATCAGTCTTTGAACCAGAACCTGAGCCGATATCATCTTCGTTCTTTACCTCAGAGTCCTTCTCACCGTCAGCTCTGCTCTCGAATCCCAAGCCAGCATCATCGTCTCTCATCTCGAACGGCTCAGAATGCTGACTCACTACCTCCTTAGTGTCACTGGTCTCAGCATCATCGTCGCTCAAGATGGGCTCTAAATGGCTACTCTAGCCTCGAGTGCCCCTACCTTTGCCTCGACTGTGGCTCATATCTCGGCCACGAGCTAGGGCCTGTCCCTCTCTCCTCCTTGCTACTGGAGGAGGTACTGTCGGTGCTGCTACTGTTGCCGCTGGTGCCATTGGTACAGATGGGATCTAAAAAAGGAGTTGTCAACATATCAGTCACAGTGTGTATATCAGATATAGTGTAAGTACAGTGTGTGAGTGTAGTGTATCAGGTGCAGTGTATTAGTACAGTTTGGGAAAGAGTATAGTTGAAATGCTAGTGTATCAGTGGGAATATGATAGCATGAAACGTAAACTGAAGGAAATTACTGGGATATCGTGGAGACCAAGCAGTGTCTCCCTCCTCTATACCATGGTTATCAGAGAAGCTATCAACTTGAGAGCGCCCCCCGTGTACTTTATAGATGCCTGCAAATGTTTTTAGATGATTAGTGTTCACAATAAACATATCTAAAATGAAATGTGATGTGCTAATGGTAAAGCGTGGTCTATACCTGGGATGAGCCTCGCAGTCCGACAAGCTCATATCCAGCCTCTACCAATTCAATCAGGATCTGATAAGCTATCCTTGTAGCCATCTAGCATATAAGCATAGTGGGAAGCTCTAGCCAACAAATAGCCTGCTCAACAGGGGGAGCCCCTCTAGCACGGGCCCTAGTCACCCTAGTCGTCTCTCTCGTCGTAGGAGCCCTTGCCCCCTCGCCTCTGTGAGCGCCTGTCAGAGGTGGCATAAGATGGGTTTGAATAAAGGTCGTGTAGTCACACTCGTCTCTGAAGTAATCAACATCCAAGCCCACCATGGACTATGTGGCTGCACTAACGGATAGGCTATCCGCTGACCTCATAGACTCCGTAGGTGGCATTGGAACAATCGGATCCAGCAAGCCCATGGTCTGGCGAATGAATCTCTCGCTCAAGAACCAGGCTCGGCAGATTGGACCCTCTAGCAGGATCAAGGAACGCGATGTGGCCTATACTCCCGCGTACTGGTCCCGTACCCTAACCGGCATCATGGCCCAGGGCTACCACGCAATCTGCAAACATAAAGTGAACAAATTTTTAGTTGCTGTTAGTTGCTAAAATGTGAATAAAAACAGTTTTAAAGCAACAATGACAGTGTTTTGGGTTACCTTGTGGGCGGTCACACTGTCAAAATAATGGCAAAAGAAAGCAAAGGTCTCGCGAGTCTGATGCTGACATTGGCCATCATACCGCCTCCAGTAAGGGACTATCGGAGAAAACTCCTCCATGGGCTCTGGGGCGAGGGATGGGAAATACACTTAAACCCATAGCTGCAAGGAAAATGCAATGATATGTGATTAACAATGCATAAACAGATGCAGAAAATGCAAAGCAGAAAACACAATGTATGAACAGATGCAAAAAGTATAAAGTAGAAAGCACATGTGTTGAACGGATATAAAGCAGAAAATGTAAAGTAGAAAGCGTAAAGTGCAAAGAGGGAACTAAAATGCATACCTCTCAGGCTCGCCAGTAGCCTCCGATCAGCTCTCGCCTCAGGCGTGAGGTAAAGCTCATATAGTTGTAAAGGGTGGCGAGACCAGCTCCGCCCCAGTCGTAGAAGTGTACTCAGAAAAGAGTCACCAGGGCACTCAACAAATATAAACCTACGGTGTTCCACCTGTTCGAAAATAAGTTGGTACCGAGGACAAACATCAGAAAGCCTCTGGCATACTGCTCCATCTCCTCTAACGTCTCGGGCTCGCTTCCTCAGAACTGCTCAACAAACAAACTATATCTAACCATGGCTGGTTGGTACAGAGGTGGACGTGCTCCCAACAGCTCGATCCAGGCAGCCTCCCATTCTCCCATGTCGATGTCAAAGGGGATCGGATCACCCCCTACTCCTAAGCCTGTGATCATGGCAAAGTTACAGGAAGTCATCGTCATTTCTCTGATAGTAGAGAAGTGGAAGGAGTTGGTGGTGTCCCACCACCTCTCCACAAGCACTCCTAGAAGAGGACAGCTCGCAATGACCCGTGTCAAGCTAGAGTAGAAAAGGCTGAAGCTGGTCTCAGCAACAATGTCACGGACTCCAGCAGGGAGCTCGCCATACCAATCTCTCACTATTGTGGATCAGTACCCCTTGTAGGCACGAGACTCTCCCTGTGGCAAAGAACAAATGAATGAGATTGGGTAGTGATGAAAGTACAGTCAGATGAAAGGCAATGTAAGAAATGTAGTGAAAAGACAGGCAGGAATGTATGAGAACATAGTTCATACCTCAGTGGCGCTGGATGAAAGGTGGGAGGCCAGTTCTCTCAATAGGAGGTCCTATGGTACACCGCGAGCAAAGTCGCTGAAATGCTGGATGCCTCTGGGTGGCAATATAAGTGTGCGGGGATGATATCTCACCAGATCAAAAGGCTGTACTCTCAATGGTAGCCGCTCTGGCTCGAACTCAGGCTCAAACTCCACCTCAAGGTCGGCCTCAATGCCTTGAGCTGCCTCGTCAGCCTCGTCAACTACCGGCCCCTCTACCTTGGGAACGGGTGGGAATGCAGACGGAACCTCTTGAGGAGCACCGCTGGGTGGACTATCATCTGCCATCTGGAAAATGGTTGAAAAGTATGTGAAAAATGAAGAAAAATGGAGAAAAGAGGGTAAACTTGGAAAAAGTCAACCCTAGGAGAGAAAATGGGAGAAAAAGTCAAAGTCTGGAAAAATTCATGAAACCCGAGAAAAACTCGAGGGGAACAAGCCTAAAGTGGTGAAAATCCAAGAAAAGGCGTCGAAATCAAAATCTAATTGGTTCAAAGTGAAGAGAACTAAGAGGGTTTTACGAAAAAAGTTTGCGTGGGGTATTGGAAAACGTGTAAAAAGCACAAATCTAGAGAGAAGGAGCACTTAGAGAGAGAGAGAGGGAAGATTTTTAGACCTAGGGTTGTGTGGAAATGAAGTGTTGTGGTCTATACTTAAAGACCTGAGGCAAAAGGACCAAAATGCCCCGAGTCTGCCATCGATGGCCGACAAGTGGCCGATAGGCCATATTGGTGGCCAACAAAGCTTTTTGATGGCCTGCAGGTGGCCAACAGCCTCTCCTTGTGGCCGGCGAGTGGCCGGTGGCCTTCTCTATGTTCTGATGTTGTTTTGTGTCTTTGTTTCCCAAGAGGTGTAGGGAAGGTTCACTGTTGGGTTCAGATTGTTTCTAAGGGAGCTCAAAACTGTGTTTTGGTGCACGATGTTCCTTACTTGCCAACATAAACAAGGTGTATCCTTTGTGAACGTGTTGCAACATCTCTGGGAGCTAAATCCGCGGTTGCCACCGAATATCATTTTATTCGTTTTGTCAAATTACGCTTTTGTTCTTTTCTGTTGCATAAAATTTGCATTTCTTGTATATGCATGTTGCACGCACATCATACATCATTTATCATTTGTGCGTAGAATACGCTACCAATTTTGCGTGGAATATGCTCTCGTTTCTTGCATAGAATATGTTTTTGTTTCTTGCATAGAACATGCCGTCAATTAAAATCATACATCGGTTGCCTATCTTCTATCTTGCATGGAACATGCGTTGTCACTGTATTGATTTGTAATCTTGTTCACTTTGTGCATCTATCGCACTTGTTCACTTTTGTGCATCTACTGCACACCTCTCGTGTTTTATCTCAGGACACATGAAATGCGAGCCTAAGCGGTTTTTCTTCTACCTTAGGACGCGTGAAGCGCTGTCCTGGGCGTATTTTATCTTGAGACGCGTGAAGCGCGAGCGCGAGCTGTGAAGCCCCTGGAAAATGTATTTTCTTTAAAAACCCTTACGTTTGAATTATTTCCTTAAAAGGCCCTCAATTTCTTAAATTATTTCGAAACTTGCCGGTTAGCATTTGTAATTTTTATTGGAATAGGAATATCCTAGCCAAATTAGGTTCCTTAGCCTAATTTAATTTAATTCCACATAAATAAGGCTCCAATACATGAGTTTAATTCCAAGCCCTCACTTCTTTTATTAATTTCAAGATTTGCCCCAAACTAGTTGTAGACATCCCCGAACGTCCCGGGAGGGAATCCCCCGATTTGTTCGTTTGGGCTCACTACAGTTCAGGACTCAACGTCACAGTCTTGTATCTAATCTCGCAGAGTGCAATGCAAGACCGATGAATCATCAAAGAGTCCAAATCCGGCAAATCGTTTTTGAAAACAGATTCTTTTGAAAGAAGTGCCAAACATAGACTGCTTTGCCAGATACAGAGTCGCCACCTAAATATTTTATTTAGGAGAATTTAGGAAACCCTGACTCGTGCCTAAGGCCACGTGTCCATTATAACCAAAGTTACCTCAGCTCGGGAACATGGGTACGATTGGGGAAGGTCACTTCGTGAGCACCCCCGCTCGCCTGATCAAAGATTGGCCTCTACTAACCATGATATCTAGTTTTGAAAACATTATGTGTTCTTATTCCGGTTATTAGCCTAGATTTACTATGTGATGCGCACAACATACAAGTATAGACTGGATCGCCTGAATTGGAACAAAACATTTCATGTTTGTTTTTTAGAGCGGTTTGCTACTCGCAAGTAGGCTAAAAATGCAGATTTTGCCACCCTCGGGTGGGCTTAGAAAAGATGGTTTTGCCACTATCTAGTGGGCTTAAAACTCACAGTCCATGCATTGTTCCAATTTAGATAACCCGACCTTCACCCACAGGCATTCAGGCAGTTATAACACATAAGCACGTAGCCTCATGGTAAGCATGCTATCATAGCAGGCACTCACACGCATGCAAGGATGCTAAAGCATAAAAGCTTACCTAGTACTCCAAGCCAAAATAGAAACTAGTTAGTAATCAAATCCATGATCCCAATTCATGTTAGCAATGGCTAATGCAACGCATATAGAATGCAATTAGGATAGGCTCGGCTAACCTAAAGATGGCATATGAAATGCAACAGATAACATGTATTCAACTTGGAATTGAAATACCATGCAGTTAGTATGATACGCCGAGCCCGGTGCATGCAATACTGATGAATGAATGCACGCATGCATAGCATAAGGTATTCTAAATTAAATATGCCCTAGTACTAACCATCAAAAGTAGGTAAGTAAAAGGGAGAAAGAAATGGGGGTTGGAAGACATGCACACACACACCCACACTTATTACACAATTGCCCTCGCTCGGAAGGTCCGAAAGAATAATACAGACCGAATAACGAACTAACTATCCTAGCTAATTAATTATTACAAAACTTCTAATTAATTAACAAATTAATTACAAAAAACAGCCTAAATATGAAACTAAAAGAGACCGTCGTAGCTCTTCCTCGGAATGCGTGGATGATGTATGCTCGATTTGCCTTGCCCGAAAGCCCGCTGCCATGCCATTGTTGCCTCTGTTTGCACTGTCCTATACCTCTGAGGACTGTGAAAACCCTGGAGATGCCTCTGAATTGCTCCCTGAGCATTGTGAGATGCCACCGACCAAGGCATAAGATCACCGGCCATTGATAAATGGTCATCGACCAATTGTTGAGCCATCAGCTAATTATTTTTGGTCGGTCGGCACTGTAGGTAGCCGGTTGGCCAAATCTTCCTGCAGAATCCTGTTTTGACAGCAGCAAAGGACAGACAAGGCATGGCATGGAATTTTCAAGAAAATGTGTGCATGTCCACTCTCCCTATCTTGTTATGGACTCAAGGGGGTGTGGACCTCGGTACTCGGGCCACCAATCACTCATTTTGATGCATGGTGGGCAAAAGTACCAAGCTTGCAAGTCAATGTAAATGAATGCAACAAAAACACATGAGTGCTACATGCCCTATCATGTTGAGATCAAAGGCATCAGCGACTGAGGATTGAGACGTGTTTCGTCACTTTGAGTACGAACACATTTCATTCCTCATGCTTGGTTTGACACCCCAAACCAAGCAAAATGTAATGCATGTATGCAACGTGGCTCAAGTATATACATGATGCTAAGGTACAAAACATGCCAAATGCAATGTAACCTATCATGCAAGTGTGCAATGTGCCAAGCATGCAATGCTACAATGCAACCTAGATAGGCAACTAGGCAAAGTGATAAGCATGTAACAATGCACTAACTACAATGATGCAACAATCATACAATGTAATGAGCATGCTACAAGATGCAAATGCATGATCCATGGATCTACACTAAGATGGAGGAACCTCAGCCACACCCCACAACAGTGGCCAAAAGTACTAAAATGATGATGCCAATCATGCAAAATAAACATGCAAACCAATGAGCCTAAGGCTAAGGTATGAAAGGAAAGTTTCAAGAGCACTCACATGATGACAAACATGGATGCTTGACTAACATATTAAGCTCTGAAAATGTATAGAGGATGATGCCAAATCAACCATGTCATGCAAGTAAGGCATGCAACCATGACCAAAACTTGAAGCCAACAAAGGGGTCCAAACCATAGCTATGTCAACCAAACCCCAAAGGAACAAAATGACCTAATCAGTCCTAAGGCACTCCAAAACAAGACTAAAGCATGCATAGACCATGGTCAAAACATGCTAAGAAATGGGTGCAAAACAAAGGGGGATTCAAGGCCACAAAAGGGAGCATTACTCTACACCTACCCCAACCCAACATGGCATGGATTACGCAAACAAAAGCAGAGTTTCAATGCATCAAAATACACCCCAAAACCCACTAATATGGTAGCCCAAATGACTTAAACAAAAGGCATGCACTATGACCCATTTCAAGGCATAAAAGAACAACTCTTCAAGGCATGAAAGGGATGATGAATGCAAGCATACAAGCATGGATTATGGACTAAAATAGCACGAGAAGTGATTCTAAATCACTGAAACAACCCAACTAAAGCATGCTAATGACTCACACACTCAAGGCTCACAGGCCAAAATGCAAAGAGGCTATACCAAACATGGAAAATATGATCAAATCAGTACCCAACAGACCTCAAGCATGATTAAATATGACCAAAAGCTTCACAAAGCTAGGCAAAAACATGCAAGCATGATGGTCTAATGGCAAGATGCATTTCTAGGAAAAATAGAGGAATACAAGGCAAGTATATTATGCATGCAAGGGGGCATTAATCTGACCAAAAACAGAGGTATATTATGACCAAATATCACCCAAAAACCTCTGAAATGGAGCCAAAAACAACTAAGCATGCATGCTACCCTTATGAGCCAAAAACATGAACAAATGAGACACAAAGGGAGAGGGGTGTCCCTCCCCTATGCAAGACCTCAAAACCACTTCTTCACCACTGAAAATCCTCTGGATTTCAGTGGTGAGAAGGTCAATGCACAAAAGTATTCAAAGCTCAACCAAAGAAAGCACAAAAGGGGCCAAACAAGGCCTAAGAGGGGGAGGTCGGCCCCAAACACAAATGAGACCTTAATGAAACATCTTAAGCATGAAAAATCAAAGTTTTTATCAGTTATACACAAAGCTAAAAACGGCATGCAAAGTAGGTTAAAAGCTAGTGCAAGATTGGGGAATATAAAGCAATAATGTTTACCATTGAAGAACACTTCAAGAACAGCAAGTCCAGCCCCCTTTTTCTGATCAAAACCAACTTAAAACTCCAAGAACAAATTCTCAACACCTCCAAAACCGAAGTATGGTGTAATACTAGGTGTTTTAGTGCAAAACTAAGAACAAAACACCCTTTTAGGCCCTTTAACACACACAAATAAAGAGAAAGAGAGAGAGATATAGAGAGAGAGTGGTGTATATATGCTATATATCTGATTTGCTGAACCTCCTCAAAGGAGGAGGGAGGCCTCCTTATATAGAAAAGGCAAAGGCCTAAGCTTCCAAGAGAAGCTAAATAAAAGGGGTCAAGGCTTCATAAAGAAGCTAAGGCAAAGGGGCCAAGGCTTCCTAAGGAAGCTGAGACAGGGGTCCAAGCTTCTTGAGGAAGCTAAGACAAAGGTCCAAGCTTCCTCAAGAAGCTAGACCAAAAGGGTGCAAAGGGTGCAAATTCCTCCATACACGTGTATGGAGGACAGGTCCGTGCACTCCAGTTGGCACAGCTGGCATGTAGAATGCCTGAAAAAGGCAAAAGGTGGTACCGGCTAGAAAAGGAGTCCATCGGCCAAATAAATGGTCGGCCGACCACATAAAGTGCCGACCGGCCATCACCAATGGCCAGTGGCAAGAAGACACGGCCGGTGGCCTCAAGCCATGGCCGGTGAGGCGTGGGGATGGCCAACAAGCCATTCTCTACCTTCCAAAGCAAAAACCAACAAGTGTTTGGTCCAACCAAGCACAAGACAACCGAGTTGAGAGATCCTGAGGCAAGGCACGTAGCCGAGACCTCCGGGAAGTCAAAATGAACACGAACATGGATGATCACCGAGTGTTCAAACGGTGACGTCCAAGTCTTGAGGATGGTCAAAAATGGGGTGTCTACACTAGTACATGTACTTTTTATACTATAGTACCACCAAATCAATTTTTGGATCTATATATACATTGGGAATATATCCATAGTACTCATATATTGAATAAAATATACCCCATTTCCCTTCCCCATGGCCGGCCAACCTGGGAGAGTGTGAGGGATCAATTTTCAAGGCTTGTAATCATGGCAATCTAGAAGCAAAAGTACCAAGTACCCCTAAATCTAGGGATTGTGTCCCCAACCAATCTCCATTCCAACTAGAGGCTAACTGAATCTTGTCTAATCACATAATTAAGTCCCCTAATCACTCCCTATTCCATTAGACTCTAAGTAAATACAAACTTTTCAATCCAATTCCAACTAATGGACCTTTGTGTCTTTTCACACCAAATTTGCCTATATATACAACCACCCACTTAGCATAGCATACACAAAAAACACACACACACACACACACACACACACACACACACCTACATTTGGCCTAGAGGAGAGAAAGGAGAGCAAGAGAAAAGTCTTGAGAGGGAGAGGAAGAAAGAGGAGAGCAATCTTGTTCAACTTGGCCTAGCCTAGCAAGTAAGCCACAACACAACTCTCTCTTTCATTTTCTTTTTTCACATACATGCTCTTAAGGGTTCTAAACATTGTTTTCAGATGTTTTTTTTAATGATTTCCTTGTGTTAAAAAAATGAAAAGAGTTGAGCCATGATTCTACTCCTCTTGTAGTTTCCCTTAATCGGTACAAAACTATCCTTTTCATATCAATCTCTCAAACTTTCCAAAGGCACACCTTCCAGATAAATTTATGAGTCTAATATCTATTATTTAGCATGTTTTCATCACACAAAATAAATGAAGAAAAATTTCCCTTAGTGGATCTCTCTTCTCACAAATCCTCTTGTTTTTGAGTATTGTGCATTAAAAATCTATTTTTACAAACATTCTAGAAAAATGTAGAAAAATAATCTGGACCTCCATTTTATGTCAAAATCTTCCTTAAGGAGTTATCTTTCAACTAAAATTGGTTTCATTAAAAAAAGGTGAGCGGTTTATAAGAAAATCAAATTTTTGTAGCGGTCGATGAATCTGGACAGCGCTGGAGTGTTTCTTAAATAACTAAAAATCTAAAGAAGCTATCCCATTTCCGAAATATTTTCTGGAAACTAGATTAAATTGTCTACGAACCATAAGAAGGTCGAGTTCGGTTAAAATCTAAAGTAGCCCTTTTTATTTTAATCTTTAAATAGTACTGAATTTGGAAATTTAGTTTTGCATGGGTGTTTTATGCTCTTGTGTTCATGAATATTCTTATTAGTTTATGATCATGTCTTGGTATGATATTGCATGTGTTATAGTTATGTTCCTTATCTTCTTCATTTTAATGATGCATGCTTACGTGGATATTACTATTTTGTTAAGTTGGTCTAATCTTAATTTAAAACATTTAACTCAACAGAAAACTTAATTGGGATGGTATTGGGTTTTCGATCACTTGAATAATGAAGAGATGATAATGTGTTATGTATGGATTGATGGGATGCGTTCCCTATTTGGAAGTTAAAGTCTTACGCAAGTGGTTTTCGGAACCCTTGAACGGAACGGTTGTATTCGGACCCTAGGCATTTGGTGTGAGGAGGGATTTGGGCAAGGCCCATTATTACCGTTTCTTTTGAGGCCCTACGGTTGGTGCTACGTGGTACATAACTGTTGGTAGGCATCCGAGGTAAGGTCTGCAACAAAGCAGCAAAAGAGAGGGCATATCGAATAATCCACGTTCGATTCTTGTGGTTGGGAGGACGAAATCTCTTTGGGGGATTTCTAGTTTACTAACGTCTAACTTTGTAACCCTTTGTTGTTTAGTTGAATATCATGCTTCATTACTTGTTGTCATATTTGTGATTGTGTATTGGACGGGGAAAAAGGGACGGGGTGTGTGTGCATTTACTGGGCATTCAAAGCTCACAGCGTATCATGCCAGGTGCCGAAGAGGAGCTTATAGCTGGGGACGACGAGCCAGAAACCTTTGAAGACTTTTGGCTATCTGTAGACACCCATTTTTGACCGTCCTTAAGACTTGGGCGCCACTGATTGTTTACTTGGTATTGAAAGGTGTGCAGTGCAAAGGTTCGATTTCTTCGGTAAGGAGAGAGAGCCAAATCCCAACTACAGACACCCCATTTTTGACCGTCCTCAAGACTTGGACGTCACCGTTTGAACACCCGGTGATCATCCACGTTTGTGTTTGTTTGGAGTTCCCGGAGGTCTCGGCTACGCGCCTTGCCTTAGGATCTCCGAACTCGACTGTTTAGTGTCTGGTTTTGCACCACACACTTGTGTTTTGCCTTGGAGGGGCAGGGAATGCCTTGTGAGGCATCCCCACACATCACTGGCCATGGCTAGAGGCCACCGGCTGGTTTTTTGTTGCCATCGGCAATGTGTACTGCCGGTCAGCACTATTTGTTGCCGGTCGGCAGTCCATTTTGTCAAAATGACATTTTTGAGCAGCCGACTACTGTTCATCTGCTTTTGCAGATATTTTAATATAGCTGTATGGCATTTTGTCCCCTCCATACACGTGTATGGAGGGATGGCTTCCTTATTAGCTTACCTTGTAAGCTTTACAAGATTGGCTCCTCTATAAGAGGAGCCCTCCCCTCTTGGCTTTAGGGTTAGACATTTTAGAGACAAAAAATATAGAGGAGAGCTCTGGACTAGGGTTAGGGTTTGTGTCACACCTATCTCTATTTCTCTCCCTTTTTTTACCTTTGTGTGTGTCTAGGTGCATTTGTGTCTTACTATTGCACACAAACACATAGTGTTACACCTTCCCTTGGCTACTGAGGTTCCAAAAGGTTGTTCTTGAGGTTCTTGGGTGGTTTTGAGCTTAGAGGAGCAGCTGGTCCACCATTGTTGAAGAGGTCTTCGAGGGTAACAATCTTGCCCTTTTATTCCCCGTTTTTGTATACCATTTTTGCCTATCCTAGAATTGTTTTTGTGCTTAGTGTATAACATAAAAAAGTTCTGTTTTTAGGCCCTCTAAATAGTTTGTTTAGAGTGTTTTGTGGCTTGGGGGTGTTTAACCCTTCTTAGGCCTTGAGAGGCCCCATTTTGTGCTATTTTGAGTGAGCTCCGGGACCTTGGTGTTCGGGCCTCCTCACCACTGAAATCTTGAGGGATTTCAGAGGTGAGGATGGTGCCTTGAGGTCCTAGGGAGGAGAGGGCCACCCCCTCTCCTTGTTGTCCTTGAAAAGGACCATTTTTGGCCTCTTAAGAGAGCACCTAGCTAAGCTTCATGTTGACCATGTCTTGGCTTTTTTTTATGCTTATAATGTCATAATATGCCTCTATTTTTAGTTGGTTTTGGTACACCATGCATGCTTAGCATACCTACCTTGTAATGCCATGTTTAGGCCTTAACATGCCTTAGGTTGTAAACCGTTGTTCAAGCATGTTTTAGGTCTAGCTTTGTGAAGCTTTTGTGCTTATTTTGCCATGCTTGAGGTCTGTCCATAGTTGTTTGGGTCGGCCATGGCATGCATTGTATAGCCCCTTTGCATTTTTGGCTTGTTGGCCTTAAGTGTGTGAATGTGTAGCCTGCATCCTTGCCTTAATTTAGTGATTTGGGACCATTTGCCATGTTATTTTAGTCCCTTTAACATGATTTGATGCTTGCCTTGAATGCCTCTTTGAAGCTTTGGAAGCTTGTGTAGCATGCTCCATGTTTTGGTATTTGTGCATGCCTTTGAATTTAGGACATTTGGATGCCATCTAAGTGATCTTTAGGCTTTGTCTTAATATGCTAAAATTCTGTTTTTAGTCATTTAATGCATGCCATGTGTGGTTGCACTAAGTGTAGTTCAATGCTTCTTTGGTGGGCCTTAGGAATTGGACCATATTTGCATACATGTGTGCGTGTGTTTTGGGCCTCATTTCCTTGGCTTTGGCCACTGTTTTGGGCCTAGCATAGGGCTGTCCAAATTAGTGTAAGACCATCCTCTTATGTTATTGCATGCATGCCTTGCACATTGTCACATATTCACTCCATTTCACCTTGTGTTGCATGCCATACGTAATTGCATTTTGTTGCAGTGCTTGAGTTGCATGATATGTTGTTGTATGCTTAGGTTGTAATACATTTGGCATGTATTCTCTCCTCTAGCCACTTAACATCTTGTTGCATGTTTGTGCATTGCCCATGTTCATGCTTGCATGCTAGTTTGCATGATTAGAGTTGCATTGCATTGGCACACATGCTCTACCTCTTGACCAAGTCATGATAGAGGTAGAAGCCTCTTGATTTGATTGTGTGCATTGCATGTCATTTGATATCAAAATGTGCACGCTTGGTCTCTTGGGCCATCACACATTGAAATGCGCGATTGGTGGTCCGAGAACCAAGAAGCATGTCCCTTTGACTCACTCACATGATAAGGAACATGTTTGGTGCATATATGGCTTGAATTGCATTGCCATGCAAAGTCCTATCCTCTGCTGCTGTCAAACAGGTTCTGCAGGCATTCTCTGCCGATCGACTGCATGGAGTGCCGACCGGCAATCAATCGGCAGCCGATGGATTCATTATGTGCCGAGGGACACCAAACCACTGCCGGTGACCATTCTACTCAGCCGGTGGTGTCTTCCAATGTCCAGAGAAGCAATTCTGAGATTTTGGCAGTCTTCAGAGGAGCAGAGCAGGGAAAACAGAGCCAGCTTGCGCATGGCAGTGTACTTCCGAGCAGGACCGAGCATGCATTTCATCGAGCTCTCTTCCCGAGGCAGTTTACTGTTTTTCCTAGCTTAGTTAGTTTGTTAACTAATTAGGTAATTTGTAATAATTAATTAGCTAGGATAGTTAATTCATTATTCAATTTGTATTATTCTTTTGGTCCCTCCGAGCGAGGGCGAATCTGTAATAAGTGTGGGTGCGTGTGTGTGCATGTCTTCCAATCCCCACTTGTTTCTTCCCTTTTACTTACCTGCTTTGATGGTTAGTAATAGGACATGTTTAATTTAGCATACCTTATGCTACGCATGTGTGCATCCATACATTTGTCTTGCATGCACCGGGCTCGGTACATCATGCTAACCGCATTCGTACTTCAATTCCAAATTGAATACGTGCATCAATTGACTACATTTCACATGCCATGCTTAGGTTAGCCAAGCCTATTCTAAGTGCATCTTGTATGTGTTGCATTAGTCAATTTAACATGAACTAGGACCATGCATGTTGGCTAACTAGTTTATTGTTTTGGCACAGAGTACTATGTAAGTATTTTCCTGCTTTAGCATATCGCATGCGTGTGAATGCTATCATGACAACATGTTTACCATGTGGCTAGATGCTTATGTGATAAACTATTTGGATGCTTGTGGGTGAAGGTTGGATTGTTTGAGTTGGAAAAACTCGTTGAAATCCGTATTTTAGCCTACTTGCGATAGCAAATTCCAAAGTGTTTTTCAAGACAAACGGATATGCAATGCTTATTTCTAAATTAGGCAATCTAGTCTATACTTGTGTGCTGTGCGCATAACATAGTAATTCTAGGCTAATAAACGGAATAAGAACACATAACGTTTTCAAAAGCGGATATCACGGTTAGTAGAGGCCGATCTTCGGATCGGGCGAGAGGGGGTGCTCATAGCTGACCTTCCCCGATCGTACCCAAGTTCCCGAGCCGAGGCAACTTTGGTGATGACGGACACGTGGCCTTTGGCACCGAGTCAGGGTTTCCTAAATTCTCCCATTTTAAAATATTTAGGTGGCGACTCTGTATCTGGAAAAGCAGTCCATGTTTGGCACTTCTTTTCAAAAAAATTTGTTTCTCAAAATGATTTGACGGATTTGGACTCTTTGGTTCAGATTAAGAACCGTGACACAAATTGAGTCCGAACTGTAGCATGAGGCCCACGGGCGCGTCTACACCAACCTTACACCCCATGTTGGACTAAAACCATTTTGAATGGTTTTTAGGCCTTAAAACCCTCTCTTTCAAAATATTTTTGAAAAGAAGTTTCTACGATGTTCCGAGGCTCGCATTTTGTTAAATGTTGCGCTTTGCGATAAACCGAGCAAGGACAAAGTGGAAATGAATTAAAGAGAGGTAAACGCTTTGGAAAATCTTTCAAAACACTTTTTTGGGGGGTTTGGAGTTGAAGAAAAGAGGAGAGGAGAGAAGAAAACAAGTTGGAGAAGAAGTTCGGCATGAATCCGGGTAGGATCGAAACTGAGCAGTCTTCACTCAAACAAGCATAACTTTTTGCACACTTGGAATTTTGAAGTGAGGCTACCACCATTGGAAATAATACTTCAAGGGATACAATTTAGGCTCAAGAATGACCTGAAAATGAGTCCAGATGAAGGAGTTATATCCATTTGAAGTCGGGCCCAAAAAGTAGATTTTTCTGTCCAACCAGAGGTGGAAGTTTATGACCATGAATGGGATTTTTTGGCCAGGTGCCGGCCATGAATGGCCAATGCCGACCCCATGCTGTCCAAGAGTGACCCTTGCTGGCCATGGATGACCAAGTGCCAGCCAACAATGGTACAGTGCTGGCCACAGATAGAAAAAAGCAGTTTTCTGTAGATATTTTGGTTCCAGCTGGCACAGCTGTCTCTCCTGAGATATTTTTGACCCAAGCTCTTGTTTTTGCTATATATTGAAGCCAAATATCTCATATTGAAGGGTTAGAACATTTGAGAACATTTGAGGAAGAGCTTTGGGAGCCTCTCTCTCTACAAACCTCTCTAGATTCCTGTCTCTCTAAAGCTTTTGTGCTAGAAGCTTGCATACAACCATCTTCAACCTATCAACCCTTAACAAGAGTGGATGATCTTTGGGCTGAGGTAGCTTGGGACTTTGTTTGAGCTCCAAAAGGTGGTTTTGGCTCAAGAAAAGTGGTTGTTCTTATGCTATGGTACAAGGGTGAGCATCTCCCTCTTTTGAGCTTATTTCATACTTGTTTTTACCACCTTTGCAAACAGTTTTTGGCTTGGTTTTGAACTGAAGAAAACTCTATTTTTCAGTCCTAAAAATGGTGGTTTAAGCCCCTTTTGAGTTTGAGGGTGGTCCACACTTCTAGTCTCTTTGCTTGTGAAGCTTTTGTGCCATCTTTCAAGGCCTTTCAAAACCACTTTTCTTAGCCTTTTAAACACTGAAATCCAGAGAATTTTTAGTGGTGAAAACCTTGTTTTCAGGTCCCAGATAGGAGGGGGTGGTCCCTTCTCCTCTTGTCTTGCTTGCATGTATTGTTGGCCTACCAAATGAGCATGCATTTCTCTTTCTTTTAAGATGAGTTCAAGCATATTTTTGTGACTTTTTGGACCTACCATAACTCTTTTTTTGGCTGGTTTGGTCACCTCTTGCATGCTTCTTGCACCTGTAGTGTAATCCTACTTGTTAGCGTAACATGCCTAATGTTTTAGCCTATTATTCTAGCATGTTTTGGCTACACTCCAGCATGTTTTTGCTCATATTTTAGCATGCTTAAACTCTGTTTTGGATGGTCTAGGTCATTTGAGCATTGCTTAGTATGGTTGTAGTGTAAAGGGCCTTGACTAGCATTGAGTTTTGAGGCCTTTAACATGTTATGCATGTGATGTTTGCATGGTATGGCACCATTTAGCATGTAATTTCAGTGTATGTAGTGTAGTCACACTCTCACATACTTCACTTCTTCATAGCTTTTGAGGGTCGTGTATTATGCCTGGCTCATAGGCCAACATGTGTGCATGTTCTTCAAGTATTTTGGACTTCCATTTCAGCATGTTTTACCACTGTTTTGGGCATGATGTAACTCTGTTTTCAGCTGGTTTGGTTGTTTGAGCATTGTGATGCATGCTCATAGTGTTATCCTCTTCACTAGCCTTGGTGCTCTTGGCCCCTTAGCATGTCTTGCATGCATTGCTTACATGGTAGAGTCTTGTGCATGCCACTTTTGCTTTAAAAATAGCATGTTGTTTGTGTTGCATCATGTTCAATCGGAAGTTATGTTGAACATAAGGTTGATTGGATCACTTCATACTCAAAGTGATGAAAGTGAGCCAATCTTCCTTGGTCTCTATTGCCTTTGATCATCCATGATGAGGTAGTAGATTTAGAGTCTAGTTTGCATTGCATTTATTCAATATGTGCAAGATTGGATCTTTGGCCATCATGCATTCCAAATGCTTGATTGATGGTTTTGGATCCAATGGTACCCCTCCCTTGATGTTTTGAGATGATAAGGAGTGGCATAGTACATACATATCCTTGGGAGACCCTCCCTTTCCTCTGTCTTGTGCTCTGTTGCAGTTTGGTGTCACAGCACACCAGTGGCCGACTGTACCACATAGATGGCCGGTACCCTTGTATCCTTGGCTGGCAGTGGTCCATCTTTGGCTGGCAAGTGGCCGACAGTAGCTCCTCATGGCCAGCAGGCCACTGGTGCACTCCCTAACACTGTTTTGGTAAGATCCAACAGCAAGTTCTTGAAGACACCCTGCAAATAGAGCCTCTAAAGAGCAAACTAGAGAGCTTTTCGGGGCAAGAAACTGAATGCGAGCATGCCTGTTCAACATCTTCAAACAGAGGTGAAGTAGTTTAATTTAGTGCTTTACTTGTTAGTTAGAATTTGGTTTTGTAATTTAATTAATTTGTTAATTAATTAAGTGTTGTAATAATTAAGTAGCTTAGTTTAGCTATTTCTTTATTGGTTTTTAATAATTAGTCTAATTAGCTTAATTAGATTAGTTAGTTTAGCTTAGCTTAGATTAGCTTAGCTTTCATTCGGACCCTCTGTCGAGAGGGCACAATGTTGTAATAAGGGTGCATGTGTGTGTGCATGTCTTCCAACCCCACTTCTTTCTCCCTTTTACTTATCAGCTTTCGATGGTTAGTTTAGGGCATATTTCAATTAGCATCATTATGCTTGCATGTGTGCATCATTCATTTGTCTTGCATGCACCAGGCTCGGCGCATCATTCAAACTGCATTGTACTTCAATACCTATTTGAATGCATGTATCAAAGTGTTGCATTCATATGCCATTTTAGATAGCCGAGCCTATTCTAGTTGCTTTTTTGCATGCTTTGCATTAGGCATCTTAACATAGCTAGGATCATGCATTGATTTCTAACTAGATTCCTGTTTTGGCTCGGAGTACACTGTAAGTGTTTACGCTTTAGTATCCTTGCATGTGTGTAAGTGACTGCAATGATAGCATGCTTGTCATGTGGCTATTTGCTTAATTGTCATAACTGCATGAGTGCCTATGGATGAAGGCTTTATTGCTTGAATTGGGACAATTCATCAAATGCGAGTTTTAAGCCTACTTTGCGGAGTGACAAATCATGTTGTTTTTAAGCCCACTTGAGGGTGGCAAATCCGCGCTTTAGCCTACTTGCGAGTAGCACTTTCAAACCATTTTTGAAAACAAACATGAGATGTTTTGTTCCAAATCGAGCGATTTAGTCTATAGTTGTGCGCATCACATAGTAAGTTAGCTAATAATCAAACAAGAACACATGTGTTTATAAAAACAACATATCATGTTTAGTAGAGGCCGATCCTTCGATCGGGCGAGCAGGGGTGCTCATTTCAGGACCTTCCCCTCTCGTACCCAAGTTCCCGAGCCGAGGCAACTTTGGTGATGACGGACACGTGGCCTTTGGCACAAGTCAGGGTTTCCTAAATTTCCCAAAACAAATATTTAGGTGGCGACTCTGAAATCTGGCAAAGCAGTCCATGTTTGGCGTTTTTTGATTAAAATCGATTTTCCAAAACGATTTGCCGGATTTGGACTCTTTGGTGATTTATCAATCTTACATTGCACTTTGTGAGATTATATTCAGAACCATGACAGAAGTTCAAACTGTAGTAGCTAGAACCCAATTCACTCCCCCTCCGAAAAGGGGGGGGGGGCGCAGAGAGAGTCTCGGGCGGTCTACACTATCTTAGAAAAGTTAAAAATTTCCCTCTTTGATATTTTGTAAGGCTCATATGAAGATTTAAATTTTCTTTTGGGATGTAATGTAATGGAACGAGCTTTTGTAATTAAGGATATTCGTCGTTATTATGTGCATATATTCTAACACCAATATAACCCCTACCGTTGCTTATGAGACCTCGTGTCAATATCTCTTAATATCTGTCAAAAAGGTAGTGCGCTGCCTAAGAAAGGTGGACTTAGAAGGGAGGCTAATTTGACTCCTCTTGTGATCTGAGATCTTACTTGGTTATTGACCATAGGACTCATTAGTGACCTTCCCTTGGCTGCAACCAATAGTATAGATTCGGGGCGTCACACGAGCGGTTTTTCTTGTATCTTAGGATATGTGACACACGGCCCTGAGCGTCTTTCATCTCGGGACGCGTGAAGCACGGGCCTGAGTGATTTTTCTTGTATCTCAGGACATGTGATGCGCAGCCCTGGGCATGTTTCGTCTTGGGATGCATGAAGCGTGAGCCCGAGCGATTTTTCTTGTCTCTCAGGACGCGTAAAGCGCGACCTTGAGTGGCTTTTATCTCGGGACGCATAAAGCGTGAGCCTGAGCAATTTTTCTTGTATCTTAGGATGCATGATGTGTGGCCCTGGGCGTGTTTCATCTCAGGACACGTGAAGCACTAGCCCGAGCAATTTTTCTTGTATCTCAGGATACGTGATGTGCTGCCTTGGGCGTGTTTCATCTCGGGATGCGTGAAGCACGAGCTCAAGCGATTTTTCTTGTCTTTCAAGATGCGTAAAGCACGACTTGAGTGGCTTTTATCTTGGAATGTGTGAAGCGCGAGCCCGAGCGATTTTTCTTGTTTCATGGGATGCATAAAGCGGGAGCCCAATTTCCCCTATTTCTCAAGATGCGTGAAGCGCGGTCTTTAGTTATTTTCATCTCGGGACGTGTGAAACGTGACCTTGAGCGGTTTTTGTTCTCAATTTTTAGGACGTGTGAGACGCAACCTTGAGCGGTGTTTTCCTTTCCTCGTCTCGTGTTTTGGCATGGTCAGAGTATGTTTCGTATCTTTTTGCATGGAAACCTGTGTTGGTTTTAAGCTTGAAGCTGCTCATTCATATGTTCATATACTAGTATTTCATGTTCTTGTTATTGCACCATTTCACATGATCATGAGTTTTCAAAATAGCCGGCTTCGCGAAGCTTGTAAGTCCAACTTTAAAAGTTGCATCATGCATATCATTTGTATTTTGTCCCAAAACTACACTGGTTTAATTCCTTACAAAGAGATATGTAGGCAGCCTGCAGGTGCAATCATTTTGTTCTGTCTTGATTGTTTGTCCAAGTCTTATGGCCTTGTCAAAATGGGTCATCTTCGGGCTTTGACATTCACTCACGTCATTTCATAACTCCGAGTTCTGTCAGAGTGGGGCAACTGTAGACACTACATTTTTTACGGCCCTTATGACTTGGATGTCACCGCTTACATACCCAATGATGAGTCTATATGCTTGGCAAGTGCTCAAAGTCCTCAGCAGAATGCCATAGCTTTGAGCCTTTCAAACCCTACACACCTGTTGCCTTGTTTTTGGGCCAAAACCCTAGCTTTTCAAGCCTACAACCTCTGGTGCCCAGCTGGCAATTTCTAGGAGCTGTCGGCCATCACTCTTGGTTGCCAGCCACTGATATGGCCTGTCTGCCAACAGTGATGGCGGGCCGGCCGCCAATGTCTTTTGTAGATATTTTGTGGCAGTTTTTTACACAGATGCTTGCATATGCTCCCACGTGTATGGTTGGATGTTCTTGAGGGAAATTCATGTTTTCTATATATAGGAGACCTCCCTCTCTTGTTTTAAGGTTAGAAAAATTTTGGAGCAAAATATTTCCTCTCTCTCTACAATTCTCTCTCTCTTACAAATTTCTTAACCTTTGCCTATACACTCTAAACCAAGCCTTCTCATCTTTGAGCTGAGGTACTTTTGAGCTTGGTTTGAGCTCTAGAAGGGTGTGTTTATCTTGATTTGTTGCCTATAATTGGTCTTCTCTTCAAGAGGTATTAGGCTTTGCTTGTTGATTTGTTTTATTTGCTATTAATCCTACAGTTTTCCCACTATTTTTGGGCTGTAAAAACTTTGTATTTTTGGGCTAAAACTTGGGTTTTAAGGCCAATAAAGGTTGAGGGGCGGTTCACCATTCTTTACACCTTGTCCTCAAGGACTTTACCCTTGTGTTTCCTATCTTTACACTATCTTTTTTTGAGCTTTTAAACACTGATTTTCAGAGCTATTTTAGTAGCTAAAATCATGGTTTGAAGTCTAAAATTGGAGGGGTTAGCCTCCCCTTCTTGTGTTTTGCTTGCTAGCCTAGCATGCTCCATATTTTAGCTTATTAATTTAGCTAGTTTTCTCTTAATTCCAGCATGTTTTAGGACTGTTTGTAAGTGTTTGTTGCATTTGAGCTTTGTTTCACATGCTTATAGTGTAATTGTCCTCATGAGTGTGGTGTTTTAGGCCTTAGACACCACCTTATTTGAGTTAATTGCATTTATTTATGGCTTTCCATACTTGTTTTAACTCTTAATCACCTTTATAACCTCCCTTCTTTCTTGGCTTTTGTTTTTCTTTAAAAGTGGCTTCAAATCCTTTGTTTGTTTAAGCTTCAGATTGAGATGTCATGCTTAATGGTTTAATCCCTTTGGGGGTTCATTACCAACGGTATGATGTCTCTTTCATGCCCAAAGCAACTCTTGGTTTAAGCTCTCTTTCCATTAAAGGACTTAAATTCACCTTTGGACTCAATGAATTAAAGAATGGCTGGTAAACTAAAATGGAGTAATAAAATTGAGGCTAAGAAAAAAGGTGCAAGATAATAACTTGTTTGGGTTCAATCGGACGTTAATTGAACCTTTGAGTCTTAAGTCGTTTCATACTCATTGGTGATGAAAACGGTTCAAGATTCATTGTCAACTACTTCCCTTGATCTTTCATGATAGGGAGGTGGTTTTGAGAGTCTTATTTTGTTGCATTCATTAAGCTTACATACTTTGGTTCATAGACCATCATGCAATGAAATTGCATAGATTGATGGTTTGTGAACCAAGCTTACAACTCCTTTGATTTGTTCATGATAAGGAGGAGTAAGTTGTGCAGACAACCCTTGAGAATACCCTGTGCATGCTCTGTTTGTTCTCTTTTGTAGTAAGATGAACCCTGCCGCAGTGGCCAACAGGCCATCACTGGTGGCCAGTAGGCCGTCACTCCTGGCCGGCCAGCTACCAATGCAAAATCCAACGGTGTGTTTTTTAGCAGAGCAGAGCTATTCTAGAGGTAGACAAAAGTGTAAGTGTTCTACTATGCAACAGAGACCTTCTGGAGGAAAAACAGTGGCCTTTTCGAGTGGAAACCATGCACGTGCATGAGTATTCCTCACGTATCGAGCCTATTTAATAGGGGTGAGCAGCGAATATACCGATCCGCCAAAACTGATCGAACCGAACCGATCCATCGCATTTTGGACGGATACGTGATGACGAGCGGATAGTTGCGGATTAATTTTCTTCAATCCGCCAATCTGGTGGACGGATGGCGGATTTGAGATTCTTTTAGCCGCAATCGAACCGCCAAACCGCGAGCACTCCTAGTAATTTATAAGACTTTGTGTTTTCAGTTTGTTTAAATATTCAGTTTGTGTTTTCAATTAAAAAATGGTTTAAATATTCTGCTGAAAAAAATTTTCAACTTAAATATGTTTTTTGAATTGAAAAAAATAAACATATTATTTATCTATATTTTTTGGTTTTTAAATCTATCTCTAAAAATAATAAATAAAAAAATGATATATGTTGGTTGGTTTTTGTTTTCAAAAACAGATATAGATGTAACAATACAGAGACATACAATATCTACTGCTGCTCAGTTCATGGTTTTGGTGGTTTGAATTGTTTTTATATTTTAAGAACCACAAACTGTAATACTTTATGTGGATGAGGCATGCTGTGATTGCAGTATATGGATGATGCATACAGTGATTGTGATATTCTAAAGTTTCAAACTTTCTTGCTTTGGATGAAGCATGTAGTGATTGTAATATTTTTAAGTCATTGACTGCAATACTTTCTTCTTTTCTTTTCTTTTTTGAGGAAGTGCACAAGTTGAATTATGTTAAAAATTTATAAAATTTTAAACCGCAAAACCGATTCGCATCTATCCGCCAAACCACCAATCCGCTTAATCCACATCTGCCGGATTGGTGATCGGATGCGGACTGATTTTCTCCAATCCGCCAATCTGGCAAACGAATGGCGGATTAGAGGTTCCGTGGCCAAAACCGACCCGCACCCACCCCTACTGTTTAGTTTAAATACTTAGCTTTTCGAAAAGTGATGTAATTATTTTAATTAGCTAGAATAGTTAATTAATTTGTTGTTGTAATAATTAGTTTAGTAGTTTCGCTAATTTTATTCATTTGTTGTTGTAATAGCTAGGTAATTAGTTAGCTAGTTAGTTAGTTTATTCATTTTGACCCTCATTCGAGAGGGCGCAATGTTGTAATAACGTGTATGTCTTCCAACTCCACGCTTTTCTCCATTTTACTTAACTGCTTATGATGGTTAGTTTAGGACATCATGTTTTGTTTAGCATACTTCATGTTTGCATCCACTTGTCTTGCATGCACCGTGGCTCGGTTCATCATTCTAACCTGCATTGTTACTTTAACTATTTCTTTGAATATGTACTTAGACCACATGTTATAAAAATTGTTTCATTTTCCATACTAGTAGCCGAGCTTATTAATCGTATATCGTATGTATTGCATTAGTCATAATTGCATAAGTTAGGATCATGCATCTTTATAACTTTATCTTCTTTTTGGCTTAGAGTACTAGTTGAGCATTTACTCGCTTTAGCATATCACATGCGTGCGATTGTTGCCATGTTTAGCATGCTTGCCATAAGGCTAAGTGTTTAAATGATAAATTGTCTAAATGCCCATGGATGAAGGCTATTTGCTTGGATTGGAATAATTTGAGTAATGTTTATATGCGATCAATTTTTCAAGTGGTACATATTCAAAACAAACATGAATCGAAATGTTCCAATTCTTGCAAAATTAGTCTATACTTGTGTGTGTGCGCATCACATAGTACTGCTAGCCTAATAATCGGAACAAGAGCATATAATGTAGATAAGATTCATATCATGATTAGTAGAGGCTGATCTTTGATCAGGCGAGCAGGGGTTCTCAATTCATGACCTTCCCCTCTCGTACCTAAGTTCCCGAGCCGAGACAATCTTGATGATGACGGACACGTGGCCTTTAGCACAAGTCATGGGTTTCTTAAATTTCCCAAAAATATTTAGGTGGCGACTCTGTATCTGGGAAAGCAGTCCATTTTTGGCAATTTGATTCAAAATCGATTTTCCAAAAGATTTGCTAGATTGGGACTCTTTCGTGTTTATCTATTTCACATTGCACTTGTGAGATCAAATTCAGAACCGGGAGAGTCCGATACTGTAGGGCTTATTTTGTCTCCCGAGAGGAGGCGCGAAAAAAGTTGAGCTACAGCGGTGCTAATGGAGATAGTGCTCTCGAGTCCTCCCCTCCGAGAAAGAGGACAAAGCAGGCCTCTCGAGTCTGAGGCGACTGGTGCTGATTTTTTTGTACTTGTTGCTTAGTTTCTTTTCTGTTTAGTAGCATTAGCACATGTATAGCTTTAGATAGGTTTCATTTTGCTTTGAAACTTGTACACCTCTTTTGTAAAAACCATGATCGGAACATAGCCTCGCTGCTTTTATGAAAAGTGTTGTCATTTTTGCATCATGAGCACCATATTTGCATGAAATGGACATGGAATTGAATTGGCCAAAAGGGCACTTGATTGAAACAACGTTCTTAATTGGGTAATGAGCCAACCAACAACCGAAATACAAAATACATTATACAACTCGATAAACAAAACAAAAATAACTCAAATACAAATAAACATACTTGCTAAAACCAAAAAGACTGAAAACAAGACTTTAAAACACACAAAGATCGAGACAGAACACATGTTGCCAACACTGCCCATCACACAAGTGGACGGCAAGCCAGAAAAAGGGACTGCCAGCCAGAGAAGGAGATTGCTGGCTGGAGAGGGTGGCCTACTGGCCACCAAAGCAGCTTGCCGGCCACCAGTGTAAATAACCTCCAGTTTGTTGACAGCTGGCTTCCACTCACAGCCTTATCTTCTACAAAAGGTTCAACTTCATGATTTCTTCTCCAGAACTTCATTTCAGCTGCAATTTCTTCCACAAATGGAGCCATTTTTTGCCGAAAAGCTCTCAGATTGGATAGCTACTCTAGACGGCACGAAAAAGGTAAATTTTTGGGGTTTCAGCATAAATGCACTTTTTTCGTTGAGCCGTACTCCACTTTGTTTTCAGTTCCTCCATGCCACGGCCCGATGCTGGGACGCAATTACACATGTCTTTCATTTCAGGGGACAAGAAATACGCCCAACACTTGAAGAGTTTCAGGCACTAATGGAATCCCAACGCGATGAGGAAATCATACCTCAACCTCATATTTGCCACGCCCAGGCTTTGGAATAGATGTGTGGGCTCACTCTACACGAGGCTCAATCTTTGGCCCACAACGAAGAGCTAGACATACCCAGGTTGATTCATCAATTTTCCGACATTGGTGACAAAGGCGATCCTCTTTGGTGAGATTTTCGATAACATGCCCTCTGCTTATGCATGCTTGCTCATTTCTTTCTTGCCCCTAGTTTTGGTAGATGTAGCATTCAGTTGATCGAAGTGGCCCAAGGTTTGAAAGAAGGTAAGAGTTGCATTGGTTTGGCGCTAGCTGAGACCTTGATGGGCTTAGACGCCTTTCATCGGCGAGAAATGACCAGATTCGTAGGGACTCCACTACTTCTTCAGGTATTGTTTCCCACCCTTCCTCATATGTCTTTCTCACATCACTTGGCAATCATGCTCTATTTTTCTCTCAAAGCCCTTTTCTTACTTTTAACTCTCAACATACTTCTCTCTATTCTTTAATCTCTCTTTTCTTTCATCTCTTCCCAGGTGTGGCTTATGAATAAGCTGAAGGTGGTGAACTCTTGCCCTGAGTACTCAACTCGAGGTTATTTCTTCTGCCACCGACTAGTGGATTTCCCAATGAGGGATGGTGGTGCGACTGGATGTGCAACAGGTCTGCAACCGACATACTTGGCATTGCCCCTGGCTTAATCTAATCGAGATGAGTTATAGCATGGCTCGACAACCTGGTATATAGTTGATCGGCCTCACGCACTGCGTGTTCTATTTTTCTTTCCAGTTCATACGTTAGTTCGAGCCTAATCAGACCCGCCCAGAGGAGAAGGTAGATTACCCCGGTTTCATTCCCCACCCGTGGTTCACACTTCGCTAGGTACCTTACTACTTGGAGGACGAGAGAGCTTCTGGCCCCTATCCCTACTTTCAGTTATGCCCTTTCTGGTGAATGCTTGGCTTGGCTAGAGGATGAGGCACAAACCGGGCCCACTTTGGCTTCAGAAGCTTCTATAAGCACGAGCAGAGGACGCAGGAACACTTGACTCACCTATGCCCCTAGTTTATTGCTTTGACCTTTCTTTTCAATTTTTTTAGATATAATAAAAGCAACTTTGATTTGTATCAGAGAGTTTGAGAACTTTATGTTGAAATTAATGAAATTAAAGTTGTAAGCACTGAAAATTTTCCTTTTGGTCCAAAAATGGTCTAAGTTGTAAAAGGCAAAATTTTGAACAAAATCAACTTTTATTAAAACTTTCCAAAACCATTTTCGAAAAGGGTCACCATCTGACACGCACGGAATCAATCCTCAAGATATACAACCCCGAATCAAAAGATCGTAAACGCTCCTTGATTGAACACCACTACTCTGCATTGTAACCAACTCTTCTCTTAGAGTAAAGATCACAACCGAACTCTCAGGTAAAAAATAAACAGAGATGACCTAATCAGACACATGGACATGACAGTTGAGTTGGAAGTGATTACGACCGAACTTCATGATGAAGTTGCCTACATATCCCAAAGATGGGAATCAGGCCTTATATGGTGTGGTTCGGTTCAGGTTTACTGAAGTATTAACTCTCTCCTTTTGCACTCTAACTTTTGCCAAAGTCGCCCTTTAGGATTTTTAACCTTGCGAGCTCAGTTTTTCTTTATTTCTAATTTTTCATGCTCTAACTTTTGCCTAGGTCGCCCTTCCGAGCTTTTGGCTTAGTGAGCCTCTCAGGGATAGTATTTTTTTAACTTGTCCATGTTGATCGATTGGGAAAATCCCAGGCCATCTAAGTCCATGAGAATAACAGCTCCACCAGACCAAATAGCTTTGATGATGTAAGGACCAGTCCAATTGGGTTTGAACTGGCCCCTAGGGTTATGAATGGGAGCTCGGTTGTCTTTCAGCACCATATATTTTGGGACTTAACTTTCTTGTTAAAAGCCCTAGCAATTCTGCGCTGGTAGCCCTAAATGTGATACAATGCTTTCAGCCTTCTCTCATCAAACAACATCAACTCCTCAAATCTGCGTTGTTGCTAGTCCGCCTCTACTATCTGACATTCAATCATAACTCACAACGATGAGACTTCTATTTCAATTGGCAAAACAGCTTCCATCCCATAAACAAGAGAATAAGGAGTTGCCCCTGTAGACATTCGAATTGAAGTTCCATAGCCCTATAGTGCAATTGGAAATTTATTTGGCTAGTCCCTGTAGGTCTTAACCATCTTTTGCAAGATATTCTTGATGTTCTTGTTGGCGGCTTCAATGGCTCCATTGGTTTGCGGCCTATATGTAGATGACTTATGAAAAGGCACATTGTATTTCTCCAACAAGTCTATCACCTATTTCTTGGAATGGGAACCATTATCTGAGCCATTATCTGATATGATCTCATTTGGGACTCCGTACCGGCAAATGATATTTTTTCTGATGAACTTGGCCATATGCGATGCTTTCAACATTGCATAGGACTGAGCTTCTACCCACTTTGTAAAGTAATCAATTGCCACCAAGATATATTTATGCCCATTCGACCCTTTTGGTGTGACTGCATCGATAACGTCAAATTTTCAGACTGAGAAAGGCCATGGCGAAGTCATGTTGTACAGTTTTGTCGGCGGGACATTCATGCAATTAGCATGAATTTGGCATTTGTGGCATCACCGAACAAAACCAATACAATCCTTCTCCGTGGTGGACCAGTAGTAACCTTGCCTGAGAATCTTCTGGGCTAGCATCACTCCGTTCATGTGCACTCTGAACTCTCCGCCGTGGATAGCCTCCATCAGACGCTTTGATTCCTCTTCTTCGAAACACAACTTGTGCATTCCTAGATGACCTCTTTTATACGGTTTACCTCCGCAGATGATAAATTGGATGGCTATTCTCCGTATTCCTCGTTTGTCCTTAGCATTTGCCCTTGGTGGATAAATCTCATTTTCCACGAAGTTCCTAATATCGTAGTACCAGGGGTTTTTGTCTTGTGCTTCATCTATTGCGGTGATTGTTTCGTAAGCCGGCGTGTATTTTTGCTCAATGATGATCGGACGCATACGGACTCCAAGTGAGATGTCTACCATAGAAGATAGAGTTGCTAAAGCATCAGTGAACCTACTGTTCTCTCTCAGTAGATACGTGAAAGTCAGCTTTTCAAACCTAGGAATTAGAACATCCATGGTCAGGTGGTAAACCTTCATCTTTTCTTCTTTGACCTTCCAGTCTCCATTTGCTTGAGAAACAACTAAGTTCGAGTTCCCGATGACATCCAATCTTTTTGCCCCTAGTTCTAGGGTGGCTTCTAAACCAGCGATACACGCTTCATATTCTGCTTCATTATTGGACATCGTGAACCGGAGTTTGAAGGCTAAAGGTATATGGGAGTCATCGAGTGCTATCAGCAAGACACGTATCCCATAACCGTATTGATTGGCTACTCCGTCAAAGTACATCGTCCATGTCTGTCACGACCCCAAACCGCCCCTAGTAGTTTGGTGCCGTGATGACCAGTAATCCGTAATTACCGAAGGCCAACTTTTCAAAACTTAACACAATCAGAGTATGAATATAGGGGGCTCACAAATGCGAAAGCAATAAATCAAATACAAGTGGTCCATAAGAGCTGTGCGTAGATCAAAAGCAATGCCAAACATTTCCAATTAACTTACAACTTGAATACAACAAGGTAAAATACATGTTACATCTTGATCAAAAGGCTTCTCGAGCCGACATATACAAAATACAGCTAATACAAGTCAAGAAGCATGATTTTCAAGATTTGCCGACATGCAAAGCAGGGCATCGCCGACGTAAATACAAAAGCAAAGCCGACATAAGTACAATCCAAAACAAGCATCCAAACGATCTAGGCGTCGCCGCCGTCCTGCTCATCACCTACATATATATAGAGGGGTGAGTACAAAACTCAGTGAATGGTACTAATAATAAAGGTTTTGCATGAATATTGCCGAGGTCCTTCAAAACGAAACACATCAAACTTTAGCAAGGTGAGGGATGAACCGTATTCATCAATCAAATATTACAAGTAACCAAAGATGTTCACTGACATAAACAAAACAAGGGATGAACCGTATTCATCATTCAAGTATCATAACATCGGCGAAGCAAGGGATGAACCGTATTCATCATTCAAGTATCATAACATCGGCGAAGCAAGGGATGAACCGTATTCATCCTTCAAGTATCATAACATCGGCGAAGCAAGGGATGAACCGTATTCATCATTCAAGTATCAAGGGTTGTACGATCCGTAATCGTTTGGTCAAAAGTATTGCGAAAGTTTAAAGTCCTCCAATACAAGGGACTTGTGTTACTTAGGCCCGTAGCCCGATTTAACAAGGACCGTATCCTTTTATACTTAGTACTGCAAAAGTTTAGAGTCCTCCAGCACAAGGGACTTGTGTTACTTAGGCCCGTAGCCCGATTTAACAAGGACCGTATCCTTTACACATAGTACTGCGAAAGTTTAGAGTCCTCCAGCACAAGGGACTTTCCGAGGATAACAATCAAACAAGGCCATTTATTCATGCTTAGCAAATACCACGTCAAAACAAACAAAACAAGATTTATCAAAAGCAAGTGTAACATAGCTTTATTAGAAATACCACTCACCTAGTTCTTCAGGTGTAGACTCAAAGCAAATATCAAGGACCTACAATCACATGGCAAGTCACATTCTCAAGGCAAGTTCTATATACACATGCAAATGATCTCGGCATTCTTGCCAGATCCAAGTCAAAGACAAAACAAAACAAGCTGGGAGCTTAATCACTGCTCCCGTTTCTCGGAAACACACTGGGTACCATCCAGGACTAAGCCGAGGTTCCGCTAAACGAAGTCAGGAAGAACCTGGGTTTTCCTTTGAAGAATATGAAGAACATGATCATTTGAAAGATGGTTGCGAGCTCACAACTTGTTACAAAAATCTGAGTTTTCATGCCAAGAGTTCAAAATATATGGACCTGGGTACCCAATAAAGAAAGTCATGCAAAAACAAACATAAAACATGATTTTCGTTCCAAACTTTTCGATCAAAATGAGATTTTCTTCAAGAACACATGAAAAACCATTTTCTTTTTCCAAACCAACCTTAAAACGATGCATGACATGCAACACAAGTTCGATCATGCAATGCAGCTAGGTAAACAGCAAGAACAACCAAAGGAGATCAAGATTCTAACCTCAAAACTCGGATCCAACGGTTCAAACCACGAAGATCAAGCTTGGAAGACTACTCTCACTCAAGAACTCTTCTCTAGAGCTTCTCTCTCTAAAACAAAGATTGAGACAAGAAAATGATTTGTTTCAAGGTCTGCCGGCTGCCTTAACAATCAGCTCGGATACGTGGCGTTATCGGATTGGTTCAGCTCCAAAAAGGTGATTGATAGACAAGACAAGTCTCTGACAAAGCTTATGCAGCAAGCTCGGGTATGACACATCGGCAACAAGATGACATCGGCTCAAATCAAGGATCCAGCAACAGGATAACAAAACATCGGCTAGGGAGGACGACACTTGACTAAGCTGTGCCACACCTTGGCCGGGGTGTGCCACACCTTGGCCGGGGTGTGCCACATCTCGGCCTAGGCCATACCTGCCCAAGGACAAGGTTCAAGTGCAAAGCATCTCGGCAATGAATGCCCGAGGTGAAGATGGGTTTGAACAAGATCTTAAAACAAGTCTAAGTACAAGGGTTCAAAGGCAGACTAAGCTCAAGATGACTTCGGCTACGCACACACCGAACAAGGGACAAGATCGCGCAAGTAATTCTAACAAAACAAGGCAAACAAATCCTTCCAATTAATATAATAAAGCAAGACCATGCAAGAACGTATGCAAGTATGACAAGAATAAGGTGAGGGTCGTTACAATGTCTCCTCCTCAACTTGCAGAATGGCTTCACCTGGGAACAAGTATTCCACCGCCTCATCCCCTTCTACTGGATGATCTGCCAGGAACTCCGCTACAGCTCTTCCCTTGACTGACTTATGGGTGACATTTGAGATCAAATCTGGAGAGAAGAAAAAACCAACGGGCTAGCCCACCCGTAAGTGTTGGTTTCTCAAAGAGATATTTGATGGGGTCTAATCTCGAAACTAGGATTATAGAGTGAGCTAATAAGTAGTGCCTCAATTTCTTGGTAGCCCATACTAAGGCTGGGCAAGCTTTCTCCAAAGGAGTGTGCCGGGTCTCGTAATCTAGCATTTTCTTGCTCAAGTAGTACATGGCTTGCTCCACCCTATCTTCAGATTCTTGAGCGAGCATGCATCCCATAGACGTGTCTGTCACTGACAGGTACAGGATCAAAGGTTTTCCCGGCTCTGGAGGCGATAACACAGGCAGATTCTGGAGGTACTGCTTAACCTGCTCAAAGGCAAATTGACATTGATAATCACATTAGAATTTCTTCCCTATCTTTAGGAGACCAAATAGTGGTTCACAATTCAAGGTTAATTGGGAAATAAACCGTCTTATGAATTGCACGTTACCTAGGAAGCCTCGAACCTCCTTTTTAGTCCTTGGTGGTGGCATTTCTAGGATGGCCTTGATTTTGGAAGGATCTACTTCGATTCCCCTCTGTGCGATAAAAAAGCCCAACATTTTTCCTGCTGTCAAGCCAAAAGTGCATTTCTGCGGATTTAACCTCAACCTGTATTCTCTTATTCGTTGAAAGAATTTCTCCAACGCGGTGTAGTGGCCCTCTCTTTCTTTGGACTTGATAATCATGTCATCCACGTACACCTCGACTTCTTTGTGGATCATGTCATGCAGAATGGTGGTTGCAGCCCTTTGAAAGGTAGCCCCGACATTCTTCAGCCCAAACGGCATAACCTGGTAGTAGTATGTACCCTACGGCGTAGTGAATACAGTTTTCTCTCTGTCTTCAGGCGCCATCAGAATCTGGTTATACCCGGAAAACCCGTCCATAAAGGATAGCAATGCATGGCCAGCAGTGAAGTCCACTAACTCATCAATGTACGGCAGAGGAAAGTCATCCTTCAGACTGGCTCTATTCAAATCCCGAAAGTCCACACACACCCGAATTCTACCATCCTTTTTCGACACTGGGACGATGTTGGCTAACCAAGTTAGATATTCAGATACTAACAAGAAACCTGCCTCGATCTGCTTGGTGACCTCTTCCTTGATTTTCAACACCCAATCCGGACAGACTCTACGTACCTTTTACTTGACAGGTTGGGCCTTGGGGTCAAGAGGGATCCGATGCTATACAATCTCAGGATCGATTCCAGGCATGTCTTCGTAGTTCCATGCGAAAACTTCTTTGAAGTCCTTTAATAAAGCAACTAAGCGCTCGCGCTCCTCCGAAGACAACGTGGACCCGATCTAGACCAGACACGGATCCTTCTCAGTACCCACATTAATAGCAATGATTTTATTAGCACAGGGTTTAACAAACCTCTCCTTCTCTCGATTAATCATGTTTTTCAAAACCAGAGGAATTCCTTCCTCTTCATTTTCATTAAAATTTTGAAAATCTTGGTCAATGCAATAAATAAGCGACACAGAGAAATACTTAGAATTGGTAGTGTTATCATTCATATGATCCAGATCTTCGGTTACAACCGACTTAAAAGCAAAAGAAAAAGTGGACCTGGATAAGACCTTGGCATTCGGGTTATCAGCCCCTGGATAGATTCACACCCGGTTCTTCCCCGATCACAAAGATGGTAAGGTTATCCCCCAAGTTTTCTAAGTTAGCCGCAGGATCTGTAAGGAGACAAGCCAGTGCTACCCCTACTCCAATTTCGCTCCTGTCTGAGTCACTTTCCATGCTCTGTTCAGCTTCAGTACTTGGTTCAGCCTTTTTTTCGGCATCACTATCTTGCAGCTGTAGGTCAAAGAAGATTTTGAACTGAGGGACACATAGCTTTGTGGAGTTCATCCAGGGCTCAGGAAAGCCACAAAAGGGGAAATATTCTCTCTCTTGAACAAAGCGGCCATTCAGCATTCCCTAGATTATCTTGTGGATAAGCTCATAGTGTTTCCCGGCCTGCTTGGCTCTGGCTCTGCCTCTAGCTCTGGCTCTGGCTCTGGCTCTGCCTCTGCCTCTACCTCTTATTTCTTCTCATTTCCTGATCCATCCCTCTTTAGTGGGAATATAGCCCAGACCAAAGGCATGTGGATTGTGCGGTACGTCTGTCAATGCTGTGACACCTTTCCGGCCACTTCTTCCAAGTCTCATTCCTGGCACATGCTGCAGTTTGTTTATGAAATAGACAGACTGGGCGCTAACCTATATGCCCTCATCTACGGCTAAAATAGTCAGCACTACCTGGGCCTTAGCCAGAGTGAACCCTGAGAGAAAATATCCACCTCGCCATGAGTGATCTCCAACACTGGTGTGATAACCCTGTTCCGTATTTAGCTAATTGGTCCTTATTATGAATGTGATTATGTGTTTGATATGATTTTGTGTGCCATTATGTGAAAATATGAGGTTTTGAATTTCTATCTGTTCACCGTAGAAATATCTGTTTGATTATCTGCTTTGGAAATTAAATTGAAGGCCTTATCGGCCACAGAATCCAAAATTGATTACGCCATTGTTATTAGCGTAATTTTTAGAGCCTACAGTGAAATTTAATTGGAAATTGATTCGGATCAGATTAAATTGATTTAATTAGTGAATTAGTGCTCTATTATTAGATATTAAATAATATAATAAGAAAGGCTTTTATATGAGCACTACACACTCAATTTCTCTTCTTTTAGCTTGACTTGGCTGATTATGAACTCTACGAAAAAGGAGAGCGTCGGCTAGAGAGAGAGAGAGAGAGTGAAGGAAATTGGAGTTTTGGCTTCAAAGCTTGGTGATCTTGAAGGCACAGCCAAGAATTTACCATAAATTGTAAGGATTAAGCTCCTAAGTGAGTAATCACCTCTTGGTTCATAAGTGGAACTTGTGATTTTGTGTATTCAAGCTAGTTGGGTGATCAAGAGTAAGAGTTAAAATGATTTGAGTTGGTTTTGTTAATTTGGTAGTCTATATGCACATGCATGTGAAGAATTGTTTTGAAATTGCATGTTTGAGCACAAAATGTATAATCCATGGGAGATTTTGATTAAAGCTCTTATTTTGACCTTCTCTTCGTCATCTAGGTTGAGAATGAGAGTAATTTGCCACATGCATGTACAATCCACAATGGTGTAAGTGTTAAATCCATGAAATTATTATGTTGGTAAGGAATTTGGTGTAAATTGGGACATGCATGTGATTAAATTGTGAAATTGAGCTTCATTGTGTGTAATTTGGTGTTTATACCATGTTAGAATATGTATATTTGAAGTTTGAGTCAAAATCATGCATTTGGAACCTTTGAACATCAAATTGAAGCTTAAGAACATGTTCTGGATTTTCCAGAATTTTGATTCCCGCTTAAGCTGGGAAACCGCCGCTCAAGCGTGAAATTCGTGTTCCCAGTACTTCTTACAGACTTGGTGTCCGCTCGAGCGGGGTAATTTCACGCTCGAGCAGGGAGCCATGTAGAGAGGCCTTCCGCTCCAGCGCCAGAGTTCGCGATCGAGCGTAAATTTGTTGCATCCAGTACTTTTGCAGGCCTCAAGCGTCCGCTCGAGGGGAACCGTGTTTTCTGAAATTTTGAAAAGACATTTTGTGTTTCATTTTATGTTCTCTTTCACTTCCAAGTACTCTTAGGCATGCATTGAGCATTGTAATTGAGTTAAAAAGATAAGAATGAAGCCTGAAGAGGAAAATGTGAATTTAGAACGGGTCGAATTGTTTGTGATCCTTTTGTGTTCACGGAATGTGTAGGGTCGAGCTCCAGGGCAAACCAACCAACCGATCACTGTGAGTAATATCTTAACAGAGATATCTAAAATATGTTGTTGTCCAATTATTTACTTCTATGTAAGTTTTATAAGTTCATTGATTCAATTGGTGGATAATGTTTGCTATACCCAATTAGTGGGTCAGAGGCCAGTCTGATCTGAATAATAGAATGAATGGGCCGGAGGCCGTTTTGACATGAATGAATGGGCCGGAGGCCATCTTGACATGAATGAATGGGTCGGAGGCCGTCTTGACATGAATGAATGGACTGGAAGCCATTTTGACATGAATGAATGGGCCGGGGGCCGTTTTGACATGAATGAATGGGCCGGGGGCCGTTTTGACATGAATGAATGGGCCAGAGGCCGTTTTAACATGAATGAATGGGCCGGAGGCCGTTTTGAGAAGAATGAATGGATAGGCCAGAGGCCGTTTTGACAAGAATGAATGGATGGGCCAGAAGTCGTTTTGACAAGAAGGAATGGATGGGCTAGAGGCCGTTTTGACAAGAACGAATGGATGGGCTAGAGGCCGTTTTGACAATAATGAATGACTGGGCCAGAGGCCGTTATGAAATGAATGAATGAGCCAAAGGCCAGTTTGACACGAATAATAGTTTGGCACGAATGATAGTTTGACACGAATTATAGTTTGGCACGAATGACAGTTTGACACGAATAATAGTTTGACATGAAAGTATGAAGGGGCCAAAGGCCAGTTTGACCCGAATGATGCGAATGAATTGGGCCCGAGGCCGTATGATGTGTTTGGAACCGCAGTTACTTAACATACATATGTCTATGTATGTGTGTTTTAGTTAGAAATATAAACTGGGCCCAAGGCCATTTGGGGTATGTTGTTCCAATGTATATTCTTTATTTGATATTATTCACTGGGCTTTCGCTCACGCTCATTCATGTGTTTGTAGGTGAGCCAAGAGAGGTCTAGACCCAGCCTCAGTGAAGTCTGTAGGGAACAACCAAAGTTTTGAAGAGTTAGCCCTTGCGTCTCACGCACGAGACACGTCTTCGCTCTTTTGCCATTATGTGTATTTCGTCATGTTGGCGAGTACTTTGGTATACGTCTGTGTATAGTTTTGTTTGGCTGACTTAGATTTGAATGATCCTATCTGTACAGAACCTTATGCTTCTATACTTTCTGTTGTGAGTTATTAACATATGTAAATGTGGAATGTTATGATGTACATATAAGCACGGCTCTATGGACAAAGTTTTAAATTTTCTTCCGTTTGGCTCCTTTACTCTGATGAGTTTTGTCATGTTTGGTTTGAGGCCGTAGGTAATCTCGTGATTACTGGCCGGTTATGGCCTTAACCCATAGGGGCGGGTTCGGGTCATGACAGAGTGGTATCAGAGCACGAGTTAATAACTCACACACTTATCTAAAAGAACAATAAGCGTCTAGATAAGATCCAGGATGCATTCATGTGATAAGTGTGAATTTGAAAGCATCAAGAATACGCTTAAATGTTCAATATGAACGATTATGTATTATAAGTTTGTGATTCGCTTGCATTGCAAAATATTTGAATACGTATGCTCTTTTGTATATGCATATCTATGAATCTTTTGTATAAAGTATAATGCAAGTTTAATCAGATGGTGAGAACATGTGATTATATGAGATATGAATTGTTACACTAATGTGTACAACAAGTTTGTTTTGTTATAACGCACATACATGAACACATGAGTCATGAAAAGTTGCTTATGTGCATTCGATTCTGCAAATCGGTGTCTATGTGAAATATGAACATGATTTGAGTATATAACTACTTAGTAAATGTTCAGCATGCGATATCTGATAAGTATGCAATCATCTGTTACGTATGTGATTAATTATGCCTTGACGATGCATAAAATGGGAATATAATAATGTGCCTATGTGCAAATGTACGCATGTGTATCTGTGTTTATTTTGTATTGGACATCCCGATATTTGGCAAGGCTTAATAAGAATTTGTGTAGAACATGGATAAAGTAAGGGCATACGAGTTGGCAGACTCTTCCACAGCCTGACTTGATGGACTGAAAAGAATAGTACAAGAAATGGCAAGGATCTTAAGACAACAACGTCAGTTGCCGCTACGGCAAGAACCTTTGCCACCACCAGTGTAGGAAACGCCGAGGAGTTTGTTATCAGATTACTGGGGCTTGTTATAGAAGTGGTAAAATGGACCGTATGGTAAGGAACTATCCCCGAATTGAACAAAATGTGAATAAATCTTTTGCTTCAGCTAGATTCGTACCAATGGTAGGAACTACTAATCAGGATGAAGTAATTACACTCATCCCAGAAAGCACTCGGAATACTACGACCGCTATCCCAGGTATCTATACTGTTTATAAACGAATGCTTATGTGTTGACTGATTCTGAATTAGTACATGTGTACATCTTTGCTTGGGATATTGTTTGATTCGGATCGGCATATTCTTTCATATCTCTGCTTGTGTATCTAGATTGGTTAGACCCACCAGATCAAGACCATATTCATTGAATGTATGTGTTCCATTTGGGAAATTTGTGAAATACGTATTGGGACATCGATTAACCCTGCACATGCACATGTACATCTAAACCTATGCTCAGGGTGATCTATTATATTATTGTCTTCAATGACTAAACCACTGGAACTATGACTCTATGATTGTGTGACTGGGTTGAACACCCTAAATAACAAACTCTATAAATTGCGAGATCATGTATTTGGATTGGTAGAAAATTGACTGAACTATGTGACTATGTTAAGCTTGACTCATAAACCTATGTTTTTGTGACTAATTTGGAACCTCTGCATGACGAATCCTATATTATGTGTAACCGAAGAACTTTGTTTAATGTGTTACTGTGTACCATGTGCTTGCATATAAGACCTATTTGAGAATTTCTATATTGATTATGATATATACCTCTTGATATGAACGCCTGCATATGCAACTACACCTGAACTTATGTGAACAATGCCATATTGTACGTGATTTGAAATACTTTGACATGAACAGTTGTGATAAATGACTCCGATATGACTTTGAGAACTGATGAACTTAGGACAGTTGCCAAACTATCGACTATGTACCTAAGCAACGAAGTGTGCCTTACAGAACCAAAAATACCCATTGAGAAAACTTTTATCTAATTCAATCTGATAGAACTTTTGTTTGATTGGGCCTGTTAGAACGCTCATTTGATATAATTTGATGGGACCTTTGCTCGATTTGATTTGGCAAGACTTTTGACGAGATTAATTCGATGAGACCCTCTATCTGATTTGACCTTGTTGAGGGGAAGTACAGATTACGTATGAATAAATAGCCAGATTATTCTTGGCAGGAAAATTGATAGACCCAAAACTTGAATCCATTTAGAGTACTCGACTTACTTGAAAGACCTTTTGTGGGCTATCAACAGATTGATCTAACCATGAACACCGTTGAGAACCAACCTTCAACTGTTGAGGACATACGTGTTAAAAATGAACCGAATTGTGCAAATCCAGTGATTGGGTGTCTTAAGGAACAATGCTTGTGTATTGTCATGTTCTTACATATTTGACGCTAAGGAAGCTGGGGACAACAGATTGATTTGATTGTAAACAGTACTGAATATTTATCCTCGACTAATCGAAATATGTCTATAGACACCCCATTTTTGACCGTCCTCAAGACTTGGACGTCACCGCTTGAACACTCGGTGATCATCTATGTTTGTGTTCGTCTTGAGTTCCTGAAGGTCTCGGCTACACGCCTTGCCTCAGGATCTCTCGACTCGACTGTTTTGTGTCTGGTTTTGCAACAAACACTTGCGCTTTGCCTTGGAGGGGCAGGGAATGGCTTGTGGGCCATCCCCACACTCCACCGGCCATGGGTTGAGGCCACCGGCTGTGTTTTGTTGACACCGGCCAAATGCTTGGCCGACCGGCACTATAGATGGCCAGCCGGCTATCCTTTTTTGGCCAATTGCATTTTTGGCCAGCCGACTACTGTGCATCTGCTTTTGCAGATATTTTTGTGCAGCTGGCATACACTGTCACCCCCTCCAGACACGTGTATGGAGGGATTGCCCTCTTGTTAGCTTCCTTTGGAAGCTTTACAACACTAATTGTCTACAAAAGAGAACCTATTCTCTCTTGTTCAAGGGTTAGACAACTTAGACAAGATTTTCAGAGCTTGAGCTTTAGGGTTAGGGTTTACATATATCCTCTATCTCTATATCTCTCTCTCTCTCTCTTGTGTTTAGTGTGTGTTTAGTCTCATTTTTGTGCACAAACACCCACCATCACACCTTTTCTTAGTTGCTGAGGTACCAGAGGTCTTTTCTTGAAGCTTTTGGACTGGTTTGGAACCAAAAGAGCTGCTGGAACATTGTTTGTGAAGAGGGTCTACAAGGGTAAGGCTTTTGTCCCTTTTTAACCCATTTTTGCAAAGCTTTTTAGCCTATCTTGCATCTGTTTTTGAGCTTAGCATATAACATATAAAAGTCTTGTTTTTGTCTACTCTAAATAGTTTGTTAAGGGTGTTTTAATCTTTGGGGTTGTTTGACCCCTCTTAAGGCTTGTTTGGCCTTTGTTTTGTGCCATTTTGGTTGAGCTCCGGGACCATTGTGTTGGAGCCTCCTCACCACTGAAATCTTGAGGGATTTCAGAGGTGAGGATGGTGCCTTAAGGTCCTAGGAAGGAGAGGGCCACCCCCTCTCCTTGTTGTCCTTGAAAAGGGCTATTTTTGCCTCTTGAGGGAGCATCTAGCTTAAGTGTGTGTTGACCATGCCTTGACTGATATTTATGCTTATTTTGCCATGAAATAGCATTGTGTTGAGTTGGTTTGGACACACCTTGCATGCTTTGCATACATGTCTTGTAATGCCATCATTTAGCCTTAACATGCATCTAGGCTTTGACCCTTGTTCAAGCATGTTTTAGGCCCTGCTCTGTGAAGCTTTTGTACTTGTTTTCCCATGCTTAAGGTCTGCCTCTAGTTGTTTTGGTCGACCATGGCATGCATTGCATAGCCCCTTTACATTGTTTAGCTTATAGGCTTTAAATGTGCGAAGTGTTAAGCATGCATTGTTTGATTTATTTCAGTGGTTTGACACCACTTATAGCATCATTTCAGTCCTCATGACATGCTTGCATGCTTGCCTTTGATGCCTCTTTGATGCCTTATGAGGTTGTGCCTTATGCTCCATGTTTGGTCATTGTGCATGCCCTTGAATTTAAGTCATTTAGATGCCATCTAAGTGGTCTTTAGGCTTTGTTTTAATATGCTAAAACTCTGTTTTTGGTCATTTAATTCATGCCATGTTTGGTTTTGCTAAGGGTAGTTCAATACCTCCTTAGCTTGCCTTGAGTTTTGGACCTCTAATTGCATGCTTATGCTTGTCTTGTTGGCTTGGTTTGGCACCATTTTAACATGATTTTCAGAGCTTATGTTGCATGTCATTAGTCCATGTTTTTGTGCTTACAAGTTGTCTTCATATGCTTAAGTGTTGGGCCATATTTGCATGCATGCGTGTGTGTGTGTTGGACCTCACTTCCATAGTATTGGCCACTGATTTTGGCAAGCTTGCAAGCTACCCATGTTAGTTTAAGCCCACCCCTTTGCATGTTGTTGTATGCCCACCTTGTATGTTGTTGCATATTTGCGTGTTGTTGCATGATTGGAGTTGCATGATTGAATGAAGTCACATGCTTGCTTGCATGCTCGAACACCCACATTGTGCCTTACATACTTGTTAGTTGCATTGTCTCATGCCCTATGTCTTGCATGACCATTGTATGCCTTGTATGCTTCTTAGCATTGTCCATGTTGCATACTAGTCGACATGCTTTGGATTGCATTGCATTGGCATGCATGCTTCGCCTCTTGAATTGCTTGTGATAGAGGTTGAGTTCAATTTGCTTGATTATGTGCATTGCATTCCATATCAACATGCACACTTGATTCTTTGGGCCATCATGCATGGAAATGCGTGATTGGTGGCACGAGAATCGAGGCCCATCCTCCTTTGAGTCATAAATATGATAAGGAGTGTGGTTGGTGCATACATTGCTTGAAATGCATTGCCATGCCAAGTTCTGTCCTCTGCTGCTGTCAAACCAGTTTTTGCAGGAAGATTTGGCCGACCGGCCATCTTAAGTGCCGACCAGCCATCCATAAGTGGCCGATGGATTGATTTATGGTCGATGACCATTCCCCATGGCCGGTGACTATTCCTCACGGCCGGTGGTGCTCCACAGCACTTAGAGAAGCAACCCTGGGACTTGTGTAGTCTTCAGAGAAGCAGAACAGTCAAAACAGAGGCAGCTTATGCATGGCAGTGACTTCCGAGCGGAATCGAGCACGCATCGCATTGGACCCTCTTCCCGAGGCTGTTTATTGCTTAAATTAGATTAATTAATTTGCTTAATTAATTAGGTGGTCTGTAATATTTAATTAGCTTGTTAGTTAGTTAAATTGTATTATTCTTTCGGTCCCTCCGAGCGAGGGCGAATTTGTAATAAGTGTGGGTGCGTGTGTGCATGTCTTCCAATCCCCCACTTCTTTCTCCCTATTAGTTTCCTGCTTTTGATGGTTAGTATTAGGGCATATTTAAATTAGCATACCTTATGCTATGCATGCGTGCATCCATACATTTGTCCTACATGCACTAGGCTCGGTACATCATACTAACTGCACTTGTATTTCAATTTCAAGTTGAATACCTGTTAGTTGCAGCAATTGACATGCCATCATTAGGATAGCCAAGCCTATTGTAGTTGCATCTTGCATGTGTTGCATTAGCCATCTCAACATGAACTAGGATCATGCACATGATTACTAACTAGCTTCTGTTCTGGCTTGGAGTACTCGGTAAGCATTTATGCTTTAGCATACCGCATGTGTGTGAGTGCTGCCATAATAGCATGATTACCATGAGGCTAGCTGCTTATGTGATATAACTGATTGAATGCCTGTGGATGGAGGTTGAATTAACTAAATTGGGATAACGCATTAAAACTGTGAGTTTCAAGCCCACTAGATAGTGGCAAAATCATCTTTTCTAAAGCCCACTTGAGGGTGGCGAAATCTACATTTTTAGCCTACTTGCGAGTAGCAAACCATTTTGAAAACAAGCATGAAATGTTTTGTTCCAATTTAGGCGATTTGGTCTATACTTGTTTGCTGTGCGCATAACATAGTAATTCTAGGCAAATAACCGGAATAAGAACACATAACGTTTTCAAAAACGGATATCACGATTAGTAGAGGTCGATCTTCGGATTGGGCGAGAGGGGGTGCTCATAGCTGACCTTCGCCAATCATACCCAAGCTACCGAGCCGAGGCAACTTTGGTGATGACGGACACGTGGCCTTTAGCACCGAGTCAGGGTTTCCTAAATTCCCCCATAAAAAATATTTAGGTGGCGACTCTATATCTGGCAAAGCAGTCCATGTTTGGCACTTCTTTTCTAAAAATCTATTTTCTCAAAACGATTTGCCAGATTTGGACTCTTTGGTTCAGATTAAGAACCGTGACAATTTGAGAGTCCTGAACTGTAGTGAGCCCAAAACGAACAGAGCGGGACTCGTCATCCCGGGGCGTTCGGGAACGTCTACATTTTCTGGCGACTCTGCTGGGGAGTTTAGAGAGCTTGACTCGAACTCATGATATCCTGTTTTGATTTCATTTATGTGTCTCTTTGCATTGCATGTGCATTGGTGCGCCTAGGACACCGTGTTTGCCATCTATCATTCCTGAACGGTTTGCCGGAGGCTTGACTTTGTCAAAGCATGTCACAAGGCTGACCGGTGTTGGGCTCTGACAGTATGGGAACACAAACCCCGGTTTTACCGGGGCACCCTTTTCGACCATTCTACCTAGTGCATATCGGAATCCATAGTGACCATTCCAAATTAGGACAGGTTGCTTACCCGATCGTAGGTTGTTTGAAACTGCTGCATGCGTAGTGAAACCCTAGCTCCTGACAAAATAAGACAGGGAAACCCTACCCCAACTTAGGGGTGTTTTGGCTCTCTTTTACTTGCTATGTGTTTTTAGAGTGTATCTATGCAGGGAACACACATATCAGTTTGCAAGTTTGAGTATCAGGCCTGAGGGCACCAGTATCAGTTTTTAAGAATCAATTATATCTGTGGGTATCCGATTCAATATTTTGGGGGCAGTGATTTCGGGCAACAATGGTCAGCAGTAGAGTACAGTTGTTCGGCTACATCTGTGTTTGATCCATTTGGGCTGAAACACTGCTTGTTTTTCCTTTCAGTTCAGAGAGTTGATACAGAAGAGCTAGTGTTCCCCCTTGCTGAGGCAAGACAGATTTCTGATCTGTCAGTCACCGTTCAGTACAGCGGACTTATCATGACGCAGAATTCAGAGGAGATTGTGGTTATGACGGCCGCATTAGATCAAGGAATCACTCTGCAAAGCGAGACCAATGTCGATGTACCACATCCACCCAGGTCGCCTGTCGCGCACCCGGTCTGGACCCCCCAGTTGTATTAGGCTCGTGAGCCCACCACATTCGAATTGATAGGAATGATAGGTGACCTCCAGAGGTCCGTGGCGGATCTCGCTTACAGAATGTCAGCTTCGCCACCAGCCGCACCGTATGCCGGGAATTTTGTACCACAGGAGCCCCCACTATTGGGACGGATTGTGATCGAACTTAGCCAACCCGAGGTGGCCTCCAACTATAACAATGACATATCAACATCAACCCAAACCCTCGATCAGGATGAGGCCAGAGGCAAGAACAAAATGAAGGCAGATGTCGATCCCATTGAACAACTGCTATGGGCAGTCGAGGCTTTGAAAGCCGAGGGGATGAGTAAACAACAGGTATTCGCAGTCGTAGCTAAGGCTGTGGATGATGTTTTCCCCACTCCAACCGAATGCAGTACAAGCCAGTTAGAAAATCGGGATAGGCCCCGTCATGCCAGAACAGTTCCTTCCACTCCCAACCCTGCACCTGGGAAAGATCAGAAAGCCAAGGCGGTGCCTGCCGACCCTTTCGCTAGTGCGTCTAGCAAGAATACTCAACTTTCAAAGTACCTGCCCCAAGGCGTAGGGTCTTTCACGCTGTCTATATGCCATTGTCAAAGGCACTTCAGATCCTTGCCGAAAGGGGGCATCTTAAACCCTTGGAGCCTCGGCCTCTCCCAAAGAATCTCCCTACTACACATGATGCTGCCTTGTACTGTGTGTACCACCAGCAAACCGATCATGCTACCGACAATTGTTTTCGCCTCCGTCATGAGGTGCAAGACTTGATCGACAACGAAGTTATCCTCCCGACCACCTCAACCAAGTCCGTTACTACCCAGTTATTGGATTTTGAGGATACTGATACTGCGAGTATGTAATCAGGAAGTGAACCACCTGCTAGCAGCGCTCGACGTATTTTGGATGTGGTGTCTGGCACGCATTTTTGGAGCATCTGCGAATGCTAGTTTTGTAAATCCTGGTTTGGGTGTCGAGTCAGTCTTTTGTTTTGTTTTGAGTCTGTCTCATTGTCTTGAGTCAGTCCTTTTGCTTGTGGGTCTGTCTTGTTGTAGCGAGTCAGTCCCCTTTGTATAGAATGTCGGGTGATTTCGGAGCTGTTGCCCTGAACACCGTTTTGTTTTGTAATTACCCTTTTGCTTTCTTTTGAGTCTGTCTCTATCGTGGAGCCAGTTGCAACTAGGGAATCTGAATGAAACAGCTGCGGCTATCATGTTTCCATGCTTACTACTATTCTGAATTAATTGTGCCAGGGGACTTGAATGGGACAGCAGTACATTCCACCTGTTCTCATGTGCCCTGAAAATCATTGCATTGACCTAAGTTTTTCAAAACTTTTTGAACACTGCGGTGAAAACAAAGAGGAAGGAATTCCTCGGGTTTTGCAAACTTTGATCAAATTGAGAGAAATAGAGGCGTGCTAAGCCCTTAATGATTGAAATTGTGCTTGTTAGCGTGAGTACTGAGAAGGACCCTGGCTTGATCCTGATTGGTTCCACACTATCTTCAGCGCCAGCGATTTGTCGTTTCTTTAAAAACTTTCAAAAACAAAATTTTTTGCGCGGTCCTGCGAACACCTGTGTGGGATCACTCTTGAGATTGTGCAGCTTAGGATCGCTCTCAGCCTCAAGACTCAAGCCCTTGTTTTAAAGCCTTGAACCACAATTCGGAGTGTTCAACGATCGACCATCAAGAGAGGCCTGTGTGGCCAGATTGGAAGCAGCCCTCAAACAAGAGGCACCAAAGTCAGATCAAGAAGATCAGATCTCATCAGAAGAAGCCTGTAAAGCTAGAACAGAAGCACCCCTCCAAACTAGGGGCAAAAATGTCCGATTTGCTCGAAGAGCCGAAGATGGGTCCTTCAGTAAGTCAATGCAACAGCCACTCTCCTGGATACGGATGGCTTCAAAACCCTCAAACCATTTGGCATGGACTTGTTACACTTTTACCCTTTGAGCGGCTCGTTGGGCCGAAAACCCGGAAGGGCGACCCAGGCCAAAGTTAGAGCAAAAGAAAATATATACAAAAAAAAAGAAATAATAATATACAAAAGAGAGAAAAAAGAGAAAAAATATACAAAAGAGAGAAAAATACAAAAAAGAAAAAAAAGAAAATATACAAGAGAGAAAAAAAAAAGAAAGGGAAAAAAGAAAAAGGAAAGAAAAGCTCGCAAGGTCGAAAACCCGCATCAGGCGCCTTGGCAAAAGTTAGAGCCTAAAAGGTGAAGGTTAAAATACCCGAGTGTACCTTAACCGGAACTACGTAAGGCTTGATTCCCATGTTTGGGATACGTAGGCAACTTCGTCCTGAAGTCCAGCCCCCAACTCTCTCATAGCGCCTCAGTCCATGTAATGGTTTTGATTATTCTTGCCCTCCCCGAATCCGATAGTTCGGTTGTGACAACCGGATACGTAGGCAACTTCATCCTGAAGTCCAGCCCCCAACACCTTCAAAGTGACTGTGTCCATATATTGGTTTTGACCATCTTCGTCTTCTCTGTATCCGAGAAAGTTCGGTCGTGATCATCACTAATGAGGACTGACTACAGTATGCTACGACGTTATCCAGACAAGGGGCAACTTTCCGTTGCCATGAGTCGCCATTCAAACAAGGGGCAACTTTCTGTTGCCGTGCAGCTCTCTTCAGGCAAGGGGCAATTTTCCATTGCCTCCGATCCGCGGTTGTACATCTCGAGAGTAAGTTCCGTGTTCGTTGAGCATTGACCGTTTGCAAAAAAAGTTTTTGAAAATTTTTACTGAGGTTGACTATTTTCTCGAAAACTATTTCACTTTCTAAAAGTGGACCATTTTCTTGGACCCAAAAAGGAAAATTTTCAGTGCTCATAGCCTGACTTGCATGATTTTCAAATCAAAAATTGAACAAGTATGTTGATCTAACTCTCATCTTGGTCAAGACTGTTTTAGTAGAAAACCAGAAAAAAAATGGTCAAAATAATAAACTAGGGGCACAGTTGAGTCAGGTGTTCAGTCTTTCCCCTGTAATTAACATACTTGCCAGAAGGGCACTCTATTCGCCAGAAGAAGGCACAACTGAAGCTGTCAGTAAAAGGGCTGAAAGCCCTCAACCTCCTCCAAGCAACGAGGTATTAAACCAAGTGCGAAGCACGAACTGGAATGGATCAAGGTACTCCGTTCCCTCATCCGGAACATCAACTAGACGTCCCTGGAGGAAATAGCTGCGAGCTAACAGTGTTGGGTTTGAACCCACAACTTCTTATTCTCCATCAATCACCTTGGGGAGGGATGAAAAAATGAGAGAATAAAGAATAGAGAGGTGTAAGTTGAGAGAAAAAGTGAGCAAAAGGGTTGTGAGAGAAAAAGGGGAGCCTGAGGGCCGAGTGCTGTGAGAATCACAAATCGGAAAGGGTGGTAAATATACCCGGAGGAAATGGCTCCTCGAGATCTGAGGTTTTTTGGTCTTTTGTAAATACGTCCGTGTGTCGTGCCTTTTCTTTTGATTTGTCTACCTCGACTTCTGTTTTGAGTCTTCTCCGAGTGTGTCTCGTTGTGTTCAGGTCGTGTACCCTTTTGTTGAATCTTTCTCGCTGTGTTCAGTTGTAGGCTCGGTACCACGGTTGAAAACCTTTTTTATTTTAATTTCAAAAGTTAAAATCGTTTGTGCTCAGAGTGCTATGCCATTCTCCACATTTCTGTAAAATAGGTTTGGTTCTTTTGTAAAACCGCAGGGGTTCAACCCGGGTCACTTGGAAACAGTGAACATGTGGGTTCCAGATTGCATCTGAGTGTGCTTCAACTTCAGCCAATCCCACCTTTGTATTCCATCTTTTCAGATTTGGACTGTCTTCGCCGCGTGCAGAATGAACTAAGAATACTGTGTTATGGGCTATGAAGTTCAGAATGAGCAGAGTTCAGAATGAGCAGTGTTCAGAATCAGTTGTGAGCTGTGTGGGCTGTGTGCAGATTAAACCAAACACTGTGTTATGAGCCGAGTGTTCAAAATGGGCAGTGGTTTGTCTGAATTGTTTTGCTGTTGGTCGGTCAGCTAAATATTTGGCCGGTGAGATGTTTTGATGGCCGGTGACCTCCCCTGATGGCCGGTGAGCCTCCTATAACCTTGTTTGGGTCAGATGTACAGTTTGGGATATTTATTTCTCAAGATAGTGCAAGGCAGTGCCTTTCCGAAGCTCAACCGGCCTCCGTTTTGACCTCGGACCATGTCTTCTGTGCATGGCACTCGTATATGAGCAAGGTGTATCCTTTTGTCTCTTTTAAGATTCGAAAGTTGCCCCACATACGTTGTTTTACAAACACGTGTTGAGTTATACGTCATTATGCTTGCATTGTTATGCATTCGCCATGGTCTGGCAAGACCTTAAATACGCTCGGTCTAGGAGACCTTAAATCCTCTGAAGGTGCAAGTCCTTCGGTGTTTGTCGTGCATGAACGACTGTTGGCAAGGTCACATGCATTATCATGCCTTCGTCATGGTCTGGCGAGACCTTAAATACGCTCGGTCTAGGAGACCTTAAATCCTCTGAAGGTGCAAGTCCTTCGGTGTTTGTCGTGCCCGAACGACTTTTGGTAAGTTGCATTGTACATGCATTTCAAGCGACTCGCGTCGTCGCATATTCAAGTTCACATGCATTATCATGCATTTCAAGCGATGCACGTCGTCGCGCATTCGAGTTCATAAGCATTTCGAGCGACACACGTGGTCGCACATTCAAGATCATTTGCATTGTCATGCATATCACAAGACGTGCGTTGTCATGCGTTTACATCAGCACGCATCAACATGCATTTCAAACAAAACCAAAAAAACAAAAAACAACAACATGCATATGTCATGCATTTCATTGTAATATATTACATATGTCATGCATCCCACTATATCCATTTCATTGCATATTGTAGATGTTGCATTGTAGCTTGCATGCATTCATTGCATCACCTCCATCTAGGGTTTGCGCCTTTCCTTGTTGAGCTTGGACTGGTATGTGCCCATACATTTCACGTCTATACACTCATAGTTCTATATGACCATTCTATGTTAGACGTGGTTTGTTTGTGTCCATGCCTTTCTTAGGCAAGATACGGTTTGGCCGTAGGCCTTAATCCACTAAATCCATTCCATTGCATATTGTAGATGTTGCATTGTAGCTTGCATGCATTCATTGCATCACCTCCATCTAGGGTTTTCACCTTTCCTTGTTGAGCTTGGTCTGGTATGTGCCCATACTTTTCACATCTATACGCTCATAGTTCTGTATGACAGTTCCATGTTAGACGTGGCTTGTTTGTGTCCATGCCTTTCCTAGGCAAGATACGGTTTGGCCGTAGGCCTTAATCCACTATATCCATTCCATTGCATATTGTAGATGTTGCATTGTAGCTTGCATGCATTCATTGCATCACCTCCATCTAGGGGTTGCACCTTTCCTTGTTGAGCTTGGACTGGTATGTGCCCATACTTTTCACGTCTATACACTCATAGTTATGTATGACCATTCTATGTTAGACGTAGTTTGTTTGTGTCCATGCCTTTCCTAGGCAAGATATGGTTTGGGCGTAGGCCTTAATCCACTATATCCATTCCATTGCATATTGTAGATGTTGCATTGTAGCTTGCATGCATTCATTGCATCACCTCCATCTAGGGTTTGCACCTTTCCTTGTTGAGCTTGGTCTGGTATGTGTCCATACTTTTCACGTCAATACACTCATAGTTCTGTATGACCGTTCTATGTTAGACGTGGCTTGTTTGTGTCCATGTCTTTCCTAGGCAAGATACGGTTTGGCCGTAGGCCTTAATCCACTATATCCATTTCATTGCATATTGTAGATGTTGCATTGTAGCTTGCATGCATTCATTGCATCACCTCCATCTAGGGTTTGCGCCTTTCCTTGTTGAGCTTGGACTGGTATGTGCCCATACTTTTCACGTCTATACACTCATAGTTATGTATGACCGTTCTATGTTAAACGTGGTTTGTTTGTGTCCATGCCTTTCCTAGGCAAGATTTGGTTTGGCCCGCGCGCCATATCCATCATACATATTACATTGTAGTGTAATTTTTGCATCCTGCATTAGGATCATGTTCTTTCGTTAGCGGATCATTCCCCACATATGTCATTCTACCCAATTACTTGTTCTTGTGTCCGTCTACATCACTCATAGTTCTGCATGTGAACGCGCTTTGAGGGTTGCAGAACCTTTTCTATGGTAGATGGACTTGTTACTTCCATCAATCTATTTGACATTTGTGTGGTTTTGAACCGCTCATGATTGGATCATGATTCAATTGCATTGCATTTCATTTGCGTTGTTTCAATTGAATTGCATTTCAATTGCATTGCATTTTCATTTGCATTATTATACATAGTTTTGTATATATTGCATATCATTTTGCATTGATTTTGCATTGTTATGCATGTTGCTAACAATATTGTACCAGTTAAGTTTGCTTTCTTTTCAGGCACGATATTGTATGTACGGTTCATTTGAGGCTGGTGCAACCAGACGAACCGGACAGATATTGTATCCTCTGCGTAAGACGTATTGACAATTGCATAATTCTCTTACATCCTTTCTGCATTGTAATGTAGTTTGGTGTATGCTAGCTTAAAACTGTTGCATTATTATGCTTCGTTACAGCTTTCTTTGCATGATCATATTCGACTTTGTGCATTGTCTTGCAATTTGCCCCTGCCTTTGGGCGCATATCTTGTTTGTCTTCCATGTTTGTCTAAGTCTTCGGCCTTGTCAAAAATGGGTCGTCTCTGGGCTTTGACATTCACTCCCGTCATTGTTATGACTTTCGAGTTCTGTCAAAGAGAGGCAACTGTAGACACCCCATTTTTGACCGTCCTCAAGACTTGGACGTCACCGCTTGAACACTCGGTGATCATCCATGTTTGTGTTCGTCTTGAGTTCCCGGAGGTCTCGGCTACACGCCTTGCCTCAGGATCTCTCGACTCGACTGTTTTGTGTCTGGTTTTGCACCAAACACTTGTGCTTTGCCTTGGAGGGGCAGGGAATGGCTTGTGGGCCATCCCCACACTCCACCGGACATGGCTTGAGGCCACCGGCTGTGTTTTGTTGCCATCGGCCAAATGCTTGGCCGGCCGGCACTATCCTTTTTTGGTCATTTGCATTTCTGGCCGGCCGACTACTGTGCATATGCTTTTGCAGATATTTTTGTGCAGCTGGCATACACTGTCACCCCCTCTATACACTGTATGGAGGGATTGCCCTCTTGTTAGCTTCCTTTGGAAGCTTTACAAGACTAATTGTCTATAAAAGAGAACCTCTTCTCTCTTGTTCAGGGGTTAGACAACTTAGACAACATTTTCAGAGCTTGAGCTTTAGGTTTAGGGTTTGCATATATCCTCTATCTCTATATCTCTCTCTCTCTCTCTCTCTCTCTCTCTCTCTCTCTCTCTCTCTCTCTTCTGTTTAGTGTGTGTTTAGTCTCATTTTTGTGCACAAACACCCACCATCACACCTTTTCTTAGTTGCTGAGGTACCAGAGGTCTTTCCTTGAAGCTTTTGGACTGGTTTGGAACCAAAAGAGCTGTTGGAACATTGTTTGTGAAGAGGGTCTACAAGGGTAAGACTTTTGTCCCTTTTTAACCCATTTTTGCAAAGCTTTTTAGCCTATCTTGCATCTATTTTTGAGCTTAGCATATATCACATAAAAGTCTTATTTTTGTCTTCTCTAAATAGTTTGTTAAGGGTGTTTTAACCTTTGGGGTTGTTTGACCCCTCTTAAGGCTTGTTTGGCCTTTGTTTTGTGCCATTTTGGTTGAGCTCCGGGACCATTGTGTTTGGGCCTCCTCACCACTGAAATCTTGAGGGATTTCAGAGGTGAGGATGGTGCCTTGAGGTCCTAGAAAGGAGAGGGCCACCCCCTCTCCTTGTTGTCCTTGAAAAGGGCTATTTTTGCCTCTTGAGGGAGCATCTAGTTTAAGTATGTGTTGACTATGCCTTGACTGATATTTATGCTTATTTTTCCATGAAATAGCATTGTGTTGAGTTGGTTTGGACACACCTTGCATGTTTTGCATACATGTCTTGTAATGCCATCATTTAGCCTTAACATGCATCTAGGCTTTGACCCTTGTTCAAGCATGTTTTAGGCCCTGCTCTGTGAAGCTTTTGTACTTGTTTTCCCATGCTTAAGGTCTGCCTTTAGTTTTTTTGGTCGACCATGGCATGCATTGCATAGCCCCTTTACATTGTTTAGCTTATAGGCTTTAAATGTGTGAATTGTTAAGCATGCATTGTTTGATTTATTTCAGTGGTTTGACACCACTTATAGCATCATTTCAGTCCTCATGACATGCTTGCATGCTTGCCTTTGATGCCTCTTTGATGCCTTATGAGGTTGTGCCTTATGCTCCATGTTTGGTCATTGTGCATGCCCTTGAATTTAAGTCATTTAGATGCCATCTAAGTGGTCTTTAGGTTTTTTTTAATATGCTAAAACTCTGTTTTTTGTCATTTAATTCATGCCATGTTTGGTTTTGCTAAGGGTAGTTCAATACCTCCTTAGCTTGCCTTGAGTTTTGGACCTCTAATTGCATGCTTATGCTTGTCTTGTTGGCTTGGTTTGGCACCATTTTAACACGATTTTCAGAGCTTATGTTGCATGTCATTAGTCCATGTTTTTGTGCTTACAAGTTGTCTTCATATGCTTAAGTGTTGGACCATATTTGCATGCATGCGTGTGTGTGTGTTGGACCTTACTTCCATAGTATTGGCCACTGATTTTGGCAAGCTTGCAAGCTACCCATGTTAGTTTAAGCCCACCCCTTTGCATGTTGTTGTATGCCCACCTTGTATGTTGTTGCATATTTGCGTGTTGTTGCATGACTGGAGTTGCATGATTGAATGAAGTTACATGCTTGCTTGCATGCTCGAACACCCACATTGTGCCTTACATACTTGTTAGTTGCATTGTCTCATGCCCTATGTCTTGCATGACCATTGTATGCCTTGTATGCTTCTTAGCATTGTCCATGTTGCATACTAGTCGACATGCTTTGGATTGCATTGCATTGGCATGCATGCTTCGCCTCTTGAATTGCTTGTGATAGAGGTTGAGTTCAATTTGCTTGATTATGTGCATTGCATTCCATATCAACATGCACACTTGATTCTTTGGGCCATCATGCATGGAAATGCGTGATTGGTGGCACGAGAATCGAGGCCCATCCTCCTTTGAGTCATAAATATGATAAGGAGTGTGGTTGGTGCATACATTGCTTGAAATGCATTGCCATGCCAAGTTCTGTCCTCTGCTGCTGTCAAACCAGTTTTTGCAGGAAGATTTGGCCGGCCGGCCATCTTAAGTGCCGACCGGCCATCCATAAGTGGCCGATGGATTGATTTATGGTCGATGACCATTCCCCATGGCCGGTGACTATTCCTCACGGCCGGTGGTGCTCCACAGCACTCAGAGAAGCAACCCTGGGACTTGTGCAGTCTTCAGAGAAGCAGAACAGTCAAAACAGAGGCAGCTTGTGCATGGCAGTGACTTCCGAGCGGAATCGAGCATGCATCGCATTGGACCCTCTTCCCGAGGCTGTTTATTGCTTAAATTAGATTAATTAATTTGCTTAATTAATTAGGTGGTCTGTAATATTTAATTAGCTTGTTAGTTAGTTAAATTGTATTATTCTTTCGGTCCCTCCGAGCGAGGGCGAATTTGTAATAAGTGTGGGTGCGTGTGTGCATGTCTTCCAATCCCCCACTTCTTTCTCCCTTTTAGTTTCCTGCTTTTGATGGTTAGTATTAGGGCATATTTAAATTAGCATACCTTATGCTATGCATGCGTGCATCCATACATTTGTCCTACATGCACCAGGCTCGGTACATCATACTAACTGCACTTGTATTTCAATTTCAAGTTGAATACCTGTTAGTTGCAGCATTTCACATGCCATCATTAGGATAGCCGAGCCTATTGTAGTTGCATCTTGCATGTGTTGCATTAGCCATCTCAACATGAACTAGGATCATGCACATGATTACTAACTAGCTTCTGTTCTGGCTTGGAGTACTCGGTAAGCATTTATGCTTTAGCATACCGCATGCGTGTGAGTGTTACCATAATAGCATGATTACCATGAGACTAGCTGCTTATGTGATATAACTGCTTGAATGCCTGTGGATGGAGGTTGAATTAACTAAATTGGGATAACGCATTAAAACTATGAGTTTCAAGCCCACTAGATAGTGGCAAAATCATCTTTTCTAAAGCCTACTTGAGGGTGGCGAAATCTACATTTTTAGCCTACTTGCGAGTAGCAAACCATTTTTAAAACAAGCAAGAAATGTTTTGTTCCAATTTAGGCGATTTGGTCTATACTTGTTTGCTGTGCACATAACATAGTAATTCTAGGCTAATAACCGGAATAAGAACACATAACGTTTTCAAAAACGGATATCACGGTTAGTAGAGGCCGATCTTCGGATCGAGCGAGAGGGGGTGCTCATAGCTGACCTTCCCCAATCGTACCCAAGCTCCCGAGCCGAGGCAACTTTGATGATGACGGACACGTGGCCTTTGGCACCGAGTCAGGGTTTCCTAAATTCCCCCATAAAAAATATTTAGGTGGCGACTCTGTATCTGGCAAAGCAGTCCATGTTTGGCACTTCTTTTCTAAAAATCTGTTTTCTCAAAATGATTTGCCGGATTTGGACTCTTCGGTTCAGATTAAGAACCGTGACAATTTGAGAGTCCTGAACTGTAGTGAGCCCAAAACGAACAGAACGGGACTCACCCTCCCGGGACGTTCGGGGTCGTCTACAATGTCTCATGTGTCTTTTTCAGTGTTATCGGATTTTGGGAAATCAGGTTATGTGAGTGGTATTCTGTTTGTTTTGATGACATTCTTGAGACGTCCTTTCGTGCTAGGGGACATTAAGCCTATGTGGCACCTTTGTTGAGATATCTCTTTTGCCACTGACGGTTTTGTACGGGTGGGTTTGTCTAATCAATCTCAGGTCGTGAACGGGTGTGCTTTGATTCTGAGACGATTATTCATTTGTTTTGTCAGGAATGTCATCATTTGGTACTATGTAGATGTTATTAACATCCAAGAAGCTTTTAAAATCCCTGATTGTCCGAAAGTATGTGAATTCAATACGCCTAGTGTAAATAACTGCTCAGTGCCATTATATTTTGCAATTGGGGCTCTGAGGATGTGTAAATTGTGTTTAACATGTGATTGACTGTTTTGATATCATCTTTGACATCATGAGGATTAATATACGAATCGCCTTCTGCTTTTGGTGACTATGAGATAGTGTGGAAGTACTCGAAGGAACAGGGAATTAAATGTTGAATCGAATTGTAAACTGTAAACTGTTGAATGAATTGAGAACACGAGTATTCTGTTAGAAATCGACTGCCTCGATGTTATTGTACTTTACAATTGGTACTATGGGGATATATGAGTTACGCATGTCGTGTGGTTGATTGCTTCGTTGTTATCTTTGTGGACTCGGGAATCAGTGCCTGGATCCGCTTTAAATTCCTGTAGACTTTTGATTGACCTTGGATAACTGTGATGAGTTACTGAACTAAATACTGAATCGGATTGTGAATTGTGGAGTTATTGAAGAATGAATTGAACTTTTGTGAAAAAGGAAATTGTTAAATTTGTGTCTAAATATTTTCGGTACCAACAAGTCAAAGCCAAATATCAAATATAGATGGAACTACTTCAACCTCTCTCGGTTTTGGAATGGAAATAGGAATATGTGACTATGAATTTCATTGTGGGGCTGCCTTGGACACCCAGGGTATAAGTCCCATTTGGGTTATTGTATATAGAATTACTAAGTTTGCTCATTTCCTCCCTGTGAAATTTTCGTATGATGCTTATAGACTAGCAACTGTTTACGTCGACAAGATTGCTCGTTTGCATGGAATCCTAGTATCTATTGTTTTGGACAGGGATCCTAAAATGTATCTGAATTCTGACAAGGCTTCAAGAGGCGATGGGAACTGGATTGTGAGTCAGCGCTACCTTCCATCTGCTAATTGATGTATAATCAGAAAGAACTTTTAGATTTTGGAAGGAATGCTCTAAATACATGCCTTAAATTTTTCAGGGAAGTTGGGAAAAATCTATCCATCATTGGCAGAATTTGCTTACAACAACAGCTCACACTCTAGTTTCTTTATGGCACCATACAAGCCTTGTATGGCGGGAAAGGTAAGTCTCTGACTGATTGAGAAAAGAGTGTTGCTTGATTTTGAGACTAAGCAGATAACTATCAAAAGGATTGGAACCATTGCATAAGAAAGTCTCCTGAGTTGCTTTCAACTAGAGATAAAATAAGTTTGGAGGACTGAACTTCCTAAAGGGGGGAAGACTTTGATAACCCTGTTCCGTATTTTGCTAATTGGTCCTTATTATGAATGTGATTATGTGTTTGATATGATTTTGTGTGCCATTATGTGAAAATATATGGTTTTGAATTTCTATCTGTTCACCGTAGAAATATCTGTTTGATTATCTGCTTTGGAAATTAAATTGAAGGCCTTATCGGCCACAGAACCCGAAATTGATTATGCCATTGTGATTAGCATAATTTTTAGAGCCTACAGTGAAATTTAATTGGAAATTGATTCGGATCAGATTAAATTGATTTAATTAGTGAATCAGTGCTCTATTATTATATATTACAATAATATAACAAGAGGGGCTTTTATATGAGCACTACACACTCAATTTCTCTTCTTTTAGCTTGACTTGGCTGATTATAAACTCTAAGGAAAAGGAGAGGGTTGGCTAGAGAGAGAGAGAGAGTGAAGGAAATTGGAGTTTTGGCCTCAAAGCTTGGTGATCTTGAAGGCATACCCAAGAATTTACCATAAATTGTAAAGATTAAGCTCCTAGATGAGTAATCACCTCTTGGTTCATAAGTTGAACTTGTGATTTTGTGTATTCAAGCTAGTTGGGTAATCAAGAGTAAGAGTTAACATGATTTGAGTTGGTTTTGTTAATTTGGTAGTCTATATGCACGTGCATGGGAAGAATTGTTTTGAAATTGCATGTTTGAGCACAAAATGTATAATCCATGGGAGATTTTGATTAAAGATCTTATTTTGACCTTCTCTTCATCATCTAGGTTGAGAATGAGAGTAATTTGCCACATGCAAGTACAATCCACAAGGGTGTAAGTGTTGAATGCATGAAATTATTATGTTGGTAAGGAATTTGGTGTAAATTGGGACATGCATGTGATTAAATTGAGAAATTGAGCTTCATTGTGTTGTAATTTGGTGTTTATAGCATGTTAGAATATGTATATGTGATGTTTGAGTCAAAATCGTGCATTTGGAACCTTTGAACATCAAATTGAAGCTCAATAACATGTTCTGGATTCTTCAGAATTTTGATTCCCACTTGAACGGGGAAACCGCCGCTCGAGCGTGAAATTCGTGTTCCCAGTACTTTTTGCAGACATGGTGTCCGCTCGAGCGGGATAATTTCACGTTCGCACGGGGAGCCATGTAGAGAGGCCTTCCGCTCCAGCGCTAGACTTCGTGATCGAGCGTAAATTTGTTGCATCCAGTACTTTTGCAGGTCTCAAGGGTTTGCTCGAGCGGGGACCCTGTTTCCTGAAATTTTGAAAAGACATTTTGTGTTTCATTTTCTGTTCTCTTTCACTTCCAAGTACTCTTAGGCATGCATTGAGCATTGTAATTGAGTTAAAGAGATAAGAATGAAGCCTGAAGAGGAAAATGTGAATTTAGAACGGATCAAATTGTTTGTGATCCTTTTGTGTTCATGGAATGTGTAGGGTCGAGCTCCAGGGCAAACCAACCAACCGATCACTGTGGGTAATATCTTAACAGAGATATCTGAAATATGTTGTTGTCCAATTGCTTACTTCTATGTAAGTTTTATAAGTTCATTGATTCGATTGGTGGACAATGTTTGCTATACCCAATGAGTGGGCAGAGGCCAGTCTGATATGAATAATAGAAGGAATGGGCCGGAGGCCGTTTTGACATGAATGAATGGGCCGGAGGCCGTCTTGACATGAATGAATGGGCCAGAGGCCGTTTTGACATGAATGAATGGGCCGGAGGCCATTTTGACAAGAATGAATGGATGGGCCAGAGGCCGCTTTGACAAGAACGAATGAATGGGCCAAAGGCCGTTATGACATGAATGAATGGGCCAGAGGCCGTTTCGACATGAATAAATGAATGGGCCAAAGGCCAGTTTGACACGTATAACAGTTTGGCACGAATGATAGTTTGACACGAATAACAATTTGACACGAATGACAGTTTGGCACGAATGATAGTTTGACACAAATAATAGTTTGACATGAAAGTATGAAGGGGCCAAAGGCTAGTTTGACCCGAATGATGCGAATGAATTGGGCTCGAGGCCGTATGATGTGTTTGGAACCGCAGTTACTTAACATACATATGTCTATGTATGTGTGTATTAGTTAGAAATATAAACTAGGCCCAAGGCCGTTTGGGGTATGCTGTTCCAATGTATATTCTTTATTTGATATTATTCACTGGGCTTTTGCTCACACTCATTCATGTGTTTGTAGGTGAGCCAAGAGAGGTCCAGACCCAGCCTCAGTGAAGTCTGTAGGGAACAACCAAAGTTTTGAAGAGTCAACCCTTGCGTCTCACGCACGAGACACGTATTCGCCCTTTTGCCATTCTGTGTATTTCGTCATGTTGGCGAGGACTTTGGTATACGTCTGTACATAGTTTTGTTTGGCTGACTTAAATTTGAATGATCCCGTTTGTACAGAATCTTATGCTACTATACTTTCTGTTGTGAGTTATTAACATATGTAAATGTGGAATGTTATGATGTGCATATAAGCACGGCTCTATGGACAAAGTTTTAAATTTGCTTCCGTTTGGCTCATTTACTCTGATGAGTTTTGTCTTATTTGGTTTGAGGCCGTAGGTAAGCTCGTGATTACTGGCCAGTTATGGCCTTAACCCATAGGGGCGGGTTCAGGTCGTGACAACTGGTGTAGTTACGTTTGGCAAGGGATGGATGGATGGATGGATTCCCAAAGACAATCGCCACTCCTTTCCCGTGAAGGTACTTCAACATTTGGTGAAGGTTGGTGGAGACAACTTTCACATGATGCAACCAGGGCCTCTATAGACACCCCATTTTTGACCGACCTTAAGACTCAGATGTCTTCGATTGAGCACTCGGTGGTGACGCATGTTGTGCTCGTTCTGAGGTTTCAGAGTCTTGGCTGAGAGCCTTGCCTCCGGACTTCGGGGCTCTTTTGTGCTTTGCCTCGGTTTGCGAACCTGGTTATGTTTTCTCTGTTTTCTCTTCCCGAAAGGAGGGAGAGGTCTCGCAGACCATCTCTCAGTGGCCGTAGGCTACGTTTCGTGGTCGTAGGCCACTTTTCCCGCTTGGAGACCAGTTTTCGGTTTTCGGAGCCGTCGGCCGCGCGCGTCTCGGTTCGGGACCGCTTAACTACCTTCGTTTGCTCTGATTTTTGGCACACACCTTGTTTCCTCTCCCCAGAGGGAAACTGTGGCCTGGGAGACCACCTTCGTGGTCGCACGCCACTTCCGGTGCTTAATAGTCAGTTTTCAGGGTACCCGACTGCGCGTTTTGACCCACGAACCTTCGTTTTGCATCGGTGTGGGTTCATTTTTGGCATGGACCCTAGTTTCATGGTTAGGAAGGTGGTAGTAGGGTGGGAGACCGCCTTTTCTTCTTGGAGACCACCTTTCCCCTGTCGCCCGGTTTTTCTTGTTAGAGAGATGATCTCCCTCACTTTTGGGCCACAATTTCTGGTCTCCCATACCACCACTGAACTGCATTCATCTGGGAGACCACCAATATGGGTAGGCCGACCACCTTTTTAGCTTGAACCTTTTGACCCCTGGTCGGCCGACTAGGGGGAGTGGTCGGCCGACCACCTGAACTGGTCGGCCAGCCTTCTGCTTTTTTGTCTCAATGAGTTGAAGCCAGCTGTGCCAGGTAGAAGCCTCAGAATGCATCCTCCATACACGTGTATAGAGGATGTTTAAGCTAGCTTTTGAGCTTCTTTGAGAAGCTTTAGATCTTCTCCTCTATAAAGGAAAGGGCCATCTTCCATTGCTAGGGTTCAGAATTTTGTTTAAGGCTTATACATGCACATCTCTTTGTATCTCTCTCATTTAGCTTCAAAGGTTGAAGTTCTTGGCCCCATTGCCCTACACCTCCAAGTACAACACCTCCACTATCACTCTAAGAACCTTGGAGCTTTTTTTCAAAGGTTGAAAACTTGCTACGTTGGTTCAGAAGCTGCTGGTTCTCTTCTCTACAAGGATAAGTCTCTATTTCCCTCTTTGTAGCCTTATTTTTCTTTATTGTTTAGCTCTATTTGCAAGCATATTTAGGCTTTGTCATAAACTGAAAAAATTCTTTTTTTGAGCTTCTAAACATGTTTGTTTAAGGCCATTTTTCTGTTGGGGGTCATCTACCCCCTTGCATGCTTCATTTCCTCATGTTTTGAGCTAAGCTTTAGAGCATTTGTGTCAGCCTTGGTTTGGCCTTTTAGCCACTGAAATCCAATAGATTTTCAGTGGCTAACATGTGTCTTTGAGCCTCAAAATCAGAGAGGGGTGACCCTCTCATCCTTTGTTCTCTTTACTAGCTTTCTTAGCCTTCCAAAGGAGCCCCTATTTGCATGTTTCAAAGCCATGTTTCAGACCACTTATTGTGAGTTTTGTGACCTTCATAGGCTCTATCTAGAGCCCTTTTTGCCATATTAGATGTCTATTATGCATGTGTAGAGTAATCTTCTTCAAGGCCTTTCAAAGGGGCCTTCACTTGCATGCTTCCTAGACTAATTTCAGGCCCTTTTCAGTGAGTTTTAGGGCCGTCATAACCTCTTTCTAGAGATGGTTTTTCCATTTTGTATGTCTATCTTGCATGTGTAGAAAAACCCTCTTATTGGCCTTTCAAAGGGACACATCATTCTTGCATGCATTGACTGAGTTTCAGTGGGTTTTTGGGCATTATTTGGCATGGCATACTTCTTTTTTTGGCTGGTTTGGTGAGCTCTCATATGCTTCATATAGTTGTAGTACAAATCATAGTTCATCAGCTTATTTTGCATGCTTTGTTGACCCTTGATTTTAGCACTTTTTGGCCTTGCCTTAAACTGATTTTGTGCATATTTTGGAATGCCCTAGCTCTGTTTTTGGGTCTCATGGTTGAATGATGCTTGGTTTGCATGCTTGTAGTTCAATACACTTGCCTAGCTTTGAGATTGGAGGTCTATTGCATGCATATACTGAGGTGTTTTCATGCTTTGGGGTCATTTTGCATCATATTTCAGAGCCTATGTGAATGCCATATCCTCATATTTTCTCCTCTTTAAGTGTTCTTGAGAGTTGTGCATGAATGCCTTGTTTTCGGACCATTGAATGAGCTCCATTTCCATGCACTTTGAACCATCATCTTAGGCCATTTTCCCACTATTTCAGACCTGCCTAGGGTCTGTTTGGGGTTGGTTTTGCCATTCGTGCATTGCTTTGTGTACCTATAGTGTAACGCACTTCACTAGTTTCGGTATTCGGGCCATCTAGCATGCATTGGGTGACATATTTGCATGATTCGGGACCATTGTACATCATGTTTCAGAGCTGAAAAATGTATGCTTGTATGCCATATTTCATCATTTGCCATGCTTAGTTAGAGTTGCATGTTGTGCCTTAGGATCGGTCCATTGTATTCGTGCATGCTTGCATGTATTTCGGTTGTCTCATTTTCATCATATGGCCACTGATTTGAGTGTGGCTAAGGTCCACTCATATTGGTTTAAGTCCACCTTGCATTGTGTATGCCATTTGGTTCATGTTGTTGCATGTCTGACCATCTCATTGTGTATGCTTTGATTATGCCTTTGTGTATGTCCATCTTTGTATGTGTGCATTGTGTATGCCATATAGCTCATGTGCATTGTGTATGCCATTTTAGTCCATAGCATTGCGTACGCTAGGTTGCATGTGTGCATATCATCCCTCGCATGCCAGTATGATTAGGTTGCATTGCATTTAGGGTTGCACGTTAGTCGCATTGTGTATGCCATCTCATTCCATTGTGTTTGGAGTAGGGTTTAGTCCAAACACGGGAAACGAGGGACGTTTTGTGCTCCAAGTGACAAATCGCGCCTCGATTCTCGGTCGCCGACACTCTTGACTTTCCATGATAGAGTTGTTGGCTTTACTTGCTTATATGTGCATTCATTTCACATCGAGTTATGCAATTCGACTTCTCGGCCATCATGCATCGAGATGCATGATTGGTGGCACGAGGATTGAGGACTACACTCCCTTGAGCTTGTGCAAGGACGGGGAGAGTGGCCATGCACACATTTGTTGAAAATACATTGCCTTTTCCCCTTCTTACCTTTGTTGCAGAAAAAACCAGAAACCAGAGGTGGAAACTGGTCGGCCGACCAGATTTTCTGGCAGGCCGACCACCCTCTTTGGTCTCCACCACAAAGGGTGGTCGGCTGGTGGTCTCCCATGCTAATAACTGGTCGGTGGCCTTCCCAAGGTGGAGTTTCAGCCTTCTCTAGCTTTGTGAAAGTTTCTGAGATCAACTGCAAACAAGGGCGAGGCGAGGTATCACGATGGAATTTCCCGACAAGGCGACTTGAGCATGCATACACCCTTCGCCATCCGAAACAGAGCTGAGGCAGTCCATTGTATTTAGTTTGCATGCTAGTTTATTGCTTACTTAGTTAATTTGTTGATTAATTAATGTTGTGTAATAATTAGCTGTAATTTGTTATTTAGCTTAGATTAGCTAGATGGTTTGTACTATTCATTCGGGCCCTCCGAGTGAGGGCACAATTATAATAAGTGTGCGTGTGTGTGATGTATGTCTTCCAACCCCACGTGTTTCTCCCTTTTATTTACCAGCTTATGATGGTTAATTTAGGGCATGTTTCAATTAGCATACTTATGATAGCATGTTTGCATTCATTCATCTGTTTTGCATGCACCGGGCTTGGCGCATCATACTAACTGCATTGTATTTCAATTCCAAGTTGAATACTTGTTAGTTGTAGCATTTCACATGCCATCTTTAGAATAGCCGAGCCTATTGTAGTTGCATTCTTGCATGTGTTGCATTAGCCATCTTAACATGAACTAGGATCATGCATTGATTACTAACTAGTTTCTGTTTTGGCTTGGAGTACTCGGTAAGTGTTTATGCTTTAGCATCCTTGCATGCTTGTGAGTGACTGCCATGATAGCATGTTTACCATGAGGCTAACTGCTTATGTGATATACCTGCCTGAATGCCTGTGGGTGAAGGTTGGATTATCTGAATTGGAATAATGCATTGACTGTGAGTTTTAAGTCCACTTGGGAGTGGCAAATCATCTTGTTTTCTAAGCCCACTTGAGGGTGACAAATTCGCATTTTAGCCTACTTGCGAGTAGCACCTTCAAACCGTTTTTTAAATTGAACATGAGATGTTTTGTTCCAATTCGGGCGATCCAATCTATACTTGTATGCTGTGTGCATCACGTAGTAAATCTAGGCTAATAACCGGAATAAGAACACATAATGTTTTCAAAACTCGATATCATGGTTAGTAGAGGCCGATCTTTGATCGGGCGAGCAGGGGTGCTCATGAAGTGACCTTCCCCAATCGTACCCAAGTTCCCGAGCCGAGGCAACTTTGGTTATGACGGACACGTGGCCTTAGGCAAACGAGTCAGGGTTTCCTAAATTCCCCGAAATAAAATATTTAGGTGGCGACTCTGTATCTGACAAAGCAGTCCATGTTTGGCACTTCTTTCAAAAAATCTATTTTCAAAAACGATTTGCCGGATTTGGACTGTTTGATGATTCATCGGTCTTGCATTACACTCTGTGAGATTAGATACAGGACTGTGACATTTGAGTCCGAACTGTAGTGAGCCCCAAATGAACAAAACAGGGGGATTCCCTCCTAGGACGTTCAGGGACGTTTACAGCCTCCCTACCAGTAAGTTGAAGGTGGCCGGCACATGTAGGACATGGAACTCGATATCTTGCTGAGCTGGGCCCACCTGGACTCTGATTTTCATCGTGCCCATAACCTCCATGCTCGTATCATCATATGCTCAAATTACTTAGGTCGTGGGCACAAAGTTTGCTGGTCTAAGGCCGATTACATAAGCTGTGCGAGAAGTACAGATGTTGATAGCCGAACCGGTGTCTATCAACACCACCGGTACCCATTTTTCCCTGCACTCAACGGATATGTATAAGGGTTTGTTATGAGCTGAGCCTTCCGATGGCAGTTCTTTGTCAGAAAAGGTTAGGGATGGCCCATCGCCACCTAGGAAAACCAATCCCACAAGCTGTTCAGGGGTAGTGTCAATGGACAATTTAGCTTTGTCCATTGCTGCTAGTACTGCCTGTCGATATACCCGGAAGGCCATGAGAAGAACCAAAATTGAGATGTTAGATTGGATTTTCTTAAGCTGCTTCAACACTACCTCTTCCTCCAGTTGCTTCTATTTCCGTCTCTCAACCTCTCAGTCTTTCCCAGATGCCTCAGCTTGATCTAAGTGCAGTGGCTTAAAATACCGCCCACATCGTGTCATGTGATCTATCTCTTCTACGTACCACGTGTTGTCTGGAAGGCTCTCACCCCAATCTTCATCGGTGTGAGACAAATGTAGATCGTCATCCTTTCACCATACACCTTCGACAGCCAACAAACAGTTGTCTGGCTCCGTTCGGATCACTTTCACATCGCAGGTATCCCTTACAGGGGTTTGGGCCAATACTGTTTTCTAGTTGACTTCAATCCTCTCTTGTTCAAACTGCTTCAGTGTAGTTTCTTGTTCTGTGTCCACAGTGCTCACAGCGCCCAGTTCCTGAGCCGAATTTTCTACACCAGCGTTCTTCAGCCGTTTTCCCTTTCTATCGGCCCTTCTGGCCACTACAGCAATTCCTGCTTCCTTTTCCTCGGGTTTCATTTCAGTTCCTTCCTCCTTATCCGGCTCATCACTCAGCCATCCAGAGTTGTCAATTGATCCGTTCAAATCGAACCAGCCAATCTGCATATCCCCTTGTAGACGAGCCCGAATGTCCCGGGAGAAATCCCGTTTTGTTAATTTGGGCTTACTACAATTCAGGACTCAATGTCACGGTCCTGTATCTAATCTCGCAGAGTGCAATGCAAGACCGATGAATCGTCAAAGAGTCCAAATCTGGCAAATCGTTTTGGAAAACTGATTTTTAAGAAAGAAGTGCCAAACATGGAATCCTTTGCCAGATACAGAGTCGTCACCTAAATATTTTATTTTGGGGGAATTTAGGAAACCTTGACTCGTGCCTAAGGCCACGTGTCTGTCATCACCAAAGTTGCCTTGGCTTGGGAACTTAGGTACGATTGGGGAAGGTCATCTATGAGCACCCCCGCTTGCCCGATCCGAAGATCGGCCTGTACTAAACATGATATATTTTTTTTGAGAACACATGCGTTCTTATTCCGGTTAATTAGCTAGAATTACTATGTGATGTGCACAACACACAAGTATAGACTAGATTGCCTAATTTGGAACAAAGCATCGCATATCCGTTTGTTTAAAGACGGTTTGAAGCCTTGCTACTCGCAAGTAGGCTAAAACATAGATTTCGACGAATTATTCCAATTCATGCAATCCAACCTTCACCTACAGGCATTCAGGCAGTTATACCACATAAGCACATAGGCTCATAGCAAACATGCTGTCACGTTAACACTCACACACATGCAAGATGTTAAGGCATAAACACTTACAGTGTATTCCAAGCCAAAACATGAAACTAGTTAGAAATCACGCATGATCCTAGTTCATGTTAAGATGACTAATCATCGCATGCAAAGTGCAACTAGAATAGGCTCGGCTAATCTAAAATGGCATATGAGATGCGAAAATCCGATACATATATTCAAGTTGGAACTTTAAATACAATGCAGTTAGTATGATGCGCCGAGCCTGATGCATGCAATACAGATGAATGATGCAAACATGCATAGCATAAGGATGCTAATTGAAACGTGCCCTAGAACTAACAATCGTAAGCGGTTAAGTAAAAGGGAGAAAGAAATGGAGGTTGGAAGACATGCATCACACACAGGCACGCTTATTACATAATTGCGCCCTCTCGAGGGAGGGTCCGAATAAATAATACAGACCGAATAATTAATCAACTACCCTAGCTAATTAAATATTACAAAGCCCTTAAGTAATTAACAAATTAATTACAAAACAATCTAAGTATGAAATTAAAGAGGCCGCCGCAGCTCCGCCTCGAAATGATTGGATGATGCATGCTCGATTCGCCTCGCTCGGAAACCCGTTGCCATACCAATTGTTGCCTCTGTTTGTATTATTTCATGCCTCTAAAAAGCTGCACAAGTCCCAAGACTGCTTCTGAACCACTCCCTGAACGCTGTGGGAGGTCACCGGTGAAGAGGCAGGACTACCGGCCATGAAAGGATGGTCATCGACCAAAGATGGGGCCATCGGCTGGATATTAGTGGTCGACCGGCACTGAAAGTTGCCGACCGGCCATTTATTCCTACAGAACACTGGTTTTGCTACAACAGAGGACAGACAGTGCATGGAATGGAATTTGCAAGCCAAATGTATACACAACCACCCTCCCTATCATGCTATGAACTCAAGAGAGTATGGCTCTCGACCCTCGGGCCACCAGTCACGCATTTCAATGCATGATCGCCAGAGGTGTCAAAGGTGCATATCAATATGGAATGAATGCAACAAACAGATGAATGCTACACACTCTATCATGTTGGGTCAAGAGTGTCGGCGACCGAGGATTGAGGCACGCTTCGTCACTTTAAGTACGAAACGTCCCTTGATCCTCATGTTTGGTTTGACACCCCAAACCAAACAACAATGCAATGCATGCAAGTGTGCCAAATATAGTGCAATGCATGCAAACAATGCAACATGAGCATGCCGACTCAAAGTAATGCAATGTAACATGAATATGCCAAGTGCAACATGGCTCAAGCATGCATACAAAGGCTAAAGTAGCGAGCATGCAAATTGCAAAGTAACCTACACGAGCATGTGACAAAAGGTAAACTAGCAAGTATGCAACAAGATGTACCATGTTAAGCATGCGGCTTTATACAAAGATGGACTTAGACCATAGTGGAAAGACCTCAGCCACGTCCAAAACAGTAGCCAAAATGATGAATTAAGGCGCCGAAAGGGCAAAACACGCATGATCACACATTGATCGATAAACTATACAACAATGCACAATCCTAAAATATGAGTAAGATGTGATAAACATGAGAATATGACAATGCAATAGGCTCTGAAATCATGTTAAGAGTGATGCCAAATCAACTAAACAAGACAAGCATAGCATGCTAATGGACTTAAAGCTCAAAGCTAGCCAAAGGACTTGAACCATGGCCATATCAACCAAGCCCCCAAGGACCAAGGTGACCCAAAACAATCCCATGGCAGGCCAAAGTATTACTAGAACATGCATGGGATGAGACCAAAACATGCTTGGAAATAGGCGCAAAAATGAGGGGCATTCAAAGCCACAAAGAGAGCACTCGACTACAACTACCTTAACCACACATGGCATGGATTATTCAAAGAAAAACAGAGCTATAATATGCCAAAAGGAGCCCCAAAACCCACTGATATGGCAGCCCAAGGACTTAAACAAAGAGGCATGCACAATGACCTATTTTAAGGCACAAAAGAACAACTCTTCAAAGCTTTGAAAGGATGGTAGATGCAAGCATACAAGCATGGAGCATGGACTGAAATAGCATGATAAATGATTCCAAATCACTGAAATAGCCCAAATAAAGCATGCTCATGACTCATACACTCAAAGCTAACAAGCTAGGATACATGGTGGCTATACGAAACATGGCAAACATGACCAAATCAACACCAAACAGAGCTCAAACTTGCCAAAACATGGATAAGAGCTTTATGAAGTCAAGCTAAAACATGCAAGTATGATGGTCGAAATGCATGATACATGTTATGACAATAGAGGGGATTGCAAAGCAAGTGCATGATGCAAACAATAGGCCATCGAACCAACATGAAACTGAGGTCTAACATGATAGAGTAACACCAAATACCCTCTGAAATGGAGCCAAATAAAGCTATGCAAACATGCTACCTTTATGAGCCCTAAATGCAAGCAAATGAGTCACAAGGGGAGAGGGGTCTCCCTCCCCTATACAAGACCTCAAAACCACTACTCCACCACTGAAAATCCTCTGGATTTCAGTGGTGAGAAGGTCAATACACGAAGGGTTCCAAAGCCCAAAGAGGAAGGCACAAAAGGGGTGAAACAAGGCTTAAGAGGAGGTAGACAACCCCCAACACCAAAATGACCTTAAGCAACTATAACAAGCATGAAAATACATAACTTTTATCAGTTATACACTAAGCTCGAAACAATATGAAAATAGGTCTAAAACCCTAAGCAAAAATAGGGAATAAAAAGGTAAGTTCTCACCCTTGAAGAACACTTCAAGAATACCAACTCCAGCACCTCTTTCTGATCACAAACCAACTCAAAACTCTGAAATCAACCCCTTAAAACCTCAGCAACCAAAGTATAGTGTAACACTAGGTGTCTTAGTGCAAAACTAAGAACAAAAACCCCTTTTGAACACTATTACACACACAAATATAGAGAGAGAGGGAGATATAGAGAGAGAGTGATATATATTATATATCACCGGTTGTTCAACCTCTGGAAAGGAAGGGGAGGCCCTCCTTTTATAGGAATTCAATTCCTAAGCTTCTTGGAGAAGCCAACATAAGGGAGCAAATCCCTCCATACACGTGTATGGAGGGGGTGTGTTGTGAATGCCAGCTGTGACAGCTGGCATAAAATATCTTCCAAAAGCAGATGGAAAGGAGTCGGTTGGAAAATATGGCCGATTGACCAAAACAATGGTCGGCCGACCAAAAACATTGCCGACCGGCCAACACCTTTGGCCGGTAGCAAGAAAACAGGGCCGGTGGCCTCAAGCCATGGCCGGTGAGGTGTGGGGATGGCCAACAAGCCATTCCCTGTCCTTGGAAGTAAAAACACAAGTGTTTGGTCCATGACCAAGCAAAAAATAGATAAGTTGAGTGATCTTGAGGCATGGCGCGTAGCCGAGACCTCCGAGAACTCAAAACGAACACGAGCATGGATGATCATCGAGTGTTCAAACGATGACGTCCAAGTTTTGAGGATGGTAAAAAATGGGGTGTCTACAGTTGCCCCTCTTTGACAGAACTCGAAAGTCATAACGATGACGGGAGTGAATGTCAAAGCCCAGAGATGACCCATTTTTGACAAGGCCCCCTCTTTGACAGAGCTCGAAAGTCATAACGATGATGGGAGTGAATGTCAAAGCCCAGAGACGACCCATTTTTGACAAGGCCGAAGACTTAGACAAGCATGCAAGATAGCAAGATATGTGCCCGAAGGCAGGGGCAAGATGCAAGAACAATGCACAAAGCCTGAGCATAACTTATGATCATGCAAAGAAATCTGTAACGAAGCATAACATGCAACAGTTTTAAGCAAGCGAAAAACCAAACTACATTACAATGCAGAAAAGATGTAAGAGAATTATGCAAACTTAACCGCGCACCACATAGGAAAGACTAAGAGCGACCATTGGGGACACCAAAGGTCTCAAACAAGATCCCGACGCATTGCACGCGGAAGGAAAGAGAGTGATACAAGCATTAGAACATGTTCTAAATGCTCTTAACCAAAGAGGGAGACACACAGGGACATATCCTGGTGTTTCGGAAAGGTATAAGCATTGGAACGTATTCCAAATGCTCTTAACCAAAGAAGGAAAAACGCAGGGACATATCCCGGTGTTTCAGAAAAAGAAGGAGAAACATAGGGACGTGTCTCGGTGTTTCGAAAAAAGAAGGAGAAACATAGGGACATGTCCCGGTGTTTCAGAAATAGAGAAGAAACATAGGGACGTGTCCCGGTGTTTCGGAAAAAGAAAGAGAAACATAGGGACGTGTCCCGGTGTTTCGGAAAAAGAGAAGAAACATAGGGACGTGCCCTGGTGTTTCGAAAAAGGAGCAGAAACATAGGGACGTATTCCGGTGTTTCGGAAAAGGGGAAGAAACATAGGGACGTATCCCGGTGTTTCGGAAAAGGGAAAGAAACATAGGGACGTGTCCCGGTGTTTCGGAAAATGGGAAGAAACATAGGGACGTATCCCGGTGTTTCGGAAAAGGAGAAGAAACATAGGGATGTATCCTGGTGTTTCGGAAAAGGAGGAGAAATATAGGGACGTGTCCCGGTGTTTCGGAAAAGGGGAAGAAACATAGGGACGTATCTCGGTGTTTCAGAAAAGAAGAAAAAACATAGGGACATGTCCCGGTGTTTTGGAAAAGGGGAAGAAACATAGGGACGTATCCCGGTGTTTCAGAAAAAGAAAAGAAACATAGGGACGTGTCCCGGTGTTTCGGAAAAGGGGAAGAAACATAGGGACATATCCCGGTGTTTCAGAAAAAGAAAAAGAAATATAGGGACGTGTCCCGGTGTTTCAGAAAAAGGAGAAACATAGGGACGTGTCCCGGTGTTTCGGAAAAGGAGCAGAAACATAGGGACGTATCCCGGTGTTTCAGAAAAAGAAAAAAAAAAGAAAAAGAAACATAGGGACGTTTCCCGGTGTTTCAGAAAAAGGAGAAACATAGAGACGTGTCCTGGTGTTTCGGAGAAGGAGCATGCAAAACAATGCAAATGGAATGTGCGTGACAACGCAAGTGAAGAGGTGTGCACAATAATGCAGGTATAGTGTGTGACAGCACAAGATAGATGTGCAAAACAATGCAAGTAACGGTGCATGACAATGCAGGTGGGACGATGCATAACAATGCAAGGGAAAAGTGCATAACAATGTAAGTGAAAAGGTGCATAACAATGCAACTGGAACGTGCATAACAATGCAGGTGGAGTATGCATAACAATGGAATTGAAAGAGTGCATAGCAATGCAGGCAGAGTGTGCATAACAATGCAAAGAGAACGGTGCATAACAACGCATTTTCAGTGCAACAACGACAACATGTTTGAAGTAAACTACTGAATAAGGAAATAAATGCCTTAACGAGACCAATTCAAACGCAACCTCCGATTTACCTCTCGGAGGACTTGGCAACACGCTCAGCTCAAAAGGGTATACCCTGTTCATATTGGCGAGAGGTAACATCTGCATGTGAAACCCTCAGGTGCTTCCTGAACTGCCATTCTGGCTTGAAGCAAGCTTACACTTGGGATCGATATACACTCATACTCCAGAGAAATGGTGAGGCCTGAGAAGGTGCACCTGGAATGCAGTCTCAGAATTTGCTGGAGTTAAACCACACAAAGATGCTCCACGTTTTCCCTCTTTTCTTTTGCTTTGTAGTCTGGAACCCACATAGCTTCAGATAGGTCCTTGTCTTACTGTTCACGCTTATCGAGGGTGGACCCCACAGTTTTATGAAAGAACAAATACTGTTTTGCACAAATGTGGAGAATGGCACAGCACTCTGAGCACAAAACGATTTATTTTTTTTGAATTTGAGAAATGAGAAAAAGTTTTTGGCTGGGTATTTGAGCCTACGACTGAACATAGCGCACCACGACTCAACAAAGGAAAACAAAAGGTGAACAACCTAAACACATCGAGAAACACTCGAAACGACTCACAACAAGAATCGAGACAAACAAAACAACAAACACAATACTCAGACGTGTTCCAAAGACAAGGGACCTCTCAGATCACAAGGAGCCAGTTTCTCCGAGTATTGTTTCCCATCCTTTCTCGTTTGTGATTCTCACATCACTCTGGCACTCAATCTCTATTTTTTTTTTGAAAAAGCCCTTTTCTCACTTTTTCTCTCATCGTACATCTCTCTATTCTTCAATCTCTCATTTTTCATCCCTCCCCTGAGTGGTTGATGGATGAACAGGAAGTTGCGGGCTCATGCCCCTAGTATTCTGCTAGATTCTTTTCTTCTGCTCACAACAGTGAACTTTCCCGCAGAGGGGTTGCGCTACAACTGGGTGTGTAGCAAATCTGCAGCTGACATCGGTTGACGATGTTCTGCTGGGGAGTTTGGACATGATCAAATGTGTCCAGACGAGGGAGTGGAATATCTTGATCCATTCCAGTTCATGCTTCGCACCTGGCTTGGTACCTCGTTGCTTGGAGGATATTGAGAGCTTTCAGCCCTTTGTTGTTGGCTTCAGTTATGCCCTTTTCTGGTAGGTAGAGTGCCCTTTCTGGCAAGTAGAGTGCCCTTTTCTGGCAAGTATGTTGACAACGGGGAAAAGATAGAACACCTGACTCAACTGTGCCCCTAGTTCATCATTTTGACCATTTTTGTTTTTGGCTTTCTACTAAAACAATTTTGACCAAAATGAGAGTTAGATTAACATGCTTGTTCAATTTTTTTGATTTAAAATCATGCAAGTCAGGCTATGAGCACTGAAATTTTCCTTTTTTGGGTCCGAGAAGTGGTCCAGTTTTGGAAAAATGGAATAATTTTTTAGAGAATTAGTCAACCTCATTAAAAATTCTCAAAAACTATTTTTGCAAATGGCCACTGCTCGACCAACGCATGATTTACTCTTGAGATGTACAACCTCAGATACGAGGGAGAATTGCTGTAGACGTCCCCGAACGCCCCGGGAAGATGAGTCCCGTTCTGTTCATTTGGGCTCACTACAGTTCGGACTCTCAAATTGTCACGGTTCTAAATCTGAACCAAAGAGTCCAAATCAGGAATCGTTTTGAGAAAACAGATTTTTAGAAAAGAAGTGCCAAACATGGACTGCTTTTCCAGATAAAGAGTCGCCACCTAAATATTTATTTTGGGGGAATTTAGGAAACCCTGACTCGTTTGCCTAAGGCCACGTGTCCGTCATCACCAAAGTTGCCTCGGCTCGGGAACTTGGGTTTGATTGGGGAAGGTCAACTATGAGCACCCCCGCTCGCCCAATCCGAAGATCGGCCTCTACTAACCATGATATCTAGTTTTGAAAATGTTATGTGTTCTTAAACCGGTTATTAGCCTAATCTTACTATGTGATGCGCACAACACAAAAGTATAGACTAGATCGCCTAATTTGGAACAAAACATTGCATATCCATTTGTTCGGAAAATGGTTTGACATTTGCTACTCGCAAGTAGGCTAAAATACGGATTTCAACGAGTTGTTCCAATTTGAGCAATCCAACCTTCACCCACAGGCATTCAGGCAGTAATATCACATAAGCACATAGCCACATGGTAAGCATGCTGTCATGTTAACATTCACACTCATGCGAGATGCTAAAGCATAAATACTTACAGCGTACTCCGAGCCAAAACAAAGAACATGTTAGCAATCAAATGCATGATCCAAGTCCATGTTAAGTGGCTAATGCATCGCATACAAAATGTAACTAGAATAGGCTCAGCTAATCCTAGGATGGCATGTGGAATGCAACAAGTAACATGTATTCAAGTTAGATTTGAAATACTATGCAGTTAGTATGATGCGCTAAGCCCGGTGCATGCAATACTGATGAATGAATGCACGCATGCATAGCATAAGGTATGCTAATTTAAATATGCCCTAATACTAACCATCAAAGCAGGTAAGTGTAGACACCCCATTTTTGACCAACCTTAAGACTCAGACGTCGCCAGTTGAGCACTTGGTGATATTTCATGTTGTGCTTGTTCAGAAGTCTCAGAGTCGCGGCTGCGAGCCTTGCCTCCGGACTTCCGGACTTTTTCATACCTTGCCTCGGTTTGTGAACCAGGCTCAGTTTTCTCGGTTTCTTTTCCTGAGGGAAGGGAGAGGTCCCGTAGACCATCTCTCAATGTCCGTAGGCTACATTTCGTGGTCGTAGGCCATTTTGCCCATTTCGGAGTCCGGTTTCCAGTTTTTCAGAATCGTTGGCCGTGTGCCTCGGTTCGGGACCACCTAACCATCTCCATTTGTTCTGATTTTTGGCATACTACCTTTCTACTCCCTTTTGAGGGACAGTGGGGTCTGAGAAACCCACTTCGTGCCCGAATGCCACTTTCGGTGCTTAACAGCCCATTTTCGGGACCTCGAACTGCGCGTTTTGGCCCCCGAACATTCGTTTTGCAACAGTTTTCGTTCATTTTTGGCAGGTACCTCTGTTTTATCACCGTGAAGGTCACTGAAGGATGGGAGGCCAGTAATTGTTGCAGCAACCAGTTATATATCCTCTGACGCCCTCCGACGCCCGTTTTTCACACTTCCGGGCTAATGTTGAACACCTTGGGGCCACATTCTTGAACTTTCAACCACATATTTGTGATGTACACACTTGGGAGGATCCTAAAAGTTGGTGGCCGGCCAGTAATTCTACCTGACCCTTTTGAACCCCTCCTTCCGGGCTAATGTTGAACACCTTGGGGCCACATTCTTGAACTTTCAACCACATATTTGTGATGTACACACTTGGGAGGATCCTAAAAGTTGGTGGCCGGCCAGTAATTCCACCTGACCCTTTTGAATCCCTCTTTCCGAGCTAATGTTGAACACCCTTGAGCCACTTTCTTGGACTTTTAACCACAGGGTTGTGTTGAGGACACATGGGAGGACACCATCATGTGGTGCCCGGCCACTAAACTAGCTTGACCCTTTTGACCCCTAGCCGGCCGGCTAGGGGGTGTGGCCGACCGGCCACCTGCAACCAAAATACTTGGCCGGCCATGATCCTCACACTGTTCACTTTACAGCTGTATAGCTTTATCCCCAGGAAAATATCTGTATCCGGGGGATATTTTGTGGGGGAAAGTTTGCCTCCTTTTTCCCCCACCTTTACACCTTCTTTTGTTCCATATAACCAAGGGCCAACACTTATTTTTGGGGTTAGAAAAAAATTGCTTCCAAGTCTTGCATTGCTTCCCCTCTCCTTCTCTCATTTCTACCCTAAAACATTCAAGTTCCACACTTCATTCCTTAATCACCACCAAGCACCACCATCACCACTTCATTTCCAGCAACGAGGAGGGCTTCTCAAAGGCTAAAGGTGCTGCAACTTGGTCCAAGAAGCAACAAAAGACTTGTCTCCAAGAGTGAGTTGCCATTTCCCCTTTTTTGAGCTTTTCTTTGCAACATTTCTTAGCCATCTATGCTTTTTGCTTTCAGCTCCGGCCATAACTGAAAGTGGCCTTATTTTGAGCTCATTTTCATGTCTCATTAAGGGCTCAACCCTGTTTGAGCCCTCCATCTTGCACTTGCTTCATTATCCCTCTAAAATGTCATTTTCTTGCATGATATTTTTAGCTTGTGTGTGATTTGTTTTGGAGCATGATGTAAACTGATAATAGGCTTATTTTGAGCCCCTATTCAACATTGAAGAAGGGCTCAACACTATTTGGGACTTCAATGTTGTACTTGTCTTTATACTCCCTTTTTGGTCCCATTTTTGCATGCTTTGGCAGCCTATTGTGCTTTGGTTTTTGGCCATTTTAAAGCACTGAAAATAGTCTCATTTTGGTCCATTATTCATGTTTCATTTAGGGCCTTTCATGGTTTGGGACCTCCATATGCCACTTCATGTTATATCTCTCTTTTGGTCCCCATTCTTGCATGTTTTGTTAGCCTATCATGCTTTTGTTTTTGGCCATTTTACAGTTCTGGAAATAGTCTTATTTTGGCCCATTATTCATGTTTCATTAAGGGTCTTTGGCCGTTTGTGGAATATTTTGTATACTTTGTGTTATAGCCTCTTTTGAGCCTCATTTTGCATTGCATTTATAGCATGTTTTTATACTGTTTTGGAGTTTTTACAGTTCTTTAAATATGCATATTTTTGGTCCCTCTTCAATGTTGTAGAAGGGAATTTTTCAGTTTGGGCTTTGCATATACCACTTGCCTCTTTGGCCACCTTTTGGCCCTTTTTCTTGCATAGAAGTGCAGCCATACCTGTGTTTGTTTTTGGGCTTTTTACAGTTCTGAAAAACATCATATTTTGGGCCCCTCTTCAATGTTGTTGAAGGGTCCTAACTCGTTTGGAGTTAGCAGTTGTGAGTTGCTTCATAATCTCATGTTAGGGCCATTTTCGCATGCTAATTTTGCCCTATCTTTGCTTGCTGTTTCGCCATGTTTTGTACTAGTAAAATGCTTATCTTGGGGCTGCCTTGCTTCTGTCTTTACATTCTATGTACCAATTTTGCATGTTTGGTATAGCTATAGGCCATTTCGGGTGCCAAAATTCGTGTTTCGGGACTATTCCGTGCATCGGGTGTGTTTTCGCCTCGTTTCGGGGCTGTTTTCCCCCACATTTCATTGCTGAAAATCCATTAACATGTTTATATGCCATTTCCATGCATTTGCATTGCATATACCATTGCCTCGGTTTGCGTGCCCGCGCGCACGCATTTCGAGGCACTTCATTTTCATCTATTGGCCTCTTATGTGAGTGTGGCTGAGGCTCTCTCATGTTAGAATAAGTCCATGTTGCATTCTATATGCCATTTCCATGCATTTGCATTGCATATACCATTGCCTCGGTTTGCGTGCCCGCGTGCACGCATTTCGAGGCACTTCATTTTCATCTATCGGCCTCTTATGTGAGTGTGGCTGAGGCTCTCTCATGTTAGTATAAGTCCATGTTGCATTCTATATGCCATTTCCATGCATTTGCGTTGCATATACCATTGCCTCAGTTTGTGTGCCCGCGTGCACGCATTTCGAGGCACTTCATTTTCATCTATCGGCCTCTTATGTGAGTGTGGCTGAGGCTCTCTCATGTTAGTATAAGTCCATGTTGCATTCTATATGTCATTTCCATGCCATTGCATTGCGTATGTCATTGCCTCGGTTTGCGTGCCCGCGTGCACGCATTTCAAGGCACTTCATTTTCATCTATCGGCCTCTTACGTGAGTGTGGCTGAGGCTCTCTCATGTTAGTGTAAGCCTATATCGCATTTCATATCATCTTGGATTGCATTCATGCATTTCCTCGGTTTGTGTGCCCGTGTGCACGCATTTCGAGGCATCTCATTTTTACAGCATAGTGCATATTTAGGTTGTATCTTAGATTGCATTCATGCATTTTCTCGGTTTGCGTGCCCGCGTGCACGCATTTTGAGGCATCTCATTTCATAACATTGTGTATGTTAGAATTGTATCTTAGTTGCATTTGATGCATGTCATGCATATTGCATCATGTTCGGGATATGAGTTAGCCCGGGCACGGGAAACGAGGTGCATTCCGTACTCCGAGTGACGGAATGTATCTCAATTCCCTAGTCACCGACACTCCGGATTATCCATGATGGAGTTAGGTTTTAGCTGTGTTTTTATGTGCATTCATCCTATATTGAATTGTGCATTTCGACTCCTCGGCCATCATGCCTCGGTATGCATGATTGGTGGCACGAGAATCGAGGCATGCATATATCTGTGAAAATGCTATGCCCCTTTCCTGCTCTCTGTTGCAGCAAAATGAAGAATCAGCAACTTTTCAGAGTTCGGCACGCTTTCCAAGAATAACTGCTAAACAGAGGCTAATTGGGGCATCCCGGTGGATTTCCGCGCAAGACAACCCGGACATGCATCATCCATCAGAAGCAAGGCAGTCCCGGGCTTGCACGCCAGTTTTACTTGCTTTCTTAGTTAATTCATTAATTAATTAAGAATCTGTACATTATTCGGACTGTAATATTTGGACTGTAATATTCTTTTATTCGGGACTGTATTATTTATTCGGACCCTCTGCGCGAGGGCAAAACTGTAATAAGTGTGCGTGAGTGTGATGTATGTCTTCCAACCCCACGTCTTTCTCCCTTTTATTTATCTGCTTATGATGGTTAGGTTAGGGCATATTTCAATTAGCATACAGTATGACAGCATGTTTGCATCATTCATCTGTATTGCATGCACCAGGCTCGGCGCACCATACTAACTGCATTGTACTTTCAATTTCAAATTGAATACATGTTAGTTGTAGCACTCCATATGCCATGTTTAGAATAGCCGAGCCTGCTATAGTTGCATTTTTGCATGTGTTGCATTAGGCATTTCTGTATAGTTAGGATCATGCATAAAATTCTAATGAGTTTCTGTTTTGGCTTGGAGTACCCGGTAAGCTTTATGCTTTAGCATCCTTGCATGCGTGTGAGTGAATGCCAAAAATAGCATGCTTACCATGAGGCTAAATGCTTATATGATACAACTGCCTGAATGCCTGTGGGTGAAGGTTGGGTTATCTGAATTGGAATAAATCATCAAATGTTTCAAGCCTACCTGCGGGTAGCAAACCATTTTCAAAAAGCGAACATGAAATGTTTTTTTGTTCCAATTCAGGCGATCCAGTCTATACTTGTATGCTGTGCGCATCACATAGTAACCTAGGCTAATAACCGGAACAAGAACTCACAATGTTTTCAAAAATAGATATCATGGTTAGTAGAGGCCGGTCTATGACCGGGCGAGCGGGGGTGCTCACGAAGTGAGCTTCCCTAATCCTACCGAAGTTCCCGAGCCGAGGCAACTTTGGTGATGACGGACACGTGGCCTTTGGCACCGAGTCAGGGTTTCCTAAATTTCCCAAAATAAAATATTTAGGTGGCGACTCTGTATCTGGCAAAGCAGTCCATGTTTGGCACTTCTTTCAAAAATCTGTTTTCTCAAAAACGATTTGCCGGATTTGGACTCTTTGGTTCAGATTTAGAACCGTGACTACGAAATCGAGTCCGAGCTGTAGCGAGGTCCCCCGCGGGCTTGTTACAGTAAGTAAAAGGGAAAAAGAAGTGGAGGTTGGGAGACATGCACACACGCACCCAGACTTATTACAAATTCGCCCTCGCTCGGAGGGACCAAAGAATAATACAATTTAATTAACCTGCAAGCTAATTAAATAATTTACAGACCACCTAATTATTTAACAAATCAATTAAATTTAGGAAAGCATTAAAATGCCTCGGGAAGAGGGATGCACACGTGCTCGGATTGGCTTTGCCTGGAAATCCAATGCCATGCACAAGCTGCCTCTGTTTTCCCTGCTCTGCTCCTTTGAAAATTTCAAAAGTCCTAGGGAGCACTTATGAACACTGGGGAATGCTATCGGCCATGAGGAATCATCACCGGCCACGGCAGGACGGTCATCGACCATCCGTGGAGCTATCGGCCATCCATCATTGGCCGATCGACACTGTATGTGGTCGACCAGCCAAAGCTTCCTGTAGAAACCTATTTTGACAGTAGCAGAGGGCAAAACATGGCATGGCAATGCATTTAAAGCAATGTTTGCACCAACCACACTCCTTATCATGTTTATGACTCAAAGGAGTTTGGCACTCAACCCTCGGACCACCAATCGCGCATTTCAATGCGTAATGGCCAAAGAGGCCAAGTTGTGCATTTTGATTTCAAATGCAATGCACACCGAAACAAACAAGCGGCCCAACCTCTATCACTTGATCAAGAGGCAAGGCATGCATGCTCATGCGATGCAACCTAGGCATGTGAACTGGTATGCAACATGAGCATGTGGGCAAGTATACAAGCTAGCAAACATGCAAAGTATAATCTTAACCATGCAAGCATGCAAGATGCAACATGGACAACATGTTAAGTACAATGCATGCCAAATGCATTACAACCTAAGCATGCAAATGTGTAATGTAATAAGCATGGAACAAGGCCAAATATGCAACAACATATAAGGCAAGCATGCAACACATGCGAAGGATGGTCTTAAACTAATTTAGGCAGCCCTCAAACAAGCCCAAAACAGTGGCCAATGCTAAAGAAATGGGGCCAAATGCACATACAAGCATGCATGCATACAAGGTCCAGCACTTAAGCATATAGAGACAACTCTTAAGCACACTTAAAAGAGGAACATCATGAGCACATGGCATGCATATTAAGCTCTGAAAAACACATGTGGATGGTTCCAAACCAATCTAAACCAAGCAATCAAAGCATGCTAACAAGCCCAAAGCTTGAGACCAACCAAAGGGGTCAAACTATGGCCATGCCAACCAAGCCTCAAAATGCCAACCAAGCCTCAAAGGGCCAAGGGGACTCCAAACAGCCCCAATGCAGGTCTAAACAAGACCAAAGACACAATTAGATGGCATCTAAATGGTCTAAACAGGCGAGCATACAAAAGGGTCCAAACATGGGGCGCAAGACAACAACCTTTTAACACATTAAAGGGGCATCAAATGTAAGCATACAAGCACACTAGTAGGACTGAAATGGCACATCAAGTGGTTCCAAACCACTGAAACAAAGCAAGGATGGCATGCTAGAGGGGTCAATGCTCAAGGCATACAAGAGGGATTACATGGTAGCTATACAAAGCGAAGCATAGACGACCCGAATGACTAAAAACAGACCTCAAGCACACTAAAACAAGCATAAAAGCTTCACAAAGCTAAGCCAAACCACATGAGCATGGTAGTCTAAATGCTATGTACATGTTAAGGCAAATCATGGCATTACAAGACATGTATGCAAGGCAAGCATGGTGTGTCTAAACCAAGTAAAAATAGTGCTATATCATGGCAAAGTAAGCACAAATAACACTTAAGACATGGTCAACATGAACTTAAAAAATAGTGCTCACACATGAGGCTAAAATGGCACTTTTTGAAGGCAACAAGGAGAGGGGACCCTCTCTTTCTTAGGACCTTAAGACACCATCCTTACCATTGAAATCCCTCAAGATTTCAGTGGTGAGGAGGCCCAAACAAGATGGTCCCAGAGCTCACCAAAATAGCACAAAAATAGGGCCTAACAAGACCTAAGAGGGGTCAAACAACCCCAAAGCTTAAACCAACCTCAAACAAATATTTTAAGCAAGTAAAAACAAGGCTTTTATATGTTATACACTAAGCTTGAAACAGCAAGCAAGGTAGGCAAAAGGACTATGCAAAAATGGGCTAAAAAGGGCAAGAATCTTACCCTTGAAGACCTTCTTCACAAGGATCACTCCAGCAGCTTTCTTAGCTCTAAACTAGCTCAAGAACTTCAAGGACAACCCCCTAATGCCTCAGCAATCAAGGTAAGGTGTAATGGTAGGTGTCCTAGTGCAAAACTAAGGACAAACACACACTTAGAGCAAAAGAGAGGGAGAAATAGAGATAGAATAGATACACTATGCTAACCCTAGAACTAGAGCTTCCCTCAGCCTTTTTTTTTTTTGTAACCCTAGAGGAGGGGGGAGAAGCCTCCTCTTTATAGAGCTTCACTCTTGCAAAGCTTACAAAACAAGCTAAGCAAGAGTGAAATCCCTCCATACACGTGTATGGAGGGGGTGCAAAGTGTATGCCAGCTAGCACAGCTGGTGTGAAAATATCTGCAAAAGCAGATGCACAGTGGTCGGCCAACCAAAAATGCCAAAATGGCCAAATACATGGCCGACCGACCACAAAGGGTGCCGACCGGCCAAATATATGGCCGATGGCAACAAAACACTAGCCGGTGGCATCAATCTATGGCCGGTGAGGTATGAGGATGGCCCACAAGTCACTCCCTGCCCCTCAAAGGCAAAACACAAGTGTTTGGTGCAAAACCAAACACAAAACGATCGAGTCGAGAGATCCTAAGGTAAGGCGCGTAGCCGAGACCTCCAGGAACTCAAGACGAACACAAACATGGATGATCACCGAGTGTTCAAACGGTGATGTCCAAGTCTTGAGGATGGTCAAAAATGGGGTGTCTACAATTGCCCTTGTCTGAACGGTACTGCATGGCACCGAAAAGTTGCCCCTTGTTTGAATGGCACCGCAATGCGCTGTATGGCAACGGAAAGTTGCCCCTTGTTTGGATAGCGCCGCAGCACACTGTAATCAGTCCTCAAAGTGATGATCACAATCGAATTCTCGAATACAGCAAAGACAAAGATGACTAGGACCATCACATGGACACAATCAAATTTGAAGTGTTTATGGTTGAACTGCAGAACGAAGTTGCCTACGTATCCTAAACATGGGAATCAAGCCTTACGTAGTTCGAGTGTTAAGGTACACTCGGGTATTAACCTCTCCTTTTACGCTCTAACTTTTGCCAAGGCCGCCCTTCTGGGTTTTCAACCTTGCCAGCTTTGTTCTTCTTTTCTTTTTAATTCTTTTCATTTCTCTTCTTTTTTTCTTTTTCATCTTTTCTTTTCATTTTCTTCATTTTTCTTCTTTTTTTTTTATTCTTTGCATTTTTCTTTTTTTTTTGTTCTTTTTCTTCTTTCTCTGCCTGGATCGCCCTTTCGGGTTTTCGGCCCAGCGAGCCTCTCAAGGGTAAAAGTGTAGCTTTGTCCATGTCAAATGGTTTTGAGATCCTGAAGTCATCTGAATCCAGGAGAATGGCTGATGTTCACTAATAATGTAGGAGTCCATCCAATGGGGGTTGAATTTGCCCTTAGTGTTGTGGATATGAACTCAGTTGTCCTTCAGCACAAACTTTCTTCTTTCCTCCCTTCTGGGATTTGGCATTCTTGTCAGTCTTCATTGATTTGCAGAATGATCCATCTTCGGTTCTTTGAGCTCATCTGACATTTTTGCCCCTAGTTCAAGGGCTGCTTTTGATCTAGCTTCGCAAGTTTCCTTTGATCACATCTGATATTCTTGCCCCTAGTTCATGGGCTAGTTCTGATCCGGCCACACGGGCCTTACATTGTGGTTGACCATTGAACATTCTAAATTAAGGTTCAAGGCTTGGAAGCAAAGGGGTCGAGTCTCGAGGCCGAGAGCGATCCTAGGCTGCACAATCTCAAGAGCGATTCCACACAAGTCTTTGCAGGACTGCGCAAAACATTTTTTGAAATCTTTTAAGAAAGTGACTAGTCGCTTGCGCTGGAGACAGTGTAAATACAATCTGGATCAAGCCAGGATCCTTCTCAGTACTCATATTAACAAGCATGATCTCATTCATTAAGGGCTTAGCATGCCTCTCTTTCTCTCAATTGATAAAATTTTGCAAAACCAGAGGAATTCCTTCCTCTTTGTTTTCATCACAATGTTCAAAAAGTTTTGAAAAACTCAGGTCAATGTAATGATTTCAACGCACAGAAAAGACACAGTTTTTAGTCAAATACTGCCATCTCATTCAGAACTTCTGGCACAACTAGCACAAGGCAGAAGCAAACACAAGAGTGTGAAAATCACTGCTATTTCATTCAAATCTGTTGGCACAACTAGCTCCAAGGCAGAAACAGACTCAAAGGAAAGCGAAAAGACAAACACAAAACAAGCAAGTGATGTCTGAGGTAACACCCTCGAAATCACCCGACTCTAACAAAATAGGACTGACTCGATACAACAAGACAGACCCGACTGACTCAGTATGAAAAGACTGACTCAATAATAATAAAAAAAACAAGGCTAACCCAATACCCAAGTCAGAAAGTACAAAAACCAGCATTCGCAAATGCTCAAAACGGTGCGTGCCATCCCTACAACTGGAGTGAACTGAGTGCCATCCACAGGTGGTTCATCCCCTGATCACATGATCACATTATGCCCCAAGAGTTTACAGATCAAGTGCCGATAGACTTTGCAGGACCCGGTGCGATGATGACCTTGTTGTCAATTAAATTTTGTATCTCGTGGCGAAGACGGACGCAACTGTCAGTGTCATGACCGGTTTGTTAATGGAAAGCACAGTACTTAGCCGGGTCATGCTTTGGAGGGAGAGGATCGGGTAGAGGCTGTTGTTCTAACGGTTTCAGATGTCCTTTCCTGAGTAGGACCCCTAGAGCTTTAGACAGAGGCATATAAAGTGGGGTGAAAACCTTCTTGCCTCGGGTAGATAGTCCGAAGTTCGGGGGTTTGGATTGGATGTGCCAACAAAGGCAGTGGCTGTTTTTGGAGTGATGGTGGTCATTCCAACTTCAGAAGATCTTGCAGTTGCGTCACCACTGGTGGTCGCATTCGAACTGCGTGTAAACGCCCTCCTGGGCTACTCCTTCTCTAGGTCAATAAGGCCCTGCTTCATAGCATCCTCAATTTGCACCCCAATCTTGTGTAGGTCCGCAAAGGTGGGAAGGGGTATGACGATCATCTTTTGCATTAGCCTGGGTTGGAGGTTGCGCACAACCATCCTTATCTGGTCTTTGTTGGAAGGCCTTGTAGTCATCATCGAGGCCTTTGCTCTCCATCTCGTCACAAACTCTGAAAAACCCCCCTTTGGCTCTTGGCGGGTGACTTCATGATCACGAGTTGTGACCTCCATCTGTGTGTTGTAGGAGTATAGAGCAACGAAGGCCTCAGCCATCTCTTCCCAGTTCTGTTTCGCAAAGTTCTCCAATTTTGCATACCAGATTGCGGCTATCCTAGACAAGGTTCGGCCGAATAGTGACAGCTTATGGGCCGTGGTCAAATCCATTGGCCTCAAGACATCAGAAAATAGGTGGAGGTGCACCATTGGGTCTCAAGAGCCATCGAAGCGGTCAATGTGTGGCATCTTGAACCGGTTCGGCAGAGTTACAGCCGAATCGATGTATCCATCCTCTCCATCTCGTCACAAACTCTAAAAAGCCCTCTTTTGGCTCTTGGCGGGTGACTTCAAGATCACGAGTTGTGACCTCGATCTGTGTGTTGTAAGAGTATTGAGCAACGAAGGCCTCAGCCATCTCTTCCCAGTTCTGTTTCGCAGAGTTCTCCAATTTTGCATACCAGATTGCGGCTATCCCAAACAAGGTTCGGCTGAATAGTGACAGCTTCTGGGCCGTGGTCAAACCCATTGGCCTCAAGACATCAAAAAACAGGTGGAGGTGCACCATTGGGTCTCCAGAGCCATCGAAGCGGTCGATGTGTGGCATCTTGAACCGGTCCGGCAAAGTTATGGACGAATCGGTGTATCCATCCTCTATGTCCAGAATGGATTTCATGCCTTGAGTCTTCTTGAACAGCTTTTCTAGCTTGCTCACTTTTAGCGCTGTGGGATCCACCTCGAACTCAAAGGGAGAATCCGGTAGATTGGTGGATGTGGGTGCCTTGGACAGTTGAGGTAAGATTGGGGTCGGAGCCGGCCCCGTTGGGATGTCCGTATCTTCCTGGACATTTGCTGTCTCCTCGAGTATTGGGACTCTTGGTGGGGGAGGAGCTTGGTGTGAAGCGGATGCTCCGGTTTGCTGTTGTAGCCTGGCAATTAACTCTGCCTATTGAGCCATGACCTCGGCCTGTTGTTTGGCAAATTCTGCTTGACGAGCAGCCTCCTGCTGCATGGTTCTCATACTCTCTTGGAGCTAACGCATCATCTCTTCCATTCCCGCCATACTGCCCTGATCTAACTGATCTATCGGTGTATCTGTCTCTGTGGTAAAAGCAGATATCTCAACCCAACTGCACACAGGTGAGATGGATAATGACTGCTGATCTGAAGATTGTTGAACTGATGATCTACACCTGACTGGCCTTTTACCCTGCCTCTGGCAAAGGAACACTGATTCCCCTTGAACTGAATCTCTGACCTGACAAAGTCTATCAACACAAGTCCAATGTACCCAGGGGATATTGGAGCCCTCTGAAGCTATAGTTCCACGACTACCTTGCAAAAGAGAAAATAGACAGCATCTCAGCTTGATTTCACCAGAACAGGTATAAACATAGCTGAATGACTGTGCTCTCTACTGAATTCTGCCCAAAACTCTGCCTGTAAACTAATACCTTTGGGTAAAACTGATTCCCCCAAAATGCTGATGCCCTCAGGCCTGATACCCAGACTTGCAAACTGATACATGCATTCCTTGTAGAGGCACACTCTAAAAGCACATAACAAGCAAATGAGAGCCAAAACACCCCTATGGAGGGGTAGGGTTTCCCTGTCCTATTTTGTCAGGAGCTAGGGTTTCACTACGCACACAGCGGTTTCAAATAACCTATAATCGGGTAAGCAACCTATCCTAGTTTCGAATGGTCACTACAGTTTCCAATATGCACTAGGTCGAATGGTCAAAAAGGGTGCCCCGGTAAAAATCGGGGTTTGTGTTCCCATCGTGGCAGAGCTCGTAACCGGTCAGCCTTATGGCACGCTTCTCAAAGCGAGCCTCCGACAAATCGTTCAGGAATAACAGATGGAAAACACGGTGTCCTAGGCGCACCAATGCAAATGCAATGCAAAGAAACACATAAGTGTAGTCAAAACAAGATATCATGAGTTCGAGTCAAGTTCTCTAAGTCCCCAGCAGAGTCGCCAGAAACTATAGACGCGCCCGAACGTCCCGAGCGAAATCCCGTTTTGTTCATTTGGGCTTAATACAGTTCATGACTCAATGTCACGGTCCTGTATCTAATCTTGCAGAGTGCAATGCAAGACCGATGAATCATCAAAGAGTCCAAATCTGGAAAATCGTTTTGGAAAACTGATTTTTAAGAAAGAAGTGCAAACATGGACTCCTTTGCTAGATACAAAGTCGCCACCTAAATATTTTATCTTGGGAGAATTTAGGAAACCCTGACTCGTGCCTAAGGCCACGTGTCTGTCATCACCAAAGTTGTCTCGGCTCAGGAACTTAGGTACGATTGGGGAAGGTCATCTACCGCTCGCCCGATCTGAAGATCGGCCTGTACTAAACATGATATCTTGTTTTTGAGAACACATGCGTTCTTATTCCAGTTAATTAGCTAGAATTACTATATGATGCGCACAACACACAAGTATAGACTAGATTGCCTAATTTAGAACAAAGTATCGCATATCCGTTTGTTTAAAGACGGTTTGAAGCTTTGCTACTCGCAAGTAGGCTAAAACACGAATTTCGACGAATTATTCCAATTCAAGCAATCGAACCTTCACCTATAGGCGTTCAGGCAGTTATATCACATAAGCACATAGCCTCATGGCAAACATGTTGTCACGTTAACACTCATACACATGCAAGATGTTAAGGCATAAACACTTACAGTGTACTCTGAGCCAAAACAAGAAACTAGTTAGAAATCATGCATGATCCTAGTTCATGTTAAGATGGTTAATGCATCGCATGCAAAGTGCAACTAGAATAGGCTCGGCTAATCTAAAATGGCATATGACATGCGACAATCCGATACATGTATTCAAGTTGGAACTTTAAATACAATGCAATTAGTATGATGCGCGGAGCCCGATGCATGCAATACAGACGAATGATGCAAACATGCATAGCATAAGGATGGTAATTGAAACGTGCCCTAGAACTAACCATCGTAAGCGGTTAAGTAAAAGGGAGAAAGAAGGGGAGGTTGGAAGACATGCATCACACACACGTACGTTTATCACATAATTGCGCCCTCTCGAGGGAGGGTCCGAATAAATAATACAGACCGAATAATTAATCAACTACCCTAGCTAATTAAATATTACAAAGCCCTTAAGTAATTAACAAATTAATTACAAAACAATCTAAGTATGAAATTAAAGAGGCCACCACAGCTCCGCCTCGAAATGATTGGATGATGCATGCTCGATTCGCCTCGCTCGGAAACCCGTTGCCACGCCAACTATTGCCTCTGTTTGCACTGTTTCATGTCTCTGAAAGCTGCACAAGTCCCAAGGCTACTTCTGAACCACTCCCTGAACACTGTGGGAGGTCACCGGCCAAGAGACAGGACTACCGGCCATGGAAGGATGGTCATCGACCAAAGATGGGGCCATCGGCTGGATATTGGTAGTCGGTCGGCACTGAAAGTTGCCGACCGGCCATTTATTCTTGCAGAACACTGGTTTTGCTGCAACAGATGACAGGCAGTGCATGGCATGGAATTTGCAAGCCAAATGTATGCACGACCACCCTCCCTATCATGCTATGAACTCAAGGGAGTATGGCTCTCAAACCCTCGGGCCACCAGTCACGCATTTCGATGCATGATGGCCAAAGGTGTCAAAGGTGCATATCAATATGGAATGAATGCAACAAACAAATGAATGCTACACACTCTATCATGTTAGGTCAAGAGTGTCGGCGATCGAAGATTGAGGAATGCTTCGTCACTTTAAGTACGAAACGTCCCTTGATCCTCATGTTTGGTTTGACACCCCAAACCAAACAACAATGCAATGCATGCAAGTATGCCAAATATAGTGCAATGCATGCAAACAATGCAACATGAGCATGCCGACTCAAAATAATGCAATGTAACATGAATATGCCAAGTGCAACATGGCTCAAGCATGCACACAAAGGCTAAAGTAGCGAGCATGCCAAATGCAAAGCAACCTACACGAGCATGTGACAAAAGGTAAACTAGGAAGTATGCAACAAGATGTACCATGTTAAGCATGCGGCTTTATACAAATATGGACTTAGACCATAGTGGGAAGACCTCAGCCACGCCCAAAACAGTAGCCAAAGTGATGAAATAAGGCGCCAAAAGGGCAAAACACGCATGATCACACATTGATTGATAAACTATGGAACAATGCACAATCCTCAAATATGAGTGAGATGTGATAAACATGAGAATATGACAATGCAATAGGCTCTGAAATCATGTTAAGAGTGATGCCAAATCAACTAAACAAGACAAGCATGGCATGCTAATGGACTTAAAGCTCAAAGCTAGCCAAAGGACTTGAACCATGGCCATATCAACCAAGCCCCAAAGGACCAAGGTGACCCAAAACAATCCCATGGCAGGCCAAAGTATTACTAGAACATGCATGGGATGAGACCAAAACGTGCTAGGAAATGGGCGCAAAAATGAGGGGCATTCAAAGCCACAAAGAGAGAACTCCACTACGACTACCTTAACCACACATGGCATGGATTATTCAAAGAAAAACAGAGCTATAATATGCCAAAAGGAGCCCCAAAACCCACTGATATGGCAGCCCAAGGACTTAAACAAAGAGGCATGCACAATGACCTATTTTAAGGCACAAAAGAACAACTCTTCAAAGCTTTGAAAGGATGGTAGATGCAAGCATACAAGCATGGAGCATGGACTGAAATAGCATGATAAATGATTCCAAATCACTGAAATAACCCAAATAAAGCATGCTCATGACTCATACACTCAAAGCTAACAAGCTCGGATACATGGTGGCTATACGAAACATGGCAAACATGACCAAATCAACACCAAATAGAGCTCAAATATGTCAAAACATGGATAAGAGCTTCATGAAGTCAGGCTAAAACATGCAAGTATGATGGTCTAAATGCATGATACATGTTATGACAATAGAGGGGATTACAAAGCAAGTGCATGATGCAAACAATAGGCCATCGAACTAACATGAAACAGAGGTCTAACATGATAGAGTAACACCAAATACCCTCTGAAATGGAGCCAAATAAAGCTATGCAAACATGTTACCTTTATGAGCCCTAAATGCAAGCAAATGACTCACAAGGGGAAAGGGGTCTCCCTCCCCTATACAATACCTCAAAACCACTTCTCCACCATTGAAAATCCTTTGGATTTCAGTGGTGAGAAGGTCAATACACAAAGGGTTCCGAAGCCCAAAGAGGAAGGCACAAAAGGGGTGAAACAAGGCTTTAGAGGGGGTAGACAACCCCCAACACCAAAATAACCTTAAGCAACTATAACAAGCATGAAAATACATAACTTTTATCAGTTATACACTAAGCTCAAAACAATATGAAAATAGGTCTAAAACCCTAAGCAAAAATGTGGAATAAAAAGGTAAGTTCTCACCCTTGAAGAACACTTCGAGAACACCAACTCCAGCACCTTTTTCTGATCAAAAACCAACTCAAAACTCTGAAATCAACCCTTAAAACCTCAGCAACCAAAGTATAGTGTAACACTAGGTGTCTTAGTGCAAAACTAAGAACAAAAACCCCTTTTGAACACTATTACACACACAAATATAGAGCGAGATGGAGATATAGAGAGAGAGTGATATATATCATATATCACCGGTTGTTCAACCTCTGGAAAGGGTGGGGAGGCCCTCATTTTATAGGAATTCCATTCCTAAGCTTCTTGGAGAAGCCAACACAAGGTAGCAAATCCCTCCATACACGTGTATAGAGGGGGTGTATTGTGGATGCCAACTGTGACAGCTGGCATAAAATATCTGCCAAAAGCAGATGGAAAGGGGTCGGCTGGAAAATATGGCCAATTAAGCAAAACAATGGTCGGCCGGCCAACCAAAAACATTGCCGACCGGCCAACACCTTTGGCCGGTAGCAAGAAAATAGGGCCGGTGGCCTCAAGCCATGGCCGGTGAGGTGTGGGGATGGCCAACAAGCCATTCCCTGGCCTTGGAAGCAAAAACACAAGTGTTTGGTCCATGACCAAACACAAAATAGATAAGTTGAGAGATCTTGAGGCAAGGCGCGTAGCCTAGACCTCCGAGAGCTCAAAACGAACACGAGCATGGATGATCATCGAGTGTTCAAACGATGACGTCCAAGTCTTGAGGACGGTCAAAAATGGGGTGTCTACACCCCTTGATCCTGTTCCTCAAAGATTTACAGATTGTTTAGATCCTCCTCAAGTTCTGCCAAATCATCCAACCCTTGACTTGGGCCATCCTCCCTAACCACATTAACCTCCACTACAGTTGGCAACACCAATTCTGGCTTGACTTGAGCAATCGGCACAATGTAGTAGCTTGAGTCATACACCCCCTTAAGCAAGTCCTCAAAGCTCTCCGGCAACGGACTCGTACTTTCCTCTAAGTCCAGTCTCCCTTTTACTGTAACTGTCACCACCATAGGCTTAGGTTAAAGTGCGAACCTGTCTATCATGCACAAATCTGCGCTTTCAGGAATGAACACTATCGATCTTGGTAGGTGAGAAGGGGCAATATATATGCTGGGGTTGTAGGGGATGACCAGTGTATGGATTAGGTTTAGATTTTGAGGTGGGGGAACTTGATTGTAGGCCGGGAGAGGGTTTGTAGTTACATTCGGTTTGCATCCGGTTTCTAGGGTGGTGTGATCACCTTGTTGTCAATGAGGTCTTGAATCTCATGATGTAGTCGAAAGCATTGGTCGGTATCGTGACCATGCTGCTGGTGAAATGCACCGTACTTCGCTAGGTTGTGTTTAGGGGTAAGAGGATCGGGTAGTGGACGAGGTTCTAATGGTTTGAGGTGCCCTTTTTTGACCGACACCTTCATGGCTTGAGATAGGGTCATGCAGAGTTGGGTGAAGGTCCTCTGGGATCGGGCAGAGTTGGGTGAAGTTTGTGGAGCTGTATTGGCGGTCTTCGTTGTGGTGGTGACAACGCTCACATCCGACGACCTCGTAGTTGTCACGACCCAAACCCACCCCTAAAAGTTTGGTCCATGACCGGCCTGTATATAGGCCTCAAACAAAATTTCACGAATATTTATTCAAATATGGGGCCTTAAGCGAAAGCAAATACCAACATAAAGATGACGCCCATTGAGCTTGTGCATACATGAAGACTTAGATTAATTTAAGCATTTAAATATAATTTCCATAGTTACACATATAATCACAAAACTTATATAGATCTCACACACAAATACATAAGACTCAATAAAAGACATAATTTTCCAATACAAAGTTAAAGCCTTGACACGGAGGCATAACCCGGTTGGTTTGATAGAGAGGCAGACCTCGATACAACTCTAGTGATGATTCCCGATGGCTCACCTACATATATAAAATGAGAAAGGTCAGCTAACGCTCAGTGAGTAATATTAAAGTAAAGAGGTTAATGAATGATGTTCTTGACATTAGGAGAACATATTTCATAACTCTGAAACATATCTTAAATCATTTCAAAAGAGACATTTACCGTGTCATAATCCATGCCTTTTCAAATGGAATGCATATTTTAAATCATTACAAAACATTTTACGTGGCACGTGGTACGCTCACTTATACAAAAGGATAGAAGCATATTTCAAAATAGGACATCCATTCATGCATATAAAATAATACTTCGTAACATGAGTCATATAGCGATGTAAAAACATTTGTATTCATTTCATATGTTCTTAACGACCTTGGGTCCATGTATAACAAAACGGCCTTAGGCCCAATCATATTTCAAAATGACCTTACGTCCAAACGTATGATATCGTATCATGGATTAGATGAAACATCGACATGTCCCCACCCCTCATTGGGCCCAATTCATGTATGTATGGATCCAAGAGGTGACTCGTACGGATTCTGGAGGTGACTCCCACTGTAGCACATAGGTCCGTACATCACTTTGTTCCATATTAAAATTCAATGGGTCTTAAAGACTGAACAATCATGCCATAGCATAAACGAGACAGATAAACAGAATGGCCTTGGGCCTACCATATCATATTATAAACAATTCACATTTCTTATTCATAACTCCTTTTACTTTTCTTGGAAACTTGTGTATTTTGACAAAATACGACATTTAGAGAATCATGCCACACATTGACAAACTATGATATTTAGAGAATCATGCCACACATTAGTCAAAATAGATAATGAAAAACATATCTTTACTATACTATTACTCACAGTGATGGGCTTCTGCTAACAATAGGACAATGTCCTCGTTTTGACTTACAAACACAATGCACATAACATAATATGAGAATATAACCAATCCCTTTCTTGTTCTTTAATCAATTAGTCATGGTGGTTCTAAACTCATTGTCCTCAATACGTCATAATTCGTGTCTCGAAAAATTGGAAGAATCGAAACGAAAATGGTTTAGAAGAAGAAATGGTATAAAACCCGTACGTAGAAAGTGAACAACCTTCACTAATTTGAGCATATCTATGTGTGTACTTATAATTGGGATGTGAGACTATCACCATTGGAAACTAGACTTCCGAGGCTTGAGTTTAGGCTCAAGAATCACTTAAAACGGAGTTCGGATGCAGGAGATATGCTTATTTGAAGTTGGCTGAAACAAGGCGGTCCCGCACCTGCGGGAAACAGGGTACTGGAAGGGGACTGCTGCACATGCGGGAAATTCTGCTGTCTGAAAATGTTTGTTGGCTCTAACACTTGTTTTTCCATTTTCCAAGCTTGGTTTCAACTCTAATCACCCAAAAACATGTAAAATTACCCCACAACATGATAAACTAACATCATTCAAGTGTAATTTCATTTCAAACAAATCAATCTTTGCCCCCAAGTTCAAGATCAATGCTTCACTTTTCATAATCTTGAAAGTTCCCAAAACACAACCCACAAACACCCTTGATCCTTGCATAATCTTATTCTATGGACAATCTAGAGTTCATTCATATGGTATTCATAAGGTGGAGCTCCAATCATAAACAAAATCATAGGACCCAAGTTCTAATTTCTTAAATTGAGCTCAATTAAATACATACACAAAACCTTAACTCAAATGGGTTTCAAATCTTCCAATATCATTATGATTTCATGAAATTGATTCATTAATCATAAAGATTCAATATAGATTTCCATACCTTAGCTCAATCTTTGCCTTTCTCTTAGCTCTCTTCAATTTCCCCAAGCTTCCATGGTTGATCTTCTTCCTCTCTCTTCAATCTCTTCAATTTATCTTCAAACCCCCATGAACATTGAGCTCTCTCTCTCTCTCTCTCTCTCTCTCTTAGAGAAGCTTGTCTCTCCTTCTCTCTCTCTCTCTCTCTCTCACGGTTCTCTCCCTCTCCCTTAGATATTTTGGCTCAAAGTGATGATTTCACTCATATCATATATCTATATATAAGCTTATCACAATTAGGGAGAGCCAAACGCACCCTTACGAATCGTACAAAATCAAATTCCAATTAAACTTCCCAGATAACTCTAAAAATTATGCTGATCATAACTATGTACTCCGTTCTAGTTTCTGAAGCCTCTAAGGCCTTCAATTTGCAGTGCAAAGTTAACTACCTAAACACACCTTAACGAATCAGACAAAATAAATTTCCAATTAACTTTCCCAAATAGCTCTAAAAACTCCCATTAACATATCCAAGTACTCAATTTTAATTTCTGAACCCATAAAGTCGGTAATTTCAGTTTCAAGGTCGTAACTCAATAGATAATTCCTCAATTCAAATAGATATAATCACATTAAAGCACATTAACCCATAGGTAAATAAAGATAATTCCTTATACGCATTTTGGGGTCATTACAACAGCTGCGCTACCACTGGTGGTAGCATTGGAACTGCGCACAAAAGGCCTTTTTGCCTGCTCCTTCTCATTAGTAATCAGCCCTTGTTTTATGGCGTCTTCGATCTGAACTCCCATCTCATAGAGCTCGATGAACGTGAACAGAGGTAGGACGATCATCTTCTGCAACAACTTCCCGTGCAGATTGCGGACTACCATCCTTATCTGATCTTTTTCGGAAGGCCTTGTGGTCATCACTGAAGCTTTAGCCCTCCACCTCGCCACAAATGTTGAAAAGCCCACCTTTGGCTCCTGGCCCGTTGCCTCAAGATCACGAGTTGTAACCTTGATTTGTCTGTGTTGTACGAGTATTGAGCAACAAAGGCCTCGGCCATTTCCTCCCAATTCTGCTTAACAGAATCCTCCAGCGTCGCATACCATATGGCTGCTATTCCGGACATGGTCCGACCAAAGAGAGACAGTTTCTGCAATCTGGTCAGGCCCATCAGCCACAAGATGTGTAAAAATAACCACAGATGAACTATGGGATCTCCGGAGCCGTCGAATTGATCGATGTACGGCATTTTGAAATGATCTGGTAATGCCACTTCAGAGTCGGTATACCCGTCTTCTATGTAGGGGATGGAATTAACACCTTATGCTCTCTTGAATAGCTTCTCCATCTTGTTGACCTTAAGCACAGTTGGGTCAACCTCAAATTCAAATGGAGCTTCAGTTTGATACACAGGTGCTTTGGCAGCTTGTGGTAGGATCGGCTCTGCTAGATTATCCTGATTCTCAGCATGGGCAGCGACTTCGGGTACTGGGATACCCGTAGGAGGTGCATGGGATGCAGAAGCTACTGCCAGCTGTGGTTGTTGTTGTTGCAGCCTGTTTATTACCTCAGCTTGACGGGCTGTGACCTCGGCCTGACGAGCAGCATCTTGCAGTAGGGTTTCAACTATTTGCTGAAGATGATGGATCAATTCCTCTATACTAACTGGGAGATACTGTGTCATCGGAATAGGCGAGTGATCTCGTACTGGACTAGAAGTAGAAGACTGTCCCTGAGCCTGATAGAAAGCAGGTGAATTGAGAGGTAACTGTTGTAAAAATTGGACCAGTGAACTTTGTCTCACTCTCCTCTGTCTTATAACCGGTGGGAGTGAAGTAAACATGGGCTGTCCCCTAACAAGATCTCCGACTTTGCAAAGCCTTCGGATTCAGGTCTAGAGTATTTGGGGGATATCTTAACTGTCTTAAACTATAGTGTTAAACTACCTACCAAAAAGAAAGCAGTAATCAGAAATCGCATAGCACCTCAGCTAATGATGTTACCAACACAGATGTAATCAAAGCTGTAGGACTGTACTTAATACTGAATTCTGCCCCCAAAACGGATACCAAACTTGCAACTGATATGTACATTCCTGTACAGTTTCACTGTAAAGCACATACCAGTTAAGTGAGAGCCAAAACACCCCTATGAGGGGTTAAGGTTACCATGCCCTAGTTTCGTCAGGAACTAGGGTTCACTATTCAAACAAAGTGGTTTCACACGATCCTGTATTCGAGTGAGCATTTTGTCCTATTTTGGAATAGTCTCTACGGCTTTTCGATGTGCAACTAGGTTGAATGGTCAGAAAGGTACCTCAGCAAGACTACCTAATATGCCTCTCACACCTAACACCGAGAAGTGAAAGGAGGATCAAACGGTACAACAGTAGTCCAGATCCAAGGGTTGTGTTCCCATCATGGCAGAGCTTGTGACCGATCAGCCTTTTGCCAAGGCTCTGGCAGACCATCCAAGAATAGCAGACGGCAAGCACAGTGACCTAAACACACCAACGCAAATGCGAATGCAAAGAAACATATAAGTGTAGATAAACTTTCACATCATGAAGTTCAAGTCGAGTCCTCTAATTTCCCTAGCGGAGTCGCTAGAAATTGTAGCTCGACTTTTTCGCGCCCCCTTTCGGAAGACAAATAAGCCCTACAGTATCGAACTCCCGTGGTTCTGAATCTGATCTCACAAGTGCAATGTGAAATAGATAAGAACCAAAGAGTCCCAATCCAGCAAATCTTTTGGAAAATCAATTTTGAATCAAATTGCCAAAAATAGATTGTTTTGCCATATATAAAGTCGCCACATAAATATTTTTTTGGGAAAATTTAGGAAACTCATGACTCATGACTCATGCCAAAGGCCACATGTCCGTCATCACCGAGGTTGTCTTGGCTCGGGAACTTAGGTACGAGAGGGCAAGGTCATGAATTGAGTACCCCCGCTCGCCCGATCAAAGATTGGCCTCTACTAATCATGATATGAATCTTATGTACATTATATGCTCTTGTTCCAATTTATTAGGCTAACATTTACTATGTGATGCGCACACACACAAGTATAGACTAATTTGCAACAATTGGAACGCTTTGATTCATGTTTGTTTGAAAATTGTTTTGAATATGTATCACTTGAAAAAGTGATTGCATATGTACATTACTCAAATTATTTCAATCCAAGCAATTAGCCTTCATCCACAGGCATTCAAGCAGTTTATCATTTAAGGACCTAGCCTCATGGTACGCATGCTAAACATGGCAACAATCACACGCATGCGATATGCTAAAGCGAGTAAAGGCTCACCTAGTACTCGAAGCCAAAAAGATGACAAGAGTTAGAAAAATGCATGATCCTAACTACGCAGCATGACTAATGCAACACATGCGATATACAATTACTAGGCTCGGCTACTAATATGGCATATGAATCAATTTGATAGCAAGCGATCTAGGCACGTTTTTCAAAGAAGTACTAAAGTAACAATGCAAGTTAGAGTGATGAACCAAGCCTCAGTGCATGCAATACAAGTGGACGCAAACATGAAGAATGTTAAACAAAACATGATGCCTTAAACTAACCATCATAAGCTCGTAAATAAAAGAGAGAAAGACGTGGGGTTGGAAGACATACATATTATTACAACATTGCACTCTCACAAAGGAGAGTCTGAATCAACTAACTAGTTAACTAATTAAAGCTAAGCTAATTTAAGTAACTATTACAAATTCAAATGAATAATTAGCTAAACTACTTAACTAATTATTACAAACCGAATGAATTAACTATTCTAGCTAATTAAAATAATTACAACATGAGACGAATTAGCTACTGTAACTAATTAATTACAAAACCACTATTTTAAGCACAATACTAATATACTTATAACACAGATCTCGAGGATCGATGGGCTCATGCATGAATGCAGTTTCCACTCAAAAAAGCCATTGTTTTTGCTGCTGAATGCCTCTGTTGCATAGTAGAACACTTGCACTAACTTCCACCTCCAGACTAACTATGGTCTGCTTCAAAAGGACACTACTTGATTTTGCACTGATGGCTGGCAGAAAGCTTGCCATCCACTGATGATGGCCTGTCGGCAGCTGAAGGTGGCTTGCTGGCCACAGAAGATAGCCTGCAGGCCACTAGTGACTGGACTTCCCTGCTGCAATAGAGAGCAAATAAAGCAGAGACAATGTATTCTCAAGGGTTTGTTTACAGAATTTATCCCTCCTTATCATTTGAACAGCTCAAAGGAGTAGTAAGTTTGATTCACAAACCACCAATGGATGCAATTTCATTGCATGATGGCTTATGAATCAAGTGTGCAAGTTTAATGAATGAAACAAAATAAGACTCAAAACTACCTCCCTATCATGAAAGATCAAGAGAAGTAGTTGACAATGAATCTTGAACCGTTTTCATCACTAATGAGTATGAAACGACTCAAGACTCAAGGGTTCAATTAACGTCCGATTGAACCCAAACAAGTTATTATCTTGCACCTTTTTTAATAACCAATTTTATTACTTCATTTAGATTACCATCCATTATTTAGTCAATTGAGTCCAAAGGTGAATTTAAGTCCTCTAATGGAAAGAGAGCTCAAATCAAGAGTTGCTTTACCATTGGTAATGAACCCCCAAAGGGATTAAACCATTAAGCATGATATCTCAATCTCATGTTTAAACAAACAAGGACTTTGAAACCACTTTCAAAGCAAAACAAAAAGCCAACAAAGGAGGGAGGTTGCAAAGGTGATTAAAGGTAATCACAAGTATGGAAAGCCATAAATAAACACTATCAACTCAAATAAGATGGTGTCTAAGGCCTAAAACACCAAACTCATCAGGACAATTACACTACAAGCATGCAAACCAAAGCTCAAATGCAACAAACACTTAAAAATAGTCCTATAAAAGTCTTAAATAAGTCCTAAAACATGTTGGAATTAAGACAAAAATGGCTAGAACAATAAGCTAAAACATGGATCATGGTACGCTAGTAAGCATGGTGTAAAGAAGGGTGAACCACCCCTCAACCTTTATTGGCCTTAAAACCCAAGTTTCAGCCAAAAAATATAGAGTTTTTATAGCCCAAAAATAGTTGGAAAATAGTAATAAAAAAGAGTAAATACAACACATAAAGAGGCAAAGCTTTATACCTCTTGAAGAGGGGATCACTTCCAAGCAATAAACCAAGGCAAACACACCCTCAAGAGCTCAAACAAGGCTCAAAGATACCTCAACTCAAAGATGGAGAGGTTTGGTTAAGAGTGTATAGGCAAGGTGAAAAGTGCATAGGCAAAGGTTAGAGAATTTGCAAGAGAGAGAGAGAGAGAGAGAGAGAGAGAGAGAATTGTAGAGAGAGGAAAAATTTTGCTCCAAAATTTTTCTAACCCCATAAAAAGAGAGGAGGCCCTCTATATATAGAAAACATGAATCTCCCTAAAAGACATCCAGCTATACATGTGGGAGCAGATGCAAGCATCTGTGCAAACAGTTGGCATAGCTGTCCCAAAATATCTACAAAAGACATTGGTGGCCGGTAGACCACATCAGTGGCCGTTAACCAAGAGCAATGGCCGACAACCCATAGAAGTGGCTGACAGGCCACCAGAGGTTACACGCTTGAAGATCACTGGGTTTGGCCCAAAACAGGGCAACAGGCATGCAAGGTTGGAAAGGCTCAAAAGCTAAGGCATTATGTTGAGAACTTAGAGCACTTGACAAGCATATACACTCATCATTGGGTGTGCAAGCAATGGCATCCAAGTCGTAAGGGCCATCAAAAATGGGGTGCCTACAGTGGCTTGGTTCATTTTACTAATTTTTTAGACCTTTCCATTCTTTAGTCCATTAAGTCCTGTAAAGATTACGTCCATTAAAGATTATGTCTACTAAATGAGAAGAATGTCAAGCGGGAAGTGATTCTCAACATGAAAAAGAGACCATGCCGTTGACAATGAACCTCCGTAGAGATTAAGCCATGAAGTATAGATCTCTAGTTCATGTTTTGAATAACCGTCAACCGGTTGAAACAACTCTCAAATGAAAGAAATGGATGATAGGTTGCTTGTTAAAATGAGGTTCCTAACATGGAAATTAAACAAAGAAAGGCCAAGAACAACATACAACAAGCTATATAATCGAACATATGAGACAACAAGCAAACTAATCAAAGCATGAATTAATTAAAAAAACCTAGGATAGACCTAGAATAGCCCCTAATAGGTGGAAAATAATGGCTCAAAGTGCATGAAAAGAGCCCAAAAAGCTAAACAACAAAGAAAGAAAATAAGGCTAGTAAACAAGAACAACCCCTCCACTTTTGAAACCTCAAAGCATGATTTTTAGCCTCTTTTAAATTCTGAAAATCAATTTAGAAAGGAAAGAAAAGGGTGCAAAAACAAGGGTTTGAGCTATAGGTGAAGGTGTAAGAAATAGTGTTAACTCTCTCTACCCTTTGGTAGCTATCCAAACCCAAGCTTAGACACTTGAAAAAGGATCAAAACAATACAAAAATACAAGAACTAGATAGCAAGAGATAGCAAAGAGAGAAAGAGAAGAGATACTAAGCGTATACCTCTCAAGAAAGGTAAGCTCTTTGTTTGTGAATCAAACTTGGTCCAAACACACTCTCAAGCTTGAATTGTGCTGCTCAAGGCTCAACCAAGGTTCCAAGGCTAAGGTGTGAAGGTGTATATGGTGTATGGATATAGGTTAAAGGTGGTAAGCTTGCTCAAAGGTTGCTTGCACAAGAAGAAGGAGCTCTCAAGAAAGTGCATAAGCTTTTTAGAATTTGTTCAACCCTCTAAACAGAGGTATAACCTTGTTCTTATAGAATTTGAGCAAAAGAGGTCATAAATATCTTCAAAAATAGACAACTAGCGGGCTCCCACCCAGAATAGTGTTTCTCGCTACCACAGCACAGCCAGCCATAAATGGCACGGCCGGTTCCCATTGAGGCACGGCCGGGCCTTAATGTGATCCCTTGTCTCTCTGCTTCAGACATAGCATAGGGTGGCAAAATGTGTAAAAATGGATTTCTGAGGTACAAACAGTGGGAATATGGAAGGTTTGGGATTGTTTCGGAGCTTAAACATAGCCCCTTCGTTAAGACCTCGAACCACGCACAACACCACTTTCATCATCGAGTGCACCGAGCAAAGCGCTCGAGCCTTGCGGGCGGTCAAAAATGGGGTGTCTACAATTGCCCCTCTTTGATAGAGCTCGAAGTCATAAAATGACGTTAGTGAATGTCAAAGCCCAGAGATGACCCATTTTGACGAGGCCGCAAGGCTTGGGCAAGAAATCAAGACATAAATGCAAATGCAATTGATTGAACCCAAGGGTTGCTTGTGTATCCCTTTGCAAGGAATCAAACCAACGTAGTTCTGGGGCAGAATGCAAATGATACACAATGCAACGAAATAATGTAAATGATATACAATGTAAGCAATCTAAGCCACGAGCAGTGCTTACCACACAATTATCATAAAGGAACGGGGATTCAAATCAAACTACGTTTTATATCGAAAAGAAGTGTGGGCACGAGCCAAACGACGCCTAACACAAGCTATGTGCCTACATCCTCAATACTAGCCTCAACGTAGCACGGATGCTTACACATAACAGAACCATGTTTTAACGTGAAAGGGGTGCGATCACCTGCAAAACTATATTTTTCGTAGAAAGAGAAAGAGTACAAGCAATTGGGTGATATGATATAAGTGAGGAATGATCTGCTGAGGAAAGATAATGATCCTAAATGCTGAATGCAACGAGACAAAGTACAATGCAATGGATACAATGGATGCAGTGAATAAAAGGCGCAATCTGAACCACATCTAACACAGAAAAGGTGCCGACACCCTCAATACTGGCCTCAGCACAGCATGGATACTTATATATGACAGAACCATGTTTCAATGAGGAAAAGATATGAGCACATGCCAAACTAAGCTTAACAGGGAAATGATGTAGGTAATAAAAAGGTATGATGTAATGGATGTAATGGACAATAAGCTAAATGCATGCGATAGATGTTATATGCAATGCTATAGAGGTAATAGATAATAATGGATATGACGTAGCAGTCGGGAAGCGGTGCCTTAGAAAGCACCTTACAAGGGCAATTGGTGATGACTCACCTCATGTTGTTGGGGATCTTCCTCTTCTTCTTGGCTTTAAGACTTATTCCTTCATCTTGCGCTTCCAAACCACGGGTACTACTTTTCTCCCTGGTTATGTTTGCAACTTTTCCTAAACTCCAATAGGGTGACAAACTAGGTTAGTTCAGTATCCAGAATTGAGGCGCATACAAGCTACCTCAACCTATGGGGCTGCCATGCAGATTTCAAGCCGAGGATACACCCCTGGGTATTTAAACCAGGCTTTAGTCTCTGAAATTCCAAACTTTTGCATTCTAGGCATCGCCATTCGAACTCTAGTTTCCACCGTCTCACTTGATCTCCTAGTAACTCACTACAAACACAGACAAGTGGCTATACCAGACAGCCAGAAGCTGTTCGAGCATGAAAAACACCAAAGGAATTCAACTTTAGAGGATTTAAGGTCTCCTAGGCCCAATGAGTGTAGAAGACAGTGCTGGTGAGGTGCACAAAACAATGCGAGTGAGGTGCACAAGGCAGTGCGATGTAAGGTTGAATGCACAAAACAGTGCGATGCAAGGTGTACAAACCAGTGCAATACAAGGTGAATGCACAAAACAATGCGGTACAAGGTGAATACACAAAATAATACAATACAAGGTGCACAAAACAGTGCTAGACAGGGTGCACAAAACAATGTGATACAAAGTGAAGATGTACGAATGCACAAAACAGTGCAATGCAATGTGCACAAAACAGTGCGAACTCAAGGTGCACAAAATAGTGCGATACAAGGTGCACAAGATAATGCGAACTCAAGGTACACAAAACAGTTCGATACAAAGTGAATGCACAAAATAGTGCGAGACAGGGTGCATAAAACAGTACGATGCAAGATGCATAAAACAGTACGATGCAGGGTGCACAAGATAGTGCGAACTTAAGGTGCAGAAAATAGTGCAATACAAGGCGCACAAAACAGTGCGATACAAGGTGAATGCACAGAATAGTGTGATACAAGGTGCACAAAATAGTGCAATACAAGGTGAATGCACAAAACAGTGCGATCTCAAGGTGCAATACAAGGTGAATGCATAAAACAGTGCGATACACGGGACAGACGTGCGAATGCACAAAACAGTGCAATGTAAGATGCACAAAACAGTGCGAGGTAGGGTGCACAAAATAGTGCGATACAAAGTGAAAGATGCATGGTATGTAGAGGGAAATGAGCAATACTCAGAGTAATGCATCATGTACCTTATGAAATGAGTGTAGGGCAACTTGCCACAATTTATTTGAAATGTAATTGAAAAATACTACAACTCGACGAAACTGGAGCAACCAATCATGCAATTCAAATCACCCAGAATGTATGAGCATGTATACATAATCTAAAGCACACGTATTAATTAGAGGGGAAAATGGAAATCCCAAGAGAGTTTTGAAATGGTCGGAGACAACTTTCAAAAGCTGAATCATATCAGAATCATCCTGAGGGTGAGCTCACCCAAATCCAGGGGAAAGTGCCCAACAAACAGCTTTGAGCGGATTGAGAGAAACGTTGGGTTCATGCCCCTTGTTGAATTGATGACTCGATCAGATGTATTAAAAATTTCCCCTAGTGTTTAGTTATTGGCCATCGGTTGGGTTCATGCCCCTTGTTCGATGGATGGCGCGGTCAGATGTATTGAAAAATGCCCCTAGTGTCCAGTCGCTGGCTACCTTTTTAACATTATGCAGGCACGTGTGATGGGGATCATCAGATCCTGGAACGGTTGCCAACCAATCAGACCGATGCTTCTCTTCTATCCCAGTATGTTGAGAATCTACTCTATTTTCCCCCAAAGTAGTGACGAATTCCTCACATACACTTTGCAATGATCATGAATGCGACGCCCCTTGTATGGTCACTCTTACTTTGTTTATAAATTCCACACATGGACTTGTTTTTGAGTTTGGAGTGAACATTCGTGTATGGAATTTTGACCATGCCACTCTATTGAACTTTAAGCGACAAACACACTATAGTGACTCGATCAAGAGCGCTTTTGAGTGACAGACACGCTATGGTGACTCAACGAAGAGCACTGATTGAAACAAACAACAGACACGACATAACAAAACTCACAACTGACCCAAAAGCAGAAAAAGACTCAAGGTGATCATTCATAATGCCCCTAGCATTACTTATGTTCCTTTTAAAACTCAATTTCACAAAATCCGAGTTATGTTTCATTTTTGTTGCTTAAGTTAGATATTCTACTAATAAGTTCAAGTATTGAAAATTGTTCTATCTGTTGATTCGAGCTAGTTCTTTGTTACCCAACACAAGTATGATATGCACAATAGTTGGTGTAGCTCATGGATTGATGTGAAGCTGACGACGTGAATTGGGCAAGGTGATTGAGTCGAGATGGATGAGATAGATATGATTGAGACCAAACTTTAGGATGAAGTTGCCTATGTATCCCAAGAATGGGAATTAGGTCAACGTAGTTCATGGCTAAGGTTCACTCGGGTTTGACACTCTCCTTTTATGCTCTAATTTTTACCAAAGTTTCCCCTTTAGGGTTTTCAACCTTGAAAGCTCTATTTATTTGATTTCTCATCTTTCATGCTCCAACTTTTGCCTACGTTGCCCTTTCGGGTTTTCGGCCTAGCGAGCCTCTTTCATGCTCCAACACTTATGGTGAATTTGATCAATAGTTATTCTTGCCCTAACACTGGAACTGGCTTTGCCTTGATTTGAGCTTGGTTCTCCATTCTCTTATGCATGTCTTCTTCTTTCTTTTGCTCCATTTTAAAAGTTGGTTTATTCTTGCAGTGTGGTACTTCCTCGCATTGGCTTCCTCGGATTCAGACGAAAGTTCTATTCCTCATGGTTTGCTTGGATTTCATTCCAATGGATACCCCTGGCTTTATGGTTGACTTCTTTTCCCTTTTCTTTTTCTTCTTTCCTTTTTCCTTCTTTTTTCTTTTCTTTTTCTTTTTCTTTTCTTCTTTCTCATTTTTTTTCTTCTTTCTTTTCTTCATTTTGGTTTTTTTTCTCCATTTCTTTCTAAAATAATGAAAACACCAGGGGGAGAAATTCTATGATTGTGAGATCTGAAAGTCGTCTTGTGCTTGCCAAAATGATCGCCTAAAGGTGAAGAGCATCCCCAAGACAATGCAGAATACCATGCACAATTCTAAATCTATATTTGCAAGTTTTATAGAAGAAACAGCTGAAGAAGCAGATTAAACTTTTGAGATCATGAAGGACTTTGCGCCGATAAGTCAAAATTCACTCAAACCATTTGGGGGATACTTCTCAACACTCGTGCTTATTAACGGAATCTCATTCAAAAAAACAAATTCAAAGATTTTTTTTTTATTTTTAAAAAGTCACACATGCATTATTGTAGGCATAACAAAATGATTAAAAACTTGACTCCCGTTTTCTTTATTACTTAAAACAACAAAATGAAGACCTAAGGGTACACAAGAGCAACTCAAAGAAAAAGACTCAACTGACGCAAAACTCAACTATTTACAAGAAATAACTCAAAGCAAAATCAGCATCCTGGAGACAAAAGAGGTTTTCATTCTCCAAATCCATCTGCAGAATTCAAAAACAACTTTAAGTACCCCACAGGAGGGTTCAAACCAGCCTTTAATTCAGCAATACTAATATCCACACCCAGTAGGATTTATTCCTAGTTGTCCCTACACATCTCCTTGGTCGTGCTGGCTGGAGTCAATGTTGGTTGTTGGCAAACCATGGGTGGGATTTATGTTATGGGATGCCAATCTATTGTAGTAAGAGAGAGGCATATTGACAACTTTGGAATTTTTAGGTGGGGTGATGACCTTATTGTCAATCAGGTCTTGAATTTCATGGCGAAGGCGAAAGCAACGATCAGTATGGTGACCGTAATGCTGATGGAATGTGTAATAGTGGGAGAAGGTTAGGGAGAGGTCTAGGATTAAGTTGTTTGAGATATCCTTTCTCCATTAGTACTTTTAAGGTGAGGGTTGGGCTCATATAGAGATGGGCGAAGGTTCGTTTTTGGCAAGAGGAAGTATCAGGTTTAGAAATATTGGCAAAGGGATTGGCAGGTGTTGGCTGGGTATTCATGAGCTTGGGACGGGAATCAAGATGAGTGGTTCTAGTAAAGCGTCCGTTTTCATTGCTTGCCCCTGATTCAAAATGCTCTTAACCTGAGCGACAAAAAGTGTCATCCATAGTCTTTGCAATGACTGTGAGCACTTACTGCTTGTTCAATCCTTTAACCTTTAAAGTTTCAATAGCCCACCGAAGATATGCATAGGGATCAATACTTGGCCCGGCTTTATTCTTGCCACTTGCTTCGACCATGTTCCCTTTTGATCGGTCCATTCTATCTTTAGCTTGTCCCAAGATTGGAGAATTCTTTGATGGGGTTGAAACCCCAAAGGTTAAATCTGCCACCATTCCTTGAAGCTCTTCAATCATTCTCAATATCTCAGTAGTAGTGGGTTTGGCCATTTGGAGCTCTTGATGTGTCCAGACCGAAGTAGGTGTATCCATCATGCACAAATCAGTGCTTTATGGAATGAACACCTCAGGCTTGGGTAAATAGGCTAGGGTGATGTATATGCTGGGGTTAAAGGTAGGTGGTAGTGTATGGATGAGGTTAAGATGAGGAGGATGTACTTGGTTGTCAATGGGAAGTGGGTCGATCGTAACATTGGGTTGTTGGGGTGAAGCTATCGTCTGGTTATCAATGAGATTTTGAACCTCATGACGAAGGCGGTAGCAACAATCGGTACCATGACCGTGTTACTGATGATATGCACAATATTTGGTGGGGTTATGTCTAGTAGGGAGTGGGTCAGGAAGAGGTTGGGAATAGAGGGGTTTGAGATACCCTCTTTCCATCAAGACTTTTAGTGCGCTAGTTACGCTCATATGGAGGGGGGTGAAAGTTTTGCCCTACGCTCGGGTTGGGCTAGCTGTTTATGGGTTGGTATTGGCAAATGGGTCGGCAGTTTGTGAGTTAGTGACGACAGTATTGATTTCAGTGGGTTTGGGAATAGTTCTACTACTAGCATTGATACTCCCGAAAAACACCCTTCTTGTTGTTCGCTTGCTCTAGGAATAATCCCTCGGTTAAATGCACTTTCAATCTAAACCCCTAATTCATGTAAATGTTTGAAAGTGAATAATAGAGCGACTATTAACTTTTGCAACATATTAGGCTCAAGGTTCTGCACCACTATCCGTACTTGGTCCCTCTCAGAAGGTCGATCTGTTATTTATTCTGCCTTTGCTCTCTACCTTGCAACAAACTCCACAAAAGGTTTTTTACGATTTTGGTAGGTTGCTTCAAGCTCTTGGGTGGTTATTTCAATTTGGGTGTTGTAAGAATATTGATTGACAAATGCCTCAGCCAAATCTTCCCAGCTTTGCTTCACTTTATCCTCCAACTTGGATTACCAAATGGCTGCTATACCTGACAGGGTTCTTCCATACAAAGAGATTTTCTAAGGCTTAGTTACACCCATTAGTTTTGGGACGCCCAAGAAAAGCCGGATATGTACCATAGGATCTCCAGACCCGTCGAAACGGTCAATGTGTGGCATTTTGAATCTGTCTGGGAGCCTTATAGCAGCCTCGGTGTACCCATCCTTAATGTCGAGTATGGAGCTAATTCCCTCTGCCTTTTTGAATTGCTTCTCAAGGTTAGCAATTTTTAACAAGGTCGGGTCGGGATCATTAATATCAAGGAAAAAAAGGCCCTCATTAGGCTGCACCAGGGGTCTAAAAACTCGAGCTTGAGCCAATCCTTCTAGAGGATCTTCCCCTTGCAAATCTTCAGCTTGTGGAGGTGGGTCAAAGTTCGGCTGGGGTCCTGGGATTAGATGTGTGGTAGATGCCCCAGATGGGCATTGCATTTCAGCATTGGTCTCATCCTGCATGGCAAGTCCCTAGTTTAGGGCCATTATCATGGCCACAACTTCTTCTGGACTCTGAGCCATCACAGGTCTGCTAATGTTGGCAGTCAGGAAAATGGATGGGTTAACCTGAGAGCTGACTAACAAGGATTTTGACCCGGTTATACTTAATGTATCTGAACTGGATTAGTCTAGATGGGTTTGACTGGATTGGGTTTTTTAGAATTGGTCATTTGGCATTGGATGGATCTTTTCTGAGCTGGCATTTTGCGTTTAAATGGAATAGAACTTTGCTAAGTGGGGTTTTTTCTGGGATTGGATGGATTGTGATGGGTTAAGGCAGGTACTACTCCTTCTCAGGTTCAGACAAACCTAGCATTAAAAACCAATGCTCCATCAGATTGGGATACCAGGTATGTTGGTCAAAACAAAGCAAGATACAATTTTTGGCCCTAGTTCTAGTTCTGGTATGTTTCCACCATGTCAAACACAAACCCTTGGATTTTGACCCAAATTCTGGTTCTGATATGACCCTCAAGGTTTGAAAGGAACCTCCTCAAGAGTAAGACTCTCCAAGGATTACATCACACATTGCCAAAGATTTCATATTTTGCACAAAAACATTCAAAACACCCCTATGAGAGGTTAAGGTTTCCCTGTCCTAGCTTTGGAGTGATCTACATTTCCATTATTCAAACAAACGATATCACAATAACCTAGTAAATAGGAGGGCATCCAGTCCTATGTTTGAAAAGTTACTAAGGTTGGTTATATGCAGTTAGGCCGATTGGTCAAAAGGGGTTCCTCAGCAAGACTACCAAATAAACCTTTCACACCTAACACCAAGAAGTGAAATAAGGATCAAACAGTACAGTGGTAATCCATATCCAAGGGTTGTGTTTCCAACATAGTAGAGCCTATGACCGGTCAGCCTTTTGGCAAGCTTTTGGGCAAGCCTCCGGCAAACCGTCCAGGAATAGCAGATGGAAAACACAATGACTTAAAGTAACAATGCAAATGCAAAGCAAAGAACATATATAGGTAGATAAAATTTCACATCATGAATTCAAGTCAAGTTCTCTAATTCCCCAACAGAGTCACCAGAAACTGTAGTTTCTTTTCGTGCTCCTTTCAGATACGACTAGCCCTACAGTTCGGACTCCCTGTGGTTCTGAATTTGATTTCACAAGCACAATGTGAAATAGTGAAAACACAAAAAGAGTCCAAATCTGGCAATTCTTTTGAAAAATCGATGTTTGAATCAAATGCCAAAAATGGACTGCTTTGCCAGATTATAGAGTCGCCACCTAAATATTTTTGGGAAATTTAGGAAACTCGAGACTCGTGCCAAAGGCCATTAGTCCATCATCACCAAAGTGTCTCGGCTCGAGAACTTAGGTACGAGAGGGGAAGGTCATGAATTGAGCACCCCACTTGCCCGATCAAAGATCGGCCTCTACTAATCATGATGTGTTTTTTATTTACATTATATGTTGTTGTTCCTGTTTTCTTGGACTAACATTACTATGTGACGCACATAAGTATAGACTAATTTCCAAAAGATTGGAACACTATTGTGGCGGAAGGGGTTACCAGTCGGCTCATCAATACCGCGCTCACCGATCGTGAGACGACGAGTATGCTTGCAATGGAGTCTGCGAAGGGGAGGGCCTATGAAAAAGGTTTTCATGAAGGCCGAAAAGTTGGAATCGAAAAGACCAAGGAGAAGCTTGCCGAAGAGGTTTGCCGATATAAGAATCGTGGATTTAGGCACGGTTGGATCAAGGCATCTCAAGCCGCGGAAGCTCTTTGAGCGTCGGGCATTGATTTCGCATCGCCACTCTACCACAGTAAACATTTTTCATTTTCCGCTTTTGAAGTCGAGAAAAGTGAGGATGAGGGCGACGCCGTATAAGAATACACATTGTAAGGTTGAATCGCAATAAAAACTATGTAATTTATTGTTGGATGAAATAGAAACGTTCTATTATAAATATTTCATCGTAGTTCGTAGTCGGTATATACGTGTTTCGTTTTATTACATGGATGTTTGAATGAATGTACAAACATTGATCGTATAGTGATACGCCGGCTTATAGGCGGGGTCGGCCCAATCGTGATGGCCGTTTATTCTTGAATGTGGCTACTGTAATTTCAAGAGGCCAAAAGCCAGTACGTGAAGTGGCTGTGGCAAATTCCAGTCGGCGCAGGGTCTAAATGCTTGGCCGGTTGGATTGATAGCGCTGCCCCTGCCCCAGTCAGTGCATATGTTCCAGAAAGCTGTTTTGGTACCTAGGCCGCGGTGAATGTCAACCGACGTTCGTCTCTTGGGGTTTTGGCGTTAATGAAATTGCCTCGAGGTCACTGCCAGCATTTAAAAATAAATGGAATGGACTCTTCATGCCAGTGACCTCATTAATATAACGTCATTTGTTGCGTGGGGTTATATAATATTGTGGATGTAAAACAGAGTTTCTTTAATAAGCCAAACTCGAACTTTAGCCGAGCTTGATGCCGCAATGGATCGCAGCAGAGAATTCTCCAGTTTGTGAGGTAGGTCATTAAAAAAGAAACGGGAGGCGTGTCAGCCTCCAAGTTGTCGAAGCAGATCGCCCCGAAAGGAGACACAACGACCGTTGCCCTTAACCTTCCCTGTCTTGGATCTTGGCCTTGACATTATCGATGGTGTCAGAGGGAGGTCCAGAGATACACTAATTCGAGCACAGTTGGATCAAGGCATTTTGAGCCGCGGAGGCTTTCCAAATGACGTGCATTGATTCGGGGCCTCCGCTATATCAACGTGATTAATTCCCCTTTTCGCCATAGAAGTTAAAGATAGATATTGTAATGTTCGAACGCAGATTGCATCTATGTAACAACTGTTTGATCAAATAAAAAGTTTTATTTCAAACATTTGTGTCTTACTCTGGATTTTTTATATGCTTAGCTAAGCACCTTATTTCGAATGTTGGCATGTTTTGTTTCGCTTTGTTCGTGCCGAAGGGTGCTCCGAATTCGGAGGTATGATCTGCCCTAGGGTGTTACGCGTAAGAGGCGCTACGAATTCGGAGTCTTAATCGGCCTAAAGACATCTTGTGCCGATGGGGCTCCGTAACCGCCGTTTCGATGCGGAGACTTTAATCGGCCCTAAGGTGTCATGCACCAAAAGGGGGCTCCAAATCCGGAGACTTAGTTTGGCCAATCGTGATATCCATGAAGGGCGCTCTGAATCCGGATTCTTAGTCGTCCCTAAGGTGTCATGCACCAAAGGGGGCTCCGAATCCGGAGACTTAGTTTCGCCAATCGTGATATCCACGAAGGGCGCTCTGAATCCGGAGTCTTAGTCAGCCCTAAGGTGTCATGCACCAAAGGGGGCTCCGAATCCAGAGACTTTAATCGGCCCTAAGGTGTCATGCACCAAAGGGGGCTCCGAATCCGGAGACTTAGTTTAGCCAATCGTGATATCCACGAAGGGCGCTCCGAATCCGGAGACTTAGTCGGCACTGAGGTGTCATGCACCAAAGGGGGCTCTGAATCTGGAGACTTTAATCGGCCCTAAGGTGTCATGCACCAAAGGGGGCTCCGAATCCAGAGACTTAGTTTGGCCAATCGTGATATCCATGAAGGGCTATTCGAATCCGGAGTCTTAGTCGGCCCTAATGTGTCATGCACGAAAGGGGGCTCCGAATCCGGAGACTTAGTCGGCCCTAAGGTGTCATGCACCAAAGGGGGCTCCGAATCTGGAGACTTTAATCGGCCCTAAGGTGTCATGCACCAAAGGGGGCTCCGAATCCGGAGACTTAGTTTGGCCGATCGTGATATCCACGAAGGGCGCTCCAAATCCAGAGTCTTAGTCGGCGCTAAGGTGTCATGCACCAAAGGGGGCTCCGAATCCGGAGACTTTAATCGGCCCTAAGGTGTCATACACCAAAGGGGGCTCCGAATCCAGAGACTTAGTTGGCCCTAAGGTGTCATGCACCAAAGGGGGCTCTGAATCCGGAGACTTTAATCGGCCTTAAGGTGTCATGCACCAAAGGGGGCTCCGAATCCAAAGACTTAGTTTGGCCAATCGTGATATCCACGAAGGGCGCTCTGAATCCGGAGTCGTAGTCTGCCCTAAGGTGTCATGCACCAAAGGGGGCTCCGAATCTGGAGACTTTAATCGGCCCTAAGGTGTCATGCACCAAAGGGGGCTCTGAATTCGGAGACTTTGTTTGGCCAATCGTGATATCCACGAAGGGTGCTCCGAATCCGGAGACTTAGTCGGCCCTAAGGTGTCATGCACCAGAGGGGGCTCCGAATCCAGAGACTTTAATCTGCCCTAAGGTGTCATGCACCAAAGGGGGCTCCGAATCCGGAGACTTAGTTTGGCCAATCGTGATATCCAGGAAGGGCGCTCCGAATCCGGGGGCTTAATCGGCCCTAAGGTGTCATGCACCAAAGGGGGCCTTTGAGAAATAAATTGAGCGATGAAGAAAAATGGTTTGCATTGCAAAAGTGATATATATACAAGTATCAAAGCCCACAGGTCGGGTCAGTGATAGGGTTTTCATAAAATTTCTGCTTGTGCCGATTGCGTAGGGCCACAGATTTTTTCAATGCCATGGGCTGTCAGGAAGTGCACAAGCTGATGATAAGTGCTTGGAACGGCCTTCATAATGTGTAACTAGGTTTGCCCCATGATGACATTATACGGTGAAGGGAGCTTTACGACCAGGAATTCTACTTCGACCATTCTGGAGCCCGCTTGAATAGGTAGTATGATCTTCCCTAACGGGTACTCAGGATTCGTATTAAAGTCGAACAATGGATGAGGCACCGAAGACAAATCTGACTCGTTGAAGCCGAGTTTGATGAAAGTTTTGTAATACATAACCTCTGAAGTACTCCCTGGGTCTATGAGAATGCGTTGAATGGTGAACCGATTTACGCGTAATTTGATGACCAACGGATCGATGTTGGAGGCTGTTGTGCCGCTAAGATCGGAGTCATTGAAAGTAATTATCAGAGCTTTTCTGGGCCATTCTGTCGAAATACATTGCTTTTGGGGGATTAGATGCGATTGAATTGTGTGCACGGTTGGGGATGCAGGCAGGCTGTAGATTATATAGATCATGCCAAGTGGAGGTGAGTCCTGCCTCAAGGCTAATGCCTTTATTGGCTTTCCCTTTCTCACGTACTGTTGTAGTCGGCCGTCTTGCACCAGTTCTTCCAAGTGATCATTTAATGCGTAACAGCTCTCGGTTTCGTGGCTGTGATCTTTGTGATACTCGCACCGCCTATCCCTTCTTCGCGTGTCGGGTGGCCCCACCATCTTTGACGGCCATTTGAAGAATGGAAGGTGTTGGACTTTGGTCATTATTGAAGTGATTGGTTCTGAGAACTCTGTGTATTTCTTGTCGGCACGCCTCGAGCGCTTGCTGCCGACTTGCAGTTGTTCATTCGTCCGGTGGGAGCATTGATCACTTGATCGACGAGAGTTCTGCCTTTTGTCTCGTTTAGCGCATTGTCTTGGCTCAAGGCTCGGAGGTGGCACGGAACTTATTGGTTGAGCAATTTCAAGGGGGGCCGTTTTGTTGGACATTTGTCTGACTTTTATTCTCAAGGCATCATCTTCCACTTTGCAATACTCTTCAACTTTCTTCATCAATGCCCAGACTGTTCTGGGGGGTCTTCTGGTCAGGGAACTGCGAAGAGCACTGTCAGGATGTAGTCCCAATTTGAAGGCGGTGATGGCCATGGAGTCATTGCAAGCGTCGTCGACGAGGTTGAAGCACTCCCAATAGTGCGCCGAATACGCTCTGAGTGTTTCTCCTGACTGGATTTGCATAGCCCAGAGAGAGTCGGCCTGTTTCGGCTGTACCTCGTTGGTGATGAACCTGGCCCTGAAGGATTTCTGTAATTGATGGAAGCTTTTGATCGAAACCGGCTTCAGCTTGTAATACCACTTGACAGCTAATGGCCCCAGGCTATTGGGGAATATTCAGCACATGAGGGCTTCGTTGTCTGCATGCAATGTCATGGCCTGCTTGTAGTGACGGATATGATCAGTGGGGTCTGATTTTCTTGGGCAAGGGCGCCCTTGCAATCCGTCGGACAAAAGGATCGTCCTGGTCCTCTTCGTCTGAACTGCTTCTTCTGCGCTTGTTCCTTGTATATAGACTCTTTTCGGAGGAGCTAGAAGTTTTGGATCGTCCCTTCTTGTTGAGCTCCGTGGGTAATGGGTTGGAGTCGCTATCGGTATCCTTTGGTCGGGCTCGAGGTCGCTGTCCACCTGCCCTCGGAGGTCGTTCGGGATCTTGGCACACGGCTTCTCTGGATTTTGCTACTTCCAGGGCCAAATCTTGATGGAGACATTCATTTTCAGCGATCATGTTCTCCAGCCTTTGTTCATTCTGCTTTGCTTGTTCCATGATCGCTTGCATTGTCTCTTGCACTGAAGTCGTTGGTGAGTCGAAGTTCAAGGCGCGTCTTGCAGCGATGGTTTCCTTTCCGAGCATATTTGCTGGAGTGAGGTCATCTCCCTATGCGGTCTCGTCAGTGGCTATCGGAGGATCTTCAGTCACGCCTGCCATGGATGTATTTGGGTATTTCCACAGACGGCGCCAATTGTGGAAAAGTGGTTTGGAAATACTCTTTAGATCCTGAGAGACGCTAGTGATCCTCAGCTAGTCACCTGAAAAGATACAAACACTCCGGTCGGGGGTGCCGGAATTAGCACTCCGACGGACAAGTCAATTCTGACACTGAGGATAGCTTGTTTACTAAGTTAAGCAAAAAGTGATTATTACATACCTTTCTCAATCCATTGTTCTTGTATTTATACCTGTTCCTTTTTATCCTCGGGCCAGGGCCTACTTTTTAATCATTGTCCTTTCTCTTATTCGGCTCTAAGGATCTACACTTATTCGGCACCTGTATTATAATCAGCTCCCCATTCTCGAAGGATACAGCCGATTAATATCAGTCTTCTAAGGTACGCACCTTCTGATTTTGCCATTATTCGGCTCCCACAACTATGATTTCATGTTTGTTTGAAAATTGTTTTTGATACTTGTCACTTGAAAGGGTGAGTTTGTATGTATATTAATCAACTTGTCCCAATTTTAGCAATTAACCTTCATTTACCGACATTCAAACATGTATATCATTTAAACAATTAGCCTCATGGAAAAATGCTTGACATGGCAACAATCACACACAATGCAAGATGCTAAAGCAATAAACGCTCACCTAGTACTCCAAGGCAAGTCAAATAAAGAAAAATGATTAGAAAATATGCATATTCCTAAACAATACAATGTGACTAATGCAACGCACACATTTATGCAATTTTATAGGCTCGACTATGAGCATGGTATATGATCCGATTCAAAATATGTGATGAATCACGTATTCAAGCAATGAATTTAAACATTTGGTTAGTATGATAAGCGGGACCTTAGATGCATGCAAGATAATGGATGCAAAGCATAAAGATGCTAATTTGAAAAATGATGTTCTATACTAACCATCGTAAGCAAATAAGTAAAAGGGAGAAAGACTTGGGGTTGGAAGACATACAACTTATTATATGTTGGCCCTCGAACAAGAGGGTTTGAATGAGTGTCCAAATGTCCTGCTTTAAACTAATTATTGCAAAACCAAGTGAATGAATAAATAACTAACTAACTAGCTAAGCTATAATTAAATAACTAGCTAATTTATTACAACAAAATAAGCTAGCTATCTAACGAATCAGTGCTACAACAATATTAATTACGATGATGACAATTACAACAATATTGAAATCATTAATTTACAATTTACAATGGAAGCACAAGGATGGCATGCTCGTAGCGGTTTCAGAAGTAACTTTGTCTGCCTTCCTGGGAATCTATCTTGTTTCACCTCAGTCACTGCCCTTTGCTTCTGCAAAACACACTGCCTTACCAAACATTGATGGCTAGCCGGCCCCCAATGAAGCCCGATTGGGCCCAAATAGGGCCGGCCGTGCCTTAATTTTATGCAAAACCCTATTTTTGTGCTTTGAAGTGAAAACAGTGCAGACAGAGTTATTCTAAACTATGTTTGTCCCTTCTACTCTTTTCTCTCATGGTAAGCCTTAAGAGAAGAACGAAGTCATTTCCAAAACCATCAATAAGAAAATTGATTACTTGATGAGTTAGGGCATGATTATGGACAAAAATTAATGAATGTAATGAATCAATAACCACCCCTCTCCTATCATAGAGTAAGCTCAAAGAGAGAGGTAGGAACGCTTCAAGGTTCATCAAAACATCATGAATTGATGTAAGACAACCCTTGACACAATAGACTCGGCATAACGTCCGACCAAATCCAATATAACTCATTTTCTTTATGTGGGTTGGTTCATTTTATCAATTTTTTAGACCTTTCCATTCTTTAGTTCATTAAGTCCTCTAAAGATCACGTCCACTAAATGAGAAGCATGTCAAACGGGAAGTGATTCTCAACATGAAAAAGAGGCCATGTCGTTGACAATGAACCTCCGCAGAGATTAAGCCATTAAGTATAGATCTCTAGTTCATGTCTTGAATAACCGTCAACCGGTTGAAGCAACTCTCAAATGAAAGAAATGGATGATATTAAAATGAGGTTCTTAACATGGAAATTAAACAAAGAAAGGCCAAGAACAACATACAACAAGCTATATATGCAAACATATGAGACAACAAGCAAACTAATCAAAGCATAAATTAATTAAACAACCTAGGACAACCCTAGAATAGCCCCTAATAGGTGAAAAACAATGGCTCAAAGTGCATGAAAAGAGCCCAAAAAGCTAAACAACAAAGAAAGAAAATAAGGCTAGTAAACAAGAACAACCCCTCCACTTTTGAAACCTCAAAGCATGATTTTTAGCCTCTTTTAAACTCTAAAAATCAATTTAGAAAGGAAAGAAAATGGTGTAAAAACAAGGGTTTGAGCTATAGGTGAAGGTGTAAGACATAGTGTTAACTCTCTCTACCCTTTGGTAGCTATCCAAACCCAAGCTTAGACACTTGAAAGAGGATCAAAACAATACAAAAATACAAGAACTAGATAGCAAGAGATAGCAAAGAGAGAAACAGAAGAGATAGTAAGCTTATACCTCTCAAGAAAGGTAAGCTCTTTGTTTGTGAATCAAACTTGGTCCAAACACACTCTCAAGCTTGAATTTTGCTGCTCAAGGTTCAACCAAGGTTCCAAGGCTAAGGTGTGAAGGTGTATATGGTGTATGGATATAGGTTAAAGGTGGTAAGCCTGCTCAAAGGTTGCTTGCACAAGAAGAAGGAGCTCTCAAGAAGGTGCATAAGCTTTTTAGAATTTGTTCAACCCTCTAAACAGAGGTATAACCTCGTTCTTATAGAATTTGAGCAAAAGAGGTCATAAATATCTTCAAAAATAAACAACTGGCGGGCTCCCGGCTAGAATAGTGTTTCTCGCTACCAAAGCACAGCCGGCCATAAATGGCACGGCCGGTTCCCATTGAGGCACGGCCAGGCCTCAATGTGATCCCCTGTCTCTCTGCTTCAGACTCAGCATAGGGTGGCAAAATTTGTAAAAATTGATTTCTAAGGTGCAAACAATGGGAATATGGAAGGTTTGGGATTGTTTCGAAGCTTAAGCATAGCCCTTTCGTTAAGACCTCAAACCACGCAGATTTTTGCCTGCCAGCCACTAACCCACTTTTAGTGGCCTGCTGGCCACTTGTGTAAAAAGCCATATTTTTGCAGATATTTGTTGCCAGCTGTTCCCATACTGTACCAGTTGTTCCTATACAGATATTTCCAAGATAGACACATGATTTTCTATATATAGAGGACCTCCCCTATTGGTTTCAAGGTTAGAAAAATTTAGGAGTGAGAAAATATTTTTGAAGAGCTAATTTTGGAAAATTCCTCTCTCCCTACAATTCTCTCTCTCTCTCTTACAATTTACATAGTCTTTGCCTAAACATTTTAAACCAAACCTAGAGAGCTTCTTATTGAGGTCATTTGAGCTTGAATTAGGCTTTTAAAGCACTTGAGAGTGTGAAATTTGTGATTTGTAACTCAAAGAAGCATTCATCTTCAAGAGGTATACCTTCTAGTCCTTTTGTACCATCTCTACATTACTTGTTTTCTATCATTTCTTGCTATTTTTGAGCTGTTTATTACCTGTGTTTTTGGGCTAAAACTTGTGGTTTAAGGCCATTTAAGGTGGAGGGGTTGATAGCCCTTCTTTGAACCTTGCTTCTAAGGCCTTTGTCTTTGTGTTTCCCACCTTCTCATCAACTTTTTTTTTTGAGCTTTTTACCACTGATTTTTAGAGGTTTTTCAGAGACAAAAATCATGTTTTGAAGTCCCAAAAGTGGAGGGGTTAGCCTCCCCTCCTTGTGCTTGTGTGCTAGTATTAATTCCTCAATATTTTAGCTTATTGTTTTAGCTATTTTTGTCTTCATTCCAGCACTTTTTTGGACTGTTTTAGGACTATTTTTAGTTGTTCATTGCCTTTGAGCTTTGTATAGCATGCTTGTAGTGTAATGGTCCTCGTAGGCTTGGTGGTTTAGGCCTTAGCGACCAACCTATTTGAGTTGATAGTGTTTATTTCTTGCTTTCCATACTTGTATTCATCTCTAATCACCTCTACAACCTCCCTCCTTTCTTGGCTTTTTCTTTGTTTTGAAAGTTGTTTCAAACTAATTGCTTGTTTAAGCTTAAGATTGAGGTTGTTGTGCTTAATGGTTTAATCCCTTTGGGGGTTCATTACTAACTACATAATATCTCTCTCATGCCCAAAACAACTCTTTGTTTGATGCTCCTTTCCATTAGAGGACTTAAAAGCTCACTTTTGGAGTTAATGAACTAAGGAATGGTTGGTAATTAAAATGAAGTAATAAAATTGGGGCTAAAAATGATGCAAGATAAAATCAACTTGGGTTCAATCGAACGTTAATTGAACCCACTGAGTCTTGAGTCGTTTCATACTCGTTAGTGATGTAATCAAGAGTCAATGTCTACCACTTCCCTTGATCAATCCATGATAGGGAGGAGGTTTTTGTTGGTCTTTTGTTATACATTTATTGAATTGTGTCCCTTCGTTCATAAGTTGTCACGCAATGAATTGGGTCGATTGATGGCTTGTGAACCTAACCTACCCCTCATTTGACTTGTTTCCTAATAAGGAGAAGCATGGTAGACAAACATCCCCTGAGAATACTCTGGTTTGTGCTCTGTTTGTCCTTTGTTGCTGTAGGAGTGAACGAAAATCAGTGGCTGGCAAGCCACTTTTCTGGATGGCAACTCACTATTAGTAGCCTGCCGGCCACTACTTTTGGGTTGCCGGCCACTTTTTTAGCCAAGCAGTGTCCGTTTTCCAACAGAGCATAGCAAAGGCTGAGATGGGAAACAAATGCAATTTTCTAACTATGCAACAGAGGCATTCCAGCAGCAAAACAATGGGCTTTTTCGAGTGGAAATCTGCGTGCATGTATGAGCTTTCCTTACTTCTCGGGGCTGATTAGTTAGAGTGGTTAATTACTTAGCTTAGTTATTTCTTTGGTTGTATTCATGTTGTTAATTTGTAATTAATTAATTAGTGTAATTAATTAGTTGGTTCCAATTTGTAATGACTAGCTATAATATTTAATTAATTGTGGTGTTGTAATAATTAGCTAGCATAGTTAGTTTGTTTAAATTTGGTTTATAATAGTTAGTTAATTAGGTAATTAGCTTAGCTAGTTCATTCATTCGAACCCTCCTACGTGAGGGCAAACTTGTAATTATGTGTATGTCTTCCAACCCCATGTCTTTCTCCCTTTTATTTACTTGCTTATGATAGGTAGTTTAAAACATCGTGTTTCTTTTAACATTTTCAATGATTTCCATCCACTTGTCTTGCATGCATCGAGGCTCGGTTCATCATTCTAACAAAGCATTGTCGTTTATTACTTCGTTGAATACATGTTTAAACTGCATACTATCACATTGATTTACATGTCATAATTACTAGCCAAGCCTATTAATTGCATCTCGCATGTGTTGTATTAGTCATGTTGGATTAGTTAGGAGCATGCATGTTTTCTAACTCTTTTGTTTCTGTTGGCTCGCCTCGGAGTACTAGGTGAGCATTTTTGCTTTAGCATCTTGCATGACTGTGATTGTTGCAATGTCTAATATGCTTGCCATGAGGCTAAGTGCATAAGTGATATAACTCTTGAATGCCTGTGAATGAAGGCTAATTGCTTGAATTTGAATAATTTGAGTAATGTACATATTTGATCACTTTTTCAAGTGGTACATATTCGAAACAATTTTCAAAACAAACATGAAATCAAAATGTTTCAATTTTTACACATTAGTCTATACTTATGTGCATCACATAGTAATGTTAGCCTAATAACCGGAACAAGAGCATATAATGTAAATAAGATTCACATCATGATTAGTAGAGGTCGATCTTTAATCGGGCGAGTGGGGTGCTTAATTCATGACCTTCCCCTCTCGTACCTAAGTTCCCGAGTCGAGACAATCTTGGTGTATACACCCCCTTTTTGACCATCCTCAAGACTTGGACGTCATCGTTTGAACACTCGATGATTGTGCTCGCTCGTGTTTGTTTTGAGTCCCTAAAGGTCTCGACTGAGCGCCTTGCCTCGGAGCCTCTAATCTTGTTTGTTTTGTGCTTGGTTGTGGGCCAAGAGCTTGTTGCTTCACTTCTGGAGGAGAGGGTGACCTGCCGGCCATCCCCCTAGCCTGCCGACCATGACTTGTGTCTGCCGGCCACCAGTGGTGGCCGGTCGGCTACATTGATGGTCGGTCGGCCACTAATGATGGCCAGCGGCCATTTTTTTCCTTTTTCAGATATTTATTTGTCAGCTGTGCCAGTTGTTGTTCACTGATGCTCATCTCGATACATGTGTATAGAGGAATGAATGCAAGCCTTTGGCTTGTATTTCTATATAATGGGGGGTCGCTCCCCCATTTGAGAGGTTAGAAAATTTTGTGAGCAAATTTTCTCTCTCTCTCTCTCCCTATTTTGTGCTTGAAAGTGAGAATTCTCTACACTTTGGCAAAGAGACCCTTAGACAAACATCTTCATCTTGGAGCTGAGGTTCTTGGAGGCCTAGTTTGAGCTCTTAAGGCTGGTTTTAGCTCAGAATTATGGATGTTTAAGTGTTGTGCTTCAAAGGTATAAGAGTTACCTTTTAAGATTTGTTTTAGTTACTTGCTTTGCCATCTTTTTATAATATTTTTGGCATGGTTTTCAACTACAAAAAACTCTGATTTTTGTGTCTTAACATGTTGGTTTGAAGTTGTTTTGTGCAAAGGGGTTGTCCACCCTTCTTGTTGTTTGCTTGTGTGAGTTTTTGTACCATCTTTTAGCATATTAAAGTCAAACTTTTTGGCCCTTTAAACCACTGAAATTCAGAGCCATTTCAGTGGTAAAAAGTATGTTTTGAAGTCCAAAAATGGAGGTGGTAGCCCCCCCTCCTTATGTCTCACTTCCATGCCTAGTTAGCATCCTATGGTAGCATGTTTTTATGGCTTAACCTAGCTTAATTTAGGCATGTTTTAGGCTCTGATTTGGCATGATTTAGCTCTGTTTTGGGCTGCTTTGATCATATGAACCATGTTTTGTATAGCTATAGTGCAAATGCCTTCACTAGCTTATTGTTTTAAGGCCTCTGGCATGTATTGCATGTGATGATTGCATGTTGTAGAATCATTTTACATGTGATTTCAGTGTATATAGCTCTGTCACACTCTCATTTATTTCACTCTTTCATTGTTTTTGAGAGTTGTGTCTTGAGTCTTGCTTGCGAGCTAACATGTGAGCATGTTTTTCTTGCCTTTTATGCTTCAATCTCAGCATGTTTTAGCCACTGTTTTGGCATGTTTTAACTCTATCTGGAGCTGGTTTGGTCAATTGAGCTTGATATTGTATGCCTCTAGCGTAGTGTTCTTCACTAGTTTAGTGTTTTTGGCTCTTAACATGTTGTGCATGAGTTGCTTGCATGTTGTAGTATTATTTTGCATGCCATATCAGCACTGAAATGTCTGCAACCTCTCTCTATTCTTCACTTTTTACTTTTCTTTGAAAGTGGTCATCAGCCCCTTGTTGGCTTGAGTATGGAATTGAGGCTCTCATGCCTAATGGTTTTAATCCTCCTTTGAGGGTTTCTACTAACCAACAGCATCAGGCCTCTCTCATGCTCAAGGTACTTGTGGCTTAAGCCCTCTTTCCAATTAGAGGACTCTCACATTGGACTTAATCGGTTAAAGGACTAATCGGTAATGTAAAATGTGTAAATAAAATTTGACAAGTAAAACTTGAGCAAGTTAAGCATGTTGTGTCGTGTTGCATTGCATGGGTTTGGATCGGACATTAATCCAAACACAAGATATGTGGGACATTTCATACTCAAAGTGATGAAACGTGTCACATTTCTTGGTCGTCGTCACCCTTGATCATGCATGATAGGGTGGTGGTCCTTTGAGTCTTATTTGTGCATTCATTAAGCTTGTACAAGCTTGGTTCTTTGGCCATCATGCATTGAAAATGCTTGATTGGTGGCTTGAGAGCCAAGTGCCATACTCCTGTGAGCTTGAGAAATGATAAGGAGGGTGGCAGTACACACATTCCTTGAAAAATGCATTGTTTTGCCTCTGTTGTTCTCTGTTGCAACAAAAATAGAAGTCTGGAAAAAGGGGTGGCCGACCGGCCACTTGAAGTAGTCGACCGGCCAGTTAAGGTGGCCGACAGCCATCTTCTGTGGCCGACTAGCCACCAATCAATTTTTTTGCAAAAGTGTTTATATTTTGGAGTAGACGCAGTCTGGAAATTGGTACAATGTTCAGAGATCAAGGCAAGTGCAAACAGAGGCAACCGATGGCAAAGCGATGGATTTTCAGGAGGAAGACAATCGAGCATGCATGTCTCCCTCACCTTCGAGACCGTTTACTTGCTTTATTTAAATTGCTTTAAATAGCTTAGCATAGCTGATTATTCAATTCGTTTTGTAATATTTTAATTAGCTTAGCATAGCTAGTTATTCAACTGTGTTGTAATAATTAATTAGCTAGAATAGTTAATTAGTTGTTTTGTAATACTTAGCTTAGCTTATTTATTCAGACCCTCCTTCAAGAGGACGCAATGTTGTAATAAGTGTGCGTGCGTGTGTACATGTCTTCCAACCTCACGTCTTTCTTCCTTTTATTTATCCGCTTTTGATAGTTAGATTAGGGACATGTTTTGATTAGCATACCTTATGCTTGCATGTTTACATCATTTATTTGTCTTGCCTGCACCGAGGCTCGGTGCATCTTTCAAACTGCATTGTATTTCAAATACTTCTTTGAACACGTGTTTTAAAGCATGTTATCAAATTGTATCATATGCCATCTTAGATAGCCAAGCCTATTTAATTGCATTATTGCATGTGTTGCATTAGGCATCTTGTATAGTTAGGATCATGCATTCTTTCTAACTAGCTTTTGTTTTGGCTTGGAGTACTCGGTAAGCTTTTACGCTTTAGCATACTTGCATGAGTGTGAGTGATGCCATGATAGCATGCTTGTCGTGAGGCTATTTGCTTAAGTGATTAACTGCATGAATGCCTATGGATGAAGGCTTGATTACTTGAATTGGAACAATTCGACGAGTGTGAGTTTTAAGCCCACTTGAGGTGGCAAATCTGCATTTTCTAAGCCCACTTGAGGGTGGCAAATTCAAACCATTTTCAAAAACAAACATGAGTTGATTTGTTCCAATTCTTGCAATTTTAGTCTATACTTGCGTGTGCGTCACATAGTAAAGTTAGCTAATAACCGGAATAAGAACACATGTTTTTATAAAAACAACATATCATGCTTAGTAGAGGCCGATCCTTTGATCGGGCGAGCGGGGGTGCTCATTTCAGGACCTTCCCCTCTCGTACCCAAGTTCCCGAGCCGAGGCAACTTTGGTGATGACGGACACGTGGCCTTAGGCACAAGTTAAGGTTTCCTAAATTTCCCAAAAACAAAATATTTAGGTGGCGACTCTATAATTTGGCAAAGCAGTCCAGTTTTGACATTATTTGATTCAAAATCGATTTTCCAAAATGATTTGCCGGATTAGACTCTTTGGTGTTTATCAGTCTCGCATTGCACTTTGTGAGATTAGATTCAGAACCATGACAGGAGTCTGAACTATAGGACCAATTTGAGCTCTCCGAAAGAGGGGCACGAAGAAAGTCGAGTCTACACTTGGTGATGATGGACACGTGGCCTTTGGCACGAGTCATGGGTTTCCTAAATTTTCTAAAAATATTTAGATCGCAACTCTGTATCTAGCAAAGCAGTCCATTTTGGCATTTTGATTCACAGTCGATTTTCCAAAAAATTTGCCGGATTTGGACTCTTTTGTGTTTATCTATTTCACATTGCACTTGTGAGATCAGATTCAAAACCATGGGAGTTCGAACTGTAGGGCTATCGTATCCGAAAGGAACGTGAAAAGTTGAGCTACACTAAGGCAGTGAAAGAAGAACACTCCAAAGAAATTATTGTATCTTAGAGATCTGAAAAGAGGAGGCAACAACAACTACTAAAGGATGAAACTACTGCTGCTGATGCATTACAAAGAAAGGCTACAAGGAAGAAACAGACTGCGGAGTTCTATGCCCTTCGCAACTCTCAAATCATTACCATTGCAACCCCTGAAGCTGGTAATTTCTCCCTTGATCCCTTTTGATTCCTTCTAGAAAACTTAACAAAAAATTAACATTTTTGTTTCTATTTTCTGCTATGCAGCAGTCATTTCCCCTTCAACATTGGCCTTTTCAGCCTCAAAAAGAACAAGGAAGGCTCATACTGAAGTGCCAATGAATATAGAGCCCATTCAGATGATGCTTCCACTTCCCAGCTCTATATTCCCCATGCCTTCCTCTTTAAAGCAAAGCATCCCACCTTCTTTATGCCCAGGCTTAACACCATATTTGCCCCATCTAACTTTCATCTCATCTCATTTTACTCCTCCAATAGTCTTGGCTGCCCCTTTATCACCTGAGAGAATTCCAGTGGTCACTTCATCTTTAATGATAATTGGTTCTCACAAGGAAGTCACTAATGGCTCACCAATTTCCTCTCCACCACCTAGCTTTAGTCCTTCTTCTCTTGACTTGCTGGTGGCTAAGACAATAGACGCTGTTAGGGATTCCTCTATTCCTTTCTCCTATCCTCATGCAGCAATGTTTTCCTTCCGCTAGTGATTCCTCTACACTTCTAATGTCAGAGGAGGAGATGGACATTTTTGAAGCCCGACTAGCTAGCCTATTTGACATGCCTTCCTCAGCTCAATCAGCCAGCAGTGAGGCTAAACCATTGGTCCTTATTGACTCCCTTCTGGAAATCTTTGAGAGTTCCTCTACTGTTAGCAGGGTCTCTTTGCCTCCAGTGGACTTGGGCGTTTATTTGGAATTGCTGACATCATTCTCAAGGATCCCATTCGAAGCCTTACAAAGACCCATCATTAAGAATGGTTTTCTCTAATGCTGCAAAGATCTTGAGCACTCCAACATAGCCATCTCAAGCCAATTGACTCAGGCAATAGCCACCATAGATTTTTATATCAATATATGCCATATGGCCAAGGCTGCGGATGAGAGACTATTGAAGGACAAGGAGTTTGTCTCCCACATACATGCGAAGATATTTGAACTCAAGGGACAATACTCTGATGCTTCTTAGTTTCAAACTCAAATTTTAGAGAAAAAGGCTCGACTGATGGAGGACCTAGCAGAAGTCAACTTAGCTTTGGATCGAACTACTAAAAAGCTGCAAATTACTAACCAAGGGCTGGCTGACAGAAGGTAGGATATGGCTAGAGACATTCAGTTGTTCCCAACCCTTAGAAGTATAGAATCAATTGTAAGGGAACAACTAAAACACTGTACTGATTTCTGGGCTAATTTGTGGCTACATGTACTTAACTCTTTATGAAATGAAAACCTTTTATTATCTATGTGAGTGTATCATGCTTTTATCATTTTATTATTTAACACTTTCTACACTCCTTGTGTTTCCCACACAGTTGGATAATAAGGCTTCAAGTACCTGCCATTAATTCTCTTAGGATGCACATAACCATTTAGGTTTCTTAGATGGTAGGCTCTCCCAGGCAAGACCCTATGAACCTGATATGGTCCTTCACAATTAGGTGAGCATTTGCCAAATTTATGACTCTTAATGCATATTGGAAGTATTGTTTTCCATACCAAGTCACCTTTATCAAAGTTGATGTGCTTAACTTTCTTATCATGGCTCGTGGTTGCCTTCTTCTTCTGGAAAACAATGTTATTTAATGTCAATATTCTAGCTTTATCTATATTCTCTACTTCCAAGAACATGCTTTAATGGTGCTGTTCAGAAGTTAATTGGTCTTGGCACTTCACCCTCAATGACTTGATGTTAATCTCCAAAGGCAGCACTGCATCATGTCCATATACTAAGGCAAAAGGAGTGATTTCTGTACTTGACCTTGGAGAAGTCCTATACGCCTATAATACATCTAACAAAAGTTATGCCAATCCCTAGAATTATCTTTCACAACTCTTTGTACTCCTTTTTTTAAGGATTTGTTAGAAGATTCTGCTTGGCCATTTGCTTGTGCATAATAAGGGATGGAATTATTAAGACTAATTCCAAATTCTGCTACGAAAGACTTCACCATCTTTCCATCAAACACAGTCCCATTATCTACAGTTATGGTCTGAAGGATACCAAACCTATGGATTAATTCTCTGATAAATCCAATAACCTCAGTCTAATCCACAGCCTTATAAGGCATAGCTTCAACCCATTTAGTGAAGTAATCTATGGCCACTCGAATGAAATAATGCTGCTTCGAAGAAGATGGATATATTTTCCCTATTATATCCATTGCCCATCCTCGAAATAGCCATGGTTTCACTACTGCATGCAAATCAGCTATTGGCACATGTCTTATCATGCCATGCTTTTGGCATGCTTGACATTCTTTTGCATACTCTATGCAATCCATTAGGATGGTTGGCCAATAATAGGAATGCCTTCGAAGTAACCATCTCATCTTCACACCAGCCTGATGGGCATCACAAATACCTTTATGCACCTTAGCCATAGCAGTCAATGCTTCTTTTGGGCCGTAAGCATTCCAACAGCTACCCATCTGCTCCCATTTTGTAAAGAGCATTGTTATACACTAGACTGTAATTTAATTTTCCTCCTGGCCATCGACGCTGGGCCAGATAAATATTGAATGATTGGATGTCTCCAATCATGCTCTTCTAAGTTATTCTGGTTAACTTCTACCATAATACCTTTTTTAGCCAAAGGTGGTATTAACTTCTGATATGTTGCTTGTCTTATGTCCACTTGGGTATTCCCTTTTCTTCTGAAATTCAAGGCTTTTTAAGCTACATCATTGGCCTTGTGGTTCATAAATCTTGGGATATAAGTAACATTGGCTATCTGAAACTGAGAAAAGAACTGCAGTGCAGCAATATAATATGATAACATGCTTGCACTTTGACATTTGAAGCTTCCTTTTACTTGGTTGATTACCAATTGGGAATCTCCAAATATATCAATTGCATGAGCCTGTAATCCAATAAGCATCTCAAGTCTCATTATTAAAGCTTCATATTCAGCTTGATTATTGGAACATGTGTGGTTTCTACCCCCTGTGGTAATTTAATTATAACACCAATTCCAACCAAACCACTAGCTTTTGATCCATCGAAGCACATTTGCCATGGCTCAACATTGACCATACAAAAGTCCATTATCTCTTGGCTTTCTGTTTGACATGGATGATCTATCAAGAAGTTAGCCAAAACTTGTCCTTTTACAGCCTTTTGGTGGACATATTCTAGATGAAATTCTAATAGAGCTAATATTCATTTGCCAATTCTTCTTCTCAACACAGGTCTAGATAACATGTACTTAACCAAGTCTGTGGTTGCAATTACCAAGACAACAGTAGGCAAAAGATAATATCTTAATTTCATTGCTGCAAGGTACAATGCAAGGCATAACTTTTCTATAGTTAAGTATTTACATTCACAAGAATTTAAAAACCTACTAAGGTAATAAACTGCTTGCTCCTTGCCTTCTTCATTGTCCTGAGCTAGGAAAACTCCCAATGAATCTTCTGGTGCAAAAATATATAACTTCAAGGGCTTGTCTCTCCTTGGTGGCATCAACACTGGAGGCTTGGCCAAGTAGGCTTTAGTTCCTTTCAAAGTAGCTTGATGCTCTGTTGTTCACACAAACTCTTCTTCATTTTTCAGCTTTAACAACGAAGAAAATACTTTAGTTTTCCCTGCAGTGTTAGAAATAAATCTTCGAAGGAAATTAACCTAACCAAGGAACTTTTGTAATTCTTTCTTACTTGATGGAGGTTTGGCCTCAATGACGGCTTTGGCTTTATTTTGATCAATTTGTATTCCCTTCTTGTGCACTACATTCCCCAAGAAGTTTCTAGCTAATACACCAAAAGCACATTTAAGAGGATTAAGCTTCAACTTGAACTCGCTCATTCTTTCGAAAGCTGCTACCAAGTGAATCAAGTGTTCCTCCATAGACTGGGACTTTACAACAATATCATCAATGTAACACTCTAGGTATCCTCCAATAAGATCATGAAAGATAGTGTTCATTGCCCTCTGATACGTTGCCCCAGCATTCTTTAAACCAAATGGCATTTTCACCCATTCGAAGGTGCTAATATATTTAGGACACCTAAATGCTGTCTTGTGGACATCCTCCTCTGCAATGCAGATTTGGTTGTAACCAGAATGTCCATCCATCATAGACAAAATCTTGTGCCCTACTGAACTGTCCACCAATAGATCAACTATAAGCATGGGGTATTCATCTTTTGGAGTTACCAAATTCAGATTTCTAAAATCGATGTATACCCTCATGTTACTATTCTTTTTAACCACAGGCACAATATTAGACAACCATTCAACATATCTGGTTGTTCTAATGAAGCCTGCCTTAAGGTGCCTAAGAATCTCCCCTTTTACTTTCTGAACCACTTTGGGGCTCGTCCGTCTTGGTTTCTACTTGTGTGGCATAAAATTAGGCCTCATAGGGAGCTTATGTTCCACTAATGACCTATCCAATCTAGGCAGTTCATTATAAAATCACGCAAAACAATCCTTATATTGCTTTAGGACTACCAACAACTGGTTCCTATCAATAGGACTTAACCAAACACTGATATAAGTGGGTTACTGTGCAGAACCTTCCCCTAAATTGACTTCTTCCAAGGGGTCTTGTACTTGTGCACTTACTGATGCTTCTCCTTTGATTTCTTCTACCTTCAAAGCAACCTCTTCATTTTGTTCTACTCCCACCTTCTCTGGCTCACCATCTTTGCTTTCTTCCTCATAGACAAAATTTGTCCATAAGGCTTTTTCTTCCTGTATTTCCTGAACTTTTGTATTGATGTCCAATGCACAATACTTATCAAGGGCTAAAGGCCTGGCCTTTTGTTGCTCCTAATTACAGCCAACCACCATGGCTTCCTTTTGTTGTTCCTGTACCTTCTAGACTATTGAATTTACGTCCAATGTTGAAAACTTGACTATGGCCAAGGGTCTGGCTTTTTGGTTCTTATCTTCTTGCCTACAACCAGGCATCATTGTCATCTTTGGTGACAAACTCTTCATCAGCACTCCCCTGCACTAAGTGCTTCTGGTGTTTTACTTTTTTATCTCCGTCACTTCGGCTGTTCCATCAGGCTTCCTCAATACACTGAGTGGTGTCACTCCTTCAGTGTATAACTTGGCCTTTGCAAAATCAGCACAAGCAATAAAGGGTTGGGGGTCTACATTGATCTCCTCTGTCTCTCCATTCCATAATGCTGTCATTATTTTTTGATGTAGAGAGAAAGGCACACATTTGTTAGTGTGGATCCAATCCCTACCAAGCAAAGCATTATACTTGGCATTACTGTCTATAACAAAGAATGCTGTCATGCAATCTCTGGTTCCCACACTCAGGTTGATAAGCAGAATGCCCTAAGCCATCTGCTTATCCCCAGCGAAACCAGCAATAGTTGTGCTGGTTGGGATTAATCTGGGGTTTCTTTTTCCAATTTCTTCAAGGAGGACTTTGGAAGCAGGTTCACTGCTGCCCCATTGTCCACTAACACCCTGTTCATTTGTATCCTATCGAAGTAAGCCTTAATATACAAAGGCTTAACGTGTTGAGTCATAGATGTTGTAGGGTACTCAAAAGGATATGAGAGGTTAATACTCACCTCCTCACTTTCTTCCTCAGTTTCTATTGGTGTGGCCACTTCAGTCTCATCTTGAATCATGATGGCCTGTGAATATTCACTAGAAACTAGAATGGGGTCATCTTCCTAACCTTCTTGGTTTCCCTCTTCAGCCTGGAACTCCTGTGGTAGTATATATACCATGTTTACTGGCATTAGAGGAAATAAGCCAAACTGAACTGCTGGTTGTACTTGTTTCCCTTCTAAACTAGCTTGTTCTATTATTTCAGAAGCGTCTTCCATGCTGCACTCTGGTACCTCTATGCTAGCAGGTTCCTTTGAAGCAGCCTATTGGTGATCTACCTCAGTTGGCTTGTCAACCAAAAAGGTTTGTTCAACCATGAAGGCCTCAAACATTCCATCTTCAGCCAATGTTCTCTCTTGGCCTAGCTCAGTCCCTTCATCCGTTTCATCATCACTTTCTATTAAAGCCTTCTCGAGGCCTGCTAAACTAGATTTTTCTTTGGCTCTTAGTTCAACATGAACTTTAGCCAATTACTCCATGCTGGCACTCCTCTTGATCTTGGGAGCAGACTTTGAACCTATCCCTCCATCTGTCTGGTTTTTTGCTTGTGCAGTGGAAGTGCTCTCTCCACTTTCTTTCAAATCCCTCTGATACTAGGTATATCTTCGTTGGATCTTCCTCCTTTGAGACCTAGAAATTATAGGAATCACATCTGGCTCCCTTATTTTTGGATTCTTTAATAACACCCAGTTATTTGGAGCCACCAAAAGAGGTTTGATCATTCTTCCTTGGTCTTTAAAAACCTTTCTTTGAGTAGGCATTTCCTTAGGTTTATTCTGTATGACAAACCAATCTGGAGCTCCTGGGATCCATGAGTCCACTGATCTGGCTGCTGGATCTGCTGCCCCACTCTTTGAAGCATTCTTCAAAATAGTCCTCAGGGGCCAATTATCAGTCCTGGTCCCATGCCTTGCACTGAATCCATGCTTCCTTTCAAGCTAGTTATTTACTCTATAATAATTGGGTGGCCTAGTTTCATACAGAGGCTTCTTTCCTTTTGATTGCATCCTGGATTCTAGTGGGGCTACCAAGGATGAATATTGTCTAGGGCCAGTTGGGTATGGCCTCTTGTTATGAGTGTTGGTTATTCGGTCCCTCTACACCTCTTTGTAATGTTATTTCTCATCAACTTGGAGCCCTTTCAGCCACTTGTAACACATCATGCACCTAGGACACATCTTATGCACTATAGCAGCTTCGAGAGAATCATCATCTAACATCTCTTCACTAGAGCCTTCTTTTAGGCTTGCAGAGCTTTGTCCATTAGCTGGTAAACTTCTTGTGTTCTTTCTGAAAACAGTCTGGCTAGCCACATGCATTTGCACAGTAACTTCCTCTAATTCTTTCAAGGATAAGTTTTGAAAATTTGGCATGCCAACATTGGCTACAGTCTCCCCAATCTCTGGAAATAGGTTGGTGTCAATTCCCATAACTTTCTCAAACTTGGCTGGAAACTTTAGCCTCCTCTTCCGAATATGTTCTTGGATCCTTTCTCGGAAAACAATACAGTTTTTAGTTGAATGAGACCAAGAATTATGCCATTTACAATACAGTTTTCCTTTAAGTTCTTCAAATGTATGAATCTTAACTCCCTTTGGTAACTTTAGGAAATTTGCTGCAAGTAAATGATAAACAATGCCATCTGTTTTTGTTAAGTCAAAAGAATACTTCTTATGCAGGTCTTTCTTTTTAAACTGCTGGTCTATTGTATTGTCTTTTTGAATTAATGTCTCACAAGTCATAGGTTCTTTTTCTACTATCTTTGCTGCATCAATTTCATAATTAGGGTCCCTATAGTAGGTCTTATATGATGCATTACTTCGATCCTATTCTTCCTCGAATGAATTTCATATCTAGACACCTTATAGGTTAACTCTACTAAATCTTGAAACTCAGTTGAATCAAACTTCTTTCAAAGCTTAAATTCCAAGCCATTTTGAGCCAATCTTACAAATTCAGCCTCTGGTAGCATGACCCTGCATTTGTTTCGTGCCCTTTTAAATTTGGCAATAAACTGAGCAGCCTTCTCATTAAGCCTTTGGCTCAATCTTGCCAAGTCTTCCATAGAAACTTCAGGTTCTGTTTGGAAAAATTGGGCATGAAAAACTTCCTCCATTTGTTGCCAAGTTTGGATAGTGCCAGGTGTAAGGTTTATGTACCATACGAAGGTTACTCTAGTTAAAAACTTTGGAAAAAGTCTCAGTTTCATGTAATCATTATTGGCAAACTCACCACACTGGCTTGTAAACCTAGCAATGTGCTTCACCGTTGACTGATTCCCATTCCTATCAAAAAGAGCAAAGTCTGGTATTAAACCCCCTAGGGTACTGTAGCCTGACTTTTTTGCCTCCCATTTTGGAAGTTTGAAAGAAGCCCTGCAGTTCAGACTCCCGCGGTTCTGAATCTAATCTAACAAGTGCAATGCGAAATTGATAAACACCAAAGAGTCCAAATTCGGCAAATCTTTTGGAAAATCAATTTTGAATCAAATTTCCAAAAATGGACTACTTTGCCAGATACAGAGTCGCCACCTACATATTTTTTGTTTTGGGAAAATTTAGGAAGCCCATGACTCGTGCCAAAGGCCACGTGTCCGTCATCACCAAGATTGCCTTGGCTTGGGAACTAAGGTACGAGAGGGGAAGGTCATGAATTGAGCACCCCCACTCGCTTGATCAAAGATCGGCCTCTACTAATCATGATATGATTTTTTATGTACATTATATGCTCTTGTTTCGGTTTATTAGGCTAGCATTTACTATGTGATGTGCCCACACAAGTATAGACTAACTTGCAAGAATTCGAACAATTCAATGTCATGTTTGTTTGAGAAGAGTTTGATTTTTCCACTTAACAAAGTGGGCTTAAAGCTTTTGAATTTGCCACTTCACAAAGTGGGCTTAAACGTACATTCATTGAATCGTTCCACTTCAAGTAGCAAGCCTTCATCCACAGGCACTCAAACAGTTTAACATGTAAGCACTTAGCCTCATAGCAAACATGTTAGTCACGGCAATCACTCACACTCATGCAAGTATGCTAAAGTACTAAAAACTCACCTAGTACTCCAAGCTAAGATAAAATGAAAGAGTCAGAAAAATATGTATGATACCTAACTTATGCAATGTGACTAATGCAACGCATGCAATAATGCAACTAAAATAGGCTCAGCTACTTAACATGTTATTTGCAACAATTTCATAGCATGTGTTTAAACACGTATTCAACGAGGTATTGAAACGACAATGCAAGTTAGAATGATGAACCGAGCCTCGGTGCATGCAAGATAAGTGAATGGATACAAATAGGCAATATGCTAATTAAAATGTGATGCCCTAATCTAACCATTAAAATCGAATAAATAAAGGGGAGAAAGACATGGGGTTGGAAGACATACACGTTATTACATTACGCTCTCACGAAGGAGAGTCCAAATGAATAAACTAGCTAAGCTAAACTACTTAACTAATTATTACAAAGCTTAAATAAATAAATTAACTAACTTCCAAGCTAATTAAGTAAGAATTTAACTAGGCTAAGCTAATTAAATATTACAACATAAACTAATTTAATTAATCAATCTAAACTAAGTAAATAAGTATAAAACAAACTAATTAGCTACAACTAATTAATTACAACAAATAATTAATTAATTGCTAATTAAACTAATTAACTAGTTCTGAGAAATGAGGGAGGCCCATGCATGCTCGGTTTTCACCCGAAGAATGTCCATTGTTTGCTCCCGAAAGCCACTGTTGCACAACTCTTGCACTGTTTTCCTCTTCCAGATCAACTCTGCTATGCTTCATAAACACGTTGCTCAAAATTCACTAGTGGTCGGTAGGCCAGAAGTGGTGGCCGGCCGGCCACCAGCAGGGGGTTGTCGTCCAACAATGATGGCTTGCCAGCCAGAAACAGTGGCCGGCCGGCCACTGATGATGCATCATTTTTTGCTGCAACAGAGAGCAAACAGAACAAAAAGAGGGTTGTAGACACCCCATTTTTTACCATCCTCAAGACTTGGACGTCACTATTTGAACACTTGGTGATCATCCATGTTTGTGTTCGTCTAGAGTTCCCGGAGGTCTCGGCCACGCGCCTTGCCTCAGGATCTCTCGACTAGACTGTTTTGTGTTTGGTTGTGCACCAAACACTTGTGTTTTGCTTTTGAGGGGCAGAGAGTGGCTTGTAGGCCACCCCCACACCTCACCGGCCATGGCTTGAGGCCACCAGCCATTGTTTTGTTGCCATCGGCCATATGTTTGGTCAGTCGGCACTCTTTGTGGTCGGTCGACCATGTATTTTGGCATTTTGTCATTTTTGGCTGGCTGACCACTATGCATCTGCTTTTGTAGATATTTTTATGCCAGCTGTGCTAGCTGGCATACACCTTGCACCCCGTCTATACACGTGTATGGAGGGATTTCACTCTTGCTTAGCTTGTCTTGAGGGCTTTGTAAGAGTGATCCTCTATAAGAGGAGGGCTTCTCCTCCCTCCTCAAGGGTTAGAGGGTTGAGTTCCAGAGGTCTGGATTAGGGTTAGCCATAGTGTATCTGTTCTATCTCTATATCTCCCTCTCTTTGTGTATAAGTGTGTGTTTGTCCTTACTTTTGTGCACAAACACCTAGTTTTACACCTTACCTTGGTTGCTGAGGAGCCATTAGGTTGTTCTTGAAGTTTTGAGCTAGTTTTGAGCTAAGGAAAGCAGCTGGAGTGCTGTTCTTGAAGGGGTCTACAAGGATAAGAACTTTACCTTTAAATACCCCATTTTTGCATAGTCTTTTTGCCTACCTTGCATCTATTTTTGAGCTTAGTGTATAACATATAAAAGTCTTGTTTTTACTTGCTTAAAATAGTTGTTTAAGGTTGCTTTGAGCTTTGGGGTTGTTTGACCCCTCTTAGGCCTTGTTTGGCCCCCACTTTGTGCTATTTTGGTGAGCTCCGAGACCAACTTGTTTGGGCCTCCTCACCACTGAAATCTTGAGGGATTTCAGTGGTGGGGATGGTGCTTTAAGGTCCTAAGAAGGAGAGGGCCATCCCCTCTCCTTGTTGCCTTCAAAAAGTGCCATTTTAGCCTCATGTGTGAGCACCATTTTTAAGTTCATGTTGGCCATCTCTTAAGTATTATTTGTGCTTATTTTGTTATGATATAGCACTATTTTTAGTTGGTTTAGACACACCATGCATGCTTAGCATACTTGTCTTGTAATGCCTTGAATTTGCCTTAACATGCTTTGTGCTTTGAGCCTTGTTATAGCATGATTTTGGCCAAGCCTTGTGAAGCTTTTATGCATGATTTAGTATGCTTTAGCTCTGTTTTTAATTGCTTTGGCCATGCTTGACCTGCTTTGTATAGCCACCTTGCATTTTGGCTTGCTAGCCTCGGGTGTGTGAGTGTTTAGCATGCATTGCTTAGCTTGTTTCAGTGGTTTGGCACCACTTATAGCATCATTTCAGTGCCCATGGTATGCTTGTATGCTTGCATTTGATGCTCCCTTAATGCTTTAAAAGGTTGTACTCTTGTGCTCCAAGTTTGGCCTCTTTTCTATGCTTCCATGCGTAGGCCACTTAGATGCTATCTAGGCGTGTCCTTAGCTTTGTTTAGGTCTGCCTTGGGACTACTTTAAGTCCTCTTAGCCTTGTGAGGCTTGGTTGGTATGGCCATGGTTTAAGCCCCTTGGCTTACCTTGAGTTTCGGACATCGTTGCATGCTTAGTTTGTCTTGTTTACTTGGTTTGGCACCTTTTATAACATGATTTCAGAGCTTAGTATGCATGCCATTAGTCCATGATTGTCCTCCCTTTTAGTGTGCTTAAAAGTTTCCTTTTGATGCTTAGGAATTGGATCATGTATGCATACATGCTTGTATGTGAATTTGGCCCCATTTCCATAGCCTTTGGCCACTGTTTGGGCTTAGTAGAGAGCTGTCCACCTTGGTATGAGTCCATTGTTCACGTGTTGTTGCATGCTCGCCTTGTGTGTTGTTGAATACTTGGCCTACCTCATGTGTTGCATGCTTGAATCATAGTGCATTTGGCATGCATTCTCATCTTTGTTTTGATTGCTTAACGTGCCACATGTTTTGCATATTTGCATGTTGGTATTGCATCGTGCATGCTCAATTAGCTTGCATACTTGTTATATGCTTTCCATGCCTGCCACATGTTCATGTTGCCTACTTAGTTTCCACGCCTAGGGTGCATTGCATTGAACATGCATGCCTTGCCTCTTGAAATCAAGTGATAGAGGTTGGGCCTTTATGTGCTTATTTGGATTGCATTTCATTTGACATGAAAGTGTACAACTTGGTTTCTTGGGCCATCACGCGTTGAAATGCGCGATTGGTGGTCCGAGAATCGAGTACTATCCCCCTTTGAGTCATAAGCATGATAAGGGGTGTATTGGTGCACACATTTGCTTGAAATGCATTGCCATGCCTTGTTTTGCCCTCTGCTACTGTCAAAACAGGTTCTGCAGGAAGCTTGGGTCGGTCGACTACATCAAGTGCCGATCAACCAATTATTGATGGCTGATAACTCCATAGATGGTCGATGACCACTTCTATTTAGCCGGTGACCATTCCTCATGGCCGGTGGCATTCCCCAGTGTTCATAAGGTATACCTTGGGAATTGTGCCATTTTCAGAGGAGCGGAGCAGGGAAAACAGAGGCAGCTTGTGCATGGCATTGGATTTTCGGGCGAAGCCAATCCGAGCACGCATGCATCCCTCTTACCGAGACCTTTTAATGCTTTCCTTAGCTTAATTGATTTGTTAGTTAATTAGGTGGTCTGTAAATTATTTAATTAGCTTGTAGGTTAATTAAAGTGTATTATTCTTTTGTTCCCTCCGAGCGAGGGCGAATTTGTAATAAGTGTGGGTGCGTGTCTTCCAACCCCCACTTCTTTCTCCCTTTTACTTACCTGCTTTGATGGTTAGTATTAGGGCATGTTTAATTTAGCATACCTTATGCTATGCATGCGTGCATCATTCATCAGTCTTGCATGCACCGAGCTCGGCGCATCATGCTAACCACATAGTATTTCAATTCCAAACTTGAATACGTGCATCGAGTTGTCGCATTTCACATGTCATCCTTAGATTAGTCAAGCCTGTTCTAATGACATTCAGTATACATTTCATTAGCCATTTGTTAACTTGAACTAGGATCATGCATGATTACTAACTAGTTCATTGCTTTAGCCCGGAGTACGATGTAAGTATTTATGCTTTAGCATCTCGCATTAGTGTGAATGTTAACATGACAGCATGCTTACCATGTGGCTATGTGCTTATGTGATATTACTGCCTGAATGCCTGCGGGTGAAGGTCGGATTGTTTGAGATTGAACAACTCATTGAAATCCGTGTTTTAGCCTACTCGTGAGTAGCAGATTTCAAATCATTTCCAAACAAACAGATATGCGATGCTTTGTTCCAAATTAGGCAATCTAGTCTATACTTTTGTGCTGTGCGCATCACATAGTAAATCTAGGCTAATAACCGGAATAAGAACGAATAATGTTTTCAAAACAAGATATCATGGTTAGTAGAGGCCGATCTTCGGATCGGGTGAGAGGGGGTGCTCATAGCTGACCTTCCCCAATCGTACCCAAGTTCCCGAGCTGAGGCAACTCTGGTGATGACGGACATGTAGCCTTAGGAAAACGAGTCAGGGTTTCCTAAATTCCCCCAAAATAAAATATTTAGGTGGCGACTCTGTATCTGGCAAAGCAGTCCATGTTTGGCACTTCTTTACAAAAATCTGTTTTCCAAAACGATTTGCCGGATTTGGACTCTTTGGTTCAGATTAAGAACTGTGACAATTTGAGTCCGAACTGTAGTAAGCCCAAATGAACAAAACGGGATTCATCCTCCTGGGCCGTTCGGGGACGTCTACAAGGGTATTCTCACAGGTTATTTGTATTGTGTATCCCTCTGTATCATCAAAACAAGCTCAAATGAGTGATACACTTGGTTCAAAGACCACCAACCAAGCAATTTCATTGCATGATGGCTAAAGAACCAAGATGTATAAGTTTAATAAATGCACAAACAAGACCAAAAACCTTCACCCTATCATGCATGATCAAGGGCAATGGAGACCTTAGAAAAATTGGCACATTTCATCACTTTGAGTATGAAATGCCCCAATTCTCCTTGTGTTCAAATTATCGTCCGATTTGAACACACCAAACAAAACAATTCTTATCTTGCAAAATTTTAACTTCCAATTTTGTTTACTCATTTTACCTTACCAACCTTTCTTTAACCAGTTAAGTTCATTGGTGAGTAGTCCTCTAAAGAGAAGGAAGTGTCAAACAAGGAGCAGTTTAAGGCAAGAGAGATGTGTCATGCCATTGATAATGAACCCCCGAAAGAGGATTAAATCATTAAGCATGAACCTTAATCTCAAGCTTAAACAATCCCAAGGTTGAAACAACCCTCAAACAAAACAAAAAGTGAAGAAATAAGGGAGATTGCAGAGATTATGCTTGCTGAAAATAAGTGAGAAAAGCACTAAAACAATGCAATTAACTGAAACAAGTGGTGTCTAGAGGCCTAAAGCACCAAGCTTGTGAGGACACTTACACTAGAAGCATGCAATACAAGACTCAAATGACTTAACCAATCCAAAAAAAAGTTAAAACAGTCCAAAATAAAGCCTAAAACATGTTGGAATTAAGCTATAAATGGCTAGAAAAATAAGCTAACACATAAAGCTATCCAGGCTAGCAAACAAAACGCAAAAAGGGAAAGCTAACCCCTCCAAATTTGGACCTCAAAACATGATTTTTACCACTGAAAATACTCTGAAATTCAGTGCTCAAAAGCCCAAAAAAAGATAGTTTGAAAGTGGAAAACAAATGTGGAAAGGCCTTACAAACAAGGAATAAAGAAAGGTGAGCCACCCTCTAACCTTAAATGGCCTAAAACCACCAATTTCAGCCCATAAAAACAGAGTTTTTTATAGCCCAAAAATAGCCCAAAATCAGTAGGAAAAGATAGAAAAACAAGTATGCAAAACAAGTTAAAAGAGCAAGTGTTATACCTCTTGAAGCAAAGATCAATTTTATTCAACAATTCATGCCAAAACCACCTTCTAGAGCTCCAAGAAGGCCTCAAAGAACCCCAGCTCAAACATGAACCACTTTTGTTAAGGAGGTGTAGGTAAAAGTGTAGTGCATGTAGGCTAAGGTGCAAAAATTTGCACAAGAGAGAGAGAGAAATGTAGAGGGAGAGAGATAATTTTTGCTCCAAAATTTCTAGCCTTCAAAAATGGGGGAGCAGACCGCCTATATATAGAAAAACATGCATTTGGCTGAGATAAATCCCTCCATACACGTGTAGGGAGATGCAGCCAATTGTGGTAACAGCTAGAACAGTTGTCAACAAAATATCTAAAAAAAGGCACTGATGGCTGGCAGGCCACCAATGTGGCCGGCAAGCCACACCATTGGCTGGCAAGGCACAATTGGTGGCCAGCAGTCCACCAGAGGGGGGGGCTCTGCAGGTCCTACGGTCTTGAGGCTTGAAACACTAAGGTTTTGGTCCAAAACAAGGCATAAAATGGACAGGGTTTTAAGGCTTAAAGATAGGGCATTTCGTCGAAGACTTCGGGCACTAAAACGAACACATACAATCATAATCATCGAGGGCACAAGCAATGACGTCCAAGTCTTGAGGACCGTCAAAAATGGGGTGTCTACAGTTGCCCCTCTTTGACAAAACTCGAAAGTCATGAAATGACGTGAGTGAATGTCAAAGCCCGAAGACGACCCATTTTGACAAGGCCGAAGACTTGGACAAACAAACAAGGCAGAAAATAAACGGTTACGCCCACAAGCTACCTACGTACCCTTTTGCAAGGAATCAAACTAGCATGGTTCTGGGGCGATGCAAATGATTTGCATGCGAAGCAGTTTGAAGGTTAGACTTACATGCTTCGCAAAGCCGACCATGTTGAAAACTTATGATCATGCGCGATGATGTATTTAGCAATAGCAGGACAATAAGCAAAATAACGAGACAATAACATATAAATGAGTAGCTTCAAGCTAAGATCAACATCAGGTCTACGCAAGAAGAACTAAAACATATTCTAACCACGCCAAAACAAAAGACGAGGAAAGAAAACACCGCTTAGGGGTTGCGTTTCACGAATCCTGAGAAGCTGAGAAAACCACTCGGGGTTATGTTTCACACGTTCCGAGATAAAACCCACCCAGGGCCGCGTTTCACGCATCCTAAGAAACAACCACTCGAGTGCGTACTTCGTACATCCCGAGGTAAAACCCGCCCAGGGCCGCGTTTCACAAGTCCTGAGAAACAACCACTCGGGCGCGTACTTCATACATCCTGAGGTAAAACTCACCCAAGGCCGCGTTTCACACGTCCTCAGAAATAACCACTTGGGTGTTGTAGACACCCCATTTTTGACCGTCCTCAAGACTTGGACATCACCGTTGGAACACTCGGAGATCATCCGTGCTTGTGTTCGTCTCGAGTTCCCGGAGGTCTCGGCTGCGCGCCTCACCTCAGGGTCTCTTGACTCGACTTTTCGGTGTCTGGTTTTGCACCAAACACTTGGGTTTTTGCCTTGAGAGGCAGGGAATGGCTTGTTGGCCATTCCCACACCCCACCGGCTGTCCCCTCACATCACCGGCTGTTTATTGGTGCCACCGGCAGTGGTTTCTTAAAACCAATGGCCGGTCGGCACTATATTTTGTCGACCGGCACTTTGTTCTGGTCGGTGCCCTTTTTTTGCTAGCCGGTGTGACTCTTTTGCACCCCTCAGACTTGGTGCATGCCGGCTGTGCCAGCTGGAATGCACCAACACTCCTCCCCGTACATGTAGTGGCTGTTTTGCCCCTTTTGCCCCCTTTTGGTCAAAGCTTCTTGAGGAAGCTTGACCCTTTGTCAAAGCTTCCTCAAGAAGCTTGACCAGCTGTCTTAGCTTCCTCAAGAAGCCATGACTCCTTTGCTCCCCTTGCCCCTTTCATTTAGCTTCTTTAAGAAGCTTAAATCATTTCCCTTTGCCTTTTTAAGCACCTCTCTTCTTCCATTGTTGGGGTTAGAGTTTTTGAACATAAAAAAACTCGAGCTTATATACATATACATCTGATATATACACACTCTCTCTCTCTCTATTTCCCTCTCTCTCCTCCCTTGTGTGTGTTTTCTTGGCCTAAAAGTGCATTTTGACCTTACTTTTGCACTAATACACACACCATTACACCTTGCTCCGAGATTGAGAGGAATTGAGGGTTGTTTTTTGAGATTTTGGACTGATTTTGCTCAGTAGAGTGTGGTTGGACCAACTGTTCTTGAAGTGTTCTTCAAGGGTAAGACTTTCACTTTAGTTTCCCCAATCTTGCATTGGCTTTTGACCTATCTTGCATATTGATTTGAGCTTTGTGTATAACTAAAAAAAGTCATATATTTTCATGCTTAAGAACTGTCATTAAGGATGTTTTGGCATTGGGGGTTGAAATCCCCCTCTTAGGTCTCTTTTGGCCCCTTTTGGTGTCTTTTTCTTTAAGCCTTATTTGCTTTGTTGTATTAACCTTCTCACCACTGAAATCCAATGGATTTTCAGTGGTGAAGAAGATGGTTTGAAGTCTTGTATAGGGGAGGGACACCCCTCTCCCTTTGTGTCTCGTTTGTGCATGTTTTGGGCTCATAAGGGTAGCATATATGCTTGGTTGTTTTTGGCTCCATATCAGATGTTTTTGGTGCTATTTAGGTCACATGTTATCTCTGTTTTTGGTCAGATTGGTGGCCCTTTGCATGCTTAACATACTTGCTTTGTATTCCCTTTCTTGTGCCTAGAAATGCATCATGACTTTTGACTACCACGCTCTCATATTTTGGCTTCACTTTGTGAAATTCTTGACCATATTTTTCCATGTATGAGGTCTGTTGGCCACTGATTTGGTCTTGTTTAGCATGCTTGATATAGTTGCTTTGCATTTTCGATCATGAGCCTTAAGGGTATGGGTTATGAACATGCATTGGTTAGGCTATTTCGGTGATTTAGAATCACTTAGCATATCATTTCAGTCCCTAAACCATGCTTGTATACTTGCATTCATCGCTCCTCTCATGCTTTGAAGTTGTACCCTCTTATGCCTTGAAACGTGCATTGTGTATGCCTAGGTGTTTGTTTCATTTGGGATGCCATATGTGTGGGTTTTGGAGCTCTTTTTGCATGCTAAAATTTTGTTTTTGGTTGTATAGTTCATGCCATGTTTGTTTGGGTTAGTGGTGGTAGAATGCCCTTTGTTATGCCTTAGCTTTGGCCCCCCTTTTGGCTTGCATGTTTGTAGTGCATTTTGTCCATCACTTGAGGCACTTTTAGCCACTGTTTTTGGGGGTGTTTGAGGCCTCCCATTTCAGTCTAAGTGCCTTCTTGGACATGGTTGTATGTTTGACTTGTTGCCTCTAATTGCATGCGTGCATTGTACCATATTAGCATTACGCGATGAGTTGCATTGTAGCATCGCATATTAGGAACATTGTATGCTTGCCATGATATGTTGCATTACATTTGGCATGCCTTGCTTTTTTTGTGATATGTTGCATTTTTTAGCCATGTTTGCATAACATGCATTGCATTGCTTGGTTTGGGGTGTCAAACCAAGTGTGAGGGTTAAGAAGTGTTCATACTACGAGTGATGTAACACGCCTTAACTCTCAGTCACCGAGACCCTTGACCTTGACATGATAGGGTCTTGGTCTTCATTTATATGTTGCATGCATTTTCATTGAATTGCAACCTTGGCTCCTTACGCCATCACGCATCAAAATGCATGATTGATGGCTCGAGGGTCGAGGGTCATGCCTCCTTGAGTCCCTTGCATGATAGGGAGTGTGCCCGCGCATACATTTGCTTGAAATTCCATACCATACACTGTCTGTCCTTGTTGTTGTCAAAAACCAGTTTCTGCAGGGAGTTTCTGCCGACCGGCACTGTAGAGTGCCGACCGGCCATGGATTGGTGGCCGATAATGTGAAACCCTAGCCGATGGGTAAGTTCCATGGCCGGTGGGCATTCCCTTTAGCCGATGGTGTCCTACAGCGTTCAGGGAACCTGTCCCAGGATTTTGGCAGTTTTCAAAGAAGCAGGGCAGTGTAAATAGAGGCAGCAGTGGTATGGTACGGGCTTTCGGGGCAAGATAAATCCGAGCATGCATCATTCACGCATCCCGAGGCGAGGGCTGCGGCCATCCTCTCTTTGCATTTAATTTGTTAATTAGATTAGAAATTTCGTAATAATTAATTTAGTATTATTTATTCGGACTGTAATATTTATTTGGACCCTCCGAGGGAGGGCAGTTGTGTAATAAGTGTGCGTGAGTGTGTGTATGTCTTCCAACCCCACGTATTTCTTCCCTTTTATTTACCCGCTTATGATGGTAGACTAGGGTATATTTAAATTAGCATACCTTATGCTATGCATGCGTGCATTCATACATTTGTCCTGCATGCACCGGGCTCGGCGCATCATTCTAACTGCAATTGTATTTCAATTCTAAATTGAATATGTGCTAGTTATAGCATTTCACATGTCATTATAGATTAGCCGAGCCTATCTTAGTTGCGTTTTGCATGTGTTGCATTAGCCATCTTAACATGAACTAGGATCATGCATATGATTACTAACTAGTTCTTGTTTAGGCTCGGAGTACTCGGTAAGCATTTATGCTTTAGCATACCGCATGCGTGTGAGTGTTGCCATAACAGCATGATTACCATGAGGCTAGCTGCTTATGTGATATAACTGCTTGAATGCCTGTGGATGGAGGTTAAATTACCTAAATTAGGATAACGCATTAAAACTGTGAGTTTTAAGCCCATTAGATAGTGGCAAAACCACCTTTTCTAAGAGCCCACTTGAGGGTGGCAAAACCTGCATTTTAGCCTACTTGCGAGTAGCAAACCATTTTCAAAACAAGCATGAAATGTTTTGTTCCAATTTAGGCGATTTGGTCAATAATTGTTTGCTGTGCGCATAACATAGTAATTCTAGACTAATAACCGGATTAAGAACACATAACGTTTTCAAAATTAGATATCATGGTTAGTAGAGGCCGATCTTCGGATCGGGCGAGAAGGGGTGCTCATAGCTGACCTTCCCCAATCGTACCCAAGTTCCCGAGTCGAGGCAACTTTGGTGATGGCGGACATGTGGCCTTCGGCACCGAGTCAGGGTTTCCTAAATTCCCCCAAAATAAAATATTTAGGTGGCGACTCTATATCTGGCAAAGCAGTCCATGTTTGGCACTTCTTTTCAAAAATTTGTTTCTCAAAACGATTTGCCGGATTTGGACTCTTTGGTTCAAATTAAGAACCGTGACACAAATTGAGTCCGAACTGTAGTGAGGCCCACGGGCGCGTCTACAGTTTCTGGCGACTCTGCTGGGGAGTTTAGAGAGCTTGACTCGAACTTATGATATCCTGTTTTTGATTTCATTTATGTGTCTCTTTGCATTGTATGTGCATTGGTGTGCCTAGGACACCGTGTTTGCCATCTGCCATTCCTGAACGGTTTGCCCGAGGCTTGACTTTGTCAAAGCATGCCATAAGGCTGACCGGTTGTGGGCTCTGACAGTATGCGAACACAAACCCCGGTTTTTACCGGGGCACCCTTTTCGACCATTCGACCTAGTGCATATTCTGATCCATAGTGATCATTCCAAGCTAGGACAGGTTGCTTACCCGATTATAGGTTGTTTGAAACCGCTGCGTGCATAGTGAAAACCCTAGCTCCTGACAAAATAGGACAGGGAAACCCTACCCCAACATAGGGGTGTTTTGACTCTCACTTATCTGCTATGTGCTTTAGAGTGTATCTCTACAGGAACGTACATATCAGTTTGCAAGATTGAGTATTAGGCCCGAGGGCACCAGTATCAGTGCTGTTGAGAAATCAGTTATCTGCGGGTATCAAGTTCAGTTTTGGGAACGGTGATTTGAGAACAATTATCAGTATCGAGGAACAGTGTGTTCGGCTTACCAACTGTGTGTTATGAATACCCAACTGTGCGTTGTATGTGTTTATTTTACGCCGTTACGCTGTTCGATTGTCTGGTTATTTATTGCTTTATTTATCTTTTTGCTAGGTTGTTTAGTACAATTGCTTCCAACCCAGTAGATATTCCCCAAGAACTCTGGATTAGAGGTCGTCGGCTCCATCGATCTGAGGATCTGGTAGACGGACAACCAGTGTACCACTCTCTACCCCCGGTTACTAGACGGAGGACAGCTAGGCAGAGGGCATCAGTTCAACAGTCAGTACAGAGGGCTTTATCTACCCCACCTGTGTACAGTAGGGATCAGGGTTCTGTTTCACCCACAGAGAGGGAACATATACCGATAATTCAGTCAGAACAAAACAGTATGGCTAGTTTAGAGGAGATGGTGCGCCAACTCCAAGAAAGCATGAAAGTGATGCAGCAGGATGCTGTCCGACAGGCAGAGTTTGCCAAGTAGCAGGCCACGGTTATGAATGAACAAGCAGAGTTAATCGTGAGGTTACAACAACAAAACGGAGCATCTGCTTCGCAACAAGTTCCTCCCCCGCCAGGAATTCCTACCCCTGGGGAGACAGCTAATGTTCAGAATGACACGGACATTCCTACGGGACCACCTCCACCCCCGATCCTACCCCAAATCCAACCCCAGTTATCCAAAACACCCACCAACCTACCGGACTCTCCTTTGAGTTCGAGACAGATCCCACAGCATTGAAGTTGAGCAAGCTCGAAAAGCTGTTCAAAAGATCCCAGGCAGTCAAGACCATCCCTCACATCGAAGATAGGTATACCGACGCAGCCGTGACGCTGCCGAACAAATTTAAGATGCCACACATCGACCGATTTGATGGATCTGGAGACCCCATGGTGCACCTGAGGTTGTTTTCAAATATCCTAAGGCCAATGGGCCTCACTAGACTGTAGAAGCTGTCTCTATTTGGCCGAACCCTGTCGGGTGTAGCGGCCATATGGTATGCCAAATTGGAGGATGACGTCAAGAGAAGCTGGGACGAAATGGCTGAGGCCTTCATCTTGCAGTACTCATACAATACACAAATCGAGATTACGACCCGGGATCTCGAGACAACGAGGCAAGAACCCAAAGAGAGCTTCTCAGAATTCGTGACCAGATGGCGGGCTAAGGCTTCGATGATGACCTTAAGGCCCACGGACAAAGATCAGATTCGAATGATTGTGCGCAATCTTCAGCCCAAGTTAATGCAGAAGATGATCGTACTCCTCTTTCCTACCTTTTCCGATTTACATGAAATGGGGGTACAGATTGAGGATGCACTGAAGCAAGGCTTAATTGATAATGACCGGGAGCAACCCCGCAGAACTTTCAATCGTAACACTAATGCAGGCCCGAGTGGCGCTACAACTACCAGGACCTCTGAAGTGAGTATGGTCACCACCAACCCTCCCCCAAGAACTATGGCGGCCGCACCATTCTCCGGTGTGTCCGGAAGCAACCCACAAACAGTCAAATATCCACCCAAAAACACCAGAACCTTCGCTTCGCTTTATATGCCCTTGTCCAAAGCTTTGGGGGTTTTAATCAGAAAAGGGCATCTGAAGCCCCTAGAGCCGCGGCCCTTACCAGAAAGACTCCCCGCTACCCACAACCCAGCCAAATATTGCGCATTTCACCAGCAGCACGGTCATGACACCGATCTGTGCTTCCGATTACGTCATGAGATTCAAGATCTCATCGATAATGGGGTGATTTTGCCTCCCGAGAAACCCAACGTTACTACGAACCCTCTCTCCACACATAACCAAGCTCCGCCACCCAAAAGAGTCAACTTCATCCAAACTGGGGTCATGCCTTACGATCCTAGCCTCTATATCACTCCTTCCCACCTGCCTAAGCCGGAAGTGTTCCTTCCCGATTGCACCGATTTGTGCATGATGGACATCTCCATAACCCAACCTAAGCCAGCGGTGGTGACTATCAAGAACAGGAGAGAGAAGATTCCAAAGGAGAAGGGGGTTGTTGAGCCAGAGTCTGCGGAATCTGGGAGTGGTGTTGGGAATGCTTATAGTCCAGGTGACTACATTTTGTCAATAGGCCAAGATAGGCCAGATATGGAACTAACAACAGAGGGGGAGCTGTGTGTGATCCAAGGGGACAGTCTGGGACAGGGAACGGATGATTTAACGGCTGTGGAAGAGGACCTTGCCAAGCTCTGGTTTTGCAGTAACCAAGATCCAGGAGACTCAGCCGTCAACTGGTTCGATTATGAGGAATCAACAGAGGCTACGGGATGGTTGGACGATCAACCAGATGTGGTAGAAGAGTCTCAGCCACAACAAGGCCCGATAGGGGCAAGAATATCAGTGACAGCCGAAAGGGTTGAAGAACAGAGTGCATCGCCGGAGAGCGCTGGTGTCAAGAATTTCGCTCGGGATTGGAGCATTTCTAGTACGGGGATTATTGAACAATCGGCTGCATTGACACAGTCGGAACAGGAAAGATTCGAAGATTCCGAGAGAATTAGGAAGGCAAAAGCCCATATGGGGACTGAGACTGCTGTGAGCACAGAAATGGAGAATGTCGCGAGCATAGGGATAGAAAGTACTGCGAGTATGAGAACAGTCATGCCAGAACCGGACAGGTGCCTGTCGGCTACAGATGGAATGTGGTGGGAGGACGATGATCTATGTCTTGCCCACACAGACGAAGATTGGGGGAGTAACCAACCAGATGATACCTGGTATATCGGCGAAGTCGATCACATGACTAGGAGTGGACGGTATTTCAAGCCTCCACACCTAGATCAAGCAGAGGCATCTGGAAAAGATAGGGAGGCAGAGAAGCAAAAAGAAAAGCAACTCGAGGATGAGGCCGTATTGAGGCAATTGAAAAAGATACAAGCAGATATCTCCATCTGGGGACTGCTTACGGCTTCTCGAGTACATAGACAGGCTGTCCTTTCAGCCATGGACAAGGCCAAACTCTCGATAGAGACTACGCCGGAGCAGTTGGTTGGATTGGTTTTTCCGGGAGGAGCTACCCCGATGCTGACATTTTCCGACAAGGAATTACCACCCGAGGGGGCAAACCATAACAAGCCACTCTACATCTCTGTGGAGTGTAGGAATAAATGGATACCGGTGGTTCTTGTCGACACAGGGTCCGCCATCAACGTCTGCCCGGCAAGGACAGCCTATGCGATCGGTTTGAAAATCGCGGACTTTGTGCCAACAGCCCAGGTGATTCAGGCGTATGACAACACAAGCCGGGAAGTAATGGGAATAGTTAAGATTCAAACAAAGGTTGGGCCGGGACAGCATGAGATAGATTTCCACGTCTTGGAGGTTCCTGCAACTTTCAACCTGCTTTTGGGGCGGCCGTGGCTGTATCAGGTAAAGGTAGTCTCCTCCACCCTACATCAAGTGGTGAAATACCCCTATGGGAAGGGAGTAGCCATTGTTTTCAGAAATTCATCGATTCATCTGCCGCCGGAGGTATCTACGCCTGTTCTAGAAATTGAGCACGGTATGGAGGATGTGTTCATATCGGGTTTTACCTTGGCTGAGGCTCAGGTTGTACAAAACATCATGGCAGCTAATGAAGGGATATATGTTAGTGCTTAAGCAGTCTATCTCATGAACAAGCTCCAACACATCCCCGAGATGGGATTGGGAAAGAGCGGCTGGAAGGGCGTCGCAGCATTGGCCGAAGTGCCACACAACCCTCATACCTTTGGATTGGGTTATCTACCCACCAAAGAGGACTGGTTAAGGAAGGGAAAGGAAATGGTTGGAAGAGCCAGAGCGAAGCAGGCTGGGAAGCCTTTTGAGTTGATGCATAGGCCCATTCAGGGTACCCTAAACGGACGCTTCGTCCGAGAGGGGGAGGATTTTCCGTTTTGCGGTTTCCCAGAACCATGGCTGAACGCGGAGAAGAAGCGCGTACCAGGTTTCGAGATCTTCTTTGACCTGTAAATATCCGGGGATGACGTTGCCGAAGAGCAGACAGACCCATCGACTGAGGTTGAGCAGTGTAAGGAAGTGGATTCCGAAGGCGCTGAGATTGAAATGGGGGTAGCGCTGGCTTGTCTACTTTCAGATCCTCTGATCGTATAGAAGTGCTTGGGGGATAACTTCTCAGTATGCATGATTGGAAATGAAACAACTGCGGGCCTACCATCAACTAATTTAGATGCATCCATCGCATCCTTTCTCGTCTGGCAATACGAAGAGGGATTTTTATCAAGCAGCACCGGGTCAGGTAGTGAGCCGGAATCTGATTCCACCGAGTCTTGTGAGTTGGAATTAGGTTCCAGCTCAACTGAGTCTGAGTCCAGTATTCCTGGGGGTGAAAACCCGGATGCCACAGTCCTGTCTAGGTCATCATTTTCTTTCTCTTTTGAGTCTGTTGTAACAGAAGAATCAGACGGCTTGGAAGTATTTAATGAGAATGATGTGGATATGGTTTCTGAGTATTTTTCTGTGCCTTTGATTTATTGCTTAAATCAGGATTTTCAAAATTTTGATGAAAACGACGAGGAAGAAATTCCTCTGGTTTTGCAACGATTAATTGATGAAGAGCAGGAAAGATTTGTTAAACCCTTAATGGATGAAATCACTACTGTGAATGTTGGTACTGAGAAGGACCCGCAGCTGGTCTAGATCGGGTCCACGTTGTCTTCGGAGGAACGCGAGCGCTTAGTCGCTTTATTAAAAGATTTCAAAGACGTTTTCGCGTGGTCTTACGAAGACATGCCTGGAATCGATCCTGAGATTGTACAGCACCGGATCCCTCTTGACCCCGAGGCCCGATCGATCAAACAGAAACTCAGAAGGATTCGTCCGGACTGGGCCATCAAAATTAAGGAAGAGGTCACCTAGCAAATCGATGCAGGCTTCCTGCTGGTATCCGAATACCCGACTTGGTTGGCCAACATTGTTCCAGTACCAAAGAAGGATGGCAAGATTCGAGTATGCGTGGATTTCAGGGATTTGAACAGAGCTAGTCCGAAGGACGACTTTCCCTTGCCACATATTGATGAGTTGGTGGATTTTACAACGGGGCATGCTTTGCTCTCGTTTATGGATGGTTTCTCAGGCTACAATCAGATAGTGATGGCACCCGAAGATCGGGAGAAGACTGCTTTCACCACCCCGTGGGGGACATACTGTTACAGAGTGATGCCGTTTGGGTTGAAGAATGCTAGAGCTACATATCAACAGGCCGCGACCACGATATTACATGATATGATCCACAAAGAGGTGGAGGTGTACGTGGACGATATGATTGTCAAGTCCAAAGAGAGGGAGGACCACTACACCACCTTGCAAAAGTTCTTTCAAAGGATCAGAGAATTCCGGTTACGGCTGAATCCTCAGAAGTGTACGTTCGGTGTTACGGTAGGAAAAATGCTAGGGTTTCTAATTACACAAAGGGGCATCGAAGTCGACCCTTCCAAAATCAAGGCCATCCTAGAAATGCCACCACCAAGGACTGAAAAGGAAGTGCGAGGCTTTCTGGGTAAAGTGCAATTCATAAGACGGTTTATCTCAAAATTAACCTTGACTTGTGAACCACTTTTTGGTCTCCTGAAGAAAGGAAAGAAATTCCAATGGGGCGGCCGATGCCAAGCTGCTTTTGAACAGATCAAGGAATACTTACAGAACCCGCCCGTGTTGTCGCCGCCAGAGCGGGGGAGACCGTTGATATTGTATCTTTCAGTAACTGAGACCACGATGGGTTGCATGCTCGCGCAAGAATCAGAGGACAAAGTGGAGAGAGCCATCTACTATCTGAGAAAGAAGATGCTAGAGTATGAGACTCGCTACACACCGTTAGAGAAGGCTTGCTTAGCTTTGGTATGGGCTACTAGGAAGCTGCGGCACTACCTGTTAGCTCACTCCGTAATGTTGGTTTCACGACTCGATCCCATCAAATATCTTCTCGAGAAACCGGCACTTACGGGTAGGCTAGCTCGTTGGTTGCTGTTGCTTTCCGAATTCGATCTAAAATATGTGACGCGCAAGTCAGTCAAGGGAAGAGTAGTGGCAGAGTTCTTAGCTGATCATCCAGTGGAAGGGGGTGAAGCAGTTGAATACCTATTCCCAGATGAAGCCATTTTGCACATCGACGACGAATATTGGACGATGTACTTTGACAGAGGGTCAAATCAATACGGGTATGGGATAGAAGTGTTGCTGATAGCACCCGACAATTCCCGTATCCCTCTAGACTTCAAGCTTCGGTTCAAAGTCTTGAACAACGAAGCAGAATATGAGGTATGCATCGCCGGTCTAGAAACAGCCCTGGAACTAGGGGCAAGACGGTTGGACGTCATCGGGGACTCAAACCTTGTTGTGTCTCAAGCAAAAGGAGAATGGAAAGTCAAAGAAGAAAAAATGATAATTTACCACCAGACCTTGGACTTGTTAATTCCTCAATTTGAGAAGCTAACTTTCACTCATCTAGTAAGAGAGAACAACAGGTTCGCAGATTCGCTGGCAACTCTATCTTCCATGATAGACATCTCATTCGGAGTCCGGATGCATCCAGTCATCATTGACCAGAAATTCGCCCCAGCCTATGAGTCAATTGCTGCTATAGATGAGGTTCAAGACGAAAACCCCTGGTATTACAACATTTGGAATTTCTTGGAAAATGGAGCATACCCGCCAGGGGCAAATGCCAAGGATAAGAGGGCGATCAGAAGAATGGCCGTTCAGTTCATCATTTGTGGGGGTAAGCTGTATAAGAGAGGTCATCTGGGAATGCACAAGCTGTGTGTCGAAGCCAAAGAATCGAAGCGCCTGATGGAGGCCATCCATGGAGGAGAGTGTGGTGCACACATGAACGGAGTAATGCTAGCATGGAAGATCCTCAGACAGGGTTACTACTGGTCCACCATGGAGGAGGATTGTATCAGTTTTGTTCGGCGATGCCACAAATGTCAGATCCATGCAAACCGCATGAACATCCCGCCGTCGAAGCTGTACAACATGACTTCACCATGGCTATTTTCAGTTTGGGAAATTGATGTGATCGGGGCTGTCACTCCGAAGGGATCGAATGGACATGAGTTCATCCTGGTCGCGATATATTACTTTACAAAGTGGGTCGAGACCCAATCATATGCGGTGTTGAAGGCGTCGCACGTTGTAAAATTTTTCAGAAACAATATCATCTGTCGCTATGGGGTCCCAAACGAGGTCATTTCGGATAATGGTTCCCACTTTAAGAAGGAAGTGACTGACTTGTTGGAGAAATATAACGTGGCTTTTCATAAGTCATCCACATACCGGCCGCAAACCAACGGAGCGGTCGAGGCCGCCAATAAGAATATCAAACACATACTGCAGAAGATGGTGGAAACCTACCGGGATTGGCCAGATAAGCTGCCGTTTGCTCTGTGGGGCAACAGGACTTCAATTAGAACTTCTACCGGAGCGACTCCGTATTCATTAGTTTATGGAATGGAGGCTGTGTGTCAAATAGCCGAAGTAGATTGGCAGCAGAGCAGGTTTGAGGAACTCATGCTCTTTGATGAGAGAAGACTGAAAGCACTGTACCATGTTCAAAGTTATCAGCGCAGAATTGCCCGGGCTTTCAACAAGAAAGTCAAGTCCAGGAATCTAAAGGAAGGAGATTTGGTGCTCAAAGACAACTAAGCTCCCATCCACGACCCAAGGGGCAAGTTCAGACCCAATTGGACTGGTCCCTACATCATCAAATCTATCTGGTCAGGTGGCGTTGTGGTTCTGATGGATCTAGATGGCCTAGAGTTCTCCCAACCGATCAACATGGACAAGTTGAAGAAATATTATCCCTGAGAGGCTCACTAGGCCGAAAACCCGAAAGGGCGACCTAGGCAAAATTTATAGCATATAAAAAATTGGAAAATATAAAAACAGAGCTCGCAAGGTTGAAAACCCGCAAAGGGCGGCCTTGGTAAAAGTTAGAGCACAAAAAGAAAGTGAAAATACCCGAGTGAACCCCAAGCCTGAACTACGTAAGGCTTGATTCCCATCTTCGGGATACGTAGGCAACTTTATCCTGAAGTTCAGCCATAAACTTTTCCCCGATCAACTTTGTCCATTTGATCATCTCGGTCATCTTTGTCTATTCAACATTCAAGAGTCTGGTTATGATCTCCGGTACAGTGTTATTCAGACTAGGGGCAACTTTCCGTCGCCGTGCAGTGCCGCGGTACTATTCAGACTATAGGGCAACTTTCCAGTTGCTGGGATTCGGGGTTGTGTATCTCAGAGACAGATCTCAGGTATGTCCTATTCTGATCCATATCGAAAATGATTCTGAAAAGTTTTAATAAAAGTTGACTTTATTCAAATTAATTTTTTACAACTAAGACCATTTTTGGACCAAAGCGGAAAATTTTCAGTGCCACAACCTTCAATTTCACTGATTTCAAAACAGAATTCTCCTGCTCTTGCATACAATCGAAGTTGCTTTTTATTACATTCATAAAGAAAACTTGAAAGTAATAATAAAGCAATAAATCCGGGACATAGTCAAGTCAGGTGTTCCTGCGCCCCCTCCCAGAGCTGGTCGAAACCTCTGACGCCAAAGTGGGCCCGACCTGTGCCTCCTCATTAAGCCAATCCAAGCACTCATCAGATAAAGTGCAATTGAAAGTGGGAGCGAGGGCCAGGAGTTCTCTCGTCCTACACGCGGTGGCCTGCCGAGCAAGCTGTGCGCCTCGGGTTGGGAATGCAGCAGGATACTCTATCCCCTCTGGCAGGCAGGTCTGATCATGGCCAAATTGGCGTCGACTCCGGAATGGGAAGTAGAATACACAGTGAGTGAGACCAATCAATTGAATCCCAGTCTGCCAGGACATGTTGTAACTCATTGCCGGAAGGCTGAGCCAAGGACACCGCCAAGCAATACGGTCTGCGGACAAGCGGCACATCCAAGCGAACCACTATCCCTCATCAAGGGCATTGACTAGACGGTACCGGAAGAAGTAGCCGCGAGCTGAATATGCTGGGCAAAAGTCCACAACCTGTAGTTTGTCCATCAACCATACCTGGGAAGGGAAGAAAAAATGAGAGAATAAAGAATAGAGAGATGTACGATGAGAGAAAAGTGAGAATAAGGTTTTTGTGAGAAAAACCGAGCTTGAGGGCCGAGTGATGTGAGCGATACATATGTGAGATTGGGTGGGAAACATTACCTGTAGTAGTAGTGGACTCCCTACTAATCTGGTCGTCTTGCGACGATAAAAGGCGTCTAAGCCCATCAACGTCTCAGCCAGAGTCATGGCAATACAACTCTTGCCCTCCTTCAAGCCTTGGGCAACCTCGGTCAGCCGGACACTAGACCCTCCGGAGCCTGAGACAAATAGAAAATGAGATAGCATGCACAAACAGAGGGCGTGTCGCCGGAAGCCTTGCCAATGATGGTTGTTGCGATCACCGGCATCAGAAAACCAATCGATCAAACTCGAAATATCCAGCATCCCGTCACAAATCAGAGACCGAGCGTCACGCATAGTGCGTCCACACATTTGCCCTAAGGATTGGGCATGGCCAAAATTAAGTTGGGGCAGGAGCTCCTCGCCGTGCTCGGACGCCATTAAGGCTCAGAAATCTTCGAAGGTAGGACATATCTCTTGCCCGGCGAAGCTAAAGACATGCGTCACTGGATTCCAAAGCCTCGCCGCAGCATGGAGAAACGGAAGGTGCAATGGGGTACGACCCAGAGTGAATAGTGCATTTATGTCGAAACCCCGGAAATTCAACTTTTCCGAGCCATCCAAGCTAACAATCCAAGCTGTGAGATTTTGAGCAAGAAACTCTTCCATTAGAGCAAATCAGTGTGGAATTGAGAAAAACTATGAAGCTGAGGTCTTTTGTAGGAGATAAGGTTGGGTGGAGGACAGGTGTCAACATTCTGGTGGTCCCTTCATTCATGGCTGGCCGGCCAAATATTATGCCGACCAGCCATCACCTTTTGCCGACCGAACAAATTCCTGGCCGATGGCCATTTCTTGTGGCCGATGGCCTCTACCCCTGGCCGATGGTCTTCCTCCTTGTTCCCTGAGCTGTTTATGCTAGGGTTTGGGGAACTCCACTGTAACGCCCTCAAAATAACAACATTAAACCCGTCAATAAAGATATGCACTGATATGTAAAAGTTCCACATTCTTCCATTTATCCAAGTTTTATTACAAAAGTATTACATGTTAACAGCAAAAGCAAATGCCCTAAGGGCTTACAGCTTTCCAAGTTAACACTTGGTTACAACAAAAGAGTACTAACTCATTTACACATTAAGCCCTTGGCTTGAGTTTACATGTAATACATCAAAAAGTAAAATGACAAAAGTATGTCCGCCTCTAGCCTCCCAAGCTATGTCCTTGGAGGTGGCATGCTACCTGTACCTGAAAATGATATTCCCATATAGGGTGAGCCACAGCCCAGTAGAAATACACTAAACCAACCATGAACAATGACTAAAAGATTAGCAATTGATAGATGGCCAACACTGATACATTCACATAAATCACATATTTATGTCATACGACTTATGAGTCCAAGTTACTTTTCATTTTCCCTTTTTCAACAGATAAGCATGTTAGCTCTATCATTATTTCAACAGATATGTATAAAAACTATATCCCACATTCACAGATAAGCATACAAACTATATCCACATTCTCAACAGATATGTATAACGACAATACCCTACATTCACAAATAAGCATATAAGTTGTATCCGTACTTCACAAAGATAAGCATATGAGCTCTATCTTCACTTCTCTAGACAAGCATATGAGCTGTATCTACGGAGTTCATCCCCTATCTTCTCCCAACACTATCCGGTTTAGAGGTACATCCCCCATCTTCCCCTAAACCGCGGAGTACATCCCCCATCTCCTCCTCTACACATAACGTATACAAACACATTGGTTCTATATACAATCACTCAATACATACAGTTAATGTATTCTATCAACCGTCAAATTCAATGACACGTCCCATTGATTAGTTTCTGTTTACCTAATCATCATGCATTGTCTACAACAATCACGACTATCCTCCACCGATAGCCCAAAGTAGTTATTTCTAAACAGAAAATAAATGCACAATGGATATTCAATCAACATTTCATTTCCTCATTTCTCACAATTAATTATCCCAATTAATTAAACAATGTAATTAGGACATTATCCATAATTGACATTTCAACCCTTAGGTCCCATTTTCACCAATGATTCAACATTTATTCCATTTCTCTATGCCAAACATGCATCTAGGTTTATTATAAATAAAACCCCAACTTTTGTAAAATTACACAAAAGCCCCGAACTTTCCCCAAATTAGCAAACCAACCCCAACATCTCAAAATACTAAAATTTAAAGACAAAATCCATAGAGAGGAGTAGGATATCCCTGCCTCGAAGGTTGAGCCAAAAAGGAGATGAAGACTCGAAGATCAACGTGCTCCAAATCCAAACTTTTTCAGATTAAGTCGAAGCTCTCAACGCCCTCTATCTTTTTAACAAAGGCCCTAGGCTAGATTCACACTCTAGGGAGATCAAATCTTAGAGAGAGTGTAAGTTTAGAGAGAGAGAGTCTCGGATCTAGGGTTTGAAAGAAAAAGAAAGTGAAAAACTGATGTTCAAAAACGATACTGTCCGCTGATATAAAACACGCTCGCTCGAGCGAAGCCTTTGTCGCTCGAGCGACCAGACACAGAAAACACTCGCTCGAGTCAAGAAGTTCTCGCTCGAGCCGAAAACTCATAAGTGCGCTCGAGCGAAAGAATGCTCGCTCGAGCCAACAACTCAAACCCTCAGGTCTGCCACCAGCACGCTCGAGCGACAGACTTCTCGCTGGAGCGAAGAACAAACCAGACCGCTCGAGCGAAGAAAACTCGCTCGAGCCAAGAAATGCAACTCTCAGGTCCAGAACCAGACGCAATCGCTCGCTCGAGCGAAGCCACTCTGGCTCGATCCACCAGACACGAACTCAACTCTCGCTCGAGCGACCAACTCCTCGCTCGAGCGAAGGTCCAAAAATCTGGGCAGCAACACTAGGCTCCCAAACACAACCAACCTGTAACAAACCTGCCCAACACATCCTATAACTCAATATACAAAGTAAAAAGGATGCAAACAAGATAATAAACAACTACCAACATCCACGGACACATGTCCAGATCACTGTACAACAAGGGTAAACCCGGGATCGCTATAACCTCCCCCCCTTAAAGAATTTCGTCCCTGAAATTAAGCACAAATTTTCAAAAACAGGTTTTCCTTCATTTTAGATAATGTTACATTTTAACATTCAACAATTCGACCCAGTACCGGTCATCCCATCCCTTTAACAAGAGGCATTTCACAATATGTAAACAACATATGTACTTTCAACATGCATCAACATTACGCATTATCTTTCCAATTTCAACAATAGATTCAACACATATAGTGTTACATTCAACTTCCATATGAGGCAAGTTCCAAAACATACTTCCAATAAACCAAAACATTTTCAATGTTTCACAACTTAAGACATATATAAAAGCTCTTAAGTTCAACAATAGTTCAAAATTTAAATACAAGATTACATATCAACAAACAAGTCCGGATATTTCGCACGGACTTCCAACTCACGTTCCCAAGTGGCTTCCTCCACTCCGTGATGTTTCCACAAGACTTTCACAAAAGGAATGGTCTTGCCACGCAGGACCTGATCCCGCCTATCCAAGACCCGAACCGGTCTCTCCTCATACGAGGCATCCTCACCTACCTCTAAATCGGTCCAATCCAACACATGTGATGGATCTGGCTCATACTTCCGAAGCATACTCACATGAAACATGTCATGAACGTCGGACAACTGCGGCGGTAAGGCTAACTGATAAGCAACCTCGCCAATCCTCTCAAGGATCTCAAAAGGACCAATAAACCAAGGGGATAACTTCCCGCTCTTCCCAAACCTCATCAAACCTCGCCTAGGTGATATCTTCAAAAAGACATGATCACCTACCTCAAACGCCAAAGGCCTCCTCCTACGGTCAGCATAAGATTTCTGACGACTCTGGGCTGTAACAAGCCTCCCACGGATAAGCTCAACTTTCTCTGTCGTCTCCCTAACCAACTCCGGACCCAACAAAGGTGCATCACCCACCTCGGCCCAACATACTGGAGACCTACACGGTCGACCATACAAGGCCTCAAACGGTGCCATACCGATGCTAGACTGAAAACTGTTGTTATAGGCAAACTATACCAATGGCAAGTGCCTCTCCCACGTCCCGCTAAAGTCAAGGACACAACCCCGAAGCATATCCTCAAGGATCTGAATAGTACGCTCGGACTGCCCGTCAGTCTGAGGATGATAGGCCGTACTAAAGGTCAACTTAGTGCCCAAGGCACTCTGCAAGCTCTGCCACAACCTAGCAGTAAAACGAGGATCTCTATCTGAGACGATTGTCACTGGGACCCCGTGCAATCTCACTATGTCCCGAATATACAAGTCGGCAAGATGATCTACCGAATCTCTCATGCGCATAGGAATAAAGTGCGCCGACTTAGTCAACCGGTCTACAACCACCCAAATAGCATCACTACCCCGCTGAGTCCTCGGAAGACCTACAACGAAGTCCATAGTGACATGCTCCCACTTCCACTCGGCAATAGGCAAGGGTTGCAACAAACCCGCTGGCCTCTGATGCTCGGCCTTCACTTGCTAGCAAGTAAGGCACTTCGATACGAAAACAGCCACATCTCTCTTCATACCCCGCCACCAAAACTGGCGACCCAAATCCTGATACATCTTAGTACCTCCCGGATGCACCGCAAGGCGCGAATGATGAAACTCTCGGAGTACTTCCTCACGGCAAGACTCCGGCACAAACAAACGGTCTCGGTATCTCACACTCAGGTCGGGATACACCGTCAAACCCTTCTCAACTTTCCCACTGGAGATCTTCTCTCGGAGAGATTCTACCTCAAGGTCACCTCTCTGTGCCTCTAACACTCTAATCACAAGTGTAGGCTGCGCAACAACAGAAAACAAGGCCACAGCCTCAACAGATTCGCTCAGTAGCAAATCAAACTCGCCAAGTGCACCCAATATCTCCCATTCCCGGATGGCTATACAAGCTACATCACTAATGGATTTCCTACTAAGGGCATCGGCCACAACATTGGCCTTTCCCGGATGATAATGCAACTCAAAATCATAATCCTCGATGAACTCCATCCACCTCCTCTGCCTCAAATTCAAGTCTCTCTGTGTAAACAGATACTTCAAACTCTTGTGGTCCGAGAATACCTCGAACCTCTCACCATAAAGGTAGTGCCTCCAAATTTTCAAGGCAAAGATCACTGCTGCTAACTCCAGGTCGTGTGTGGGGTAATTCTTCTCGTGTATTTTCAACTAACGTGAGCCATAAGCTACCACTTTCCCCTCTTGCATCAACACGCAACCCAAACCCTCTCGTGAGGCATCACAATAAACCGCATAACCCAACCCTCTCTCTGGAATAATCAACACCGGAGCGGTGGTCAATCTAACTTTCAGCTCTTGGAACGACTTTTCACAAGTCTCACTCCACACAAACTTGACTCCCTTCCGAGTCAGTCTAGTCAACAGTGACGCTAACTTGGAGAAATCTTTCACAAACCGACGGTAATACCCAGCCAATCCCAGAAAACTGCTGATCTCGTACACACTCTTAGGCTGTGCCCAATCCTGCACTGCCTCAACCTTGGATGTATCAACAGACACTCCTTCCCCGGATACCACGTGGCCTAAGAATTTGACTTCCCTCAGCCAGAACTCACACTTCCCAAACTTGGCATACAGCCTATGGGCTCTAAGCAACTCAAGCACCACTCTCAAGTGTTCTTCGTGCTCCTTCTCAGAAGGCGAATAGATAAGGATGTAGATAAGGATGTCGTCCACAAAAACGACTACAAACCGATCCAAAAATTCTCGGAAGATCCGGTTCATCAAGTCCATAAAGACTGCCGGTGCATTGGTAAGCCCGAATGGCATCACCAGAAACTCGTAATGGCCATACCGCGTACGGAATGCCGTCTTAGGAATATCCTCCTCCCTGACCCTCAACTGGTGGTAACCCGATCTCAAGTCTATCTTAGAGAAACAACGGGAACCCTTCAACTGGTCAAACAGGTCATCTATACGGGGCATAGGGTACTTATTTTTAACCGTAGCCCGATTCAACTTCCGGTCGTCAATACACAATCTCAAGGCACCATCTTTCTTTTTAACAAAGAGGGCCGGTGCTCCCCACGGCGAAACACTAGGGTGAACAAAGCCCTTATCGAGCAATTCCTGGAGCTGAACTTTCAGCTTAACCAACTCTGCTGGAGCAAAACGATAAGGTGCCATAGAAATCGGCGCTGTGCCAGGCACTAAATCAATAGAGAACTCTATCTCACGGTGAGGTGGCAAACTAACAAGGTCTTCGGGAAAGACATCCGAATACTCACAAACCACCCTCGGCAACACAAGCTGGGTCTCACCACTCTCACCACTCTCAAAGCTGGCAAGTAGACTACTAAGCTCACTTCGCCCTCGCGAATCATACCCCGGTGGCAAAACACTACCAACCCGGTCTCCCAAGAAATGGAACCACTCCCTGCCCAAGGTACATAATGTGACCCTCTGGCGGTAGCAATCGATAACAGCCCGGTATGACGATAGCCAGTCCATACCCAAAATAACATCAAAACCCTTCATGGGCATGACAACAAACGGAAAAGGAAGCCTATAGTCGGCGACCTCTATATCACATCCTTTAACACCCTGTTTCAAGATCAACTCACCACCAAGAGGTGACACTACACAAATAGGAGATGCTAACTGTGCTAACTCCAATTCCAAAATAGATGCAAATGCAGCAGATACAAAAGAATGAGATGCACCCATGTCAATCAACACATTAGCAACCGAGTTGCAAAACAGAAAAGTACCTCTCATTACCGATGGAGCCGGTACTAAATCCTGCGCGGTAACAGCATACACGCGCCCCGTAGGCCCCTGGTCTACCTGCTCACCCCTCAGAGCAAAAGACTGCTGCACAGACTGGGATGACGACGCTCCCGGATTGGCCCTCGAGGCCTGCACAGACTGAGCTGGCTGAAAACCCTGCGTCTGCCTAGAACCAGACGCTCCCAAAGTGGCACTCAACTGCGGGCAAAACCTCTTCAGGTGCCCAGGCTGTCCACACTGATAACAAGACAAGGGCTGCCCCCTGCCCAAACTCTGACTCTGCGGTCTAGCTGAAGAAGAAGCAGCTTTCTGACCCCCACCCTTCTGCGGGCAAACTGAAACCTTGTGACCCAGCTGGCCACACTTGTAACAAGCAAACTCCCCCTGATTGCCTCTCCCCGAGCTTGCACTCGGCACTGGAAAGGTCGATCTAGAAACTGCTCCCTGAGACTGCTGAGGGTTATAACCCCTCTGTCTCCTGCCATCACCCTGACCATCCTGGCTCCTCTTGGAGCCCCTCTGTTCTTCCTCCTCTTCCTGCATCATAATTTCCATATGAGCAGCAGCATCTACCAGGTGTCTGTACTCTCGAATGTAAGACCCACCAACTCTCAACTTGAGGCCCCGCCTCAACTTCCGCTCAAACTCATAGCAACGGCGTTCCTCAGACGCCACTAGTTCAGGTGCAAACCTGGACAGACTGGTAAAAGTAGCCTCAAACTCGGCCACTGACAAGCCCTGCTGTTTGAGCCGGCTGAACTGGTCCCTCAGCTTCTCCCTAGCTGCTGCAGACAAAAACCTCTCCTGAAAAGCATTCACAAACGCCTCCCAAGTACCACCAACACGAGCCTTCTCGTACTTCCACCATTGACCCACATCTCCCTTCAGCTGGAAGGATGCCAAGGTCACTTTCAGTGCTCCGTCCTCGATGCCAAGCATCTCGAACGTCTTACTCATTTGCTCTAGCCACTCATCAGCCTTCAGTGGCTCCTTCGGATCCCCGATAAACTCATCCGAATTAGACCGGGAAAACTCCCTCTTCAAGAAAGAAGGCCCTGCCTCAGCTGCCTGATTCCCAGCTCTAATAATACCCAAAGCTCCTGTTATCTCTCTGGCCAAGGCACCCATAGCCTGCTGACCTGCTGGCTCGGCCACATTGGCCTGGCCAACTCCCTCCTGCACTACCGGAATCTCACTCGATAACGGTACTTCCTGCCTCGTAGGTCTACCACGCCTAGCACCTCCTCCTCGCCCTAACATCCTAATAAAGGTAACACAGAACATTAGCACATTCACAAATGTGCCGAAACTAAACACTCACGTCCTAATGCATGGACAACTGCAATTCACTCCACGTAAGCGCATAAACACATAAGCTCTTACGAATTTCATTTCCGGATAATGATAGTCCCGAGGCGTTACTAGAGTTCCGGTTAGAAATAGTATTGATCAAGTGCTTTTCCAACAAGACTCCCAGAAACCCAAGGATCCAATCAACATCCTAGAAATTAAATCCCATACCCACATAGTCACATAAGCATGTTATCAATTAAGCACGTAGCATATAACACTACATCTAAGTCTCTATCAAGCGAGACAAACCCATTGTGATACTAATCACTTCCCACGTACCCAAAGTATTCGAACCCGGTACGCTCTGATACCAAGTTGTAACGCCCTCAAAATAACAACATTAAACCCGTCAATAAAGATATGCATTGATATGTAAAAGTTCCACATTCTTCCATTTATCAGAGTTTTATTACAAAAGTATTACATGTTAACAGCAAAAGCAAATGCCCTAAGGGCTTACAGCTTTCCAAGTTAACACTTGGTTACAACAAAAGAGTACTAACTCATTTACACATTAAGCCCTTGGCTTGAGTTTACATGTAATACATCAAAAAGTAAAATGACAAAAGTATGTCCGCCTCTAGCCTCCCAAGCTATGTCCTTGGAGGTGGCATGCTACCTGTACCTGAAAATGATATTCCCATATAGGGTGAGCCACAGCCTAGTAGAAATACACTAAACCAACCATGAACAATGACTAAAAGATTAACAATTGATAGATGGCCAACACTGATACATTCACATAAATCACATATTTATGTCATACGACTTATGAGTCCAAGTTACTTTTCATTTTCCCTTTTTCAACAGATAAGCATGTTAGCTCTATCATTATTTCAACAGATATGTATAAAAACTATATCCCACATTCACAGATAAGCATATAAACTATATCCACATTCTCAACAGATATGTATAACGACAATATCCCACATTCACAGATAAGCATATAAGTTGTATCCATACTTCACAAAGATAAGCATATGAGCTCTATCTTCACTTCTCTAGACAAGCATATGAGCTGTATCTACGGAGTTCATCCCCTATCTTCTCCCAACACTATCCGGTTTAGAGGTACATCCCCCATCTTCCCCTAAACCGCGGAGTACATCCCCCATCTCCTCCTCTACACATAACGTATACAAACACATTGGTTCTATATACAATCACTCAATACATACAGTTAATGTATTCTATCAACCGTCAAATTCAATGACACATCCCATTGATTAGTTTCCGTTTGCCTAATCATCATGCATTGTCTACAACAATCACGACTATCCTCCACCGATAGCCCAAAGCAGTTATTTCTAAACAGAAAATAAATGCACAATAGATATTCAATCAACATTTCATTTCCTCATTTCTCACAATTAATTATCCCAATTAATTAAACAATGTAATTAGGACATTATCCATAATTGACATTTCAACCCTTAGGTCCCATTTTCACCAATGATTCAACATTTATTCCATTTCTCTATGCCAAACATGCATCTAGGTTTATTATAAATAAAACCTCAACTTTTGTAAAATTACACAAAAGCCCCGAACTTTTCCCAAATTAGCAAACCAACCCCAACATCTCAAAATACTAAAATTTAAAGACAAAATCCATAGAGAGGAGTAGGATATCCCTACCTCGAAGTTTGAGCCAAAAAGGAGATGAAGACTCGAAGATCAACGTGCTCCAAATCCAAACTTTTTCAGATTAAGTCAAAGTTCTGAACGCCCTCTATCTTTTTAACAAAGGCCCTAGGCTAGATTCACACTCTAGGGAGATCAAATCTTAGAGAGAGTGTAAGTTTAGAGAGAGAGAGTCTCGAATCTAGGGTTTGAAAGAAAAAGAAAGTGAAAAACTGATGTTCAAAAACGCTACTGTCTGCTAATATAAAACATGCTCGCTCGAGCGAAGCCTTTGTCGCTCGAGCGACCAGACACAGAAAACACTCGCTCGAGCCAAGAAGTTCTCGCTCGAGCCGAAAACTCATAAGTGCGCTCGAGCGAAAGAATGCTCGCTCGAGCCAACAACTCAAACCCTCAGGTCTGCCACCAGCACGCTCGAGCGACAGACTTCTCGCTGGAGCGAAGAACAAACCAGACCGCTCGAGCGAAGAAAACTTGCTCGAGCCAAGAAATGCAACTCTCAGGTCCAGAACCAGACGCAATCGCTCGCTCGAGCGAAGCCACTCTGGCTCGATCCACTAGACACGAACTCAACTCTCGCTCGAGCGACCAACTCCTCGCTCGAGCGAAGGTCCAAAAATCTGGGCAGCAACACTAGGCTCCCAAACACAACCAACCTGTAACAAACCTGTCCAACACATCCTATAACTCAATATACAAAGTAAAAAGGGTGCAAACAAGATAATAAACAACTACCAACATCCACGGACACATGTCCGGAGCACTGTACAACAAGGGTAAACCCGGGATCGCTATAACCTCCCCCCCTTAAAGAATTTCGTCCCCGAAATTAAGCAAAAATTTTCAAAAACAGGTTTTCCTCCATTTTAGATAATGTTACATTTTAACATTCAACAATTCGACCCAGTACCGGTCATCCCATCCCTTTAACAAGAGGCATTTCACAATATGTAAACAACATATGTACTTAAGAATAAATGGTCGTTTCATTCCCATCAATTTCATTACTTGCGTAGACCGCATGTTTTGCTTGCGTAGACCGCATGTTCTGCTTGCGTAGACAACATGTTTTGCTTGCGTAGACCGCATGTTTGTAATCAATTTCATTACTTGCGTAGACCGCATGTTTTGCTTGCGTAGACCACATGTTTGTAATCAATTTCATTACTTGCGTAGACCGCATGTTTTGCTTGCGTAGACCGCATGTTTGTAATCAATTTCATTACTTGCGTAGACCGCATGTTTTTGCTTGCGTAGACCACATGTTTGTAATCAATTTCATTACTTGCGTAGACCGCACGTTCTGCTTACGTAGACCGCATGTTCTGCTTGCGTAGACCGCATGTTTTGCTTGCGTAGACCGCATGTTTGTAATCAATTTCATTACTTGCATAGACCGCATGTTTTGCTTGCGTAGACCGCATGTTTTACTCGCGTAGACCACATGTTCTGCTTGCGTGGACCTCATTCTTATGTTCAAATTCATTACTTGCGTAGACCGCATACTTATGATCAATTTCGTTGCCTGCATAGACCGCGTGCTCCACTTACATGTCTGTGCCTTCACAGCATTGTTATGCTTCCCACTTGCTTTGCGTTGTCACGCATTTTCAAGTACATTAATATGCATGTCGTTAATCACATTGTACCTGTTAAGTTTGTTTTCTTTGCAGGCACGATATTGTATGTACGGTTCATTTAAGGCCGGTACAACCCGACGAACCGGACGGTATGGTATACTCTGAGTGAGACATATTGAGAATCGTATAATTCTCTTACATCATTTCTGCATTGTAGTGTAGTTTGGTGTATGCTAGCTTAAAACTGTCGCAAGTTATGCTTCGTTACAACTTTCTTTGCATGATCATAAGTTATGTTCGGCTTTATGCATTGTCTTGCATTTTGCCCTGCCTTCGGGTACGTATCCAGCTTGTCTTGCATGTCTGTCTAAGTCTTCGGCCTTGTCAAAAATGGGTCGTCTCTGGGCTTTGACATTCACTCCCGTCATTGTTATGACTTTCGAGTTCTGTCAAAGAGGGGCAACTGTAGACACCCCATTTTTGACCGTCCTCAAGACTTGCACGTCACCGTTGGAACACTCGATGATCATCCATGCTTGTGTTCATCTCGAGTTCCCGGAGGTCTCAGCTACGCGCCTCACCTCAGGGTCTCTCGACTCGACTTTTCGGTGTCTGGTTTTGCACCAAACACCTGTGTTTTTGCCTTGAGAGGCAGGGAATGGCTTGTTGGCCATTCCCACACCCCACCGGCTGTCCCCTCACATCACCGGCCGTTTATTGGTGCCACCGGCAGTGGTTTCTTAAAACCAATGGCCGGTCGGCACTATATTTTGCCGACCGGCACTTTGTTCTGGCCGGTGACCTTTTTTTGCTGGCTGGTGTGACTCTTTTGCACCCCTCAGACTTGGTGCATGCCAGCTGTGCCAGCTGGAATGCACCAACACTCCTCCCCGTGCATGTAGTGGCTGTTTTGCCCCTTTTGCCCCCTTTTGGTCAAAGCTTCTTGAGGAAGCTTGACCCTTTGTCAAAGCTTCCTCAAGAAGCTTGACCAGCTGTCTTAGCTTCCACAAGAAGCCTTGACTCCTTTGCCCCCTTTGCCCCTTTCATTTAGCTTCTTTGAGAAGCTTAAATCATTTCCCTTTGCCTATTTAAGCACCTCTCTTCTTCCATTGTTGGGGTTAGAGTTTTTGAACATAAAAAAACCCGAGCTTATATACATATACATCTAATATATACACACTCTCTCTATATTTCCCTCTCTCTCCTCCCTTGTGTGTGTTTTCTTGGCCTAAAAGTGCATTTTGACCTTACTTTTGCACTAATACACACACCATTACACCTTGCTCCGAGATTGAGAGGCATTGACGGTTGTTTTTTGAGATTTTTGACTGATTTTGCTCAGTAGAGTGTGGCTGGACCAACTGTTCTTGAAGTGTTCTTCAACGGTAAGACTTTCACTTTAGTTTCCCCAATCTTACATTGGCTTTTGACCTATCTTGCATATTGATTTGAGCTTTGTGTATAACTAAAAAAAGTCATATATTTTCATGCTTAAGAACTGTCATTAAGGATGTTTTGGCATTGGGGGTCGAAATCCCCCTCTTAGGTCTCTTTTGGCCCCTTTTGGTGTCTTTTTCTTTAAGCCTTATTTGCTTTGTTGTATTAACCTTCTCACCACTGAAATCCAGTGGATTTTCAGTGGTGAAGAAGATGGTTTGAAGTCTTGTATAGGGGAGGGACACCCCTCTCCCTTTGTGTCTCGTTTGTGCATGTTTTGGGCTCATAAGGGTAGCATATATGCTTGGTTGTTTTTGGCTCCATATCAGATGTTTTTGGTGCTATTTAGGTCACATGTTATCTCTGTTTTTGGTCAGATTGGTGGCCCTTTGCATGCTTAACATACTTGCTTTGTATTCCCTTGCTTGTGCCTAGAAGTGCATCATGACTTTTGACTACCACACTCTCATATTTTGGCTTCACTTTGTGAAGTTCTTGACCATATTTTGCCATGTATGAGGTCTGTTGGCCACTAATTTGGTCTTGTTTAGCATGCTTGATATAGTTTCTTTGCATTTTGGATCATGAGCCTTAAGGGTATGGGTTATGAACATGCATTGGTTAGGCTATTTCGGTGATTTGGAATCACTTAGCATATCATTTCAGTCCCTAAACCATGCTTGTATACTTGCATTCATCGCTCCTCTCATGCTTTGAAGTTGTACCCTCTTATGCCTTGAAACGTGCATTGTGTATGCCTAGGTGTTTGCTTCTTTGGGATGCCATATGTGTGGGTTTTGGAGCTCTTTTTGCATGCTAAAATTTTGTTTTTGGTTGTATAGTTCATGCCATGTTTGTTTGGGTTAGTGGTGGTAGAATGCCCTTTGTTATACCTTAGCTTTGGCCCCCCTTCTGGCTTGCATGTTTGTAGTGCATTTTGTCCATCACTTGAGGCACTTTTAGCCACTGTTTTTGGGGGTGTTTGAGGCCTTCCATTTCAGTCTAAGTGCCTTCTTGGACATGGTTGTATGTTTGACTTGTTGCCTCTAATTGCATGCGTGCATTGTACCATATTAGCATTACGTGATGAGTTGCATTGTAGCATCGCATATTAGGAACATTGTATGCTTGCCATGATATGTTGCATTACATTTGGCATGCCTTGCTTTTTTTGTGATATGTTGCATTTTTTAGCCATGTTTGCATAACATGCATTGCATTGCTTGGTTTGGGGTGTCAAACCAAGTGTAAGGGTTAAGAAGTGTTCATACTACGAGTGATGTAACACGCCTTAACTCTCAGTCATCGAGACCCTTGACCTTGACATGATAGGGTCTTGGTCTTCATTTATATGTTGCATGCATTTTCATTGAATTGCAACCTTGGCTCCTTACGCCATCACGCATCAAAATGCATGATTGATGGCTCGAGGGTCGAGGGTCATGCCTCCTTGAGTCCCTTGCATGATAGGGAGTGTGCCCGCGCATACATTTGCTTAAAATTCCATGCCATACACTATCTGTCCTTGTTGCGGTCAAAAACCAATTTCTGCAGGGAGTTTCTGCCGACCGGCATTGTAGAGTGCCGACCGGCCATGGATTGGTGGCCGATAATGTGAAACCCCAGCCGATGGGTAAGTTCCATGGCCGGTGGGCATTCCCTTTAGCCGATGGTGTCCTACAGCGTTCAGGGAACCTGTCCCAGGATTTTGGCAGTTTTCAGAGAAGCAGGGCAGTGTAAATAGAGGCAGCAGTGGTATGGTACGGGCTTTCGGGGCAAGATAAATCCGAGCATGCATCATTCACGCATCCCGAGGCGAGGGCTGCGGCCATCCTCTCTTTGCATTTAATTTGTTAATTAGATTATAAATTTTGTAATAATTAATTTAGTATTATTTATTCGGACTGTAATATTTATTTGGACCCTCCGAGTGAGGGCAGTTGTGTAATAAGTGTGCGTGAGTGTGTGTATGTCTTCCAACCCCACGTATTTCTTCCCTTTTATTTACCCGCTTATGATGGTAGACTAGGGTATATTTAAATTAGCATACCTTATGCTATGCATGCGTGCATTCATACATTTGTCCTGCATGCACTGGGCTCGGCGCATCATTCTAACTGCATTTGTATTTCAATTCTAAATTGCATACGTTCTAGTTGTAGCATTTCACATGTCATTATAGATTAGCCGAGCCTATCTTAGTTGCATCTTGCATGTTTTACATTAGCCATCTTAACATGAACTAGGATCATGCATATGATTACTAACTAGTTCTTGTTTTGGCTCGGAGTACTCGGTAAGCATTTATGCTTTAGCATACCGCATGCGTGTGAGTGTTGCCATAACAGCATGATTACCATGAGGCTAGCTGCTTATGTGATATAACTGCTTGAATGCCTGTGGATGGAGGTTAAATTACCTAAATTAGGATAACGCATTAAAACTGTGAGTTTTAAGCCCACTAGATAGTGGCAAAACCATCTTTTCTAAAAGCCCACTCGAGGGTGGCAAAACCTGCATTTTAGCCTACTTGCGAGTAGCAAACCATTTTCAAAACAAGCATGAAATGTTTTGTTCCAATTTAGGCGAGTTGGTCTATACTTGTTTGTTGTGCACAGAACATAGTAATTCTAGACTAATAACCGGATTAAGAACACATAACGTTTTCAAAATTGGATATCATGGTTAGTAGAGGCCGATCTTCGGATCGGGCGAGAGGGGGTGCTCATAGCTGACCTTCCCCAATCGTACCCAAGTTCCCGAGCCGAGGCAACTTTGGTGATGGCGGACACGTGGCCTTCGACACCGAGTCAGGGTTTCCTAAATTCCCCCAATATAAAATATTTAGGTGGCGACTCTATATCTGGCAAAGCAGTCCATGTTTGGCCCTTCTTTTCAAAAATCTGTTTCTCAAAACGATTTGCCGGATTTGGACTCTTTGGTTCAGATTAAGAACCGTGACACAAATTGAGTCCGAACTGTAGTGAGGCCCACGGGTGCGTCTACAGTTTCTGGCAACTCTGCTGGGGAGTTTAGAGAGCTTGACTCGAACTCATGATATCCTGTTTTTTATTTCATTTATGTGTCTCTTTGCATTGCATGTGCATTGGTGCGCCTAGGACACCGTGTTTGCCATCTGCCATTCCTGAACGGTTTGCCCGAGGCTTGACTTTGTCAAAGCATGCCATAAGGCTGACCGGTTGTGGGCTCTGACAGTATGGGAACACAAACCCTGGTTTTTACCGGGGCACCCTTTTCGACCATTCGACCTAGTGCATATTCGGATCCATAGTGACTTCATCCGGAACTCCTCTGAATGAACCATACATACAATATCGTTTGCCTGTGTAAGAAAGAAACTTAACAAGTACGATACAATAACCATGCATGTTCTATGCAAGATAAACAACCAAGATACAATGTTAATGGCATGTTCCTTGCGAGAAACAAAAACAGATTCTATGCGAGAAACAAAAGCGGATTCTATGCATGAAACAAGACCGGAAGCATATTCTATGCATGATTCATAACGGATGCTAGACGCGCATGCAACATACATGTGAAATGCATATCTTATGTAACAACATACGTGAAATGCATATTCTACAACAAAGTGAAATGCATATTCTATGCAAAGAACAAAAGCACGATTTGACAAAAAAAACAAATTCAGTAGCAACTTCCGATTTATCTCTCGGAAGAGTTACAATATGTTTAAAGGATACACCTCGTTCATGTTAACAAGTGAGGAACATCACGCACCAAAAACACAGTTTTGAGCTTCCGTAGAGACAATCTAAACCCAATAACGAATCATCCTTACAATTCTTGGAAACCATGGACACAAAACAGCATCAAAACCTCAAGGGAGGCCACCGGCCACCTACCGACCACTGGAGGGGGTTGTTGGCCACCTGCCGGCCTTCAAACACTGTTGTCGGCTGTAACAAGCCCGCAGGGGACCTCGTTACAGCTCGGACTCGACTTTTTGTCAGTCACGGTTCTAAGTCTGAACCAAAGAGTCCAAATCTGGCAAATCGTTTTTGAGAAAATAGATTTTTTTGAAAGAAGTGCCAAACATGGACTGCTTTGCAAGATACGGAGTCGCCACCTAAATATTTTATTTTGGGAAATTTAGGAAACCCTGACTCGGTGCCAAAAGGCCACGTGTCCGTCATCACCAAAGTTACCAAAAGGCCACGTGTCCGTCATCACCAAAGTTGCCACGTGTCAGACATTAATCGCAGACCCGGTATCAACAAGTACCACCGGTATCCACTTATCTCTACATTCCACAGAAATATAGAGAGGTTTGTTATGATTTGTGCCCTCAAGCGGTAGCTCCTTGTCCGAAAAGGTTAATGCCGGGGAACCTCCTCCCGGAAAAACCAGCCCAACCAGCTGTTCAGGCGTGGTGTCTATGGAGAGTTTGGACTTGTCCATAGCAGATAGGACAGCTTCGCTATGTACTCGTGATGCCATTAGCAGTCCTCAGATGGAGATGTCTGCTTGTATCTTTTTTAACTGTTTTAGCACAGCTTCATCTTCAATCTGCTTCTCCTTCTGTTTCTCCGCTTCTCTATCCTTCCCGGATGCCTCGGGTTGGTCCAGGTGTGGGGGTTTGAAGTACCGCCCACTTCTTGTCATATGGTCAACCTCATCGAGGTACCAAGTGTCATCCGGTTGATTATTCCCCCAGTCTTCATCCGTGTGGGCAAGACATAAGTCATCGTCTTCCCACCACATTCCATCGGCAGCCAACAGACACCTGTCTGGCTCCGGTTTAGTTGCACACACAGTACTCCCTGTCCACATGCTTGCAGCATTCTCTATCTTCGTGCACACAGCACTTTCAGTCCCCTCAGGGCCTTTAGCTTTCCTAATTCTCTCAGCCTCCTCAAACTTTTCTCGTTCCAGCTGCATCAGTACAGCTGTTTGTTCAACAATTCCCGAATCCATAATGCCCATGTCCCGAGCGGAATTCTTAGCACCGGCGCTCTCCGGCGATACAACTTGACTTTCGGCCATTCCGGCCACAACTGATATTTCTGCCCCTGCCGGGCTCTGTTCTGGTTGGGCTTCCCCCACTGCATCTGGTTGATCCTCGAGCCATCCAGTGGCCTCCACAGATCCCTCATAATCGTACCAGTTGATTGACGTATCCCCCAGTTCTTGGTCATCGAAAAATTGCAAGTTGGCAAAGTCCTCCTCTACGGCTGTCAGATCATCTGCCCATAGCCCAGATCCATCCCCCCGGATCATGCATAGCTCTCCTATCTCTGGCAATTCTGTACCTAGCCCAATTCGGCTCGTTGATAGGATGTACTTTCTTGGATCATAGGCTCCCCCAGCAAAACTCTGTCCAGTCCCAGATTCAACAATCTCATTCTCTCCCAAAATCTGCCCTGCCCCGTCTTCGACGGTCACCACCATCGGTTCTAGTTGGGTTTTGGAGATGTCCACCATGCACAAGAAATCAGTGCAATCAGGGAGGAGCACCTCCGGCTTGGGTAGGTGGGTGGGCGTAATATAGATACTAGGATCATAAGATGCGACCCCAGTCTGGATAAAATTAATTCTGTTGGGAGGGGGAGGTTGGTTATGTGGTGGGAGAGGGTTGGTTGTGACATTGGGTTTATCAGGAGGCGCGATCACCTGTTTGTCAATAAGATCCTGGATCTCATGACGCAATCTGTAACAACGGTCTGTGTCGTGACCGTGTTGTTGGTGGTACGCACAGTATTTTGCTGGGTCATAAGAGGGAGGGAGTGGATTCGGCAATAGCTTTGGCTCCAGGGGTTTCAAATGATTTTTTCTGATCAATATTCCCAGAACTTTGGTCAAGGGCATATATAGTGGGGTAAAGGTTCTTTGGCCTCGCGGTTGGAATCTGTTGGTTTGTGTGTTACTTCCGGATGCGCCGGAGAAGGGTGTGGCAGCCATGGGCCTTGGAGGAGGAGGGGGAGTGGTGGTGACCATACTAACTTCCGAGGCTCTCGTATTTGCAGCGCCACTCGGGCCCACATTGTTGTTACGGTTGAACGTCCTCCTCGGTTGTTCTCTGTCGTGGTCAAACAGACCTTGTTTCATTGCATCTTCGATTTGCACCCCCATCTCATGTAAATCTGCGAAAGTAGGGAAGGGGACTACAATCATTCTCTGCATCAACTTTGGGTGGAGATTGCGCACAATCATCCGGATTTGATCTTTATCAGTGGGCCTTAAAGTCATCATTGACGCATGTGCCCTCCATCGGATCACAAAGTCCGAGAAAGTTTCCTTGGGCTCTTGCCTTGTCGTTTCGAGATCACGAGTTGTGATCTCGATCTGAGTGTTGTATGAATATTGCGCGACAAAGGCCTCAGCCATTTCATCCCAATTCTTTTTCACTTCATCTTGTAACTTTGCGTACCAGTGGGCGGCCACACCCGACAGGGTTCGGCCGAATAGTGAAAGCTTCTGTGGTCGTGTTAGGCCCATTGGCCGCAAGATGTCTGCAAACAGTCGGAGATGGACCATAGGGTCGCCGGACCCGTCAAAGCGGTCGATTTGTGGCATTTTGAACCTATCGGGGAGTGTTACGGCCTCCTCGGTATATCCGTCTTCGATATCCGGCATAGCCTTGACCCCTTGGGATTTCTTAAAGAGTTTCTCAAGTTTGCTCAATTTCAGAGCTGTATGATCAACCTCGACCTCGAAGGGAGAGTCCGGGTGATTGGGTGTATGAACCTTGGACAATTGTGGTGGAAGCGGGGGCGGAGCTGGCCCCGTTGGAAGATTCGTGTCCTCTTGCAGATTTTGGATAGTCGGCACAGTATTCTGGGTGTTTGGAGGAGCGTTCTGAACAACAGGTGTCTGCTCAGGTAATGGAGCCCCTGCCGGAGGAGGAATTTGGTGTGAAGCAGATGCTGTATTCTGTTGTTGCAGTCTGGTAATCAGCTCAGCCTGCTGGGTCATAATCTCAGCTTGTTGCTTAGCGAGTTCATCCCGGCGAACGGCATCCTGTTGCATGGCCCGCATGGTTTCCTGCATTTGGCGCATCATCTCCTCAACTCCTGTTGGTGCCGTCATACTGTTTTGATTTGTTTGAACTACTGGCAGATCTGTCTCAATGGGGATCTCAATCCGACTGTCCACTGATGGGGGAAACCACTGTTCTGGTGATCTCTGTTCAGATACACTGCGCTTTTTCTGCTTCCTTCTGGTAACAGGGGGTAGAGAATGGAACACTGGCTATCCGTCGATTAGATCCTCAGATCGATGGAGTCGACGACCTCGTGTCCAAAGTGCTTGGGGAATGCCTGCTGGGTTGGAAGCAATTGTGCTAGAACTGACCTAGCAAAAGATAAATAAAGCGAAAAGGAAATAAATAAACAGATAAACGGACAACATAACAGCTTAAAATAAAATGCATGACACACAGCCGGGCATAATCAACACACAGTCAATAAGCTGAACACACACTGTCCTCAAACACTGATTATTATCCCTGTATCACTGTCTCCTAAAACAGAATCTGATACCCGCAGATAGCTGATTCTCAAATACTGGCTGATGCCCGCAGGCCTGATACCCAAACTCATGTACTGAACTGATGCCCGCAGGCCTGATACTGACAATACTGAACTGATGCCCGCAGGCCTGATACCCAAACTCATATGCTGAACTGATGCCCGCAGGCCTGACTCCTAAACTCATATACTGATACATGCATTCCTGTAGAGACGCACTCTAAAGCACATAACAGATAAGTGAGAGCCAAAACACCCCTATGTTGGGGTAGGGTTTCCCTGTCCTATTTTGTCAGGAGCTAGGGTTTCACTACGCACACAGCGGTTTCAAATAACCTATAAACGGGTAAGCAACCTGTCCTAATTTGGAATGGTCACTAAGGATCCGAATATGCACTAGGTCGAATGGTCAAAGAGGGTGCCCCGGTAAAACCGGGGTTTTTGTTCCCATACTGGCAGAGCCCACAACCGGTCAGCCTTATGGTCATGCCTTGACAAGACAAGCCTCCAGCAAACCGTTCAGGAATAGCAGATGGCAAACACGGTGTCCTAGGCGCACCAATGCAAATGCAATGCAAAGAAGCACACAAGTGTAGTCAAAAACAGATATCACGAGCTCGAGTCAAGTTCTCTAAATCCCCAGCAGAGTCGCCAGAAACTGTAACAAGCCCGCGGGGGACCTCGCTACAGCTCGGACTCGACTTTTTGTCAGTCACGGTTCTAAGTCTGAACCAAAGAGTCCAAATCCGGCAAATCGTTTTTGAGAAAACAGATTTTTTTGAAAGAAGTGCCAAACATGGACTGCTTTGCCAGATACAGAGTCGCCACCTAAATATTTTATTTTGAGAAATTTAGGAAACCCTGACTCGGTGCCAAAAGGCCACGTGTCCGTCATCACCAAAGTTGCCTCGGCTCGGGAACTTGGGTACGATTGGGGAAGGTCACTTCATGAGCACCCCCGCTCGTCCGGTCATAGACCGGCCTCTACTGACCATGATATCAATTTTTGAAAACATTGTGAGTTCTTATTCCGGTTATTAGCCTAGGTTACTATGTGATGCGCACAGCATACAAGTATAGACTGGATCGCCTGAATTGGAACAAAACATTTCATGTTCGTTTTTGAAAATGGTTTGCTACCCGTAGGTAGGCTTGAAACATTAGATGATTTACTCAAATTCAGATAACCCAACCTTCACCCACAGGCATTCAGGCAGTTATATCACATAGGCATTTAGCCTCATGGTAAGCATGCTATTTATGGCAGTCACTCACACGCATGCAGGGATGCTAAAGCATAAAGCTTACCGGGTACTCCAAGCCAAAACAGAAACTTATTAGATTTTTATGCATGATCCTAACTATACAGAAATGCCTAATGCAACACATGCAAAATGCAACTATAGCAGGCTCGGCTATTCTAAGATGGTATATGAAATGCTACAACTATCATGTATTCAATTTAGAATTAAAAAAATACAATGCAGTTAGTATGATGCGCCGAGCCCGGTGCATGCAATACAGATGAATGAATGCAAACTTGCTGTCATACTGTATGCTGATTTAAACATGCCCTAATCTAACCATCAAAAGCGGATAAATAAAAGGGAAGAAAGACGTGGGGTTGGAAGACATACAACACACACACGCACACTTATTACAGTTGTCCCCTCGCGCAGAGGGTCCGAATAAATATACAGTCCCGAATAAAAGAATATTACAGTCCGAATAATACAGTCCAAATAATATACAAATTTCTAATTAATTAAGAAATTAACTAAGAAAGCGGTAAAACTGGCATGCAAGCCAGGGACTGCCTTGCTTCTGATGGATGATGCATGTCCGGGTTGCTTTACGCGGAAATCCACCGGGATGCCCCGATTAGCCTCTGTTTAGCAGTTGTTCTTGGAAAGCGTGCCAGACTCCGAAAAGTTGTTGATTCTTCATTTTGCTGCAACAGAGAGCAGGAAGGGGGCATAGCAATGTATTTTCACAAATATATGCATGCCTCGATCCTCGTGCCACCAATCACGCATACCGAGGCATGATGGCCGAGGAGTCGAATTGCACAACTCAATATAGAATGAATGCACATGAAAACACGGCTAAAACCTAACTCCATCATGGATAATCCGGAGTGTCGGTGACTGGGAATTGAGACACATTCCGTCACTCGGAGTACGAAATGTACCTCGTTTCCCGTGCCCGGGTTAACTCCTATCCCGAACACGATGCAATATGCATGACATGCAACTAAGATGCAATCCTAACATACACCATACTATGAAAACGAGATGCCTCGAAGTGCGTGCACCCGGGCACGCAAACCGAGAAAATGACAGAATGCAATCTAAGATACAACCTAGTATGCACTATCCTATGAAAATGAGATGCCTCGAAATGCGTGCACACGGGCACGCAAACCGAGAAAATGACAGAATGCAATCTAAGATACAACCTAGTATGCACTATGCTATGAAAATGAGATGCCTCGAAATGCATGCACACGGGCACGCAAGCCGAGAAAATGACAGAATGCAATCTAAGATACAACCTAGTATGCACTATGCTATGAAAATGAGATGCCTCGAAATGCGTGCACACGGGCACGCAAACTGAGAAAATGACAGAATGCAATCTAAGATACAACCTAGTATGCACTATGCTATGAAAATGAGATGCCTAGAAATGCATGCACACGGGCACGCAAACTGAGAAAATGACATGCAAACATGATATGGGCTTATACCAACATGAGTGAGCCTCAGCCACACTCACATAGGATGCCGATGGATGAAAAATGACGTGCCTCGAAATGCGTGCACACGGGCACGCAAACCGAGGCAATGCATACGCAATGCAAATAACATGGAAATGGCATACAGAATGCAACATGGACTTATACTAACATGAGAGGGCCTCAGCCACACTCACATAGGATGCCGATGGATGAAAATGAATTGCCTCGAAATGCGTGCACACGGGCACGCAAATCGAGGCGATGATAGAATGCGATACAATGACATGAAAACATGATATGGACTTATACCAACATGAGTGAGCCTCATCCACACTCACATAGGATGCCGGTGGATGAAAAATGACGTGCCTCGAAATGCGTGCACACGGGCACGCAAACCGAGGCAATGACAGAATGCGATGCAATGACATAGAAATGGAAAGAAATCATTCTAATAAAATTTCAGCACTAAAATACGGGAGAAAACAGTCCCAAAATGAGCCGAAATGACACTAAATGCATGGAATTGTCCCGAAATGCGAATTTAGGCACCTGAAATGGCCTATAGCTATGCCAAACATGCACAATATGGACATGTAATGCAAAGACAGAAGCTAGGAAGTCCCAAAAAAGGCACTTTCACAGTTATAAACGTGGCCAAACAGAAAACATAGGTAGGGCAGAAATGGCATGCAAGAATAGGGGCCAAGAGAGGGGTAATGAAGCAAGTGATATAAGAAAAATCCAAACTGAAAAATTCCCTTCTACAACACTGAAGAGGGACCAAAAATATGCACATTTACAGTTTATTGCAGTCCCAAAATCAGTATACAAACATGATAGAAATGCGATGCAAAATGAGGCTCAAAAGTGGCTATAACATGAGGTATGCAAAATATTCACCAAACAGCTAAAGACCCTTAATAAAACATGTAGAATGGGCCAAAATAAGCACTTTTTCAGAACTGTAAAATGGCCAAAAACAAAAGCATGATAGGCTAACTAAACATGCAAGAATGGGGAATAAAAGAGAGATATAACATGAAGTGGCATATGAAACAAAAAGCATATAGGGCTTACAAATGGATCAAGAAAAAGGGTCAAAAGAGTAGAAATGTTACTCACCCTTGAAGACTAAATCTTTTGCTGCTTCTTGGGCCAATTTGCAGCTCCTTTATCCTTTGAGAAGCTCTCCTTGTTGCTGGAAATGAAGTGGTGATGGTAGAGCTTGGTGGTGTAGAAGAAATGGTGATTAGGGACTTGGAAGTTTTTTAGGAAATGAGAGGGATAGAGAGGGATTTGTCTATGGAAGCTTGAAGACAATTTTTTCTAACCCCAACATATGATATGGCTTGTTGCTTATAAGGGAAAAAAAGGGGGTGTAAAGGTGGGGGAAAAGGAGGGCAACTTTCCCCCACAAAATATCCCCCGGATATTGATATTTTCTGGGGGATAAAGCTCCACAGCTGTAAAGTGAACAGTGCAAGGATCTCGGCCGGCCAGTTACTTTTGCTGAAGGTGGCCGGCCGGCCACACCCCCTAGCCGGCCGGCTAGGGGTCAAAAGGGTCAAGAAGATTTAGTGGCCGGCCACCATTTTTTAGGGTCCTCCCATGTGTGTACATCACAAATATGTGGTTCAAAGTTCAAGAATGTGGGTCCAAGGGGTTCAACATTAGCCCGGAAAGAGGGGTTCAAAAGGGTCAAGCAACATTAGTGGCCGGCCACCAATTTTTAGGGTCCTCCCATGTGTGTACATCACAAATATGTGGTTGAAAGTTCAAGAAAGTGGGTCCAAGGTGTTCAACATTAGCCCGGAAGGAGGGGTTCAAAAGGGTCAAATTGAATTAATGGCCGGCCACCACTTTTTAGGGTCCTCCCAAGTGTGTACATCACAAATATGTGGTTGAAAGTTCAAGAAGATGGCCCCAAGGTGTTCAACATTAGCCCGGAAGTGTGAAAAACGGGCGCCGGAGGGCGTCGGAGGATGTATAACTAGTTGCTGCAACAATTACTGGCCTTTCACCCTTCTATGACCTCCCTGGTGATAAAATAGAGGTACCTGCCAAAAATGAACGAAAACCGTTGCAAAACGAATGCTCGGGGACCAAAACGCGCAGTTCGAGGTCCCGAAAATGGGCTGTTAAGCACCGAAAGTGGCATTCGGCCACGAAGTGGATTTCTCAGACCCCAGTGTCCCTCAAAAGGGATTAAATAAGATGTATGCCAAAAATCAGAACAAACGGAGATGGTTAGGCGGTCCCGAACCGAGGCACACGGCCAACAATCCCGAAAAACCGAAAACCGGACTCCGAAATGGGCAAAATGGCCTACGACCACAAAATGTAGCCTACGGACATTGAGAGATGGTCTACGGGACCTCTCCCTTCCCTCAGGAAAAGAAACCGAGAAAATCGAGCCTGGTTCGCAAACCGAGGCAAAGTACAAAAGAGGGTTCGGAAGTCCGGAGGCAGGGCTCACGGCCGCAACTCTGAAACTTCTGAACGAGCACATTATGCAACATCACCAAGCGCTCAATCAGTGACGTCTGAGTCTTAAGGTCGGTCAAAAACGGGGTGTCTACAGTTGCCCCTCTTTGACAGAACTCGGAAGTCACAAGTGACGGGAGTGAATGTCAAAGCCTAGAGACGACCCATTTTTGACAAGGCCGAAGACTTAGACAAACGTACAAGATAAACAGAAATGTGCCCGCAGGCAGGGGCAAAATGCAAATGATATGCAAGAAGCCGAACATAACTCAATGATCATGCAAATGCAGCAAGCTGTAATGAAGCAAGTATTCGCAAATAGATGCAACAGTTTTAAACAAGAATGCAAAGCAACAACTACATTTCATGTAGTTAAGACTGCGGAGGATTATTCAATCCCCGCCACATCTCACACGGAGAAGATACGATACCTGCGCGATTCGTCTGGTCGCACCAGCCTCAATTGAACCGTACATACAATATCGTGCCTGCAAAAGAGAGAAATTGCAACAAGTACAATATGCTACCAACATATATTTAATGTGATTCCGAAAGTTTGACACACGCAGCGTCGGTGAGTGAACGCATCGCAATGCAAGAGTGGAACATGCGTGACAACGTATGCTCAAACATAAAGGCATACTAATATCAAGAAATGTGCATAAAAATGTGAGTATGCTCATGAGAATGCGAGTTATGTGCATGATAGTACAAAACGAGCATAAATCAGGGTGTTCATTTGTTATGAAACAACGAGTATGGAAATGCGTGTTTCGGCGAAGGCAACTCGATCACGGCCTCCGATCCGCTTCCCGGAAGGGCTACAACTCATTCAAAAAGGATACACTTTGATTTTGATGAATGATAATGAGGCACATGTCAGATCTCGAAGCCGAAGTTCCAACGGAGCAATTTCGCGACCGGAAGTGTACTTTTCTTGAACTTTTTCGGGTCCCGGGAACTCCAATCTTCCTCAAAATTTGCAGGGAGCTAGGTGGGCCTGTGAGGGACATGGCCGGCAGTTTATCTTCCCAAGGGGAAGCCACCAACCGGTTTTCCATAATGTAAAAGGCTGGCCGGCCGGTTTTCCAAAAAGGAAATGGCTGGCCGGCTAGTAAATGTGGCCGGCCGGCCATCTGCCCAAATCCGGGGGCACTTTGGTCTTTTTACCTTCTTTCTTTATGCTCCTTCAACCAAGACCTTGAGCCTATATAAGGCAGCCGAGATCTTCCCCTTTCTCACCTTCCACACCACTTTCTTCTCCAGATTTGAGTTCTATATGCGTTTTCCAACGCCCCACGCAAATTGTTTCCGCAAAAACATTCAGTTTTAAACACTTTGAAGCGATTAAATTTCGGTTTCGGAGCTTCTTTTCTCATTTTCGCCACTGGAGGTAAGTTTGTCTCAATATTTGGAAGATTTTCTCGGGAGTTGACTTTTGTTGACTTTTTCATTTCCCGAGAGTTGACTTTTGTTGACTTTTTCCAATTTTGGCTCATTTTCTCTCATTTTTGCTCCTTTTGCAGATTCTTTGAAAATGGCGGGCAATTCTCCCCACGGCGGAGGCTTTCCAGGTGCCGGGGACGATTTTGATCCCATGACTCTACCCCCGAGGACCCGACCTTTTATTCCCGGGAGGTACCATCCGCCAGCACATGTCCTCCCTCGTGCCGTCTTCCGTCACTTCACTAGCTTTGACGAGCGGGCACCCGGGGATCTGCTTCTCCGAGAGCCAGAGCATCACCTCTCTCATGAGGCCCGAGAGGTATTTACTTCATTTTCTGTATTTTTGTACATTTCGCACCTTTGCCATGCTTGAACACGCAGTTTAGCTTATGACATAGTACTTTGCTTGCATCCTGAACATGTAGTTTCAACACTCGAATTTCTGAACACTCGGCTCATTAATTAATTGCGAACACACAGTACACATTAGTTTAGAGGTGAACACACGGCTCAAACACTGATTTGTCGAACACACAGCCCGAATTCGAAAGTGAACACACAGCCCACACTTTAAATTTTCTGAACACGCAGCCCAGATTTAGAATAGTGAACACGCAAGCCCACACTAGTTGAAATTTGAACACGCAGCCCAAACTTTAAATTTTCTGAACACGCAGCCCAGATTAGATAGTGAACACGTAGCCCACACTGATAGAAAGTTGAACACGCAGCCCAAACTTCAAATTTTCTGAACACGCAGCCCAGATTTGATAGTGAACACGCAGCCCACACTGATAGAAAGTTGAACACGCGGCCCAAACTTCAAATTTTCTGAACACGCAGCCCAGATTGAATAGTGAACACGCAGCCCACACTGATAGAAACTTGAACACGCAGCCCAAACTTTAAATTTTTTGAACACGCAGCCCAGATTAAATAGTGAACACGCAGCCCACACTGATAGAAAGTCGAACATGCAGCCCAAACTTCAAATTTTCTGAACACGCAGCCCAGATTAAATAGTGAACACGCAGCCCACACTGATAGAAAGTTGAACACGCAGCCCAAACTTCAAATTTTCTGAACACGCATCCCAGATTGAATAGTGAACACGCAGCCCACACTGATAGAAAGTTGAACACGCAGCCCAAACTTTAAATTTTCTGAACACGCAGCCCAGATTAAATAGTGAACACGCAACCCACACTGATAGAAAGTTGAACACGCAGCCCAAACTTTAAATTTTCTGAACACGCAGCCCAGATTAAATAGTGAACACGCAGCCCACACTGATAGAAAGTTGAACACGCAGCCCAAACTTCAAATTTTCTGAACACGCAGCCCAGATTTGATAGTGAACACGCAGCCCACACTGATAGAAAGTTGAACACGCAGCCCAAACTTCAAATTTTCTGAACACGCAGCCCAGATTGAATAGTGAACACGCAGCCCACACTGATAGAAAGTTGAACACGCAGCCCAAACTTTAAATTTTCTGAACACGCAGCCCAGATTAGATGGTGAACACGCAGCCCACACTGATAGAAAGTTGAACACGCAGCCCAAACTTTAAATTTTATGAACACGCAGCCCAGATTAGATAGTGAACACGCAGCCCACACTGATAGAAAGTTGAACACGCAGCCCAAACTTCAAATTTTCTGAACACGCAGCCCAGATTGAATAGTGAACACGCAGCCCACACTGATAGAAAGTTGAACACGCAGCCCAAACTTTAAATTTTCTGAGCACGCAACCCAGATTAAATAGTGAACTGCACAGCCCACACTGATAGAAAGTTGAACACACAGCCCAAACTTTAAATTTTCTGAACGCGCAGCCCAGATTAGAATTTGCATGTAGCTTATTTCACTTCATCGGTACACAACCCATTTCATTTTATCGGCACACAGCCCAGTTCATCTCATTGGCACGCAGCCCAGTTCACTTCATCGGCACACAGCCCATTTCATCTCATTGGCACACAGCCCAGTTCATTGTTGACACATGTATTCATTCTGAATGCAGGTTGGTTCCCGCAGCGTACGGGGGTATGGTTCCACCGCCGCACGGGACTGGTACGCTGAGCTCCCGGAGGCCGTCTGAGATTTGATAGACTTGGCAGGATTCGGGGCTTTCTGCGTTGGGTTGTCCCGTTGCTCTGCCAGGAGGACTCTGATGGCAGCCTTGGTAGAGAGATGGTGGGACACCACCAACTCCTTTCATTTCTCTGCTACCGGGGACATGACCATGACGCCTCTAGACTTCGCTGTGTTGATTGGTTTAGACATAGGAGGTTGGTCTATCCCTTATGATGAGGATATGGGCGAGTGGGAGGCCGCTTGGATGTATCTATTGGGGGCTCGCCCGCCTGTTGACAGGGTTTCTGGAAGAGTCCGATACACTTGGTTCTCTTCCCACTTCCGACGGGCGGAGATGGTGCCCGAGACTCCTGAGGAGACGGACCAGTACGCCCGTGGTTTCCTTATGTTACTCTTTGGGACTACTCTGTTCGCCGATAGAGGGAACACAGTCGGGCTATACCTGTTGAGCACTCTGGTTGACCTATCACAGGTCCATCGATATGACTGGGGTGGCGCCGGCCTGGCTACCCTTTACTTTTATATGAGCGCGACCTCCCGCGGGTGGGTCGATTTACTTGGCGGCTACTGGAGAGCCTGAGAGGTACTTTTCTGTCCTCTTGATTTACATTTCTGCTCTTCATTACTTGTACATTGCACTCACAGCGCACTTTTACAGTCTGTATTTTGCTCTCAGCATTTCGTACTTACATTCTGCACTGCTTTTCTCAGCTATGGGTCTATATATACTTCCCAGCATTAGCCCCAGAGTTGGAGGTGGCAGGGGTTCCCATGACCCCATACTCACTAGTGTTCGAGGGCCCGCACCGGCCGAGACCCCGAGAGACCCTCATTTACCTGCGATAGTACTTTGACACTGTGCGGCATTCGGAGGTACTTCAGAACTTTCAGTTCCTTTCATTTTCATCTTTGATTTGCTCTGTATACTCCCGATTTCTGATTGGTTTATGCATTTATCATCCGCAGATCTCATGGCAGCCTTGGGTGCCCCTGGGTGATGGTCTTCGACTTCAGTATACCGGAGGGTCGGACATCTCCCAGTATAGGGTCCTGCTCGAGGGGCCGGTTGGCAGGGCATGGTTTCTGGGGGAACGTTTTCTGCGCCAGGTATGGGGGTATCTTTCTCAGGATCCTCCCGCAGTACCCCCAGTCAGTATGCGGACTGCTGTCAGGCTCTCTTACTCGGAGGTAGTCGGCGCTATGCTGGGTAGCGATGCTTTATTATATCTTGAGGAGGGGGACTACGCCACTTACCGTCACATATATTTGATGCCTCCATTGACGGGAGCTCGCACCCCGATGACGAGGCCTGCCGGTATGTCATCCTCGGGCCAGGCCCGGGCTCGGGCTGCAGACGCCCCTTCTACTAGTAGGGCTGGTACATCTAGAGGTGGGGGTTGACCGGTTCCTCCGATTCCGTCGACTTATCCTCATCCTGGATGGCCAGATATGCCGACTGAGTTGATGGCGTGGCAGTATGGGGCTATCTCTCCGACCCCGATCCCGCTAGAACCTCCGATGCCCAGTGATCGATACGCCATTGATCCTGACTCACCGCTGGTATGCTCCACTGTTTTTCATTCATCATTCAGATGTTTAGACATTCTTTCGTTCACTGATGATTATGAGCTCATATTTGCAGCCATCGCGAGGGTACATGGAGGAGGTGGTTGGACTGGTGGCCACACTCAAGGGCATGGTCCTGCGTAGGGAGGCACAGTTGTCTGTCGCGGGCATTCAGGTACCCTTCAGTTTTCTGGCATTTATCATACTTCTGATGACATGCTGATTTCTACTGCATCGATAGACTACTTGTGTAGAGCACATCTGACACACACCCCACTTGTACACTGTATTTACATGCACCGACTTCACGTAGCCTTTGCTTGTATCTGCATCTGATGTATATATTTGGACTGATGTATTTGGATTGAACTTTTTGTTTTCAGATGCCTTCATGGTCCGGTCAGCCGCAGGCCAGGCCACCAGGGCCTCCTTGGGGAGCTGGGTCATCTGGACCTTTTCAGGGAGTTGGGTCACCCGGGCCTTTTCAGGGGGCAGGGCCATCCCGGCCTTTCCGAGGAGCCGGGCCATCTAGACCTTTTCGAGGAGCTCGAGGAGGGCCTGTCCACAGACGCATGGCTCACGTTGTAGAGGCGGAGCCTGATGAGGAGGAGAAGGATGCTGAGGAGGAGGAGGAGGCTACCGACCGTCAGTCAGAGACATCTGCTGAGGAGGGGGGCTCCGGTCTTGGTTCGGGGAACAGAGGCGAGGCTGAGGGGGATCCTGAGGATGACAGCTCCGACTCAGATGATGATGATGGTGCAGAGGTTGTCCCGCAGAAGAGGATGAGGAGTGCTTCTCGTTCCCGCTCCGGAGGACATTGATGCTGCTATTTCCTGCTTTATTTTTCTTTTACTAGTAGTTTGTAGCACTTTGCACATTGTTAGGTAGTTCTATTTTTCGTAAAACTTGTACCTTTGTTTGTTGTAAAGCATGATGGAATGAAATAGCTTTTGAAAAGGTGTTCGTATTTTAAACTTTTAGCATCATATCGCATCATTTTATTTCGCACAAAAAAGAATGAATTTGAATGGGAATGCGCATTGTGTAATCACCAAGTCAGGTAGTGAACCGACGCAACAAACTAAGCAACTCAACTTACTAAGATATAACAGAACCTTTAGCAAGTTTACAACTCGATAAACAAAATGCAACAACGTTGACAACGCAAATAAACAAGTCTTAAACAAAGATTGCTTAAACAAAGCGCAATGACTCAAAAACACGAAACACGTCCGCTCGACAAACAACTCGATAAGCAAAACAACAACTCGATAAACAAAACTCAGCAACAACAGAGCGTACTTCTGACGATCTGGGCACCGGAACGCATCCAAAACAGAGGGAAATGAAGGTCTTTGACTCTCCTGTTGCACGGAAATGCTTAGAATTTTCCTTCGAAGAGTAAAACAGGGCCAAGGGGATACACTGCAGCATTGCCGGCCACCTTTGGGAGCCGGCCAGCCAAATTTGTGGAGAGAGACAGCTGGCCGGCCAGTTTTGTAAAAAGTAAATGGCTGGCCAGCCAGAAAAGGTGGCTGGCCGACCACTTAGTCCTGCAGCCACCTGATTTTTGACACGTGTCCCCGTGAATAGTGTTTTTCCCTCTATAAAAGCCTCAACTTCGGGAACATTCATTTCATCTTAGTTTTAGACAAAGATGGAGGCGTTTCTCGCAGAAAATCTCATATCTTGGATCTCTTCTTTGGATGGCTCGGAAAAGCTGAACTTCCGGGGTTTTGGCTTGAATGCACTATTCACGCTGAGTCGTACTCCGCTACAGCTCCCTTTTCTCCATGCCGCGGCAAGGTTCTGGAATCCAGTGACGCACATTTTTAGCTTTGGCGGCCAAGAGATGTGTCCCACTTTCGAAGATTTTCAGGTTTTTATGGAGTCTGAACGCTCTGAAGTGATCTTGCCCCAGCTCCGTTTTGGCCATGCTCAGGTTTTAGGGCGGATGTGTGGGCTCACGGCGCATGACGCTCGATCTCTGATCTGCAGTGGGGAACTGGACATCCTCGGCTTGATCCACTGTTTTTCCGACGCCGGTGACCGCAGCAACCATTATTGGCAGGGTTTCCGGCAACACGCCCTCTGCTTATGTTTGTTGTCTCACTTTCTGCTTTCCTCGGGCTTCGGCGGGGCTAGCATTCGCCTGATTGAAGTCGCCCAAGGCTTGAGAGAAGGGAAGAGCTGTATTACCATGACCTTGGCCGAGACACTGATGGGCTTAGATTCTGTCCATCGCCGGGAGGCGACTAGGTTCGCCGGGAGTCCACTGCTGCTGCAGGTAATATTTCCCACCCGACCTCACATATATATTTGCTCACATCACTCGACCCTCAAGCTCGGTTTTTCTCACAAAACCCTTGTCTTACTTTTCTCTCATCGTACATCTCTCTGTTCTTTATTCTCTCATTTTCCATCCCTCCCCTAGGTATGGTTAATGGATAAGTTGCAGGTTGTGGACTCTTGCCCGGCCTATTCAGCTCGAGGCTACTTCTTTCGACAGCGCCTAGTCAATGCTCTTGACGAAAGTTGGTGGTTCGATTGGATGTGCAATTTATCCGCAGACAGCATTGCTTGGCGTTGTCCTTGGCTCAGCCTCCCGGCAATGAGCTATAGTATGTCTCGGCTGATTGGGATCTAATTGATTGGTCTAACCCACTACGTATTCTATTTTCCGTTCCAGTTTCCGCGTCAGTTTGGTCATGATCAGATCTGCCCACCGGAGGGGATTGAGTACCCAGCCGCCTTCACGATCCGGGGTGCACAGCTTGCCCGATATGCCACAGCATGGAGAACTAGAGAGCTCCTGGCCCCTGCTTCCACTTTCAGTTGCACTTTGTCCGATGAGTGCTTGGATTGGCTCAATGAGGAGGCACAGGTTGGGCCTAGCTTGGCTTCAGATGCTTCGTCCAGCTCTGGGAGGGGACGCAGAGATACTTGATTCAACTATGCCCCAAATTTATTGCTTATTTAGCATTTTCAAGTTTTCCTTATGAATGTACTAAAAAAAAAGCAACCCCGATTATAATGCAAGAGCAGGAGAACTCAGTTTTGAAATCAATGAAATTGAAAGTTGTGGTACTGAAAATTTTCCGCTTTTGGTCCAAAAATGGTCTTAGTCGTAAAAAGATTAATTTGAACAAAGTCAACTTTTATTAAAACTTTTCAAAACTATTTTCGATGTGGATCAGAACTGGACACGCCGAAGATCTGTCACTGAGATGCACAACCCCAGATCCCTGCAACTGGAAAGTTGTCCCTAGTCTGAAGAACAATGCGGCACTTCATAGCAACGGAAAGTTGCCCCTAGTCTGAGTAACTTTGCACCGTCGCGGCAACGGAAAGTTGCCCCTAGTCTGAACAGCACTGTACCGGAGATCACGATAAATGCTGATGGATAAAGATGACTGAGATGATCGAAATGGACAGAGTTGATCGGGGAAAAGTTTATGGCTGAACTTCAAGGTGAAGTTGCCTACGTATCCCAAAGATGGGAATCAAGCCTTACGTAGTTCAGGCCTAGGTTCACTTGAGTATTTTCACTCTCCTTTTGCGCTCTAACTTTTGCCAAGGCCGCCCTTTGCGGGTTTTCAACCTTGCGAGCTCAGTTTTTATATTTTCTAATTTTTTGTGCTCTGACTTTTGCCTAGGTCGCCCTTTCGGGTTTTCGGCCTAGCGAGCCTCTCAAGGATAGTATTTCTTCAACTTGTCCATATTGATCGGTTGTGAGAACTCCAAGCCATCTAGATCCATCAGAACCACAGCTCCACCTGACCAGATAGCTTTCATGATGTAAGAACCAGTCCAATTGGGTTTGAACTTGCCCCTTGGGTCGTGGATGGGAGCTCGGTTATCTTTGAGCACCAAATCTCCTTCTTTCAGATTCCTGGACTTAACCTTCTTGTTGAAAGCCCGGGCAATTCTGCGTTGATAGCCTTGGATGTGGTACAGTGCTTTCAGTCTTCTTTCATCAAAGAGCATGAGTTCTTCGAATCTGCTTTGCTGCCAATCTGCTTCGGCTATCTGGCATTCAGCCAATACTCGTAACGACGGAACCTCAATCTCAATGGGTAGAACAGCCTCCATTCCATAGACCAATGAATATGGAGTTGCTCCAGTAGAAGTCCTGATTGAAGTCCTGTAGCCCCACAGAGCAAATGGCAGCTTGTCTGGCCAATCCCGATAGGTTCCCACCATCTTCTGTAGTATATGCTTGATATTCTTGTTGGCGGCCTCAACCGCTCCGTTGGTCTGCGGCCAGTATGTAGATGACTTATGGAAAGCCACATTGTATTTCTCCAACAAGTCTATCACTTCTTTCTTGAAATGGGAACCATTATCTGAAATTATCTCGTTTGGCACCCCGTAGCGACAAATGATGTTCTTTCTGATGAACTTTGCGACGTGCGACGCCTTCAACACCGCGTATGATTGGGCCTCGACCCACTTTGTAAAATAATCTATCGCTACTAGGATAAACTCATGCCCGTTTGACCCCTTCGGGGTAACAGCTCCGATCACATCAATTCCCCAAACTGAAAAGGGCCATGGTGAAGTCATGCTGTACAGCTTTGACGGCGGGATGTTCATGCGGTTTGCATGAATTTGACACTTGTGGCATCGCCGAACAAAACTAATACAATCCTTCTCCATGGTTGACCAGTAGTAGCCCTGTCTGAGGATCTTTCTGGCCAGCATTACTCCATTCATGTGTGTACCGCACTCCCCCCCATGGATGGCTTCCATCAGGCGTTTCGACTCTTCAGCTTCTACACAGAGCTTATGCATTCCCAGATGATCCCTTTTGTACAGCTTTCCCCCGCAGATAATGAACTGAGCAGCCATTCTTCTGATGGCCCTCTTATCCTTGGCATTTGCCCCTGGTGGATATGTCTCCTTTTCCAAGAAGTTCCAGATGTCGTAATACCAGGGGTTGCCGTCTTGAATCTCATCTATGGCGGAAATCGACTCGTATGCTGGCGTAAACTTTTGATCAATAATGACTGGACGCATCCGGACTCCGGACGGGATGTCTATCATAGAAGATAGAGTTGCCAGTGAATCTGCAAACCTGTTGTTCTCTCTTACGAGGTGGGTGAAATTTAGCTTCTCAAATCGAGGAATTAACAAGTCCAAGGTTTGGTGGTAAATTATCATCCTTTCTTCCTTGACTTTCCAATCTCCTTTTGCTTGAGACACAACAAGGTTCGAGTCCCCAATGACGTCCAACCGTCTTGCCCCTAGTTCTAGGGCTGCTTCCAGGCCAGCAATATATGCCTCATACTCTGCCTCATTGTTCGAGACTTTGAACTGGAGCTTGAATGCTAAAGGGATACGGGAATCGTCAGGCGCTATCAGCAACACCCCTATCCCATACCCATACTGGTTTGACGCTCCGTCAAAGTACATCGTCTAAGTTTCATCTTCGACATGCAGAATGGCTTCATCTGGGAATAGATACTCAACCGCTTCATCCCCCTCAACCGGGTGGTCGGCAAGGAACTCCGCTACCGCTCTCCCTTTTACTGACTTGCGCGTTACATACTTCAAATCAAATTCGGAGAGCAACAGCAGCCAACGAGCTAGCTTACCCGTAAGTGCTGGTTTCTTGAAAAGATATTTGATGGGATCCAAACGCGAAACCAACATTACAGAGTGAGCTAACAGGTAGTGCCGCAGCTTCCTGGTTGCCCATACCAAGGCCAAACAAGCCTTCTCCAGCGGTGTATAGTGGGTCTCGTAATCCAGCATCTTTTTGTTCAGATAGTAAATGGCTCTTTCTACTTTGTCTTCTGACTCCTGCGCGAGCATGCAGCCCATGGTAGTCTCAGTTACCGAAAGGTACAATATCAACGGTCTCCCCGGCTCTGGTGGTGACAACATGGGCGGGTTCTATAGATACTCTTTGATCTGCTCAAAAGCTGCTTGACATCGGCCGTCCCATTGGAATTTCTTTCCTTTCTTCAGGAGACCAAAAAGTGGTTCACAAGTCAAGGTTAATTTAGAAATAAACCGTCTTATGAATTGCACTTTACCCAGAAAGCCTCGCACCTCCTTTTCAGTCCTTGGTGGTGGCATTTCTAAAATGGCCTTGATTTTGGAAGGGTCGACCTCGATGCCCCTTTGTGTAATCAGAAACCCTAGCATCTTCCCTGCTGTAACACCAAACGTGCATTTCTGGGGATTCAGTCGCAGCCGAAACTCTTTGATCCTTTGAAAGAATTTTTGTAAGGCGGTGTAGTGGCCCTCTCTTTCTTTGGACTTGACAATCATGTCGTCCACATACACCTCGACCTCTTTATGGATCATATCATGCAATATTGTAGTTGCTGCCCGTTGATACGTAGCTCCAGCATTTTTCAACCCGAATGGCATCACTCTATAACAATATGTACCCCACAGGGTAGTGAACGCAGTCTTCTCCCGGTCTTCGGGTGCCATTACTATCTGATTATAGCCTGAGAAACCATCCATAAACGAAAGCAAGGCGTGTCCTGCCGTGAAATCCACCAATTCATCAATGTGTGGCAAGGGAAAGTCGTCCTTCGGACTGGCCCTATTCAAATCTCTGAAGTCTACACAGACCCGAATTCTGCCATTTTTTTTTGGCACCGGAACAATATTGGCCAACCAAGTTGGATATTCAGATACCAGCAGGAACCCTGCGTCAATTTGCTTGGTGACCTCTTTCTTAATTTTGAGAGCCCAGTCCGGGCGAATCCTTCTGAGTTTCTGTTTGACAGGGCGGGCCTCGGGATCAAGAGGGATCCAGTGCTGTACAATCTCAGGATCGATTCCAGGCATGTCTTCGTAGGACCACGCGAAAACATCTTTGAAATCTTTTAATAAAGCGACTAAGCGCTTGCGCTCCTCCGAAGACAACGTGGACCCGATCTGGACCAGCCGCGGGTCCTTCTTAGTACCAACATTCACAGTAATGATTTCATCCATTAAAGGTTTAACAAATCTTTCCTGCTCTTGATCAATTAACCGTTGCAAAACTGGGGGAATTTCTTCCTCGTTGTTTTCATCAAAATTTTGAAAATCCTGATTTAAGCAATAAATCAAAGGCACAGAAAAATACTCAGAAACCACATCCACATCATTCTCATTAAATATTTCCAAACCGTCAGATTCCTCTGTTACAACAGACTCAAAAGAAAATGAAAAAGACGACCTAGACAGGACTGTGGCATCCGGGTTATCACCCCCAGGAATACCGGACTCAGACTCAGTCGAGCTGGAATCTGATTCCGACACACAAGATTCAGTGGAATCAGATTCCGGCTAACTACCTGACCCGGAGCTGCTAGATAAAAAGCCTTCTTCATATTGCCAGATGAGAGAAGGTGCGATAGATGCATCCAAGATCGGCGCTGGAAAGCCTGCAGCTATTTCATCTCCAATCATAGAAACCGAAGAGTTATCCCCCAAGCACTCTTGGTCGATCGGAGGATCTGATAGTAGACTTGCCAGTGCTACCCCCATTTCAAGCTCTGTGCTCTCAGGATCCACTGCTTCACATTGCTCAACCTCAGTTGGTGGGTCTGTCTGCGCTTCGGCAACGTCATCCCCAGATAATTGTATGTCGAAGAAGATTTCAAAACCAGGCACGCGCTTCCCCTCCGCGTTTAGCCATGGCTACGGGAAGCCGCAGAATGGAAAATCTTCCCCCTCCCGGACGAAGCGTCCGTTTAGGGTACCCCAGATGGGCCTATGCATTAACTCAAATGGCTTCCCGGCCTTCTTTGCTCTGGCCCTTCCGGTCATTTCTTTCCCTTTCCTCACCCAGTCTTCTTTGGTGGGCAGATAACCCAGTCCAAAGGCGTGAGGGTTGTATGGCACTTCGGCCAACACTGAGACGCCCTTCCAGCCGCTTCTCCCTAATCCCATCCCGGGAGTATGTTTTAGCTTGTTCATGAGGTAGATAGATTGAGCACTAACGTACATACCCTCATTCACAGCGATGACATTCTGCACCACTTGAGCCTCGGCCAAAGTGAACCCCGACAAAAACACATCCTCCGTGCCGTGCTCGATCTCCAAGACAGGTGTGGACACTTCCGGTGGCGGATGGATTGATGAATTCCCAAAAACGATCGCTACCCCTTTCCCGTGAGGGTACTTTAGCATTTGATGTAGAGTGGAAGAGACTGCTTTGACCTGGTGCAACCACGGTCGCCCCAAAAGTAGGTTAAAGGTTGCGGGAACGTCCAAGATATGAAATTCGATGTTGTGTTGTCCTGGACCAACCTTGGTTTGAATTTTAACAGTCCCCATCACTTCTCTGCTGGTATTGTCGTATGCTCTGATCACTTGGGTAGTTGGGACGAAGTCCACGGGCTTTAACCCGATTGCATATGCCGTTCTGGTCGGGCAGACATTAATCGCAGACCCGGTATCAACAAGTACCACCGGTATCCACTTATCTCTACATTCCACAGAAATATAGAGAGGTTTGTTATGATTTGTGCCCTCAAGCGGTAGCTCCTTGTCCGAAAAGGTTAATGCCGGGGAACCTCCTCCCGGAAAAACCAGCCCAACCAGCTGTTCAGGCGTGGTGTCTATGGAGAGTTTGGACTTGTCCATAGCAGATAGGACAGCTTCGCTATGTACTCGTGATGCCATTAGCAGTCCCCAGATGGAGATGTCTGCTTGTATCTTTTTTAACTGTTTTAGCACAGCTTCATCTTCAATCTGCTTCTCCTTCTGTTTCTCCGCTTCTCTATCCTTCCCGGATGCCTCGGGTTGGTCCAGGTGTGGGGGTTTGAAGTACCGCCCACTTCTTGTCATATGGTCAACCTCATCGAGGTACCAAGTGTCATCCGGTTGATTATTCCCCCAGTCTTCATCCGTGTGGGCAAGACATAAGTCATCGTCTTCCCACCACATTTAATCGGCAGCCAACAGACACCTGTCTGGCTCCGGTTTAGTTGCACACACAGTACTCCCTGTCCACATGCTTGCAGCATTCTCTATCTTCGTGCACACAGCACTTTCAGTCCCCTCAGGGCCTTTAGCTTTCCTAATTCTCTCAGCCTCCTCAAACTTTTCTCGTTCCAACTGCATCAGTACAGCTGTTTCTTCAACAATTCCCGTATCCATAATGCCCATGTCCCGAGCGGAATTCTTAGCACCGGCGCTCTCCGGCGATACAACTTGACTTTCAGCCATTCCGGCCACAACTGATATTTCTGCCCCTGCCGGGCTCTGTTCTGGTTGGGCTTCCCCCACTGCATCTGGTTGATCCTCGAGCTATCCAGTGGCCTCCGCTGATCCCTCATAATCGTACCAGTTGATTGACGTATCCCCTAGTTCTTGGTCATCGAAAAATTGCAAGTTGGCAAAGTCCTCCTCTACGGCTGTCAGATCATCTGCCTATAGCCCAGATCCATCCCCCCGGATCATGCATAGCTCTCCTGTCTCTGGCAATTCTATACCTAGCCCAATTCGGCTCGTTGATAGGATGTACTTGCTTGGATCATAGGCTCCCCCAGCAAAACTCTGTCTAGTCCCAGATTCAACAATCTCATTCTCTCCCAAAATCTGCCCTGCCCCGTCTTCGACGGTCACCACCATCGGTTCTAGTTGGGTTTTGGAGATGTCCACCATGCACAAGAAATCAGTGCAATCAGGGAGGAGCACCTCCGGCTTGGGTAGGTGGGTGGGCGTAATATAGATACTAGGATCGTAAGATGCGACCCCAGTCTGGATAAAATTAATTCTGTTGAGAGGGGGAGGTTGGTTATATGGTGGGAGAGGGTTGGTTGTGACATTGGGTTTATCAGGAGGCGCGATCACCTGTTTGTCAATAAGATCTTGGATCTCATGACGCAATCTGTAACAACGGTCTGTGTCGTGACCGTGTTGTTGGTGGTACGCACAGTATTTTGCTGGGTCATAAGAGGGGGGGAGTGGATTCGGTAATGGCTTTGGCTCCAGGGGTTTCAAATGATTTTTTCTGATCAATATTCCCAGAACTTTGGTCAAGGGCATATATAGTGGGGTAAAGGTTCTTTGGCCTCGCGGTTGGAATCTGTTGGTTTGTGTGTTACTTCCGGATGCGCCGGAGAAGGGTGTGGCAACCATGGGCCTTGGAGGAGGAGGGGGAGTGGTGGTGACCATACTAACTTCCGAGGCTCTCGTATTTGCAGCGCCACTCGGGCCCGCATTGTTGTTACGGTTGAACGTCCTCCTCGGTTGTTCTCTGTCGTGGTCAAACAGACCTTATTTCATTGCATCTTCGATTTGCACCCCCATCTCATGTAAATCTGCGAAAGTAGGGAAGGGGACTACCATCATTCTCTGCATCAACTTTGGGTGGAGATTGCGCACAATCATCCGGATTTGATCTTTATCAGTGGGCCTTAAAGTCATCATTGACGCATTTGCCCTCCATCGGATCACAAAGTCCGAGAAAGTTTCCTTGGGCTCTTGCCTTGTCGTTTCGAGATCACGAGTTGTGATCTCGATCTGAGTGTTGTATGAATATTGCGCGACAAAGGCCTCAGCCATTTCATCCCAATTCTTTTTCACTTCATCTTGTAACTTTGCGTACCAGTGGGCGGCCACACCCGACAGGGTTCGGCCGAATAGTGAAAGCTTCTGTGGTCGTGTTAGGCCCATTGGGCGCAAGATGTCTGCAAACAGTCAGAGATGGACCATAGGGTCGCCGGACCCGTCAAAGCGGTCGATTTGTGGCATTTTGAACCTATCGGGGAGTGTTACGGCCTCCTCGGTATATCCGTCTTCGATATCCGGCATAGCCTTGACCCCTTGGGATTTCTTAAAGAGTTTCTCAAGTTTGCTCAATTTCAGAGCTGTATGATCAACCTCGACCTCGAAGGGAGAGTCCGGGTGATTGGGTGTATGAATCTTGGACAATTGTGGTGGAAGCGGGGGCGGAGCTGGCCCCGTTGGAAGATTCGTGTCCTCTTGCAGATTCTGGATAGTCGGCACAGTATTCTGGGTGTTTGGAGGAGCGTTCTGAACAACAGGTGTCTGCTCAGGTAATGGAGCCCCTGCCGGAGGAGGAATTTGGTGTGAAGCAGATGCTGTATTCTGTTGTTGCAGTCTGGTAATCAGCTCAGCCTGCTGGGTCATAATCTCAGCTTGTTGCTTAGCGAGTTCATCCCGGCGAACGGCATCCTGTTGCATGGCCCGCATGGTTTCCTGCATTTGGCGCATCATCTCCTCAACTCCTGTTGGTGCCGTCATACTGTTTTGATTTGTCTGAACTACTGGCAGATTTGTCTCAATGGGGATCTCAATCCGACTGTCCACTGATGGGGGAAACCACTGTTCTGGTGATCTCTGTTCAGATACACTGCGCTTTTTCTGCTTCCTTCTGGTAACAGGGGGTAGAGAATGGAACACTGGCTGTCCGTCGATTAGATCCTCAGATCGATGGAGTCGACGACCTCGTGTCCAAAGTGCTTGGGGAATGCCTGCTGGGTTGGAAGCAATTGTGCTAGAACTGACCTAGCAAAAGATAAATAAAGCGAAAAGGAAATAAATAAACAGATAAACGGACAACATAACAGCTTAAAATAAAATGCATGACACACAGCCGGGCATAATCAACACACAGTCAATAAGCTGAACACACACTGTCCTCAAACACTGATTATTATCCCTGTATCACTGTCTCCTAAAACAGAATCTGATACCCGCAGATAGCTGATTCTCAAATACTGGCTGATGCCGCAGGCCTGATACCCAAACTCATGTACTGAACTGATGCCCGCAGGCCTGATACTGACAATACTGAACTGATGCCCACAGGCCTGATACCCAAACTCATATGCTGAACTGATGCCCGCAGGCCTGACTCCTAAACTCATATACTGATACATGCATTCCTGTAGAGACGCACTCTAAAGAACATAACAGATAAGTGAGAGCCAAAACACCCCTATGTTGGGGTAGGGTTTCCCTGTCCTATTTTGTCGGGAGCTAGGGTTTCACTACGCACAGCGGTTTCAAACAACCTATAAACGGGTAAGCAACCTGTCCTAATTTGGAATGGTCACTAAGGATCCGAATATGCACTAGGTCGAATGGTCAAAGAGGGTGCCCCGGTAAAACCGGGGTTTTTGTTCCCATACTGGCAGAGCCCACAACCGGTCAGCCTTATGGTCATGCCTTGACAAGACAAGCCTCCGGCAAACCGTTCAGGAATAGCAGATGGCAAACACGGTGTCCTAGGCGCACCAATGCAAATGCAATGCAAAGAAGCACACAAGTGTAGTCAAAAACAGATATCACGAGCTCGAGTCAAGTTCTCTAAATCCCCAGCAGAGTCGCCAGAAACTGTAACAAGCCCGCGGGGGACCTCGCTACAGCTCGGACTCGACTTTTTGTCAGTCACGGTTCTAAGTCTGAACCAAAGAGTCCAAATCCGGCAAATCGTTTTTGAGAAAACAGATTTTTTTGAAAGAAGTGCCAAACATGGACTGCTTTGCCAGATGCAGAGTCGCCACCTAAATATTTTATTTTGGGAAATTTAGGAAACCCTGACTCGGTGCCAAAAGGCCACGTGTCCGTCATCACCAAAGTTGCCTCGGCTCGGGAACTTGGGTACGATTGGGGAAGGTCACTTCGTGAGCACCCCCGCTCGCCCGGTCATAGACCGGCCTCTACTGACCATGATATCAATTTTTGAAAACATTGTGAGTTCTTATTCCAGTTATTAGCCTAGGTTACTATGTGATGCGCACAGCATACAAGTATAGACTGGATCGCCTGAATTGGAACAAAACATTTCATGTTCGTTTTTGAAAATGGTTTGCTACCCGCAGGTAGGCTTGAAACATTTGATGATTTACTCCAATTCAGATAACCCAACCTTCACCCACAGGCATTCAGGCAGTTATATCACATAGGCATTTAGCATCATGGTAAGCATGCTATTTATGGCAGTCACTCACACGCATGCAGGGATGCTAAAGCATAAAGCTTACCGGGTACTCCAAGCCAAAACAGAAACTCATTAGATTTTTATGCATGATCCTAACTATACAGAAATGCCTAATGCAACACATGCAAAATGCAACTATAGCAGGCTCGGCTATTCTAAGATGGTATATGAAATGCTACAACTATCATGTATTCAATTTAGAATTAAAAAAATACAATGCAGTTAGTATGATGCGCCGAGCCCGGTGCATGCAATACAGATGAATGAATGCAAACTTGCTGTCATACTGTATGCTGATTTAAACATGCCCTAATCTAACCATCAAAAGCGGATAAATAAAAGGGAAGAAAGACGTGGGGTTGGAAGACATACAACACACACACGCACACTTATTACAGTTGTCCCCTCGCGCAGAGGGTCCGAATAAATATACAGTCCCGAATAAAAGAATATTACAGTCCGAATAATACAGTCCAAATAATATACAAATTTCTAATTAATTAAGAAATTAACTAAGAAAGCGGTAAAACTGGCATGCAAGCCAGGGACTGCCTTGCTTCTGATGGATGAATGCACATGAAAACACGGCTAAAACCTAACTCCATCATGGATAATCCGGAGTGTCGGTGACTGGGAATTGAGACACATTCTGTCACTCGGAGTACAAAATGTACCTCGTTTCCCGTGCCCGGGTTAACTCCTATCCCGAACACGATGCAATATGCATGACATGCAACTAAGATGCAATCCTAACATACACCATACTATGAAAACGAGATGCCTCGAAGTGCGTGCACCCAGGCACGCAAACCGAGAAAATAACAGAATGCAATCTAAGATACAACCTAGTATGCACTATGCTATGAAAATGAGATGCCTCGAAATGCGTGCACACGGGCACGCAAACCGAGAAAATGACAGAATGCAATCTAAGATACAACCTAGTATGCACTATGCTATGAAAATGAGATGCCTCGAAATGCGTGCACACGGGCACGCAAGCTGAGAAAATGACAGAATGCAATCTAAGATACAACCTAGTATGCACTATGCTATGAAAATGAGATGCCTCAAAATGCGTGCACACGGGCACGCAAACTGAGAAAATGACAGAATGCAATCTAAGATACAACCTAGTATGCACTATGCTATGAAAATGAGATGCCTCAAAATGCGTGCACACGGGAACGCAAACCGAGAAAATGAAAGAATGCAATCTAAGATACAACCTAGTATGCACTATGCTATGAAAATGAGATGCCTCGAAATGCGTGCACACGGGCACGTAAACCGAGAAGATGACATGCAAACATGATATGGGCTTATACCAACATGAGTGAGCCTCAGCCACACTCACATAGGATGCCAATGGATGAAAAATGACGTGCCTCGAAATGCGTGCACACGGGCACGCAAACCGAGGCAATGCATACGCAATGCAAATAACATGGAAATGGCATACAGAATGCAACATGGACTTATACTAACATGAGTGGGCCTCAGCCACACTCACATAGGATGCCGATGGATGAAAATGAATTGCCTCGAAATGCGTGCACACGGGCACGCAAACCGAGGCGATGATAGAATGCGATACAACGACATGAAAACATGATATGTACTTATACCAACATGAGTGAGCCTCAGCCACACTCACATAGGATGCCGGTGGATGAAAAATGACGTGCCTCGAAATGCGTGCACACGGGCACGCAAACCGAGGCAATGACAGAATGCGATGCAATGACATAGAAATGGAAAGCAATCATTCTAATAAAATTTCAGCACTAAAATACGGGAGAAAACAGTCCCAAAATGAGGCGAAATGACACTAAATGCATGGAATTGTCCCGAAATGCGAATTTAGGCACCCGAAATGGCCTATAGCTATGCCAAACATGCACAATATGGACATGTAATGCAGAGACAGAAGCTAGGCAGTCCCAAAAAAGGCACTTTCACAGTTATAAACATGGCCAAACAACAAACATAGGTAGGGCAGAAATGGCATGCAAGAATACGGGCCAAGAGAGGGGTAATGAAGCAAGTGATATAAGAAAAATCCAAACTGAAAAATTCCCTTCTACAACACTGAAGAGGGACCAAAAATATGCACATTTACAGTTTATGGAAGTCCCAAAATCAGTATACAAACATGATAGAAATGCGATGCAAAATGAGGCTCAAAAGTGGCTATAACATGAGGTATGCAAAATATTCACCAAACAGATAAAGACCCTTAATAAAACATGTAGAATGGGCCAAAATAAGCACTTTTTCAGAACTGTAAAATGGCCAAAAACAAAAGCATGATAGGCTAACTAAACATGCAAGAATGGGGAATAAAAGAGAGATATAACATGAAGTGGCATATGGAGGCCCCAAACCGTGAAAGGACCTAAATGAAAAATGAATAATGGACCAAAATAAGCACTTTTTCAGAACTGTAAAATGGCCAAAAACAAAAGCATGGTAGGCTTCCATTGCATGCAAAAATGGGACCAAAAGGGGAGTATAAAGGTAAGTTCAACATGGAAGTCCCAAATGGTGTTGAGCCCTTCTTCAATGTTGAATAGGGGCTCAAAATAAGCCTAATATCAGTTTACAACATGCTCAAAAACAGATTACTCATGGGCCAAAAATAGCATGCAAGATTATGACATATAAGAGGATCAATGAAGCAAGTGCATCATGGAGGGCTCAAACAGGGTTGAGCCCCTAATCAAAAGTGAATATGAGCTCAAAAGAGGGCCCCTTTCAGTTAGGGCCGGAGCTTGAAACAAAAAGCATATAGGGCTTACAATTGGATCAAGAAAAAGGGTCAAAAGAGTAGAAATGTTACTCACCCTTGAAGACTAAATCTTTTGTTGCTTCTTGGACCAATTTGCAGCTCCTTTAGCCTTTGAGAAGCTCTCCTTGTTGCTGGAAATGAAGTGGTGATGGTAGAGCTTGGTGGTGTAGAAGAAATGGTGATTAGGGACTTGGAAGTTTTTTAGGAAATGAGAGGGATAGAGAGGGATTTGTCTATGGAAGCTTGAAGACAATTTTTTCTAACCCCAACATATGATATGGCTTGTTGGTTATAAGGGCAAAAAAGGGGGTGTAAAGGTGGGGGAAAAGGAGGGCAACTTTCCCCCACAAAATATCCCCCGGATATTGATATTTTTTGGGGATTAAAGCTCCACAGCTGTAAAGTGAACAGTGCAAGGATCTCGGCCGGCCAGTTACTTTTGCTGAAGGTGGCCGGCTGGCTAGGGGTCAAAAGGGTCAAGAAGATTTAGTGGCCGGCCACCATTTTTTAGGGTCCTCCCATGTGTGTACATCACAAATATGTGGTTCAAAGTTGAAGAATGTGGGTCCAAGGGGTTCAACATTAGCCCGGAAAGAGGGGTTCAAAAGGGTCAAGCAACATTAGTGGCCGGCCACCAATTTTTAGGGTCCTCCCATGTGTGTACATCACAAATATGTGGTTGAAAGTTCAAGAAAGTGGGTCCAAGGTGTTCAACATTAGCCCGGAAGGAGGGGTTCAAAAGGGTCAAATTGAATTAATGGCCGGCCACCACTTTTTAGGGTCCTCCCAAGTGTGTACATCACAAATATGTGGTTGAAAGTTCAAGAAGATGGCCCCAAGGTGTTCAACATTAGCCCGGAAGTGTGAAAAACGGGCGCCGGAGGGCGTCGGAGGATGTATAACTGGTTGCTGCAACAATTACTGGCCTTTCACCCTTCTGTGACCTCCCTGGTGATAAAATAGAGGTACCTGCCAAAAATGAACGAAAACCGTTGCAAAACGAATGCTCGGGGACCAAAACGCGCAGTTCGAGGTCCCGAAAATGGGCTGTTAAGCACCGAAAGTGGCATTCGGCCACGAAGTGGGTTTCTCAGACCCCAGTGTCCCTCAAAAGGGATTAAATAAGATGTATGCCAAAAATCAGAACAAACGGAGATGGTTAGGCGGTCCCGAACCGAGGCACACGGCCAACAATCCCGAAAAACCGAAAACCGGACTCCGAAATGGGCAAAATGGCCTACGACCACAAAATGTAGCCTACGGACATTGAGAGATGGTCTACGGGACCTCTCCCTTCCCTCAGGAAAAGAAACCGAGAAAATCAAGCCTGGTTCGCAAACCGAGGCAAAGTACAAAAGAGGGTTCGGAAGTCCGGAGGCAGGGCTCACGGCCGCAACTCTGAAACTTCTGAACGAGCACATTATGCAACATTACCAAGCGCTCAATCAGTGATGTCTGAGTCTTAAAGTCGGTCAAAAACGAGGTGTCTACACCGGCCACCCGTGACAGATTGAGGACTTTTTGGTCTTTTCACCCATGGGTCTTTAAATATAGGACACAAGGGCTCATTTCCTCACTTCCTCATGTCCAAAATTTCTCCTTCTCTCTCTCTAGACACTTCTTCTCTCTAGATTTGGGCTTTCTACGTGTTTTCCAACGCCCAATGCGAAGTTTATTCACTAAACCCTCTTTGTTTCCTCCGTTTTGAACTGATTGAAATTTGATTTTGATGCATTTTCTTGGAGTTTCACCATTTGAGGCTTGTTCCTCTCGAGTTTCTCTCGGGTTTCGCGCCTTTTCTCGGGCTTTGACTTTTTTCTTCCACTTTCTCTCTCCTAAGGTTGACTTTTTCTAAGTTTGCCCTTTTTCCTCTGTTTTTCTTCATTTTTGACCACTTTCTCATCTTCTTTCCAGATGGCAAACGACATTCCACATGACGGAGCTCCCTTCGAGATTCCATCCTAGTTATCACCTCTGGCAATGATGGAGGCCGAACCTGAGCTTGAGATATTACCACCAGGAGTACGCCTCTTCGATACAGTGACATACCATCCTCGGACAAACGTACTGCCACCCAGGGGTATTAGGCATTTCAGAGAGTTCGCACAACGCGCGCCAGAGGACCTCTTACTGCGAGAGCCGGACTCCCATTTATCCCATGGCGCCACCGAGGTGTACACTGTATTCTAATGCTTTCTTCACTTTACATTGCATTTCTTGCTTTAACTATATTCCTTGCTTCAACTATATGCTTACACTTCATTTCTTACCTCTTGCTACATTTCTTGCCTTAATCACACTCTTGTACTATATTTCTTACACTTCATTTCATTTTCCTGTTCTCATATCATTGTATAGCACTATTCTGATAACAGGAGGACTCTCGCTCCATCAGGGGCTATGGTGCCACAACAGTGAAGGACTGGTATATGAAGCTCCCTGCCGACATATGCTACATTATCAATGAGGCTGGCTTTGGCCTGTTCTGCACTGGGCTATCGCGCCATATCGCGAGTCGATCACTTTTTGGCGCATTGGTGGAGCGGTAGTGGGATACCACCAACTCCTTCCACTTCTCTACCGCCAAGGAGATGACGATGACTCCCTATGACTTTTGCATGCTCACAGGCATAGGAGTAGGGGGTGATCCGATCCCTTATGACATGGATATGGGCGAGTGGGAGGCCGTCTGGCTACACTTACTAGGAACATGCCTACCTCTCTTCCAATCGGCCATGGTTCGATACAGCTAGTTCATCGAGCACTTCCGCGGGAGAGAGCCATAGGCCCTAGAGGAGACTGAGCATTACGCCTGGGGCTTTTTGATGTTCCTCTTCGGTACCACCTTGTTTGTGAACAGGTGGAACACCATAGGGTTGTATCTACTGAGCACTCTGGTGACCCTACCTCAGGTCCGACTCTATGACTGGGGAGGAGCTGGGCCTCGCCACACTATATGGCTATATGAGCTCGACATCCCGCAGGAGAGGAGACAGGGTTGGAGGCTATTAGAGAGCCTAGGAGGTATGCTTTACATCACTGCTTTACATTTCCTATCTTCTATTTTTGTGCTTTCTGCTTTGCACCTTCTGTACACTACATACTGCATTCTTTACATCTACACACTACGCTTTCTGCATCGCACATTCTGCATTCTCTATTTCTATACACTGTATGTTGTATTATACACTCTATATTCTCAATAACTGTACTTTCTATACACTGTACTATACATTCTGCTTTCTACGTTCTGCATTCTGCATTCTCTGTATCTGTACTTTGTTTACTCACTATTGCCTTTTTCTTGCAGCTCTGGGTATATACATATTTCCCAACCCTTGCTTCAGAGCCAGAGGTGGAGATGCCCCCTGTTGTACCGTACTCTCATCAGTACGATGGCAGATGCCTGAGGAGGACTCGGGAGACATTCTCATTCTTCTGCCGGTACTTCGACACAGTGACTTCGGATGAGGTAACCCAAACTCACAGTTATTTTTGTTTTATCAACAACTGACGATGACTAACAATCTGTATATTCTATGTTTGCAGATCACTTGGCAGCCTTGGATGACGATGCCAGCTGGAGTTAAAGACCAGTACACTAGAGCCTGGGGGGCCTCCCGTTTTTGGCTTCTGCTGGAGGGCCCAGTTTGCCGAGCTTGGTTTCTAGGCTAGCGGTTCGTGAGCCAAACTGTGGGTTTACCTGAGCCGGTAGTTCCCATGACGCCTCCAGCATCTATGAGGGCTACGAAGAGCCTCTTATTCTAGGAGATGATCCAGTTCACGGAAGGCTTGGATGCCGACTACTTCCACGATGAGGGAGATTATTCGACATTCATCCAAACACATATCATGCCTCCCTTGACGGGTGCTCATGCAGGCAGAGCAGCAGGTGCCCCCATGGCAAGTAAGACTCAAGCGACGAGGGCCAGGACAGGAGGGGTTTCTCCTATTGGACAAGCTACCGGTTGGCTAGAGATCCCGACCATGCCGACATGCTAGAGACTGGCCTAGATGTCCTACCAGATTCCGATCGAGCCGGCAGAGGCTGGGCATAGATACATCCGAGCTCGCGATGCACCTCCGGTATGTACCACATTTTCTCCAGCTTTTCATTTTCTTTCCGATATTTGTTCCTTCCGTATACTGATCATTCCCAATACATTTACAGGCATCCCCGGAGTACACTGAGGGACTGCTCAAGCTACTGGCTTTGTTGGAGAGCATGACATTGAGGAGGGTGGCACTGCTCAGTCTCCATGGCATCCAGGTATTCTCCCCTATTTTTTGCTCGCATTTCAGCATTTTCCACACTGTTGTGCACATCATTCTCACTGAAGCATTGATACTCATATCACAACATGCATTTTTCCCCTTGTCATATCACACAGATATGCTGCACTGATACACTGCACTGTATTTGTACTGTATCTGGCTCATTGCATTCCACCACTTTCATCATATTGTATTTACAACTATACATTGTATCTGATATGCCAATACTGCATCTTTTTAGGTTTTGATGGCACCAAGAGCACCAGTGGCAGCGACTACACCTGCACAATCACCACCTCCTCCAGTAGCAGAGAGGAGGGAGAGACGGGCTCCAGCACGCAGCCGAGAGGAGCGTCATGGTCGAGACCAGAGGAGCCCCTTGGAGCCAGTGTTGAGTGACGACGATGTTGAGACCAATGGCTCTGGGAAGGCAGCGAGTTTGCAGTCTAAGTCTTCCGGGAGTGAAGATGATAGCAGCTCGAGATCTGGAGGTGATGCTGAGTCAGGTTCTGGAGCAGAGAGCGGAGATGATTCCGATTCTATCTCGGCATCTGAATCAGACAGCAGTGCTAATGGAGACAGCTCTGAGTCTCCACCCAAGAAGAGAACGAAAAGGGCCTTTTGAGCCTGAGATGACTGGCGCTGATTTATTTGTATTTTGCTTTGTTTCTTTTTGTTAGTAGTATTAGCACATGTATAGCTTTAGGAAGTTCTGTTTTGCTTTAAAACTTGTACTCCTCTTTTGTAAAAAGCCATGATCGGAATAAAAACTCCTCTTTTGTATAGCTTTAGTTTTTTTATGAAAAATATGTTGTATTTTGCATCATGAGCACCACATTTGCATGAAATGAACAGGGAATTGAAATGGCCAAGAATGCTTGATTAAAATAAAACGCTTAATCGAGTAATGAACCGACCAACAACCAAAATACAAAATGCAATATACAACTCGATAAACAAAACAACTCAATACAACTTGATATACAAAATAACAATAATTCAAATACAAATACAAGGAAAGACTAAAACAAAAGCACAAAAGACCACCCAAAACAAAAAAAGAAAGCGAGACAAAACACAAGCTACCCACACTTTCCAACACACAGGTGGGCAGTAGGCCAAAAGGGAGGCAGCCAGCTAGAGGAAAAAGGCTGCCGACCACCAACAGTGGCCTGCCAGCCATCAGAAGTGGCATGCCAGCCACCAATGCACAGAACCCCCAGATTGTTGACAGTTGGCTTCCACTCACTGCCTTATCTTCTACAAAAGCTTCAACTTCGTCATTTCTTCGCCAAAACTTATTCCAGCTATTGTTTTTGCCACAAATGAAGCCATTTCTTGCCCAAAACCTCACAGATTGGATTGCGACTTTGGACGGCTCAGAAAATATGACTTTTTGGGGATTCGGCATAAACACACTTTTTTCGTTGAGTCAGAATCCACTTTGTTTTCCATTTCTTCATGCTGCAGCTAGGTACTGGAACCCGATTACACACATCTTTAGCTTCAGGGGACAAGAAATATGCCTGACAATTGAAGAATATCAGGTGTTAATGGAATCCCTGTGCGATGAGGAGATCATGCCTCAGCCCCGTTTTGGCCACGCCCAAGCTTTGAAATGGATGTGTGGACTCACTATGTACGAGGCTCGATCTTTGATCCATAATGGAGAACTGGATATTCCCAGTCTGATTCACCAATTTCTAACGTCGATGACAGAGGTAACCTTTTTTGGCAGGGTTTTTGACAACACGCCCTTTGCTTATGTTTGCTGGCACATTTCCTTCTTGCCTCTAGTTTCGGAGGGTCTAGCATTCAGCTGGTCGAAGTGGCCCAAGGTTTGAAAGAAGGCAAGAGTTGCATTGGCTTGGTGCTGGCCGAGACTTTAATGGGCTTAGACACCATCCATCGGCGAGAGACCACCAATTTCACGGGGAGTCCACTACTTCTGTAGGTAATGTTTCCCACCCTTTCTTATATGTGTTTCTCACATCACTCAGCACTCATGCTCTGTTTTTCTCTCAAAGCCCTTTTCTCACTTTTCTTTCAACATACATCTCTCTATTCTTTACTCTCTCTTTTCTTTCATCCCTTCCCAGGTGTGGCTTATGGATAAGTTGAAGGTAGTGGACTCTTGCCCTACATACTCAGCTTGAGCATACTTCTTCCGCCACCAACTACTGGATTTCCCCAACGAGGGGTGGTGGTGCCAATGGATGTACAACAAGTCTACTGCTAACATAGCCTGGCATTACCCTTGGCTTAATCTGACCGAAATGAGCTACAGCATGACTCGGCAACTTGGCATACAGCTGATCGGCCTGACTTACTGTGTATTCTACTTCCCTTTCTGGTTCAGGCATCAGTTTGGTTATGATCAGACTCGCCTAGAGGAGGGGATAGAGTACCCGGTTTAATTCCCCATCTGAGGTTCATATTTGGCTAGGTACCTCACTACTTGGAGTACGAGAGAGCTTCTGGCCCTTGCCCTTAGTTTCAGTTACGCCCTTTCCGGCGAGTGTCTAGCTTGGCTCAAGGATGAGGCACAAACCGGGCCCACTTTGGCATCAGAAGCTTCTACAAGCACAGGCAGGGGACGCACAAGCGAGGGACGCAGGAACACCTGACTCATCTATGCCCCTAGTTTATTGCTTTGATCTTTCTTTTCAAATTTTTCGATATAATAAAATCAACTTTGATTTGTATCAAGAGTCGAAGAACTTTGTATTGAAATCAATGAAATTAAAGTTGTAAGCACTAAAAAATTTTCTTTTGGTCCAAAAATGGTCCAAGTTGTAAAAGGTAAAATTTGAACAAAAACAAATTTTATCAAAACTTTTCAAAAACATTTTTGAAAAGGATCACCACTTGACACACATAGAATCAATCCTCTAGATGTACAACCCTGTGGTAGCCGAATAAATAGAAGAATCGGAAGGTGCGTACCCCAGAAATCAGATATTATTCGGCTCCATATTGCGTGACTAGGATGCCGAATACGTTAGGAAGGCCGAATAGCCGGAGATCAGTAGCTCTGAATAAATAAAAAGGGAATAGGGTAAAAGTAGGCTCAGGCCCCGAGGCCCAAAAAGCAAGTTTAAATACAAGAACCACAGATTTAGAAAGGTATGTAAGAATCACTTCACTTAACTTAGTAAACAAGCTATCCTGAGTGTCTGAACTGACTTATCTGTCGGAGTGCTAATTCCAGCACCCCCGACCGGAGTGTTTGTATCTTTTCAGGTGACTAGCTGAGGATCACTAGCGTCTCCCTGGATCTGGAGAGTACTTCCAAACCACTTCTCCATAATTGGCGCCGTCTGTGGGAATACTCAAATACATCCATGGCAGGCGTGACTGAAGATCCTCCGATAGCCACTGACGAGACCATATAGAGAGATCACCTCACTCCAGCAAACTCGCTTGGACCAAAAACCATCGCAGCAAGACTTGCCTTAGACCTTTGCTCATCTTTAAACCCAACGTAAAAGACAATACAAGCGACCATGGCACAAGTTAGGCAAACCAAACAGAGGTTGGACAACATCATCGCTGAGAACGAATGCCTTCGTCGCGATCTGGCCTCAGAAATAGAAAAATCCAAACAAATAGTGCGCCAGGCTTCTGAGCGACCCCCGAGGGCAGATGATCGACGATCTTGAGCCCGACAGCAAGAAACTAACAGCCGCTATACCTCAACAGATCATCTTGAGGAGTTGGCCAAGGACGAACGTCTCCAACAATGCGTACGGAGGGGTGCGATCAAAACACCTGCCCTTCCGAAGGATGCATTTTCGCTTGACACCGTCTACATGATATACAGCCTGCCAGCAGCCCCGGCCGTACATGCGATCCAATCACATCTAGGCCCCCAACAGCAACTCACGCCAGCAAAGCGGCCCCGAGAAACTCCAAGTATCACCTTTGACGACTCTGATTTGATCGGCTTAACACTCCCTCACATCGATCCATTGGTTGTTGAGCTACGCGTAAACCGGTTCATCGTCGAACGCGTTCTTATCGACCAGGGCAGTACTTCGGAGGTTATGTATTATAAAACCTTCATCAAACTTGGATTCAACGAGTTAGACCTGAGTCCGGCTCCTTATCCACTATTCGACTTCAATGCCAATCCAGAGTATCCATTGGGAAAGATCAGCTTGCCCGTCCGAGCAGGTTCCAGAACGGTGGATGTGGAATTTTTGGTCGTCAGGCTGCCATCACCGTACAATCTCATCATGGGGCGATCGTGATTGCATACCTTGCAAGCCGTCCCAAGCACTTATCATCAACTGCTACGTTTCCTAACAAAACACGGCATTGAGCAAATCCGCGGCTCCCAGAATTCAGCACAAGCATGTTATCTCCTTGCCGCCAAAATGCCAAAGGAACTGCAAGTAAACTACATTGAGGTGCCGAATCGGGAGATCTTGGATGACGTTGGGCGGCATCCAAATGAGAAGGCCACGAAAAGTTTAGACCGAGTTGACATCGATGGAAGCCCGGAAAAGTTCTTCATGATCGGCGCTTCTCTGAATCAGGCCGACAGGCAGCAGCTGACCTCTTTCTTGCTCAACAACCTTGACGTCTTTGCGTGGACTCCATACCAAATGCCGGGAATAGACCCGTCAGTTTCACAGCACCATCTGAATGTTGATCCCAAATGTAAGTCGATCATTCAGAAAGGCCGGCGGTCAGCCGCGGAGAACACTGCCGTCGTTGTTGAGGAGGTAGACAGATTGCTTGACGCCGGGGCAATTAGAGAAGTCACTTACCCTACGTGGCTCTCCAATACAGTGGTGGTGAAGAAGAAAAATGGGACTTGGCGAGTGTGCGTCGATTTCACGGATCTGAACAAAGCTTGCCCCGAAGACTGTTTTCCTCTACCCAGAATCGACCAGCTTGTCGATGCGACGGCACGCCATCAACGCATGAGCTTCCTCGATGCTTACAGAGGCTACCATCAAATCGCCATGCATCCAGATGACCAGAACAAAACTACATTCCTCACCCCAAGAGGAACCTACTGCTACAAAGTTATGCCTTTTGGGCGGAAGAATGCAGGGGCAACCAACCAAAGGCTGGTCACCGCCATGTTCAAAGAGCAACTCGGCCACACTATGGAAGTATACATCGACGATATGGTAGTCAAGTCCAAAGAAGAACAGAATCATATAGCCGATCTAGAAAAGACATTCAGTATCTTACGCAAATATAGAATGAAACTGAACGCTTCCAAGTATGCGTTCGGAATCGGCTCTGGCAAATTCCTGGGTTACATCGTCAATCACCAAGGAATCGAAGCCAACCCGAGGCAAGTCACAGCAATCTTGGAACTCGGCTCCCCCCGTTTAGTAAAAGAAGTCCAAAAGTTGATGGGGATGGCCGCTGCACTCAACAGGTTCATCAGTCGGTCTACAGATCGCCGCCGACAACTCTTTCAGACACTACGGCAGGGTAAGGTTTTTGAATGGTCCGCCAAATGCAAAACAACTTTCAACGGACTCAAGACCTACCTCCGCTTAGTACCTCTCTTGACAACACCCGCCGCTAGTGACCCGCTCATTCTATATCTGGTAGTTTCCGATAGGGCCGTCAGCGCCGTACTGCTAAAAGAGGAGGAGGAGGAGCAACGACCAGTGTATTATGTGAGCAAGGCAATGGTTGACACCGAAACACGCTACCTTCCGCTGGAAAAACTCATCTTAGCCCTAGTCACGGCGGCAAGAAAACTGATGCATTACTTCCAGGGACATAGCATTGGGGTACTAACAGATTATCCCCTCCGATCAGTACTACAGAGTGCAGAAGCATCAGGAGGTGTTTCAAAATGGGCTCTTGAACTCAGCCAATATGACATTCAGTTTTTACCTAAAACCGCAATCAAGGGGCAGGTGTTGGCCGACTTTTTTGCCGAAGTCACCGGCAAGCTTGCCAACCTCAAACTGACGAAGTTCGACTAAAGGCTGAAGTTCGACCAAACCCGAACTGGAAAATTTATGTCGGGGATATTTGGCAATTATACTGTGATGGATTGTCTAACCAAAGGGGCAGCGGCGCTGGAGTTGTAATCATGTCTCTAGACGGCGCAGTAATTGAGCAGGCCGTCAAGCTTGGCTTCGAAGCATCAAATAACGAAGCCGAATACGAAGCCCTTCTAGCTGGTCTGCGGAATGCGCACCTTCTTGGCGCTCGGCGTCTGCTTGTGTTTTGTGATTCAAAATTGGTAATCAGTCAGCTAAAGGGGGAGGACGCGGCAAGAAACGACCGTATGGCAGCCTACATGAAAATGGCCAATTCCTTGCTGGCAAAATTTGACCATCACAAATTGAACCAAATAACACGCGACTGTAGACACCCCATTTTTGACCATCCTCAAGACTTGGACGTCACCGTTTGAACACCCGGTGATCATCCATGTTTGTGTTCGTTTGGAGTTCCTGGAGGTCTCGGCTACGCGCCTTGCCACAGGATCTCCAAACTCGACTGTTTAGTGTATGGTTTTGCACCAAACACTTGTGTTTTGCCTTGGAGAGGCAGGGAATGCCCTGTAAGGCATCCCCACACATCACCGGCCATGGCCAGAGGCCACCGGCTGGTGTTTTGTTTCCATCGGCAATGTGTATTGCCGGTCGGCATTCTTTGTTGCCGGTCGGCAGTCAATTTTGTCAAAATGGCAATTTTGAGCAGCCGACTACTGTTCATCTGCTTTTGCAGATATTTTAATACAGCTGGCTTGCATTTTGTTCCCCTCCATACGTGTATGGAGGGATCGCTTCCTTGTTAGCTTCTTGAGTAAGCTTTACAAGATTGGCTTCTCTATAAGAGGAGCCCTCCTTTCTTGGCTTTAGGGTTAGACATTTTATAGAGAAAAGACATTGTTAGAAGCTCTGGTTCTAAGGTTAGAACTTATATACATTTTATCTCTATATCTCTCTCTCTTGAGTGTTCTAGGCGTATTTGTTCATAGTATTGCACACAAACACCTACCATTACACCTTTCCTTGGCTATTGAGGTTCTAAGGGATTGTTTTCAGAGTTTTGGAGCTAGTTTGGAGCTTAAGAAGTTGCTAGAGCTTCATTTGTGAAAGAAGTCTACAAGGGTAAGAAACTAGTCCCTTTATTCCCCATTCTTGCATACTATTTTTGCCTATCTTAGAACTTTTTTTTTGAGCTTAGTATATAATATAAAAAATTTCTTTTTTTGGGCCCTCTAAATAGTTTGTTTAGAGTGTTTTGTGGTTTGGAGGTGTTTGACCCCTCTTAGGCCTTGAGAGGCCCCATTTTGTGCTATTTTGAGTGAGGTCCGGGACCTTGGTGTTTGGGCCTCCTCACCACTGAAATCTTGAGGGATTTCAGAGGTGAGGATGGTGCCTTGAGGTCCTAGGGAGGAGAGGGCCACCCCCTCTCCTTGTTGTCCTTGAAAAGGACCATTTTTGGCCTTTTGAGGGAGCACCTAGCTAAGCTTCATGTTGACCATGCCTTAGCTGATTTTTGTGCTTATTATGTCATAATATGCCTCTGTCTTTAGTTGGTTTTGGTACACCATGCATGCTTAGCATACCTACCTTGTAATGCCATGTTTAGGCCTTAACATGCCTTAGGTTGTAAACCATTGTTCAAGCATGTTTTAGGTCTAGCTTTGTGAAGCTTTTGTGCTTATTTTGCCATGCTAGAGGTCTGTCCTTAGGCATTTTGGTCGGCCATGACGTGTTTAGTATAGCCCCTTTGCATTTTGGCTTGTTGGCCTTAAGTATGTGAGGGTATAGCATGCGTTACTTGCCTTGATTTAATGGTTTGGCACCATTTATGGCATCATTTCAGTCCCCTTAGCATGCTTGTATGCTTGCCTTGGATGCCTTATGAGCCTGTGTGGTATGCTCCTTGAAAGTGCATTTGTGCATGCTTTTGAATTCAAGTCATTTAGATGCCATCTAAGTGGTCTTTTGGGCTTTATTTTATGTGCTAAAACTCTGTTTTTGGTCATTTAAGTCTTGCCATGTGCGGTCATATCAAGTGTAGTTCAATACTTTATTGGCTTGCCTTGAATGCTTGGGCCATTTGTTGCATGTTTAGCCTATCTTGTTTGCTTGGTTTGGCACCATGTTCTTGCATGATTTTCAGAGCTTAATGCATCCCCCTCTGTCCATGATTATTCCCTTTTAAGTGTGCTTAAAAGTAGTCCTTTGATGCTTAAGCGTTTAGGCCTTAACATGTGCATATGTGTATGTGTGTTTAGTCCTCATTTCATAGCACTTATGGCCACTGTTTTGGACCTAACTTAGAGCCGTCCAATTAGTGTAAGTCCATCCCTTGTATGCCCTTCAAGTGCTATTACATTATCCCATGTTTGCATGCTTTGGTTGTGTATGTTGCATGCTTGAAATCACTTGCATTTGGCATGCATTCCCTTGGTCAAATTACTAGCATGTTGCATGATCAAATCACATCTTGCATGCTCTAAGTAGTTTGCATAGTTGTGGCATGCTTGTTTGCCTTGTTGCTTAGGTTGTGTACCTAATGTGCATTGCATGTTTGCATGTTCCCTTTTATACCATGTTACATGTTAGTTAACATTGAACATGCATATCTTGTCCCTTGATTTAGTGATAGGGATTGGACCCCTTTGGTTTGTTGGTTTGCATTGCACTTGACATCAAAATGTGCACACTTGGTCCCTTTGGCCATCACGCATGGAAATGCGCGATTGATGGTCCGAGAACCAAGAAGCATGTCCCTTTGAGTCACTAACACGATAAGGGACATGATTGGTGCATACATTGCTTGAATTGCATTGCCATGCTCTGCCTTGCCCTCTGTTGCTATCAATTGCAGATTCTGCAGGAACTTTCTGCCGACCGGCAATTCTAAGTGCCGACCGGCAATCTTTCCTGGGCTGATAGCTTCACCAACAGCCGGTGATCACATACCACTGCCGGTGGCCATTCTACTCAACCGGTGGTGTCTCCCAATGTCCAGGGAAGCAATTCTGAGACTTTTATAGTCTTCAAAGAGGCAGAGCAAGGAAAAGAGAGGCAGCCTATGCATGGCAGTGCACTTCCGAGCAAGACCCGAGCACGCGCAAATCGAACCCTCTTCCCGAGGCCCTTTTATTGCTTTTCTTGTGCTTAGTTAATTTGTTAATTAATTAGGTGATTTGTAATAATTAATTAGCTTGCGAGTTAGTTAATTTGTATTATTCTTTCGGTCCCTCCGAGCGAGGGCGAATTTGTAATAAGTGTGGGTGAGTGTGTGCATGTCTTCCAACCCCCACTTCTTTCTCCCTTTTACTTACCTGCTTTGATAGTTAGTAATAGGTCTTGTTTAAATCAGGATACCTTATGCTGCGCATGCGTGCATCCATGCATTTGTCTCGCACGCACCGGGCTCAGTACATCATGCTAACTGCATTTGTACTTCAATTCCAAATTGAATACGTGCATCAACTGATTGCATTTCACATGCCATGTTTAGGTTAGTCGAGCCTACTCTAATTGCATCCTGTATGTGTTGCATTAGTCAATTTGACATGAACTAGGACCATGCATGTTGGCTAACTAGTTTATTGTTTTGGCACGGAGTACAATGTAAGTATTTTCATGCTTTAGCATATCGCATGCGTGTGGATGCTATCATGACGGCATGCTTACTATGTGGCTCGATGCTTATGTGATAAACTGTTTGGATGCCTGTGGGTGAAGGTTGGATTGTCTGAGTTGGAAAACTCGTTGAAATCCGTATTTTAGCCTACTTGCGAGTAGCAAATTCGAAAGTGTTTTCCAAGACAAACGGATATGCAATGCTTATTCCCAAATTAGGCAATCTAGTCTATACTTGTGTGCTGTGCGCATAACATAGTAATTCTAGGCTAATAACTGGAATAAGAACACATAACATTTTCAAAAACGGATATCATGGTTAGTAGAGGCTGATCTTCGGATCAGGCGAGAGGGGGTGCTCATAGTTGACCTTCCCCGATCGTACCCAAGTTCCCGAGCCGAGGCAACTTTGGTGATGACGGACACGTGGCCTCTGGCACCGAGTCAGGGTTTCCTAAATTCCCTCAAAATAAAATATTTAGGTGGCGACTCTGTATCTGGAAAAGCAGTCCATGTTTGGCACTTCTTTTCAAAAATCTGTTTCTCAAAATGATTTGCCGGATTTGGACTCTTTGGTTCAGATTAAGAACCGTGACACAAATCGAGTCCGAACTGTAGCAGGGCCTCACGCGGGCGCATCTACAGCGACCAGAACACACACGCGGATGCCTTGGCGTGACTATCCTCCGCTATCAATTCTGAGATCAAACGGACTATCGAAGTAGGCTTCATCCCAGAGCCAAGTATTGGCCCTTCGGAGGAAATCCATGTCAACGTTATAGAATCCGCACCAAGCTGGATGGACCCCATTGCTGCATTCCTCTCTTCTGAACAACTCCCAGAGGACAAAAAAGAAGCACACAAGTTGCGGAATAAAGCCCTGCAATACTATCTGGATCCGCAAGGAGGGCTTTATAAAAAGTCCCTCTCTGGTCCATATTTGGAATGCGTGCACCCCGACAAAGTGGAGGAGTTTTTGACAGAGATACATGAGGGCAGTTGTGGTGCCCATTCTGGCAGACACTCCCTAGCCCATCGAGCTATAACACAGAGGTATTATTGGCCGACAATGAGAGCTGACGCGGAGAATTATGTATAAAAATGCGAACAGTGCCAAAAGTTCTCCCCATTAACCCATCTACCTGCCGAAGGGTTGAACTCTATCACCAGCCCCTGGCCGTTTGTTCAATGGGGACTTGATATCGTAGGACCATTGCCGAGGGCCCCATGGAACAAGCGATTCTTAATCGCCGCGACAGATTACTTCACAAAATGGGTCGAAGCGGAGGCTTTAACACATATATGAGATGCCGACATTAAACGCTTTGTATGGAGAAACATCATAACACGGTTTGGCATTATGAGAGCTCTCATCTCAGACAATGGCACCCAGTTCGATTGTGGCGTATATCGAGAGTTATGCAGCAAATATGACATTCGGCCTTACTTCTCTACACCGGCCTACCCCCAAAGCAATGGTCAAGCCGAAGCCTCTAACAAATCCATCTTGGACGGCATCAAAAAGAGGCTGGAAAAAGCTGAAGGCAAATGGGTCGAAGATTTGCCAAGTGTATTGTGGACTTATCGTACTACGCCGAGGAGATCCACTGGAGAAACGCCGTTTGCTCTATGCTTTGGAACCCAAGCAATCTTACCCCTGGAAATTGACCTCCCAACTCTGAAAGCGCAAGTTTTTGATACGGGCCGAAACGACATGATACTTGCCCTGGATCTGATTCTAATCCAAGAACGAAGCGACCGCGCCCTAGCATCCCTGGCACGGTATCAGCAGCAGCTCACCAAGTCGTATAATCAGTGAGTTCAGTTGCTGTAACAGCGCCCGCGGGGGGGGGGGGGGGGGGGGACCTCGCTACTACAGTTCGGACTCGATTTGTGTCACGGTTCTTAATCTGAACCAAAGAGTCCAAATCTGGCAAATCGTTTTGAGAAACAGATTTTTGAAAAAGTAGTGCCAAACATGGACTGCTTTGCCAGATACAGAGTCGCCACCTAAATATTTTAAAATGGGGAAATTTAGGAAACCCTGACTCGGTGCCGAAGGCCACATGTCCGTCATCACCGGAGTTGTCTCGGCTCGGGAGCTTGGGTACGATCAGGGAAGGTCAGCTATGAGCACCCCCTTTCGCCCGGTCCGAAGACCGGCCTCTACTAACCGTGATATCCAATTTTGAAAACGTTATGTGTTCTTATCTCGTTATTAGCCTAGAATTACTATGTTATGCGCACAGCAAACAAGTATAGACTAGATTGCCTAATTTGGAAATAAACATTGCATATCCGTTTGGTTTTGAAGATGTTTTGGAATTTGCTACTCGCAAGTAGGCTAAAAATGCGGATTTCAACGAGTCTTTCCAACTCAAACAATCCAACCTTCACCCACAGGCATTCAAAACAGTTTAACACATAAGCATCTAGCCGCATGGCAAGCATACTGTCATGTTAACATTCACACACATGCGAGATGCTAAAGCATAAATACTTACATCGTACTCCGTGCCAAAACAGAGAACTTGTTAGCAAACATGCATGATCCAAGTCCATGTTAAGTGCCTAATGCATCGCATACAAAGTGTTGTTAGAATAGGCTCGGCTATCCTAAACATGTCATGTGAAAATGCACAATTATCACGTATTCAGTTTTTGATTTGAAGTACGAATGCAATTAGCGTGATGTACCGAGCCTAATGCATGTAATACAAAATGCATGAATGCACGCATGCATAGCATAAGGTATGCTGAATTTAAACATGCCCTAATCTACCACCGTAAGCAGGTAAATAAAAGGGAAGAAAGAAGTGGGGTTGGAAGACATACACACCACCCACACACACTTATTACAGATTTACCCTCACTCGGAGGGACCGAATAAATATTACAAATTAATTAACTACGCAAGCTAATTAATATTACAAATTAACTAATTTAATTAACGAATTAAATAAATTAATTAAAGCAGGAAAATGCCTCGGGAAGCGTGCCACCATGCATGGGCTGCCTCTGTTTTCCTTCCTTTCCTCCTCTGGAGGCTGTCAAAGCCTCAGGACTGATCCCTTGGACAGAGAGGATCACCACCGGCTGATTGAAATTGCCACTGGCAGTGTGGTATGGCCATCGGCACAAAATTGAATCTGTCGGCAGAGAAAATGGTGCCAGCCGGCACATTACACTGCCGGTCGGCAGAGTATTCCTGCAGAACCTACAACTCACAGCAACAGAGGGCAAAACAAAGCATGGCAACATAATTCAAGGCATGTATGCACCAACCATGTCCCTTATCATTGTAATGACTCAAAGGGGCATGTGCCTCGATTCTCGGACCACCTATCATGCATTTCCATGCATGATGGCCCAAGGAACCAAGTATGCAACTTTGATTTCAAATGCATGCAAACCAAACAAACCAAATAAGGCCCAATTCCTATCACCAAGTCAAGGAACAAGGAATGCATGCAAGATGCAATGCAACCTAGGCATACAAGCTAAGGATGCAACATGGCATGGTGACAAGCTTATGCAAGCATACAAGCATACATATGGCAATGCAAATAAATGGAAAGGTGGACTTATACATGAATTAGGCAGCTCTAAAATAGACCTAAAACAGTGGCCAAAAGTGCTAAAGAGTGAGGGCTAAATGGCACACACACACACATGCACATAAGGACCAACACTTAAGCACAAATCAAGCAACATTCAAGCACACTTGAAAGGGACAAACATGAACAATTAGCATGCATTATAAGCCTTGAAATCATGTTAGGATGGTGCCAAACCAAGCAACAAAATCAAGCCAAAACATGCAACAAATAGTCCAAGTGTTCAAAGCAAACCAATGGGGGATTGAACTACACTTAGCAAGACCAAACATGGCATGCATTAAACAACTAAAAAACAGATTTTTAGCATGTTAAAACAAGGCCAAAGGACTCCTTAGATGGCATCTAAGTGGCTCAAATACAAAGGCATACACAATAGCCAAAACATGAGGCATGCAACACATGCTTATGAGGCATTAAAGATGCATGCAAGGCAATCAAGCAAGCATGGAAATGGGACTGAAATAACATATAAAGTGACCCCAAATCACCAAAACAATGCAAAGATATCATGCTACACATGCACATACTCAAGGCCAACAAGCCCAAATACAAAGGAGCTATGTCAAGCATGCAAAGATCAACCCAAACGACTATGGACAGAGCTAAAACATGTCAAGATAAGCACATAATCTTCACAAGACTAAGCCAAAAACATGCTCCAACAAAGGCTAACAACCTAAGGCACATTAAGGCATAAACAAGGCATTACATGGCAACTATGCTAAACATGCATGGAGTTCCAAAACCAACTTAAAATCATGTTATATTATAGATATATAAGCATGAAAAACAAACCAAACATGCTCAATACACACTCAAGCATAGGCTTCCTTAGGAGGCCAAAATATGCCCTTTTCAAGGACAACAAGGAGAGGGGGTGGCCCTCTCCTTCTTGGGACTTCAAAGCATCATCTTCACCACTGAAATCTCTCAAGATTTCAGTGGTGAAGAGACCTCAACACCAAAATCCCGGAGCTAGCACAAAATGGCTCAAAATGAGGCCTTTTGAGGCCTAAGGGTGGTCAACAACCCTCAAACAACAAAACACTCTTAATAAACAATAAAGAGGGCCTAAAAAAAGAACTTTTTTATGTTATACAATAATCACAAAAACAGCTCTAAGATAGGTATAAAATTAATGCAAGAATGGGGAAAAAAAGGACTAGAATCTCACCCTTGAAGACCCCTTCACAAATGGTGCTCCAATGGCCTCCTTGAGCTTGAATCCAACACCAAAATCTCAAAACAAACCCTTTAGAACCTCAGCTCCAAGAGGAAGGTGAAACACTAGGTGTTTGTGTGCAATAGTGAGACACAAAACACCTAGTGTACAAATAAGAGGGAAAGAGAGATAGAGAGTGTATATCTAACCCTAACCCTAGAAAAACCAGAGCTTGGTCTGTATTTTTTCTCTCCCAAAAATGTCTAAAAGCTCTCCTTTGCCTTAGAGAGAGCCTCTCTCTATATGCCTCTTGTAAAGCTTACAAGACAAGCTTTGCAAGAGGGAGATCCCTCCATACACGTGTATGGAGGGGAGCAAAAGCAATACAGCTGTCTAAAAATATCTACAAAAGCAGATGAACAACAATCGGCCGGCCAAAAATGCCATCTTGGCCAAAAAGAGTGCCGGTCGACAACAAATAGTGCCGACCGGCAACAAAGAGTGCCGGCCGGCAAACTATATTGCCGGTGGCAGCAAAAACCAGCCGGTGGCATCTAGCCACTGCCGGTGATGGGTGGGGATGGTCTACAAGCCCCACCCTGCCTCTCAAAGGCAAGATGCAAGTGTTTGGTGCAAAACCAGACACTAAACGGTCGAATTCGGGGATCCTGAGGCATGGCGCGCGAGCCGAGACCTCCGGGAACTCCAAACGAACACAAACATGGATAATCACCGAGTGTTCAAACGGTGACGTCCAAGTCTTGAGGACGGTCAAAAATGGGGTGTCTACAGTTGCGCTGATACACGCCAGGAGAGTTGGTCCTAAAGAAGGTACTTCCAGTCGACTAGACACCAGCCAATGGAAAATTGGGTCCAAACTCGGACGGCCCCTATCAGATAAAATCCATCGCAGGAACAGGGACATACCGGCTCTCAGACATGTCAGGAAGAAGCCTGCCTCGACCTTGGAATTCAACATATTTACGTAAATTCTATCATTGACCCAACTTGTCGGCTTGATACTTGTACATATTCCACCGTTGCAATACAAAGCTTCTCGTTTTCTCAAGCTCGTTCCAAAGCCTTTAAGGGCCGATTAAGCCTTCAAAGGCCAAAATAAAGTCTTCAGATTCGGAGCCCCCTTTTGGTGCATGACACCTTAAGGCCGATTAAGTCTCCGAATTCGGAGCACCTTTCGTGGATATCACGATTGACCAAATTTAAGTCTCCGAATTCGGAGCCCCTTTTGGTGCATGACACCTTAGGGCCGATTAAGTCTCCGGATTCGGAGCCCCCTTTTGGTGCATGACACCTTAAGGTCGATTAAGTCTCTGGATTCGGAGCGCCTTTCGTGGATATCACGATTGGCCAAATTAAAGTCTCCGGATTCGGAGCCCCTTTTGGTGCATGACACCTTAGGGCCGATTAAGTCTCCGGATTCGGAGCGCCCTTCGTGGATATCACGATTGGCCAAATTAAAGTCCCCGGATTCGGAGTCCCTTTTGGTGCATGACACCTTAGGGCTGATTAAGTCTCCAGATTCAAAGCCCCCTTTTGGTGCATGACACCTTAGGGCCGATTAAGTCTCCGGATTCGGAGCGCCCTTCGTGGATATCACGATTGGCCAAATTAAAATCTTCGGATTCAGAGCCCCTTTTGGTGCATGACACCTTAGGGCCGATTAAGTCTCCGGATTCGGAGTGCCCTTCGTGGATATCACGATTGGCCAAATTAAAGTCTCCGGATTCGGAGCCCCTTTTGGTGCATGACACGTTAGGGCCGATTAAGTCTCCGGATTCGGAGCGCCCTTCGTGGATATCGTGATTGGCCAAATTAAAGTCTCTGGATTTAGAGCCCCTTTCGGTGCATGACACCTTAGGGCCGATTAAGTCTCCGAATTCGGAGCCCCTTTTGGTGCATGACACCTTAGGACGGATTAAGTCTCCGGATTCGGACCCCTTTTTTTGGCGAATGACATCTTAGGGCCGATTAAGCCTCTTAAGGCCGATTAAGACTTCGAATTCGGAGCCTTTGTGAGAGATGCATTCGGACCACTCCACTGGCGGAATAATATTCACTGAGAATTGTTCTTAATTCGAGCCGGTCAATGCATGTTTAAATATTTGCACCACGCAACACAAAACTTGCCAGTAAGTTGAAATAATACATTTAATTTAGCACATAACATTTCAAGACCAAATACGAACGTTGAAAATAAAAGAAATTCAATTTGTTCGGCGCGAAGTTTGTTCTCGCGTTCCAAAGTCTATTTATTCGACACTCTCATCGTCGCTCTTCAAAATCGGAATAGGGTAAGTAGTGACGATGATACAGGGGCGAAGCCGAATCAATGCCCATGGCTTCAAGAGCTTTCTCGGTTTGAAGGGCCTTGATCGAGCCGTGCTTGAATCCACGATTTTCACATCGGCAGACCTCCTCGGCAAGGTCTCGTTTGGTCTTCTTTATGCCGACCTTCAGGCCATCCTGAAACCCCTTTTTGTAACTCGAGGTCCGTTGGGTCACTCTCTCCTCAACGACCAATTTAGATTGACCGGCCGCCACCGACGCGCTCGTTTGAACAATCTTCAGCTCCCGAAGCTCACGCTCAGCCTTTTCCGCGCGAATCTCCAGACTGCGATTCCTTTCGTCCTTCTTCTCACTCTCACGTCGCGCTTTCTGCAGACGCATGCCGACTTTGTAAGCAGTATATAGTCCTTTCACGGCCCTATGTATGCCGTCTCAAAATACTTTGAAATCTTGACGTCCGACCATCGATTGTTGGACTTCCGGCGGGAAGATCTGTCGAGCGAACTCGACTCTCACACCTGGATCTTTAATGATAGAATCTGCCTTCATCATTGGTCTGTTCCTCGTAAAAACCGCGAAACTCAACAGTCGTGGCGTTGTATCGGGCTCGATTCTCGGTCGCGGGCGCGGAGAATTTCCCCGCTGTTGCCTGTCCTTTCGGGGCGATCTGCTTCGACGACTAAGGGGCTGCCGTGTTTCCCGATCCTTAGACGTCCTTCTTCCCGTACACATAGGCTCACTACTGTAACTCATTGCGGTGTCTAATTCAGCTAATCTTCGTCCTTCCCAAGTTGCCTGAATGGAAATAAGTAGGGCCTCTGGCGTGCACCGGCCCCATTTATCCTTCAATGTATGCAGCTCTCCCGAGGCAACATCAGTAATCCCAAACGTCAAAAGACGGACGACAATTGTCCAGCCCATGAGTTAGGCCCATTCGGCTTCCCAAGCTCGCGCCCTAGCTAAGGCAAGGACAGATTTACTAATCTGGTCGGCCATGTTTTCAAGCGCAAGCGCCGATCAATCTGTGCCTCAGCCAACCCACAAGTTAGGCCCATTCGACTTTCCAAGCTCGCGCCCTAGCCAAGGCAAGGGCTGATTTACTAATCTGGTCGGCCATGATTTTAGGCGCAAGCGCCGATCAGTCTGTGTCTCAGCCAGCCTATGAGTTAGGCCAATTCGGCTTCCCAAGCTCGCGCCCTGGCTAAGGCAAGGGCAGATTTACTAATCTAGTCAGCCATGTTTTCAAGCGCAAGCGCCGATCAGTCTGTGCCTCAGCCAGCCCACTAGTTAGGCCCATTCAGCTTCCTAAGCTCGTGCCCTGGCTAAGGCAAAGGCAGATTTACTAATCTGGTCGGCCATGTTTTCAAGCGCAAGCGCCGATCAGTCTGTGCCTCAGCTAGCCCACGAGTTAGGCCCATTTGGCTTCTCATGCTCGCGCCCTGGCTAAGGGTAGATTTACTAATCTCGTCAGCCATGTTTTCAAGCGCAAGCGCTGATCAGTCTGTGCCTCAGCCAACCCACGAGTTTGGCCCATTCGGCTTCCCATGCTCACGCCCTGGCCAAGGCATGGGCAGATTTACTAATCTGGTCGACCATGTTTTCAAGTGCAAGCGCCGATCAGTCTGTGCCTCAACCAGCCCATGAGTTAGGCCCATTCGGCTTCCCAAGCTCGCGCCCTGGCCAAGGCAAGGGCAGATTTACTAATCTGGTCGGCCATGTTTTCAAGCGCAAGTGCCGATCAGTCTGTGCCTCATCCAGCCCACGAGTTAGGCCCATTTGACTTCCCAAGCTCGCGCCCTGGCCAAGGCAAGGGCATATTTACTAATCTGGTCGGCCAAATACCTAAGCTAAGCAGCCGATCTAACCATAACCGAAAGCATTATCATTCATCAACAACATTTTCCTTAACAAGTTGAGCACAACTCATGAAATTTTATATACGCAAATTACTAAACAAAAAGCTACAAGCCCGCATGAAAATGCCTAGCAAAAAACTATGACTGTAGCAATACAAGAAAAATACCAAATTGAAAACTGTAAAAATACATTTGACATCCTAAAAACTATGTCAGTCGCCCAGATCAATCATCGGAATCAGACTCCAATGGGTTAACATCCACTTGCTCATATGGTATTGGCATAATCAATGAAACTTTAGTAGCAGCAAGGGCTTTGTGCCAGCCATGTTTGAATCCCCGATTTTCAAACTTGGGGACTTAGTCCAAATACTCGGCGAGTCTAGCATTTTTTCCGGCCTCGAATACTTTGGAAGCCTCCGAGTCGGCTGTTTCCTTCGCTGCCTTTATTTCAGCCAACTCAGCCTCCAGTTTGGCGACCGCCTTCTGGGCCAATTTGAGCGTATCTTCGCTCGCGTCTACCGCCTTCTCGGCATCCGATCTTAATTGATCAACGCTACGAGCCCTCTCCACCTCGGCCTCAGCCCTTGAGGCTTCCTTGTTTTCCCTCAAAGCTTCGACCTCGACCCTTCTCCTCTGGCCCTCAACTTTCTTTCATAAATGACCAATTTCTTTGACGGCGTCGCAATGGCGACAGCCCATATCGGCTATCCTTCCGATGGTCAGCAAAACAAGAATTTAAAACCATAACTTCAACAGTATTTGGATTAAGTGAAGCAAAGTTCGAATATGTACCAAAAGCGCTGATTGGGCGGCTAGTGCTGTCGCATTCAGATCTAGTTCCACCCAGAAAGCCTCTCTGTCAGACGACAACGACACGAACGTAGCCAAGCTGAATGCGATTTCTAGATCTTTAAGCGCTGAAACATCAGACGAAACCGGCAAGTTTTTTATCATCGGCTAAATGACAAAAGGAACGATCACATTCAATCCCTCTAATCGAGGACGTTTGCTGCCTTGTTCTTCTGAGCCGGCCTTAAATTCGGCAGGGCATTTCTCTGCCTCTTCCTCAACTTCTTAGCCATCTTGCATGATCAAACTAGATTCGGCATTCCGATTCTTTGCCGTCTCCACCTCAATAACACGCAAGGACTCTAATTCGCTAACAGGCAGGGAGAGTTGAGATTCGGTGGCAGGTGGTACTTCAGACAGAAGGGCCTCCGCTCTTCGCCGCGCGGCTAACCTTTCCGCATTCGCCTTCCTGGCAAGTTTTGTCAGGCTTAACCCAGCCATGTCTTCGGGGCCTGCGGTGGGAAGATCCTCTAAGCCGTGAAAAACGCCATCAAGTAAAAGATCCCTTCAGCCCGAAGTGGATGGAGGATCGGCCGAATTCAATACCTCGTCAAACTCAGTTTCGTACTGGTCTGATTCGGCAACATTAGCTACATCCCGCTCCGAATCAAACCCTTCAAAACCAACCTGCCTCAAGTTTTTGAAGTCAGACAAAATAAGAGCGATAAGAGAGTCTTCACCCTCCGGAACCGGGATACTTTCCGCCGCCGAGAAGGTCGTATATGCCAGCTCGTAACGAAGCAGAACGTGGGCCGCCCTCCCTTGTTTCTGAAGACTTCAATGGCCGAAATACTTGAGCGTGACTTTGATATCTGAAAGAACGGCGTCATCAGTCAAAGACAGGACTTTTTTCAAATCGTTCCCTGCACAAGCCAGGTCGTAACATTTCAAAGATGAGGCTTTACAACAAAAATGAACAAATAATAAAAGCGAGAAGGCAATCGGCCACCTGGCTCGCCCCTTCGTCTAGGAATAGGGTTAACGTGATCCTCCCCTTCGCCAAATTCCCAGTTACCCTAGACAACGACCATAACATCATCAACTCGTTTCCCAGAACTGGAAAGCATAGTAATTAGCTGATGGTCGATATCCTTGGCCCTAAGGAAGAAACGCCCGTGCCGACCAGAAGACTTAGCCAAGACATAGCAATGCCGGATGGCTGGAATGCCAAGGTTAATTCTAAGGTGACAGTTGAGCGCTATAACCCCCATTATAATTCTAAAGAAATTCATATTGAATTGGGAAGGGATTAGACCCCAATGGCGAAGCACAGCCCAAAGAAACGGGTGAAGTGGAAAACGGACTCCACCCTCTGCGATTGACAAAAGAGGAAAGACAATCAAGGTTTTGTCGTCCCTCTCCATATCAAGAGTGCTATCTGCCACAAACGACAGACAGACATCATCAGGAATGGAGAAATGGCATTTAAAGCCAGCAATTCGGTCTGACGAGAGGAGGTCTTTTAAATATTTCCCCATACCCTACAGTTTATAAGAATATGCCAAGGAAGGAATAAACCAGAAAGAGTCTTCGAAGCAAGGAAGGAGTGAACTTACAAAGGACGTAGAGGATATCGGAGAAGAGAGTTGCAGGGACGATTCAAAAGGAAATCCAGCGACGAGCGTCATAAAATACATACTCGAAAGGACGTCAAAATTTTAAATCGCAATAAATAGACACTTACGAAAGGGCGGGAAGTCGACACGACAACCGAAAGGGGTGCGCTTAGATATCCGCATGAGGATGAGGCCAACCGCCGAATTTTGGCTCTGGCTTTTCAAAATTCGGAACCAAGCACTCCAACCAACTGTCGTTAGTAAAGTGCTTGGGGGGCAATTGTGGGAGCCAAATAAATAGAAGAGTCAGAAGATGCGTACCTCAGAAATCAAATATTATTCGGCTCCATATTGCGTGACTAGGATGCCGAATACGTTAGGAAGGCCGAATAGCCGGAGATCAGTAGCTCCGAATAAATAAAAGGGGAATGGGGCAAAAGTAGGCTCAGGCCCCGAGGCCCAAAAAGCAAGTATAAATACAAGAACCACAGATTTAGAAACGTATGTAACAATCACTTCACTTAACTTAGTAAACAAGCTACCCTGAGTGTCTGAACTGACTTGTCCGTCGGAGTGCTAATTCCGGCAACCCCAACCGGAGTGTTTGTATCTTTTCAGGTGACTAGCTGAGAATCACTAGCGTCTCCCAGGATCTGGAGAGTATTTCCAAACCACTTCTCCACAACCCCAAATCGAAAGATCACAAATTACCCCTTGTTTGAACGCCATTGCTCAGCATTGTAACCAGCTCTTCTCTCAGAGTAAAGATCACAATCGAACTTTCAAGTAAAGAACAGATAAAGATGACCTGATCAGACACATGGATAGGATAGTTGAGTTGGAGGTGTTTATAGTTGGACTTCAGGATGAAGTTGCCTACCTATCCCAAAGATGGAAATTAGGCCTTACGTAGTTCGATTCGGGTTCTCTCGAGTATTAACTCTTTCCTTTTGCACTCTAAGTTTTGCAAAGGCCGCCCTTTAGGGTTTTCAACCTTGCGAGCTCAGTTTTTCTTTATTTCTAATTTTTGTGCTCTAACTTTTACCTAGGTCGTCCTTCGGGGTTTTCGGCCTAACAAGCCTCTTAGGGATAGTATTTCTTCAACTTGTCCATGTTGATCGGTTAAGAAAATTCTAGGCCATCCAAGTCCATGAGAATAACAACTCTACCTGACCAAATAGTTTTAATGATGTAAAGACCAGTCCAATTGGGTTTGAACTTGCCCCTAGGGTCGTGGATGGGAGCTCGGTTGTCTTTCAGCACCAAATCCCCTTCTTTGAGATTCCGGGACTTACCTTTTTGTTGGAAGCCTTGACAATCCTACGTTGATAGCCCTGAACATGGTACAATGCTTTCAGCCTTCTCTCATCAAATAGCATCAGTTCTTCAAACCTGCTCTGCTGCCAATCCGCCTCTACTATTTGACATTCAGCCATAACCCGCAGTGACGGAACTTCTATTTCAATTGGCAGAACAGCTTCCATCCCATAGACAAGAGAATAAGGACTTGCCCTTGTAAATGTCCGGATTGAAGCTCTGTAGCCCCAGAGTGTGAGTGGCAATTTGTTTGGCCAGTCCCTATAGGTCTCAACCATCTTCTGCAAAATATGTTTGATGTTATTGTTGGCGGCCTCAACAGCTCCGTTGGTTTGCAGCCTATATGTAGATGACTTGTGAAAACCCACATTGTATTTATCCAACAAGTCTATCACTTCTTTCTTGAAATGTGAGCCATTATCTGAAATGATCTTATTTGGGACTCCATAACGGCAAATGATATTGTTTCAGATGAACTTAGCCACATGTGATGCTTTTAACACTGCGTAGGACTGAGCTTCCACCCACTTTGTGAAGTAATCAATTGCCACCAAAATGTATTCATGCCCATTCGACCCTTTTGGTGTGACTGCTCCAATGACATTAATTCCCCAGACCGAGAAAGGCCATGGCGAAGTCATATTGTACAGCTTCGGCGGTGGGATGGTCACGTGATTAGCATGGATTTGGCATTTGTGTCATCACCGAACAAAACCAATACAATCCTCCTCCATAGTAGACCAATAGTGACCTTGTTGAGAATCTTCCAGGCTAACATTACTCTATTCATGTGCACTCCGCATTCTCCCCCATGGATAGCCTCCATCAGATGTTTGACTCCTCTGCTTCGATACATAACTTGTGCATTCCCAAATGACCTCTCTTGTATAGTTTACCTTCACAAATGATAAATTGAATGGCCATCCGCCGTATTTCCCTTTTGTCCTTGGTATTTGCCCTTGGTGGATAAACCTCTTTTTCCAAGAAGTTCTAGATATCATAGTACCAAGGGTTTTGATCTTGCATTTCATCTATTGCGGCAAAAATCTCGTAGGCCCGTGTGTATTTTTGCTCAATGATGATTGGACACATCCGGACTCCAGGCAAAATATCTATCATAGAAGATAGAGTTGATAAAGCATCAACGAATCTGTTGTTCTCTCTCAGTAGATGCGTGAAAGTCAGCTTTTCAAACCTAGGAATTAGAACATCCAGGGTCAGGTGATAGATCTTCATCTTTTCTTCTTTGACTTTTTAGTCTCCATTTGCTTGAGAAACAACTAGGTTTGAGTCCCCGATAACATCCAACCTTTTTGCCCCTAGTTCCAAGGCTGCTTCCAAATCGGCGATACACGCTCATATTCTGCTTAGTTATCAGATACCTTGAGTCGGAGTTTGAAGGCTAAAGGTATATGGGAATTGTCGGGTGCTATCAGCAATACACCTATCCCATAACCATACTGATTAGACGCTCCATCAAAGTACATTGTTCAAATCTCTTCCTCGACTTACAGAATGGCTTCATCTAGGAATAGGTTATTCTACCACTTTATACCCTTCTACCAGGTGATATACCAGGAACTTCGCTACAGCTCTCCCCTTTGATCAACTTGCAAGTAACATACTTGAGATCAAATTTAGAGAGAAGAAGCAACTAGCGGGCTAGCCTACCTGTATGTGCTGGTTTCTCAAAGAGATATTTGATGGGATCTAATCTCGAAACTAGAATTATAGAGTGAGCTAACAAGTAGTGCCTCAACTTCCTGGTAGCCCATACCAAGGCTAGGCAAGCTTTCTCCAGCAGGGTGTAACAGGTCTCATAGTCCAACATTTTCTTGCTTAAATAATAGATGGCTTTCTCCACCTTATCCTCAAATTCCTGAGCAAGCATGCATCCCATTGTTGTATCGGTTACTGACAAATACAGAATCAAGGGCTTCCTCGGCTCTGGCGGTGACAACATAGGTGGATTCTAAAGATACTGCTTGATCTGTACGAAAGTGAATTGACATCGATCGTCCCATCCAAATTTCTTTCCCTTCTTCAAGAGACCAAAAAGTGGTTCACAAGTCAAGGCTAATTTTGAAATAAATCGTCTTATGAATTGCACTTTACCCAGAAAGCCTCGCACCTCCTTTTCAGTCCTTGGTGGTGGCATTTCTAGGATGGCCTTGATTTTGTAAGGATCTACCTCGATGCCCCTCTGTGTGATCAAGAAACCAAGTATTTTCCCTGTTGTTGCACCAAAAGTACACTTCTGTGGATTCAACCTCAGTCTGTATTTTCTGATCCGTTGAAAGAATTTCCTCAAGGCAGTGTAGTGGCCCTTCCTTTCTTTGGATTTGACAATCATGTCGTCCACATACACCTCGACCTCTTTATGGATCATATCATGCAGAATTATGGTTGCAGCCCTTTGATAGGTAGCCCCGGCATTCTTTAGCCCAAATGGCATCACCCGATAGTAGTAGGTTCCCTACGGCGTAGTGAATGTAGTTTTCTCTATGTCCACAGGTGCCATCAGAATCTAGCTATACCCAAAAAACCCATCCATGAAGGAGAGCAATATATGACCCGCGGTGAAGTCTATCAACTCATCAATATGTGGCAGGGAAAAATCATCCTTTGGACTAGCCTTATTCAGATCCCTAAAGTCGACACAGACTCTGATTCTACCATCCTTCTTTGGGACTGGAACAATGTTAGTCAACGACATTGGATACTCAGACACAAGCAAGAACCCTGCCTCAATCTGTTTGGTAACTTCTTCCTTAATGTTCAAAGCCCAATTCGGGCATATCCTCCGTAACTTCTGTTTGACGGGTCAGGCCTCGGGTTCGAGAGGGATCCGATGCTGTAGAATCTCAGGATCGATTCCAAGCATGTCTTCATAGGACCACGCAAAAACATCTTTGAAATCTTTTAATAAAGCGACTAAGCACTCACGCTCCTCTGAAGACAACGTGGACCCGATCTGGACCAAACGCGGATCCTTCTTAGTACGCACATTAAAAGCAATGATTTCATCAGCAAAGGGTTTTGTAAACCTCTCCTCCTCTTAATTAATCAAAATTTTCAAAACCAGAGAAATTTCTTCCTCTTCGTTTTCATTAAAATTTTAAAAATCTTGATCAATGCAATAAACATGTGGCACAGAAAAATACTCAGAATCTGTAGCAGCATTCTCATTCATAAGGTCCAGCTCATCCAGCTCTTCGGTTACAACCGACTCAAAAGCAAAAAAAAAAAAAAAAAATGACCTGGACAAGACCTTGGCATCCAGGTTATCACCCCCAAGAATACCGAACTCAAACTTAGAAGAACCGGAATCTGATTTCGACTCCACAAACTCTGTGGAATCAGATTCTTGCTCACTACCTGACTCAGAACTACTAGACAGGTAACCCTCCTCTAGCTGCCAAACGAGAGATTGTGCGTCAAATGCATCCAGAATGCTGCTAGAAAGGTTCACACCCGGTTAGTCCCCGAACATGGAGATAGTCAGGTTATCCCCCAAGCTCTCTGAGTCGGCCGAAAGATCCGAAAGGAAACATGCCAGTGCTGCTCTTACTCCCAACTCGCTACTGTCCGAGTTGCTATCCATGCTCTGTCCGGCTTCAGGAGTCAGTTCAACCTTTTCCTATGTATCATTGTCTTGCAGCTGCAAGTCAAAGAAAATTTCAAAGCTAGGAACACGCTACTTCTCAGAATTCAACCAGGGCTCGAGAAAGCCACAAAATGGGAAGTCTTCCCCTTCCCGAACAAAATGGCCATTTCATGTTCCCCAGATCAGCCTGTGAACAAGCTCATAGCGTTTCCCAGCCTGCTTAGCTCTGGCTTTGCATGCCATCTCTTCCCTTTCCTGACACAATCCTCTTTGGTGGGCATATAGCCAAGACCAAAGGCAAGCGGATTATGTGGCACATCAGCCAATGCTGTGACACCTTTCCAGTCACTTCTTCTTAGTCCCATTCCTGGCACTTGTTGTAGCTTGTTCATGAAATAGATTGATTAGGCGCTGGCATACATGCCCTCATCTGCTACCAAGATGGTTTGCACTGCTCGGGCCTCGGCCAGAGTAAACCCTAAAAAGGAATACATCATCCTTGCCATGAACAATTTTCAACATAGGTCTAGTTACCTCTAGCGGAGGATATATAGAGAAATTCCCAAACACAATAGCCACCCCCTTCCCATGAGGGTATTTCAGCATTTAGTGGAGGGTAAAAGAGCCAGCTTTCACCTGGTGCAACCAAGGTCTTCCAAGTAGTAGGTTGAAAGTGGCTGGCACATCCAAGACATGGAACTCAATATCCTGTTGAGCTGGGCCCACTTGAACACTAATCTGTATCGTGCCCATAACCTCTCTGCTCGTATTGTCATACGCTCGAATCACCTAGGCTGTAGGCACAAAATCTGCTGGTTTCAGGCCGATGGCATAAGCTGTGCGCGATGGACAGACATTGATAACTGACCCAATATCGACCAACACTATTGGCACCCACTTTTCTCTGCACTCCACTGATATGTACAGAGGTTTGTTATGTGCTGAGCCTTCCAGTGGCAATTCTTTGTCAGAAAAGGTTAGGGTTGGACTGGCACCACCAGGGAAAACTAACCCCACAAGCTGTTCAGGAGTGGTGTCAATGGAGAATTTTGCTTTGTCCATCACTGATAGTACAGCCTGTCGATGCACCTGAGAAGCCATCAGCAGACCCTAGATTGAAATATCGGCTTGAATTTTCTTTAGCTGTTTCAGCACCACCTCTTTTTCCAACTATTTTTCCTTCTACTTTTCAACCTCTTTATCTTTCCTAGAGGCTTCAGCTTCATCCAAGTGCAGTGGCTTGAAGTATCGCTCACTTCTTGTCATGTGGTCATCTCCTCAGTGTACCAGGTATTGTTTGGTAAATCTTCCTCGGTGTGAGCCAAAAGCAGATCGTCGCCCTCCCACCATGCACCTCCAACAGCCGAAAAACAATTGTCTAGCTCTGTTTTAATTATTCCCTCATTACAAATATCCCCCGCAGGGAGTTAAGCTGTTCCAGCATTCTGTTTGTCTTGATCCTTTTCTTGCCCAAACCGCTTCAACGTGGCTTCCTGTTCTGTACCTGCAGTACTCACGGTGCCCACCTGAGCTAAATTCTTGATGCCGATGCTCTCGGCAGTTTTCCCTTTTCCTTGGCCATTCTGGCCACTACAGCTATTCTTGCTTCCTTTTCTTTAGGTTTTGGTTCAGTTCCTTCCTCCTTGTCAGGCTCATCACTAAGCCAGTCAATCTGCACGTCCCCCTGATCTTACTCATCGTAGAACTGCTTCTCCAGCTCCGCTAGATCATCCAGTCCCTGACATGGGCCATCCTCTCTAACCACATTGACCTCTGTTGTTGTCGGCAATACCACTTTGGGCTTAGCTTGATCGGTCGGCACAATGTAACAGCATGAGTCATACCCCTTTCCCAGATAAGTCCACAGAGCACTCAGGCAACGGGCTTACATTTTCCTCCAAGGCCAACCTCCCTCCTTCTACCAATGTCAGCACCATGGGTTCAGGTTGAAATGTGGATATGTCCATCATGCACAAATTTGTGCTTTTAAGAATGAACATGGCCGGTTTGGGTAGGTGGGAAGGGGTGATATATAGGCTGGGGTCATAAGGGATGGCCAATGTATGTATTAGATTTAGGTTCCAAGGTGGGGGAACTTGGTTGTGGGCCAGGAGACGGTTGGTGGTTGGTTACATTTGGCTTTTGGGGTGGTGCTATCGCCTTGTTATCAATTAGATCTTGCATCTCATGACGTAGCCTGAAGCATTGGTCAGTGTCGTTACAATGCTACTGGTGGAAAGCATAGTATTTAGCTAGGTTGTGTTTCAGTGGGAGAGGATCTGGTAGTGGGCGAGGTTCTAATGGCTTAAGATTCCCATTTTTTATCAGTACCTTCATAGCTTGGGATAAAGGCATGTAGAGTGGGGTAAAGACCCTTTGAGATCAGGCCTGGTTATTTGAGATTTGTGGAGTTGTACTGGCAAAAGGGTTGGCGGTCTTGGCTATAGTGGTGACGACATTCACATCACATGGTCACATGGTTGTGCTTACACTAGTGGTTACATTGGAACTGCGTGCAAAAGGCCTGTTGGCCTGCTCTTTCTCATCGGTTATCAACCCCTGTTTCATTACATCTTCAATCTGAACCCCTATCTCATGGAGCTCAGTGAATGTGAACAGCAGTAAGACAATCATCTTCTGCAATAATTTCCCCTGTAGATTGCGGACCACCATCCTGATTTGATCCTTCTCGGACGGCCTAGTAGTCATCATCGAAGCCTTGGCCCTCTACCTCGTTACAAAGTCTGAGAAGCCCTCCTTTGGCTCCTGACGGGTTGCCTCAAGATGACGGGTTATGACCTCGATCTGCATGTTATATGAGTGTTGTGCGATAAAGGCCTCAGCCATTTCCTCCCAGCTCTGCTTCACAAAGTCCTCCAGCTTTGCATACTAGATAGTCGTTATTCCTGACAAGGGTCAGCCGAAAAGTGACAAATTTTGAAGTCTAGTGAGGCCCATCAGTCGTATGATGTCTAAAAAAAAGCCGAAGGTAAACCATAGGGTCTCCAGAGCCATCGAACCAATCTATGTGTGGCATTTTAAACTTGTCTGGCAGGGCTACTGCAGAGTCAATATATCCATCTTTGATATCGGGGATAGAGTTCACACCCTGTGCCCGCTTGAAAAGCTTCTCCAGCTTGTTGACCTTATGTACAATCGGATTAACTTCGAATTCAAATGGAGGCTCAGTTTGGTACACTGGTGCCTTGGAGGCTTGCGGTGGGATGGGGTCTACCGGATTGCCCAGATTCTCTTGGATATTGACAGTAATTCCGGGTGCTGGTATACCCGCAGGAGGTGCATGGGAAGTAGAAACCGCTGCCGACAGTGGTTGCTGTTGCTGCAGCCTGTTTATTACTTCGACTTGATGGGTTGTAACTTCAGCTTGGCAGGCAGCATCTTGCTACATGGTTTCCACTGTTTGTTGGAGATGACGAATCAATTCCTCTATACTAACTACAGGGTACTGAGTCATTTCAATAGGCAAGTGATCTCTTGCTAGCCTAGATGTAGAAGATTGAGCCTGACTAGATGCAGGTGATTACTGAACTGGTGAATTGTGCCTAACTCTCCTCTGTCTGGTAACCGATGGGAGCGAAGCAAACACATGTTTTCCCCTAACAAGATCTCTGGATCGGTAAAGCCTCCTAACACTGGTCCAGAGTGCTCGAGGGATATCTGAACTGTCTGAAGCAATTGTGATAAACTACCTAGCAAAAAGGAAAGCAAAAATCAAAAACCGCACAGCACCTCAGCTCGGATATAAACAACACACAGTTGTAATCAAAAGCTATAGAACTACACTCAACACTAACTTCTGCCCCAAAATCTGATGCCTAAACTTGCAACCGATACGCACATTCCTATAGACTTTCACTCTTAAAGCACATACCAAGTAAATGAGAGCCAAAACACCCCTATGAGAGGGTAGGGTTACCCAGTCCTAGTTTCATCAGGAACTAGGGTTCACTATTCAAGCAAAGTGGTTTCACACAATCCTGTATTGGGGTGACCATCCTGTCCTAGTTTGGAATAGTCTCTATGGCTTTCAATATGCAACAAGGCCAAATGGTCAAAAAGGGTACCTCAGCAAGACTACCTAATATACCTCTCACACCTAACACCAAGAAGTGAAAGCAGGATCAAACGGTACAACGGTAGTCCAGATCCAAGGGTTGTGTTCCCATCGTGGCAGAGCCCGCGACCAGTCAGCCTTTTGGCAAACTTTTAGGCAAGCCTCCAGCAAACCGTTGAGGAATAGCAGATGGAAAAAATGCAAATGCAATGCAAAAAAACGTATAAGTGTAGATAAAATTTCATATCATGAGTTCGAGTCAAGTTCTCTTAGTCCCCAGTGGAGTTGCCAAAACTTTAGCCCGACTTTTTCACACACCCTTTCGAAAGTTTGAAAGAAGCCCTACAGTTCGAACTCCCGTGGTTCTAAATCTACTCCCACAAGTGCAATGTGAAATTGATAAACACCAAAGAGTCCAAATCTGGCAAATCTTTTGAAAAATTAATTTTGAATCAAATTGCTCAAAATGGACTGCTTTGCTAGATACAGAGTTGCCACCTAAATATTTTTTGTTTTGGGAAAATTTAGGAAACCCATGACTTGTGCCAAAGGCCACGTGTCTGTCATCACCAAGATTGCCTCGACTCAGGAACTTAGGTACGAGAGGGGAAGGTCATGAATTGAGCACCCCCGCTTGCCCGATCAAAGATCGGCTTCTACTAATCATGATATGATTTTTTTATGTACATTATATGCTCTTTTCCGATTTATTAGGCTAGCATTTACTATGTGATGTGACCACACAAGTACAGACTAACTTGCAAGAATTAGAACAATTCAATGTCATGTCCGTTTGAAAAGAGTTTGATTTTGCCACTTAACAAAGTGGGCTTAAAGCTTTTGAATTTGCCACTTGACAAAGTGGGCTTAAACGTACATTCATTGAATTGTTCCAATTCAAGTAACAAGCCTTCATCCACAGGCACTCAAATAGTTTAACAAGTAAGCAGTTAGCCTCATGGCAAACATGTTAGTCATGGCAATCACTCACACTCATTCTAGTATGGTAAAGCACTAAAAACTCACCTACTACTCCAAGCTAAGATAAAACAAAAGAGTTAGAAAACTATGTATGATACCTAACTTATGCAATGTGACAAATGCAACGCATGCAATAATGCAACTAAAATAGGCTCGGCTACTTAACATGTTATTTGCAACAATTTCATAGCATGTGTTTAAACACGTATTCAACGAGGTATTGAACCGACAATGCAAGTTACAATGATAAACCGAGCCTCGGTGCATGCAAGACAAATGAATAGATGCAAACATGCAATATGCTAATTGAAACGTGATGCTCCTAATCTAACCATCAAAAGTGGATAAATAAAAGGAAGAAAGACGTGGGGTTGGAAGACTTACACGTTATTACATTACGCTCTCACGAATGAGAGTCTGAATGAATAAACTAGCTAAGCTAAACTACTTAACTAATTATTACAAAACTTAAATAAATAAATTAACTAACTTCTAAGCTAATTAAGTAAGAATTTAACTAGGCTATGCTAATTAAATATTACAACACAAATTAATTTAATTAATCAATCTAAACCAAGTAAATAAGTACAAAACAAACTAATTAGCCACAACTAATTAATTACAACAAATAAATGATTAATTGCTAATTAAACTAATTAATTAGTTCTGAGAAATGAGGGAGGCCCATGCATGCTTGGTTTCCACCCGAAAAATGTCCACTATTTGCTCCCGAAAGCCTCTGTTGCACAACTCTTGCACTGTTTTCCTCTTCCAGATCAACTCTGCTATGCTTCATAAACACACTGCTCAAAATTCACTGGTGGTCGACAGGCCAGAAGTGGTGGCCGGCCGGCCACCAGCAGGGGGTTGCCATCTAACAATGATGGCTGGCCGGTCGGCCACTGATGATGCATCATTTCTTGCTGCAACAGAGAGCAAACAGAGCAAAAAGAAGGTATTCTCACAGGTTGTTTGTACTGTTTATCCCTCCTTATCATCAAAACAAGCTCAAATGAGTAATACACTTGGTTCAAAAACCATCAACCAAGCAATTTCATTGCATGATGGCTAAAGAACCAAGACGTACAAGTTTAATAAATGCACAAACAAGACCAAAAACCTTCACCCTATCATGCATGATCAAGGGCAATGGAGACCTTAGAAAAATTGGCACATTTCATCACTTTGAGTATGAAATGCCCCAATTCTCCTTGTGTTCAAATTAACGTCAGATTTAAACACACCAAATAAAACAATTCTTATCTTGCAAAATTTTAACTTCCAATTTTGTTTACTCATTTTACATTACCAACCATTCTTTAACCAATTAAGTTCATTGGTGAGTAGTCCTCTAAAGAGAAGGAAGTGTCAAGCAAGGGGTAGTTTAAGGCAAGAGAGAGGTGTCATGCCATTGATAATGAACCCCCAAAAGAGGATTAAACCATTAAGCATGAACCTCAATCTCAAGCTTAAACAATCCCAAGGTTGAAACAACCCTCAAACAAAACAAAAAGTGAAGAAATGAGGGAGGTTGCAAAGACTATGCTTGCTGAAAATAAGTGAGAAAAGCACTAAAACAATGCAATCAACTTAAACAAGTGGTGTCTAGAGGCCTAAAGCACCAAGCTTGTGAGGACACTTACACTAGAAGCATGCAATCCAAGACTCAAATGACTTAACCAACCCAAAACAAAGTTAAAACAGTCCAAAATAGAGCCTAAAACACGTTGGAATTAAGCTATAAATGGCTAGAAAAATAAGCGACAACATAGAGCTATCTAGGCTAGCAAACAAAACACAAGGAGAGGAGACTAACCCCTCCAAATTTGGACTTCAAAACATGATTTTTACCACTGAAAATACTCTGAAATTTAGTGTTCAAAAGCCCAAAAAAAGATAGTTTGAAAGTGGGAAACGAAAGTGGGAAACAAAAGTGGAAAGGCCTTACAAACAAGGAATAAAGAAAAGTGAGCCACCCCCTAACCTTAAATGGCCTAAAACCACCAATTTCAACCCACAAAAATAGAGTTTTTTATAGCCCAAAATGAGTAGGAAAATATAGAAAAACAAGTCTGCAAAACAAGTTAAAAAAGCAACTGTTATACCTCTTGAAGCAAAGATCAATTTTAGGTAACAATTCAAGCCAAAACCACCTTCTAGAGATCAAACAAGGCCTCAAAGAACCTCAGCTCAAATATGAACTACTTTTGTTAAGAGGTGTAGGCAACAGTGTAGTGTATGTAGGCTAAGGTGCACAAATTTGCAAGAAAGAAAGAGAAATGTAAAGAGAGAGAGAGAGAGAGATAATTGTTGCTCCAAAATTTCTAACCTTCAAAAATGGGGAGGAGACCACCTATATATAGAAAAACATGCATTTGACTGAGATAAATCCCTCCATACACGTGTAGGGAGATGCAGCCAATTGTGGTAACAGTTGGAATAGCTGTCAACAAAAAATCTCAAAAAAGACACTAATGGCTAGCAGGCCACACCATTGGCCGGCAAGGCACAAGGGTGGCCGGTAGGGCACAATTTGTGGCCGACAGTCCACCAGATGGGAGGGCCTGCAGGTCCCAGGGTCTTAAGGCTTGAAGCACTAAGGTTTTGGTCCAAAACAAGGCATAAAATGGACAGGGTTTTAAGGCTTAAAGACAGGGCATTCCGCCGAGGACTTCGAGCACTAAAATGAACATATGCAATCATAATCATCGAGTGCACAAGTGATGGCGTCCAAGTCTTGAGAACAGTAAAAAATGGGGTGTCTACAAATACTCATGTACCCTATCCACCCACTCTGGGTAAGGTTTTCTATACACTGGTGTCTGAACCCCCTAAGCCATAGATCCACACATTTCTCTAACTATACTAGCAAATTGGTCCCTTGGAACCATATTTTGTGCTAGTTGAGCCACTACTAGAGGAACAAACACAGGGTTTGGAGGAACTCCATGTGTTTAAGGGCCTCTTGGTCCATATATGGGTACATTCAAGGATGGGTGTCCTTATTGGACTAGTTGTTGTTGGAGGTGTGGCTGACCTCTTGAAATCTATCTTGGGAAAAGTCCTACAAAAGATGCTACAGGAGAAGAAACAGGTATTGTTTCTCTTCCAGTCGTAGAAAATCCCTCCAACCCCCCGGGCGTAAATTCAAACAAAGGACTAATAAAGCCCCATGTGCTAGATATGGCTTCGAACATAGGACTTGGAAACATCCTCATATCATTCCCTTGTGCTGGCCCAAATTTACCAATTTGTATAGTTTCGGTGGTGGGCAATGGTACATTTTGGTTTGCTAGTGGTCTCGAAATAGTTTTATACCATGACTAAGGCATAGGCTGTGACCTTTCATGACTATGATTGTTAGTCTGACCATTAGTTTGTCCATTATTTTGCATAGGCTGTTTATCTCGAGCCAATCTATGCTGAAGAGAATTCATGTTTTCTTCAGCCTGTCGTGCGATCATTGGTTAATGGGCGTTTACTCGATCTAAAAAAGATATTGACCATCTTTCCATTGTATACATTAATTGTTTCCCCATAGCATCTACTAAACCTCCCCATGGATTTATTGGATGGGTAGAAGAGACATTCGAAGGTCCAATCTCATGGCCCTATCCAGTGTGTTGGATGTGTATTGTATCCTCTGAAGTGCTGGTCTATTCGACCATTTGTGAAGGATCTGATGGGACAGGTGCATCCATTGCATTCTTCTCTGGGTTAGGTATTTCTACCTCTCCTTCCACACCCTCTTCCAGACATTCATTTTCTCCTCTTGCTCTACATCTAGCCATTTCTAATAAGTCCCACTGGGTGTGCCAAAACTATATGTTGGCTTTTTTGGCTTTCGAGGGTTAATAGTGTAGATTTAAGTGTGCAACAAGGATCAATCAGTCCTTACAGAATTTTTATTGCTAACCAATTATCAGATGATTGCATTGAAGTTCTTCCAACCTCAATGAAGAGAGCTTTTATTGGTGGCTTATTTTAGGAGAAATTTATAGGAAATAACAAGCATAGAATAATTCAAAAACTGAATTTCATTAAGTAAATAGGAACTTACAATGAAATGGCCCAGTCTTGAAAAGATTTACAATAACGACAACTTGAGAACTACTCCTAGGCAATGAAGTACAGTACAGGAATTGAAATGCTGAAAATGTAAAGAACTAGAAATATAAAACTGGAAAGAAAATATGAAGTAAATGACTGGTTTCTAGATCTAAGTTTGAGTCCTTCAATTTGAGACCTTCCATGCTATTTATGCTCTTCAAGGGTAACCGTCGAAGTGGGCTTCCAACCGTCGAAATGTCCTTCCATGATTGCTGATCATGCTCTCTCATAGTCAGTCTTACTACGCCATTCTTACAGTTAGGCTTCCCTCTTGGATTTGAATTTGAATTCGTGGGTAACCGTTGTGCCATGCCGTCTTGCACCTTCTAGCTATTCCAGTGCTACGCAAATCCATTATAACCAATATGACCTAGCATGTGTCTGCCTTTAATTGGAGACTTGTATTAACTCCCCGAATTGCCCCTCATGTACCACGTGTCAAGCTATGATTAACTTTTACAAAATATATAGCCAACAAGAACCCATTCCAAATAGTGTAAATATATTTCATTCCAATCCCTCATTTTCTAAATTATTCACCTTTGTGGAGAAGTGGTTTGGAAATACTCCATGATCTAGCTAGACGTCCTTAATCCTCTAATTGCTACTTGAAAAGGGGATGAACACTCCAGTTGGGATTGCCGGAATTAGTACTCCGACGGACAAGTTAATATTCTCTCAAGTTTACTTCTATCTCAAGTTATTTTGTCTATTCTCACATACTTGATTTAGTTGGCATTCCTCCCTTTTCATACACTACTAAAAATTAAGGTTTTAGAGACCAAAATTTAGGGGCAAAATTATTTTTTAGGGACCAAATATTTTTGTTACGAAAAGTGTAGTTATTATATTTTTAGCAACGAAAATTGGACATTACTAATGAATTATTATCCTTTTAAGACCAAATTCTTTGTCTCAAAAAATAAACCATTTTGAGACCAAATTATTTTGTCCCTAAAAGTCTATTTATTAGTGACATTTTCAAAATTGTCTCTAAAAGCCTTATTTTGGACTTTTCGGGACGATCTTTTAGCGACTATCCACATGACGATAGAAATTAGTCCCTAAATGTCTTTTGTAACAAAATTTTCACTTTTAGAGACCAAAATATTTGGTCTCTAAAACTCTTATTTGTTGAAGTGATATTATTGTAGACACCCCATTTTTGACCGTCCTCAAGACTTAGACATCATCATTTGTGCACTCGATGATTGTGTGTTTGTGTTCGTTTTGAGCGCCCAAAGCCCTCGGCGGAATGCCCTATCTTTGAGCCTTTAAACCTTGTTCTTTCTCTGCCCTATTTTGGACCAAAACTTGGTGTCTGGACCTCTTGGTGATCTGTCGGCCACCCCCTAAGGCTGTCGACCATGGATGTGGCCGGTCGCCCACCAATGGTGGCCGACAGCCACAGTGTCTTTTTCTAGATATTTATTGACAACTGTGCTAGCTGTTGCATACTGAGTTGCATCTTCATACACGTATATCATAGGATGTATCTAAGCTCAAGGGGTGTTTTTCTATAAATAGAGGGGTTCCTCCCCCATTTTGGAGGGTTAGAAGATTTAGACCAAAAATATCTCTCTCCCTCTCTAGATTTCTCCCTCTTTCTTGATATTTTGTGCCTTGTAGCTTAGTTTCTCTTAGCTTTTGCACATCAACCCTTAACCAAATACTCTCACCTTTGGGTTGAGATCCCTTGGAGCCTTGTTTGAGCTCTAGAATGAGGTTTGGGCTTGGATTGTTGCCTATTTTGTGCCTTAGCCTCAAGAGGTATAACACTTGTTATTTAAGCTTGCTCTCAATACTTGCTTTGCCATCTTTTTCTACTACTTTGGGGCTAGTTTTGACATGTAAAATGTTCTGTTTTTGAGGCCCAAAAATGGTGGTTTGAGCCCTTTTGAGTTAGGGGGTTATCCATTCCTTTTGCTTCTTAGCTTGTTAAGCTTTTGTGCCATCTTTTCATCACTTTCAAAACAAATTTTTTTGGGCCTTTTAACCATTGAATCTCAGAGGTTTTTCAGTGGTAAAAAATTTGTTTTGAAGTCCAAAATTGGAGGGGTTAGCCTCCCTTCCTTGTGTCTTGTTTGCATGCCTAGTTAGCTTCATGAGTTAGCATGTTTTTCTAGCTTACTTTAGCTTAAGTCCAACATGTTTTTGCCTCTGTTTTGACCTATTTTGGCTCTATTTTAGGCTGGTTAATTTAGTTGAGGCTTGTTTTGCATTGTTGTAGTGTTAACTCCTTCACTAGCTTAGTGTTTTCATGCTTTGATAACCATTGTTTTGAGTTGAAATCATGTTTTAGTGTTGTTTTGCACTTCATTTCAGTACTTAAAATCTCTGCAACCTCCCTCCATTCTTCACTCTTTTGTTTTCTTTGAAAGTGGTTTCAAACCACTTGTTGCCTAAGTGTGAAATTAAGGTGTTGCACCTAATGGTTTAATCCCTTAGGGGGTTCATTACCAACAATGTATGCCTCTTTCATGCCCAAAGTAACTTGTGGTTTGAGCCATCTTTCCATTAGAGGACACTCACTTTTGGACTTAATCGATTAAAGAATAAATCGGTAACTAAAATGAGTAAATAAAATAAACAAGTAAAAGAGGCAAGATAAGCATCTTTCATGTTGCATTGCATGTGTTCGAATTAGACGTTAATTCAAACACGAGGAAAATGAGACATTTCATACTCAAAGTGATGAAATGTGCCATTTTCCTTGGTCACCATCACCCTTGATCATGCATGATAAGGTGGTGGTCTTTTTGAGTCTTGTTTTGCACTCATTAAACTTGTACAAACTTGGTTCTTTGGCCATCATGCATGAAAATTGCTTGATTGGTGGTTTGAGAGCTAGGAGTTTCTTTCCTTTGAGCTTGTGTGATGATAAGGAGTGTAAATAGTACACACAAACCTATGAAAATACACTGTTTTGCTATGTTTGCTCTCTGTTACAGCAAAAATGGGAGTTCATGTCATCAGTGGTTGACCGGCCACCACCAGTAGCCAACTGGCCACCATTGGTAGCCGACATGCCCCCTATCGACCACCAATGAAAATTGCACAGTGTGTTGGTAAGGTGGAGCAGAGGCATTCTGGGAGTTAGCAGCACTGTTGGTGTTCAAATGTGCAAATAGAAGCGTTCAGCGGCAAGGCAGTGGCTTTTTCAGGTGGAGGAACCGAGCATGCATGCATCTCTCGCTTCCCGAGGCCATTTAATTGCATTGTTTAGTTAATTAGTGGTAGCTAATTAATTAGTTTAATTGTTTGTACTTAATTAGCTTAGTACTTAGTTAATTACTTCGATTTGTAATATTTAATTTGCTTAGAATAAATAAGTTAATTTGTTTCAATTGTTGTAATAATTAGTTAGCTTAATTAACATAGCTAGTATTCATTTGGACCCTCCTTCACGAGGGCGTAATGTCGTAATAAGTGTGCATGTGTGTGTATATGTTTTCCAACACCACATCTTTCTCTTTTTTATTTAATCGCTTTTGATGGTTAGATTAGGGTCATGTTTCAATTAGCATATCGCATGTTTGCATCCATTCATTTGTCTTGCATGCACCGAGGCTCGGCGCATCATTTAAATTGCATTGCAATTTTAATACTTCTTTGAATACGTGTTTAACCGCATGTTGTTTAAATCGATTCATATGCCATTTTAGTAGCTAAGCCTATTAATTGCATCATTACATGTGTTGCATTAGGCATCTTACATAGTTAGGATCATGCATCTTTCTAACTAGTGTTTGTTTTAGCTTGGAGTACTCGGTAAGTTTTTACGCTTTAGCATGCTTGCATAAGTATGAGTGTTGCCATGATTAGCATGCTTGCCATGAGACTATGTGCTTAAATGTTAAACTGCAAGAATGCCTGTGCATGAAAGCTTGTTGTTTGAATTGGAATGATTCAACGAATGTGAGTTTTAAGCCCACTCTATTGAGTGGCAAATCATATTTTAAGCCCACTATGTTTAGTGGCAAATTTGCATCTTTTAAGCCCACTTGTGGGTGGCAAATTCAAACCTTTTTCGAAAACAAACACGAGTTGAATTGTTCCAAGTCTTGCGACTAATCTATACTTGCTTGTGTGCATCACGTAGTAAAGCTAGTTTAATAGCCGGAACAAAAACGCATAATGTATATAAAACATTATATCATGATTAGTAGGGGCCGATCTTTGATCGGGCGAGTGGGGGTGCTCATTTTAGGACCTTCCCCTCTCGTACCCAAGTTCCCGAGCCGAGGCCACTTTGGTGATGACGGACACGTGGCTGTAGACATCCCATTTTTGACAGACCTTAAGACTCAGACGTCATCATTTGTGCATGCAATGATTACGCAAGTTTGTGCTCGTTTCGAGTTTCCGGAGTTTTCAGCTGAGTGCCTTGCCCCCGGGCCTCTGAACTCTTTGTCTTTTGGCTTGGTTTGTGGACCATGCCCTATTGACCTTGCCTAGAGGGGAGAGAGGCCTGTAGGCCACTTTTCGTAGTCGTAGACTACGTTTCCCTCTTGTAGGTTAGTTTCTGGTTTCCGGAGCCTTCGGTTGTGCGCCTTGTCCCGGAACCTCTTAACGTTCTCCTCTTGGCCTGGTTTTTGGACCACGCCTTGCTGCCTTTGCCTAGAGGGAAACAGAGGCCTGTAGACCACCTTTTTGTAGTCGTAGACTACTTTTCCCTCTTGTAGACCACTTTTTGTGTCCGTAGACTAGTTTTCGGGGTTTCCGGCTGCGTGCCTTCTCCCGCGGACTCTTGTCTTTCTTTCCCTTGGTTTGTTTTTGAACCAAACCTTGTTTTCCTTTGCTTGGAGGGTGGAACAGGGGGTGTAGACCAGTTTCTCCCCCTGTAGACCACTTTTCTTCCCTGCCAGCTAGTTTTCTAGTCAGCCAACTAGGGTGGGTGATCTGTGGACCACCTAAAGTAGTCGGCAGCCATGCCACCACCTTCCTCTCTTTGTGCAGACCACCTCCCCCCCCTTACCGACCAGTTGTTCTCCTTGCAGACCACTTTTTCTAGCCGGTTGACTAGTGGGAGTGGTCGGCCGACCACTTCAACTGGTCAGCACCTTTTCTGCATTTTCTGCTGATATTTTCCATGCCAGCTATGCCAGCCATTGGGCACAGAAAGCATCCTCCATACTTGTATGGAGGGATTGCTTGAAGCCTTTAGCTTGTGTAACAAGCTTAAGGCATGGATTTCTATTTAAGGGAGCTTCCTCCCTCTTGTCTCAAGTTCAGAAAAATTGGCTGAGGGCTATACATATCATCTATCTCTATACTTCTTCCTTTCTCTCTATATTTGTGCTTAAAAGTGCCATTTTTTCACACTTTTTCACACAAACACCTAGTGAAACACCTTTGCTTTGGAGTTGAGGCACCTTGAAGCTGGTTTTGGGGTTTTTGGATTGCTTTTGGTCCAAAAAAGTTGCTGGAGCTGCTGCTTTGTCCTTGTTTTTCAAGGGTAAGAACCTAGCCCCTTAAAGCTTTGTTTTTGATTAAGTCTTTGGCCCTATTTCCATGATGTTTTAGGCCTAACTTTAAACTGCAAAAAGCTTTATTTTCAAGTGTTTAAAATGTTTGTTTGAGGCTTCTTTGGTGTTAGGGGTGGTCTACTCCCTTGCATGCCTTATTTGCTAGGCTTTTGAGCCATCCCTTGAGGCTTTTGTTTTAGCCTTTGTTTGGCCTCTTCACCACTGAATTCCAGAGGAATTTCAGTGGTGGAAAGTGTGTTTTGAGGCCCCAAATAGGAGGGGGTTGTCCCCCCTCCTCTTCTCTTGTATGCTGTGTTGATGGCTCATCAAAGTAGCATGTTTGTTAAGCTTGTTTTGGCTCCATCTTAGCCTATTTTTGGCCTTATTTCAGTATGGCATACCTCTATTTTGGCTTTGTTTAGGCCACCCTTGCATGCTTTATACACTTGTAGTGTAATCCTTGCAAACTAGCCTTGTATGCTTAAGGTTTTAGCTCACCTTTCTAGCACGTATTGGTTCCATTTCAGCATGTTTTTGGTCATTATTTAACATGCCTTAACTCTGATTTTGGTTGGTAGAGTCATCTCTTGCTTGGTTTTTACACTTGTAGTGTAATCCCCTTTGTTGGCCTAGTATGCTCCATGCTTCATGCCTCTAATCCTAGCTTGTGTTAGCTCTATCTCAGCATGTATTGGCTATTGTTTTGCCATGCTTAAGCTCTTTTTTAAGTGGTCTTGATCATTTGGACTTTGCTTTGTATAGCCATAGTTCATTCTTGCTCACTAGCTTTGTGTTTTGAGTCCACTAACATGCATTGGTTGGGCTATTCGCATGATTTAGCATCATTGGATACATGATTTCAGAGCATGTTTCATTGTCATTGTGGGGGCCGAATACATGGGAAAAATCAGATGGTGCGTACCATTGGAAGACTGACATTAATCGGCTATATCCTACAAGAGTGGGGAGCTGAATATAATATATGTGCCGAATAAGTGTAAGTCCTTAGTGCCGAATAGATGAAAGGACAATGATTAAAAAGTAGGCCCTGGCCCCGAGGATCAAAAAGAACAGGTATAAATACAAGAACAACGGTTATAGAAAGGTATGTAAAAAATCACTTGACAAAACTTAGTAAAGAAGCTACCCTGAGTATCTGAACTAACTTGTCCGTCGGAGTGCTAATTCCAGCACCCCCGACCGGAGTGTTTGTATCTTTTTAGGTGACTAGCTGAGGATCACCAGCGTCTCCCAGGATCCGAAGAGTATTTCCAAACTATCTCTCCACAATTGGCGCCGTCTGTAGGAATACTCAAATACATCCATGGCAGGCGTGACTGAAGATCCTCCGGTAGCCATTGACGAGACCGCACAGGGAGATGACCTCACTCCAGCAAATATGCTAGAAAAAGAAACCATCGCTGCAAGACACGCCTTGAACTTCAACTCACCAACGACCTCAGCGTAAGAGACAATGCAGGCGATCATCGAACAAGCAAAGCAAAATGAACAAAGTCTGGAGAACATGATCGCTGAAAATGAACGTCTCCGTCAAGATTTGGTCCTCGAAGTCGCAAAATCGAGAGAAGCCATACGCCAAGATCCCGAACGACCTCCGAGGGTCGGTGGACAACGACCTCGAGCACGACCAAAGCATACCGATAGGGACTCCAACTCATTAACCACGGAGCTCAACAAGAAGGGACGATCCGAAATTTCCAGCTCCTCCGAAAAGAGTCTACATACAAGGAACAAGCGCAGGAGGAGCAGTTCAGATGAAGAGGACCAGCACGATCCTTTTGTCCGACGGATTGCAAGGGCGACCCTGCCCAAAAAGTTCAAAGCTCCGTCATTCACTCTCTACGATGGAAAATCAGACCCCACCGATCATATCCGTCACTACAAGCAGGCCATGACATTGCATGCAGACAACGAAGCTCTCATGTGCCGAATATTCCCCAGCAGCCTGGGGCCATTAGCTGTCAGGTGGTATTACAAGTTGGAGCTAGCCTCGATCAAAAGCTTCCATCAATTACAGAAATCCTTCAGGGCCAGGTTCATCACCAACGAGGTGCAGCCAAAACAGGCTGACTGTCTCTGGGCTATGCAGATTCAGTTAGGAGAAACGCTCAGAGCGTATTCGGCGCTGTTGGGAGTGTTTCAACCTCGTCGATGACGCTTGCAACGACTCTATGGCCATCACCGCCTTCAAAATGGGACTACATCCTGACAGTACTCTTCGCAGTTCCCTGACCAGAAGACCCCCCAAAACAGTCTGGGCATTGATGAAGAAAGTTAAAGAGTATTGCAAAGTGGAAGATGATTCCTTAAGAATAAAAGTCGGCCAAATGTCCAACAAAACGACCCCCCCTGAAATTGCTCAACCAATAAGTTCTGTGCCACCTCCTAGCCTAGAGCCTCGGCAATGCGCTAAACGAGACAAAAGGCGAGATACTCGCCGATCAAGCGATCAATGCTCCTACCGGACGAATGAACAACTGCAAGTCGACAGCAGGCGTTCGAGGTATGCCGACAAGAAGTACACAGAGTTGTCAGAACCAATCACTGCAATAATGACCAAAGTCCAACACCTTCCATTCTTCAAATGGCCGTCAAAGATAGTGGGGTCGTCCGACATGCGAAGAAGGGATAGGTGGTGCGAATATCACAAAGATCATGGCCACGAAACGGAGAGTTGCTATGCATTAAAAGATCACCTGGAAGAACTGGTGCAAGATGGTCGACTGCAACAGTACGTGAGAAAGGGAAAGCCAACCACGGCACTGGCCTTGAGGCAGGACTCACCTCCACTTGGCGTGATCCATATGATCTATAGCCTGCCTGCACCCCCAACCGTGCACACAATTCAATCGCATCCAATCCCCTAAAAGCAACGTATTCCGACTGAATGGCCCAAAGAAGCTCCGACAATTACTTACAATGACTCCGATCTTAGCGGCACAACAGCTTCCCACATCGATCCGTTGGTCAATAAATTACGCATAAAACAGTTCACCATTAAACGCATTCTCATAGACCCAGGGAGTACTTCGGAGGTTATGTATTACCAAACTTTCATCAAACTCGGCCTCAATGAGTCAGATCTATCTCCGGCGCCTCACCCATTGTTCGGCTTTAATATGAATCCTGAATACCCGTTAGGGAAGATCATAGTACCTGTTCGAGCGGGCTTCAGAAACGTCGAAGTAGAATTCCTGGTCGTAAAGCTCCCTTCGCCGTATAATGTCATCATGGGGCGAACCTGGATACATATTATGAAGGTCGTACCAAGCACTTATCATCAGCTTGTGCGCTTCCCGACAGCCCATGGCATTGAAGAGATCCGCGGCCCCCCCAATCGGCACAAGCAGAGATTTAATGAAAACCCAATCACTGACCCGACCTGTGGGCTTTGATACTTGCATATATATCACTTCTGCAATGCAAACCATATTTCTTCGTGGCTCCATTCATTTCTCAAAGCCCCCTCGGGTGCATGACACCTTAGGGCCGACTAAGTCTCCGAATTCGGAGCCCCCTTGGGTGCATGACACGTTAGGGCCAATTAAAGTCTCCGGATTCGGAGCGCCCTTCGTGGATATCGCGATTGGCCAAACAAAGTCTCCGGATTTGAAGCCCCCTTGGGTGCATGACACCTTAGGGCCGACTAAGTCTCCGGATTCAGAGCCCACTTGGGTGCATGACACCATAGGACCGATTAAAGTCTCCGGATTCAGAGCGCCCTTCGTGGATATCGCGATTGGCCAAAGTCTCCAGATTTAGAGCACCCTTGGGTGCACGACACCTTAGGGCCGATTAAAGTCTACGGATTCGGGGCACCCTTCATGGATATCGCGATTGGCCAAGCAAAGTCTTCGGATTCGGAGCGCCCGTCGTGGATATCGCGATTGGCCAAAGTCTCCGGATTCAGAGCCCCCTTGGGTGCATGACACCTTAGGGCCAACTAAGTCTCTGGATTTGGAGCCCCCTTGGGTGCATGACACATTAGGGCCAATTAAAGTCTCCGGATTCGGAGCGCCCTTCGTGGACATCGCGATTGGCCAAACAAAGTCTCCGGATTCGGAGCCCCCTTGGGTGCATGACATCATAGGGCCGATTAAAGTCTCCGGATTCGGAGCGCCCTTGGTGGATATCACGATTGGCCAAAGTCTCCAGATTCGGAACCCCCTTGGGTGCACGACACCTTAGGGCCGATTAAAGTCTCCGAATTCGAAGCACCCTTCGAGGATATCGCGATTGGCCAAGCAAAGTCTCCGGATTCGGAGCCCCCTTGGGTGCACGATACCTTAGGGCCGATTAAAGTCTCCTGATTTGGAGCGCCCGTCGTGGATATCGCGATTGGCCAAAGTCTCCGGATTCAGAGCCCCCTTGGGTGCATGACACCTTAGGGCTGACTAAGTCTCCGGATTCAGAGCCCCCTTGGGTGCATGACACCTTAGGGCCAATTAAAGTCTCCGGATTCGGAGCGCCCTTCGTGGATATCGGGATTGGCCAAACAAAGTCTCCGGATTCGGAGCCCCCTTAGGTGCATGACACCATAGGGCCGATTAAAGTCTCCGGATTCAGAGAGCCCTTCGTGGATATCACGATTGGCCAAAGTCTCCGGATTCGGAGCCCCCTTGGGTGCACGACACCTTAGGGCCGATTAAACTCTCCGGATTCGGAGCACCCTTCGTGGATATCGCGATTGCCCAAGTAAAGTCTCCGGATTCGGAGCCCCCTTGGGTGCACGACACCTTAGGGCCGATTAAAGTCTCCGGATTCGGAGCGCCCGTCGTGGATATCGCGATTGGCCAAAGTCTCCGGATTCAGAGCCCCCTTGGGTGCATGACACCTTAGGGCCGACTAAGTCTCCGGATTCAGAGCCCCCTTGGATGCATGACACCTTAGGGCCAATTAAAGTCTCCGGATTCGGAGCGCCCTTCGTGGATATCGCGATTGGCCAAACAAAGTCTTCGGATTCGGAGCCCCCTTGGGTGCATGACACCATAGGGCCGATTAAAGTCTCTGCATTCGGAGCGCCCTTCGTGGATATCACGATTGGCCAAAGTCTCCGGATTCAGAGCCCCCTTGGGTGCACGACACCTTAGGGCCGATTAAAGTCTCCGAATTCGGAGCACCCTTCGTGGATATCGCGATTGGCCAAGCAAAGTCTCCGGATTCAGAGCCTCCTTGGGTGCACGACACCTTAGGGCCGATTAAAGTCTCCAGATTCAGAGCGCCCGTCGTGGATATCGCGATTGGCCAAAGTCTCCGGATTCAGAGCCCCCTTGGGTGCATGACACCTTAGGGCCGACTAAGTCTTCGGATTCGGAGCCCCCTTGGGTGCATGACACCTTAGGGCCAATTAAAGTCTCCGGATTCGGAGCACCCTTCGTGGATATCGCGATTGGCCAAACAAAGTCTCCGGATTCGAAGCCCCCTTGGGTGCATGACACCTTAGGGCTGATTAAAGTCTTCGGATTTGGAGCGCCCTTCGTGGATATCGCAATTGGCCAAAGTCTCCGGATTCAGAGCCCCCTTGGGTGCACGACACCTTAGGCCCGATTAAAGTCTCTGGATTCGGAGCGCCCTTCGTGGATATCGCGATTGGCCAAACAAAGTCTCCGGATTCGGAGCCCCCTTGGGTGCATGACACCTTAGGGCCGACTAAGTCTCCGGATTCGGAGCCCCCCCCTTTGGTTCATGACACCTAAGTGCCGATTTAGCCTCCGGATTCGGAGTGTCCTTTGGCACGAACGAAACAAAATCCACCAACATCGCAAATAAGGTGCTTAACTAAGCATATAAAAAATTCAGAATAAGACGCAAATGTTCGAAATAAAGCTTTTTATTCATTCAAACAGTTGTTACATAAACGCAATCCGCATTTGAGCATTACAATTTTTATGTAATCGCACAGTTGTTACATAAACGCAACTTGCATTTGAGCATTACAATGCCCATTTCCAAACTTAAAAGCTAAAAAAGGGAGAAGATGCATTGGTAAAGCGGCAGCGCCGAATCAACTCCCGTCACCCGGAAGTCCTCCGCGGTTTGCAATGCCTTGAGCCAACCGTGCCCAAGTCCTCCCCTGATACCATTGACAATGTCAAGGCAAAGATCCAGGACAAGGAAGGATAAAAAAAAACCCAACGATCGTTGCCTTTCCTTTCGAGGTGATCTGCTTCGACAACTTGAAGATTCATGCCAACTTTTGGACGCCCTACTTCCCATACGGATGGGTCCTCTGCCGCGCTCCATGGTAACACCAAGATCGGCTGAACTCCAGTCTCTCCAACTAACATCCCCACTTATCCCACCACACATGAGTGATTGTTTATCTGCGTGAAGCACCCACTCCTTTTATTTTCAATACTAGCAGCGATCTCGAGGCCCCAATCCCGAGGCAATTTCACTAACACTAAACTCCATGAGAAAAACGTCGGTTGACATTCACCACGGCGTAGTTATCCAAATGACTTTTTGAAGCACGTGCACTGGCCGAAAATCTATGCCCCGAGCCGAGTTGAATTTACCGCAGCCACTCTACCCACTGGCTTTCGGCTTCCTCAAGTTACAATAGCTTCATTCAGGGATAAACGGCTATCACGTATGGGTCAACCCTTCCGATCAACGTTTATACATTCATTCAAACATATACAGTAAAACGAAACGCATACATACCAAATATGAACTGCAACAAAATATTTATCATAGAACGTTTTTTATTCGATAAAACAAGCAATATATTACATAGTTTTGAATGCGATCTGCGTTTCAACCTTACAATAAGTATACTTATACGGCACCACCCTCATCCTCACTCTTCTCGACTTCAAAAGCAGAAAACGGAAAATGTTTATTGTGGTAGAGTGGCGATGCCAAATCAATGCCCGACGCTCGAAGAGCTTCTGCAGCTTGAGATGCCTTGATCCAACTGTGCCTAAATCCACGATTTTCACATCGGCAAACTTCTTCGGCAAGTTTTTCCTTGGTCTTTTCGATTCCAACTTTTCGGCCGTCATGAAAACCTTTCTCATACGCCCCCCATTCGCGTTCTCCATTGCGAACATACTCGCCGTCTCACGATCGGCAAGCATGGAACTGATGACCCGACTGGTAACCCTTTCTTCCACAATTGGGTTTCCGTGCCCGGTAGGTTGTGCCTGGGCCGCCTTGGTCTTCCTTAACTCGTGCTTAGCCGCCTCCGCGCGAGCCTCCAAACTTCGAACACATTCCTCTTTCTTCTCAATCTCTCGGCGGGTAGCACGCAACCGCATGCCGATTTCATAGGCAGTGTAAAGCCCCTTCACCGCCCCGTGAATGCCTTCGCGAAATACTTCGTAGTCCTGACGACCTACCATCGATTGCTGAACCTCAGGAGGAAAAATTTATCGAGCAAACTCGACCGCTACATTTGGGTCCCGAACGATCGAGTCCACCTCTGTCATGGGTCTATTCCCCACAAACACCACAAAGCTTAATGGGCACGGATTCGAGTTAGATCCCTTCTCGACTCGAGGTTGAGAAGATCTGCCCTGCGACTGCTTCTCCCGACTAGGCGACCTGCTTCGACGTCGAGGACACTAACGCCTCTCTCGATCCCTGGAACTCCTACCCCCTGTGCGCAAAGGGTCACCACCTCGATGCATGTCTCCACCCAGCTCAACTAGCGTCCTCGCTTCCCGTCTGCTGTTAAAGAAAAGTCTGTTCGACATTCACACGATACCTTCAAAATCTGGAGTCAGTTGTTTACTGTGTTCATAAAAGTTGTACCCTTAATCATTTATCCTTTACAGAGGCAGCACCCTCGAGGCAATTTCATTAATTATGAAAACCTCAATCGCCCAACGCCGACTGGATAGACCCGCCGGCGCTCGAATGATCATGCCCCGCCTGGGGCAACGGCGTGATAGATTAATCAATCTATTTGACTTAGGTGCCCCAGTCGGCTCATGAATCGACAGCAAAACTAAGTTCGCCTCCTCTGGCGCCCGAATGATCATGCACCGCCTGGGGCAAGGGCATGATAGATTTATCAATATATTCGGCTTAAGTGCCCCAGTCGGCTCATTAATCGACTTCAGAATGATCATGCCCCGCCTGGGGTAAAGGCATAATAGATTAATCAATCTATTCGGCTTAAGTGCCCCAGTCCGCTCATGAATCGACAACAAAACTAAGTTCGCCTCCTCCGGCGCCCGAATGATCATGCACCACCTGGGGCAAGGGCGTAATAGATTTATCAATATATTCGGCTTAAGTGCCCCAGTCGGCTCATGAATCGACTTCAGAATGATCATGCCCCGCCTGGGGCAAGGGCGTAATAGATTAATCAATCTATTCGGCTTAAGTGCCCCAGTCGGCTCATGAATCGACAACAAAACTAAGTTCGCCTCCTCCAGCACCCGAATGATCATGCACCGCCTGGGCAAGGGCGTGATAGATTTATCAATATATTCGGCTTAAGTGCCCCAGTCGGCTCATGAATCGACTTTAGAATGATCATGCCCCACCTGGGGCAAGGGCGTAAAAGATTAATCAATCTATTCGGCTTAGGTGCCCCAGTCGGCTCATGAATTGATAACAAAACCAAGTTCACCTCCTCCGGCGCCCGAATGATCATGCACCGCCTGGGGCAAGGGAAGATTAATCAATCTATTCGGATTAAATGCCCCAGGCGGCCCATAAATCGTTTCAGCATAATACCAACGAACTATTCAGCATACGAATGATGAGATTGCCATGACATTCAATCATAGAAAAGTCAACAGAGTAGTCATTCTAACTAAAGTAGTGAAAGGCAAACATTCTACACCAACATAACATCACAAACTGCGCATTAGTAGTAAAACAAGAAGATAATTTTCATTAATAAATTGAGCGCAGACAGTAGCCAATTTATACATGAAAACTACTCGGAACCAATAAAAGTCAATTCATAAAATTCGTAAAACTACAGTAGCCAATTTATACATGAAAACACACATTAAAAGGGAAAGAATTTCATAAAATTCGAATGACTCCCAGATCAATCCTCGGGGTCAAACTCAAGTGGCTCAATGTCTACCTGCTCATAAGGAATTGGCAAGGCCAATGTAACCCTAGCGGCATCAAGGGCCTTGAGCCACCCGTGTTTGAACCCCCGATTCTCAAACTTGGGGACTTCATCTACGTATTCTTTGAAGGCGGCGCCTTTTCTCGCCTCAAATGCGGCAGAAGCCTCAGATTCTGCCTTTTCCTTGGCCGCCTTCAACTCTGCTAACTCAGTCTCCATCCTGTTAAGCGCCTCCTCAGCTAGCCTAAGCGATTCTTTGCTCGCGTTTGCCCTATCTTCGGCATCAGAACGGTGCTGATCGGCAGCCCAAGCCCTTTCCACGTCGACTTCGGCTCGCGCAGTCTCCATAGCGGCCCTCATCATCTCAAACTCGGCCCTGCTCTTTTGATCGACCACTTTTGATTGCAAACGGTCAATCCTCTCAAGGGCATCGTATAGGCGACGGCCCAAGTCGGCGATCCTACTAACCGCCTGCAAAACGAGTTGGGATCGTTAGATGCCATAGGCAACCAAAATCAAAACAAGTCAAAGTTCACCTACCAAAAGGGCCGACTGCGCAGATAGGGTTATGGCCACCAAATCTGGCACGGCATGAAAGGATGCCTTATCAGCTGGTAGGGAGACTGACGTCGCCAGGCCCAAGGCTACCGCCGGGTCGGTAATGATGGATGCGTCAGAGGGAATCGGCGTGTCTCTGATCTTTGGCTGAACAATAAAAGGAACAACCACGTCCGATTCTTCTAAGCGAGGCCTTTTGTCGGCAAGACTATCTTCTGAACCGTCCTCTCCCTCGGCGCTACGCTTCTTGCCCCGCTCTTCCGGAATAAACCGTTCATCAATGACCGGTTGTTCAACCTCTTTCGCCGTTTCGGTCGCAACGATCTTAGCCGGCTCTTCAATAACGGGTTCAGAAGACTCAACCAAGACAGGTCCAGAACGGGCGATCTCGGCCTTTTTTTGGGCGGCCATACGCTCGGCATTTTTCTTTCGAGCCATCTGCATGAGGCTTTCCCTAGCCATACCTTCAAAAAAATCACCGGGTAAGTCTCCCAAACCTCCAAAAATATCTCCAAAAGAAAACTCCGCCGGTCCCGAAGTGGATGGCGAGGTAGGCTAACTACGTCTGGCTGCCTCAAACGCCGAGTTTAGGGCCTCGTCAACCTCTTCGGCCTCCTCAGCGAACTCTCTGTCTGGCTCGGCGACTACCTCTACCACCGGCTCGACGTCTTGCCCCGAGTCAGAGGCTTCGAGACCAACTTGTCTGAGACTCTTGAAGCTAGGGAAGATAAGAGCCGCAAGCTGTCGATCGCCGAATGGAATTGGAATGTTGTCAGCGGCCGAAAAAGTAGTGTAAGTAGGCTCGTATCGAAGAAGTATGTGGGCCGCCCTCCCTTGCTTCAGTAAGTTTGGACGGCCGAAGTATCCGAGTGCAGTCGCAACCTGCGCAAGGACTGCGTCGTCAGTAGAAACCAGAATCTTCTTCAAATTACTGCCTGCAAAGGCAAAGGGTTAGACACAGGGGGAAAGCCGAGTAAAAGAAAATTTCAGTAAAACACAAGGAGACACACGGCAACCTGGTTCACCCCTCCGTCTGGGAATAGGGTCTAGGCGATCCTCGCCTTCGCTAAATTCCCAGTTCCCTCGGATATTGACCATTATGTCATCCACACGCTTGCCAGAACTGGCGAGCATGGTTACCAAATGATGGTCAGTATCCTTGGCCCTAAGAAAGTACCGTCCAAGCCGACCAGAAGATTTGGCAAAAGCATAGCAGTGCCGAATAGCCAGAATCCCAAGGTCGATCCTGAGGCACTGGTTCAACTCTACGATCCCCATTACGATTCGAAAAAAGTTCACGTTGGGCTGAGAAGGAATCAGACCCCAATAATGGAGGACGGCCCTAAGGAATGGATGTAGGGAAAAACGGACCCCGCCCTCTACACTGGATAGGAGAGGAAAGACGATTGAATTTTGGTCCTCTCTCTTCATATCCAGAGTGTTGTCCGTCACTAGAGATAGATGAACATCGTTGGGGATGGAAAAGTGTCGCCGGAATCCGGAGACACGACCCTCAGAAAGGAGGTCTTTCAAGTGTTTGGCCATTTTCACAGGGAATAAAGGTTTCACCGAAATGAAAATAATAAACAAAAAGTAAGATTGCAAAGAAATGAGAAGAAGACTTACAAGGAGCAAGGGAGACGAGGGTAGACGGAGAAGAGTTGCAGAGAATACGAGTCAGAGAAGGGATATCTGCTAGCGGTCCAAGAGTCTCAAATACTCGACGAACTGTGCACTCAAAAGGACTGAAATTTCAAATCACAATAAATGCGAGACGCATGATTGAGGCGGGAAAGCGTAATGATGAACGAAAAGGTGTGCGCATCCTGACATCTATATTGGGGTACGCGAAGCTGCCTGATCTATTTTAACCTTTCCAATTCAAGACCAAACACGCCGATTAACTTCCGTCAATGGGGAGTTCGGGGGGCAATTGTGGGGGCCGAATACATGGAAAAAATCAGATAGTGCGTACCATTGGAAGACTGATATTAATCGGCTATATCCTATGAGATTGGGGAGCCAAATATAATATATGTACCGAATAACTGCAAGTCCTTAGTGCCGAATAGATGAAAGGACAATGATTAAAAAGTAGGCCCTGGCCCCGAGGATCAAAAAGAATAGGTATAAATACAGGAACAACGGTTATAGAAAGGTATGTAAAAAATCACTAGACAAAACTTAGTAAAGAAGGTACCCTGAGTATCTGAACTGACTTGTCTGTCGGAGTGCTAATTTCGGCAACCCCGACCAGAGTGTTTGTATCTTTTCAGGTGACTAGCTGAGGATCACCAACGTCTCCTAGGATCCGAAGAGTATTTCCGAACTACTTCTCCACAGTCATACACTCATATGTGTCACTCTTTCAATGCTTTGGAAGGTTGTGCTTTATGCCTTAAACATGAGCCAATATGTTTGCCATCTTGCCTAAGATTTTGGGCTACCATTTCAGTGTGTTTTTGGTGTTATTTTACCATGATACAACTCCGTTTTTGGTTGGTTAGAGCATCCCTCATTTGTTTCTTACACTTGTAGTGTAACCATGCTCATTAGCCTAGCTTACTTGATGTTTTGACTTACCATGCTAGCTTTTTTTGGCTACACTCCGTGCATGTTTTAGTCTTGATTTGACATGCTCTAGGACTGTTTTGAGGTGTCTTGACCATATGGTTCATGTATTGCATAGCTGTAGTGCAATGGGCTTGACTAGCCTTGTGTTTTGATGCCTCTAGCATGCTTTGTTTGAGATAGTTGCATGTCATGGCATCATTTAACATGTTCTTTCAGAGTATATAGCATTGCCATGTTCTCACTTCTTTCACTCTTTGAGTGCTTCTAAGAGTTATGCCTTCGTGCCTCGCTTATGGCCTAACTTGTATGCATGCATGCATGCCTAGGCTTTTGAGCTCCAATCTCAGCATGTTTGGTCTTTATTTTGACCTAATTGAGCTTTGTCTATGGTTGGTTCTATCATTTGTGTCATGTGTTGAATGCCTCTTGTGTAGTCCCTTTTGGTAGCCTTATGCCCTAGGCCTTCTAGCATGCTATGCTTGTGTTGTTTGGATGATTTGGCATCGTTTCACACATGATTTCAGAGCATATAGTGTTGTCACACTTCCATGTTTGTCACTTCTTGATCATGTTTGAGAGTTGTGCTCTTATGCTTAGTTGATGAGCCAATGCATGAGCATGCATTATCTTGCTTTTCATGCCATCATTTCAGAGTATTTTGGCCACTGGCTTGGCATGCATGAGATCTATTTGGGGCTGGTTTGGTCCATTGAGCATTGCATCACATTGCCCTTGTGTTGCATCCTTCACTAGCTTTCATGCTTAAGGACTCTAACTTGACATGCTCATGTTGTTTGGAATGTTGTTGCATTGCATGGTGTTTAGATTGAGCGTTCATCCAAACACGAGAAACGAGAGACGTTTCATACTTGAAGTGATGAAACGTGCCTCATTTCTCAGTCGCCGACCCTCTTGATCAAGCACGATAGAGGTTAAGGCCCTTATGTGTTATTTGTGCATTCATTGACATTGAATTGTGCAAACTTGGCTTCTCGGCCATCGTACATTGCGATGCTCGATTGGTGGCCCGAGAGTTGAGTACTGCACTCCGTTGAGCTTAAGCAATGATAGGGAGGGTGGTTGCGCACACATATCTTGCAAATACACTGTCGTGCCCCTTCTTGTTCTCTGTTGCAGCAAACTGGAGCTTGGCAGAATTTTCTTGTCGGCAGGCCAGTAAAAGTGGCTGGCCGACCACTTTTTCTGGTCTGCAGCATGTTTAGGTGGTCTACAGGTGGTCTACAACACCATTAAGTGCTCGGCAGCCCTCCTGGAGGTCTCCATGTTGGAGTAGAAGCTATTTGGAGGTCAGTGCACCTTCCAGAGATCAAATGCAAACAGAGGCAATTCGGGGCATAGTGATGGATTTCCGAACGAGGTGACCGAGAATGCTTGCACCCCTCGCCCCGAGGACCTCTTTTTACTGCTTTACTTAGCTGCTTTGCTTTTCTAGCTAATGCTTTGGTTTTGTACTTAATTAGTTGACATGCTTAGCTAATCGCTTTGTTTTGTAATAATTAGTTAACTAGGAATAGATAATTAGTTGTGACTTGTAATAGTTAGTTTAATTAGCTTAGATTAGCTAGTTAGCTTATTATTCGGACCCTCCGTCGAGAGGGAAAATTTTGTAATAAGTGTGCGTGTGTGTGATGCATGTCTTCCAATCCCCATTTCTTTCTCCCTTTTACTTAACCGCTTTCGATGGTTAGTTTAGGGTCATTTTCAATTAGCATATGCTTCGCATGCGTGCATCATTCATTTGTCTTGCATGCACCGAGCTCGGTGCATCATACAAAATGGATTGTATTTCAATACCAATTTGAATACATGTTATCTAGTTGCATTCACATGACATCTTAGGATAGGCGAGCCTATTTTAGTCGCATTTTGCATGTGTTGCATTAGGCATCCTTGACATAGCTAGGGTCATGCATTAATTTCTAACATAGCTTTTGTTTTGGCTCGGAGTACACTGTGAGTGTTTATGCTTTAGCATCCTTACATGTGTGTAAGTGACTACCATGTTAGCATGCTTGCCATGAGGCTATGTGCTTAACTGCTATAACTGTATGAATGCCTATGGATGAAGGCTTCATTACTTAAATTGGAACAATTCATCAAAGTTTGAGTTTTAAGCCCACTTGAGAGTGGCAAAATCATGTTTTTCTAAGCCCACTTTAGGGTGGCAAATCCGCGTCTTAGCCTACTTGCGAGTAGCACTTTCAAACCATTTTCAAAAACAAACATGAGTTGTTTTGTTCCAATCCGCGTAATTGAGTCTATACTTGTTTGCTGTACTCATCACATAGTAAGGTTAGATTAATAATCGGAATAAGAACACATGAGGTTTATAAAATAACATATCATGTTAGTAGAGGCCAATCCTTTGATCGAGCTTGCGGGGGTGCTCATTTCAGGACCTTTCCCTCTCGTAACCAAGTTCCCGAGCCGAGGCAACTTTGGTGATGATGGACACGTGGCCTTAGGCACGAGTCAGGGTTTCCTAAATTTTTCAAAATAAAATATTTAGGTGGCAACTCTGAAATCTGGCAAAGCAGTCCATGTTTGGCGTTTTTTTGATAAAAATCGATTTTCCAAAACGATTTGCCGGATTTGGACTCTTTGGTGATTTATCAGTCTTACATTGCACTTTGTGAGATTAGATTCAGAACCGTGACAGGAGTCCGAACTGTAGTAGCTAGAACTACAATTCGCGCCCGCGCCACCTAAATATTGAAAGAAAATAGACTGAAAATGGGTACTATTTGGATAGAAAAAAATTGAAACAAAATTTAAATTAATTTTTCCTGCAAGAATTTTGGAAAAAATTCAAATAAATTTTGTCCAAAAAATTAATATAAGAACCGACCCAACCTACACCCGCACTTGGGGTGTCCCAACTGCGCACGCGCGTGTGGTGGTTTGAGCCAAGATTCACTTTATCCATAACTCCTCCCTTCAACAAACTTGGGGTGCCCCTTGGGACCCAACCCAAGTATTGCCACCTAGAACTTATATACACACATAAGTTCTCTTAAGTTTTCAATGTGGGATAAGCTTTACAAGGAAACTCATATTTTATTCTTTAATTGTCCATTCCACGAACCCGAAAACGACGTCAACTTTCCACTCACTCATAAATGGTTTTGACAAACCGCCTTCACCGTGTGACTTGCCATGCGGCAAGGAACACGTTACCTCGTTGGACCCACCCCAAAAGACGTGTAGGGCCCACTCATATTTGGGCTCAAAGTTGACCCAAAATAAGCCTATAAAATCATTATTCCATCAATCCCCCACATGAATGGAATTTCACGGAGAGAAAATGCAACAATATGATCTAAATACAGAGAGTACATAAATTGAAAATATTCTGCAATGGATAGGTAGCTTTTGGCTTTGAACCTTTCCTTGTGAGACACTATCAGATTTACTAGCTAACCAGTGGACATGATGTCTTGAACAGTTTAGCCATTTATATAAAATAAGACAATAGAACTCACACAGTTTAGTTCTCACTATTGTGTTCATGTTGGCCCTGAACAACCTAGTCTTTCATGAGTGCCCTAAAGAATTGTAGGCCTTCACAAATCTCATAGACCCAGCCCAGTTCACACTCATATAGGTGAATCTTATGAAAAGTATCCTGTCATACTCCACTAGGTATTCGTAGTTATAAGAATCATTAAAAGTATTACTTAACTTAAAACGCTGCAGACATCACTATTTCATCATAGAGATGGATAGGAGTTTGACTCCCCAGTAATACTTCTGAGTCATACATAACTCGGTTGTCCCTTTGAACCTAGATCTTGGGATCTCCAGTCAATTAGATTGGGTTGTCGTTGTGGTAACACTTATTCAATTGGCTTAAGTCCCATTCCCCTAGATGAATTCTCAACTAACGCTCTTGCTAACCCTTTGGTTAGTGGATCCGCTATGTTGTCTTTAGACTTCACATATATAATTGCTTTCAAGTGTTCTACTCCTGGATTACTCATATATCTACTTAATTTACTTACTGCATAAGTTATATCTGGGCGAATGTTGTTCATCAAGTACATTAAGCTTCCAATAATTTGGGCATACTCTAATTGAGAAATACTTTCTTGTACATTCTTAGAAAGAAACAAATTAGCCTCCACAGGTGTTCTAGTAGGATGATCATCATCTTTGCTAAACTTGTCGAGTATTTTCTCAATGTAATGTGATTGTGACAAAGCATTACCTTTTGATGTTTTGGTAATTTTCATACCAAGTATTACATCAGCAATCCACACGTCCTTCATGTTAAAATGTTTATTCAACATTTTCTTGGTAGTTTTAAACATATCATTATTACAACATATGATGAGCATATCATCCATATAAAAACATACTATAACATAACCCTTGCTTGTGTTTTTAATATAAACACATTTGTCACATTCATTAATTTTGAAACCATTTGACATCATTGCTTTGTCAAATTTCTCATGTCATTGCTTTAGCACTTGTTTTAAACCATATAATGATTTACCCAATTTACACAATTTCTTTTCTTTTCCTAGAATAGAAAATCCTTTTGGTTGTTCCATGTAAATTTCTTCATCTAACTCACCATTTAAGAAAGCGGTTTTCATATCCATTTGATGAATTTCTAGATTGTACAACGATGCAATAGCAATTAGTATTTAATGGATGTTATTCTAGTAACCAGTGAGTATGTGTCAAAGTACTCAAGACCTTCTTTTTGTCTAAAACCTGTGACCACAAGTCTTGCCTTGTATATGTCAATTGATCCATCCGCTTTCATTTTTCTTTTGAAAACCCACTTATATCCAAGAGGTTTACACCCTGGTGGTAAATCCACCAATTCCCAAGTGTGATTTTGCAGGATGGATTCAACTTCGCTGTTTGCAGCCTCTTTCCATAAACGAGCTTCAGGACTGGACATAGCCTCTTTAAAAGTTAAAGGCTCATTTTCTAACAAAAATGTTAGAAAATCTGGACTAAAAGATTTTGAGGTTCTAGCACGTTTACTATGCCTAGGTTCCTCTTCATCAATTTGATCTATCTCTTGCTTTTGTTCTTGATCATGACTAGTAATAGCATCATAAGATCCTTTATTATTACGAGTCTCTTATCCAGTCTTATTTGGAAATACATGTTCAAAGAATGATACATTCCGAGATTCAATAATAGTATTTACATGCATTTCAGAATGTTGTGATTTATGAATCAAAAACCGATATGCACTACTATTCTTGGCATAACTAATGAAAATACAATCAACGGTTTTAGGACCTGCCTTAGTCTTTTTAGGACTAAGAATAGCCACTTTAGCCAAATACCCCCACACTTTTAAATATTTATAGGATGGTACTCTCCCATGCCACATTTTATAAGGTATTTGATTCACTTTCTTTCAGGGTACTTTATTAAGTATATGATTAGCAAAAAAGTATTACTTCCCCCCACAAGTTTTGAGGTAATCCAAAACTTATTAGCATGGTATTTATCATTTCTTTTAAAGTCCTATTTTTCCTTTCAACAATTTTATTTTGCTGAGGCGAGTAAGGAGCAGTGGTTTGATGAATTATTCCATGTTCTTTACAAAACTCACCAAAAGGTGATTTATATTCACCACCTCTATTACTTCTAAGTTTTTTAATTTTCTTACCAAGTTGATTTTCAACTTCATTCTTATATTGGATGAAAGTTTCCAAAGCTTCATCTTTGGTCCAAATTAAATAAATATAACTATATCTAGTATAGTCATCTATTAAAGTGATAAAATATTTTTTCCCACCTCTAGTTTAAATTCATTTAAAATAACAAATGTCACTATGAATTAATTCAAATGGTTATGTACATCTTTCAATTGAATGAAAAGGAGTTTTGGATAATTTTGCCTCAACACAAATTTCAAATTTAAGATTTAAATCAATGTCAAATTTAGGTACACATTTCATATTAATTAATCTATGCAAAGATCCATAGTTAACATGTCCAAATCTACCATGCCATAAATTTGAAGATTCAAGTAAGTAAAAAGAAGATGTATTTTTATTAATAACAGAGGTACAACAGTCATTACATTCATTTTGAAAAGGCCATTAGACATGTAACATTTTCCTACATACATTTCATTTTTTGTAAGTACAAATTTGTCACTTTCAAAAACTAGCCTAAACTCATTTTTCCTCAACAGAGATCCGGAGAGTAGATTCTTGTGAATGTCCGGTACATGCAACACATTGTTGAGAGTGAGTTCCTTTCTAGATGTCATCTTCAGAATAAGCTTTCCTTATCCTTCAACTTTGGAAGTTGACGAGTTGCCCATAAAAAGTTGTTCACCGTTGTCCACCACTAAAAAAGATGTGAACATTTTTTTGTCGGCACAGATGTCGCAAGTAGCACCAGTGTCCACCTAACACTCTTTAGGATTTTTGACAAGGTTTGCCTCAAAAATAACTACAGAAAGATTTATGTCATCTACACCATTGGAAATTTTGTCCACTTCGGTCATATTGGCTTGAGCAGGTTTCTTGCTTCATCTTCCTTTGCCTTTGCACTTGCTATGGCAATCTTTGGCCCGATGTCCTTCTTTGTCATAGATGTAACATTTTCCATTAAACTTGTACTTTTTAGTTTCTCCTCCTTTAGAGCCTTCTGAGGAACTTTCTCCCGAAAACTTCCGTTTCTTGGCTTTTGGAGCATGCTCTACCACATTTGCCTTTGACTCCATTGGATGCTTACCAACCCACTTCTCTGAATTGCGGTTGTCCTCCTCAATCCTCAAACACACAATTAATTCCTCCAAAGACATTTCTTTGTGCTTGTGTTTGAAGTAGTTCTTGAATTCCTTCCAGCCTTGTGGTAATTCCTCAATTAAGGCTGTAACTTGGAAGGATTCACTGAGAGACGTGCCTCCTACATCAATGTCATGCAGAATGAGCTGGAGATCTTGAACTTGGCTAATCATAGTCTTAGAATCAACCATCACAAAGTCCAGGAATTTTCCAACCACAAATTTCTTTGAACCAACATCTTTTGTTTTGTACTTTTTCTCCAAAGACTCCCAAAGTTTCTTTGTCATTTGGATAGGAATGTAAACATTGTATAACATGTTGTCAAATCCGTTCAAGATGTAGTTCTGGCAAAGGAAATCAGCATGTTTCCAGGCATCGACTGCAGCAACCACTTGCCAGCTGGTTTCATCCTCTTTCAGAGTAGGAGCATCCTCACGGAGGAAATGCGCCAGGCTGAGAGTAGTAAAATAAAATAGCATTTTCTGCTGCCATCTTTTAAAATCAGTTCTTGAGAACTTTTCTGGCTTCTCACCGTGATTGACTAGCACAGTCACAACAGGAGGAAGGGTTGGCACAATTGCAACCACCATACTAGTACTTGTTTGAGCATTAGTTTGACCAATTTCAATAGCCATAAAATTTTAAATTATAAAACAAAATTATAATTAGAATTTTATACTACATAGAAAATTTAAACCAAAACCACATAATTAAATTTTGTAAAAAATGAAAGAAACAAGAATTGTAACTTTTATTTCCAATTAATTTGAAAATAAAATAAAATTTTATTTAAACAAATTAATTCCACCCAAAAAATTAAATTTCTGTAACACTTCAAAAATTAAAATACTGAAATAGAATTTTAATTAATGAAAACTCAAAAATTATTTCTGAAAACCAAAGTTAATTTCTGACCAATTTCACAAATAAATATTCTAAATTGTTAATGACTACCAGTATATTAGAACCCTTATAATTACTTTCCAGTTTTCTATTCGTCGATTACTTGTATATCTACTTAATTCACTTACTACACAGGCTATATCTGGGCGAGTGCAGTTCATCAAGTACATTAAGCTTTCAATAATTTGGACATACTCTAATTGAGAAATACTTTCCTGTATATTCTTAGAAAGAAACAAATTAGCATCCACATGTGTTCTAGCAAGATGATCATCATCTTTGCTAAACTTATCGAGTATTTTCTCAATGCAATGTGATTGTGACAAAGCATATTTTTCTGATGTTTTAGTAATTTTCATACCAAGTATTACATCAACAATCCCCATGTCCTTCATGTTAAAATGTTTATTCAACATTTTCTTAGTAGTTTTAATCATATCATTATTACTACCTACAATGAGCATATCGTCCACATAAAGACATACTATAACATAACCCTTGCTTGTGTTTTTAATATAAACACATTTGTCGCATTCATTAATTTTGAAACCATTTGACATCATTGCTTTGTCAAATTTCTCATGTCATTACTTTGGCGCTTGTTTTAAACCATATAATGATTTAACCAATTTACACACTTTCTTTTCTTTCCTTGAAACATAAAATCTTTCTGGTTATTCCGTGTGAATTTCTTCATCTAACTCACCATTTAAGAAAGCGGTTTTCACATCCATTTGATGAATTTCTAGATTGTACAACGATACAATAGCAATTAGCAATTAATGGATGTTATTTTAGTAGCCAATGAGTATGTGTCAAAGTAATCAAGACCTTCTTTTTGTCTAAAACCTTTGACCACAAGTCTTACCTTGTATTTGTCAATTGATCCATCCGCTTTCATTTTTCTTTTGAAAATCCAATTATATCAAAGAGGTTTACACCCTGGTGGTAAATCCACCAATTCCCAATAGTGTGATTTTGCAGGATGGATTCAACTTTGTTGTTTACAGCCTCTTTCCATAAACGAGCTTCAGGACTAGACATAGCCTCTTTAAAAGTTAAAGGCTCATTTTCTAACAAAAATGTTAGAAAATTTGTACTAAAAGATTTTGAGGTTCTAGCACGTTTACTTCACCTAGGTTCCTCTTCATCAATTTGATCTATCTATTGCTTTTTTTCTTGATCATGACTAGTAATAGCATCATAAGATCCTTATTATTACGAGTCTCTTATCCAGTCTTATTTGGAAATACATGTTCAAAGAATGATGCATTCCGAGATTCAATAATAGTATTTACATGCATTTCAGAATGTTGTGATTTATGAATCAAAAACCAATATGCACTACTATTCTTGGCATAACTAATGAAAATACAATCAATGGCTTTAAGACCTGTCTTAGTCCTTTTAGGACTAAGAATGGCCACTTTAGCCAAATACCCCCACACTTTTAAGTATTTATAGGATGGTACTCTCCAATGCCACATTTCATAAGGTGTTTGATTCACTTTCTTTCGGGGTACTTTATTAAGTATATAATTAGCAAAAATTATTGCTTCCTATAGCTCAACTTTTTCACGCCCCCCTTTTTGGAAGTTTGAAACAAGCCCTATAGTTCAGACTCCCGCGGTTCTGAATTTAATCTCATAAGTGCAATATGAAATTGATAAACACCAAAGAATCCAAATCCAGCAAATCTTTTGGAAAATTAATTTTGAAGCAAATTGCAAAAAATTGACGGTTTTTCCAGATACAGAGTCGCTACCTAAATATTTTTGGAAAATTTAGGAAACCATGACTCGTGCCAAAGGCCACGTATCCGTTATCACCAAGATTGTCTCGGGTCGGGGAACTTAGGTACGAGAGGGGAAGGTTATGAATGAATTTGAGCACCCCTGCTCGCCCGATCAAAGATCAGCCTCTACTAATCATGATATCAATCTTATATAAATTTTATGCTCTTGTTCTGGTTTATTAGGCTAGCATCACTATGTGATGCGCACACACGCAAGCATAGACTAACTTCCAAGAATTGGAACACTTCGAGTCATGTTTGTTTTGAAAATTCTTTCAAAATATGTATCGCTTGAAAAAGTGATCGCATATGAACATTACTCAAATTAACAAGCCTTCATCCACAGGCATACAAGCAGTTTAACACTTAAGCATTTAGCCTCATGACAAGCATGCTAAACATAGCAACAAGCACACTCATGTAATTATGCTAAAGCTAATAAAAGCTTACCTAGTACTCTGAGCCAAAGAGATATGAGTTAGAAAAATGCATGATCTTAACTTATACAATATGACTAATGCAACACATACGATGTGTAATCTAAATAGGCTAGGCTACTCATATGGCATATGAAACATTTAAATAGCATACGATCTAAGCACATATTCAAAGAAGTATCGAAACAACAATGCAGTTAGAATGATAAATCGAGCCTCGGTGCATGCAATACAAATGGATGCAAACATGGAAAATGCTAATTGAAACATGATGTCCCTAATCTAACCATCGTAAGCTAGTAAATAAATGGGAGACAGACATGGGGTTAGAAAACATACACATTATTACATTGCCCTGTCACGAAGGAGAGTTCGAATGAATAAACTAAGCTAAGCAAAAGCTACTTAAACTAATTATTACAAACCGAAACGAATAAACTAGCTAAACTACTTAACTAGTTATTACAACACTTGAATTAACTAACTAGTTAATCAACTAATTAAATAATTACAACACAAGTGCAATAAAATAAGTAATTAACTATTACGCCCCAGAAAACAAGGGATGTTCATGCGGATGCTCGATTTCCACCCGAAAAGACCACCGTTTTGCTTCTAAATGCCTCTGTTTGCATAGTTGAACACCAACACTGCTGCTCACTCTGCTCTGCCTTACAAACTCACTGCTTAATTTTGCACCAGCGGTCGGCCGGCCAGTGATGAGGAATGTCGGCCACCAGTGATGGCCGGCTGGCCATCAAAGGTGGTTTGCCGGCCACTTGCCGGCCGTGGAAAATAGCCTGCTGGCCACTGCTACACAGGTTCATCTTACTGCAGCAGAGGACAAATAGAGCATATACAAGGTATTTCAAGGGTTTGTTTGCACAACTCACCCCTCCTTTTCATAAGCAAATCAAAGGAGTAGCAAGTTCGGCTCACAAACCATCAATAGATGCAATTTCATTGCATGATGGCTTGTGAAACCAAGTGTGCAAATTTAATAAATGCAAAACAAGACACAAACCTCCTTCATTTCATGAATGATTACGGGAAGTGGTGACCTTGAAATCTTGAATCATTTCATCACTAATAAGTATGAAATGGTTCAAATTTACATGTGTTCAATTAAAGTCTGATTGAACACAACCAAATTGTTATCTTTCTCATTTTTAATTCAAGTTTTAATTACTCCATTTTAGTTACCTTTCCATCCTTTTATTCCATTGAGTCTAAGGGTGATTCTGAGTCCTCTAACGGAAAGAGCGCTCAAACCAAAAGTTGTTGTAGGCATGAAAGAGACATCATACCGTTGGTAATGAACCCCCCTAAGGGATTAAACCATTAGGCATGACATCTCAATCTCATGCTTTAAACAAACAAATAATATGAACCACTTTCAAAGCAAAATAAAAAAGCCAAGAAAGGAGGGAGATTGTAGAGATGATTAAGTGCTGAAAGTGAGTGAGAAAAGCATAAATAAATGCTATCAACTTAAGCAAGATGGTGTCTAAGGCCTAGAACACCAAACTCATGAGGACTATTACACTATAAGCATGCAAAACAAAACTCAAATGCAACTAACAGCCCAAAACAATGCTAAAACGGGCTTAAAAAAAGTCATAAAATATGCTGGAATTGAGCTAAAAATAATTAGATTAATATGCTAAAACATGGCACCAACTAGGCTAGTAAGCAAGACACAAGGAGGGGAGGCTAACCCATCCAAATTTGAACTTCAAAACATGATTTCGGTCACTGAAAAAGCTCTGAAAATCAGTGTTTAAAAGCTTGGAAAAAGATAGTAAAAGGGTGAGAAACACAAGGGCAAAAGCCTCCAAAAGAAGGTACAAAGAAGGGCTATCAACCCCTCAACCTTTAATGGCCTTAAACCCAAACTTCAGCCCAAAAAACATAGAGTTTTGACAGCCCAAAACAATTGAAAAACAGTAGGAAAAATAGTAGAGAAAGCAGGCAAATAGGTAAAGCCTTATACCTCTTGAAGAGAAGAAACAATTCCAAGTAACAAAACCAAATAAACACACCTTTTAGAGCTCAAACCAAGCTCAAAAGTACCTCAGCTCAAAGATGGTGAGATTTGGTTAAGGGTGTATAGACAAAGGTTGAAGATTTGTAGGCAAAAGTGTAGAGATTTGGTAGAGAGAAAGAGAGAGAAAATTTTAGAGAGAGAGGAAAATTTTTACTCTTAAAATTTTCTAACCTTAAAAGATGAGAGAGGGGCCTCCTATATATAGAAAACATGAAATTCCCTCAAGGAGATTCATCCCTACACGTGGGGATAGATGCATACATCTATGCAAACAGCTGGCATAGCTGGTATGAAATATTTATAAAATACACTGGTTGTCGACCGACCATCACCGGTGGCCGGCAAGCCACATCAGTGGCTGGCAGCCCAAAAGTGATGGCCGGCAACCTCAAAAGGTGGCCGATAGGCCACCAGAAGCTGCAAGCTTAAAAGACTAAGGCTTGGTCCAAGAATGAGGCAACAAGGGTGTATGGTTTTAAAGGCTCAAAGTTGTGGCATTCCGCTGAGAGACTTCGAGCACTTGGCGAGCGTATAAACTCATCATCGGGTGTGCATGCGAGGATGTCCAAGTCGTAAGGGCCGTATAAAATGGGGTGCCTACAGTTGCCCCTCTTTGACAGAACTCAGAGTCATGAAATGACGTGAGTGAATGTCAAAGCCCGAAGACAACCCATTTTGACAAGGCTGTAAGACTTGGGCAAACAATCAAAACATAAAGAAATGGTTGCGCCCACAGGCTGCCTATGCATCCCTTTGCAAGGAATCAAACCAACATAGTTCCGGGGCAAAAATGCAAACAATATGCACAAAAACTTTGAAAGCTGGACTCACACGCCTCACGAAGCCAGCTATTTTGAAAACTCGTGATCATGCGAGATGATGCAATAGGTAATAACAAATGTGATAAACAAGATAACAACACATAAATGAGCAGATTCAAGCAAAAAGAAGATAAAACCGAGCTCTAACCACGCCAAAACAAGACATGAGGAACGAAAACACCGCTTAGGGTTGCGTTTCACGCACCCTGAGAAACTAAGATCACCACTCAGGGTCATGTTTCACACGTCCCAAGAAACAAGAGAAACCGCTCAGGGTTACATTTCACGCATCCTAAGATAACCAAAAAATTGTCTGGGCGCGTGCTTCGCACGTCCTGAGATAAAACCCGCCTAGGGCCGCGTTTCACATGTCCTGAGATAACAAAGAAGATCGCCTGGGGCCGTATTCCACACGTCCCGAGATAAAACCCGTCCAGGGCCGTGTTTCACGCATCCTGAGATAACAAGAAAATCGCTCAGGGCCGTGTTTCACATGTCCCGAGGTAAAACCCACCCAAGGCTGCATTTCACGCGTCCTGGGATAACTCTAATCACGCTAAAATTGTGAGAAGATGAGAAAAGTCACTCGGGCTCACGTTTCACGCATCCCAAGATGAAACCCGCCTAGGGTAGCACGTCACGCGTCCTAAGATAAACAACCTCTTGGGCACGTGCTTCGCACGTCCCGAGGTAAAACCCACCCAGGGCCGCATTTCACACATCTTGAGAAAACAAGAAAACCACTCGGGCTCATGCTTCACATGTCCCTAGGAACAGGAGAATGGTGTTCGATAGATGCACGAAGGTAAACAAGTGCGATAGATGCACAAAGTGAACAAGTGCGATAGATGCACAAAATGAACAAGTGCGATAGATGCACAAAACGAGCAAGTACAATAGATGCACAAAACGAATGCGTGCAGGTTCTCCTACTGAGACACGAATGATGACCTAACCAGAACCCCTCTGAATGAACCATACATACAATATCGTTTGCCGGTTAGGAGGCAATACAGTGACAATGGTTGTTCTATGCAAGATAAGCAACCGAAATATAAAGTTAAATGAAGGCATGTTCTATGCATTAAACAACATGCATATTTTGTGTGTGACTCATAACTGATGCAAGAGACGCGTGCAATATATATGTGAAGTAAAATACATATTCTAAGCAACAACGTAAAATGTATATTCTATACAACAAAGTGAAATACATATTCTATGCAAGGAACAAAGTGAAATGCATATTCTATGCAAGGAACAAAAGCGTAATTTGACACACACACACACACACACACAAAAAAAAAAAGAATTCAGTAGCAACTTCTTTGAACCGATTGGAATTTGATGTCGACACACTTTTCCTCATTTTCACCCTTCTAGGCTTATTCCCCTCGAGTTTCTCTTGAGTTCTGTGCACTTTTCTCGGCTTTGACTTTTTCTTCCATTTTCTCTCTCCTAGGGTTGACTTTTTCCAGGTTTACCCTATTTTCTTCATTTCTCTTCATTTTTCACCTACTATTCACCCATTTTCCAGATGGCGAATGGTGCACCATACGACGGGGCCCCTCCAGAGGTTCTCCCCGTATTTCCACCTATTTTCGAGGCAAATAAGCCGGTTGTTGCCGAAGTGGCTGGAGGTATTGGGCTGAGCTCGAGGCAGAGTTTGAGCCTGAGCCTGAGCCTGACCCTGAGCCTGAGCCTGAGCCTGAGCCACTACCAGTGAGAGTACAACCATTTGATTTGGAGAGGTACCATCCCCAGACACATATCTTACCAGCCGGTGACATTAGGCGCTTTAGTCACTTCGTTCTCTGTGTGCCGGAGGATCTCCTGCTGAGGGAGCCGACTTCTCACCTTCCATCCGTCGTCGTTGAGGTATGAGCTCTATTTTCATGCATTTCTGCCTGTCTTTACTTGCATTTCTTGCACTACCTTTTATCTGACTGTACTTTCATCACTGCCATATCTGATTCATCTGTTCTTTGCCACAAGGCGAGTCTCATGCCTTCAGAGGATACGGAGCTACGACCGCACGAGATTGGTATGAGGAGCTCCCTGTAGGAGTTCATGACATTGTAAATGAGACCAGCTTTGGCCTATTCTACTCCAGCCTGACACGGGTTATTGCGAGCCATCCTCTTCTAGGCGCACTTGTGGAGAGATGGTGGGACACCACCAACTCTTTCCACTTTTTCATTACTGGCGAGATGACGATGACTCCCTACGACTTCACTATGCTCACCAGCTTAAACGTAGGGAGTAATCCGATCCCGTTTGATACAGACATGGGGGAGTGAGAGATGGCCTTGGTTGAGTTGCTGGGAACGCATCCACCCATATACCAGATAGGCATGGTTAGATATAGCTCGTTCACAGAGCAGTTCAGAGGGAGCGAACCCGAGACCATAGAGGAGCTAGAGCAGTACGCCAGAGGCTTTCTGATGTTCGTCTTCGGTAGCACCCTATTTTTGAACAGGTGGAACACCGTAGGCCTATATCTGTTGAGCGCTCTGGTGACCCTTCCTCAGGTGCACTTCTATGACTGAGGCGAAGCTGGCCTCGCCACCCTGTATGGTTGCATGAGCTCTACCTCCCGCCTAACAGGAGACTTGATCGGAGGCTACTGGCGAGCCTGGGAGGTATGCATCTCAGTTTTATCTTTGTACTTTACATTTCTTCTCTACATTTTATGCTTTACATCTATTTAACACCTGTTCTTTCCACTTTGCACTTTACATATCTGTTCATGCTTTGTGCTTTCTGCTTTACACTTTCTGTATCTATTCATACATTGTGCTTTCTACTTTGCACTTTCTGTATCTGTTCATACTGTATTGATCACATATCACTGCATTTTCTCTGCAGTTGTAGGTGTATGCTTATTTTCTGACTCTGGCTCCAAAGCCCATAGAGGAGCTCCCATTGGCAGTCCCTTACTTACGAAGGAATGACGGCCGGCACCAGTGTAGGACCCGTGAGACATTCACATTCTTCCACCATTACTTCGACATAGTAGTTGCTCATGAGGTAACCCAAAACATAGCCATTTTTTCTATACACCTGTCTTGATTCACATTTAGCAACTGACATCAACTAATAATCTATACAACCTTTACTTGCAAATCATATGGCAGCCATGGGCCATGATGCCAGCTAGGATTCAGGACCAGTACACCGAGGCCTGGGCCATTTCTCGCTTCTGCATCCTACTTGAGCGCCTAGTCTACTAAGCCTGGTTCCTGAGCGAGCGGATCGTGTGCCAGACTGTGGGCCTGCTTGACCCGATCTTTCCAATGGCACTGCCAGAGTCCATGCGATCAGCAGACAGCCTATCCATTGATGAAGTCACTCAGTTTATGGTGGGCTTGGATGCTGACTACTTCCGAGCAGAGGGCGACTACGCGACCTTTATCCAGACACATCTCATGCCACCTTTGACCGGTGCTTGTGGAGGTGAGGGAGCGAGAGCTCCTACTGTGAGAGAGATGCCTAGAGTGACCAGGGCGACCAGGGAAACCAAGGCCCGTGCTAGAGGGGCTTCCCAGGCAAGACAGAGGACTAGTTGGCCAGAACTTCCCACCGCGCTGACATGCTTGCGGCATACCGAGAATGTTTATCAGATCCTAATTGAGCCCGCAGCGGCCGGGCATGAGCTTGTCGGGGTTAGAGGCCCGACTAAGGTATGGACCACTCTTTACCACTTGCACTCCACATTTCATTTTAGACATATTCACTACGAACACTAATTATCCAAATGCACTTGTAGGCATCCATTGAGTACACAGGAGGCGCTCTTGAGCTGATAGCCTCCTTGATGGGTATGATATAGAGGAGGGAGACGCTACTTGGTCTCCACGGCATCTCGATAATTTCTCCAATTTTGCACTTTATGCTATCAAATTTTCACTGATGCATTTCACCTGTAGTTTCCCAAACTGCACTAATACATCGTATTGGCACGCTGCATTCACACACTGTACTTACTATATTTGACTTCTGCATACACTCATTCTGCATGGCACGCTTGCATCTGATACACACACTTCATACTATGCTTGCATCCGATACACACACTGAAACTGATATATGAAAACTGTCCTTTTCAGATCCTAGGTATACCGATGGCTCCAACGCCAGCAGCGACAACACCTTCTCCAACAGTAGGGAAGAGAGGCAGAGATAGTGCCCCAGAGTCCTCTCCTCTGAGGAAGAGGACGAAGAGGGCCTCTCGAGCCTAAGGCGGCTGGCGCTAATTTTTCATATTTTTGCTTAGTTTCTTTTTGTATGGTAGCATTAGCACATGTGTAGCCTCAGGTTTTATTGCTTTAAAAATTGTACTCCTCTTTTGTAAAAAGCCATGATCGGAATAAAACCCTCGCAGTTTTTATGAAAAGTGTTTGTCATTTTTACATCATGAGCACCACATTAGCATGAAATGGACATAGAATTGAATTGGCCAAGAGCACTTGATTAAGACAATGTTCTTAATCGGGTAATGAATCGACCAACAATCCAAATACAAAAAGCAGCATACAACTCGATAAGCAAAATACCAACTCGATAAACAAAACAAAACAACTCAAATACAACTCAACAAACTTGCTAAAACCAAAAGGACTCAAAACAAGACCTTAAAAAACACACAAAGAGCAGAACGAAACATATGTTTTCAGCATTGTTCAACACAAAGGTGGATAACAGGGCTGAAAAGAAGGCTGCAGGCCAGAAAAGAAACTTGCCGGCCACCTGCCGGCCATCAAGGTGCAGAACCTCCAGATTGTTAACAGTTGACTTCCACTCACTGCCTTATCTTCTACAAAAGGTTGAACTTCGAGAATTCTTTATTTCAACTGCAAATTCTTCACAAATGGAGTCATTTTTCACCGAAAGACTCTCGAATTGGACAGCGACTTTAGACGGCTCGGAAAAGGTAAATTTCTAGGGTTTTGGCATAAATGCACTTTTTCCGTTGAGCCGATCTCCATTTTGTTTTCCATTCCTTCATGCCACGGCTAGGTTCTGGGACCCGATTACACTCGTCTTTAGCTTCGGGGGACAAGAAATGTGCCAAATAATTGAAGAATTTCAGGCATTAATGGAAACTCGGCACGACGAGAAAATCATGCCTCAGCCCCGTTTTGGTCACGCTCAAGCTTTGGGACAAATGTGTGGGCTTACTCTGTACGAGGCTCGATCTCTGGCCCACAACGGAGAGCTAGATATTTCCAGTTTGATTCATCGATTTTCCAATGTTGGTGACTGCGGCAATCGTCTTTGGTGGGGTTTTCAGCAACATGCCCTCTGCTTATGCACGCTAGCTCATTTCCTTCTTGCCCCTAGTTTTGGCAAATCCAACATTCAATTAATCGAAGTGGCCCAAGGTTTGAAAGAAGGCAAGAGTTGTATTAGTTTGGCACTGGCCGAGACTTCGATGGGCTTAGACACATGTCATCGGCGGGAGACTACCAAATTCGGGGGGAGTCTACTACTTTTTCAGGTAATGTTTCCCACCCTTTCTCATATGTGTTTCTCGCATCGCTCGGCACTCATGCTCTATTTTTCTTTCAAAACCCTTTTCTCACTTTTCTCTCATCATACATCTCTCTATTCTTTAATCTCTCTTTCATTTCACCCCTTCCTAGGTGTGGCATATGGATAAGCTGAAGGTAATGGACTATTGCCCTAAGTACTCAACTCGCGGCTATTTCTTCCGCCACCAACTAGTGGATTTCTAGAATGAAGGATGGTGGTGCCACTGGATGTGCAACAGGTCTGCTGTTGACATAGCTTGGCATTACCCCTGGCTTAACCTGACCGAGATGAGCTACAGCATGGCTCGACAGCCCAGTGTTCAGTTGATCAGCCTCACACACTATGTGTTCTACTTCTCTTTTTGGTTTAGGCGTCAGTTTGGGCATGATCAGATCTGCCCGAAGGAGGGGATAGAGTACCCAGTTTTATTCCTGATCCAAGGTTCACACTTGGCTAGATACCTCACTACTTGGAGGACGAGAGAGCTTCTAGCCCCTGCCCCTAGTTTTAGTTGCGCTGTTTCTGGCGAGTGTTTGACTTGGCTCGAGGATGAGGCACAAACTAGGCCCACTTTAGCTTCAGAAGCTTCCACAAGCACGAGCGGGGGACGCGGGAGCACCTGACTTATCTATGCCCCTAGTTTATTGTTTTGACCTTTCCTTTAATGTTTTTTTTTTCGATGTAATAAAAGCAACTTTGATTTGTATCAGAAAGTTGGAGAATTTTGTATTGAAATAAATGAAATTAAAGTTGTAAGCACTGAAAATTTTCCCTTTTGGTCCAAAAATGGTCTAAGTTGTAAAAGGTAAAATTTGAACAAAATCAACTTTTATTAAAACTTTTCAAAACCATTTTCAAAAAGGATCACCACTTGACATGCACGAAATCAATCCTCAAGATGTACAACCCCAAATCCAAATATCACGAATTGCCCCTTAATTGAACACCACTGCTCAGCATTGTAACTAGCTCTTCTCTCAGAGTGGAGATCCCAACCAAACTCTTAAGTAAAGAACAGACAAAGTTGAACTGATCAGACACGTGGACAGGACAATTGATTTGGAGATGCTTACGGCCGGACTTCAGGATGAAGTTGCCTACATATCCCAAAGATGGGAATCAAGCCTTACGTAGTTCAGTTCGGGTTCACTCGGGTATTAACTCTCTCCTTTTGTGCTCTAACTTTTGCAAAGGCCGCCCTTTAGGGTTTTCAACCTTACGAGCTCAGTTTTTCTTTATTTCTATTTTTGTGCTCTAACTTTTGCCCAGGTCGCCCTTCTGGGTTCTTGGCCTAGTGAGCCTCTCAGGGATCGTATTTCTTCAACTTGTACATGTTGATCTGTTGGGAAAATTCTAGGCCATCCAGGTCCATGAGAATAACAACTCCACCCGACTAGATAGTTTTGCTAGTGTAAGGACCAGTCCAATAGGGTCTGAACTTGCCCCTAGGGTCATCGATGGGAGCTTGGTTGTCTTTTAGCACCATACACTACTAGAAATATGACCTTTTGTGACTGATTGTTTAACCGTCGCAAAAAATTACTTTTTACACCACAATCTAATTGTACTCTAATTGTACTTAAAATTCCAAACGCGTTATTTCCCAATCCTGTCTCCATTTCGCGCTCTCTTCGGCTAAAGAGACCTCCAACGGTATGTCTCTCTCTCTCTCTCTCAAAATCTCACTCTCCACTCTCTGTCGCACGACTCTTTCTTTCGATTCTCCACTCTCAATTTTATTGTTCATTTGAAAATTTTGATCAATTGTTGATGAAGATTTGAAAATTTCGATCGATTCGTAATCGGTAAGCCTAATTTATATGAATGAATCCAACTCTCTCTCTCTCTCCCTCTCTCTCCCCTCCGCTGCGCCTCTTCTCCATGATGGACGCTTCTCTTTCTCTTTCTCACCAAAGCCAACTATAGAGACCTCTCCAATTTTTCAATTCTTGGGTTTAATAGAGTATTTATTTTCAAATTCTTGAGATCACTAGTGCAAAGCGGAGGTCTCGCAGTGCCTCCTCGAAGCTTCTCACTATAACAATCTAAAATCTACGCTTGATTGCATCTTCGATCGGTTCATCGATGTCAACTTCGTTGGTGTTGTGTGCTTGAAGGTTTGAAAGGAAGAGCTATCATGTCGCAATGAATTGGCGAATGAGGTTCACGTTGAGTATGAAGAGTTCAAGACTGATGTCATGGTGTTTTTCCTTGCTATTCATGATAAAACTGTGACTCTCGTCAGGAAACTACTGGTAATGTGATTTTAGTCTTTGATTTTGATTGCATCTGTTTGATCAATTTATTGTTTCTTGCTCTGTTCTATATCACAAAAGTCATTTTTGATTTCATTCTGCTTATTTTGAAGTGTTTCATATGTTAAAAATGCTAAGTGTTCAACGTGTTCATTTACATGTTTGTTTATCTGCATTTTGTTGATCTTTACCTCTCTGGTTTTTGTTTCAATCTCTTCCTATTTTTTGTTTGAATCTCTATGTGTTTGAAACCCCAAATGCCTATCCAACACCCAGCAATGTGTCTAGGAGTGGTATGACCACTAAACCATTTATGCCATTATTGTTCATCACTACCTATGGAGTACTCTAATAATGTGGAATATGTATTAGAGTACCTTCTTAAAATGCATGATTCACTTTGGTTAGCAGAGGAGCCAGATGACTTCTGTGAGTTAGTTTTGTGAGGAAGATGATAAACGTGACTCCTCTTTCTGCTTTAAAATATCTATTCATCTTTGTGGACAAAATGTTTGTGAAACACATTACTTTTAGTTGAATAAAGTTTTAGAGAGAGAGAGAGAGAGAGAGAGGAAGTTAAGAAGGGATCTGAAGTTTGGTGTTTTGATCGGATTGGATTGGATTGGATCGACTAGGTTTTGGAGGATGGATTTGGATGCGTTTCAGATGATTTTGTCGAATTTCAGAGTGAACGTGTGGGAGTTAATCGAAATAGCAATCACTGTGGCTTCGTTGGACTACGAGCACCAGTTGAAGGATCGGAGGGACAGAATCATGGAGCGACTCTACACAAGAACGAGCTCTGATTTGCATTTCCAGAACTACGACGTTGATCTCCAGAGACCCAACAGCGTTTCCAAAAAAGAGGCTTTGTCTTTGGATTTCATCAAGAAAGAGAGAAGTCATGATGATGAACAACGACAACAACAAAAGGAAGGAGGTTCGCCTTCAACTCCGCAGTCAATTCATAGAGACGATGACGATGACAATGAAGAATGAGATCCGTACGGAGGATTGTTCGATGATGAAGAGACCAGAATTCTTAACATCAAAGAACAACTTGAAGATCCAGACCAGGAATTCATTCAATTTTATCTACAATTATTGAATCTTAGTTTTCTGATTATTATTATTATTACAAGTATTAATTTTTGAAACTGTGTTGTTGAACTATAATTTCTTTGTTTCAGTCTGAAGAGTCCCAGGTTGAACTGCTTCAAAGCCTTGCAGATATGGATATAACATTCAAAGCACTCAAGGTAATTGAAAACATGTCTAATATATATACATATATATATATATTTCATTTTCATTCTTTCTAAGAGTCTCTATCTCAGGAAGCTGATATTGGAAGGCATGTGAATCGTTTGCGGAAGAATCCATCAAATGATGTGCGGAGATTAGTTAAACAACTCGTCAGGTTTGAAGATTCGAAACTAAAACAAACAATTTTGAAAGAAAATAGTGTATGTTTGTTTGTTTTACTATACACAGACATGGACAAATAGCTGTGGGAGTTGTTAGAATATGGTTTTTTTTCTTTACAGAAAATGGAAAGATTTGGTTGATGAATAGGTTAAGTTGAATACACCCAATCAACTTGGTTCTTCTTCTCTCATTGGTAATATCACCCAAAATTCTTAACCTTTATCTCTCTTACTTTCTCTTTGTAGATAGAATAATTACTTGTTTGAATTGAACTAAAAAAGAGGTTCATTAATGGTGATGGTGGGGGTGTTAGCAGCTGATGGAGACTCTCCTCAACAAAATGTACCACCTAGTAATACCTGAAATGGTCTTCACCACCAGGTAAAAGTTAGCGTTTACTTCCTCGCTTGGCTGCGCTTTTTTGATAAACAAAATATTTTAAGGTTTTTGTGAAAATTCCAAACTTTTGATCTCCAAAGTTGTGGTCTTTACAGGTTCCTGATTTTGCCTACTCTCCAAATCCACAAAGTAACTATTGAATCTAATTCCTAGCTCAATTGGGTCTATTTGTTTTTATCTTTTTGTGGATTTGATTTGATATGATATATATCAATTTTTTTGTCTTTTTTAATAAAAATTGTTGTAGATGGGAGCTCTGGTTCAGACAAGAACAACTCTAAACTAAAACCTAAAGCAAAAGTAGTTCCTCGAAAAGATGCTCCTCCTGCCAAACCGACCCATTCTATTCCCCTATCTGCTTCTGCCCCTCCTCCTAAGGTACCCTTTAAATTGTCCTCTATTTGGTTGATGAGAAAACTGAGGAGGAAATAAGTGGAAAGGGCATTTTTAGGTCTTTGGATTTTTGCATTTTTTCAATCATCCCCAAAAGAAAAACAAAAATGAACTCAATTTTAGGCTTTTTAGAGAAAATATTTTTGGATTCCACATTTTCTTTTTAGCAAGCACCAGCCTCCACGCGGTAGAAAGAAAGTGTTGTGAATCACATTACTTTTACTGTGAATTGCAGAGACAACAGAAGGAATCAAGCCTCGACCTTGAACAAGAAAACAGCTTCATGAGAATTACCAAGAAGCTGAGAATAGATACTTTACTATATTTTGGCTTTACTAGCATTCTATTTGAATTGTATTTTTGTCATAAAAGAACTTTTTGTATTAACTTTCACATATGGCTCCAATTTTGATACTCAAATGGAATGCCTAATTAAACTACAATATTGTCTGATTGTCATTACTATTTCTAAAATGCTTAACGTTACACTTTCTTCTTTTTTTTTAATTTTCGTGCAAAGGTAACAAGATGGTTGTCAAAAAACATGTTAGCATTTTTCTTTGTTTTTTGCGACGGCAAAATAGCGGTCACCATAAGTAGTTTAGGCGGTTACGAATAATTTGCGACCGTTGGTTTGCCGTCGCAAAAAGTATTTGCCACCCCCACATTCGCGACCCCCATTTGCCGTCGCATGGGCCGTCGCAAAAGGTCTTTTGCGACTGTATTTTTACTATTTGCGACGGCTTGTAGCGGTCACAAAAAGTGTTTTTTTTAGTAGTGATATCTCCCTCTTTGAGATTCCAGGACTTAACCTTCTTGTTAAAAGCCCTAGAAATCCTACGTTGATAGCCCTAAACATGGTATAATGCTTTCAGCCTTCTTTCGTCGAATAGCATTAGCTCCTCAAACTTGCTCTGTTGCTAGTCTGCCTCTGCTATTTGACACTCCTCCATAACTCACAGCGATGGGACTTCTATTTCAATTGGCAGAACAACTTCCATCTTGTAGACAAGAGAATAAGGTGTTGCCCTTGTAGACGTCTAGATTGAAGTTCTATAACCCCAGAGTGCGAATGGCAATTTATCTAGCCAGTCCCTATAGGTCTTAACCATCTTCTGTAGAATATGCTTGATGTTCTTTTTGGCAGCCTCAACAGCTCCGTTGGTTTGCGGCCGGTATGTAGATGACTTATGGAAAGTGACATTGGATTTCTCCAACAAGTCTATCACCTCCTTCTTAAAGTAAGAGCCATTATCTGAAATAATCTCATTTGGGACCCCATAACGGCAAATGATGTTGTTTCTGATGAACTTAGCCACATGCACTACTTTCAACACTACATAGGATAAAGCCTCCACCCACTTTGTGAAGTAATCAATTGCCACCAGAATGTATTCATGCCCATTCAACCCTTTTGATGTGACTGCGCCGATGACGTTAATTCCCCAGACTGAGAAACGTCATGGCAAAGTCATATTGTACAGTTTTGACGGTAGGATGATCATGCGATTAGCACGAATTTGGCATTTGTGGCATCGCCGAACAAAACCAATACAATTCTCATCCATGATAGACCAGAAGTAACCTTGCCTAAGAATCTTTCGAGCTAACATCACTCCATTCATGTGTGCTCTGCACTCTCCTCCATGGATGGCCTCCATCAGGCGCTTTGACTCCTCTTCTTCGACACACAACTTGTGCATTCCCAGATGAACCCTCTTGTACAGTTTACCTCCACAGATGATAAATTGAATGGCCATCTGCCGTATTGCCCTTTTGTCCTTAGCATTTGCCCCTTGTGGATAAATCTCCTTTTCCAAGAAGTTACAGATATCATAATACCAAGGGTTTTGATCTTGCGCTTCATCTATTGCGGCGATAGTCTTATAGGCTAGCATGTATCTCTGCTCAATGATGATCAGACACATCTAGACTCCAAGCAGAATGTCTATCATGAAAGATAGAGTTGATAAAGCATCAGCGAACCTGTTGTTCTCTCTTAGTAGATGCGTGCAAGTTAGCTTTTCAAACCTAGGAATTAGAACGTCCAGGGTTTGGTGATAAATCTTCATTTTTTCTTCCTTGACTTTCCAGTCTCCATTTGCTTAAGAAACAACTAGGTTCGAGTCCTCGATAACATCCAACCTTTTTGCCCCTAGTTCCAGGGCGGCTTCCAAACCAGCGAGAAATGCTTCATAGTCTTCTTCGTTATCGGACACCTTGAACGGGAGTTTGAAGGCTAAAGATATATGGGAATTGTCGGGTGTTATCAGCAACACACCTATCCCATAACCGTATTGATTGGACACTCTGTCAAAGTACATGCTCCAAGTCTCTTCCTCAACTTGCAGAATGGCTTCATCTGGGAACAGGTATTCTACCGCTTCATCCCTTTCTACTGGGTGGTCTGCTAGGAACTCCACTACAACTCTCCCCTTGACCGACTTGCAAGTGACATACTTGAGATCAAATTCGGAGAGAAGAAGCAACCAACGAGCTAGCCTACTCGTAAGCGTTGGTTTATCAAAGAGATACTTGATGGGATCCAATCTCAAAACCAGAATTACGGAGTGAGCTAACAAGTAGTGCCTCAACTTCCTGGTAGCCCATACCAAGGCTAAGCAAGCTTTCTCCAACGGAGTATAGCGGGTCTCGTAATCCAGCATTTTCTTGTTCAAGTAGTAGAAGGCTTTCTCCTCCCTATCCTCAGATTCCTGAGCAAGCATGCATCCCATTGTTGTGTCCGTTATTGACAGATACAGAATCAAAGGCTTCCCCGGCTCTGGCTGCAACAGCACAGGTGGATTTTGAAGGTACTGCTTAATCAGCTCAAAAGCGAATTGACATCGATCATCCCATCGGATTTCTTTCCTTTCTTTAGGAGACCAAAAAGTGGTTCACAAGTCAAGGTTAATTTAGAAATAAACCGTCTTATAAATTGCACTTTACCCAGAAAGCCTCGTACCTCTTTTTTAGTCCTTGGTGGTGGCATTTCTAGGATGGCCTTGATTTTAGAAGGATCTACCTCCATGCTCCTCTGTGTGATCAAGAAACCCAACATCTTCCCTACTGTTATGCCGAAAGTACATTTCTACAGATTCAACCTCAGTCTGTATTCTCTGATCTGTTGAAAGAATTTCGTCAAGGCGGTGTAGTGGCCCTCTATTTCTTTGGACTTGACAATCATGTCATCCACATACACCTCGACCTCTTTGTGGACTATATCATGCAAAATAGTGATTGTAGCCCTTTGATAGGTAGCCCCAGCATTTTAAAGCCCAAACGACATCACCCTGTAGCAATAGGTACCCCACGGCATAGTGAATGCAATTTTCTTTCTGTCCTCGGGCACCATCAGAATCTGGTTATACCCGAAAAATCCGTCCATGAAAGAGAGCAATGCATGGCCCGCGATGAAGTCTACCAACTCATCAATATGTGGCAAAGGGAAGTTGTCCTTCAGACTGGCTCTGTTCAAATCTCTGAAGTCCACACACACACGAATTCTCCCATCCTTTTTTGGGACTGGAACAATGTTGGTCAACCACGTTGGATACTCAGACACAAGTAAGAACCCTGCCTCTATCTGTTTGGTAACTTCTTCCTTAATTTTCAATGCCCAATCTGGACGGATTCTGCACAACTTCTGCTTGACGGGTCGGGCCTTGGGGTCAAGAGAGATCCAATGCTGTACAATCTCAAGATCGATTCCAGGCATGTCATCATAGGACCACGCAAAACATCTTTGAAATCTTTTAATAAAGTGACTAAGCGCTCGCACTCCTCCGAAGATACCGTGGACCCGATCTGGACCAGACGCGGATCCTTCTTAGTACCAACATTAAAAGCAATGATTTCATCAGCAAGGGATTTTGCAAACCTCTCTTCCTCTCGATTAACAAATTTTTCAAAACCAGAGGAATTCCTTCCTCATTGTTTTCATTAAAATTCTGAAAATCTTGGTCAACGCAATAAACAAGTGGCACAGAGAAATACTCAGAATCAACAGCATTCTCATTCATAAAGTCCAGCTCATCCAGCGCTTCAGTTATAACTGACTCAAAAGTAAAAGAAAAAGAGGACCTGGACAAGACCTTGGCATTCGGGTTATCACTCCTAGGAATATCGAACTCAGACTCAGAGGAACAGGAATCTAATTCCAACTCCACAGACTTTGTGGAATCAAATTCTAGCTCATTACCCAACTCAGAACTAGGCAGGTAGCCCTCCTCCAGCTGCCAGACGAGAGATGGTGCTTCAAATGCATCCAAAATACTACTAGATGGGTTCACACCTGGTTGGTCCCCAATCATGGAGATGGTCAGGTTATCCCTCAAGCTCTCTGAGTTAGCCGAAGGATCTACAAGGAGACATGCCAGTGCTGTCCCTACTCCAAGCTCACTGTTGTCTGAGTCACTTTCTATGCTCTGTTCAGCTTCAGCACTTGGTTCAGCCTTCTCCTCGGCATCACTATCTTGCAGCTACAAGTCGAAGAAGATTTCAAAGCCAGGAACACGCTACTTCATAGAATTCATCCAAGGCTTGGGAAAGCCGCAAAAGGGAAAATCTTCTCCCTCCCGAACAAAGTGACCATTTAACGTTCCCTGGATTAGCCTGTGAACGACCTCATAGCGTTTCCCAGCCTACTTGGCTCTAGCTCTAGCTCTACCTGCCATCTCTTCTCTTTTTCTGACCCAATCATCTTTGGTGGGCATATAGCCAAGACCAAAGGCATGTGGATTATGCGGCACATCAACCAATGCTGTGACCCCTTTTCGGCCACTTCTTCCAAGCCTCATTCCTGGAACATGTTGGAGTTTGTTCATGAAATAGATTGATTGGGCGCTAACATACATGCCCTCATCTGCTGCTAAGATGGTTTGTACTGCCCGGTGTAGACACCCCATTTTTTACGGCCCTTCAAGACTTAGATGTTCTTGCAGGTACATCTGGTGATGAGTCTGTTTGCTGACTGTAGACCACCCAGAACTCTCTCTACGCGCCCCCCTTTCGGAGAGGGCGCGAATTAGGTCCTAGCTACTACAGTTCGGACTCCTGTCACAGTTCTGAATCTAATCTCACAAAGTGCAATGTAAGATTGATAAATCACCAAAGAGTCCAAATCCGGCAAATCGATTTTAATCAAAAAGCGCCAAACATGGACTGCTTTGCCAGATTTTAGAGTCGCCACCTAAATATTTTGTTTTGGGAAATTTATGAAACCATGACTCGTGCCTAAGGCCACGTGTCCGTCATCACCAAAGTTGCCTCGGCTCGAGAACTTGGGTACAAGAGGGGAAGGTCCTGAAATGAGCACCCCCGCTCGCCCGATCAAAGATTGGCCTCTACTAAACATGATATGTTGTTTTTGAAAACACATGTGTTCTTATTCCAGTTCATTAGCTAACCTTACTATGTGATGCTCACAGCATACAAGTATAGACTAAATCGCTCGATCTGGAACAAAACATCTCATGTTTGTTTTTCGAAAATGGTTTGAAAGTGCTACTCGCAAGTAGGCTAAAATGCGGATTTGCCACCCTCAAGTGGGCTTAAAACATGATGATTTGCCACTTCAAGTGGGCTTAAAACTCGCATTTCATTAATTATTCCAATTCAAGCAATAAAGCCTTCATCCACAGGCATTGATGCAGTTATAGCATATAAGAACATAGCCTCATGGCAAGCATGCGATCATGGCAGTCACTTACACACATGCAAGGGTGCTAAAGCGTAAACACTTACAGTGTACTCCGAGCCAAAACAGAAGCTAGTTAGTAATCGATGCATGATCCTAACTATGTCAACAATGCCTAATGCAACACATGAAAAATGCAACTAAATAGGCTCGGCTATTCTAAGATGGCATGTGAGTGCAACACTCGATAACATGCTTTGAAACACGTATTCAAGTAAGTATTGAAATTCAATGCAGTTTGAATGATGCGCCGAGCTCGGTGCATACAATACGAATGAATAATGCACGCATGCAAAGCATAAGTATGCTAATTGAAACATGCCCTAAAACTAACCACTGAAAGCGGGTAAATAAAAGAGAGAAAGATGTAGGGTTAGAAGATATTCACACACACACGCACACTTATTACAACATTTGCCCTCTCGACGGAGGGTCCAAATGAAATGAAACCTAACTAGCTATGCTAATTAAGCTACTTATTACAAATTAATTAATTAATTAATTCTAGCTAACTAATTACAACACAAATCGATTAGCTAAGTGCATTAACTAATTAAGTACAAAACTGACGAATTAACTAGCTAATCAAAGCAGTTAAAAGGAGCCTCGGGGCGAGGAATGCATGCATGCTCGGTTGCTTCTTCCTGAAAATCCCATCACCTTGCCACCGGTTGCCTCTGTTTTCATTCGCTTCGATTCTAAACACCAAACCAATTCCCAGACTGCTTTTACTCCAGAACCAGAACAACTTTGAACCATCTTCAAGCTAGTGGACTGCCGGCCACCAGGGGAGGCTGTAGGCCACCTATCGGCCACTTAAGGAGGCTGTACGCCACTTAAAGTGGCCGGTCGGCCAGTTGCTTCTGCACACTTCCATTTTGCTGCAAACAAAGTTCAACAAGGGCAAAGCAAGGCATTTGCAGGGTATGTGTGTACAACCACCCTCCTTATCATTTCTCAAGCTCAAAGGAGTGCGAGACTCAACTCTCGGGCCACCAACCGAGCATCGCAATGCACGATGGCCGAGAAGCCGAGTTTGTACAAGTTAATGAATGCACAAGTAGCACACAAGACTCAAGAGGCCTCCACCCTATCATGCACAATCAAGGGGGATGGCGATTAAGAAATGAGGCACGTTTCATCACTTCAAGTATGAAACGTCCCTCGTTCCTCGTGTTTGGATTAACGTCCGATCCAAACGCATGCAATGCAACACACATGCAAATAACATGTTTATCTATCAATGCTAGAGTGGCATGTACGAGGCTCTATCATATAAGCAATGCACGCATGGCATGTTTAGAAGCTAAGGCATCAAAGCTAGTGAAGTGTATTACACATGAGGCATGGACTATCAATCTCAAATGGTCAAACCAACTATGGACAGGCCTACACCATGCCAAAACAATGGCAAAATCGTGCTGGAAATAAAGCATCAAAAGCTACAACAACATGCACATGCATTGGCTCGCAAGCTAGGAATTTAAACACAACTCTCAAATACAATGAAAGAGTGATAAATAAGAGAGCATGGCAGAGATATAGGCACTAAAACCATATGCCAAATGATGACATATCATGCAAATAACACAAACATATCATGCAAGAGGATTCAAGCATTAAAGCTAGTGAGGTACACAACACTAGGACTATGCAATACAATGCTCAATGGACTAAACCAGCTCTAAACAGACCTCATGCATGCCAAGACAGTGGCCAAAATGTGCTGAGATGGTAGCATGAAAGGCAACAAATGCATGCTCATGCATTGGCCCATGAACAAGGCATAAGGCTTAACTCTTGAAAGCACTTAAAGAGCGACATATATGAGTGTACGATGGAAGTATATGCTCTAAAATACCATGCCAAATGATGCCATATCATGCAAATAGCTCAAATAAAGCATGCCAAGAGACTTGAAATACAAAGCTAGTCAAGGGCTTTACACTACAACCATCCTAAGCAATGCTCAAATGACCTAAACCACTCAAAACAGACCTAAGGCAGGTCAAAATAGTAGCAAAAACATGCTAGTCTTGCAGCATAGATGGCAACAAAGATAGGCTCATGTATTGGCTCACAAACAAGGCATGAGGCTCAACTTCTCAAAAGCATTGAAAGAGTGATACATATAAGAGTATGACAGTGAAACATGCTCTGAAATCATATATCAAATGATGCGCCCAAGCAAAGCATGCTAGTGGACTCAAAGCACAAAGCTAGTGGAGGGACTTTACACTATGGCTATACAAAGCAAAGCATATGTGATCAAGACCACCCAAATCAGACCTAAAGCATGTTAAATCATTGACAAAAATGTATTGGAACCAAGCTAACACATGCTAGAAAGGTGGGCTAAAGCATCAAGCATGTAAAGCTAGTGAGCATGATTGCACTACAAGTGCAAAAACCAAGCAAGAGGTGATCCCACCAACCAAAATCAGAGTTAAAGCATGTTAAATAATGGCGAAAAACATGCTGGAATGAAGCCAATACATGCTAGAATAAAATGCCAAATCATGAAGCATGTTAGGCTTATGTGGGGATGTTGTTTTGGAAATACTCCTTTGATCCTAAGAGATACTGTGATCCTCTTCTAGTCACCTGAAAAGAGATAAACACTCCAGTCGGGGGTGTCAGGATTAGCACTCCGACGAGCAAGTTAGTCTCTGCACTCAAGATTACTTGTATTCTAAGTTAAGCTTCATAATTCTCACATACCTTTCCTTGACTGTTGTTCCACTATTTATACTCGTTTCCAGGGCCTCGGGGCCTGGTCCACTTTCTTCTCTCAAACTGCTTAATTATTCGGCCCCATAGTTACTCGGCCTGCTAATTGTAATCGGCCTCCTAATCGTGCGGGTTAAAGCCGAACGAACATCCATCGAAGCGTACGCTTGACTCTGCCTATTATTCGGCTCCCACAATTGGCCCCTAAACTCCCTATTAACAGTCAGTTAATGGGTGTGTTTGGTTTCGAATTTGAGAAGTCAAAGAGAAGGATAAATTAAATGGCTTCCCTTATCCCAAGGTGTATGTCAGAACATAGGCCTTTCGGTCATCATTATACGTTCCCGCCTTATTCGTGCATCCTTTGCATTTATTACGATTTGAAACTTCAGTCACTTCGAGCGCATACCCTTTGAATATTAGGGCCTCTTGGACTGCCAGCCGAAATTCTTTCTCTATCTCGCATCTTCTGCAACTTCTCCCAGTGTCTCCGTGTCTCCTTTGCCTCTCGTAAGTTTTCTTTTCCTTTTTGTAATCCTATTTTCTGTATTCATTTTTGATTTAGAATACCCAAATCCTTACTAGAATGGCTAAGCATTTGAAAGACCTCGTTTCCGAGGGTCGTATCTCTGGGTTTTGGAGACATTTCTCTATCCCTGATGATGTCCATATATCTTTAGAGACGGACAATACCCTTGATATGGAGAGGGAGGACCAAAATACTATCGTCTTTCCTCTCTTATCCATTGCGGAGAGCGGGGTTCGCTTTCCCTTGCACCCATATCTTAGGGTCGTCCTCCGCCATTGGGGTCTGATTCCTTCTCAACCCAATGTGAATCTCTTTCGAATCATAATGGGAATCATAGAACTGAACCGGCGCCTTAGGATCAACCTCGACATTCCGGCGATTCGGCACTGCTACGCTCTGGTCAAATCCTCCAGTCGGCTTGGGCGCTACTTTCTCAAGGCCAAGGACACCGACCATCGCTTGGTAACCATGCTTGCCAGTTCTGGCAAACGAGTTGACGATGTCATGGTCAATGTCCGCGGTAACTGGGAATTCGGCGAGGGCGAAGATCGCCTAGACCCTGTTCCCAGAAAGAGGGGTGAACCAGGTGGCCGAGTAGATCCTTATGTTTGTTGATCTTTCTTTTACTCGGCTTTCTCTTCAAGTCTAATCTTTTATTTTTACAGGTAATAAGTTGAAGAAGATTCAGACTTCGGCTGATGACGCAGTCCTTGCAGAGATTAAGAATGCACTCAAGTATTTTGGCCGTCCAAACATACAAAAGCAAGGGAGGGCCGCCCATATACTTCTGTGGTACGAGCCTACTTATACTACGTTCTCGGCTGCGGACAATATCCTGGTTCTATCTGGCGAACACCATCTTACAGCTCTTATCTTCCCCAGCTTCAAGACCCTCAGAAAAATTGGTTTCGAAGCTTCTGATTCAGAGCGAGACGCAGAAACGGTGGTCGAGGTAGTTGCCGAACCAATGAGAGAGTTTGCTGCGGAGGCTGAAGAGGTCGACGAGGCTCTAAACGCGGTGTTTGAGGCAGCCGGTCTTAACCAGTCTGACTCACCGTCCACTTCGGGTCGGGCAGAGTTTTCCTTCGGAGATATTTTTACAGATTTGGGAGATCTACCCGGTGATTTTTCTGAAGGCATGGCTGCGGAAAATCTAACGTAGATGGCGCAAAAGAGAAATATCGAATGCATGGCCGTGCGACGAAAAGTCGAGGCCAGCCATTCTGGGCCTGCCCCAATTGAATCTTCGCAACCCGTTATGGTAAAAGAGACGGCTCAAGTTGTTTCGGCCGAGTCGAATAAAATGGCCGAACAGCAGAACCCAGAAGAAAGGCCGATTCAAGAAGAGCGGGGCGAAAAATGTACTGCCGAGGGAGAGGCCGGCTCAGAGGGGAGCCCTACTGACAAACGGCCTCGTCTAGAGGAATCGGATGTGGTTGTTCCTTTCGTTATTCAACCGAAGATCAAAAATATGTCGATCTCCTCTGACGCGTCTGCCTTGAAGGATCCAGCTGTAGCGTTGAGCTTGGCCACCTCAACTTCGTTTCCAGTTGACAAGGCCACCTTTCGAGCAGAGCCGAATTTGGTAGCTATAGCGTTAGCTTCTCAGTCGGCCCTTCTTGTATGTGACTTGATCTTTTTTACTCCTTGTTTGGTTCGGTTTGCATACGATATTTCTTGGTATGTAATGATCCTGACTCCTTGTTTTGCAGACGGTTGGAAGGATAGCCGAACTAGGCCACCGTCAGCACGAAGCCCTTGAAAGAATCGGCCGCCTGAAGATAGAAATTGAGAGTGAGAGAAGCAGGGTCGAGTTCAAGGCGATGAGAGACGCGATGAAAAGTGCTCGAGCCGAGGCGGAGAAGGAGAGGGCTCAGACTGCTAATCGGCTCAGATCCGATATCGAAGAGAGGGCGAACGCGAGTGAGGAATCGCTCAAGTTAGCCAAGGAGGCGTTTGCTAAGGTGGAGGCCGAGTTGGAAGAGTTAAGGAAGGCCAAGGAAAAATCCGACTCTGAGGCTTCTGCGGCGCTCGAGGTTGGAAAGAGCGCTGCCCTTAAGGACTACGTAGAAGAAGTCCCCAAATTCGAGAATCGGGGATTCAAACATGGATGGCTCAAAGCCCTTGCTGCCGCTAGAGTTACGTTGGGCATGCCAATTCCATACGAGCAAGTGGACGTTGAGCCACTTGAGTCTAATCCCGAGGATTGATTTGGGAGACACTACTTTTATTAAGTATTTTGAATTTCACTGTATGTCTTTCTCTAGTAGATTTTCATCATTTTTGGATTTTCATATGTAAAATGTCCGCTACTAGCGCCCAATTTATAAATGAAAATTTAATATTGTACTCAAGTTACTGCTTGTATTGTTTGTTGTATGAATACGTAATTAGGAGAATCATCATTTAGAAAAAAATGTCATGCTCATGTGAGTGTAAACACCCCATTTTTGACCGACCTTAAGACTCAAACGTCATCGATTGAGCGCTCGGTGATTGCGCATGTTGTGCTCATTCTGAGGTTTCGGAGTTTCGGCTGAGGTTTTTATCCCCGGACCTCGGGACCCTTTTATGCTTTGACTCGGTCTGCGGACTAAGTCTTGTTTTTTCTTCCCGGAGGAAAGGAGAGGTCTTGTAGACCATCTCTCAGTGGTCATAGACTACTTTTCGTGGTCGTAGGCCACTGTTCCTGTTTGGAGACTAGTTTCCGATTTTCGAAGCTGTCGGCCGTGCGCCTCGGCTCGGGACCGCTTAACATTCTCTGTTTGGCACGGTTTTTGGAACACACCTTGTTTCCTCTTTCTAGAGGGACACTATGGTCTGGGAGACCACTTTTGTGGCCGTACACCACTTTTGGTGCTCAACAGCCAGTTTTCGGGGCACCCGGCCGCGCGCTTTGCCCCCTGAACTCTCGTTTTGCATCCGTGTTGGTTCATTTTTGGCATGAACCTTGTTTTCCTTGTTTGGGAGGTGGTACAAGGGTGGGAGACCACCTTTTCTCCTTGGAGACCACTTTTCCCCGCCGGCCAGTTTTCTTGTCGGGAAACTGGTTTTCTTGCCGGGAAGCTGGTTTTCTTGGTCTTTGGGCCACATTTGCTGGTCTCCCACCACACCACTAGCTTACTTTCAAAGTGGAGACCACCAATACCCTTGGATGACCACCCTTTATCTGGAAGACCACTTTCCCTTGTCAGCCGACCACCTTACTTGGTCGGCCAGCTTTCTCTTGTTTTGTCTGACTGAGTGGATGCCAACTGTGCGAGCTGAAAGGCACAGACTGTATCCTCCATACACATGTATGGAGGATTTTCACCCTTGCTTTAGCTTCTTGAGGAAGCTTGAACCTTTGCTCCTTTATAAGAGAGGGCCTTCCTCTCCTTATACCAGGTTCCAAAAAAATTTGTTTAAGGCAAAATATATATCCCTCTCTATATCTCTACATTTTGGGTTCAAAAAGTGCATTGTTCTTGGCCTATTGCACCACACCTCATAGCCACAAACCTCCACCATTGATCTGAGGTTCTTGGAGGGTATTTTCAGAGGTTAAAGAATTGGTTTTGGGCTGGAGAAGTTGCTGGTTTTGTTGAGTTTCAAGGGTAATCTCTTTTTCCTCTTTTAAAGCTTTGTCTTGATCACTCTCTTAGCCAAACTTGCATGCTTTTTTGAGCTTTGTTGTCAACTGAAAAAAGTCTTGTTTTGAGGTCCTTTTGATGTTTGTTTAAGACCATTTTGGTGTTGAAGGTCATCTACCCTTTTTGCATGCTTTAAATAGCCTTGTTTTGTGCCATGCCATAATGCCTTTGATTTAATCTTTGCTTGGCCTTCCTACCATTGACATCTAGTGGATTTTCAATGGTGAGCATGTGGTTTTGAGGGCCTAGATCAGAGAGGGGTGACCCTCTCTCTTGTTGTCTTGTTTACTAGTACTTTTGGCCTACCAAAGGAGCATATGTTTATACCATTTGGAGGCCTAGTTCAGGCCCTTTTTGGTGACTTCTAGGACCTACCTAGGCTCTAACCATGGCTGGTTTGGTCCCCTTTTGCTTGCTTCTTGCATGTGCAGAGTAATCCCTTTCATGGCTTATCAAAGGAGCATGTCATTCTTGCATATGTTGGTCTTGTTTCAGTAGATTTTTGGCCATCATTTAGCATGCCATGACTCTGTTTTTGCTTGGTTTGGTATTCCTTCACATGCTTCATATGCTTGTAGTGTAACTCATGTTCACTAGCTCACAATGCATGTTGTTTTGGCCCTCTATTCTAGCATATTTTGGCCATGCTTCAAACTGATTTTGTTCATAATTTGGGCTGAATTAGCTCTGTTTTAAGGTCCCTTGGTCAAAAAATGCTAGCCATGCATACTTGTTGTGTAATAGCATTGACTAGCTTTGAGTTTGGAGGTTCCTTGCATGCTTAACTTGAGCTATTTACATGTTTTGGCATCATTGGGCATGATATTTCAGAGCTTATAGGGGTGCTACACTTCCATACTTTCCATGCTTTAAGTGCTCTTTAGAGTTGTGCATTTATGCCCTATTTGCGAGCCATTGCATAAGCTTCACTTTTGTGCCTTTCAAGCCATCATCCCAACTCATTTTGCTACTATTTTGTGCCTGCATAAGGTCTGTTCGGGGTTGGTTTCATCATTTGAGCATCGCTTTGCATGCCTATAGTGTAATGTACTTCACTAGTTTTAATGCTTGAGCCATTCAACATGCGTTGTGTGAGTTGTTTGCATGAGCCGGAGTCATTTTGGAGTCATGTTATATGCCATTTCAGAGTTGGAATATATGCTATTGTACTCCATGTTTAATCCTTTCAATGCATGTGCAAAGTTGTGTTTTTGTGCCTTAGGCTTGGGGCCATTGCATTGGGCTTGTTTGCATGAGTTTTAGAGTCTTGTTTTCATCATGTTTGGCCACTAATTTGGGTGTGGCTGAGGCCCATTCATTTTGGTTTAAGTCCATTTTTGCATTGAGTATGCCACATTGTCGCATGATTGATCATTGTATTGTGCATGCCTTGTTCATCTCATTGTGTATGTTAGTTCTTAGGTGCATTGTGTATGCTAAGTACCACGTGTATTGAGTATGCCATTGTTAGTTCATAGCATTGTGTATGCTAGTTGCATGTTTGTATGTCATCCTTTGCATGTTTGCATCACTTAGTTGCATAGCATTTAGGTTGCATACTTAGAGTCGCATTGGTGCATGCCATGTTTGTTGCATTGTGTTTGGGATAGGAGTTAGCCCAAACACGAGAAACAAGGGATGTTTCATACTCGAAGTGATGAAACGTGCCTCGATTCCCGGTCGCCGACACTCTTGACTACACATGATGGAGTTTAGGCATTTATGTGTTCATATGTGCATTCATTCTATATTCAGTTGTGCAATTCGGCTCCTCGGCTATCATGCATCGAGATGCATGATTGGTGGCCCGAGGATCGAGGCCTACACTCCCTTAAGCTTGTACAATGATGGGGAGAGTAGTCGTGCACACACATGTTGAAAATACCTTGCCATGCCTCTCTTTTGCTCCTTGTTGCAGAAAACCAGAAACCAGAGGCAGAAACTGGTCGGCCGACTAGCTTTTTTGGCAGGCCGACCACCCCTTTTGGTTTCTCCCACAAAAGGTGGTCGGCAGGAGGTCTCTAAGGCCAATAGCTAGTCGGCAGCATTCCCACAGATTCCCAGGGTGGAATTTCAGCCTTCTAGAGCCTTGTGCAGTGTTCTGTGGTCAATTGCAAACAAAGGCAAGTCGAGGCGTCGCGAGGGATTTCCGAACAAGGTAATTCAAGCATGCATGCATCCTTTATCATTCAAGGCAGAGTTGAGGTAGTCCACATCCATAAGTTCGCATGCTTATTTAATTGCTAATTTAGTTGATTTGTTAATTAGTTAGTGTTGTGTAATAATTAGATATAGCTTGTTTTCATTTTGTTGTGTAATAACTAGTTTAATTAGATTAGCTTAAGTTAGCTAGTTGGTTTGGTATTATTTATTCGGACCCTCCTCCGAGAGGGAAATGTTGTAATAAGTGTGCGTGTGTGTGATGCATGTCTTCCAACCCTCATTTCTTTCTCCCTTTTATTTACTAGCTTACGATGGTTAGTTTTAGGGCATGTTTCAATTAGCATCCTTATGCTTCGCATGTTTGCATTCATTCATCTATCTTGCACGCACCGGGCTCGATGCATCATACTAATTGCATTGTATTTCAATTCCGAGTTGAATACATGTTAGCTGTAGCATCTCATATGCCATCTTAGCATAACTGAGCCTATCTTAGTTGCATTTTGCATGTGTTGCATTAGCCATCTTAACATGAACTAGGATCATGTATTGATTACTAACTAGTTTCTATTTTGGCTTGGAGTACTCGGTGAGTGTTTATGCTTTAGCATCTTTGCATGTGTGTGAGTGACTGCCATGATAGCATGCTTGCCATGAGGTTAACTACTTATGTGATATACCTGAATGAATGCCTGTGGGTGAAGGTTGGATTATTAAATTGGAACAAATCATCGATTGCGAGTTTTAAGCCCACTTGAGAGTGGCAAATCACCATGTTTTCTAAAGCCCACTTAAGGGTGGCAAAATCCGCATTTTAGCCTACTTGCAAGTAGCAAATCGCATTCAAAAACAAACATGAGATGTTTTGTTCCAACTTAGACGGTCCAGTCTATACTTGTATGTTGTGCGCATCACATAGCAATTCTAGGCTAATAAACCGGAATAAGAGCACATATGTTTTCAAAAACAAGATATCATGTTTAGTAGTGGTCGATCTTTGATCGGGCGAGCGGGGGTGCTCATTGCATGACCTTCCCCAATTGTACCCAAGTTCCCGAGATGAGGCAACTTTGGTGATAACGGACACGTGGCATTAGGCACGAGTCAGGGTTTCCTAAATTTTCCAAAAATAAAATATTTAGGTGGCGACTCTGTGTCTGGCAAAGCAGTCCATGTTTGGCACTTCTTTCTAAAATTAGTTTTTCAAAACGATTTGTTGGATTTGGACTCTTTGGTGATTTATCGATCTTGCATTGCACTTTGCGAGATTAGATTCAGAACCGTGACATCGAGTCCGAATTGTAGTGAGCCCAATGAACAAAACGGGATTCTCCCGAGACGTTCGGGCGCGTCTATAGTGAGACGGCAAACTTAGAAGCCGATTAGATTTATGGATCTGATTTAATCATAAACAAAATGAATTCATGAGGTGCCGATTCGTGGAACGGCTGGGGTAGTCAAGCTGATTAGATTGATGAATCTACCCCTGCCCCAGCTGGTGCACGAACATTAGATGCCGAATAATACGTTATAAATCTTGTAATGATGAATCAATTCGTGGAACGGCTGGGGTATTCAAGCCAACTAGATTGATGAATCTGCCATTGCCCCAGCTGGTTCACGAACATTAAATGCCAAACAATTCGTTATGAATCTTGTACTGATGAATCGATTTGTGGAACGACTACGGTATTCAAGCCGACTAGATTGATGAATCTGCCCTTGCCCCAGCTGGTTCACGAACATTAAACACCGAACAATTCGTTATGAATCATGTACTAAGGATTCGATTCGTGGAACGGCTGGGGTATTCAAGCCGACTAGATTGATGAATCTGCCCTTGCCCCAGCTGGTTCACGAACATTAAACACCGAATAATACAGGGGGCGATTGGGGCACATGACTTGATCGGCGCCGGGCTATTTAGGTGTCGATATTAATGAAATTGCCTCGGAGGTGATGCCTTCGTAGGGAGTTAAAGGGGGTGTACTTCGTGAACGAAGGTCTTACTTATATGTTTTGACGACAACTCAGTCCAGTTCTTAACGGAAAATTAAACAAGTGTGAATGTCGAATAGACTTTTCTTCAAAAGCAGAGGTGAAGCGAAGACACTAGCTGAACTGGGAGGAAACATGAATCGAAGCAATGAACCTTCTCGCACGAGCAGTAAGACTTCGAGGGATTAGGAGAGACGCCAATCCCCCTGTCATCGAAGTAGGTCGCCCAGAAAGGACAAGCAGCCGCAGCGCAAGTCTGCTTAACCTCGTTCTGGAAAGGAATCCAACGCTACTCCTAGCCCGTTAAGTTTCGCGGTCTTTGTGGGTAATAGACCAATGACAGAGGCGGATTCGATCATTCGAGATCCAAATGTGGCAATCGAGTTCGCTCGACAAATCTTTCTGCCCGAAGTTCAGCAATCGATGGTAGGTTGTCATGACTTCAAAGTGTTTTGTGAAGGCATTCACGGGGCGGTGAGGGGACTGTACACTGCTTATGAGATTGGCATGCGTCTCCGAGCCGCTCGTCGCGATATAGAACAAAGAGATGAGCGCATTCGGAAGTTAGAAACTCGTGCCGAGAAGGCCAAGCTGGAGCTACGGAAAATCAAGTCTACCGAGCCTCAATCGGCCAGCCACCCAAACCCAGTTATGGAAGAGAGGGTTACTCAAAGGCTGATTAGTCATGCGATCGCCGATCGGAACACGGCCAGCATGTTCGCGATCGAGACTGCGAGGACTACGGCCTATGAAAAAGGCTTCCACGACGGCCGAAAGGTCAGAATTCAGAATACCAAGGAGAAACTCACTGAAGAGGTTTGCCGATGCGAAAATCATGGATTTAGGCACGGTTGGATCAAGGCACTTCAGCAATCTGAGAGTCTCAAGGAAGCAGGGTAGGATCCGGCATTTCCGTTGTACCAATAGAATGATTTCCCCTTCTCCGCTTTCGAATTTGAGAAGAGTGATGATGAAGAAGCCGCCGAACCAAAGAAAAGAAAGTGAAATTATGTATTTCATTGGCCGATTTTAATAAAATGCTTATTTCACAATTTGTAGCATTTTTGTTATCTATATGACACATTTTATTCTGAATGTGCGCACGTTCTGGATTACGTTTAGGCGGCTTGAACAATCTTATTTGAATATTTGTATTTTTCAGCCTTTGTTTGCGGAGGTTTTAATTTGGATAGCAGAACATTGTTCAGTTCAACTGTTTGCTTCGTTTGATCAATCTTATTTTAAATGTTTCATTGTAATTTATATTCGGCACACACGTATATGCATGTGTTTCATTGTATAAACGTTGACCGGCCCGAATCAACTAGGCATTTGATTCTGAACGGTTATATGACGGCTTGTCATGAGCATTCTTCATTAAATATATACTTGGCATACGTCAAGCACGATTGATGTGCCAATGAGGCTCCGAATTCGGAGGCTTGATCGGCCCAAAGGTGTCATGCACCACGGGCTCCGACTCTGGAGACTGTCAGCCCATCTATAATTGCCGTTTAGATGATTAGGCCATTTTAGCTCCAAAAAGCCAAAAATTAGTATGTGAGGTGGCTATGGCCAATACCGATCGGCGTCCGTCTTTTGGAGTCGAGTGTTAGTGAAATCGCTTCGGGGTCGCTGCAAGGATTTAGAAATAAATCGCCTCAGACTCTGCACGCCAGTAACTTCACTTACTGTGTTCAGACTCGATTTAAAACAATTTTGTTGCATGGGGTTAGATAAGTGTAAATGTGAATTGGAGTTTCCTTTAATCAGCAGAGGAGCAAGAGGCTCGCACTTTGGCTGAGTTTGATACTGTAATGAATCGTAGCAAAGGACCTACCCGTGCGAGAGGTAGGGCGTTGAAAGAACGGGAAAAACAGCAACAGGGAAGTTCTCCGCAATCACGACCGAGAAATGAGGCCGACGTAGTGCCGCGACCGTTGAGTTTTACTATTTTCGTGGGGAATTCCTTTCTTGTCCTGGATCTTGGCTTTGACGTTGTCTATGGTGTCAAAGCTCTCTACCTCGAGGGTGATTGTCTTGCCGGTGTGAACATCGTGGATTCAAGCGTGGTCAGATCAGAACATTTCAAGCTGTGGATGCTCTTCGAGCAACGGGCGTTGATTCGGCGCTACCATTGCACCAACACGACCGCTTCCCCCTTTTTTGCCTTTCGAAGTTTGAAAAGGGTGGCGGAGGTGACGCCGCATGAAAATGGATATTGTAATCCTCGAACGCGGATCGCTGTTTTTGTAATTACTATTTAATCGAATAAAGTGTTTTATTTTGAAAGTTTTTATCTCATTCTGAATTTTTATACGCTTAACTAAGCATCTTATTTCGAATGTCGGCACGTTTGGTACGTTTTGTTTTGTTCATGTGGTTGTGTTGGCTCAACTTTCATATCCCTGCTTTGATGTGTAAATTTTTATTCTGGAGGGCGCTCCGGATTCAGAATATTACTCGGCCCTTGAGCGTCGCCCGATGGGACACCATTTGGTCCGCCGGATTTGGGAGGCTTTATCGGCCAAAGACGTCGTGCGCCAATGGGGCTCTGAATCCGAAGGCTTTTTCGGCCCAACGGTGTCATGCACCGATGGGGCTCCGAATCTGGAGGCTTTTTGGCCAATCGTGATATCCACGAAGGGCGCTCCGAATCCGGAGGTTTTTTCGGCCCAAAGACGTCGTGCGCCGATGGGGCTCCGAATCCAGAGGCATTTTGGACAATCGTGATACCCACAAAGGGCGCTCCGAATCTGGAGCCTTTTTGGCCAATCGTGATATCCAAGAAGGGCGCTCCGAATCCGAAAGTTTTTGCGGCCCAAAGACGTCATACGCCGATGGGGCTCCAAATCCGGAGGCTTTTTGGACAATCGTGATATCCACAAAGGGCGCTCCGAATCTGGAGGTTTTTTTGGCCCAAAGACATTGTGCGCCGATGGGGATCCAAATTCGAAGGCTTTTTGGCCAATCGTGATATCCACGAAGGGCGCTCCAAATCCGGATGCTTTTTGGCCAATCGTGATATCCATGAAGGGTGCTCCGAATCTGGAGACTTTTTCGGCCCAAAGACATCATGCCCCGATGGGGTTCCGAATCCGAAGGCTTTTTGGCCAATCGTGATATCCACGAAGAGCGCTCCGAATCCGGAGACTTTTTCGGCCCAAAGACGTCGTACGCCGATGGGGCTCCGAATTCGGAGGCTTTGTCGGCCCAAAGGCGTCATGCACCGATGGGGCTCCGAATCTAAAGGCTTTTTGGCCAATCGTGATATCCACGAAGGGCGCTCCGAATCTGGAGGCTTTTTCGGCCCAAAGACGTCGTGCGCCGATGGGGCTCCGAATCGAGAGGCTTTGTTGGCCGAAAGGCGTCATGCGCCGATGGGGCTCCGAATCCAGAGGCTTTTTGGCCAATCGTGATATCCACGAAGGGCGCTCCGAATCCGGAGGCTTTTTCGACCCAAAGTCATTGTGAGCCGATGGGGCTCCGAATCCGGAGGCTTTTTCGTCGGAGCACTTTTTAACTAGATTTCGCAGTGGGTGGGATTGCAACTTTTTAAACAAGATTCCTTACATTACAAAAGCGGAATGTGTACATGGCAAATCATTTAGAACTGGGATCATTCCCCACAAGTTGGGTTTAATGACAAGATAGTTTTCGCAAGTGCGTCCAGTTCCAAGGCCGTGGCAAACTCCTTCCTAACATGTTTCTTCCTTTTCTGGCTTTTTCCTGACATGTTTCTGAGCCGATATGGAATCTATCAGATAATGGCCGTCTCAGTTACGACCCAATTTTTCACCAACCGGTTTCTTGTCATCCGGAAGTACCTTCAGGATCAACTCTCACGGCGTGTAGCGGCACAACTGAACGCGTTGATTATACGACTTAGCAAGTTGCTGCTGGTATCGCCTAGGGCTTTCGTGGCTTTTCGCTTGGGAGCCGTCCGACATCGTTAAGGCTGTTTCGATTCGGCACTTCAGTGGAATTGACCTGCGACTCCGTTGGTGTCTTTTCAAAAAGGAGATAACATGCTTGTGCAGATTGCTGGGATCCACGGATTTGCTCAATGTCGTGTTTAGTCAGAAAGCGTAGCAACTGATGATAGGTGCTTGGCACGGCCTAAATAGTATGCAACCACGTTCACCCCATGATGAGATTATACGGCGAAGGGAGCTTGACGACCAAGAATTCCACATCCACTGTTTGGGAGCCCGCTCAAACGGGTAATGTGATTTTCCCCAACGAGTACTCTGGATTTACAGTGAAGCCGAATAATGGATAAGGAGCTGGAGACAGGTCTGATTCGTTGAGGCCGAGATTGACGAAGGTCTTGTAATACATAACCTCCGAAGTGCTCCCCTGGTCTATGAGGACGCGTTCAACGGTAAATCGATTTACATGCAGTTCAATGACCAATGGATCAATGTGGGGGAGTGTTATGCTGATAAGATCGGAATCGTCGAAGATAATACTTAGAGCTTTGTGGGAGGCTGACTGAATGGCGTGTACGGTAAGAGGCGTTGGAAGGCTGTATATCATATGAATGACGCCGAGCGGAGGTGAATCCTGCTGAAAGGCAATTGTTTTGATTGCGCTCTTTCGGACATGTTGCTGGAGCCGACCATCTTGCACCAATTCCTCGAGGTGGTCTTTCAAAGCGTAGCAACTGTCTGTATCATGACCGTGATCTTTGTGATATTCACACCGCCTGTCCCGCCTTCTTGTGTTAGGAGGTCCCACCATTTTGGACGGCCACTTGAAAAACGGAAGATGTTGGATTTTGGACATAACCGAGCTGATCGGCTCTGACAGCTCCGTATATTTCTTGTCGGTGCGCTTTGTGCGCCTACTATTAACTTGCAGTTGCTCATTTGTTCGATGTGAGCATTGATCGCTTGATCGGCGAGAATCTCGTCTCTTGTCTCATTTAGCCCGCTGTCATGGTTCAAGGCTCTAAGGTGGTATGGAACTTATTGGTTGAACAATTTCTGGGGGGGGCCGTTTTGTTGGCCATGTGTCCGGCTTTTACCCGCAAGGCGTCATCTTCCACTTTGTAGTATTCTTCTACTTTCTTCATCAACCCCCAGACCGTTTTGGGGGGTCTTCTAGTCAAGGAACTGCGGAGGGCACTATCTGGATGTAATCCCATTTTGAAGGCAGTGATGGCCATGGAGTCGTTGCAAGCGTCATCCACAAGATTAAAGCATTCCCAATATCACGCCGAATATGCTCTTAGTGTTTCTCCTGGCAGGATTTGCATTGCCCAAAGAGAGTCGGCTTGTTTCGGCTGGACCTCGTTGGTGATGAATCTGGCCCTGAAGGATTTTTGTGATTGGTGAAAGGTTTTGATCGATGCCGGCTCCAGTTTATAATACCACCTGACAGCCAATGGTCCCAAACTGCTGGGAAATATTCGGCACATGAGGGCCTCATTGTCTGCATGCAATGTCATGGCTTGCTTGTAGTAGCGGATGTGGTCGGTGGTGTCTGATTTGCCATCGTACAAGGTGAATGACGGTGCTTTGAATTTCTTGGGTAGCGCTGCCTTTGCAATCCATCGTATGAAGGGATCGTGTTGATCTTCGTCCGAACTGTTCCTTCTTCGCTTGTGCCTTATACGGGGACTTTCTTCAGAAGAACTGGTGGTTTCAGCTCATCCCTTCTTCTTGGGCTCCAGGGATAACGAGTCAGAGTCACTATCAGTGTCATTTTGTCAGGCTCGAGGTCGTCGACCACCTACCTTCGGAGATCGTTCCGGATTTAGGCGTACACCTTGTTTGGACTTCGCCACTTCCAAGGCCAAATCTTTACAAAGACGTTCGTTCTCAGCGATCATGTTCTCCAACCTCTGTTCATTTTGCTTTGCTAGTTCCATGATTGCCTGCATTGTTTCATGCTCCGAAGTCGAGGGTGAGGCGAAGTTTAAGGCACGTTTTGCGGCGATAGTCTCCGGTCCAAGCATGTTTGTTGGAGTGAGGTCGTCTCTTTGCATGGTTTCATCAGTGACTATCGAAGGGTCTTCCGTTACGCCCGCCATGGATGTGTTTGAGTATTCCCACAGACGGCGCCAATTGTGGGGATGTGGTTTTGGAAATACTCCTTTGATCCTAGGAGACGCTGTGATCCTCTTCTAGTCACCTGAAAAGAGATAAACACTCCGGTCGGGGGTGCCGGGATTAGCAATCCGACGAGCAAGTTAGTCTCTGCACTCAAGATTACTTGTATTCTAAGTTAAGCTTCATAATTCTCACATACCTTTCCTTGACTGTTATTCCTCTATTTATACTCGTTTCCAGGGCCTCGGGACCTGGTCCACTTTCTGCTTTCAAATTGCTTAATTATTCGGCCCCATAGTTATTCGGCCTGCTAATTGTAGTCGGCCTCCTAATCGTGGGGGTTAAAGCCAAACGAACGTCCATCGAAGTGTACGCTTGACTCTGTCTATTATTCGACTCCCACAGCTTATGAGTAGGATTGCACTACAAGTACATGAAGCATGCAAGAGGTGACTCAACCAAGCCAAAATAGAGCCACAACATACTGAAATAAGACCAAAAATAGGCTGAGATCAAGCCAACACATGCTAGAAAAATATGCTCAAGTGTGAGGCCAACAAGACATAGAACCAAGAAGCAAGGAGGGGAGGCCACCCCCTCCTACTTTAGACCTTAAAACATGGTTTCTACCACTGAAATTCACCTGAGTTTCAGTGGTAGAAAGGCCAAACAAAGGGTGACTCTAAAGCTTTAAAAGATGGCACCAAGCTTAAGCAAATAAGGCACACAAGAGGGTAGAACACCCTCAACACCAAAGAGGCCTCAAACAACCATTTTTAACACTTAAAAATAGAAATTTTTTATAGTTGAAAGCTAAGCCAAAAGAAGCATGCAAAGATGGCTAAACACTTGATCAAAATAAAGCTTAAAGAGGGAAGACACTCACCCTTGAAGTACAGCAGCAGAAACAGCAACTTCTGAGCCAAAAACCAGCTTTTAGGCTCCAAACGAGACCTCCAAGTACCTCATGTCAATGATGGTGGTGTTTGGCTAAGAGTCTCTTTGCAAAAATGTGAAGAAAGCTCACTTTCAAGCACTCAAAGGGAAGAGAGAGAGGATACAAGAGAGAGAGGGGGGGAAAATTGCTTCTCCAAATTCTGAACCCTGCATAAGGGGGAAGCACCTCCCCTTATATAAAACATGTAAGCCAAAGCTTCCTTGACAAGCTTAGAGCTTGTTTGAATCCCTCCATACACGTGTATGGAGGATGCATTTTGTGCTCACCAGCTGGCACAGCTGGCACCAAAAATATCTACAAAAGCAGAAAAATGGTCGTAGGCCACTTTAAGTGGCCTATAGGGGGAAAAAGTGTCCTACAACCACCAAAAGTGGCCGACAGCCTCTCCCCTCCCTCTAGGCAAGGAGTAACAAGGTATGGCACAAAAACAAGCCAAAATGAAGAGATCCAAGAGGCCCCAAGACAAGGCGCTTAGTCGAAAACCCCCAAAACTAGCCTACCAGCCACCGCAAGTGGCCTACAAGAGAGAAAAGTAGCCTACAGCTACAAAAAGTGGCCTACAGGCCTCTCTCTCCCTCCAGGCAAAGGCACCAAGGTATGGTCCAAAAACCAGGCCAAGAAGAAGAGAGTTAAGAGGTCCCGAGACAAGGCGCACAACCGAGAGCTTCGGAAACTCATAACGAGCACAAACATACGTAACCACCGACTGCACAAACGATGACGTCGGAGTCTTAAGGCCAGTCGAAAATGGGGTGTCTACACTCACCGAGCGCTTGAAGTCCTCAGCGAAACGCCACAGCTTTGAGCCTTTCAAACCCTGTATTCTTTTTGTCTCATTTTTGGACCATGCCTTGGTCTTTCCAACCTTCAATCTCTAGTGGCCTGTCGGCCATCCTTGGAGGCTATCGGCTAGATCTTCTGGTTTGCCGGCCATCAATGATGCCTTGCCAGCCATCACTGATGGCCACCCGGCCACCAGTGTTTTCTGCAAATATTTTATGCCAGTTGTGCCAGCTGTTTGCACAGATGCTTGCATCTATCCACACATAGAAGGCTGAATCTCCTTGTATAGAATTCATGTTTTCTATATATAGGGAGTCCCTCTCTCATGTTTTGAGGTTCAAAGATTTCAAACTCAAAAATTTTCTCTCTCTCTCTCCCTCTCTTGCAATTTTGTGCACACTTGCCTAGTTATATCACTCTTTTGCATACACATCCCTAACCAAAATTGATCACCTTTGAGCTGAGGTCCCTTAAGGTCTTGTTGGAGCCCTTGAAGGTGGTTTTGACTTGTATTGGTGCCTAAAGTTGTGCTTGGCTTCAAGAGGTATAACACTTGTCTTTTAAACCTTGTTTTAGTACACTTGTTTCTCTATATTTTCCCACTATTTTTGGGCCATTTTTGAGCTGTAAAAATCTCTGTTTTAATGGGCTAAAATTGGTGTTTTAAGCCATTTAAGGTTAGCGAGGTGTCTCACCCTTCTTTATTCCTTGCTTCTAAGGCTTTTTCACCTTTGTTTCCCACTTTCAAACCAACCTTTTTTAGGCCTTTAACCACTGAATTTCAGAGTATTTTCAGTGGCAAAAAACATGTTTTGAAGTCCAAAATTGGAGGGCTTAGCCTCCCCTCCTTGTGTCTTGTTTGCTAGCCTAGTTAATCCTATATGTTAGCATGATTTTCTAGCTTTTTGTAGCTATATTCCAGCATGTTTTTGCCTTTGTTTTAGACTACTTTAGCTCTGTTTTGGGCTGTTTGAGTCAGTTGAATCTTGTTTTGCATAGTTGTAGTGTAATAGTCCTCACAAGCTTGGTGTTTTAGGCCATTAGACACCCCTTGTTTGAGTTGATTGCATGTTTTGGTGTTGTTTTGTACTTCATTTTAGCACTAATCACCTCTTCAACCTCCCTCTGTTTTTGGTTTTTCTCTTTGCTTTGAAAGTGGTTTCAAGCCATTTGTTTGCCTAAGTGTGGAATTGAGGTTTCATGCTTAATGATTTAATCCCTTAGGGGGTTTATTACCAACGGTATGAGACTTCTTTCATACCTAAAGCAACTTGTGTTTTGAGCCTTCTTTCCATTAGAGATCTCTAACTCACTGTAGACGTCCTGAACGTCCTAGGGGAGATCCTCATTTTGTTCATTTGGGCTCACTACAGTTCGGACTCAAATGTCACGGTCATGTATCTAATCTCACAGAGTGCAATGCAAGACCGATGAATCATCAAAGAGTCCGAATCCAGCAAATCGTTTTTGAAAACAGATTTTTTTGAAAGAAGTGCCAAACATGGACTGCTTTGCCAGATACAGAGTCGCCATCTAAATATTTTATTTTGGGGAATTTAGGAAACCCTGACTCGTTTGCCTAAGGCCACGTGTCCGTCATCACCAAAGTTGCCTCGACTCAGGAACTTGGGTACGATTGGGAAAGGTCACTTTGTGAGCACCCCCGCTCTCCTGATCAAAGATCGGCCTCTACTAACCATGATATCGAGTTTTGAAAACATTATGCATTCTTATTCCGGTTATTAGCCTAGATTTACTACGTTATGCACACAGCAAACAAGTATAGACTAGATCGCCTAATTCGGAACAAAGCATTGCGCATCCGTTTGTTTGGAAATGGTTTGAAGTTTGCTACTCGCGAGTAGGCTAAAACACAGATTCCAATGGATTGTTCCAATTCAAACAATCCAACCTTCACCCACAGGTATTCAGGCAGTTATATCACATAAGCAATTAGCTTCATGGCAAGCATGCTGTCATGTTAACATTCACATACATGCAAGATGCTAAAGCGTAAATGCTAACCTAGTACTCCAAGCCAAAATAGAAACTAGTTAGTAATCAAATGCATGATCCTAGTTCATGTTAAGATGGCTAATGCAACACATGCAAGATGCAACTACAATAGGCTCGGCTATTCTAAGATGGCATATGATGATGCTACAGCTAACATGTATTCAATTTAGAATTGAAATACAAATGCAGTTAGTATGATGCGCCGAGCCCGGTGCATGCAAAGCAGATGAATGAATGCAAACATGCGAACATAAGTATGCTAATTTAAACATGCCCTAATCTAACCATTATAAGCTAGTAAATAAAAGGGAGAAAGACGTGGGGTTGGAAGACATACACACACTCATGCACACTTATTACACAATTGCCCTCGCTCGAAGGGTCCGAAAGAATAGTACAAATTAACTAATTATCAAGCTAATTAAATATTACAAACCCTTAATTAATTAATAAATTAACTAAGCTATGGAAAGCAGTAAAAGGCCTCGGGAAGAGGGATGCACGCATGCTCGGATTGGCTTCGTCTAGAAATCCATTGCCATGACACATGTTGCCTCTGTTTACACTGCTCTGCACCTCTGAGGACTGCACAAGTCTCAAGGTTGCTTCTGAAATGCTCCCTGAGGGGTTGTGGGAGACCACCGGCCAAGAGGAAACACCACCGGCCATCCATCGACCAAAAATCGTGCCATCGGCTACGGATGTTTGGTCGGTCGGCAATATAGATGGCCGACCGGCCATAACTTCCTGCAGAAACCTGTTTTGACAACAGCAGAGGACAGACAAGGCATGGCAATGCATTTCAAGGCAAATGTTTGCACAACCAACCTCCCTATCATGTTATGAACTCAAGGGAATATGGTTCTCGACCCTCGGACCACCAATCACGCATTTCAATGCATGATGGCCCAAGAAGCCAAAGTGTGTAATTTCAATATGTAATGAAATGCACAAAACAAATAATGGGCCCCAACCTCTATCATAATCAATTCAAGAGGGAAGAGATGCATGCTATGATATGCAACCTAAACATGCAAGCTAAGCATGCAACATGAGCATGTGAACATGCAATATGCAATAGGCATACAACCTAAACATGTGGACGTGTATAGCATGCAACAACATGCAACATGAAACAAGAATGCAACAACATGGTAAAATGGACTTACACTATACATGGGTAGCTCTCAAGCATGCCAAAATTAGTGGCCAAACATGATGAAAACTAGGCATCAAAATGCACACAAGCATGCACAATGCAAGGGCTCAAGCCTAAGGCACAAAACTCAACTCTCCAAGAGCATGGCAAAGATGAAACAATGAACACAATGGCATATATTCCAGCTCTGAAATAGCAACAACTCATACGAAGCATGTTGGATGGCTTAAGCATTGAAACTAGTGAAGTGTGTTACACTATAGGTATGCAAAGCAAGCATCATTCGACCATGGGGCCGAAAAACCAAAGCTAAGGCAGCCCAAATCATTAACAAAATCAGTTTAAAACATGGCCAAAATATGCTAGCATCAAGGGTCAAAACAACTTGCAATGTGAGCTAGTATGCATGGTTTACACTACAAGCATGTGAAACAAATGAGGGACCACCAAACCAGCCAAAAACAGTTTCAAGGCATGCCAAAATAAGCCCAAAAAGCCACTAAAGCATAGTCAACACATGCTAGAATGGGGTGCTCCTTTGATAAGCCAAAAAGGGAGTTACTCTACACAGGCAAGAGGCAAACAAAAATGGACCAAACCAGCTATGGAAAGAGTCTATGCAAGTCCCAAAAGTCACCAAAAAGGGCTTGAACCAAGCCTCCAAATGATCTAAACATAAGCCCCTTTGTAAGGCCAAAAATGCCAATAAACAAGACAACAAGGGAGAGGGTCACCCCTCTCTGATTTAGGCCCTCAAAACAGCCAGCCTACCACTGAAAATCCACTGGATTTCAGTGGCTAGGAGGCCAAGCAAAGACTAATACAAAGGCTTCAAGGTATGGCACAAAACAAGGCCGAAACAAGCATGGAAGAGGGTAGACGACCCCCAATAGTAAAATGATCTTAAACAAACACCAAAAGGGCCTCAAAAAAAAGACTTTTTCAGTTTATGACAAAGCTCAAATATGCTTGCAAGTATGGCTAAGATATGGATCAAAATAAAGCCTTAAAAGGGAGATGAAGCGTACAAGGGGGTAGATGACCTCTAACAGAAAAATGTTCTGAAACAAACTTCAAGAGGAGCTCAAAATAAGACCTTTTACAGTTTATGACAAAGCTCAAAAATGCTTGCAAGTATGGCTAAGCTATGAAGCAAGATAAGCCTTAAAAAGGGAGATGGGTGTGTTACCCTTGTAGCCAAGAACTCCAGCAGCCTTTGGTCCCAAAAATCAGTCCCTTAGCCTCTGAAAAAAAGTTCCAAGATGCATGGATGGATGATGGAGAGGTTAGGTTATGAGGTGTAGGGTAATGGAGCCAAGAACCTTACACTTTGCAGCTAAAATGGAGGAGATATAGAGAGACAAAGAGGGATCTATGTGTATATGCCCTAACCAAGTTCTGAACCTGGTATAAGGAGAGGGGAGCCTTCCTTTATAGATTCAAGGGACTAAAGCTTCTCTTAGAAGCTTCAAACCAAGAGCAAAGATCCTTCATACACGTGTATGGAGGATTCAGTCTGTGCCCTCCAGCTAGCATAGCTGGCATCCATTCAATCTGTAGAATACACTAGAAGGTCATCAACCAGCAAAAATGGTCAGTCGGCTACTATAAATGGTCAGCCTGCTACTTATTTGGTCGGTCGACTATTTTTTCTGGCCGGTCGGCTCTCTTGGTGGCCGATAGGTGGCTGCCAAGGTCAAAAGTGGTTAGTGGGTGTCCAGATTGAAGCCCCGGAAGTTAGCTTTCCAATGGCGCCAACCTTGTATCAAAATTCCTCCTGTGCAAAAAGTGATGCCCATTTCAGTGAAGCCGCGCAGTTTCGATCCAACCGGGTTGATCCCCTACTTCAACCAACCATATCTCCCCCACCCGGACTTGGTTTTACGAGATTCTTGAGTGAAAAATGAAGCCTTGGAAGTAAGCTTTCCAACGGTGGTAGCCTCATAGATAAAATCCAAGTATACAAATGAATAAGCCCGATTCAGCGAGGGCTGCTCGACTCTCTCCTACCCGGATTCATGCCAAACTTCTCCCAAACTAGTTTTCTTCTCTCCTTTCCTCTTTTCTTCAACTCTAAACCCTTAAACAAAGTGTTTTGAAATATTTTTCAAAGATTTCATATCTCTTTCATTCATCTCCACTTTGTCCTTGCTCGGTTTATCGAAAAGCGCAACATTTGACAAAATGTGAGCCTCGGAACATTGTAGAAACTTTATTTCAAAAATATTTTGAAAGAGAGGGTTTTAAGGTCTAAAAACCATTCAAAATAGCTTTGGTCCAAAATGGGGTGTGAAGTTGAGATTTGTCTCTCTCCTTGCCGAAGAAACTGAACCTTTCCCCTGCACACCTTTCTCCACCAAGTAAACCATCAGTGGTGCCCAAGTCTTAAGGGCGGTCAAAAATGGGGTGTCTACACTCACCTTTTGGACTTAATTGGAATAAAGAATGGTTGGTAAGTTAAAATGAGTAACTAACAACTCGAGACTAAAATTGAGTAAGACAATAACTTGTGTTGTGTGTTCAATCGGATGTTAAAGTGATGAAATGTCTCAAGTTTCCTAGGTCTCCATTGCCCTTGATCAAGCATGATAGGATGATGGTTCTTAAGTGTCTTGTTTTGCATTTATTGAGCTTGCACATCTTGAATCACAAGCCATCATGCAATGAAATTGCTTGGATTGGTGGTTTGTGGCTTAAGTTCACAACTCCTTGGACTTATCCATGAAAAGGAGGGGTAAATTGTGCAGACAATACTTGGAAATGCCCTCTTTTTGCTCTGTTTGTAGTCTGTTGCAGCATGATGATCCAGTGCATCAGTGGTCGGCAGGCCACCATCCATGGCCGGCAGGCCACCTTCATGGCCGACAGTATCTCCCAGTGGCCGGCTAGCCACTGATGTAAATCTCAGCAAAACTTTGGTAAGATGGGTAGATTTGTTCTGGAAGTGTTCAACTCTGCAATCAGAGGCTTCCGAGAGCAAAACGAAGATCTTTTCAGGTGGTATCCGAGCATGTGCATCTTCCATTTCATGAGGCGGAGTAGTGGCAGCATAGTTAATATCTTAATTACTTAGTTTGCTTACATTTGTGTTGCGTTGTAACTTAATTAGTTAGCTTACTAATTAGTTCATTAAATTGTTGTAATAATTAGTTAATTAGCTTAGCTATATTTCATTTTGGTTTGTAATAATTAGTCTAATTAGCCTAATTAGCTTAATTAGCTTAGGTAGTTAGTTTTTGTTCTTATTCATTGGGGCTCTCCTTCACGAGAGCAAAATGTCATAATGTGTATGTCTTCCAACCCCCAAGTCTTTCTCCCTTTTATTTAATCGCTTATGATGGTTAGATTAGGGTCATATTTCAATTAGTATACCTTATGCTTGCATCCATTCATCTTGTCTTACATGCACTGAGGCTCAGCGCATCATTCAAACTGCATTGTTGTTTCAATTACTTCATTGAATACATGTTTAACCTCATGTTATCAATTTTCTTCATATGCCATATTAGTAGCTGAGCCTAGTAATTGCATATTGCATGTGTTAGAAATCATGCATATTTTTCTAATTCATATCTTCTTAGCTTGGAGTACTAGGTGAGTTTTTAGTGCCTTAGCATACTTACATGAGTGTGAGTGATTGCCATGTCTAGCATGCTTACCATGAGGCTAAATGTTTACTTGTTAAACTGCTTGAATGCCTATGGATAAAGGCTTGTTGTTTAAATTGGAGCGATTCAATGAATGCATGTTTTAAGCCCACTTTGTTGAGTGGCAAAATTCACAAACTTTAAGTCCGCTTGAGGTGGCAAATTCAAAACCTTTTCGCAAACAAACATGAAGTTGAATTGTTCCAATTTGAGCAAACTAGTCTATACTTGCTTGTACGCATCACATAGTAAAGCTAGTCTAATAACCAGAACAATAGCACATAATGTTGATAAAATCATATCATGATTAGTAGAGGCTGATATTTGATCGGGCGAGCGCAGGTGATCAATTCATGACCTTCTCCTCTCGTACCTAAGTTCCCGAGCTGAGGCAACTTTGGTGATGACGGATACGTGGCCTTTGGCACAAGTCATGGGTTTCCTAAATTTTTCCAAAAATAAAATATTTAGGTGGTGACTCTGTATCTGGCAAAGCAATCCAATTTTGGCATTTTTTATCCTAAAATCAATTTTCCAAACGACTTGCCAGATTTGGACTCTTTGGTGATTATCAATTTCACATTGCACTTGCAAGATTAGATTCAGAACCGTTAGAGTCTGAATTGTAGGGCTTTTCTTTCGAGTTTCCAAAAGGGGGCGTGAAAAAGTCGAGCCACACCCGGGCCTCAGCCAGCGTAAACCCTAAAAGGAAAACATCCTCTTCACTATGAATGATCTCCAGCACTGGTGTAGTTATCTCTGGCGAGGGATGAATAGACGAATTTCCGAATACAATTGCCACCCCCTTTCCGTGAGGGTATTTCAGCATTTGGTGGAAGGTAGAAGAGACTGCTTCACTAGATGTAGCCAGGGCCTCCCTAGTAGTAAGTTGAAGGTGACTGGGACATCTAGGACATGAAATTCAACATCCTGCTACGTTGGGCCCACCTGAACTTGGATTTGTACTATGCCCATCACCTCCCTACTAGTATTATCATAGGCCCGAATCACTTGGGTTGTGGCACGAAGTCTGCTGGTTTAAGGCCAATGGCATAAGCTGTGCGAGAAGGATAAACATTGATAGCTGACCCGGTATCGACCAACACCACTGGCACCCATTTTTCTCTACACTTAACAGATATATACAGGGGTTTGTTGTGTGTTGAGCCTTCTAGCAGCATTTCTTTATCAGAAAAGGTTAGGGTTGGCCTGGCGCCACCTAGGAAAACTAATTCCACAAGCTGTTCATGGGTAGTGTCGATGGACAGTTTGGCTTTGTCCATTGTTGATAGTACAACCTGTCGATGCACCAGGGAGGCCATAAGAAGACCCCAGATTGAGATGTCGGCTTAGATTTTCTTCAGTTGCTTCAAAACTGCTTCTCTTTCTATTTCTTAACCTCTCTATCTTTCCTAGAGGCCTCAGCTTGGTCTAAGTGCGGTGGCTTGAAATACCACCCACTCCTTGTCATGTGGTCCATCTCTTCAACGTACCACATGTCATCTGGAAGGGACTCATCCCAGTCTTCATCAGTGTGAGCCAAAAGTAGATCATTATCATCCCACCATACACCTCCGGCAACTGATAAACAATTGTCTAGCTCCGTTCTGATCATTCTCACATCATGAGTATCCCCCCGTAAGGTGTTGGGTTATTCCAGCTTTCTGTTTGTCTTCAACCTTCTCTTGTTCAAACTACTTCAACACCGCTTCCTGTTCTGTGTCCGCGGTACTCAAAGTGCCCAATTCCTAAGCTAAATCATTCACCCCGGTGTTCTCCGGCAGTTTCTTCTTTTCATCAACCATTATGGCCACTGCAACAATTCTTGATTCCTTTTCCTCCGATTTTGTTTCAGTTCCTTCCTCCCTGTCGGGTTCATCACTCAACCACCCAGAGTTGTCCGTCGACCCATACAAATCGAACTAGTCAATCTTCACATCCCCCTGATCTTGTTTATCGAAGAACTGCAGATTGTCTAAGTCCTCTTCTAGCTCTACCAAATCATCCAAACCTTGGCTCAGGCCATCCTTCCTAACCGCATTGACCTCCACTACAGTTAGCAATACCACTTCTGGCTTGACTTGATCAATCGACACAATGCAGCAGCTTGGATTGTACACCCGCTCAGACAAGTCCTCAGAGCACTCAGGCAAGGGACTCATACTCTCCTTTGCGGTCAACCTCCCTTTTTTTACCACTATCACCACGACAGGTCTAGGTTGCAGTTTGGACGTGTCCATCATGCACAAATTTGTGCTTTCAAGAATGAACACCGTCAGTCTAGGTAGGTGGGAAGGGGTAATATATACGCTAGGGTCGTAGGGAAGGACCAGTGTATGGATTAGGTTTATGTTTTGAGGTGGGGGGACTTGATTGTGGGTCGGGGGAGGGTTGGTAGTTACATTTGGGTTTTGGGGTGGTGCGATCACCTTGTTGTTGATGAGGTCTTGAATCTCATGACGCAGCCTGAAGCATTGGTCAGTATCATGACCGTACTGCTGGTGAAACGCACAGTACTTGGCTAGGTTGTGTTTCGGCGAGAGAGGATCAGGTAGTGGGCGGGGTTCTAACGGCTTGAGGTGCCCCTTTTTGATCAACTCATGGCTTGGGATAAAGGCATATAGAGTGGGGTGAAGGTCCTCTAGGATCGGGCTGGGTTGTTTGAAGTTTATGGAGTTGTATTGGTAAAGGGATTGGTGGTCTTGGTTGTGGTGGTGACAACACTCATATCAGATGGCCATGCAGTTGTGCTACCACTAGTGGTCGCATTGGAACTGCGCACAAAAGGCCTCTTGGCCTGCTCATCAGTAATCAAGCCCTGTTTCATGGCGTCTTCAATCTGAACCCCCATCTCATGGAGCTCAGTGAACATGAACAAGGGTAAGACGATCATTTTCTACAATAGCTTCCCGTGCCGATTGCGAACTACCATTCTTATCTAATCTTTCTCAGAAGGCCATGTGGTCATCATTGAAGCTTTGGCCCTCGACCTTGTCATGAATTCTGAAAAGCCTTCCTTTGGCTCCTGGCGCTTTGCTTCGAGATCACGAGTTGTGACCTCAATTTGTGTGTTGTAGGAATATTGTGTAATAAAGGCCTCAGCCATTTCCTCCCAACTCTGCTTCACAGAATCCTCCAACTTCACATACCATATTGCAACTATACCAGACAGGGTCCGGCCAAAGAGTGAGAGCTTCTACAATCTGGTTAGGCCCATCGGTCACAGAATGTCTGAAAACAACTGAAGATGAACCATGGGGTCTCCAGAGCCATCGAACCGATCGATGTGTGGCATTTTGAACCGATCTGGAAATGTCACTGCAGAGTCGGTATACCCATCTTCTATGTCAGGAATAGAGTTCACACCCTGTGCCCTTTTGAATAGCTTCTCAAGCTTGTTGACCTTAAGCACAGTCGGGTCAACCTCAAACTCAAATGGAACCTCAGTTTGATACACAGGCACTTTGGAGGCTTATGGTGGGATCAGCTCTACTGGGTTGCTCTGATTCTCAGCCTGGGCATTAGCAGTATGAACTGTGGCTCCGGGTGCTAGGACACCCATAGGAGGTGCATGAGATGTAAAAGTCGCTGCCAACTGTGGTTGTTGTTGCTGCAGCCTGTTTATTACCTCTGTCTGACGTGCTGTAACCTCGGCCTGACGAGCAGCGTCTTGCTGCATGGTTTCAACTGTTTGCTGAAGGTGGTGGATTAGGTCCTCCATGCTAACCGAGGGATATTGTGCCATTGGAATGGGTGAATGATCTCGTACTAGACTGGATGTAGAAGACTGAGCCTAACTAGGTGCAGGTGACTGCTGGACTGGTGAATTGCGCCTAACTCTTCTCCGTCTAGCAACCGGTGGGAGCGAAGCAAACACAAGTTGTCCCCTAACAAGATCTTCGGATCTGTAAATCCTCCTAACACGGGTCCAGAGCGCTTAGGGGTATCCGAACTATCTGACGCTATGGTGTTATATTACCTAGCAAAAAGAAAGCAGTAATCAAAAATCGTACAGCACCTCAACTCAGATGTTAACAACATATAGATATAATCAAAGCTGTAGCACTACACTCAAAACTGAATTCTGCCCCCAAAACTGATACCCATCTTGCAACTGATACGCACGTTCCTGTACAATTTCACTGTAAAGCACATACCAGTTAAGTGAGAACCAAAACACCCCTATGAGGGGGTAGGGTTACCCTGTCCTAGTTTCGTTAGGAACTAGGGTTAACTATTCAAACAAAGTGATTTCACACAATCCTGTAGTCGGGTGAGCATCCTGTCCTAGTTTGGAACAATCTCTATGACTTTCGATGTTCAACAAGGCCAAATGGTCAAAAAGGGTACCTCAGCAAGACTACCTAATATACCTCTCACACCTAACATTGAGAAGTGAAAGGAGGATCAAACGGTACAGCGATAGTCCAAATCCAAGGGTTGTGTTCCCATCATGGCAGAACCCGTGACCGGCCAACCTTTTGGCAAGCTTTTTAGGCAAGCCTTCGGTAAACTATCCAGGAATAGCAGATGGCAAACACAGTGACTTAAGCGCACCAATGCAAATGCAATGCAAAAAATCATATAAGTATAGATAAAATTTCATATCACGAGTTCGAGTCAAGTTCTCTAATTTCCCCAACAGAGTCGCCAGAAACTGTAGCTCAACTTTTTCGCATCCCCTTTTTTGGAAGTTCGAAACAAGCCCTACAATTCGGACTCCCACGGTTCTGAATCTTATCTCACAAGTGCAATGTGAAATTGATAAACACCAAAGAGTCCAAATCCGACAAATCTTTAGGAAAATTGATTTTGAAGCAAATTGCCAAAAATAGACTACTTTGCCAGATACAGAGTCGCCACCTAAATATTTTTGGAAAATTTAGGAAACCCATGACTCGTGCCAAAGGCTACGTGTCCGTCATCACCAAGATTGTCTCAGCTCTGGAACTTAGGTACGAGAGAGGAAGGCCATGAATCAATTTGAGCACCCCCGCTCGCCTGATCAAGGATCGGCCTCTACTAATCATGATATGAATCTTATGTACATTATATGCTCTTATTCTGGTTTATTAGGCTAGCATTACTATGTGATACGCACACACGCAAGTATAGACTAACTTGCAAGAATTGGAACGCTTCGAGTCATGTTTGTTTTGAAAATTGTTTCGAAATATGTACCACTTGAAAAAGTGATCGCATATGAACATTACTCAAATTATTCCAATTCACCAAGATTGTCTCAGCTCTGGAACTTAGGTACGAGAGAGGAAGGCCATGAATCAATTTGAGCACCCCCGCTCGCCTGATCAAGGATCGGCCTCTACTAATCATGATATGAATCTTATGTACATTATATGCTCTTATTCTGGTTTATTAGGCTAGCATTACTATGTGATACGCACACACGCAAGTATAGACTAACTTGCAAGAATTGGAACGCTTCGAGTCATGTTTGTTTTGAAAATTGTTTCGAAATATGTACCACTTGAAAAAGTGATCGCATATGAACATTACTCAAATTATTCCAATTCAAGCAACAAGCCCTCATCCTCAGGCATACAAGCAGTTTAACACTTAAGCATTTAGCCTCATGGCAACAAGCACGCTAAACATGGCAACAAGCACACTCATGTAATTATGCTAAAGCTAATAAAAGCTTACCTAGTACTCCGAGCCAAAGAGATATGGGTTAGGAAAATGCATGATCCTAACTTATACAATATGACTAATGCAGCACATGCAATGTGTAATCTAAATAGGCTCGGCTACTAATATGTCATATGAAACATTTAAATAGCATACAGTCTAAGCATGTATTCAAAGAAGTATTGAAACGACAATGCAGTTAGAATGATTAACCGAGCCTTGGTGCATGCAATACAAATGGATGCAAATATGGAAAATGCTAATTGAAACATGATGTCCGTAGTCTAACCATCGTAAGCTAGTAAATAAAAGGGAGAAAGACGTGGGGTTGGAAAACATACACATTATTACATTACACTCTCACGAAGAAGAGTCCGAATGAATAAACTAAGCTAACTAAGCTAAGCTAAAGCTACTTAAACTAATTATTACAAACCGAAACGAATAAACTAGCTAAACTACTTAACTAGTTATTACAACACTTGAATTAACTAACTAGTTAATAAACTAATTAAATAATTACAACACAAGTACAATAAAATAAGTAATTAACTACTACGCCTCAAGAAACGAGGGATGTTCATGCGCATGCTCGGTTTCCAACCGAAAAGACCACCATTTTGCTTCGGAATGCCTCTGTTTGCATAGTTGAACACCATCACTGCTGCTCACTCTGCTCTGCCTTACAAACTCACTGCTCAGTTTTGCACCAGTGGCCGGCCATCAAAGGTGGTCTCCCGGCCACCTGCTGGCCATGGAAAATAGCCTGCCAGCCACTGCTGCACAGGTTCATCTTGTTGCAACAAAGGACAAACAGAGCATATACAGGGTATTTCAAGAGTTTGTTTGCACAACTCACCCCTCCTTTTCATAAGCAAATCAAAGGAGTAGCAAGCTCAGTTCACAAACCATCAATAGATGCAATTTCAATGCATGATGGCTTGTGAAACCAAGTGTGCAAATTTAATAAATGCAAAACAAGACACAAACCTCCTCGCTTTCAAGAATGATCAAGGGAAATGGTGACCTTGGAATCTTGAATCATTTCATCACTAATGAATATGAAATGGTTCAAATTTCCATGTGTTCAATTAACGTCCGATTGAACACAACCAAATTATTATCTTGCTCACTTTTAATCCAAGTTTTAATTACTCCATTTTAGTTACCTTTCCATCGTTTAATTCAATTAAGTCCAAGGGTGATTTTAAGTCCTCTAATGGAAAGAGGGCTCAAACCAAAAGTTGTTGTAGGCATGAAAGAGACATCATACTATTAGTAATGAACCCCCTAAGGGATTAAACTGTTAAGCATGACATCTCAATCTCATGCTTTAAACAAACAAATAGTTTGAACCACTTTCAAAGCAAAATAAAAAGCCAAGAAAGGATGGAGGTTGCAGAGATGATTAAGTTTTGAAAATGAGTGAGAAAAGCATAAATAAATGCTATCAACTCAAACAAGATGGTGTCTAAGGCCTAGAACACCAAACTCATGAGGACTATTGCACTATAAGCATGCAAAATAAAGCTCAAATGCAACTAACAGCCCAAAAAATTGCTAAAACAAGTCCTAAAATATGCTGGAATTGAGCTAAAAATAGCTAGATTAATATGCTAAAACATGGCACCAACTAGGCTAGTAAGCAAGACACAAGGAGGGGAGGTTAATCTCTCCAAATTTGAACTTCAAAATATGATTTTGGCCACTAAAAAAGCTCTAAAAATCAGTATTTAAAAGCTTGGAAAAAGATAGTAAAAGGGTGGGAAACACAAGGGCGAAAGCCTCCAAAACAAGGTACAAAGAAGGGCTATCAACCCCTCAACCTTTAATGGCCTTAAACCCAAGCTCCAGCCCAAAAAACGTAGAGTTTTGATAGCCCAAAACAATGGAAAAACAATAGGAAAAATAGTAAAGAAAGTAAGCAAATATGTAAAGCCTTATACCTCTTGGAAAGAAAAAGCAATTCCAAGTAACAAAACCAAGTAAACACACCTTCTAGAGCTCAAACCAAGCTCAAAAGTACCTCAGCTCAAAGATGGTGAGATTTGGTTAAGGGTGTATAGGCAAAGGTTGAATATTTGTAGGCAAAAGTGTAGAGATTTGGTAGAGAGAGGGAGAATTTTAGAGAGAGGAAAATTTTTAATCTCAAAATTTTCTAACCTTAAAACATGAGAGAGGGGCCTACTATATATAGAAAACATGAAATTCCCTTAAGGAGATCCAGCCCTATACGTGGGGATAGATGCATGCATCTGTGCAAACAGGTGGCACAGTTGGCATAAAATATCTGCAAAATACACTGGTGGCCGGCAAGCCACATCAGTGGCCGGTAGCCCAAAAGTGATGGCCAGCAGCCTCAAAAGGTGGCCGGCAAACCACCAGAAGCTACAGGCTTGAAAGACTAAGGCTTGGTCCAAGAATGAGGTGTCACGCCCCACTTTCTCAAACTTAACACAATAAAGCTCTTAAAATTTTTGCCCTCATCCTAACACTACGCTAGTCACAAAAATTCCACAGACTTCTAAATCCCCACCAACAATTTATAAACTAGTCAAGAATCAAAGGCCATCACAAACCATCACAAAATTCTACAGTTGACATACAATAATACTAGGATCACCAATTCCATTTACACCTTTCATTACACGTACATAACAAGGAATTCAAGTTTCATAAGCAAGCCCCAACACGTGAGGGTAACAAATAACAATACATACACAACACATAACCATGGTGCCTTAGCATCCTACAACACACCGATCAATCACAAAAGTTTTGCAATTTATAGCATAGATCTCTAAAACAAAAATCCCTCTCAAGGGTGATACTACCGTGCTGGTTTAAAAGCCGACTGTCGTGAAGCTTCCAAAGCCTGGCCTCTTCGGGTCTGATACCAATAACGTCCCTGACTGGACTGATGGAACAAGGTCCGACTAGATTCTAAAACACTCAAAGGATCTACATGCAAAGGGCAAAAACATTTCACATGGCCCTGCCGACCACAACTAAAACAAACAGTAGTCTCCCAACAGTGAACCTGATTTGGAACCTGGACCTCACTGGGTCTTCCAACGGACGAGTCTGAAACCCCCGACGAAGACAAGGACTGAGTCTGGGAGTGAGCATGCGCTTGTATCCACCTCTTACTGAGCCTAGAGTGCTCATGAACCGTAGGAGTTACCGAAGTGGCCTCCTCCCTAACTTGACCAACTCTGCTAACCATGGCCTCCACATGGGCCGCCGCCTCTACTAGATCAAAATAATTCTTCCACATAGATCCAACCACCTTCTCCTGGATATCATCACGTAACCGCCTCTCAAACTCATAACACCGACGCTCCTCTGTTGACACCAACTCTAGAGCGAACCTCGACAAACTAGAGAACCTTATCTCGAACTGGGCCAAAGGAGTAGCATCCTGACGCAACTCAACAAACTGTTCCCTCAACCTTTCCCGAGCAGAAGGAGAGAAATACTTGGCCAAGAAGGCCTCGGTAAACACAACCCACGTGGCACCTACAGTACCCTTCGTATACTTCCACCAATTATTTGCATCTCCCTTCAATTGGAAGGTCGCCAAAGAATCCCTCAACTCCTTGTCCTCGACTCTGAGCATATCAAGAGTCTTGGTAATCTGTTCCAACCCACTTTCCACCTCCAGCGGTTTTGCCTCCCCCAAAAACTCCGATGCATTGGAGCGAAGAAACTCCTTAGTAAGCTTGAGGGTACGCCCGTTGTCCGCCTCATTACGAGCTAGAGCATCTTGCACTACTCTCACAACCTCACGTGTAACTTCCTCGCTATAGACACCTCATTTTTGACCATCCTCAAGACTTGGACGTCATCGTTTGAACACTCAGTGATCATCCATGTTCGTGTTCATTTTGAGATCCCGAAGGACTCAGCTGCGCGCCTTGCCTTAGGATCTCTCGACTTGACTATTTTGTGCTTGGTTGTGGACCAAGAATTTGTGGTTCTTGCACCTGAGGGTAGGAAGTGGCTTGTTAGCCATCCCTTAAACCCACCAGCCGTGGCATGAAGCCACCGGCCTTTCTTTCTTTCTACCGACCAAATATTTGGTCGGTCGGCACGGGTATCTGGTCGATCGGCCATTTATTTGGCCGATTGTCTCTTTTTCTGGTTGGTACCTCCTTTTTGCCTTTTTTAGGCATTGTGCATGCCAGCTGTGCCAGCTGCAGTGCACGGACTTGTCCTCCATACGCGTGTATGGAGGATTTACACCATTTGTACCTTTTTTGCTCTAGCTTCTTGGTGAAGCTTGCACCCTTTGCCTTAGCTTCTTGAGGAAGCTTGACCCTTTGTTTTAGCTTCCTCAAGAAGCTTGCACCCTTTGCCTTAGCTTCCTTGAGAAGCTTGACCCCCTTGACCCCTTTTGTTTAGCTTCTTTAAGAAGCTTAGGTCTTTATCTTGCTCTATATAAGAGAGCCTTCCCTCTCCTTTGAAGAGGTTCAGCAAAAACCAGAGATATATGATATATACAACTTTCTCTCTCTATATCTCCATCTCTCTCTTCATTTGTGTGTGTTAGAGGGCCTAAAAGTGTGTTTTGTTCTTAGTTTTGCACTAAGACACCTAGTGTTACACCTTGCCTTGGTTATTGAGGTGTTGAGAGGTTGTTCTTGGAGCTTTTGAGTTGGTTTTGATCAAAAAAGAGGGCTGCAGTTTTGGTTCTTGAAGTGTTCTTCAAGGGTGAGCACTATTGCTTTATATTCCCAATTCTTGCACTAGCTTTTAACCTACTTTGCATGTTGTTTTGAGCTTTGTGTATAACATATAAAAGTTCTATTTTTTTGTGTTTAAGATACTTCATTAGGTCACTTTGGTGTTGGGGGTCGTCCACCCCCTCTTTGGCCTTGTTTGGCCCTTTTTGTGCTTTCTTTGATGAGCTTTGGGAACCTTCGTGTATTGGCCTTCTCGCCAATGAAATCTAGAGGATTTTCAGTGGTGAAGAAGAGGTTTTGAGGTCTTGCATAGGGGAGGGAGACCCCTCTCCCTTTGTCTCTCTTTTGCTTATGTTTTTGGCTCATAAGAGTAGCACGCATGCTTAGTTGTTTTTAGCATCATTTCAGTAGGTATTTGGTGATATTTGGTCATATTATACCTCTGTTTTTAGTTGGTTTGATGGTCCATTTCATGCATTATATGCTTGCCTTGTAATCCCATGTTTTGGCCTAACATGTATCATGTTGTGAGATGACATTTCAGCATGATTTTGGTTTGACTCCATGAAGCTTTTAGTCCTATTTCATCATGTTTAAGGTCTATCTTGGGTCTTTAGAGTCATGTTTGCCATGTTTTGTATAGCCCCTTTGCATTCTAGCTTGTAGGCCTCTAGTGTGTGAGCCATAAGCATGCTGTAGTTGGGTTGTTTCAGTGATTTGGAGTCATTTCCCATGCTATTTCAGTTCATAATCCATGCTTGTATGCTTGCATTCATCATCCCTTTCATGCTTTGAAGAGTCGTCCTTTTGTGCCTTGAAATGGGTCATAGTGCATGCCTTTTGTTTAAGTCATTTGGGATGCCATTCATGTGGATTTTGGGGTGTATTTTGACGCACTAAAACTCTGTTTTTGGTTGCATAATCCATGCCATGTGTGGTCATGATAGTTGTAATGGAATGCTCCCTTTTATGCCTTAGTTTTAGGCCCATTGGTGTGCGTGTTTGCATGAGCATTTGTCCTTCATTTTTAGTATGTTTGGCCACTGTTTTGGGGCATGGCCGAGGCCTCCCATTTCAGTTTAAGTCCATCCTTGTATATAAATTGCATGATTGACATGTTACATTACATTGGTTGCATGCTTACATTGTATCATGTTTGCATGTTTGCATGTTGTTTAGCTAGTTGCATTACATAGTCTCGTTATATGCTTGACATGTTCATATTGCATTAGTTTGGCTTGCATGGTTAGGTAGTGTCATGTTGCATTAGCTTAGCATGCTCATATTGCATTGCATTAGTTGCATTACTTCGCATTGCATATAGCATACATACATAGCATTGTGTTTGGTTTGGGGTGTCAAACCAAACACGAGGAGTGAGGTGTGTTCGTACTCAAAGTGACGAAACATGTCTCAGTCCTCGGTCGCCGATGCCCTTGATCTCAACATGATAGGGCGTGAAGCATTCATTCGTTTTGTTGCATTCATTTACATTGATTGGCAAACTTGGTGCCTTTGGCCATCATGTATCGAGATGTGTGATTGGTGGCCTGAGGACCAAGGGCCATACTCCCTTGAGTCCATAACATGACAGGGAGTGTGGCCATGCATACATTGCTTTGAAATTTCCTTGCCATGCACTGTCTGTCCACTGCTGCAGCAAAAACAGGATTCTGCAGGAATAAATGGCCGGCCGGCCACTTTCAGTGCCGACCGACCATCAGAGTCCGGCCGGTGACCCAATTTATGGTCGATGATCACATTTACATGGTCAGTGGTGCTTTTCATTGGCCGGTGGCATTCCAAAATGATCAGGGAATGGTTCAGAGGTGCCTCAAGAATTTTTACATCCCTCAGAGGTGCAGAATAGTGCAAACAGAGGCAACAGTGGCATGGTAATAGGTTTCCGAGCAAGGCAAATCGAGCATGCATCATCCACGCATTCCGAGGCAGAGCTGTAGCGGTCTCTTTATTTTCATATTTAGGCTGTTTTCGTAATTAATTTGTTAATTAATTAGAAGTTTTGTAATAATTAATTAGCTAGGATAGTTGATTCATTATTTGGCCTGTATTATTCTTTCGGACCCTCCGAGCGAGGGCAATTGTGTAATAAATGTGTGTGAGTGTGTGTATGTCTTCCAAGCCCCACTTCTTTCTCCCTTTTATTTACCTGCTTTCAATGGTTAGTATTAGGGCATATTTAAATTAGCATACCTTATGCTATGCATGCGTGCATTCATTCATCTGTATTGCATGCACCGGGCTCGGCGCATCATACTAACTGCATGGTATTTCAATTCCAAGTTGAATACATGTTATCTATTGCATTTCATAAGCCATGTTTAGAATAGTCGAGCCTATCTAGGTTGCATTTTTGCATGAGTTGCATTAAGCATTTCAGCATAGTTAGGATTCATGCATGATTTCTAATTAGCTTCTCTTTTGGCTTGGAGTACTCGGTAAGCTTTTATGCTTTAGCATCCTTGCATGTGTGTGAGTGAATGCCATGATAGCATGCTCACCATGAGACTATGTGCTTATGTGATATAACTGCCTAAATTCCTGTGGGTGAAGGTTGGATTGTTTGAATTGGAATGATTCATCGAAATCCGTATTTTAGCCTACTTGCGAGTAGCAAATCTCAAATCATTTCCAAACAATGGATATGCAATGCTTTGTTCCAAATTAGGCAATCTAGTCTATACTTTTGTGTCGTGTGCATCACGTAGTAAATCTAGGCTAATAACCGGAATAAGAGCACATAATGTTTTCAAAACTTGATATCATGGTTAGTAGAGGCCGATCTTTGATCGAGCGAGCGGGGGTGCTCACGAAGTGACCTTCCCCAATCGTACCCAAGTTCCCGAGCCAAGGCAACTTTGGTGATGACAGACACATGGCCTTAGGCAAACAAGTTAGGGTTTCCTAAATTTCCCAAAATAAAACATTTAGGTGGCGACTCTGTATCTGGCAAAGCAGTCCATGTTTGGCACTTCTTTCTTAAAAATCAGTTTTCAAAAACGATTTGTCGGATTTGGACTCTTTGGCGATTCATCGGTCTTGCATTGCACTCTGCGAGATTAGATATAGGACCGTGACAATTTGAGTCCGAACTGTAGCATGAGGCCCACGGGCGCGTCTACACTCGCCGACAGGCGATGCTGTAATGGCAGGTGCTAGGGGAACTGCCATGCCCCTACCGACACTCCTACTACTCATTCATCCTCTATTTCCTCGTGCAAACATCCTATAAAATTCAAAAACAAAATAAACTAAGTACACGATGCAACGGCCTCCCCGAGACACACACACTCACCACCACTAAGTTACAAAACACACTTAACCCCCAAAACATACAATTTCGAGTGCATATAAGCAATTTAAACATCTAAACACCTAATCGAACCAAGTCCACAAGGATAGCCACTTGTACGAAACTCCTAAAGAATTCCTATTAAAAACCACGTTAGTCAGGTGTGTTTCCAAGAAGACCTCAAAGTAAGTTCGCCGGCCACAAGTACTATCCAAGAAACTTAGTCCCATGCTCACACAAATGCAACACATAAGTCCTAACTCTTATCCTAACTATATGCTACGTCCTCACCAAGCATAGTAAACCCTCTTGTGGTAAAAATCACTTCCCACGAGCCCAAGGTATTCAAACCCGGCTCGCTCTGATACCAAGTTGTCACGCCCCACTTTTTACTACTCGGATTACTATTACCAAGCCTTTATTATACATTCAATTTCAAAGTTAGCATACAGAAGCTCATAATATTCTCAAGGAATAAATCAATGGGATTCTCTCAATCGGATAAAAGAATGCAACATGAAATACAATTAAAGAGATTGCCCATAGGCTTACATCAAAAAAAAAAAATTCAAGAAGAAGGGTGTAACTGTAGACACCCCATTTTTGACCGCCCTTAAGACTTGGGCGTCACTAATTACTTACTTGGTGGTGAAAGTTGTGCAGTGCAAAGGTTCGATTCCTTCGGCAAAAGGAGAGTCAAATCCCAACCTTACACCTCATTTTGGACCAAAGCTATTTTGAATGGTTTTTAGACCTTAACACCCTCTCTTTCAAAATATTTTTGAAATAAAGTTCCTACGATGTTCCGAGGCTCGCATTTCGTTAAATGTTGCGCTTTTCGATAAACTGAGCGAGGACAAAGTGGAAGTGAATGAAAGAGAGATGAAATCTTTAAAAAAACTTTCAAAACGCCTTGTTTAGGGATTTGGAGTTGAAGAAAATGAGAGAGGAGAGAAGAAAACTAGTTGAGGAGAAGTTCGGCATAAATCCGGGTAGGACCAAAACTGAGCGGCTTCACCAAAACAAGCATAACGCTTTGCACCGTTGGAATTTTGATGCAAGGTTGCCACCATTGGAAATCTTACTTCCAGGGCTTCAATTTGGACACAAGAATGACCTAAAAAGAAGTCGATATGAAGGAGTTTTGCCCATTTGAAGTTGGACTTGGAAAGTAAAATTTTGCCTATCGACCAGAAAAATGGGCTATCGACCAGAAATGATCCTTATCGACCAAAAAAAGTACCTGACCAACTAGTTAAGGTGGTCGGTCGACCACTTATGCCCAAAAAGCCCAAATTTTGAAGATATTTTCCCTCCAACTGTCTTCCACAACCTCCAGTTGTCCTATAATCAGATATTTCAACCAAACTCGTGTATATTGCTATATATGAGGCATTTCTCTCATTTTGCAAGAAAATAACATTTTGAGCAATTGTGGGAGCTTTTCACACTAAAATCTCTCTCTCTCTCTCTCTACAAATTTTAGAGCTAAATTTCAGCTTTTCTCTCTAGTTTGCTCTCTCTCTTGCCCTTGTGTGCATACAAGAGATATACTTGGAGATAGACCTCTCATTTGCCTAGGCATCCTTGATCAAACTTGATCACCATTGGGCTGAGATTCTTTGGAGCCTTGTTTGAGCTCCAAAAGGTGGTTCTAGCTCAGATTTGCACCTGTTTTGCTGCTGTGCTTCAAGGGTAAGCACTTCTCCCTTTAAACCTTTGTTTTGCATGCTTGTTTTACCACCTTTGTAAACTATTTTTGGCTTGGTTTTGAACTGAAGAAAACTCTATTTTTCAGTCCTAAAAATGATGGTTTAGACCTATTTTGTGTTAGGGGGTTGTCTCTCCCTTTGCTCTTTGGCTTGTAAAGCCTTTTGAGCCAACTTCCTAAGCTTTTGAAGCCATCTTTTCTTGGCCTTTAAACCACTGAATTCTAGAGGAATTTCAGTGGTGGAAAGGTGGTTTTGAAGTCCAAAATGGGAGGAGGTGGTCCCCTCTCTTCTTCTCTTGTTTGCATGTGTTATTGGCCTATCAAATGAGCAAGTATTTCTCCCTTCTTAAGGCTTAGTTTGAGCATGTTTTTGTGACTTTTTTAACATGTTATAACTCTGTTTTTAGTTGGTTTGATCACTTGTTGCATGCTTCTTACACTTGTAGTGTAAATCCTCTTTGCTAGCCATGCATGCCTAATGAGTTAGCTTGTTATTCTAGCATATGTTGGCTTAGTATCAGCCCATTTTTGGTGTTGTTTTGGCATGCCTCAACTCTGATTTTGGTTGGTGGAGTCACCTTTTGATTGGTTTTTGTACTTGTAGTGCAATCCTACTTGTTGGCCTAACATGCATCATGCTTTATGCCTCTCATTCTAGCTTATGTTAGCTCCATCTCAACATGTTTTTGGTGTTATTTTGACATGTCATAACTTTGTTTTTGGTTGGTGGGATCACCTCTTGCTTGGTTTTTGCACTTGTAGTGCAATCTTGCCCATTAGCCTAGTGTACTTGGTGTTTTGGCCCTTCATGCTAGCTTGTCTTGGCTATACTTCATCCATGTTTTAGCATTATTTTGACATGCTTTAGGACTGTTTTGGGTGTTCTTGGCCTTTTGGGGCTTGCTTTGTATAGCTATAGTGTAAATGGCTTTACTAGTCTTGAGTTTTGAGGCCACTACCATGCTATACTTGTGATGTTTGCATGCCTTGGCATCATTTGGAATGGTATTTCAGAGCTTATATCTTTTCCATATCTCATGTTTATCACTCTTTAAGTGCTTTTAAGAGTTGAGCCTTATGCCTCGTTTATAGGTCAATGCATGAGCATGCATTGTCTTACTTTTCATGCTATCGTTTCAGCTCATTTTTGCCACTATTTTGGTATGCATGAGAGCTGTCTAGGGCTGGTTTAGTCCATTGAGCATTGCATTGCATAGTCCTAGTGTTGTGTACTTCACTAACTTTAATACTTAAGGACCCTAGTATGCCATACTTGTGTTGTTTGCATGATATGTCATCCCTTGGCATATGATTTCAGTGCTTGTACCTCCGCCATGCTCCCATATATGTCACTCTTTCAATGCGTTTGAAAGTTAAACTTTGTGCCTTGCTTGTGAGCCAGCGAATAAGCATGCATATCTTGCCTTTTTGTGCCTAAGTTTTGGTGTGAATTGGCCACTGTTTTGGCATGATTTAGGTCTGTCCATATGCGGTTTGATCATTTGAGATTGATAGTGTATGCCTCATGTGTAACGTGTTTCATTAGCTTTTGTGCCTTAGCTTTTAAACATGCCATGCATGCATTACTTGCATGACAGAATCTTGTGCATGCCATTTTAGCATTGAAGGTTAATCATCTTGTTTGTGTTGCATGTGTTTGGATTGAACGTTAATCCAAACACGAGGAACGAGGGACGTTTCATACTCAAAGTGATGAAACGTGCCTCATTCCTTAGGTCACCGACACCTTTGATCATGTATGATAAGGTGGAGGTTCATCGAGTCTTATTTGTGCATTCATTGACATTGACTCATGCAAACTTGGCTTCTCGGCCATCGTGCATTGCGATGCTCGGTTGGTGGCCCGAGAGTCGAGTACCACACTCCCTTGAGCTTGAGAAATGATAGGGAGGGTGATTGTGCATACATATCTTGCAAATACACTGCTATGCCCCTTGTTGTTCTCTGTTACAGCAAAACTGGAGCTTGGCAAATTTTCTGGTCGGCAGACCAGTAAAGGTGGTCGACTGACCACTTTTTCTAGTCTACAACTAGTTTTTCTGGTCTACAAGTGGTCTACAACCCCCTTTTCTGGACGGCAGCCCACCAGGAGGTCCCTATGTTGGAGCAGAAGCAATTTGGAAGTCAGTGCACTTCTCAGAGATCAAATCAGATGCAAACAGAGGCAATTATGGGCATAGTAATGGATTTCCGAGTGAACCGATCGAGCATGCATGCACCCCTGACCTCTTTTAACTGCTTTACTTAGTTAGCTAGTTCATCGATTTTTAATTAGTTAGCATGCTTAACTAATCAATTTGTGTTGTAATAACTAATTAGTTAACTAGGAATAGTTAATTAGTTTTGATTTGTAATAATTAGTTTAATTAGCGTAGCTAGTTAGCTTATTAGTCGGACCCTCCGTCGAGAGGGCAAATGTTGTAATAAGTGTGCGTGTGTGTGTGAATGTCTTCCAACCCCACGTCTTTCTCCCTTTTATTTACCCACTTTCAGTGGTTAGATTACGGCACCTTTCAATTAGCATACTTATACTTTGCATGCGTGCATCATTCATTCGTCTTGCATGCACTGGGCTCTGCGCATCATTCAAACTGCATTGTATTTCAATACACTTCCTTGAAGACATGTTTCAAAACATGTTATCAAGTGTTGCATTCATATGCCATCTGAGCTAGCCGAGCCTATTTTAGTTACATTTTTGCATGTGATGCATTAAGCATTGTTGATATAGCTAGGATCATGCATTGATTACTAACTAGCTTCTGTTTTGGCTCGGAGTACACTATAAGTGTTTACGCTTTAGCATACTGCATGAGATTTGTATGTTGCCATGTTCAGCATGCTTGCCATGAGGCTATGTGCTTATGTGTTTAAATGCATGAATGCCTGTGGATGAAGGTTTGATTGCCTGAATTGGAACAACTCGATGATTATGAGTTTTAAGCCCACTTGAAGTGGCAAAATCTTGTTTTTTGAAGCCCACTTGAGGGTGGCAAATCCGCACTTTAGCCTACTTGCGAGTAGCATTTTCAAACCATTTTCGACAAACAAACATGAGATGCTTTGTTCCAACTAGAGCGATTGAGTCTACACTTGTATGCTGCGTGCATCATATAGTAAATTAGATTAGTAATCGGAATAAGAACGCATGTGTTTTCAAAAACAAGATATCATGTTAGTAGAGGCCGATCTTTGATCAGGTGAGCGAGGGTGCTCATTTCAAGACCTTCCCCTCTTGTACCCAAGTTCCCGAGCTGAGGTAACTTTGGTGATGACGGACACGTGGCCTTAGGCACGAGTCAGGGTTTCTTAAATTTTCCAAAATAAAATATTTAGATGGCGACTCTGAAATTTAGCAAAGCAGTCCATGTTTGGTGCTTTTTGATTAAAATCGATTTTCTAAAATGATTTGTCAGATTTGGACTCTTTGGTGATTTATCCGTCTTACATTGCACTTTGTGAGATTAGATTCAGAACCGGGACAGGAGTCTGAACTGTAGCAGCTAGAACACAATCTGCGCCCTCTCCAGAAGGGGGGCGCGCGGAGGAAGTTCGATCGATCTACAGTAACCCTTTTACATCAATGGCATTCCACCTACACATAAAGAGGCCCCGTGGCCAACAAATAAAGAAGATCCAAAATCTTGTAGTACGTCCTGATAATCACCTGAAAAAGATTCAACAACGTGGGATGAATATATAGTCCAGTAGGGATCTCAACATGATCCTCAACAATAACAATTTACAGATAGCTATGATCATGAATGCTAATCTCATACCATATAAATAATGTAACATTTTATAACCAAAGTATATACATATATAAGTATTGTTCTCAAAATCATTCAATTATTTAACAGCATCAATTTCCACTTTTACTACCCTTTTTCCCAATGAACAACTCTTACCCATTTACGTGTTCCTTTTGTGACAAATACCCATAATACCCACTTTATTTTTGAAAACACGTTCACCAAAAACCAATGCTCTCATATATTTATCAATTCAAAATAAGAACCCAAGTCTTACTCCACACATTCATTGCATCTCAACCTTACATTCAAGTTAAAGAAATGTTATCAATAATTCATTGTTGGTAAACGACTCCCTCAACCACTCTTAACACATCCAAACATACTCAAACACATCTACACTACGTATAAGACAATTTAACCTCGCCGAATCATGATCATCACAACACATAATACACATAACTAAGTAAAACAACAATAATAACAATTCCCTGCTCTACTTGCCTCGAGCACTATAAGCCAATGATTTCACCTCTCAACAATAACATGCCAATTTACCAAACACTAGCTGGAAGGGAATGGTACCTCTGCTCCATTTTACCAGGCGCTAACTAGAAGGGAATGGTACCTCTGATTCTCAGCGCAGCCAATTCTCCAGGCGCTAGCTGGAAGGTAATGTTACCTCTGATTCTTAGCGCATTACACCCCTTTCGATCAGCACAACATGATAAGGTACAACCAACGAATGCAATGCATACACGCAACCAAAACAGAGTGCAACCACTCAAGTGTAAAACGTACACGCAACCATTCAACACAACAATCTCATCCTCCACCGATGACCAAGGACAAAACCTCTAAGTGTTTGTATTTCAACACATGTGTTTTACAATTCAATTCTCATGAGGTGTTAAGTCCAACAATCAACAACAAGGAAGTAAGGCATTAGTGATCCAAACTCAAGTAAGTCTTCGGGACTCATATTATGTTAACGTCTCGGTCCATCCATTACAAAACCAATTACCATTTTCTTCTACAATAACATTCGCCACCTTATGCCTTAATCCAATTTTACTCCATTTCACAAAAATATGACCTTTTCACTTTCCATCATTTTAAATAGGAGATTTCTATCATGGCGGCAGGTTATAACTCCCATCATTTCTATTTAATGGTAAGGTGATTCATTAATAATCTAATTTCACGGTTATATCCCCTTTTTTTATAATTAACAATTTATTAATTTATTACATTTAAACATAGTCAATCCAACACCAAAATGATACCCAAATCGTAAGATCAAATTAAATCTTAAATCAAAATCCAACACATTAACCTCATTTCATAAATTCATAACATAATTATCTCACGATTTTCAATCCCTTTTTATCCATTAAGCATTATAACAAAAACTAGGGCTTTATCTCTCTAATCATGAATATAGTGCATCACACCCCAAATTTTAACCCAACATCAACCCATTCCATGCAATCTCTATCTCAACACCCAAACCTCACATTCCCTATCATGATTTTCGAAAATGAACCCATACCACATGGTTTCTATGCAATAAAAACATACCACATATCTATCTATAGTAGGGGCATTGAAAAGAATCAAAGAAATCCCTCCCTTAAGAGAGAAGAGGAGAAAGAGCCCAAAATCGACCTTGCCAAAATACGATCTCCACCGATCAAGACGAAGCCCTCGACACGCTCATCATTTTGGTATAAGGGACTAGCATCAAAATCTCTACGGATTTCTTGAGATCAAAGAAGATATAATGTTTTGTGGGTTTGGGTAGAGAGAGATGAGAGGAAATGAGAGAAAATATTGTAGAGAGAGAGTGATATAATCTGAAAATGAAAGCAAAAGGGACAAAATAACAAAATATAGCTGAAAGCACGAAATTTGGAGCAAAAACACGCTCTGCCGCACGTGCGGCACACCTCCCCGCACGTGCGGAGCGGCCCCTCCCGCACGTGCGGCTCTCACCCTCGCACGTGCGGTCCTTCCCCGCACCTCCTCGCGCACCTGCCTTTTTAGCAGTGTGCACCCAACCTACTGCCCTGTTTCCCGCACGTGCGGATTGACCTCCCGCACGTGCGGCCCTGGCTTTCTTGCCAGGAAAAACTTCGACTTCCTTCCTAGCACTCCGGAGTCAACCTCGCACCCTCCGGGACACGCACAAATTCAGAAATGAAACAATGCAACCGAAAATATCTATAGAAATAATTCTCAGGAACAACAAACACCACTAACAGCAGGACCACACTTGAAACCCGACTTCGAATGAAGGCAATATCGACACAACTCTAGAGAATAAGGTTAAATAGGAACCTGTCATCACATGAGGCAACAAGGGTGTAGGGTTTGAAAGGCTCAAAGTTCTGGCATTCCACTAAGGACTTCGAGCACTTAGCGAGCATATAAACTCATCATCGGGTGTGTATGCGAGGATGTTCAAGTTGTAAGGGTCGTCAAAAATAGGGTGTCTACACTTCTCTCCACAAGTTCTGAGGTAATCCAGAACTTATTAACATGGCATTCATCATTTCTTTTAAAGTCCTATTTTTCTTTTCAGTAATTCCATTTTGCTGAGGTGAGTAAGGAGAGGTGGTTTGATGAATTATTCCATGTTCTTTACAAAACTCACCAAAAGGTGTTTCATATTCACCCCCTCTATCACTTCTAAGTTTTTTCATTTTCTTACCAAGTTGATTTTCAATTTCATTCTTATATTGAATGAAAGTTTCCAAAGCTTCATCCTTGGTTCGAATTAAATAAACATAACTATATCTAGTATAGTCATCTATGAAAGTGATAAAATATTTTTTCCCACCTCTAGTTTGAATTGATTTAAAATCACAAATGTCACTATGAATTAATTCAAGTGGTTCCGTACTTCTTTCAATTGAATGAAAAGGAGTTTTGGATAATTTTGCCTTAGCACAAATTTCACATTTAAGATTTAAATCAACGTCAAATTTAGGTAAACATTCCATATTAATTAATCTAAGCAAAGATCCATAATTAACATGTCCAAGTCTACCATGCCATAAATTTGAAGACTCAAGCAAGTAAGAAGAAAATGTATTTTTATTAATAACAGAAGGTATAACAGTCATTACATTCATTTTGAAAAGGTCATCAGACATGTAACATTTTCCTACATACATCCCATTTTTTGTTAGTACAAATTTGTCACTTTTAAAAACTAGCCTAAACCCATTTTTACTCAACAGAGATCCAGAGACTAGATTCTTGTGAATGTCCGGTACATGCAACACATTGTTGAGAGTGAGCTCCTTTCTAGATGTCATCTTCAGAATAATCTTTCATTGTCCTTCAACTTTGGAAGCTAAGGAGTTACCCATAAAAAGTTGTTCACCGTTGTCCACCACTGAATAAGATGTGAACATCTTTTTGTCAGCACAGATGTGGCGAGTAGCACCAGGGTCCACCCACCACTCTTTAGGATTTCCAACAAGGTTTGCCTCGGAAACAACTGCAGAAAGATTTATGTCATCTACACCATTGGAAATTTTGTCCACTTCGGTCATATTGGCATGACAGGCTTCTTACTTGATCTTCATTTGCCTTTACACTTGCTACAGCAATCTTTGGCCCGATGTCCCTCTTTGTCACAGATGTAACATTTGCTATTAAACTTGTACTTTTTAGTTTCTCCTCCTTTAGAGCCTTGTGAGGAACTTTCTCCAGAAAACTTCTGTTTCTTGGCTTTTGGAGCATGTTCCACCATATTTGCCTTTGACTCCATTGGATGCTTACCAGGCCGCTTCTCTGAATTGCAGTTGTCCTCCTTAATCCTCAAATGCACAATTATTTCCTCTAAAGACATTTCTTTGCGCTTGTGTTTGAGGTAGTTCTTGAATTCCTTCCAGCCTTGTGATAATTTCTCAATTAAGGCTGCAACTTGGAAGGATTCACTGAGAGACCTGCCTCCTGCGTAAATGTCATGCAGAATGAGTTGGAGATCTTGAACTTGGCTGATCACAGTCTTAGAATCAACCATCACAAAGTCCAGGAATTTGTCAACCACAATTTTGTTTGAGCCAGCATCTTCTGTTTTGTACTTTTTCTCCAAAGACTCCCAAAGTTCCTTTGCCGTTTTGATAGGACTATAGACGTTGTATAATGTGTTGTCAAGTCCATTCAAGATGTAGTTCCGGCAAAGGAAATCAACATGTTTCCAGGCATCGACCGCAGCAACTACTTGCCGGTCGGTTTCATCCTCTTTCAGAGTAGGAGCATCCTCACGGAGGAAACGCGCCAGGTTGAGAGTAGTAAGATAAAACAGCATTTTCTGCTGCCATTTTTTGAAATCAATTCCTGAGAACTTTTCTGGCTTCACACTGTGATTTACTGGCACAGTCACACCAGGAGAAGGAGTTGGCATTAGTTTAACCAGTTTCAGTACCCATGAATTCTAAATTATAAACAAAATTATAATTAGAATTTTATACTATACAGAAAATTTAAACGAAAACCACATAATTAAATTTGTAAAAAATAAAAGAAACAAGAATTGTAGCTTTTATTTCCAATTAATTTGAAAATAAAATAAAATTTTATTTAAACAAATTAATTTCACATAGAAAATTAAATTTCTGTAACACTTCAAAAATTAAAATACTGAAACAAAACTTTAATTAATGAAAACTCAGAAATTATTTTTGAAAATCAAAATTAATTTCTGACCAATTTCACAAATAAATATTCTAAATTGTTAATGACTACCAGTATATTAGAACCCTTATAATTGCTTTCTAGTATTCTACTCCTGGATTACTCATATATCTATTTAATTTACTTACTGCATAGGCTATATCTGGGCGAGTGCAATTCATCAAGTACATTAAGCTTCCAATAATTTGGGCATACTCTAATTGAGAAATACTTTTCTGTACATTAACATCCACAGGTGTTCTAGCAAGATGATCATCATCTTTGCTAAACTTGTCAAGTATTTTCTCAATGTAATGTGATTGTGACAAAGCATATCCTTCTGATGTTTTGGTAATTTTCATACCAAGTATTACATCAGCAATCCCTATGTCCTTCATGTCAAAATGTTTATTCAATATTTTCTTGATAGTTTTAATCATATCATTATTACTACCTATGATGAGCATATCATCCACATAAAGACATACTATAACATAACCCTTGCTTGTGTTTTTAATATAAACACATTTGTCACATTTATTAATTTTGAAACCATTTGGCATCATTGCTTTGTCAAATTTTTCATGCCATTGCTTTGGCACTTGTTTTAAACCATATAATGATTTAACCAATTTACACATTTTCTTTTCATTTCTTGGAACAAAAAATCCTTCTAGTTGTTCCATGTGAATTTCTTCATCTAACTCACCATTTAAGAATGCGGTTTTCACATCCATTTGATGAATTTCTAGATTGTACAATGGTGCAATAGCAATTAGCATTTTAATGGATGTTATTCTAGTAACCAGTGAGTATGTGTCAAAGTAATCAAGACCTTCTTTTTGTCTAAAACCTTTGACCACAAGTCTCGCCTTATATTTGTCAATTGATCCATCCGCTTTCATTTTTCTTTTGAAAATCCACTTATATCCAAGAGGTTTACACCCTAGTGGTAAATCCACCAATTCCCAAGTATGATTTTGCAGGATGGATTCAACTTCGCTGTTTATAACCTCTTTCCATAAAAGAGCTTCAGGACTGGACATAGCCTCTTTAACAGTTAAAGGCTCATTTTCTAACAAAAATGTTAGAAAATCTGGACCAAAAGATTTTGAGGTTCTAGCACGTTCACTACGCCTAGGTTCCTCTTCAGTAATTTGATCTATCTCTTACTCTTGTTCTTGATCATGACTAGTAATAACATCATAAGATCTTTTATTATTACTAGTCTGTTGTCCAATCTTATTTGAAAATACATGTTCAAAGAATGATGCATTCCTAGATTCAATAATAGTATTTACATGCATTTCGGAATGTTCTGATTTATTAATCAAAAACCGATATACACTACAATTCTTGGCATAACCAATGAAAATACAATCAATAGTTTTAGGACCTATCTCTTTTAGGACTAAAAATAGCCACTTTAGCCAAACACTCCCACACTTTTAAATATTTGTCGGATGGTACTCTCCCATGCCACATTTCATAACTTGTTTGATTCACTTTCTTTCAGGATACTTTATTAAGTATATAATTAGCAGAAAGTATTGCTTCCCTCCACAAGTTCTGAGGTAATCCAGAACTTATTAACATGGCATTCATCATTTCTTTTAAAGTCCTATTTTTTCTTTCAACAATTCCATTTTACTGAGGTAAATAAGGAGTGGTGGTTTGATGAATTATTCATGTTCTTTACAAAACTCACCAAAAGATGATTCATATTCACCACCTCTATCACTTCTAAATTTTTTAATTTTTTTACCAAGTTGATTTTCAACTTCATTTTTATATTGAATGAAAGTTTCCAAAACTTCATCCTTAGTTCAAATTAAATAAACATAACTATATCTAGTATAGTCATCTATGAAAGTGATAAAATATTTTTTCCCACCTCTAGTTTGAATTGATTTAAAATCACAAATGTCACTATGAATTAATTCAAGTGGTTCCGTAATTCTTTTAATTGAATGAAAATGAGTTTTGGATAATTTTGCCTCAACACAAATTTCACATTTAAGATTTAAATCAATGTCAAATTTAGGTAAACATTCCATATTAATTAATCTACGGAAAGATGCATAATTAACATGTCCAAGTCTACCATACCATAAATTTAAAGACTCAAGCAAGTAAGAAGAAAGTGTATTTTTATTAATAACAGAGAGTACAACAATCATTACATTCATTTTGAAAAGGCCATTAGACATGCAACCTTTTCCTACATACATCCCGTTTTTTGTAAGTACAAATTTGTCACTTTCAAAAACTAGCCTAAACTCATTTTTATTCAATAGATATCCGGAGACTAGATTCTCGCGAATGTCCGGTACATGCAACACATTGTTGAGAGTAAGTTCCTTTCTAGATGTCATCTTTAGAATAATCTTTCATTGTCCTTCAACTTTGGAAGTTGAGGAGTTGCCCATAAAAAGTTGTTCACCGTTGTCCACCACTAAATAAGATGTGAACATCTTTTTGTCGGCATGGCGAGTAGCACCAGTGTCCACCCACCACTCTTTAGGATTTCTGACAAGGTTTGCCTCGAAAACAACTGCAGAAAGATTTATGTCATCTACACCATTAGAAATTTTTTCCACTTCTGTCATATTGGCTTGAGCAAGCTTCTTACTTGATCTTCCTTTGCCTTTGCGCTTGCTACGGCAATCTTTGGCCCGATGTCCCTCTTTGTCACAGATGTAACATTTTCCATTAAACTTGTACTTTTTTGTTTCTCCTCCTTTAGAGTCTTGTGAGGAACTTTCTCCAAAAAACTTCTGTTTCTTGGCTTTTGGAGCATGTTCCACCATATTTGCCTTTGACTCCATTGGATGCTTACCAGGCCGTTTCTCAAACGCACAATTATTTCCTCTAAAGACATTTCTTTGCGCTTGTGTTTGAGGTAGTTCTTGGATTCCTTCCAGCCTTGTGATAATTTCTCAATTAAGGCTGCAACTTGGAAGGATTCACTGAGAGACATGTCTACTGCGTAAATGTCATGCAGAATGAGTTGGAGATCTTGAACTTGGCTGATCACAGTCTTAGAATCAACCATCACAAAGTCCAGGAATTTGCCAACCACAAATACTTTGAGCCAACATATTCTGTTTTGTACTTTTTCTCCAAAGACTCCCAAAGTTCCTTTGTCGTTTTGATAAGATTGTAGACGTTGTATAATGTGTTGTCAAGTTCGTTCAAGATGTAGTTTTGGTATAGGAAATTAGCATGTTTCCAGCATCGACCGCAACAACCACTTGCCGTCGGTTTCATCCTCTTTCAAAGTAGGAGCATCCTCACGAAGGAAATGCGCCAGGTTGAGAGTAGTAAGATAAAACAACATTTTCTACTGCCATATTTTAAAATCAATTCCTGAGTAATTTTTTGGCTTCTCACCGTAATTGACTAGCACAATCACAATAGGAGGAGGGGTTGGCACAATTGCAGCCACCATACTAGTACTTGTTTGAGCATTAGTTTGACCAGTTTCAATAGCCATGAATTATAAATTATAAAACAAAATTATAATTATAATTTTATACTACACAAAAAATTTAAACGAAAACCATATAATTAAATTCTGTTAAAAATAAAAGAAACAAGAATTGTAACTTTTATTTCCAATTAATTTGAAAATAAAATAAAATTTTATTTAAACAAATTATTTCACATAGAAAATTAAATTTCTGTAACACTTCAAAAATTAAAACACTGAAACAAAATTTTAATTAATGAAAACTCAGAAATTATTTCTGAAAACCAAAATTAATTTCTGACCAATTTCACAAATAAATATTCTGAATTGTTAATGACTACTAGTATATTAGAACCCTTATAATTGATTTCCAGTGTTCTACTCCTGGATTACTCGTATATCTACTTAATTTACTTACTGCATAGACTATATATGGGTGAGTGCAATTCATCAAGTACATTAAGCTTCCAATAATATGGGCATACACTAATTGAGAAATACTTTCCTGTACATTCTAAAAAAAACAAATTAACATCCATAGGTGTTCTAGCAAGATGATCATCTTCTTTGCTAAACTTGTCAAGTATTTTCTCAATGTAATGTGATTGTGACAAAGCATATCATTTTGATGTTTTGGTAATTTTCATACCAAGTCTTACATCAGCAATCCCCATGTCCTTCATGTCAAAATATTTATTCAACATTTTTTTGGTAGTTTTAATCATATCATTATTACTACTTATGATGAGCATATCATCCACATTAATTTCTGAGCAATTTCACAAATAAATATTCTGAATTATTAATGACTACCAATATATTACTACTTGTGGGGGCCGAGAATTGGGAGTTGTAGAGATTCCAGATAGTCGAATCTGGGAGAATCGAGATTCGAAGCACTCGGCAATTGGCTCGAAAGCTCAAATCCAACCCTACTCGGCCAAATAACCGATTAAGTAAGGGACCGAGTGAAGATCGGTCTATTATAAAATGTGCCGAATATGAGGTGGGAAATGGATCTAATCCCGAGGCCCAAAGAAGGAAAGATATAAATAGAAGAAACATCAGCCAGAAGGAGGTATGTGAAAATTATTGTGCTTAACTTAGAATACAAGCAATCTTGAGTATTGAGACTAACTTATCCGTTGGAGTGCTAATTCCGGCACCCCCGACCGGTGTGTTCATCCCTTTTCAGGTGACTAGAAGAGGATCCCGAGCGTCCCCCAGGATCAGAAGAGTATTTCCAAAACCACTTCTCCACATTTGGCGCCGTCTGTGGGAATACTCAAACACATCCATGGCGGGTGTAACGAAAGACCCTCCGATAGTCACTTATGAAACCACGCAGAGAGACAACCTCACTCCATCAAACATGCTTAGACCGGTGACCATCCCCGTCAGACATGCTCTGAACTTCGCCTCACCCTCGACTTCAGAGCATGAAGCAATGCAAGTGATCCTGGTACAAGCAAAGTAAAACGAACAAAGAGTCAGGATTTGGCCTTGGAGGTGGCGAAGTCCAAACAAGCTACATACCAAGGCCCAGAACAACCCATGAGGGCAGCTGGTCGACGATCTCGAGCCCAACAACAAGATACTGACAACAACTCTAACTCATTATCCTCGGAGCCCAAGAAGAAGGGACGATCTGAAATTTCCAGTTCTTCTGAAGAAAGTCCCCGTACAAGGCATAAGAGAAGAAGAAACAGCTCAGACGACGATTGTAGACGTCCCCCGAATGCCCTGGGAGGAACGAGCTCCCGTTCTGTTCATTTTGGGGTCACTACAGCTCAGGACTCTCAAATTGTCACGGTTCTAAGTCTGAACCAAAGAGTCCAAATCCGGCAAATCGTTTTGAGAAAAACAGATTTTTCGAAAGAAGTGCCAAACATGGACTGCTTTGCCAGATACAGAGTCACCACCTAAATATTTTATTTTGGGAAATTTAGGAAACCCTGACTCGTTGCCTAAGGCCACGTGTCCGTCATCACCAAAGTTGCCTCGGCTCGGGAACTTGGGTACGATTGGGGAAGGTCACTTCGTGAGCACCCCCACTCGCCCGGTCAAAGACCGGCCTCTACTAACCATGATATCTATTTTTGAAAACATTGTATGTTCTTATTTCGGTTATTAGCCTAGGTTACTATGTGATGCGCACAGCATACAAGTATAGACTGGATCGCCTGAATTGGAACAAAACATTTCATCTTTGTTTTTGAAAGATGGTTTGATGGTGCTACTCGCAAGTAGGCTAAGACGTGGATTTGCCACCCTCGGGTGGGCTTAGAAAATATGATTTTGCCACTATCTAGTGGGCTTAAAACACATATTTGATGAATTGTTCCAATCCAAATAACCCAACCTTCACCCACAGGCATTCAGGCAGTTATATCACATAAGCGATTAGCCTCATGGTAAGCATGCTATCATGGCAGTCACTCACACACATGCAAGGATGCTAAAGCATAAAACTCACCGAGTACTCCAAGCCAAAACAGAGACTACATTAGAAATCATGCATGATCCTAGGTATACAGAAATGCCTAATACAACACATGCAAAAATGCAAACTATAGCAGGCTCGACTATTCTAAACACGGCATATGAAATGCTACAACTAACATGCATTCAATTTGGAATTGAAAATACGATGCAGTTAGTATGATGCGCCGAGCCCGGTGCATGCAAAACAGATGAATGAATGCAAACATGCTATCACACTGTATGCTAATTTGAAATATGCCCTAATCTAACCATCATAAGCGGATAAATAAAAGGGAGAAAGACGTGGGGTTGGAAGACATACAACACACACACGCACACTTATTACAGTTGTGCCCTCGCGCAGAAGGTCCGAATAAATATACAGTCCCAAATGAAAAAATAGTACAGTCCAAATATTACAGTCCGAATAATGTACAAATTCCTAATTAATTAACAAATTAACTAAGAAAGCTGTAAAACTGGCGTGCAAGCCAGAGACTGCCTTGCTTCTGATGAATGATGTATGTTTGGGCTGCCTTGCGCAGAAATCCACTGGGATGCCCCAATTAGCCTCTGTTTCGCAATTGTTCTTGAAATGTGTGCCAAGCCCCGAAAGACTGCTGATTCCTGATTTGCTGAACAGAGAGCAGGAAAGGGGCATAGCAATGTATTTTCACAAATATATACATGCCTCGATCCTCGTGCCACCAATCACGCATATCGAGGCATGATGGCCGATGAGTCGAATTGCACAATTTAATATGAAATGAATACACATGAAAACAAAACAAAACCTAACTCCATCATGGATAATCCGGAGTGTCGGTGACTGGGGAATTGAGACACGTTCCGTCACTCGGAGTACGGAACGTACCTCGTTTCCCGTGCCCGGGCTAACTCCTATCCCGAACACGATGCAATATGCATGACATGCATGAAATGCAACTAAGATACAATCCTAACATACACAATGTTATGGAATGGCATACACGCTACACGAGGTAATATACATAACCGAGCATACACAATGCTATGGATGAAATGGCATGCGCAATGCAATAATGGGCTTACACCAACATGAGAGAGCCTCAGCCACACTCACATAAGAGGCCATCAGATGAAAACAAGACAACTCAAAATGCGTGCACCCAAACCGAGGACCGACCCTCAGGCACCGAAATGCCACTCTAATGAGACATGGCAAAGACATGGAATATGATATGCAAACATGCAAAAATCAGTAGCAAAATGAGGGGCAAAACAGCCCCGAAACAAGGCGAAATGACACCCGATGCATGGAATTTCTCCCGAAATGCAAGACTAGGTACATGAAATGGCTTACAGCTATACAAAGCATGCATGATTGGTACATGGAATGAAAAGACAGAAGCAAGGCAGCCCCAAAATAAGCATTTTTACAGTTCAAAGCATGGTCAAACAGCAAACAAAAATAGGGCAAAACTAGCATGCAAAAATGGCCCTAAATGCGAGATAAAGAAGCAACTCACAGCTTCTGTTCCCAAACAGATTAGGGCCCTTCAACAAAGTTGAATAGGGGCCCAAAACATGATCTTTTACAGTTTATGAAAAACCACAAAAACCAGCACAGGTATGGCTAAACTATCATGCAAGAAATGGGCCAAAAGGTGGATAAAGAAGCAAGTGAAGGTTTATGGCCTTAAACACAAAGGGGCCCTTCAACAACATTGAAGAAGGGCTAAAAATAATGCATTTTACAGTTGATTTCCGGACCCAAAACAGTATGCATACAAGCCAAAAATATCATGCAAAATATGGCCAAAAAAGAGAGATATAACACAAAGTATATAAAGGATGTCTCAAACAGTAAAATACCCTCAATGAAACATGAATAGGAGGCCAAAATAAGACTGTTTTCAGTTCTGAAAATCGTCCAAAAAAGGAAGCACAATAGGCTAATAAATCATGCAAAAATGGGGACCAAAGAGGGATATAATGACAAGTGGCACATGGAGGTCCCAAGCAGTGATGAGCCCTTCTTCAATGTTGAAGAGGGGCTCAAAATAAGCCTATCTACAGTTTACATCATGCTCCAAAACAGATCACATATACGCCAAAAATACTATGCAAGATTATGGCATACAAGAGGGATAATGAAGAAAGTGCATCAAGAGGGCCTCAAATAGTGAGAGGCCCTTAAGAAAAAGTGAAAAAGAGCTCAAAAGAATGCCACTTTCAGTTAGGGCCGGAGCTCAAAACAGCAAGCATGTATGGCTAAGAAATGATACAAGAAATGAGCCAAAAAAGGGGGAAATGGTACTTACCTTTGAAGACAAGTCTTTGGTTGCTTCTTGGCTTGAGAAGTGATGCCTCCTAGCTGCTGGAAAGCTCCCCCAAGCTGCTGGAAATGGAGTAGTGGTTGTGATGCTAGGTGGTGATGAAGAAAAGGTGGTAGAACTTGGATGTTTTTGCTTGAAAGAGAGAGATGGAGGGAGATTTGTATACCAAAGCTTGAAGGTAATTTCTTCCAACCCTTAAACCAATGCTGGAGGCTGGTTATATGGCCCAAGGAGAGGGAGAAATGGAGGGGAAAAGGTGGGGGAAAAAGGACCATGTTTTCCCCCAAAAGCTGTCCCCCGGATACAGATATTTTTGGGAGAAAAGAGCTATACAGCTGTAAAGTACACACTGTAAGGATTATGGCCGGCCAGGTTTTGGAGCTGCAGGTGGCCGGCCGGCCACCTCCCATGGCCGGCCGGCCAAGGGTCAAAAAGGTCAAGAATATTTAGTGGCCGGCCACCACAGATAGGTGTCCTCCCAGATGCCCTCAACACAACCCTATGGTTCAAAATTGGAAACAGTGAAACAAGAGAGAAAACAAGCCATTTTTAGGAAGGGTTCAAAAGGGTCAGGTGGAATTACTGGCCGGCCACCAACTTTTAGTGTCCTCCCATGTGTGTACAACACAAATATGTGGTTAAAAGTTCAAGAAAATGGCCCAAGGTTGTTCAACATTGGCTTTAAAGTGAAGAAAATCGGGCGTCGGAGGGCGCCGGAGGAATAAAACTGGTTGCTAAAACAATTGCTGGCCTCCCACCCTTCTATGGCCTTCCTGGTGATGAAACAGAGGTACCTGCCAAAAATGAACGAAAACCGATGCAAAACGAATGCTCGGGGGCCAAAACGCGCGGTTCGAGGCCCCGAAAACTGCCTATTAAGCACCAAAAGTGGCATTCGACCACGAAGTGGGTCTCTCAGACCTCAGTGCCCCTCAAAAGGGAGTAAATAAGAAGTATGCCAAAAACCGGGGCAAATGGAGATGGTTAAGCGGTCCCGAACCGAGGCACACGGCCAACGGTTCCGAAAAACCGGAAACTGGGCTCCAAAATGGGCAAAATGGCCTACAGCCACAAAATGTAGCCCACAGCCATTGAGAGATGGTCTACGGGACCTCTCCCTCCGCTTAGGAAAAGAAATAGAGAAAACCGAGTCTGGTTCGCAAACCGAGACAAGGCACAGAAGAGGGTTCAGAAATCCGAAGGTAGGGCCCACGGCCACGACTCTGAGACTTCTGAACGAGCACGATATGTAGTGTCACCGAGCACTCAATCGGTGATGTTTGAGTCTTAAGGTCGGTCAAAAATGGGGTGTCTACAGTTGCCCCTCTTTGACAGAACTCGGAAGTCACAAGTGACGGGAGTGAATGTCAAAGCCCAGAGACGACCCATTTTTGACAAGGCCGAAGACTTAGACAAACGTACAAGATAAATAGAGATGTGCCCGCAGGCATGCCCGCAGGCAAGGGGGCAAAATGCAAAGCGATATGCACAGAGCCGGAAGTAACTCAATGATCATGCAAATGCAGCAAGCCGTAATGAAGCAAGTATTCGCAAATAGATGCAACAGTTTTAAGCAAGAATGCAAAGCAACAACTACATTTCATACAGTTAAGAATGTGGAGAATTATTCAATTCTCGCCACGTCTCACACGGAGAAGATACGATACCTGCGCGATTCGTCTGGTCGCACCAGCCTCAAATGAACCGTACATACAATATCGTGCCTGCTGTAGACACCCCATTTTTGACCGTCCTCAAGACTTGGACGTCACCGTTTGAACACTCGGTGATCATCCATGTTTGTGTTCGTTTGGAGTTCCCGGAAGCCTCGGCTCGCGCGCCCTGCCTCAGGATCTCCGAACTTGACCGTTTAGTGTCTTGTTTTGCACCGAACACTTGTGTTTTGCCTTGGAGGGGCAGGGAATGCCTTGTGAGACACCCCCACACACCACCGGCAGTGGCTGGAGGCCACCGGCTGGTCTTTTTCTGCCATCGGCACTTTTGTTTGCCGGTCGGCACACTTTATTGTCGGTCGGCATGATTTGTTGCCGGTCGGCACCTTTTTTTGTCGAAATGACATTTTTGGGCAGCCGACCACTGTTCATCCACTTTATGGAGATATTTTGTGCCAGCTGTGATAGCTGGCACCAACTCTTCCCCTATGGAGGGATCTCCCTCTAAGCAAGCTTGTTGTATAAGCTTTGCAAGAGGGAGTCTTATAAGAGGAGGGCCTTCCTCTTTGATCTAGGTTAGACTCTTGCAACCAAAAACCAGACCTTAGAGATATAGATACATATTATCTCTATACCTCCCTCTCTCTCCTCCATTGTGAGTGTTTCTTAGCTCAAAAGGTGGTTTTTACCACCATTGCACACACCATTACACCTTACTCCGAGATTGAGGGACTTGGGGGGTTGTTTCTTGAGTTTTTGGACTGATTTTGATCAAAAGAAGGAGGCTAGACCATTTGTTCTTCAAAGTTTCTTCAAGGGTGAGCATCTTGATTTATATTCCCCAAACTTGCAATAGTTTTTTACCTATCTTGCTTGCTGTTTTAGCTCTTGTGTATAACATAAAAAGGGCTTGTATTTTCCTTCTCTAGCAATTTCATTAAGGTCATTTTGTGGTTTGAGTGCAAACTCACCCTTCTAGGCCTTGTTCGGTCCATTTTGGTGCCTCTTTGATAAGGCTTTGTTCACTTCAGCATTTTGGGTCTTTTCACCACTAAAAACCAGTTCATTTTTTGTGTTTTAAAAGATGGTTTGAAGTCTTGCATAGGGGAGGGACACCCCTCTCCCTTCATGGTTTTGTTTCCTTGCTTTTTGGGCTCAAAAGGGTAGCATGTGTGCTTGATGATTCTTGGCCTCATTTCAGAAGTTTTTTAGGTGTTTTGGATCATATGTAACCTCTGTTTTTGGTCGGATTTGTGCCTCCTTGTATGCTTGTAATACTTGCTTTGTATTGTTCCATTTTGCTTAGAAGTGCATCTCATGATTAGGCCATGATTCTTGTGTGTATTGGCTTAGTTCCATGAAGCTTTTAGTGTTGTTTTTCCATGCTTAAGTCTGTTGGCTATCCGTTTGGTCATGCTTGACATGTTTGTTAGGGTTGCTTTGCATTTTGGCTTAAAAGCTTTGAACATGTTGACCTCTAGCATGCATGGTTGTAATCATCTTCATGATTTGACATCATCTAGGATCACATTTTAGCCCAAGGATCATGTTTGTATGTGTGCATGCATGGCCTCTTTTATGCCTTGAGGGTGTACCCTCTTATGCTTAGAAATGAGCCTTAGTGCATATACCTCTTGGGAGTCATCTTTAGCTGCCATACTAGGAGGTTTTGGGGTCCCATTTTGCATAAAAAAATCTGTCCTTACTTGTCTTAATCATGCCATAGCTTGGTCTTGTTGTTGGAAGTAAAGTTGTCCCCTTTTGTGCCTTAACCTTGGGATCATAAGTTTGCTTGTTAACATGAGTTGTTTGTCCATCATTTTGAGCACTTTTGGTGCTGTTTTGAGGTGAATAAAGGGCTGCACCTTTATCACTTCGAGCCCCCCCCCTTTGCATGCTTATTTCATGTTGATTGCATGATTGTCCCATTAATGTGCTATTCTAATGCTAACTTTATGGCAAATTGGTTCATGTTTGTATCCCAATTGCATCTTACATGTTGACATTACATACTTGCCATGTTTTGTTGCATAACATTTGGCATATCTTGCATGTTTAGCATCATGTTGTATTTTGAGCCTTGTGAGCATAACATGCATTGCATCATTTGGCTTGGGGTGTCAAGCCAAATATGAGGGTCAAGGGACATTCATACTCCAAGTGATGTAATGTAGCTTGCTTCTCGGTCACCGGGGCCTTTGACTTCGACATGATAAGGCTTCGGATCTCATTTTGTTTGTTGCACACATCCTTATACCAAATGGCAAATTTGATCATTTGAGCCACCATGCACCATTGATGGCTCGGAGATCGAAGGGCATGCTTCCTTGAGTTCAAAGCATGATAGGAAGTATAACCATGCTCACATGTACCTGAAAACCCCATGCCATGCACTGTCTGTTCTCTGTTTGCTGTCAATTTGTCTTCTGCAGGAGGTTTCTGCCGACCGGCAGAATTTAGTGCCGACCGGCAATCTCTGGAGTGCCGATGAATCCAATGAATGCCGATGGAAATTCTGGAGTGCCGGTGGGAATTCTGTCTGGCCGGTGGTGCTCTGCAGCATGTGAGGAACCTGCTCCAGGACTTGGGCAATTTTTCAGAGAGACAAGGCAGTACAAACAGAGGTGGCAGGGGTACGGTACGGGTTTTTCGGGCGAGTCAAGTTCCGAGCATGCATCATCTACGCATCCCGAGGCAGAGGCTGTGGCCACCCTCCTTTCCTTTTGCATCTTTCCTTTTAATTAATTAGAAAATTCTGTAATAATTTTTATTTGTTTATTATTTTGGGACTGTAATATTCATTTGGGCCCTCCGAGTGAGGGCAAAATCTGTAATAAGTGTGCGTGAGTGTGTGTATGTCTTCCAACCTCACGTCTTTCTTCCCTTTTATTTACCTGCTTACGATGGTAGATTATGGCATGTTTAATTTAGCATACCTTATGCTATGCATGCGTGCATTCATGCGTTTGTACTACATGCATTAGGCTCGGTACATCACGCTAACTGCATTCGTACTTCAATTTACAAATCGAATATGTGATAATTGATCGCATTACATATGCCATGCTTAGGTTAACCGAGCTTATTTAAATTGCATCTTGTATGTGTCACATTAGGCAATTTAACATGAACTAGGACACGCACGTTTTGCTAACTAGTTTACTGTTTTGGCACGGAGTACGATGTAAGTATTTATGCTTTAGCATCTCGCATGTGTGTGAATGATAACATGACAGTATGCTTGCCATGCGGCTAAATGCTTATATGTTAAACTGTTTGGATGCCTGTGGGTGGAGGTTGGATTGTTTGAGTTGGAAAAACTCATTGAAATCCGTGTTTTAACCTACTTACAAGTAGCAAAATCTAAAGTATTTCCAAAGCAAACGGATATACAATGTTTATTCCCAAGTTAGGCAATCTAGTCTATACTTATTTGCTGCGCGCATAACATAGTAATTCTAGGCTAATAATTGGAATAAGAACACGTAAAGTTTTCAAAATCGGATATCATAGTTAGTAGAGGCCGGTCTTCGGACCGGGCGAGAGGGGGTGCTCATAGCTGACCTTCCCCAATCGTACCCAAGCTCCCGAGCCGAGACAACTCCGGTGATGACGGACATGTGGCCTTCGGCACCGAGTCAGGGTTTCCTAAATTTCCCCATTTCAAAAATATTTAGGTGGCGACTCTGTATCTGGCAAAGCAGTCCATGTTTGGCACTTCTTTTCAAAAAATTTGTTTCTCAAAACGATTTGCCGGATTTGGACTCTTTGGTTCAAATTAAGAACCGTGATACAAATCGAGTCCGAACTGTAGCATGAGGCCCACGCGGACTTGTTACACCTGCAAAAGAGAGAAATTCAACAAGCACAATATGCTAACAACATATATTCAATGTGATTCCGAAAGTTTGACACACGCAGTGCCGGCGAGTGAATGCATCGCGATGCGAGAAAGGAACATGCGTGACAACGCACGCTCAAGCATAGAGGTATGGTAATATCCAGAAATGTGCATGAAAATGCAAGTATGCTCATGAGAATGCAAGTTATGTGCATGATAGTGCAAAACGAGCATAAATCAAGGTGCCCGTTTGTTACGAAATAACGAGCAAGGAAACGCGTGTTTCGGCGAAGGCAACTCGATCACGGCCTCCAACTCACTTCCTGGAAAGGCTACAACACATTCAAAAAGGATACGCTTTGATTTTGATGAATAATGATGAGACACATGTCAGGACTTGAAGCTGAAGTTCCGGCGGAGCAATTTCGTAACAGAAAGTGCACTTTCCTTGAACTTTTTCAGGTCCCGGGAACTCCGATCTTCCTCAAAATTTGCAGAGAGCTAGGTGAGCATGTGGGGGACATGGCCGACTAGTTTTATGTAGAGGGGGAGGTGGCCGGCTAGTTTTCAAAAAAGAGAATGGCCGGCCAGCCAGAAAAGGTGGCCGGCCGGCCACCTGCCCAAATCCGAGGCTAATTTGGTCTTTTCACCTCCTTTTCTTTATGCTCTTTCACCCAAACACTTTGAGCCTATAAATTCAGCCACGAAATCTTCTCCTCTTGCTTCCTACACCATTTTCTCCCTCAGATCCGGGCTCTATACGCATTTTCCAACGCCCCACGCAAGTTGTTTTCGCGAAAATATTCAGTTTCAAGCACTTTGAACCGATTAAATTTTGGTTTCGGAGCTTCTTTTCTCATTTTCGCCACTTGAGGTGAGTTTGTCTCAATATTTGGAAGATTTTCTCGGGAGTTGACTTTTGTTGACTTTTTCCAATTTTGGCTCATTTTTGCTCATTTTTGCTCCTTTTGCAGATTTTCTAAAATGGCGGGTAATTCTCCTCATGGTGGAGGTTTTCCAGGTGCCGGGGATGATTTTGATGTCATGACTTTGCCCCCGAGAGTTCGCCCCTTTATTCCCGGGAGGTCTGCTCTACCGGCACATATTCTTCCCCAGGCCGTTTTTCATCATTTTACTGATTTTCACGATCGAGCACCTGGAGATCTACTTCTGCGGGAGCCAGAGCATCACCTCTCCTACGAGGCACAAGAGGTATTTACTTCATTCTCTACATTTTTCGTGCATTTCGTGCTTTTGCCATGCTTGAACACACAGTTTAGCCTATGACATAGTACTTTGTTTGCATCCTGAACATGTAGCTTAAACACTTGAATTTCGGAACACTCGGCTCATTAATTGATTGCGAGTGCACGGCACACATTAGTTAAGAAGTGAACACACGGCTCAAACACTGATTTGTCGAACACACAGCCCGAATTTGAAGGTGAACACACAGCACACACTGACTAAGAGTAGAACACGCAGCCCAAACTCTGAATTTCTGAACAAGCAGCCCAAGTTAAAGGTGAACACACAGCCCACACTAATTGAAATCTGAACACACAGCTCAAGTTGAAGGTGAACACACAGCCCACACTAATTTAGAGTAGAACACGCAGCCCAAACTCTGATTTTCTGAACACGCAGCCCAGATTAAAGGTGAATACACAGCCCACACTGATTGAGAGTTGAACACACAGCCCAAACTCTAATTTTCTGAACACGCAGCCCAGATTAAAGGTGAACACACAGCCCACACTGATTGAAAGTTGAACACGCAGCCCAAACTTTAAATTTCTGAAATCTGAACACGCAGCCCAAATTTGATTGTAAACACGCAGCCCACATTTGATTGAAAGTTGAACACGCAGCCCAAACTTTAATTTTCTGAAATCTGAACATGCAGCCCAAATTTGATTGTGAACACGCAGCCCACATTTGATTGAAAGTTGAACACGCAGCCCAAACTTTAATTTTCTGAAATCTGAACACGTAGCCCAAATTTGATTGTGAACACGCAGCCCACATTTGATTGAAAGTTGAACACGCAGCCCAAACTTTAAATTTCTGAAACCTGAACACGTAGCCCAAATTTGATTGTGAACACGCAGCCCACATTTAATTGAAAGTTGAACACGCAGCCCAAACTTTAATTTTCTGAAATCTGAACACGCAGCCCACATTGATTAAAAGTTGAACACGCAGCCCAAACTTTAATTTTCTGAAATCTGAGCACGCAGCCCAAATTTGATTGTGAACACGCAGCCCACATTTGATTGAAAGTTGAACACGCAGTCCAAACTTTAATTTTCTGAAATCTGAACACGTAGCCCAAATTTGATTGTGAACACGCAGCCCACATTGATTGAAAGTTGAACACGCAGCCCAAACTTTAATTTTCTGAAATCTGAACACGCAGCCCACATTGATTGAAAGTTGAACACGCAGCCCAAACTTTAATTTTCTGAAATCTGAACATGCAGCCCATTTACTTGCACACAACTTATTCATTTCACTAGCGCACAGCTCATTCATTTTATTGGCACACAGCTCGTTCATTTTTATACTGACACATGTATTCATTCTGAATGCAGGTTGGTTCTTGCGGTGTATGGGGATATGGCTCCACCGCTGCGAGGGATTGGTATGTTGAGCTCCCGGAGGCTGTCCGGGATTTAGTAGATCTGGCAGGGTTCAGGGCCTTCTGCGTTAGGTTATCGCGTTGTCCTGCCAGGAGGACACTGATGGCGGCTTTGGTGGAGAGATGGTGGGACACCACCAACTCCTTTCATTTCTCTGCCACTGGGAACATGACTATGACCCCTCTGGATTTTGCTGTGTTGACTGGCCTGGACATAGGAGGTTGGTCCATTCCTTATGACGAGGACATGGGCGAATGGGAGGCCGCTTGGATACATTTACTGGGGGCCCGCCCGCCCGTTAACAGAGCTTCCGGGAGAGTTCGATACACTTGGTTCTCTTCCCACTTCCGGCGGACGGAGATGGAGCCCGGGACTCCTGAGGAGACAGAGCAGTATGCCCGTGGTTTTCTTATGTTCCTCTTCGGGACTACTCTATTTGCCGATAGAGGGAACACGGTTGGGCTATATCTGTTGAGCGCTCTGGTTGACCTATCACAGGTCAGTCGATACGACTGGAGTGGCGCTGGCCTGGCTACCCTTTACTGCTACATGAGCGCGACCTCCCGCGGACAGGGAGACTTACTTGGCGGTTATTGGAGAGCCTGGGAGGTACTTTCTGTCCTCTTGATTTACATTTCTGCTCCTCATTACTTGTACATTGCACACACAGCGCACTTTACAGTCTGTATTTTGCCCTCAGCACTTTGTACTTACATTCTGCACTGCTTTTCTCAGTTATGGGTCTACGTATATTTCCCGACGTTAGCCCCAGAGTTAGAGGTGGCAGGGCCCCTCATGACCCTGTACTCACTGGTGTTCGAGGGCCAGCACCGGCCGAGACCCCGAGAGACTCTCTTTTATCTACGGCAGTATTTCGACACTGTGCGACCGTCGGAGGTATTTCAAAACTCTCGGTCCTTTCCATTTTCATCTTTGATTTGCTCCACATATTCCCGATTTTTGATTGACTTATGCATTTGTTATCCGCAGATTACATGGCAACCTTGGGCACCCTTGGGTGATGGTCTCCGATTTCAGTATGCTGGAGGGTCGGGCACCTCCCAGTACAGGGTCCTGCTCGAAGGACCGGTTGGTAGAGCATGGTTTCTGGGGGAACGCTTTCTGCGTCAAGTATGGGGGTACACTTCTCAGGACCCTCCCGCAGCACCCCCAGTCAGTATGCGGACTGTTGATAGGCTCTCTTCCCAGGATGTAGTCGATGCTATGCTGGGTAGTGATGCTTTGCTACATCTCGAGGAGGGGGACTACGCCACTTACCGTCATACATATCTGATGCCTCCATTGACGGGAGTTCGTACCCCGATGACGAGGTCTGCTGGTACGCCATCCTCGAGCCAGGCCCGGGCTCGGGCTGCAGACGCCCCTTCCACCAGCAGGGCTGGTACATCTAGAGGTAGGGGTAGACCGGTTCCCCCGATTCCTCCGACTCTTGCTCATCCTAGATGGCCAGACATGCCGACTGAGCTAATGGGGTGGCAGTATAGGACTACCTCTCCGACTCCGATCCCGTTAGAGCCTCCGATGCCTGGTGATCGATACGCCATTGATCCCGACTCACCACTGGTATGCCCCATTGTTTTTCATCTATCATTCAAACATTTAGACATTCCTTTATTCACTGATGATTATGAGCTCGTATTTGCAGCCACCCCAAGAGTACATAGAGGAGGTGGTCGGATTGGTGGCCTCACTCGAGGGCATGGTCCTGCGGAGGGAGGCACAGTTATCTATCATGGGCATCCAGGTACCCTTCAGTTTTTTGGCATTTATCATACTTCTGATGACACGCTGATTTCTACTGTATTGATAGACTACTTGTGTAGAGCACATCTGACACACACCCCACTTGTACACTGTGTTTACATGCACTCATTTCATGTAGTTTTTGCTTGTATTTGCATCTGATGTACATATTTGGACTGATGTATTTGAATTGAACTCTTTATTTTCAGATGCCCCAGGTGTACGCTCAGCCGCCGGCCAGGCCACCTAGGCCTTCTTAGGGAGCTGGGCCATCTGGGCCCTTTCACGGAGCTGGGCCTTCCAGGCCTTCTCAGGAAGCTGGGCCATCCAGGCCTTTCCGAGGAGCTGGGCCATCCAGGCCTTTCCGAGGAGCTCGAGGAGGGTCCTCCCGCAGACGCAGGGCACATGTTATAGAGGCGGAGCCCGATGAGGAGGAGGAGGAGGAGGTTACAGACCGTCAGTCAGAGACATCTGCTGAGGAAGGGGACTGAAGTCTTGGTTCCAAGAGTGGAGACGAGGCCGAGGGAGATCCTGAGGATGACAGCTCCGACCCGGATGATGATGGTGATGTAGAGGTTGTCCCGCAGAAGAGGACGAGGAGGGCCTCTTATTCCCGCTCCTGAGAGCACAGACGCAGCTATTTCCTGTTTTATTTATCTTTTTGCTTAGTAGTTGTAGCACATTTGTACATTATCAGGTAGTTTATTTTCTGTAAAACTTGTGCCTTAGTCTGTAAAATGTTGTAACAAGCGAGGCATGATGGGATGAAACAGCTTTTGAAAAAAGTATTGTATTTTAAACACTTAGCATCACATCGCATCATTTTGCACCAAAATGAGATTGAATGGAAGCGAGTATTGTGCATTTTTCCCAGTCAGGTAGTGAACCGACGCAACAACCTAACTTTCTAAGATATAACAAAAATCTTAGCAAGTTTACAACTCAATAAGCAAAATACAATAGTGTTGACAACGCAAATAACAAGACTAAACAAAGATTGCTTAAACAGAGAGCAATGACTCAAAAACACGAAACACGACAGCTCGACAAACAACTCGATAAGCAAAACGACAACTCGATAATCAAAACAACAACTCGATAAACAAAACTCAACAACACAAAGTGTACTCCGGACGATCTGGACAACGGAACGCATCCGAAACGGAGGGAAATGAAGGCCTTTGACACATCCGTTGCATGGAAATGCTTGAAACTTTCCCCCGGAGGGTAAAACAGGTCCAAGGACATACACTGGAGCATGACCGGCCACCTTAGGGAGCCGGCCGGCCAGTTTTATTGGAGAGAGGGAGCCACCGGCCAATTTTGCAAAAGGAGATGGCCAGCCTGCCAGAAAAGGTGGCCGGCCGGCCACCTGTCCCTGCAACTGCCCAATTTTTGACACGTGTCCTCCTGAATAGTGTTTTTCCCTCTTTAAAAGCCCTAGCCCCATGGTTCATTCAATTCACCTCAGTTTTGCATCAGAAATGGAGGCGTTTCTTGTTGAAAACCTCACAGCTTGGATCGCTTCCCTAGATGGTTCTGAAAAGCTGAACTTCCGGGGTTTCGGCTTGAACGCACTGTTCACGCTGAGTCGCACTCCGTTGCACCTTCCTTTCCTCCATGCCGCGGCGAGGTTCTGGAACCCGGTGACGCATATCTTCAGCTTTGGCGGGCAAGAGGTATGTCCGACTTTTGAAGATTTTCAAGTTTTGATGGAATCTGAAGGCCAAGAAGAAATCTTGCCCCAGTTTCGCTTCGGTCATGCCCAGGCCTTGGGGCGGATGTGCGGACTCACCGCGCATGATACTCGATCCCTGATCTGTAATGGGGAACTAGATATCCTTGGTTTGATCCATCGCTTTTCTGACGCTGGTGACCGCAGCAACCATTATTGGCAAGGTTTCCGGCAACACGCCTTTTGCTTGTGCCTGTTGTCTCACTTTCTGCTTTCCTCGGGCTTCGGCGGAGCTAGCATCCGTCTGATTGAAGTTACCCAAGGCTTGAGGGAAGGAAAGAGCTGCATCGCCATGACCTTGGCCGAGACGCTGATGGGCTTGGATTCTGTCTATCGCCGGGAGACGACTAGATTTGCTGGGAGTCCACTGATGCTGCAGGTAATGTTTCCCACCCCATCTTACATATGTATTTGCTCACATCACTCGGCCCTCAGGCTCGGTTTTTCTCACAAAATCCTTGTCTTACTTTTCTCTCGTCGTACATCTCTCTGTTCTTTATTCTCTCATTTTTTTATCCCTCCCCAGAAATGGTTAATGGACAAATTACAGGTCGTGGACTCTTGCCCGGCCTACTCAGCTCGAAGCTATTTCTTTCGACAGTGCCTAGTCAATGCCCTTGATGAAAGGTGGTGGTTTGACTGGATGTGCAATTTGTCCGCAGATAGCATTGCTTGGCATTGTTCCTGGCTCAATCTCCCGGCAATGAGCTATAGCATGTCCCGGCTGATCGGGATCCAATTGGTTGGTCTCACCCACTGTGTATTCTACTTTCCGTTCAGGTTCCTGCGCCAGTTCGGTCATGATCAGATTTGCCCACCAGAGGGGATTGAGTACCCAGCTGCTTTCCCGGTCCGAGGTGCACAACTTGCCCGATATGCCACAGCATGGAGGACCAGAGAACTCCTGGCTCCCGCTCCCACTTTCAATTGCACTTTGTCTGATGAGTGCTTGGATTGGCTCAACGAGGAGGCACAGGTTGGGCCTAGCTTGGCGTCAGAGACTTCGACCAGTTCTGGGAGGGGGCGCAGGGATGTTTGACTCGACTATGCCCCAAATTTATTACTTTATTAGTACTTTCAAGTTTTCTTCATGAATGTAATAAAAAAGCAACTTCGATTGTATGCAAGAGTAGGAGAACTCTGTTTTGAAATCAATGAAATTGAAGGTTGTGGTACTGAAAATTTTCCACTTTGGTCCAAAAATGGTCTTGGTTGTAAAGAGATTAATCTGAACAAAGTCAACTTTTACTAAAACTTTTCAAAACTATTTTCGATATGGATCAGAACTGGACACGCCTAAGATCTGTCACTGAGATGCACAACCCCAGACCCCTGCAACTTGGAAAGTTGCCCCTAGTTTGAAGAGTACCACGGCACTGCATGGCAACGGAAAGTTGCCCCTAGTCTGAATAGTGCTGCACCGTCATGGCAACGGAAAGTTGCCCCTAGTTTGAATAGCACTGCACCGGAGATTGCGATAAATGCTGATGGATAAAGATGACCGAGGTGGTCCAAATGGACAAAGTTGATCGGGGAAATGTTTATGGCTGAACTTCAAGATGAAGCTTCCTACGTATCCCGAAGATGGAAATCAAGCCTTACGTAGTTCAGGCTTAGGTTCACTCGGGTATTTTCACTCTCCTTTTACGCTCTAACTTTTGCCAAGGCCGCCCTTTGCGGGTTTTCAACCTTGCGAGCTCAGTTTTTACATTTTCCAATTTTTTGTGCTCTAGCTTTTGCCTAGGTCGCCCTTTCGGGTTTTCGGCCTAGCGAGCCTCTCAGGGGTGATATTTCTTCAACTTGTCCATGTTGATCGGTTGTGAAAACTCTAGGCCATCTAGATCCTTCAGAACCACAGCTCCACCTGACCAGATAGCTTTGATGATGTAGGGACCAGTCCAATTGGGTTTGAACTTGCCCCTTGGGTCGTGGATGGGAGCTCGGTTGTCCTTGAGCACCAGATCTCCTTCATTTAGATTCCTGGACTTAACTTTCTTGTTGAAAGCCCGAGCAATTCTGCTCTGATAGCCTTGAACATGGTACAGTGCTTTCAGTCTTCTTTCATCAAAGAGCATGAGTTCCTCAAATCTGCTCTGCTGCCAATCTGCTTCGACTATTTGACACTCAGCCAATACTCGTAACGACGGAACCTCAATCTCAATAGGTAGAACGGCCTCCATCCTATATACTAATGAATACGGAGTCGCTCCGGTAGAAGCTCTGATTGAAGTCCTGTAGCCCCACAGAGCAAATGGCAGCTTATCTGGCCAATCCCGGTAGGTTTCCACCATCTTCTGCAGTATGTGTTTGATATTCTTGTTGGCGGCCTCGACCGCTCCGTTGGTCTGCAGCCGGTATGTAGATGACTTATGAAAAGCCACGTTGTATTTCTCCAACAAGTCTATCACTTCCTTCTTGAAGTGGGAACCATTATCTGAAATTATCTCATTTGGGACCCCATAGCGACAATTGATGTTGTTTCTGATAAACTTTGCGACGTGTGACGCCTTCAACACCGCATATGATTGGGCCTCGACCCACTTCGTGAAATAATCTATCGTAACCAGGATGAACTCATGCCCATTTGACCCCTTCGGGGTGACAGCCCCGATCACATCGATTCCCCAAACTGAAAATGGCCATGGCGAAGTCATGTTGTACAGCTTCGACGGCGGGATGTTCATGCGGTTTGCATGAATCTGACACTTGTGGCATCGCCGAACGAAACTAATACAATCCTCCTCCATGGTGGACCAGTAGTAACCCTGTCTGAGGATCTTCCGTGCCAGCATTACCTCGTTCATGTGTGCACCGCATTCTCCTCCATGGATGGCCTCCATCAGGCGCTTCAACTCCTCGGCTTCTATACACAGCTTGTGCATTCCCAGATGGCCTCTCTTATACAGCTTACCCCCAATGATGATGAACTGAACGGCCATTCTTCTAATTGCCCTTTTATCCTTAGCATTTACCCCTGGCGGGTATGCTCCCTTTTCCAAGAAATTCCAAATGTCATAATACCAGGGGTTTTCGTCCTGAACCTCATCTATAGCGGCAATCGACTCATAGGCTGGCGCAAATTTTTGGTCGATGACGACTGGACGCATCCGGATTCCAAACGGGATGTTTATCATGGAAGATAGAGTTGCCAAAGAATCTGCAAACCTGTTGTTCTCTCTTGGAAGATGAGCGAAGTTTAGCTTCTCAAACTGAGGGATTAGCAAGTCCAAGGTCTGATGGTACATCATCATCTTTTCTTCCTTGACTTTCCAGTCTCCGTTTGCTTGAGATACAACCAGGTTTGAATCCCCGATGACATCCAACCGTCTTGCCCCTAGTTCCAGGGCTGCTTCTAGACCGGCAATACACGCCTTATATTCAACTTCGTTGTTCGAGACTTTGAACCGGAGTTTGAAGGCTAGAGGGATACGGGAATTGTCGGGTGCTATCAGCAACACTCCTATCCCATACCCGTATTGATTTGACACTCCGTCAAAGTACATCGTCCAATATTCGTCGTCGATGTGCAAAATGGCTTCATCTGGGAATAAGTACTCAACTGCTTCACCTCCTTCGACTGGGTGATCGGCCAAGAATTCTGCCACTACTCTTCCTTTAACTGACTTGCGTGTCACATATTTCAGATCGAATTCGGAGAACAACAGCAGCCAACGAGCTAGCCTACCCGTAAGTGTTGGTTTCTCGAAAAGGTATTTGATGGGATCTAGTCGTGAAATCAACATTACGGAGTGAGCTAACAGGTAGTGCCGCAGCTTCCTGGTAGCCCATACCAGAGCTAAGCAAGCCTTCTCGAGCGGAGTGTAGCGGGTCTCATAATCCAACATCTTCTTACTCAGATAGTAGATGGCCCTTTCCACCTTATCCTCCGATTCTTGTGCGAGCATGCAGCCCATTGTAGTCTCAGTCACTGAAAGGTACAATATCAACGGTTTCCCCGGCTCTGGCGGTGACAACACGGGCGGGTTCTGCAAATATTCTTTGATCTGTTCGAAAGTTGCTTGACATCGGTCGTCCCACTGGAACTTCTTGCCTTTCTTCAGGAGACCAAAAAGTGGTTCACAAGTCAAGGTTAATTTTGAGATAAACCGTCTTATGAATTGCACTTTACCCAGAAAGCCTCGCACCTCCTTTTCAATCCTTGGTGGTGGCATTTCTAAGATGGCCTTAATCTTTGAAGGGTCGACCTCAATGCCCCTTTGTGTAATCAGAAACCCCAGCATTTTCCCTGCTGTGACACCGAAAGTACATTTCTGAGTATTTAGCCGCAACCGAAATTCTCGGATCCTTCGGAAAAACTTTTGCAAGGCGGTATAGTGGCCCTCTCTTTCCTTGGACTTGACAATCATGTCGTCCACGTACACCTCAACCTCTTTGTGGATCATGTCGTGCAATATTGTGGTCGCGGCCCGTTGATAAGTAGCTCCGGCATTCTTCAACCCAAATGGCATTACCCTGTAGCAGTATGTTCCCCATGGGGTGGTGAATGCAGTCTTTTCTCTGTCTTCTGGTGCCATCACTACCTGATTGTACCCTGAGAAGCCATCCATGAATGAAAGTAAGGCATGCCCTGCCGTAAAATCCACCAACTCATCAATATGCGGTAAGGGAAAGTCGTCCTTCGGACTAGCTCTGTTCAAATCCCTGAAATCCACGCATACCCGGATCCTGCCATCCTTCTTTGGCACTAGAACGATGTTGGCCAACCAAGTCGGATATTCAGAAACCAGCAGGAAGCCTGCGTCGATCTGCTTGGTGACCTCTTCCTTAATCTTGAGAGCCCAGTCAGGGCGGATCCTTCGGAGTTTCTGTTTGACAGGTCGGGCCTCGGGGTCAAGGGGATCCGATGCTGTACAATCTCAGGATCGATCCCAGGCATGTCTTCGTTGGACCACGTGAAAACATCTTTGAAATCTTTTAGTAAAGTGACTAAGCGCTCGCGTTCCTCCGAAGACAGCGTGGACCCGATCTGGACCAGCCGCGGGTCCTCCTCAGTACCAATGTTCATGTTAATGATTTCATCAGTCAAGGGTTTGACAAATCTCTCCTGCTCCTGCTCAATCAAACGTTGCAAAACCGGAGGAATTTCGTCCTCGTCGTTTTTATCAAAATTTTGAAAGTCTGAATTTAAGCAATAAATTAAGGGCACAGAAAAGTACTCAGAAACCACAGTCACTTGATTCTCATTAAGCTCATCCAAATCGTCCGAAATCTCGGTTACATTAGACTCAAATGAAAAAGAGAAAGACGACCTGGACATAACTGTGGCATCCGGGTTATCATCCCCACGATTACCAGACTCAGACTCAGTCGAGCTGGAACCTGATTCCGACTCACAGGACTCGGTGGAATCAGATTCCGGCTCACTACCTGACCTGGTGTTGCTGGACAAGAATCCCTCTTCGTACTGCCAAGTGAGAGAGGGTGCGATAGATGCATCCAAGATAGTTGCTGGAAGGCCCGCAGCCGTTTCATCCGCAATCATGGAAACCGAGGAGTTATCCCCCAAGCACATTTGGTCGATCGAAGGATCTGAGAGTAGACTCGCCAGCGCTACCCCTATCTCAAGTTCGGTGCCCTCAGAATCCACTGCCTTGCTCTATTCAACCTCAACTGATGGGTCTGTCTGCGCTTCGGCAACGTCATCCCCGGGTAGTTGCAAGTCGAAGAAGATCTCAAAACCAGGCACGCGCTTCCTCTCCGCGTTCAGCCATGGTTCTGGGAAGCCACAAAATGGAAAGTCTTCCCCCTTCCGGACGAAGCGTCCGTTCAGGGTACCCCAGATGGGCCTATGCATCAGTTCGAAAGGCTTCCCAGCCTGCTTTGCTCTGGCTCTTCCGGCCATTTCCTTTCCCTTCCTCACCCAGTCCTCTTTGGTGGGCAGATAACCCAGTCCAAAGGTGTGAGGGTTGTGTGGCACTTCGGCCAACGCTGAGACGCCCTTCCGGCCGCTCCTTCCCAATCCCATTCCGAGGATGTGTTGTAGCTTGTTCATGAGGTATACGGATTGAGCACTGATGTACATCCCCTCATTCACAGCCATAATATTCTGTACCACTCGAGCCTCAGCCAAAGTGAACCCGGATAAGAACACATCCTCAGTGCCGTGCTCGATTTCTAATACTGGTGTGGACACTTCTGGTGGTGGATGGATTGATGAATTCCCAAAAAACAATTGCTACCCCCTTCCCGTGAGGGTACTTCAGCATCTGATGCAAAGTGGAAGAGACTGCCTTGACCTGGTGCAACCACGGTCGCCCCAAGAGTAGGTTAAAGGTTGCGGGAACGTCCAAGACATGGAATTCAATGTTGTGTTGTCCTGGACCAACCTGGGTCTGGATCTTGACAGTCCCCATCACTTCCCTGCCAGTGTTGTCGTATGCTCTGATCACTTGAGTGGTCGGCACGAAGTCCGCGGGCTTCAACCCGATTGCATACGCTGTTCTGGTCGGGCAGACATTAATAGCGGACCCGGTATCAACAAGTACCACCGGTATCCACTTGTCTCTACATTCCATGGAAATGTAGAGGGGTTTGTTGTGATTTATGCCCTCAGGCGGTAGTTCCTTGTCTGAAAAGGTCAATGCCGGGGAACCTCCTCCCGGGAAAACCAGCCCAACCAGCTGCTCTGGTGTAGTATCGATGGAGAGTTTGGACTTGTCCATAGCAGATAGGACAGCTTGCCTATGTACTCGCGATGCCATAAGCAATCCCCAGATGGAGATGTCTGCTTGTATCTTCTTTAACTATCTCAGCATAGCTTCCTCCTCAATCTGCTTCTCTTTTTGCCTCTCGGCTTCTCTATCCTTCCCGGATGCCTCGGGTTGGTCTAGGTGCGGGGGCTTGAAGTACCGCCCGCTTCTCGTTATGTGATCCACCTCATCGAGGTACCAAGTGTCATCCGGTTGATTACTTCCCCAGTCTTCATCTGTGTGGGCAAGACATAAGTCATCGTCTTCCCACCACATTCCGTCGGCAGCCAACAGACACCTGTCTGGCTCCGGTTCAATTGTAGTCGCAGCACTCTCCGTCCACATGCTCGCAGCATTCTCTATCTTCGTGCACACAGCACTCTCAGTCCCCTCAGGGCCCTTAGCTTTCCTAATTCTCTCGGCATCCTCAAACCTTTCTCGTTCCAGCTGCATCAGTACAGCTGTTTGTTCAACAATTCCCGTATCCATAATGCCCAAGTCTCGAGCGGAATTCTTAGCACCGGCGCTCTCAGGCGATATAACTTGACTTCCGGCCCTTCCGGCCACAGCTGATACTCTTGCCCCTGTCGGGCCCTGTTCTGGTTGGGATTCCCCCCACTACATCTGGTTGATCCTCGAGCCATCCAGTGGCCTCTGCCGATTCCTCATAGTCGAACCAGTTGATTGCCGCATCCCCTGGTTCCTGGTCATCGAAAAATTGCAGGTTGGCAAAGTCCTCCTCTATAGCTGTCAGATCATCTGCCCCTTGCCTAAATCCATCTCCCTGGATTACACACAGGTCCCCCGTCTTTGGCAATTCTATACCCAGCCCAATCTGGCTTGTTGATAAGATGTACTCGCTCGGATCATAGCCTCCCCCAGCAAAACTCTGTTCAGTCCCAGATTCAACAATCCCATTCTCTCCCGAAATCTGCCCTGCCCCATCTTCGATGGTCACCACCGTCGGCTCTGGTTGGGTTGTGGAGATGTCCAACATGCACAAGAAGTCAGTGCATTCGGGGAGGAACACCTCCGGCTTGGGTAGGTGGGATGGGATGATATAGATACTAGGATCGTAAGATGCGACCCCAGTTTGGATAAAATTGATTCTATTGGGAGGGAGAGCTTGGTTATGTGGTGGGAGAGGATTGGTTGTGACATTAGGTTTGTCGGGAGGCGCAATCACCTGCTTGTCAATAAGATCCTGGATCTCGTGACGCAATCTGTAACAACGGTCGGTGTCATGACCGTGTAGTTGGTGATACGCGCAGTATTTTGCTGGGTCATGAGAGGGAGGGAGTGGATTCGGTAGTAGCTTCGGCTCCAGGGGTTTCAAATGCTTTTTCCTGATCAACACCCCTAGAGCTTTGGACAGGGGCATGTATAAGGGTGTGAAGGTTCTTTGGCCTCTGGGCGGGTACTTATTGGCTTGGGTATTACTTCCGGACGCACCGGAGAAGGGTGTGGCCGCCATGGGCCTTGGAAGAGGAGAGGGAATGGTGGTGACCATGCTCACCTCTGAAGCTCTTGCAGTCGCAGCGCCACTCGGGCCTGCATTGTTGTTTCGGTTGAATGTTCTTCGGGGTTGCTCCCGGTCTTGGTCTATCAGACCTTGTTTCATTGCATCCTCAATTTGCACCCCCATCTCGTGTGAATCTGAGAAAGTGGGAAAGGGGAGCACAATCATTCTCTGCATCAACTTTGGCTGGAGATTGCGCACAATCATCCGGATTTGATCTTTATCAGTGGGCCTCAGAGTCATCATCGACGCCTTTGCCCTCCACCGGGTTACAAAGTCTGAGAAAGTTTCCTTGGGCTCTTGCCTTGTCGTTTCGAGATCACGAGTAGTAATCTCGATCTGGGAATTATATGAGTATTATGCGACAAAGGCCTCAGCCATTTCATCCCAATTTCTTTTGACCTCATCCTCTAGCTTTGCATACCAAATGGCAGCCACACCTGACAGAGTCCAGCCAAACAGTGAAAGCTTTTGTGGTCGGGTTAGGCCCATTGGCCGCAGGATGTCCGAGAATAACCGAAGATGGACCATGGGGTCCCCGGACCCGTCAAAGAGGTCAATTTGCGGCATTTTGAACCTATCGGGCAATGTCACGGCCACGTCGGTATATCTATCCTCGATATCCAGAATAGCCTTCACCCCTTGCGATTTCTTGAAGAGCTTCTCAAGCTTGCTCAATTTCAGAGCTGTATGGTCAATCTCGAACTCAAAAGGAGAGTCCAGGTGATTGGATGTATGGGTCTTGGACAGTTGTGGCGGAAGCGGGAGTGGAGCTGGCCCCGTTGGGAGGTTCGTGTCCTCTTGCAGGTTCTGGATATTTGGCACGGTATTCTGGGTGTTTGGCGGAGCGTTCTGAACAGTAGGTGTCTGCTCAGGTAATGGAGCCCCTGGTGGAGGAGGAACTTGATGAGAAGCAGATGCCGCATTCTGCTGTTGCAGTCTGGTAATTAGCTCGGCCTACTGGGTCATGATCTCGGCCTGTTGCTTGGCGAACTCATCTCGGCGAATGGCATCCTGCTGCATGGCCCGCATGGTCTCTTGCATTTGGCACACCATCTCCTCAACTCCTGTTGGTGCCGCCATACTGTTTTGATCTATCTGAACTACTGGCAGATCTGTCTCTACAGCAACAATGGGGATCTCAATCCGACTGTCTACTGATGGGGGAAACCACTGTTCTGGTGATCTCTGTTCAGATACACTGCGCTTTCTCGGCTTTCTTCTGATAACGGGGGGTAGAGAATGAAACACTGGCTGTCCGTCAATTAGATCCTCAGATCGATTGAGTCGGCGACCTCGTGTCCAAAGTGCTTGGGGGGTATCTGCTGGGTTTGAAGCAATTGTGCTAGAACTGCCCTAGACAAAAGATAAATAAAGCAATAAGGAAATAAATAAACAGATAAACGGACAGCATAACAGCGTAAAGTAAATGTATGACACACAGCCGGGCATAACAACACACAGTCGATAAGCTGAATACACACTGTCCTCAAACACTGATTATTATCCCTGTATCACTGTCCCCAAAGACTGAATCTGATACCCACAGATAACTGATTCTCAAAGACTGACTGATGCCCGCAGGCCTGATGCCCACAATACTGAACTGATGCCTGCAGGCCTGATGCCCAAACTCATATACTGATACATGCATTCCTGTAGAGACGCACTCTAAAGCACATAACAGATAAGTGAGAGCCAAAACACCCCTATGTTGGGGTAGGGTTTCCCTGTCCTATTTTGTCAAGAGCTAGGGTTTCACTATGCACGCAGCGGTTTCAAACAACCTATAAACGGGTAAGCAACCTGTCCTAGTTTGGAATGGTCACTATGGATCCGAATATGCACTAGGTCGAATGGTCAAAGAGGGTGCCCCGGTAAAACCGGGATTTGTGTTCCCATACTGGCAGAGCCCACAACCGGTCAGCCTTATGGTCATGCCTTGACAAGACAAGCCTCCGGCAAACCGTTCAGGAATAGCAGATGGCAAACACGGTGTCCTAGGCGCACCAATGCAAATGCAATGCAAAGAGACACACAAGTGTAGTCAAAAACAAATATCAAGAGTTCGAGTCAAATTCTCTAACTCCCCAGCAGAGTCACCAGAAACTGTAAACGTCCCCCGAACGCCCCGGGAGGAACGAGCTCCCGTTCTGTTCATTTTGGGGTCACTACAGCTCAGGACTCTCAAATTTGTCATGGTTCTAAGTCTGAACCAAAGAGTCCAAATCCGGCAAATCATTTTGAGAAAAATAGATTTTTCGAAAGAAGTGCCAAACATGGACTGCTTTGCCAGATACAGAGTCGCCACCTAAATATTTTATTTTGGGAAATTTAGGAAACCCTGACTCGTTGCCTAAGGCCACGTGTCCGTCATCACCAAAGTTGCCTCAGCTCGGGAACTTGGGTACGATTGGGGAAAGTCACTTCGTGAGCACCCCCGCTCGCCCGGTCAGAGACCGGCCTTTACTAACCATGATATCTATTTTTGAAAACATTGTATGTTCTTATTCCGGTTATTAGCCTAGGTTACTATGTGATGCGCACAGCATACAAGTATAGACTGGATCGCCTGAATTGGAACAAAACATTTCATTTTTGTTTTTGAAAAATGGTTTGATGGTGCTACTCGCAAGTAGGCTAAGACGTGGATTTGCCACCCTCGGGTGGGCTTAGAAAATATGATTTTGCCACAATCTAGTGGGCTTAAAACACACATTTGATGAATTGTTCCAATCCAAATAACCCAACCTTCACCCACAGGCATTCAGGCAGTTATATCACATAAGCGATTAGCCTCATGGTAAGCATGCTATCATGGCAGTCACTCACACACATGCAAGGATGCTAAAGCATAAAACTCACCGAGTACTCCAAGCCAAAACAGAGACTACATTAGAAATCATGCATGATCCTAGGTATACAGAAATGCCTAATGCAACACATGCAAAAATGCAAACTATAGCAGGCTCGGCTATTCTAAACATGGCATATGAAATGCTACAACTAACATGTATTCAATTTGGAATTGAAAATACGATGCAGTTAGTATGATGCGCCGAGCCCGGTGCATGCAAAACAGATGAATGAATGCAAACATGCTATCATACTGTATGCTAATTTGAAATATGCCCTAATCTAACCATCATAAACGGATAAATAAAAGGGAGAAAGACGTGGGGTTGGAAGACATACAACACACACACGCACACTTATTACAGTTGTGCCCTGGCGCAGAGGGTCCGAATAAATATACAGTCCCAAATGAAAGAATAGTACAGTCCAAATATTACAGTCCGAATAATGTACAAATTCCTAATTAATTAACAAATTAACTAAGAAAGCTGTAAAACTGGCGTGCAAGCCAGGGACTGCCTTGCTTCTGATGAATGATGTATGTCTGGGCTGCCTTGCGCGGAAATTCACTGGGATGCCCCAATTAGCCTCTGTTTCGCAATTGTTCTTGAAATACGTGCCAAGCCCCGAAAGACTGCTGATTCCTGATTTGCTGCAACAGAGAGCAGGAAAGGGGCATAGCAATGTAGTTTCACAAATATATGCATGCCTCGATCCTCGTGCCACCAATCACGCATATCGAGGCATGATGGCCGAGGAGTCGAATTGCACAATTTAATATGAAATGAATACACATGAAAACAAAACAAAACCTAACTCCATCATGGATAATCCGGAGTGTCGGTGACTGGGGAATTGAGACACGTTCCGTCACTCGGAGTACGGAACGTACCTCGTTTCCCATGCCCGGGCTAACTCCTATCCCAAACACGATGCAATATGCATGACATGCATGAAATGCAACTAAGATACAATCCTAACATACACAATGTTATGGAATGGCATACACGCTACACGAGGTAATATACATAACCGAGCATACACAATGCTATGGATGAAATGGCATGCGCAATGCAATAATGGGCTTACACCAACATGAGAGAGCCTCAGCCACACTCACATAAGAGGCCATCAGATGAAAACAAGACAACTCGAAATGCGTGCACGCAAACCGAGGACCGACCCTCAGGCACTGAAATGCCACTCTAATGAGACATGGCAAAGACATGGAATATGATATGCAAACATGCAAAAATCAGTAGCAAAATGAGGGGCAAAACAGCCCCGAAACAAGGCGAAATGACACCCGATGCATGGAATTTCTCCCGAAATGCAAGACTAGGTACATGAAATGGCTTACAGCTATACAAAGCATGCATGATTGGTACATGGAATGAAAAGACAAAAGCAAGGAAGCCCCAAAATAAGCATTTTTACAGTTCAAAGCATGGCCAAACAGCAAACAAAAATAGGGCAAAACTAGCATGCAAAAATGGCCCTAAATGCGAGATAAAGAAGCAACTCACAGCTGCTGTTCCCAAAAAGATTAGGGCCCTTCAACAAAGTTGAATAGGGGCCCAAAACATGATCTTTTACAGTTTATGGAAAACCACAAAAACCAGCACAGGTATGGCTAAACTCTCATGCAAGAAATGGGCCAAAAGGTGGATAAAGAAGCAAGTGAAGGTTGCTGGCCTTAAACACAAAGTGGCCCTTCAACAACATTGAAGAGGGGCTAAAAATAATGCATTTTACAGTTGATGGCCGGACCCAAAACAGTATGCATACAAGCCAAAAATATCATGCAAAATATGGCCAAAAAAGAGAGATATAACACAAAGTATATAAAGGATGTCTCAAACAGTGAAATACCTTCAATGAAACATGAAGAGGAGGCCAAAATAAGACTGTTTTCAGTTCTGAAAATCGTCCAAAAAAGGAAGCACAATAGGCTAATAAATCATGCAAAAATGGGGACCAAAGAGGGATATAATGACAAGTGGCACATGGAGGTCCCAAGAAGTGATGAGCCCTTCTTCAATGTTGAATAGGGGCTCAAAATAAGCCTATCTACAGTTTACATCATGCTCCAAAACAGATCACATATAGGCCAAAAATACTATGCAAGATTATGGCATACAAGAGAGATAATGAAGAAAGTGCATCAAGAGGGCCTCAAACAGTGAGAGGCCCTTAAGAAAAAGTGAAAAATAGCTCAAAAGAATGCCACTTTCAGTTAAGGCCGGAGCTCAAAACAGCAAGCATGTATGGCTAAGAAATGATACAAGAAATGAGCCAAAAAATGGGAAATGGTACTTACCCTTGAAGACAAGTCTTTGGTTGCTTCTTGGCTTGAGAAGTGATGCCTCCTAGCTGCTGGAAAGCTCCCCAAGCTGCTGGAAATAGAGTAGTGGTGGTGATGCTAGGTGTTGATGAAGAAAAGGTGGTAGAACTTGGATGTTTTTGCTTAAAAGAGAGAGATGGAGGGAGATTTGTATACCAAAGCTTGAAGGCAATTTCTTCCAACCCTTAAGACCAATGCTGGAGGCTGGTTATATGGCCCAAGGAGAGGGAGAAATGGAGGGGAAAAGGTGGCGGAAAAAGGGCCATGTTTTTCCCCAAAAGCTGTCCCCCGGATACAGATATTTTTGGGAGAAAAGAGCTATACAGCTGTAAAGTACACACTGTAAGGATTATGGCCGGCTAGGTTTTGGAGCCGCAGGTGGCCGGCCGGCCACCTCCCATGGCCGGCCGGCCAAGGGTCAAAAAGGTCAAGAAGATTTAGTGGTCGGCCACCACAGATAGGTGTCCTCCCAGATGCCCTCAACACAACCCTATGGTTCAAAATTGGAAACAGTGAAACAAGAGAGAAAACAAGCCATTTTTAGGAAGGGTTCAAAAGGGTCAGGTGGAATTACTGGCCGGCCACCAACTTTTAGTGTCCTCCCATGTGTGTACAACACAAATATGTGGTTAAAAGTTCAAGAAAATGGCCCAAGGTTGTTCAACATTGGCTTTGAAGTGAAGAAAATCGGGCGTCGGAGGGCGCCGGAGGAATAAAACTGGTTGCTAAAACAATTGCTGGCCTCCCACCCTTCTACGGCCTTCCTGGTGATGAAACAGAGGTACCTGCCAAAAATGAACGAAAACCGATGCAAAACGAATGCTCGGGGGCCAAAACGCGCGGTTCGAGGCCCCGAAAACTGCCTATTAAGCACCGAAAGTGGCATTCGACCACGAAGTGGGTCTCTCAGACCTCAGTGTCCCTCAAAAGGGAGTAAATAAGAAGTATGCCAAAAACCGGGGCAAATGGAGATGGTTAAGCAGTCCCGAACCGAGGCACACGGCCAACGGTTCCGAAAAACCGGAAACCGGGCTCCGAAATGGGCAAAATGGCCTACAGCCACAAAATGTAGCCCACGGCCATTGAGAGATGGTCTATGGGACCTCTCCCTCCCCTTAGGAAAAGAAACAGAGAAAACTGAGTCTGGTTCGCAAACCGAGACAAGGCACAGAAGAGGGTTCGGAAATCCGGAGGCAGGGCCCACAGCCGCGACTCTGAGACTTCTGAACGAGCACGATATGCAGCATCACCGAGCGCTCAATCGGTGATGTCTGAGTCTTAAGGTCGGTCAAAAATGGGGTGTCTACAACGATCAACACGATCCTTTTGTACGACGGATTGCAAAGGCAGTGCTACCCAAGAAATTCAAATCACCGTCATTCACCTTGTACGACGGTAAATTGGTACAAGATGATCGGCTACAACAGTACGTCTGAAAAGGCAACCAAACCAAAGCAATAGCCTTGACACAGGATTCACATTCGCTCCGCGTGATCCACATGATATACAGTCTGCCAGTGTCATCGGCGGTGCACGCGATTCAGTCGAAGTCTAACCCTCAAGAGCAATTCACTCCGGCTAAACGGCCCCATGAAGCCAAGGTTATCACTTTTGATGATTCGGATTTGACCGAAGTGACACTGCCCCACATTGATCCCTTGGTAATTGAGTGACGCGTAAACCGATTCACAGTTGAGTGCGTACTCATTGATCTGGGGAGCACATCGGAGATTATGTACTACAAGACATTCACCAAACTCAGCTTCTCCGAATCAGATCTCTCTCCGGCCCCTTATCCACTATTCGGCTTCAATGCCAGTCTAGAGTACCCGTTGGGGAAAATCAGACTTCTCGTTCGAGCAGGTTCCCGAACAGTGGATGTGGGATTCTTGGTCGTCAAGCTGTCGTCACCGTATAATCTTATCATGGGGTGATCCTGGTTCCATACTATGCGAGCCGTGCCCAGCACCTATCATCAGCTGCTCCGCTTCCCGACAGAACGCGGTATTGAGCAAATCCGTGGCTCCCAGAAATCGGCACAAGCATGTTATCTCCTTGCTGAGAAAACGCCAAAGGAACTACAGGTGAATTCCATTGAGTTGCCGGATTGAGAAAGCCTCGACGATGTTGGGCGGCTCCCAAATGAAAAGGAAACGGAAGACTTAGAACGAGTTCAAATCGATGGAAGCCCAGACAAGTTCTTCATGGTCGGCGCCTCCTTGAATCAGGCTAACAGATAGCAGCTAATATCTTTCCTGCTCAGCAACCTCGATGTCTTTGCATGGACTCCGTACGAGATGCCGGGAATAGATCCGTCAGTTTTACAGCACCATTTGAATGTCGATCCTAAGTGCAAGTCGATCATTCAGAAAAGCCGGCGGTCAGCCGCAGACCACACTGCCGCCGTTGTTGAGGAGGTTGACAGGCTGCTTGATGCCAGAGCAATTAGGGAGGTGACCTACCCTACATGGCTCTCTAATATAGTGGTGGTGAAGAAGAAAAATGGGACTTGGCGAGTGTGCGTCGACTTCACAGACCTAAACAAAGCCTGCCCAAAGGATTGTTTTCCTCTTCCCAGGATAGACCAGCTTGTAGATGCTACGGCGCGCCATCAGCGTATGAGCTTCCTTGATGCCTATAGAGGTTATCATCAAATCGCTATGCATTCAGAAGACCAAGAGAAAACTGCATTCCTCACCCCAAGAGGAACCTATTGCTATAAGGTAATGCCTTTTGGGTTGAAGAATGCAGGGGCAACCTACCAGAGACTGGTCACCACCATGTTCAAGGAGAAACTCAGCAAAACTATGGAAGTGTACATTGACGATATGGTGGTCAAGTCCAAAGAAAAGCATAATCATATAGCTGATCTGGAAGAGACATTCGGCATCCTACGCAAATATGGAATGAAGTTGCATACTTCCAAATGTGCGTTTGGTATCGACTCTGGCAAATTCTTGGGCTACATTGTCAACCATAGAGGAATCGAAGCCAACCCAAGGAAAATCATAGCAATTTTGGAGCTCGACTACCCTCGTTCAATAAAGGAGGTTCAAAAGTTGATGGGGCTGGCTGCCGCACTCAACAGGTTTATCAGTCGGTTCACAGATCGCTGCCGACAATTCTTTCATACACTACGGCAGGGCAAGGCTTTTGAATGGTCCGCCGAGTGCGAAGCCGCTTTCAACGGCCTGAAGACCTACCTCCGCTCAGCACCACTCCTGACAACACCCTCTGCTGGCGACCCGCTCATTTTGTATTAGGCAGTTTTTGACCGAGCCGTCAGCGCCGTATTGATAAAGGAAGAGCTAGGGGAGCAGCGGCTAGTGTATTATCTGAGCAAGGCAATGGTTGACACCAAAACACGCTACCTTCCGCTGAAAAGCTCATCCTAGCCCTAGTTATGGCGGCAAGGAAGCTCATGCATTACTTCCAGGGGCATAGCATTGGGGTGCTAACAGATTATCCCCTCTGATCAGTACTACGCAGTGCAGAAACATCTGGACGTGTTTCAAAGTGGGCTCTGGAACTTGGCTAGTACGATATTCAATTTCTACCCAGAACCTCAATCAAGGGACAGGTGTTTGCCGACTTTATCGCCGAATTCATTAGGGGCCTTGCCGACTTCAAGTTAGATGAAATTCGACCAAAGCCGAACTGGAGGATTTATGTTAGGGACATCTGGCAGTTGTTTTGTGATGGATCGTCCAACCAGTGGGGTAGTGGAGCTGGAGTTGTAATCATGACCCCCGACGACACAATAATTGAGCAGGCCGTCAAGTTCGGCTTCAAAGCATCAAATAACGAAGTCGAATACGAAGCCCTTTTAGCCGGTTTGTGGAATACGCATATTTTGGGTGCTCGGCGTCTGCTTGTGTTTTGCGACTCAAAACTGGTGATCAATCAGCTAAAGGGGGAGTACGCGGCAAGAAACGACCGTATGGCGGCCTACATGAAAACGGTCAATTCCCTGTTGGCAAAATTTGACCATCATGAGTTGAACCAGATAACACGTGATCAGAACACCCATGCAGATGCCTTGGCTTGCCTAGCCTCCGCAATCAACTCAGAGATTAAACGGACCATCGAAGTAGGATTCACCCCAGAGCCAAGCATTGGCCCTTCGGAGGAAGTCCAAATCAACGTTATAGAATCTGCACCAAGTTGGATGGATCCCATTGTTGCATTCCCATCTTCTAAACAACTCCCAGAGGACAAGAACGAAGCACACAAGCTGCGAAACAAAGCCATGCGATACTACTTGGATCCGCAAGGAAGGCTTTATAAAAAGTCACTCTCTGGCCCATATTTGGAATGTGTGCACCCGGACAAAGTCGAGGAGCTTCTGACTGAGATACACGAAGGCAGTTGTGGTGCCCATTCTGGCAGACACTCTTTGGCCCATCGAGCTATATAACGCAGGGATATTATTGGCCGACAATAAGAGCGGACGCTGAGTGTTATGCAAAAAAGTGTGAACAGTGCCAAAAATTCTCCCCATTAAACCATCTGCCTACTAAAGAGTTGAACTCTATCACCAGTCCTTGGTCGTTCGCCCAGTGAGGGCTTGATATCGTGGGACCATTGCCGAGGGCCCCAGGGAACAAGCGATACCTAATTGTCGTAACAGATTACTTCACGAAATGGATCGAAGCGGAGGCATTAACACACATTCGAGATGCTGACGTTAAGCGCTTTGTGTGGAGGAACATCATAACACGATTCGGCATTCCCAGAGCTCTTATCTCAGACAACGGCACCCAGTTTGATTGTGGCGTATACCGAGAGTTGTGCAGCAAATATGGTATTCGGCCTTACTTTTCTACGCCGGCTTACCCCCAAAGCAATGGCCAAGCCGAAGCCTCTAATAAATCCATCTTGGATGGCATCAAGAAGAGGCTAGAGAAAGCCAAAGGCAAATAGGTCGAAGAATTGTCGAGTGTACTATGGGCTCATCGAACTACACCGAGAAGATCGACTGGAGAAACGCCGTTTGCCCTATGCTTTGGAACCCAGGAATTCTTACCCCTGGAGATCGGCCACCCGACACTCAAGTCGCAAGTTTTTGATATGGGCCGAAATGACATGATGCTGGCTTTGGATTTGATTCTAATCGAAGAACGAACAGACCGAGCCCTTGCGTCCATGGCACGGTACCAGCAGCAGCTGGCAAAGTCGTATAATCAACGCGTTCAGCTGCGCCACTACACACCAGGAGCGTTGGCCCTGAAGAAGGTTCTCCCAGCTGACAGGAAACCGGTCGATGGAAAATTGGGTCCTAACTGGGACGGGTCCTATCAGATCGATTCGATCGCTGGAGTAGGGGCGTATCGGCTCAAAGGCATGTCAGGAAGGAGTCTGCCATGACCTTGGAATACGTTTATTCAAACATGTATATAATAAAACACATGCAAGCACGTATGTGCCGAACAAAAATTATAACAAAACATTGAAAATAAAATTCTTTTTTATTCGACCAACCAATAATCACATAATTCTAGACGCGATCCGCGTTTAAACATTACAACGAATATTTTTATTCGGCGTCGCCCTCATCATCGCTCTTTTCAACTTCAAAGGCGGAAAAGGGCAAATGATCACGATGATCCAGACCACATAAGTTGGAATTGACACCCTTTGCTCGGAGAGCCTCCGCAGCCTGAAGAGCCGCGATCCAACCATGCTTAAAACCCCGATTCTCGCATCGGCAGACCTCCTCAGCAAGTGTCTCTTTCGTTTTGTCGATCCCAACCTTCCGACCAGCATGGAAGCCCTACTCGTAACCCTTGGCCCTCCTATTTTCTACGGCAAACATGCTTGTCGTATCTCGGTCGGCGATGGCATGACTCAATAGCCGTTGGGTCACCCTCTCGTCCATAATCAGGTTAGATTGACCCGCAGCATGCGGATTGGCGACTTTAACCTTCTTAAGCTCCCTAAGCTCGCCCTCGACTTTCTCCGCACGAGCCTCCGAATTGCGGACCCGTTCATCCATTTTCTCCATCTCCCGCCGCGCGGCGCGTAGACGCATGCCGACTTCATAGGCGGTGTATAGCCCCTTCACCGCCCCATGAATACCTTCTCGAAACACTTCAAAATCTCGTCGTCCAACCATCAATTGTTGGACTTCCAGTGGAAAGATCTGTCGAGCGAACTCGACCGCTACACCCGGATCATTAATGATGGAATCTGCCTCAGTCATCGGTTTATTCCCCACAAACACCGCAAAACTCAATGGTCGTGGCATCGCGTCTGACTCATTCCTCGGTCGTGGTCGCGGGGAGCTTCCCCGTTGATGCTTCTCTCTTCGGGGTGATCTGCTTCGACGGCTTGAAGGTTGACGTTTTTCACTTTCCTTGGACGTCCTTCCTCCCATACACGCAGGCTCGCTGCTGCGATTCATCACAGTATCTAGCTCAACCAGCGTTCGTCCCTCTCCTCTGTTGTTGAAGAACAGTCTGTTTGACATTCGCCCTCGCCCCAAGCTAGTTCAAATCGAATCTGAATAAGAATAAGTGGACCCACTGGTGCGAACTCACCCCATTTATTCGTAAATATGCAGCAACCCCGAGGCAATTTCATTAACGCTTTTGGCAGTCTCCAAACGACGGATGCCAATTGATATGTGCCACAGCCACTTCATGCACTAATTTTTGGCTTGTTAAAACGGCCTAATTATCTAAACAGCAATTATGAGAGAACGCCTTGAAGTCCATGCACTGGCTGGGGCAAGGGCAGATTTATTAATCTAACCGGCCGAGCATCTTGGCCCCATGCCGATTGATATGTGCCACAGCCACTTCATACACTAATTTTTGGCTTGTTAAAACGGACTAATTATCTAAACGGCAATTATGGGGGAATGCCTTGAAGTCCATGCACTGGCTGGGGCAAGGGCAGATTTATTAATCTAACCGGCCGAGCATCTTGGCCCCATGCCGATTGATATGTGCCACAACCATTTCATGCACTAATTTTTGGCTTGTTAAAACGGACTAATTATCTAAACGGCAATTATGGGAGAATGCCTTGAAGTCCATGCACTGGCTGGAGCAAGAGCAGATTTATTAATCTAACCGGCCGAGCATCTTGGCCCCATGCCGATTGATATGTGCCACAACCACTTCATGCACTAATTTTTGGCTTGTTAAATGGCCTAACTATCTAAATAGCAATTATAGATGAATGCCTTGGAGTTCATGCACTGGCTGGGGCAAGGGCAGATTTATTACGCTAATCGGCTGAGCATCTTGGCCCCATGCCGATTAATATGTGCCACAGCCACTTCATGTACTGATTTTTGGCTTTTAAAACGGCCTAACTATCTAAACGGCCTGATCATCTAGTCGGCAAGTATACAAAACATTTTATCCAAAACAGTAACCAAACAATTTCGTTCATTAGTAACAGCAAAGTACAAAATGAATTTTCATTAAGTAAATTGGGCACAAATTGTAACCATTTTACATATGAAAATTACTAAACAAAAAGCTGTAAAAAGCTAAAAATTACACGCAAATCCTAAAACAAAAACAAGAGCCGCCCAAATTAGCCCTCGGAGTCAAACTCCAGCAGCTCAACATCCACTTGCTCGTATGGAATTGGCGTAGCCAATGTCACATCAGCAGCAGCAAGGGTTTTGAACCAGCCGTGTTTAAATCCTCGATTCTCAAGTTTGGGGACTTCGTCTACATATTCATCAAAAGCAGATTTTTTCCTAGCATCAAATGTGCTAGAAGCCTTCAGGTCGGCTGTTTCCTTTGCCGCCTTCATCTCTTCCAACTCAGCCTCTAATTTAAAGATCGCCTCCTGGGCCAATTTAAGCGCGTCGTCGCTCGCATCCGCCCTCTTCTCGATGACTGATCTCAATTCTTCAGCATTCCGGGCTCTCTCCATCTCAGCCTCGGCACGGGCGCCCTCCGTCTGCGCTCTACTCCTTTGGCCCTCAACCTCCGCTTGTAAACGGCCAATTAGCTCGACCGCATCGTGATAGCGACGGCCCATGTCGGCTATCCTTCCGACGGCCTGCAAAACAGGAAGTTAAGAACAAAATAATATTTGCATAAAGAGAAAAGACAAAGTCCAGATATATACCAAAATAGCCGATTGCGCGGCTAACCCAATTGCAACCAGATCAGGCTCTACCCGAAAAGCCGCCTTGTCAGCAGGCAGTGAAACGGACATCGCCAAGCTGAGTGCAACCGCTAGATCTTTGATTACCGAAGCATCGGAGGGGATCGGCGTATTTTTTATCTTGGGCTGAATAACAAAAAGTACAATCACATCCGACTCCTCCAAACGAGGTCGTTTGTCGGCATAGTCTTCTTCTGAGCCGGCCTCGACATCGGCAGGGTACTTCTCCACCTTTCGCTCAGCTTCTACACTTGCCTGCACAAAAGGTTCCACCTCGGTACTTTCGTTCTTTGCCATCCCCTCAATAACAGGCAAGGAGGACTGGGATTGAGATTCGGCAGCCCGAATCTCCTCCGCCCTTCGCCGCACAGCCATCTTTTCCACGTTCGCCTTCTTGGCAAGTTTAGTGAGGCTCAACCCAGCCATATCTTCTGGGAACGCACTAGGAAGGTCCTCCAGACCGTGAAAAATATCGTCAAGCGGACGGTCCTCTCGACCCGAAGTGGACGGAGGATCAGCCGAATTGAGGCCGGCTTCTTCAAATGCTAACTTCAAAGCCTTGTCAACCTCAGTTTCGGATTGGTCTGACTCGACGGCCTCAGCTACTTTCGGTCGCTCTGAATCTAATCCCTCGCAACCGACTTGCCTCAAATTTCTGAAATCAGTCAAGATAAGGGCGATAAGAAACTCCTCACCCTTCAGAATTGGGATGTTTTCCACCGCCGAAAAGGTCGTATAAGTCGGCTCGTAGCGGAGCAGAACATGGGCTGCCCTCCCCTGCTTCTGAAGACTCGGTCGGCCGAAATACTTGAGCGTAATCTTGATTTCTGAAAGGACGGTGTCGTCGGTCAAGGTCAAGACTTTCTTCAAATCGTTTCCTACAAAAGCAAAACCATGAGGTCCCGAAAATAAAGTTTTATAAATATAACAAGTAAATAAATAAAAGAAGATACTCGGCCACCTGGTTCGCCCCTCCATCTAGGAATACGATCAAGGCGATCCTCGCCTTCGCCGAATTCCAGTTTCCTTGGATGACGACCATAACATCATCAACTCGCTTCCCAGAGCTGGAAAGCATAGTCACTAGTTGATGGTCGGTGTCTTTGGCCCTAAGGAAATAACGCCCGTGCCGACCAGAAGACTTGGCCAAGGCATAGCAATGCCGAATAGCAGGAATGCCAAGCTTAAGCCCAAGGCGGCGGTTTAGTGCGATAATCCCCATCACGATCCTAAAGAAGTTGACGTTGGGTTGGGAAGGGATTAACCCCCAATGGCAAAGCACGGCCCTAAGGAGTGGGTAAAGGGGGAAACAAACCCCACCCTCTGCGTTTGATAGAAGAGGGAAGACGATCGTGGTTTTATCAACCCTCTCCATATCGAGGGTGTCGTCTACCACAAATGACAGACGGACGTCATCGGGAATGGAAAAATGGTGTCGAAAGTCAGAAATTCGATCCGATGAGAGGAGATCTTTTAAATGCTTCACCATTCCCCCCAGCCAATAGGATTATGCTAAGCCAAAAAACAAAGCAAGGAAAGAGATTTAAAGCAGAAAATGAGAGAACTTACAAGAGCCAAAGGAGATAGAGAAGAGTAGGAAGTAGCAGAGGTAGTTCGGAAGGCAGTCCAGCGACGGGCGTCTAAAAGCGTGTATGCATTTGAAAAGACGTCGAAATTTTAAATCACAATAAATAGAAGTGTACAAAGAGGCGGGAAGTTGAATTGATAATCGAGAAGCGTGTGTACAAACATTTGCGTTGGAATACGGTCAGCCGCCGAATTTCAGCTCTGACTCTTCGAGTTCGAAGCCAAACACTCCAGCCAACTGTCGTTAGTGGAGTGCTTGGGGGGCAATTTTGGAGGCCGAGAATTGGGAGTCGTAGAGATTCCGGATAGTTGAATCTGGGAGAGTCGAGATTCGAAGCACTCGGCAATTGGCTCGAAAGCTCAAATCCAACCCTACTCGGCCAAATAACCGATTAAGTAAGAGACCGAGTGAAGATCGGTCTATTATAAAATGTGTCGAATATGAGGTAGGAAATGGATCTAATCCCGAGGCCCAAAGAAGAAAAGATATAAATAGAAGAAACATCAGCCAGAAGGAGGTATGTGAAAATTGTTGTGCTTAACTTAGAATACAGGCAATCTTGAGTATTGAGACTAACTTGTCCGTCAGAGTGCTAATTTCGGCACCCTCGACCGGAGTGTTCATCCCTTTTCAGGTGACTAGAAGAGGATCACGAGCGTCCCCCAAGATCAGAAAAGTATTTCCAAAACCACTTCTCCACACTACTAGTTGTCAAAGAAAATAAACAGTATATTTTTACTATTTGTCAAACAGTATATTACTACTATTTGTTTTTCCAACCAGAAATATTTCTTTGTAAAACCACAGAAAATAATTTCTGTAAGAAAAAGAAAAGAAGAAAAGGAAACAAACGAAAAATTATGTATAAACAGAATAATTCGAATATGTCTTAAGATTATTGGAACAATCTTCTATGTAAAATAAATAAGTTGTAACAAATTAAACAAAAATAAATTACTTACAGAATTTATTTTACCGAACCGAATAAATATTTAAATGATCAAGTCGAGTGTGTAACACTCTGTCCTTAAGACAGATTCGCCCGGCTATGGTACTTATGGAAAAATGGCATCTATCTCCCAGGATACAATGATCTTCACAAATTGTAGTAGCACTCCAAACAATTTGTACGGCGAACAAAACCCTGTGTTTTGTACTCTCCAAATTTTTCCTAAAATAATATGAAGAATAAATTGATGCAAGAGAGCAAAAGGAAGGCAAGAAGATGACTTTTTCGAAATACCAAATCTTCTAGAAAGTTTCTACTTTTATAGGACTGAACAAGTACAAATTCAAACCTGAACAAGTCTGAATTCAAAATGAATAGGTGCGAAACAGTTTGAACAGATCTGTTAACTACAGCAGTTATAAAACTGTCCAGAACTGCTAGGCATTTTTCTAATCTGTTTGAACATTTTGAACCTGTTGAACTTGCTAGAAAATGGACTAAAAACGGGTACTGTTTGGACAGGAAAAATTGGCGCAAAATTTAAATTAATTTTTCCTGCAAGAAAAAATTATTATAAGAACCGATCCGACCCACACCCACACCCAACACGGTGAACGGCGGCGCACATGTGGTGGTTTGAGCCAAGGTTCACTTTGTCCATAACTCCTTCCTTCTACAAACTTGAGGTGCCCCTTGGGACCCAACCCAAGTGTTGCCACCTAGAACTTATATACATACATAAGGTCTCTTAAGTTTCCAATGTGGGACAAGCCTTGCAAGGAAACCCACATTTTATTCCTTAATTGTCCATTCCTCGAACCTGAAAACGATTTCAACTTCCCATTCACTCATAAATGGTTTTAGCGAACCGTCTTCACCATGTGACTTACCATGCAGTAAGGAACAGGTCACCTCTTTGGAACCACCCTAAAAGACGTGTGGGACCCACTCATATTTGGGCTCAAAATTGACCCAAAATAAACTTATAAAACCATTATTTCCAACAAAATTATCTTATAGGTCCGATTTATATCTTATATGGTCAATCCTTTCTAACTAGTTTTCTTATTTTAAATTTTTTTTTTCACTCAAATTTGAGACAAAATGATTATGTGTTCCCGGTTATAAATTGAACACATCCACCTGGTAGGTTGGGACTATCAAATACTTAAAATAAATCAATATCAGTTCAGCAAAGAATTTAAAGATAATAGTGCGCCTATCTAATCGCATGTAGGAATGGCAATGGGGCAGGGCGGGGCCGGGGATCACACTCCCCATCCCCCATCCCCGATGGTGAAAATTCCCCTGGCCCCGGCCCCGATCCCCGACGGGGAACCTATCACCCTCCCCAGCCCCGTCCCCGTCCCCGTCCCGTCCCCGTCCCCTAACGAGGATCGAGTTTCCCCGACCCCGAAAATCCCCGGCCAAAAAAAAAAAAAACAAAAACAATCTCATCATCATCAACGTCAACATCAACAACAACAACTGTAATCTACAAAATCATCATCAATGATCATCAACATCAACAACAAAAAAATATATATCTATATCTATTGTGGGGAAGTGGTTTGGAAATACTCTTCTGATCCTGGGGGACGCTCGTGATCCTCAGCTAGTCACCTGAAAAGGAATAAACACTTCGGTCGAGGGTGTCGGAATTAGCACTCCGACGGACAAGTCAATCTCTACTCTCTGGATTATTTGTATTCTAAGTTAAGCGTAATGGTTCTCACATACCTCTTTCTGTGTGATGTTCCTCTATTTATATCTTTTCTTTCTTTGGCCTTGGGGCTGGGCCCACTATCGATCCGCCATATAACTATTTATTCGGCTTCTTTAACTGCAAACCGTTTGCCGCTCGGCCCCTTATTCAACCAGTTACTTAGTCGAATAGAGCCGAATTCGATGCGCAATTCGACTCTCCTAGTCCATCTATTCGGCTTATTTATGTCTCCTAATATTCGTCCCCTACAATTGCCCCCCAAGAACTTCCCTAACGACAGTTAGTTGGAGTGTTTGGTTTCGAACTCGAAAAGTCAGAGCCGAATTTCGGCGGCTAACCTCATTTCAACACAAATGTCAGAGCACACGCCTCTCGGTTATCATTTCAATTTCCCGCCTCTTCGTACGCTTCCATTTATTGTGATTTAAAATCTTGTCGTCTTTTCGAACACGCATTTTCGGACGCTTAAGAGTTTTTCGACCACCTTCCGACTCTCCTCTGCAACTCCCATCCTTCATTATTCTCTCCGTCTTGTAAGTTTTTCTTCCTCTCTGCTTCCTCTTTGCTTTGAGTCCTTTTTCCTGGTTTGCCTTTAGTTTAGTACACTCCTATAGGTTGACCAAAATGGCAAAGCATCTAAAAGACCTTCTCTCCGCGGATAGAATCTCTGGCTTTCGACGCCATTTTTCTATCCCTGAAGATGTCCGTTTGTTGCTTGTGACAGACGGCATTCTCGATATAGAGAGGGTTGATGAAAGCACAATTGTCTTTCCTCTCTTGTCGATTGCAGAGGGCGGAATCCGTTTCCTGCTTCATCCATTCCTTAGGGTTGCCCTTCGCCATTGGGGCCTAATCCCATCCCAACCCAATGTCAAATTTTTTAGAATCATAATGGGGATAGTAGAGCTAAACCATCGCCTTAAGATCAACCTCGGCATACCTGTTATTCGGCACTGTTACGCCTTGGCCAAGTCTTCTGGTCGGCATGGACGCTACTTCCTTAGGGCCAAGGACATTGACCATCAACTAGTGACTATGTTTTCCAGCTCTAGGAAGCGAGTCGATGATGTTATGGTCGTTGTCCAAGGTAACTGGGAATTCGGTGAAGGCGAGGATCGCCTTGATCCTATTCCTAGACGGAGGAGCGAACCAGGTGGCCGTATAGTTTTTTGCATCTATTTTTCTTATATTTGTGAAGCTTTATTTTTTAGATCTTATGGTTCGGTTTGTGCAGGGAACGATTTGAAGAAGGTCTTGACCTTGCCCGATGACACCGTTCTTTCAGAGATCAAAGTCGCGTTGAAATACTTCGACCGTCCAAGCCTTCAGAAACAAGAGAGAGCGACCCATATTCTTCTTCGATACGAGCCGACGTACACGACTTTCTCGGCAGCAGAAAACATCCCGATCCCGAGAGGTGAAGAGTCTCTCACAGCTCTTATTTTAACCAACTTCAGAAACTTGTGCCAAATCAGTTTCGAAGGATCCGACTCGGAGCATGTGGAAGTCATTGAGGTCGCCGAAGAATCAAGCCAGTCTGAGGCTGAAGTGGATGAGGCTTTACGGGTAGCCTTTAAGGAAGCCGGCCTCAGTTCAACCAACCCTCCGTCTATCTCGGGTCATAGGGAAGTTTGCGATGACGTCTTTTTTGGACTAGAAGACCTTCCCGGTGCGTACCCTGAAGATATGGCCGGGTTGTCACTCACACAACTTGCCAAAAAGGCAAACGCCGAACGAATGGCTGCGCGGCGAAAGGCAGAGGCCATTCGATCCGAAGTTCCACCTGTCGCCGACGTCGAGCCCCTCCTGCCTCTTACTGAGACGGTTCAAACACGAGATGCCGAGTTAGAGCCGATCGTGCCGGAAAATCATGAGGCTGAACGCAGGGCAGAAAAACGTCTTGTCGAGGTTGAGACCGGCTCTGGAAAAGTCCCTTTCAACAAACGGCCGCGTTTGGAGGAATCGGATACGGTTGTGCCTTTTATGGTTCAACCAAAAATAAAAAATATGCCGATCTCCTCTGACGCGTCGGCTATCAAAGATCCAGCCGTGGCGCTGAGCATGGCTTCATCGGTTTCATTGCCGTCTGACAAGGCGACTTTTCGCTCAGAGCCAGACCTTTTGGCAATAGCGTTAGCCACTCAATTGGCTCTTCTAGTGAATACCTTGATCTTGCCTTTCCCCTTTTATGCATATATTTTGGTTTTAATCTCCTTGTAACACGTCCGCAGGGGACCTCGCTACAGTTCGGACTCAATTTGTGTCACGGTTCTTAATCTTGAACCAAAGAGTCCAAATTCGGCAAATCATTTTGAGAAACAGATTTTTTGAAAAGAAGTGCCAAACATGGATTGCTTTGCCAGATACAGAGTCGCCACCTAAATATTTTAAAATGGGGGAATTTAGGAAACCCTGACTCGGTGCCGAAGGCCACATGTCCGTCATCACCGGAGTTATCTCGGCTCGGGAGCTTGGGTACGATCGGGGAAGGTCAGCTATGAGCACCCCCTTTCGCCCGGTCCGAAGACCGGCCTCTACTAACCGTGATATCTGATTTTGAAAACGTTATGTGTTCTTATTCCGGTTATTAGCCTAGAATTACTATGTTATGCGCACAGCAAACAAGTATAGACTAGATTGCCTAATTTGGAAACAAGCATTGCATATCCGTTTGTTTTGAAAAGTGCTTTGGAATTTGCTACTCACAAGTAGGCTAAAATACGGATTTCAATGAGTTTTTCCAACTCAAACAATCTAACCTTCACCCACAGGTATTCAAACAATTTATCACATAAGCATTTAGCCGCATGGCAAGCATACTGTCATGGCAACACTCACACGCATGCGGGATGCTAAAGTATAAATACTTACATCGTACTCCGTGCCAAAACAATAAACTAGTTAGCAAACATGCATGTCCTAGTTCATGTTAAGAATGGCATCGCATGCAAAAATGCAATCTAGACAGGCTCGGCTAACCTAAACATGGCATGTGAAATGCGATCAACTATTACATATTCAATTTTTGAATTGAAGTACAAATGCAGTTAGCGTGATGTACCGAGCCTAATGCATGCAATACAAATGCATGAATGCACGCATGCATAGCATAAGGTATGCTAATTTTAAAAATGCCCTACTCTACCATCATAAGCAGGTAAATAAAAGGGAAGAAAGACGTGAGGTTGGAAGACATACACACACTCACGCACACTTATTACATAATTGCCCTCGCTCGGAGGGACCAAATAAATATTACAGTCCGAATAATAAGCAAATAAATTATTACAGAATTTCTAATTAATTAATAGAAAGAATGCAAAAGAAAAAAGAGGATGGCCGCAGCCTCTGCCTCGGGATGCGCGAATGATGCGTGCTCGAAACCCGACTCGCCTGGAAAACCCGTACCATACCTCTGCCACCTCTGTTTATACTGCCCTGTCTCTCTGAAAAATGCCAAAGCCCTAGAACAGGTTCCTTGCATGCTGCAGAGTACCACCGGCTGGGGGAAATTCCCACCAGCAATGCAGAATTTCCATCGGCTGTTTTTGGATTTACCGGCCACTCAAAGATTGCCGGTCGGCACTGAATTCTGCCGGTCGGCAGAAGCTTCCTGCAGAAGACAGTTTTGACAGCAACAGAGAACATACAGTATACGGCATGGGATTTTCAGGCACATGTGAGCACGGTCATGCTTCCCATCATGCTTTGAACTCAGGGAAGCATGGCCCTCGATCCCCGAGCCATCAATGGTGCATGATAGCCCAAGGGATCAAGTTTGCCACTTGATGTAAAGATGCATGCAACCATACAAATGAGGACCAAGATCCTATCATGCCGAAGTCAAGGGTCCCGGTGACCGAGAATCAAGGGACATTACATCACTTGTAGTATGAATGTTCCTTGATCCCCACACTTGGTTTGACACCCCAAACCAAGTAATGCAATGCATGTGATGCAAACATGGTTCAAAATGCAACAATGAGATGGAAATGCAAGGCATGCCAAATGTTACGCAACTAATATGGCAAGTATGCAATGCTAGGCATGCAAGATGTAAATGTAATGCAAACATGGACCATTTGAGCAATGGGATCAACATATTACAAGGCTTAATGAAGCAATCATGCAATGGACATGAGACAAGCATGCAAGAGGGCTTTGAACCATAAAGGGGCAGACCTTGATCCACCCCAAAACAGTGGCCAAAAGTGCCTAGCAAGGTGGACAAAACTCATGCCAACAAGCAAACCAATGGTCCTAAAGTTGAGGCACAAAAGGAGGGCTTTTCACTTCCACCAACAAGACCCCTCATGGCATGATTAAGACAAGTAAAAACAAAAATTTTACATGCAAAAATGGACTCCAAAACCTCCTAATATGACAGCTTTAATGGCTCCAATAGGATGCATGCACCAAGGCTCATATCTAGGCATAAAAGGCACACTCTCAAGGCATGAAAGAGGTCGCACATGCACACATAGAAACATGATTTTTGGACTGAAATATGGTCCTAAATGATGCCAAATCAAGAGGATGATCATAGCTACACATGTTAGAGGTCAAAATGCTCAAAGCTTACAAGCCAAAACACAAGGAGATGACATCAAACAAGGCAAGCATGGCTGGGATGGATGGCCAACAGACCTAAACATGGTAAATAGTGCCAACACCTTCATGGAACTAAGCCAACACATGCAAGAATCATGGCCTAATCATGAGATACATTTCTAGGCCAAATAGGGGGATGCAAAGCAAGTATATTAAGCATGCAAAAGGCCACAAATCTGACTAAAAACAGAGATTGCAAATGACCTAAGAACACCCAAAAACCTCTGAAAAAGGGCTAAAAACCAATCAAGCATGCATGTTACTCTTTAAGCCAAAATGCAAGGAAATAAAACAATGAAGGGAGAGGGGTGTCCCTCCCCTATGCAAGACTTCAAACCACCTTCCTTGCCACTGAAAATACACTGGTTTTCAGTGGTGAGGAGATCAAAACACTTAAGCTAATGAGGCCTTACCAAGGAGGCAACAAAAAGGCCAAATGAGGCCTAAGAGGGTGAGTTCGAACTCAAACCACCAAAGACCCTTAATGAAAGTTCTAAAGCATGAAAATACAAGCCTTTTTTATGTTATGCACAAGAACTAAATCAGCAAGAAAGACAGGTAAAAGACTAGTGCAAGTTGGGGGAAACTAAAGCAAGATGCTCACCCTTGAAGCACACCTCAAGAACAGCCAATGCAGCCCTCTTCCTTTGATCAAAAACAGCCCCAAAACTCAAGAATCAACCCTCAAAGTCCCTCAATCTCGGAGCAAGGTGTAATAGTGTGTGTATTAGTGCAAAAGTAAGGTAAAATCACACTTTTAGGCTAAGAAACACACACAAAGGAAGAGAGAGAGGGAAATATAGAGAGAGGGTGTATCTATATGTGTAAGCTCTGGTTTTGCCTCCAAAGTTTCTAACCTAGAGCAAGGAGAAGGCCTCTCCTCTTATAGAAGTCCCTCTTGCAAAGCTTACACAACAAGCTTGCTTAGAGGGACATCCCTCCATACACGTGTATGGAGGGAGGCAGAGTTGGTGCCAGCTATCACAGCTGGCACAAAATATCTACATAAAGTAGATGAACAGTGGTCGGCTGCCCAAAAATGTCATTTTGACAAAATTTAGTGCCGACCGGCAACAAACAGTGTCGACTGGCAATAAAAAGTGCCGATGGCATCAAAAACCAGCCGGTGACTTTTAGCCACTGCCGGTGGTGTGTGGGGATGCCTCACAAGGCATTCCCTGCCCTTCCAAGGCAAAACACAAGTGTTTGGTGCAAAACCAGACACTAAACGGTCGAATTCGGAGATCCTGAGGCAAGCCGCGTAGCTGAACCTCCGGGAACTCCAAATGAACACAAACATGGGTGATCACCTGGCGTTCAAACGGTGACGTCCAAGTCTTGAGGATGGTCAAAATGGGGTGTCTACACTCCTGTTTTTCAGACAGTCGGAAGGATAGCCGAGATAGGCCGCCGCCAGCACGACGCCATCAAACAAATTGGCCGTTTACAATCTGAAGTTGAGGGCCAAAGGAGCAGAGCCGAGTTCGAAGCGACGAGGGCGAAAATAGAAGCTGCGAGGGCCAAGGCCGAGATGGAGAGGGCCCGAAATGCAGACCAGCTCAGATTGGGTGCCAATCAGAGGGCAACTGCGAGCAAAGCTGTGCTGAAGTTAGCCCAAAAGACGATCGCCAGACTTGAGGCAGACTTAGCAGAATCAAAGGCGGCAAAAGAAGTAGCCGACTCTGAGGCTAAGAAGGCGTATGAGGCTGGGCAAAGCGCTGCCCTTGCCAATTACGTGGAAGAAGTCCCCAAATTCGAGAATCGGGGATTCAAACACGGTTGGCTCAAAGCCCTTGCTGCTGCTAATGTGACATTGGCTATGCCGATTCCATATCAGTAAGTGGATGTTGAGCCACTAGAGTCTGACTCCGAAGATTGATGAGGGCGATAGTAATTTTTGTTTTAGGATTTTGAATGTAATGTTACAGCTTTTTGTCTAGTAGTTTTCACATGTAAAATGGCTACAGTTTGTGCCTAATTTTACTAATGAAAATTTCCCTTGTACTTCGCTGTTACTTGTGCTTAATGTTTCTATTGATGCATGGTATTGCTTTTTGCTTCTTTGGATGAAGCATTCGTGTATACGTGACGATTAGATAATTAGGCAACTTAATAATTTACCATCGTAGAGTTGCCGATCAGATCAGTAGATCTGCCCTTGCCCTAACCAATTTATGAACTCTAAAAAGCCGAATATAATTAGTTCATGGAGTGGCTGCGGCACAAATTGAGCGGCACAAATTGATCGGCACAACGCCCAGGCGACTAATTGACCATTGTAGAGTAGCCGATTAGATTGGTGAATCTGCCCTTGCCCCAGCCAATTTATAAACTCCAAAAAGTCAAATATAATTAGTTCATTGAGTGGCTGTGGCACAAATTGATCGGCACAACGCCCAGGCGACTAATTTACCATTGTAGAGTAGCCGATCAGATCAGTAAATCTGCCCTTGCCTCAGTCAATTTATGAACTCCAAAAAGCCAAATATAATTAGTTCATGGAGTGGCTGTGGCACAAATTGATCAGCCCAATGCCCAGGCGACTGACCATCGTAGTGTAGCCGATTAGATTGGTGAATCTGCCCTTGCCGTAGCCAATTTATGAACTCCAAAAAGCCGAATATAATTAGTTCATGGAGTGGCTGTGGCACAAATTGATCGGCACAATGCCCAGGCGACTGACCATCGTAGAGTAGCTGATTAGATTGGTGAATCTGCCCTTGCCCCAGCCAATTTATGAACTCCAAAAAGCCTAATATAATTAGTTCATGGAGTGGCTGCGGCACAAATTGATCGGTACAATGCCCAAGCGACTGACCATCGTAGAGTAGCCAATTAGATTGGTGAATCTGCCCTTGCCCCAGCCAATTTATGAACTCCAAGAGCCGAATAATCCAACCGGCATCTGGCTTTTGGAGTTTAGCATTAAAGACGTCGCCTCGGGGGCATTGCATATATTAGAAATAAATGGGGTGCGTTCGCGCCAATGATTCCACTTATTCTTGTTCAGACTCGATTTAAACTAGCTTTAGATAACTGTGAATGTTAAATAGACTGTTCTTCAACAGCAGAGGAGAAGGACGAACATTGGTTGAGCTAGACACTGCAATGAATCGCAGCAGCGAGCCTACACGCATAGGAGGAAATACGTCCAGGGAATGGGAAAAACGCTAACCCCCAAGTCGTCGAAGTAGATCTCCTCGAAAAGAAAAACAACAAAAGGGGAGCTCCCCATGACCGCAACCGAGAAACGAGCCCAACGCGACGCCGCGACCATTGAGTTTTGCGGTTTTCGCGGGGAATAAACCGATGACAGAGGCAGACTCCATCATTAACGATCCAGGTGTAGCAGTCGAGTTCGCTCGACAGATCTTTCCACCGGAAGTCCAGCAGTCAATGGTTGGTCGACAAGATTTCGAAGTATTTCGAGAAGGCATCCATGGGGTGGTGAGAGGGTTGTTTACCGCTTATGAAGTCGGCATGCACCTACGCACCGCACGATGAGAAATAGAGAAGAATGACGAACGAATTCACAGTTTGGAGGCTCGCGCGGAGAAAGCCGAGCGCGAACTTAACGAGCTTAGGAAGGCTCAAACCACCGAGCCACATGCGGTGGGTCAATCTAATCCGGTCGTGGAGGAGAGGGTGACCCAACGGCTGTTAAGTCACGCGATCACCGACCGAGATACGGCAAGTATGTTTGCCGTAGAAAATGCGAGGACCATGGGTTATGAAAAAGGCTTCCACGATGGCCGGAAGGTTAGGATCAACAAAACCAAAGAGAAACTTGCAGAGGAGGTCTGCTGATGCGAGAACCGGGGCTTTAGGCACAGGTGGATTAAGGCTCTCCAAGCCTCAGAGGCACTTCAAGGGGCAGGAGTTGAATCAGCGTTCGCCATTATATCATCGTCATGACTTTCCTTTCAATGCTTTCAAAATTGAGAAGAGCGATGATGAGGGCGATGCCGAGTAGAACTAAACATATATTGTAAACGTTCCAACTGAACGAATTCCTTGTAGACGTTCCAACATATATTGTATCTATTGGATAGTTCAATAAAATGTTTTATTTTAAACGTTTGTGTTTGATTTCAATGTTTACATGCCTAATTAGGCATCTCGTTTCAAATGTTTGCATATTTTAATTCGTCATGCGGTTTGCAAATCTTAAACTTAATCAAGTATTTCATTTTGAATGTTCGTATGTTTTAACATGTATACGGTTTTCACCGAATCAACTTAACGAAGCATTTCAACTGAACTTAATCAGGCATTTCGCCGACTCAACTTTCGTGTACAGCTTAATTTGTTTTCTGCACGGCTCTAGCTCCTAATTTGGCCAACAATTGCCTGTAAATGAGTTTTTGAAACTAGAGTCTTATTCGGCCAAAGGTGTCATGCGCCGATGGGGCTCCGAATCCGGAGACTTTATCGGCCCAATCGCGATATCCACGAAGGGCGCTCTGAATCTGGAGGATTTATCAGCCCAAAGGCATCGTGCGCTGATGGGGCTCCGAATCCGGAGACTTTATCGGCCCAAAGGCGTCATGCGCCGATGGGGCTCCGAATCCGGAGACTATTTGGCCAATCGCGATATCCACGAAGGGTGCTCCGAATCCGGAGGGTTTATCGGCCCAAAGGCATCCTGCGCCAATGGGGCTCCGAATCCGAAGACTTTATTTGGTCAATCATGATATCCACGAAGGCCGCTCCGAATCCGGAGGCTTTATCGACCCAAAGGCGTCGTGCGCCCATGGGGCTCCGAATCTGGAGGCTTTATTGGCCCAAAGGCGTCATGCGCTGATGGGGCTCCGAATCCGGAGGCTTTATTGGCCCAAAGGAGTCATGCGCTGATGGGGCTCCGAATCCGGAAACTATTTGGCCAATTGCGATATCCACGAAGGGCGCTCCGAATCTGGAGGCTTTATCGGCCCAAAGGCGTCCTACGCCGATGGGGCTCCGAATTCAGAGACTTTATTTGGTCAATCATGCTATCCACGAAGGGCGCTCCGAATCCAGAGGCTTTATCGGCCCAAAGGCGTCATGCGCCGATGGGGCTCCGAATCCGGAGACTTTATTTGGCCAATCGTGATATCCATGAAGGGCGCTCCGAATCCGGAGGCTTTATCGGCCCAAAGGCGTCCTGCGCTGATGGGGCTCCAAATCCGGAGACTTTATTTGGCCAATCGTGATATCCACGAAGGGCGCTCCGAATCCAGAGGCTTTATCAGCCCAAAGGCGTCGTGCGCCCATGGGGCTCCGAATCTGGAGACTTTATCGGCCCAAAGGCGTCATGTGCCGATGAGGCTCCGAAGGGGGAGAATGTAATAACCCGACCCTCGTACATGTTTTCTTGTATACTTTCGGTCCCCTATTCTGTGCATTTATATGCTTATTGTGAAATTTCGTGTGAAATGAAGCTTGCTTGAGTGAATCCTATGATTATAGATACATATCTGTCTAATAAGGGAAATATCTGTTACAATTATAATGTTTGGATCAAAAATTGGAAGCCTTAGAAGCTTAATTATCTGAAATTGACTTTATATATGTGATCAGCATAATTTTTAAGTCATAATAAGCATTTTTGTAAAAATTTGATTAGGAATGATTAAACTGATTAAATTTTGTCTTTATTCAACTTTTACATATATGTATAGCTATAAGTGTCTCTTTGAACTTGGGACTTAGAAGCTTTCTCATCAAAATATCTCCTGAGAAAAAAGAGTAAAGGGAATAGGAGCTAAGAGGGAAGATCTACAAAGAAGAGGATTGAGAAATTGAGAAGGTTTAGAGGAATTTAAGCTCAAGGACACACTCCGGGAGGAACCATCGCTCCGCCACAGCACTGTGAATAATAGTACTGTAGCTGTACATTTCTTATCGTTAATAATTATTATTATCAACGCTCTGTTATTCACAAGATTGATTACGTTAACATTTACAAATGAATGGAAAATCTGTATACATTTGTACAACTCTGGACTAGTCTGCTCTGATGATATCTGGGCCTATGGCCAATCTATGGAATCTGTTAGGCCTATGGCCAATCTGTGAAATCTGTTAGGCCTAGGGTCGTTCTGTATATCTCTAGGCTTGAAGCCGTTCTGAATAAAATCTGGGCCTGAGGCTGTTCTGAAAATATTTACTGAATATGCTCTCTGCACGTATATACGTTATAATTCAAGTTTATTTAACGCTTTGTTTAAGTATTATTATTCACTGAGCTTCGCTGACTCTGTGTTATATCTGTTCTGTAGGTGCTCAGTCTGGAGGTCAGTCCTAGTCCCACCTGGATCACTTGTCTTTTGCTGTTACACTATAACCAAACCCTTAGACGAAGCTCATTCATTTTTGTGGAGTCCTTGTAGAGCTTTTGGCTCGATGCACTTACCCTTTGTTTAGTGTTGTAAAGCATAATTAACTTCTCTTAACTCAATCTTGTTCCATCCCCAGGCTCGGGGATGGGCCTGTATATTTGTATATATATATATATATATAACTACATGTGTGTTGTTATGCGACAAATTACCTGATATGACGTGTTTGATCCTGGCATGTTAGTATTAGCTCAATGGATGTTGACTTGTGTTGTTAAATGCTTCCATTCAGGCCCCCTATGTTATACATATTGAAGTTGACGTCCGTTTCTGAAGTGATCATGCCCAAACTTTTAGGGGCGGGTTTGGGCTATGACAGAGATTATTTGGCCAATCACGATATCCACAAAGGGCGCTCCGAATCCGGAGGCTTTATCAGCCCAAAGGCGTCCTGCGCCGATGGGGCTCTGAATCCGGAGACTTTATTTGGCCAATCGTGATATCCACGAAGGGCGCTTCGAATCCAGAGGCTTTATCGTCCCAAAGGCGTCATGCATCAATGGGGCTCCGAATTCGGAGACTTTATTTGGCCAATCGTGATATCCACGAAGGGTGCTCCGAATCCGAAGGCTTTATCGGCCCAAAGGTTTCATGCGCCAATGGGACTTTATCGGAACACTTTGCAACTGGATTTCACAGTACGTAAACAGGAATCTTTGTATTACAAAAGTGGACTGTGTACATGGTGAACCATTCAAAACTAGTATCATTCCCCACAGGTCTGGTTTAATGATAGAATTTTCGCAAGTGCGTTGAATTCCAAGGATGTGGCGAACTCCTTCCGGACATGTCTTTGAGCAGATATGCCCCTACTCCCGCGATCGAATCGACCTGATAGGGGCCGTCCCAGTTAGGACCCAATTTTCCCTCAGTCAGTTTCCTGGCAGCTGGAAGTACTTTCTTCAGGACCAACTTTCCTGGTGTGTAGCGGCGCAGCTGAACACGTTGATTGTACGACTTAGCGAGCTATTGCTGGTATCGTGCCATGGATGCAAGGGCACAGTCTCTTCGTTCTTCGATCAGAATTAAATCCAAAGCCAGCATCATGTCGTTTCGGCCCATATCAAAAACTTGCGATTTCAGGGTTGGGTGGCCGATCTCTAGGGGTATGATCGCATGGGTTCCAAAGCACAAAGCAAACGGCGTTTCTCCAGTGGATCGCCTCAGCGTAGTTCGATGAGCCCACAATACACTCGGCAATTCTTCAACCCATTTGCCTTTAGCTTTCTCCAGCCTCTTCTTGATGCCATCCAAGATGGATTTGTTAGAGGCTTCGGCTTGACCATTGCTTTGGGAGTAAGCCGGCATGGAAAAGTAAGGCCGGATACCATACTTGCTGCACAGCTCTCGGTAGAGCCACAATCAAACTGGGTGCCGTTGTCTGAGATAAGAGCTCTTGGAATGCCGAATCGTGTTATGATATTTTTCCATACAAAGCGCTTAATATCAGTATCTCGAATGTGCGTTAATGCCTTCGCTTCGACCCATTTTGTGAAGTAATCTGTCACGACGATCAAGTATCGCTTGTTCCCTGGGGCCCTTGGCAATGGTCCTACGATATCAAGTCCCCAACATAAATTCTCCAACTCGGCTTAGGTCGAATTTCACCAGACGTGAAGTCGGCAAGTCCCCCAGTGAATTCGGCCACAAAGTCGGCAAGCACCTGTCCCTTGATGGAGGTTCTAGACAGAAACTGAATATCGTACTGGCCGAGTTCAAGAGCCCACTTTGAAACGCACCCTAATGCTTCTGCACTACGGAGTACCAACCAGAGGGGGTGGTCCGTTAGTACCCCGATGGTATGCCCCTGAAAGTAATGCATCAGCTTTCTCCCTGCCATGACAAGGGCCAGAATGAGTTTTTCCAACGGAAGGTAGTGTGTTTCGGCGTCAACCATTGCCTTGCTCACGTAATACACTGGCCGCTGCTCCCCCAGCTCTTCCTTTATCAATACGGCGCTGACGGCCCGGTCGGAAACTGCCAAATACAAAATGAGCGGGTCACCTGCCGAAGGCGTTGTCAAGAGTGGAACTGATCGAAGATAGGTCTTGAGGCCGTTGAAAGCGGCTTCGCACTCGGCGGACCATTCAAAAGCCTTGCCCTGCCGTAGTGTATGAAAGAATTGTCGGCAGCGGTCCATAGAACGACTGATGAACTTGTTGAGTGCGGCAACCATCCCCATTAACTTCTGAACCTCCTTGACCGATTGGGGGGAGCCGAGTTCCAGGATTGCTGTGATTTGCCTTGGGTTGGCTTCTATTCCTCGATGGTTGACAATGTAACCCAAGAATTTGCTAGAGCCGATCCCAAATGCACATTTGGAAGTGTTCAGCTTCATTCCATATTTGCGTAGAATGCCGAATATTTCTTCCAGATTGGCTATATGATTCTGCTCTTCATTGGACTTGACCACCATATCGTCAATGTACACTTCCATAGTGTGGCCGAGTTGCTCCTTGAACATGGTGGTGACTAATCTCTGGTAAGTTGCCCCTGCATTCTTTAGCCCAAAAGGCATAACCTTATAGCAATAGGTTCCTCTTGGGGTGAGGAATGCAGTCTTGTCTTGGTTCTCCGGATACATGGCAATTTGATGGTAGCCCCTGTAGGCATCGAGGAAGCTCATACGTTGATGACGTGCCGTGACATCTACAAGTTGGTCTATCCTGGGGAGAGGAAAACAATCTATGGGGCAGGCTTTGTTTAGATCCATGAAATCAACGCAGACTCGCCAAGTCTCATTTTTCGTCTTCACAACCACAGTATTAGAGAGCCATGTTGGGTAGGTCACTTCTCTAATTGCCCCGGCATCAAGCAACCAATCAACCTCTTCAACAACAGCGGCAGTGTGCTCTGCGGCTGATCACCGACTTTTCTGAATGATCGGCTTGCATTTAGGATCAACATTTAGACAGTGTGTGGACGCGCCCTCGGGCTTTATGCTTTTCCACAGTTCGGACTCAATATGTCACGGTTCTGAATCTAATCTCACAATGTGCGATGTGAGATTGATAAATCACCAAAGAATCCAAATCTGACAAATCATTTTGGAAAACTGATTTTTAAGAAAGAAGTGCCAAACATGGACTGCTTTGCCAGATACAGAATCGCCACCTAAATATTTTATTTTGGGAGAATTTAGGAAACCCTGACTCGTGCCTAAGGCCACGTGTCTGTCATCACCAAAGTTGCCTCGGCTCGGGAACTTGGGTACGATTGGAGAAGGTCATCTATGAGCACCCCCGCTCGCCCGATCCAAAGATCGGCCTATACTAAGCATGATATCTAGTTTTGAAAACATATGTGTTCTTATTCCGGTTAATTAGCTAGAATTACTATGTGATGTGCACAACACACAAGTATAGACTAGATCGCCTAATTTGGAACAAAGTATCGCATATCCGTTTTGTTTTGAAAATGGATTGAAGTTTGTACTCGTAAGTAGGCTAAAACACAGGTTTCGACGAATTATTCCAATTCAAGCAACCCAACCTTCACCCACAGGCATTCAGGCAGTTTATATCAACTAAGCAGTTAGCCTCATAGCAAGCATGCTGTCATGTTTAACACTTACACACATGCAAGATGCTAAAGCATAAACACTCACAATGTACTCTGAGCCAAAACAAGAACATGTTAGTAATCAAATGTATGATCCAAGTCCATGTTAAGATGGCTAATGTATCGCATACAAAATGTAACTAGAATAGGCTCGGCTAATCTAAGGATGGCATGTGAAATGCAACAACTCGATACACGTATTCAAGGTGGAATTGAAATACTATGCAGTTAGTATGATGTGCCGAGCCCGGTGCATGCAATACAAATGAATGAATACGAACATGCATAGCATAAGGTATGCTAAATAAAATATGTCCTAAAATTAACCATCATAAGTGGTTAAATAAAAGGGAGAAAAAAGTGGGGGTTGGAAGACATGCATCACACACACGCACACTTATTACACTATTGCGCCCTCTTGAGGGAGGGACCGAATAAATAATACAAATCAACTAACTAATCAACTAACAAGCTAATTAATTAATTACACAACCAAATCGAAATAAATAACCAGTCTAAGTTATTAAAACGCTGAAATGGCCTCGAGGCGAGGGATGCATGCATGCTTGTACGGCTTCGCTCGGAAACCCATCGCCATACTCATGCTGCCTCTGTTTACCCTGATCTGTACTTCTGAAAACTTCACAAGTCCCAAGGAAGCTTCAAAATCACTCCATGAGCACTGTGGGATGTCACCGACCAAGAGATGAGGCCACCGGCCATGGGGAACTGGTCATCGACCATTTGTGGTAATATCGACTAAAAATTAATGGCCGGCCGACATTGAAGATGGTCGACCGACCATCACTTCCTGCAGAATCCTGTTTTGCAACAGCAGAGGACAGACAGAACATGGCGATGTATTTTCAAAGCAATTTATGCACCACCACACTCTTTATCATGTTTGAGACTCAAAGGAGTATAGTTCTTGACCCTCGGGCCATCAATCACGCATTTCAATGCATGATGGCCCAAAGTGCCAAGTGTGCATTTCAATATGGAATGAAATGCATATAACACGTAAAGGGCCCCAACCCCTGTCATGGTTTGTCAAGGGGCAAGGAATGCATGCTTAATGTTGTGCAACCTAGGCATGCAAGCAAGCTAATATAACATGAGTATACAAGCAACAATGTTACACAAGGCAATTAGCATATGACAATATGCAAAGACAAGCATGCAAACAAGCATGTGACTTCACTCAATCATGTAACAACATGTGAGGCAAACATGTAACAACATGTTAAGCACGTAAAACCAAAAGAATGCATGCCAAATGCACTACCGCTTAAGCATGCAACTACATATTAATAGGCCAAGTATGCGACAACATGCAAGACAAGCATGTAACAACATGCGGGAATGGTCTTAAACCAAAATGGGCAGCTCTCAAATAAGCCCAAATCAGTGGCCAAAATGCTAGGGGATAAGGGACAAAACCACATACAAACAATGCATGCTAATGGCCCATCACTTTAAGCACAAAAGGGGCAACCTTTAAGCACACTTAAAAGGAATGAAAAGCATGCAAATGTGACAACATTACATGCTCTGAAATGAAGTTAGGAGTGATGCCAAATCACATAAACAAGTCAAGCATGGCATGCTCAAGGCTAAAGCCTAAGACTAGTCAAGGGACTTGAACCAAAACTACACAAAACAAAGAGCATATGGCAAGCATGACCCAAAACAGTCCTAAATCATGCTAAAGTGAACCTAAAACATGCAGTGACCAAAGCCAAAACAAGCTAAAACAAAGGGGCAAAATCATGAGGCATGCAAGGCCATCAAAGAGGTGTTACACTACACCTAATACAACCAAACATGGCATGATTTAAGCAACCCAAAACAGAGTTATGACATGCCGAAATGAGCCCAAAAACCCACTTAGATGGCATCCCGATGACCTAAGCATGATGGCATACACAATGACACATTCATGAGGCATAAAACACAAACCCTTTAAGACAAGAAAGGAGTGATAAGTGCAAGTATTCAAGCATGAAATATGGACTGAAATAACATTCTAAGTGATGCCAAACCACTGAAATGATCCACATAGAGCATGCTAGCAACTTGGACACTCAACGCTAACAAGATAGGTTGCATGGTAGCTATACAAAACAATGCAAGCATGACCAAGAAGACCAAAATCAGAGCTCAAGAATGCTACAACAAGCCTAAAAGCTTCATGGAGTTGGGCCAAAACATGTAAGCATAGTAGTCTAAATGCTAGGTACATATTAAGGCAAATTATGGGTCTACAAGACAAGTATACAAAGCAAGCATGGCATGTCTAAACCAAGTTAAAACAGTGCTACATCATGGCAAAACAAAGCCTAACATACACTAAAATGAAGCCAAAACAAGCTAAGTGTGCAAGCCCCTTACATAAGCCATTTATGCAAGCATTAAAGACAACAAGGAGAGGGAATGACCCTCTCCTATTTAGGACCTCAAAACCACCTCTCCACCACTAAAAATCCTCTGGATTTCAGTGGTAGAGAGGTCATGCAAAGACCAAAACAATGGCCAAAAGGTATGGCCTAAAGCAAGGCCTAAAAAGGCCTTGGAGGGGGGAGACAACCCCAAACCTCAAAGTGACCTTAAACAAAGTTCTAAAGCACACAAAATTAGAACTTTTATCAATTATAGTCAAAGCTTAAAACAATAAGCAAGAATGGCTAAAAGCCTAAGCAAGAATGGCTAAAAGCCTAAGCAAGAATGGGGAATAAAGAGGATAGTTTCTCACCCTTGAAGAACTTCCTCAAGAATACCACTCCAGCAGGTTTTCTGAGTTTAAAGCAACCCAAGAACACCAAAATCAACCTCCAAGGACCTCAGCTCCAAGAGGATGGTGTTCTAGTGTGTGTTTGTGTACAATAGTAAGACAAAAACACACTTTTGAGTACAAAACAAAACTAAACAAGGAGTTATAGATACAATACTATATCTAACCTCCTAACCCTAATTCTCTGAACCTTGGAGGAGGGAGGAGGAGCTCCCTCTTTATAGAGGCTCAAATCCTCAAGCTTCCAAGAAAAGCTAAACAAGAGGCAAATCCCTCCACACACGTGTATGGAGGGGGTGTAATGTGGATGCCAGCTGTGACAGCTGGTATAAAATATCTGCCAAAAGCAGATGGAAAGGGGTCGGCTGGAAAATATGGCCGATTGACCAACAAAAATGGCCGACCGACCAAAAACATTGCCGACCGATCAAAATATTTGACCGATAACAAGAAAACAGGGCCGGTGGCCTCAAGCCAAGGCCGGTAAGGTGTGGGAATGCCCTCAGAAACAAAAACAAAAGTGTTTGGTACACAACCAAGCACAAAACAAACAAGTCGAGAGGTCTTGAGGCAAGGCGCGCGACCGAAGCCTCCGAGAACTCAAGACGAACACGAACATGGATGATCATCGAGTGTTCAAACGATGACGTCCAAGTCTTGAGGACGGTCAAAAATGGGGTGTCTACACGGTGCTGCGAAATAGATGGATCTACATTGGGCATCTCATATGGAGTCCACGCAAATACATCAAGGTTGCCGAGAATGAAGGAAATTAGCTGCTGTCTGTCGGCTTGATTTAGGAAAGCGCCGACCATAAAGAACCTATCTGGGTTTCTGTTGATTTCAACTCGATCTAGGACTTCTCCTTTGGCATTTTTTCAGCAAGGAGATAGCATGCTTGTGCTGATTTCTGGGAGCCATGGATTTGCTCGATGTCGCATTCTGTCGGGAAGCGTAGCAGCTGATGATAGGTGCTTGGCACGGCCTGCATAGTATGCAACCAGGATCGCCCCACGATGAGATTATACGGCGATGGCAGCTTGACGACCAAGAACTCTGCATCCACTATTCGGGAGCCCGCTCGAACGGGTAGTGTAATTTTCCTCAACGGGTATTTTGGATTGGCGTTCAAGCCGAATAGTGGATAAGGGGCCGGAGAAAGGTCAGATTCAAAGAAGCCGAGTTTGATGAATGTCTTGTAATACATAACTTCCGATGTGCTCCCTAGGTCAATGAGTAGGCGCTCAACGGTGAATCAGTTTACGTGCAACTCAATCACCAAGGGATCGATGTGGGGAAGTGTCACTCCAGCCAAATCTGAGTCGTCAAAAGCAATGCTTGCAACTTCGTAGGGCCGTTTAGCCGGGGTGAGTTGATTTTGAGGGTCGGGACTCGATTGAATCGTATGCACCGCGGATGACATTGGCAAGCTGTATATCATGTGGATCATGCTAAGCAGAGGTGAATCCTGTCTTAAGGCTATTGTTTTGGTTGGGTTGCCTTTTCGGACGTACTATTGTAGCCGACCATCTTGTACCAATTTCTCCAGATGATCCTTCAATGCATAGCAACTCTCAGTATCATGGCCATGATCCTTGTGATACTCGCACCACCTATCCCGTCTTCACGTGTTGAGAGATCCCACCATTTTCGACGGCCATTTGAAGAACGGAAGGTGTTGGATTTTGGACATAACCGCACTGATTGGCTCTGTCAACTCCGTATATTTCTTGTCGGCGCGCCTTGTGCGTCTGCTATCGACTTGCAGTTGTTCACTTGCTCAGTGGGAGCATTGGTCGCTTGATCAGTGAGAATCCCGTCTGTTATCTCATTTAGCCCGCTGCCGAGGTTCAGGGCTCTGAGGTGGTACGGAACTTATCGGCTGAGCAATTTCAGAAGGGGCCGTCTTGTTAGCCATGTTTCCGGCTTTAACTCGCAAGGCGTCATCCTCTACTTTGCAGTATTCCTCAACTTTCTTCATCAACGACCAGACTGTTTTGGGGGGTCTTCTAGTCCATGAGCTGCGGAGAGCACTGTCAGGGTGTAAACCCATTTTGAAGGTAGTGATGGCCATAGAGTCGTTGCAAGCGTCATCAACAAGATTAAAGCACTCCCAGTAGCGTGCCGAATACGCTCTTAGTGTTTCTCCTGGCTGGATCTGCATTGCCCAGAGAGAGTCGGCTTGTTTCGGCTGGACCTCGTTGGTGATGAATCTGGCCCTGAAGGATTTCTGTAATTGATGGAAGCTCTTGATCGAAGCCGGCTCCAGTTTATAATACCACCTGACGGCCAATGATCCCAAACTATTGGGAAATATTCGGCACATCAGGGCCTCGTCGTCTGCATGCAATGTCATGGCTTGCTTGTAGTGACGGATATGATCGGTGGGGTCTGATTTTCCATCATAGAGAATGAACGATGGAGCTTTGAACTTTTTGGGCAGGACCGCCCTTGCGATCCGTCGTACAAAGGGATCATGCTGGTCTTCTTCATCTGAACTGTTTCTTCTTCCCTTATGCCTTATACGTACACTCTCTTTAGAAGAACTGGTAGCTTCGAGTCGACCCTTTTTTTTTGGCTTCTGGGATAATGAGTCAGAGTCACTGTCAATGTCCTGTTGTCGGGCTCGGGGTCGTCGACCACCTGCCTTCAGGGGTCGTTCTGGATCTTAGTGTACAGTTTGTTTGGACTTCGCTACTTCCAAGGCCAAATCCTGAAGGAGACATTCGTTCTCAGCGATCATGTTCTTCAACCTCTGTTCGTTTTGCTTTGCTTGCTCCATAATCGCTTGCATTGCCTCTTGCGCTGATGTCGAGGGTGAACCGAAGTTCAAGGCCCTTCTTGCGGTAATATTCTCTGGCCCAAGCATGTTGCTTGGAGTGGTTTCATCTTGCGGTGTAGGGTCGACAGTGACTGACGGAGGATCTTCCGTCACGCCGGCCATGGATGTGCTTGAGTATTCCCACAGACGGCGCCAATTGTGGGGAAGTGGTTTGGAAATACTCTTCTGATCCTGGGGGACGCTCATGATCCTCAGCTAGTCACCTGAAAATGAATAAACACTCCGGTCAGGGGTGCCGGAATTAACACTCCGACGAAAAAGTCAGTCTCTACTCTCTGGATTACTTGTATTCTAAGTTAAGGGTAATGGTTCTCACATACCTCTTTTTGTCTGATGTTCCTCTATTTATATCTTTTCTTTCTTTGGCCTCGGGGCTGGGCCCACTATCGATCCGTCGTATAACTATTTATTCGGCTTCTTTAACTGCAAACCGTTTGCCGCTCGGCCCCTTATTCAACCGGCTACTTAGCCGAATAGAGCCTATATCAGATCGAAAGAACAGTGAGAGAAGGCTAGAGGGCAACCAGTGGCAATAGATCTCCGTCGCAACTCAGATCTGGAAGGAGCTCTCCGTCGTCGATCTAGCTCTAGACTTCTCCGCGGCTTAAATCTGGAAGCTGTTCGTTCATCTCTCTCATAGAGTCACAGAGAGTAAAAAGAGAAGAGAGAGAGAGAGAGAGAGAGAGAGAGAGAGAGAGAGAAAGAGAGTGTTGAGAAATGAATTCAAAATGCTTTTTGACCAAGCCTTGAGAATCTAGAGCCTAAAATATATATATATAATATATTATAAAGCCTAAATATATATATATATATAAAGCAGCCTAAACATATATATATGGGATTGTTCGGGGGTGTTCGGGGCCGGGCCTGGGCCGGGGTCGAGTCTGGGAGGTTATCACCATCCCCGGCCCAAAAATTACTAGGGATTAAATTTTTAATACCATCATCGGCTCTATGGGGATAATTTTCAGAGAAAACCCGTTCCAATCGGGGTCGGGGGATCGGATCCCCGTCAGACCGGGTTTAAATTGTCATCCCTAATCGCATGCAATTATGTAGGCATTTTATCTATATCATCTATATTTATCAAATAATAAATAGGATAAGAATTTGTGGAGAAAAAAAAGAAAATGTTAGAAAAATGTTTTAAAAAAATAGTTTATATTTCATTAGTATTTCTTTTATTTTTTATTCTTTCTATAAATTCTTATTCAAATTTAAGATCCAAATATAATCTCTCTATATATATATATATATATGTTAGGATGAAAATAGTAATCTCAAACTCAACTAATGCTCAAAACAACCACATTATCTAATAGTCAAAACAAATGTTTTGGAAGGTGATACTAGAATTAAAAAAAGAAAAATCACTTGCTCTTTTAATTTTTTGTTAGTAGTTAGGCTTTGTTCGGCATCAGGTTGTTTTAGTAATTTTTTGATCTTTTATGAAAAGATGTACAGAAAAATAGAGAAGTGATATGACAACTTTTAGTAACTTTTTTACTTTTTGACTAAAATAACCACTCTCCAAACGAGGCCTTAGTACGTTTTTAATTTTGATGTTTATTCTATAATAACTCTCATATTATTTTTAAACCTGAATTCACTTTATCCTATCTCTTTTTTTTTTTCTTTTTTTTTTTAAACTCACTTTGTCCTATCTCTTGAAGTGACTTTTTAGTACAATTATAATTTCTCTTTGTTTTCATAGATACGTCTGAATGGTCCCTATAGATCCATATGGGGAAACAGTATCTAAGATCGATCGGGTTGGTGATTAAAAAATAGGATAGTATTATATGTACAACAATGATTCATCCCATTCAAAATATTATCACTAATAGCATTAATACATTAAAAAAATAAAAAAAATAAAAAATATAACTTTAAGACCAAAACATCACATCATTAATGACGAGACCCACTTCCACCTAATTAGTGGGAGCACTAATTAGTGCTCCCAAGCATTTTTCATTATATGTATTAATTAATATATTAATAAATAATGTGATATAATTTTAAAAATTTTAAATATTTATAATTTGTATAACAAGTAAAATCAATAATAATGACATAATACTAATTGATATACTAGTGTTTATACTAATTGATATATATAACGCAACCGTAAAAAAATTGTATATATATTATTGACGGAAGTGTGGGGCCCAAATACGATACTTGTAAGACAGCCCAAGCCCAAAGCCACTGATGTAAGTCCCATAATGGGCTGGCCCACATTAAGTCATGCCTATGATGTTTAACTTGAAAAAACAATTAAACGAACACAGCCAGTATCAGCTGCGATCAAGACTAGGAAAAGAAGGAAAATTTCTTCACTTTTTTTATACTTTTTTTATTTTTATTTTAAATTTTTGATTGAAAAAATTCCTTCACTTTGAACTTGTACATTTTGGACAATATTGTCCTTTCGCAACATCCATATTAGCGATTATTACATAATGTACAATAGGTGATTAAAGAAATGGATTAAAAGTATATAATCTTTGAAATAAAGATTTGATACCGAGTGTTCTGAGAATATTCGTTATTAAGTTTGCAATAATTACATATATTTTTGTAAAAAAAATATAATTATTTTAGGCTTTAATTGTTAATCTATGTACTAAAAACAAACATTTAAAAAAAAAATTGAAAAGAATGTTTATAAACCAATCAACAACTTCATAATGTGTCAAATTGGACACAAATTTAGTCAAGCCAGTGTAAGAATGAATAATTCTACACATACTAATAATCTAACTAAAAATACAAGAGATCAAATGTGATTACTTGTTAAAAAAGTAATGATATTTAAACGCTCAATGATGTTTAAAAATGTGCTTTTTCTAATAAAATTGTTAGTAAAAAATTAAATAAATGTAACATTGCCCTTTAAAAATTGACATAGTGATGACTTCCAGCAGCCACTACAAAAAAAAAAAAAAAAAATGTGATTTTTCTTAATTGGCCATTATGATTCTATTACTAGCAATTTAAGAATTTTGGTTTGTTACCATTTCTTTAAGTAGTTTCCAAACATGCCCTTATATGATGTGGTTTGTTATGGAGATATATCCGAGAAGTCAATGCATGTCGTCTGGGGAAGCTATATAGTGACGATGGTTCTCACACACTCATTGTTTATGGCTTCTTGGAAGGTCATGTTGCGGAATAAATCACACAACCCCGGTTGGTAGCTTGAAAATTCGTGAGTCGAATGGGTCGAAAGATCAAAACGACGTCGTTTTGATCTTTGTATTTTTTTTTATTTTTTTTTCAGCAGAAGGAAGAAGAAGACGAGGGGAGGAAAAAGGAGGAAGAGGGGAGGGGAGGGGAGGGGAGGAAGAGAAGGAGGGGGAGGGGAGGGGAGGGGGCCAACAAACTCGGGGCTGAGGCAGGGGCGGAGGTGTGGCGGCGAGGCAGAGGCAGAGGCGGTGCTGCAGCGAGGACGGCGAGGCGACGGAGCTACGGCGAGGACGGCGAGGCGACGAGGACGTCGGCAGAACCAGCACCCCGTCTCCCTCTCTTCTCCTTCTCCTCTCTTCTCTCCCTCTCTTCGAATTCGACCCAAATTTCGACCCACAAAATTCGAGCACCCACCCATTTTTCTAAATCACAATAGAAAGAAAATCAATCACAAATTTAAAAAAAATAATAATAATAATAACAATAATAATAAAAAAAGTACATAAATATAAATGATACAAGTAGATTTTTAATGGCTTTGAAAAATGATAATTAAAAAACAAAAATTAAAAGTATCATTCCTTCAACTTCCAAATAATTAGTATTTTTCAAGTTATTTAAGATATTTTTATTTAATAAACTGTAAGCGAAAGTTATACTAAATAGTGATACAGACTCTTAAAATAATAATTAAAAAACAAGAATTTAGAACCCTATATAAATTGTATCAAACAATGTGATAGAGTTTATATCAATAAATAACAATAATACCCTCAGTTGAATCGTCGGCTACAATGTTCTAAGATGGACAGTACTAATCAAACTCTACAAACTCACCAAGTCATGATGTCACCATCTCTCTCTATTATATATACTCCAAGACTAGTAAATTATAACCAAGACAATATACTAGGAAGTTGTATATCTGTTTTCAAATGGAATTATCCATATTCAGTTTCTTTGCTATATGTGTCCTACTTGGGGTGGCTGGTAGAGCTAGAGCCAGTGATGATAGCTTTGATGAGAATTACTATGTTACATGGGGAAACAATCATGTCTTGTCTCTAAACCAAGGAAGAGAAATTCAGCTTTCGATGGACAGTTCATCGGGTTGATTTTTCTATCACTTCTCTTTCTTACAAGCTGAAAACACTTATATTTGTTTCTTAACAATTAATTTTTTTCAATTTATTTAAATTATTTTTATTTCATTAGTTTTATACAAAAATTGTACCAAACACTTAGCAACGGGCTCATCATCTCCCGCATGGAATAACTTTTTTAAAATTACAGTTTAGTTTAATTATTGATACATTTCGTTTATATTAAAATTTTGGGTCGCCATGTAATTCAAATTCTCCAAGACAATAATTTTTCTGCACTTGGTGTTTCAGTGCTAGACAGATAGAAAAAGTCTAGCTCATATTTGAGCACTACGTTAAATAAGTTCAAAACGCTTTGACATCTGTCAAACCCAATTTTGCAAAACATGCATGAAACGTAAGGTTCTTCTATGAAACAATGCCAAACGAGTAATGTTAGGGATTTTGAAAAAAATATTATGTAGATGATCATGAAAAATTCTCTACTTTTGGATTATACATATAATAAAATATCTAGCAATGCTAGATATCATGAAAAATCTTTCATAAAAATAATCATGAGAGCTTTGTGACCCTTGGATTACACTTAGAATAAAGCATCACACACTAATCAAAGTAATCCAAGGATCATAAATTTTTCATGATCATTTTCATGAAAAAAATTTCATGATCCCTAACTTTTTCCTAAAATATCACGCTAATCAAAGGATGAAAAATTTTATAATACATTTTATAATATTTTTTTCATAATCCCTAATATTGTTCATGCAAAATAAGCTAACCCCAGTATATATGCTGAAAGTGCACACTTCCTCATAGTTTCTTTGAGGCATATATTATGGTGCAAAATAGCATCCTGGTTCTCTCTCTCTCTCTCTCTCTCTCTCTCTCTCTCTCTCTCTAAATGTTTACTTTATGCTTGTGTGTGGCCTGATAGGGTCTGGATTTGGCTCCAAGCTAAGCTATGGATCTGGGTTCTTTCATATGAGGACAAAGCTACCAGACAAGGACTCTGCAGGAGTTGTTACAGCTTTCTATGTAATGATCGACTTCATATCTCGTCTTTCATTAATAATCTTACCTAAATTCTATTGAAAAAAAAAAAAAAAAACTAGTGACTAATCAAGAAAGTATCAGCAGCCACATATGTAGCTCCTGTTATAGTAGTAGTAAAAGGTTTGTGATTCAAAGGTTGGTGTTTATTGCAGCTGACTTCACACACAAGTAACCATGATAAGTTAGATTTCGAGTTCTTGGGGAACAGAGAAGGAAAACCTTGCACGTTACAAACTAATGTGTTCTCAAATGGGCAAGGGAATAGAGAGCAAAGGCTCCATCTCTGGTTTGATCCTACAGCAGATTTTCATACTTATCAGATCCTGTGGAACCAACATCAGATAGTGTAGGAACAATCATCCATCTCTCTCTCTCTCTATATATATATATATATAATCAACCATGCAAAGCAAAGCTACATTCTACGAAAAATATTCATGATTTGAATAGATTAGATTCATTTTGAGTGTAGGGAAAATCCAATCTTTTAGAAAACAAAATAGAAAAATACTTAAAATTTGATTCATTCTGAATGTAATAATAATGTAACATACCTAAAAAAATATTGAAAATTTAAAATGTGAGGATTGATGTGATAATGGGACATATCCAGAAAAATATTCAAAATTTGAAATGTATGCATCGATGTGATAATGGAACATATCTAGAAAAAAATTCAAAATTCAAAATGTATGGATTGATATGTTGGAAATTTTGGTTTATAAGGTTTATTTTGGGCTAACTTTGAGTCCAAAATAGAGTGGGCTCCAAACGTCTTTGGGAGTGGGTTCGAAAAGGTGACTTGTTCCTTGCCGCATGGCAAGTCACGGTGAAGACAGTTCATCAAAACCATTTATAAGTGAATAGAAAGTTGACGTCGTTTTCAGGTTCATAAAATGAATAGTTAAAGAAGCAAATATGGGTTTCTTTGAACAAAAATGTTTAAGACCCCCTTTCCTCCGCTCCCTTTGCTTTTGATTGGTCCATTATTCTTTTTTTTTTCTTTTTTTTTTTTCTTCTCTCCCAATCCCCAACCCCCACGTGTGTGTGGGACTGGTGGGGGTGGGAGTTTTGAGGGGGTCTTAATCAGTCCTCTTCTTTGAAATAGGTTGTCCCACATTGAAACTTTAAGAAAGCTTGTGTATGTATATAATCTCTAGACTACAACACTTGGGTTGGGCCCTAAAGGACACCCCAAGGGAGAAGTTATTGACAAAGTAAACCTTAACCCAAACCACCACACACACTCGCACCGCCCGCCGACTAGCCAGCCGTGCCAGGTTTGGGTCAGGTTGGTTCTGATATTGATTTTTTGAATAAAATTTATTGAAATTTTTAATGAAATAAAATTCAAAATTTTGTGCCAAAAATTGAATTTATTTTCTGTCCATTTCCAGTCCGAAATTCAAACAGGTTAAACAGTTCAAAACTGTTTGAACCCCGAACAGATTCAGTTCCGGCCAGACAGATTTAAATCTGTCCAGCAGTTACCAACAGATAGAAACTACTGGGCAGTTATCTGTTACATCTGTTCACTTCAAATTTTGTACCTGTTTAGGTCTATATAATTCCAGATCTGTTTCAGCATTTGGCAATATGAAAATCAGTCTGAAAAATTCCTTTTGCTGTCCAGCTTTGCTCTTTTGGTGCATTATTCTTCATTCTAGTTTTAGATAAAATTAAAGAGAGTATAGAATACAAAGTTCTAGTTCGCCGGACAAATTTGTTTGGAGTGTTACTACAAATTTGTGAAGATCATTGTATCTTGGGATATAAACGCCACTTAACCGTAAACACCGTAGCGGGGCAAATCTGTCTTAAGGATAGAGTGTCACACACTCGACTTGGTCTTTTATTTTTCATTCGGTTTGATAAAATAAATTATGTAAGTTATTTATTTTATTTGGTTTGATTTAGTTTCATTTTATTTTATTTACATAGAAGATTGTTCCAACATGATGAGATTTGGGTGTATTCCAAACTTAAATCTGAATACTTTTTTCAGTAATTTTTTTTACTAGATAGCAATTTTGAACTTAATTAATTGATATTTTAATGTTTATAAACATTGGGTATTTAGGTTTTATGTGGACAACATCCCAATTAGAGTATTCAAGAACAACACAAACATTGGAGTAAGCTACCCAACACAACCAATGCAAATGGAGGCAAGCTTGTGGGATGGGGATAGTTGGGCAACAGATGGTGGCCAAACAAAGACCAACTGGTCTTAAGCACCATTCAAAGCTCACTTCCAAGGTTTCGACATCGATGGCTGCCCAGCTCAAGACTCCAGTAACATTCAACAATGTTACTCCTCTAAGTTTTGGTGGAATGGAGACAAATACTGGACATTGGACTCTACTCAACAAAATGCATATGAGAATGTAAAAAACAAGTATATGAACTATGACTATTGTTCTGATAGGCCTAGGTACCCTAATCCTGCCCCAGAGTGCCTTCTTGTATGGGTAAAAATCTGACCACACTGCTTACTTAGTGATCAACTGGTGAGCACAGGCAGAATAGATGGCTTCAGTAACCTGAAACAGAAGGAAAAAGGCTCCGGCGGTGGTTCTTCCACCCAGGGGCACTCCGACGATCAAGTCAGTATATCTCTCAAAGATAATCAAGTGCAAAACTTAATACTCAAAACATAAATTGCATACCTTAGACCCACGGGGGTGCCCCTCTTTTATAATATACTCAATCCAAGTCCCACTTGAAGTATGACTTCTATGAACTCCAATTTTAGTGCTTACTTTGGACTCTTTAAGAGATAAAGATAAACTCCCTAAGAGCTTTATCCTTATCTTGGTTAAGTCCCCTCTTTTCCTTAGGACTCTTGTCCCTTATCTGCTTATCTCGGATTCCGATATCTTCGGGAATAACCTCGGCAACTCCGATATCTTCTCGGCTTAACTACCACGACACGTGGCACCTCGGCTGACACGTCGGCGTCACTATGCCACGTGTTGGTATTCAGAAAATATATCCCCACAACTGCCCCCTAGGTTCTATTACCTCGGCATTCTGAGGTGATGGAACCTATACCGATATTTCAACATTTCTTTTCTGAGTAATGGCTCAAAAACTGTTTAGCCGAGATAATCCTCTTCCAGCCGATGTGTTCTCTTCGGAGAACAAGGTTTCGATCGTACTTTTCTACGCGCATGAGCTGTCATGCATTTCTAACCGTTCCTTTTCACGTGTTTTGTTTTCATTGGAGCGTGTCTGTGACGCGCCTGAAAGCTGTCTGTCATTTGTCTGCGCCGTCTGACGCCTGCATTGCTCTAGGCGTAATAATTGCCCTAATTTTGCCGCCGTTTCAAATTTTTGACAAAACTCTTTTTTGCCTCTACTTTTCCTTCACTTTTCCGTTCTGGTTTCTTGCTCTTTCTGTCTCTAAAAACTTTCTCTTCTTCGAACCTGCCATTGCTTCGATCTCTCTTCTGGAACTGTCCTTAATCTCCCATTCTTGTGAAGCTCCCTTTGCTGCTGCAACCGATTCCTGAGCTCGGCGATCATTGCTCCGGCTTCATTTGTTCTGGTAAAACCCTTTCCTTTAATTCTTCTATTCTCTTTATGCGCTTTTACCATTACTTCTTTGTTGCTCGATTTCTCCCATATTTTGAACATTTGTACTGTTTCAATATTTTTCTTGCCATAATTCTTGACCTTTATCCCTTTGTATCCTTCGTGTTTCTGATAGTCCATCTTTGTTCTTGAATCTGAAACTTCGTCTTTGTTTTCTCTTTTTTGTATCTGTCCCAGATCTGTGCCTTCGATCTTGATCTTTATAGTTCTTAGGTTTGGGATTTGTGCGTAGAACCTTCAAATTTAGGGAAAACTGAAACTAGCCTTATCAGCCCTTTCCTAGATCTTTGCCGAGGTTCTTGTAACCCTTCTTAAAAACGCCCATCTTCTAAAACATATTTTAAGCTGACATAATGGGTATGTGGAGGCATAGGGTAAATACCCCAACAAAACTTGAATACTTCAGGCAAGAATTCTCTATCCCAGCCGATGTTCACCTTAAGCTAGCTGGGGATAATGACACCATCATGCCCACAGATCATACAATGCCTTTTCCTATAGTAGTTTTTACCGAATGTGGTCTTCGGCTTCCACTTCATCCCCTTTTTCGTGAAGTTCTTTATTTCTACAGGCTGAACCCCATGCAACTTACTATTAACTCATATAGGGTGATTAACGGTATTATAGCTTTAGCTAGGCAGGAAAATCTTAGAATCACCCTGGCCGACCTTCAATACTGCTATACCATGTGTCCCCTCAACCTGAAGGATAGGGGCTTCGTTTATTACCTTAAGCCGAGATCCACCCAGTTTAAAATTGTAGCCGACCTTCCAGACTCCAACAAGGGGGCTGGAGATGACTTTGTTATTGCGTCGGGAAATTGGGAATTTGGCCCAGACGAAGATGTCCACCTCTACCCTCTTCCTCGAACAATTTCAGAGGGCAAGGGTAAGAGCCCTGAGCCAACACTTAGTTGTTTTTATTTAAGTCTTTAATACTTTCTGTTTCTGACATCTGTTTCTTTGTCATGCAGATCTTCATCAGCCACCGAAAAACTTCCGCCAATCCTTCTTCCCAGGAACAGATCTGAAAAAACTCCTTGACCTTCCAATCCACAAACGAAAAGCCCCACTATTACTAAACTTTATCCCTACGTATAAATCCACTTTGCCCAACATCCCAAAAAGGAAAAAAAAGAGTTTGTCTCCACCTACTGCTACAACTTTAACCGCTTCTTCGTCCCGAACAGATCAAGGATCCACCTCTGACCCAGCCGATCTTCCATCAACTTCGGTCCCCTACTTAATACCAATTCCGGAGCGTAAACGTCGACGAAGACTTGTAAAGACTGCCGAGATGGTTCGTCCAAGGCCTGTCGTTCAAGATCTTCTTGCCGACCTTCCAACTGATGTCGAAGCTGCACCAACGCAATCAATGCTCCCACCAAAACCAAAGAGAGTTAAAAAGGCTCAGCCCAAGGCCAAGGCTATAGATGCCGAGGCTGAGGATGCTTTGCCTATTTCTAAACTAGTAGAAAGCAAAAAATCAACCTCTGCTGCCACCAAGAGGTCTGCTGAGGGCCAACCCTCAGGGTCTACACAATCTAAGAGGCCAAGGTCATCGTCCGCGACGACCTCGGCGTCAAAGAAGCCTGACGTTCCATGGGCTCCTGAACTAACTCTGGAGGATAGGCCTATCATGGCCAGTGAAAGTGCCGACGATATTAACGTTGGTGTCGCCCTCAGCACTGCTCTTCTCCTTCCAAATGATTTGGATCGAAATGCTAAGCTTAGTGAGTATGAGAATTACGCTCTCATGCTCCAACACTCCGTTCAAGTAAGTGTTCCTGTTTGCACTTGCGATTTTTCCTTCTGTTTCCTACTGAAAATATTTTCTAACACTTCTGTTTTTCCTTAGGCCATTCAGCACGCTCATTCATTTTCAATGCAATCTTTTGAAAACCGGCAAAGATTGGTTGATATGAAGAGGGAAGCATCTTCCATGAAGAAGGAGATCAGATCTCTGGAATTAAGGATGAAAAAATTGGAAGATTAGGCCGAGGCGGCTACTAAGGCCCAAACTTTAGCTCTTGAGAAGGCCGAATCTGCCGAGGCCGTGAAAAAAGTTGCTGAGGCCGAGAAAAGAGATGTTGAGGCTAAGAAGGCCCAGGCGGAGAAAGAACTTCAGCAAGCTCTGGCCACCAAAGAGGCCGAAGTCAAAGAAGCCGACGAAAAGGCCTATGCCCAGGGCATGGCTGACGTCGCAGAGGACTACAAACTTCAAGTCAGGCAGGCATGCAACAGGGGATTTTCTCTTGGTTGGATGTCCCTGATAAAGAAGCTTGATCTTCCTGCTGACTCACCATTGCGCCAGGCCGACGCTATTCCTTTACCATTTCCTCCACCTCCACCTGAAGGTGAATCAGAGTCTGAGGCTGATGCCGAGGATGAAGATAAGGAAACCAATGAAGAAGCCTTGGTGAGAAAACCCAAGGATGCCGTCGAAACCAAGTCCCCTCCTCCTGCTGGGCAGGTTATGGTCTTAACCTTGGATGAGGAGGGTGATGAGGTTGAGGGAGCAACCAAGGAAATTGTCACTGGGCAGCTATCGTCCGATCTTCTTTTGATAGAAAGAAGTGTAGAAACAACAATCGCAGAGATTGATGCCGAGATACAAGCGGAAAAAGTTGCCGAGGAGGTTCTTCCAGAGTCGTCCGAGGTCCCAACCCCTGCAGCTGCTAGTACTGAAGAGTCTTGATAACATCTTTTGTACTTTTCTCTTCTTTTTCTGCATTTTGTACTTTGTACTTTCTTTTAATTTCTAGATAATGAAAAACTCCTTCTTGTGGCCGATGTAACTTTTTCAATGTGTAACTGCAACTGCTCTTCTTATAGATGCTTTTTAACCTTGTGATGTTCTGTTGATTGCTTCTGCATAGTTCTATACCTAGAAATTTTTGTATGCTTCCTCATGTTGCATCCTTTGTGCAATCTTCTCGGGGTTACATACCTCGGGTATAACTAAAAAATTTTTACTTCGGCAAAATACTGACCTGCAATCTTGTAAATTGCTACAAATTTCAACAAGTGTTAACATATACTGTAGAATTTTCTAAGTGGTAAATAAATTTCAACAAGTGTTTAAACGATATACTTAGCCTTTACTTCATCTTGTAAGTTTTTGTATACCTCGGCTGGTGATCATATGTCGGCTTAACATAAACTTGTAAATTGCTAGAATTTCAACAAGTGTTTAAGCATCTTCCTTAGGGTTTAAACAACCCACATATTGCTATGAGAACTTAAGCAATAACTTCGGCTTAACTTCAACTTGCAAATTGCTACAAATTTTAACAAGCGAAGGTAAGGAATCAGCTTAATTCCAACTTGTAAATTGCTACAAATTTCAACAAGTGAATTAAGGAATAATCTCGGCTTAACTTCAACTTGTAAATTGCTACAAATTTCAACAAGCGAAGATAAGGAATTAGCTTAATTCCAACTTGTAAATTGCTACAAATTTCAACAAGTGAATTAAGGAATAATCTCGGGTTAACTTCAACTTGTAAATTGCTACAAATTTCAACAAGCAAAGATAAGGAATCAGCTTAATTCCAACTTGTAAATTGTTACAAATTTCAACAAGTGAATTAAGGAATAATCTCGGCTTAACTTCAACTTGTAAATTGCTACAAATTTCAACAAGCGAAAATAGGGAATCAGCTTAATTCCAACTTGTAAATTGCTACAAATTTCAACAAGTGAGTTAAGGAATAATCTCAACTTAACTTCAACTTTTAAATTGCTACAAATTTCAACAAGCGAAGATAAGGAATCAGCTTAATTCCAACTTGTAAATTGCTACAAATTTCAACAAGTGAATTAAGGAATAATCTCGGCTTAACTTCAACTTGTAAATTGCTACAAATTTCAACAAGCGAAGATAAGGAATCAGCTTAATTCCAACTTGTAAATTGCTACAAATTTCAACAAGTGAGTTAAGGAATAATCTCGGCTTAACTTCAACTTGTAAATTGCTACAAATTTCAACAAGCGAAGATAAGGAATCAGCTTAATTCCAACTTGTAAATTGCTACAAATTTCAACAAGTGAATTAAGGAATAATCTCTGGTTTTTCTTTGCCCCCAATGTGAACCTGAGTTTGACTTGGGTTCACATTAATTATGTCTTCAATAAATATCAATGCATAACTTTCACAATCATGTGTGTTGAAAGAATTCTGAAAGGACTTTATTGATGATATCGGCCAAAATATGATGTACATCTAATGATAGAAAAATTTCAAATTACAAGTATTCCAAGGTCTGGGCAGTGCTTTGCCCTCATTGTCCTCAAGCCGATATGCTCCATTGCCTAATATTGAAGAAATTCTGTAGGGTCCTTCCCAGTTTGGGCCAAGCTTGCCTTCCCTAGGGTCCTTCTTGTTTCCGACCACTTTTCTCAGGACTAGGTCACCGACTTGAAAATCTCTTGGATTGACCTTCTTGTTGTAGGCTCTGGCAAGCTGTTGCTAGTATACTGCAAGCTGAATGGCAGCTTTTTCTCTTCGTTCTTCTAATAAATCCAGATCTCGGGCTAAGAGTACGTCATTGGTGCCATTCTCTACTCCCTGGGTTCTGATCCCTGGGATGCCGATCTCCAATGGGATGACTGCTTCTGTGCCATAAGCCATGGCAAAGGGGGATTCTCCTGTTGATCTTCTCGGCGTAGTCCGATATGCCCAAAGTACATTGGGCAATTCGTCTACCCATTTTCCTTTTGCTGCCTGCAGCCTTTTCTTTATTCCATCCAGAATTACTTTGTTGGATGCTTCTGCTTGCCCATTGCTTTGGGGAAAACTTGGTGTTGAGAAATAATTCTTGATCTTGAATTTTGCACAAAAGTTCTTGATGAGTTTGCTGTCAAACTGTGTTCCGTTGTCGGCAACTATTGCTCTTGGAATCCCAAATCTGGTGATAATATTTTTCCATATAAAATTCTTGACGTCCACATCTCGGATTTTGGCAAGAGGCTCTGCCTCTATCCATTTTGTAAAGTAGTCTGTTGCTACCAACAAGTATTTTCTTTGTCCAGTTGCTTGGGAAAGTTGTCCAACCAGATCCATGCCCCATTGGGCAAACGGCCAAGGGCTGGATACTGGGTTTAGGTCAGCAGCTGGCTGATGTATCAAAGTTGCAAACCTTTGGCATTGTTCGCACTTCTTCACATAGGCTTCGGCATCCTTTTGCATGTAGGGCCACCAATACCCCTGGGTAATGGCCCTGTGGGCTAATGATCTGTCCCCAGCATGGCTTCCACAAATTCCTTCATGGATTTCGTAGATAAAATCTTCAACCTGCAAAGGGTGTACGCACCTTAAGAGCGGTCCAGTGAAGGACCTTCTGTAGAGATGGCCTTCTGCTGTTAGGCTGAATCTGGCCGACTTCAGTCTGATTTTATGTGCTTCCTTATGATTTTCTGGCAGCTTCCCTTCTTTTAGGAATGCAATGATTGCATCCATCCAGCTTGGTCCCAAGTCTACGCACATTGCTTCTTGTTTAGTGCTCTGTTTGTCTATGCTTGGGGCCGACATGTAATCGATCATAATTGTCCTTGTTCTTCCAGTTTGAATTGAACTGGCCAGGTTAGCCAACGCGTCGGCGTGGGTGTTGTCATCTCGGCTAACTTGGAGTAATCTGCAGTTCTGAAATAGGGCTGCCAGTCGGATGACTTCCTTTGCATATGCCGACATTCTTTCGTCTCTGGCTGCAAATTCTCCTGTTGACTGGTTAACAATGAGTTGTGAATCACAAAAAACAATTACCTCGTCTGCCTCTGCTGCTGCTGCTAGCTTTAGCCCTGCAATTAATGCTTCATATTCTGCTTCATTGTTGGAGGCTTTGAACCCCAGGCGGATGGACTGTTCTACAATTTCTCCATCTGGAGATATCAGCAGTACTCCTGCTCCTGCTCCCTGGCGGTTTGAACTTCCATCGACGAATAGTCTGAATGAATCGCTGATGTAGATGCTGCATGGTCTGAGCTTTTCTTTCTCTTGCTTTTTTGTCTTTGACTGGGATTCTGTTTGCTTGTTGGGGCAATGCTCATCTTGGCTCGACGGAGCCCGAGGTGTGATGGCTTCAGGTGTGAGTTCTGCGACGAAGTCGGCCAAAACTTGGCCCTTTATTGCTGTTCTCGGTCTAAACTCTAGATCAAACTGGCCCAGTGTTACTGCCCATTTTGCTATCCTTCCTGTTAAGTCTCCTTGTTGCAACAAGGACTTCAGTGGGTGCTTTGTTAGGACCACAATCTTGTGTGCCTGAAAGTAATGGCTCAATTTCTTTGAAGCCATTACCAAGGCTAGCATTAATTTTTCCAGTGGTAGGTATCTTGTTTCTGCATCGGCCAAAGTTTTACTTACATAATAAACAGCCTTTTGTTCTCCTTTTTCCTCTCGGATTAGCACTGCACTGACTGCGTGTTCTGAGACTGCTAAGTACAAAAACAGTTCCTCCCCTGGTACTAGGTTGGAAAGAACCAGAGTTGTGGTCAAGTACTTTTTTAGGTCGGTTAGGGCGGCTTCACATTCCTCTGTCCATAGGAAGTCCGTAGCTTTTTTCACCAGGTTGAAGAAGGGTCTGCACTTGTCTGAGCTTCTGCTGATGAATCTGTTTAGGGCTGCGGCCCTTCCAGTAAGCTCTTGAACTTGTTTTGCCGATGTCGGACTCTGTAAGTCCAGGATGGCCTTGATTTGGTCTGGGCTGGCCTCAATGCCCTTTCTTGTTACCAGAAATCCTAAAAATTTACCTGATCCAACCCCAAAGGCCATTTTGAGGCGTTGAGTCGGAGCCGATGTCTTTTGAGTATGTGGAAGACCTCTTTTAGGTCGGCAAGATGACCCTTTGATTCCCTTGTCTTTACGACCATATCGTCGATGTAGACTTCTACTGTTTTGCCAATCAGATGCTTAAACATCTTTGTTACTAACCTCTGATAGGTTGCTCCTGCGTTTTTCAACCCAAAAGGCATTACCTTGTAACAGTACAGGCCTTTAGGGGTGATGAACGCGGTTTTCTCCTCGTCTGGAGGGTACATGGCAATCTGGTGGTACCCTCTGTATGCATCCAAAAAACTCATCCTTTCATGTCCTGAAGTGGCGTCTACCAGTTGGTCGATTTTGGGTAGAGGAAAGCTGTCTTTGGGGCAAGCTTTGTTGAGGCTGGTAAAGTCTACACAAACCCTCCATTTGCCATTCTTATTTTTTACTACTACTGTGTTGGACAGCCATGTTGGGTACTGAACTTCTCGGATGGCCCTGGCCTCCAAGAGTCTGTCTACCTCTTCTTCTACTGCTTCGACGTGCATCAACGTCGGTCTTCTGGCTCGTTGAATCACAGGTTTTGCCGATCTGTCGACATTCAGCTTGTGGCAAGTGACCTCGGGGTCAATGCCTGGCATTTCATAAGGTGTCCAGGCGAACACCTCTATGTTTGCCCTTAAGAAATCTTCTAGTTCTTTCTCTTCTTCTCTAGCTAAGCCTGAGCCGAGAAGAAAGAAACGCTCTTCGTCGTCCTCTTGGACGAAAACTTTTTTTAGCGCCTCTTCGCTCTTTTCGGCTGGTTCTTTCCCGACGTCTTCCAGGACCTCCATGTCCTCATCTTCAACTTCTGCGTTCCTTGGCTCCCGTATACTACAGGTGGATTTCATTGCTGTCATGGAGCAATTTTTTGCTTGTAGTTGATCCCCTCTGACTTCTTCAATCCCATGCTCTGTTGGGAATCGTAGTAGTTGATGCAACGTTGAGGGAACTGCTCTCATTGCATGCAACCACGGCCTTCCCAAGATGATGTTGTATGGTGAGGGTGTGTCAATTACCAGGAATTCCGTCTGGATCTTCTTAGTGCCGGCTTGTACCTCCAAGCTTGTTGCACCCAGTGGCCATGTCGGCGTTCCATTAAAGCCGACCATCGGGCCGCTGGATTGTTCTAAGTCATCAGGGTGAAGGCCTAGCTCCTTGTAACATCTGACATACATGATGTCACAGGAGCTGCCTTGATCTATTAGGATGCGTTTTACTTGGCACTCCCCAACCTGGAGGGATACTACCAAGGCATCATTATGCGGATGTTGGACCAATTCTAGGTCGGCTTCAGTAAAGGCTATCATCGGCCCTTGGCATTCTTCTGGCCGATGTCTGTTTTCCCCGACTTGGTAGATATGCTGTAAATGTCTTACCCTCTGGGTCTCTCCTCTGACTTCATTTTCGTTGACCCTTAAGTGGATCACATTAACCACCCTTGGTTCTCCTGCTTGTGGTAGCTGTGCTGGGGGAGGGGGTGCTGCTGGTGCTTGAGGCAACCTTGCATGTTCTTCCCTTGTTCTGGCCTCATCGACCAGGTCCCTCAGAAGGCCTTGTCTTACTAGGTCTTCCAAGTGTGCTTTTAAGGCTCTGCAACCTTGAGTTGGGTGCCCTTCTTCATTGTGGTAGACACAACGTCTACCAACGTTCCTTCCCATGAATTCCCCCGGTGCTCTTGCCGGAGCCCTGAAATAAGGTTGATTTCGAATCCGATCTAAGACTTTATGGATTGGGATCCGGAATACCGTTGTTACCGCCTGTTTATTTCTCAATTCTGTTTCTTGTTTGGTCGGTCCAGTGTTGCTTCGGCTTCGCTTCGGCGAGCCGTTTCCCTTTTCTTGCTTTATCTCTTTGTTTCCTGATGTATCTTCTTCGGCTCTGGCATACTTTTCGATCCTTGCCATGAGTTCTTCCATGCTTTTTGGCAATGTTTTTGCCAAAGACTTCCGTAGCGGGCAGTCATCTTTCAGGCCGTTTTTGAAAGACACGACCGCTACCTCTTGGTTGCATTCGGGTATTCGGTTGAACACCTCGTAGTACCTCTTCGCATAGGCCCTAAGGCCTTCTTCCTTGGTGATTCTTAGAGCCATCAAAGCATCAACCCTCAGGGGTTGCAGCTTGTTGGTCACGAACCTGGCCACAAACATCTCGGCCAGGCCTTCCCATGTCTTTATGCTTCCCTTTGGTAATTTATGGAACCAATCAGATGCAATTTCCCCAAAGGATGAGGGGAATACTTTGCAGAGCAACGGCTCGTTCCCGCTATATAACGCCATTGAATTCAAGTATAGTCCAACATGAAAGTTTGGATCTGACTTGCCATCATAAATTTGGAACCTCGGCATGCTGAATCTCTTTGGTGGTTCGAATTTGTCCAGTTCCACCGAGAAGGCTGTCTTCGGTTTTACTGGGGAGTTTACCTCGGCTTCAGCATTCTACTGCCTCCTTTTGAGGTAGTCCCTCAGGTTTTCTTTGCTCCTCCCTGGAGCTCGGCTGTCTTTGGGTTTTAGTCTTTTTGGTACACTGCTTTCGTCCTCGTGGTGGGTCCGTTTGGATCTTTCTCCATGGGTTGTGTCAAAGCAGAGTGCTTGCTTTTGAACATGCCGATGTTCTTTGGGCTCTGGATTCTTCGTGTGGTGCGTCTTTCGGGACTCCTCTTGCCTCGGTTCTTCTCGTCCGACTTCCCCGGAAGGCCGGTGAGAATGCCTTCCGCTCCTAGTATGCTGAGGGACGTCAGGGATTGTTTTTCTTCCGCCCCTCTGGGCGTTGGTTGCTGGCATCGGCGTATCTTGTAGCGGGTATGGTGGCTGCATAACATTATTTTGCATCATGAAGTTGACGACTGACTGAAGGTCTGCCAGCTTGTTCGCTAATTCTTTTACTTCATCATCCCTCCGTAGGCACCTGTCCCTCCATACCTGGAGGTTATCTTCATTGTAGTACTTTCCTTGGTTTGTCCTTTTTGACGTGTCGCCTTCCGGGGTGACGTCGTTCTCTCTGTGACCTTGGTCGCGGGCTTCTGTATTGTGGTTGTCTCCTTCAATGTCAAGGTCAATTGGTCTGCCATTCCCAGTGGGAGCGTCATCCCCAATATTTTCCTGCTGTCCGTTACTGGCCATCTATTCTTCCTTCGTTCCCACAGACGGCGCCAAATTGTATGGGTAAAAATCTGACCACACTGCTTACTTAGTGATCAACTGGTGAGCACAGGCAGAATAGATGGCTTCAGTAACCTGAAACAGAAGGAAAAAGGCTCCGGCGGTGGTTCTTCCACCCGGGGGCACTCCGACGATCAAGTCAGTATATCTCTCAAAGATAATCAAGTGCAAAACTTAATACTCAAAACATAAATTGCATACCTTAAACCCACGGGGTGCCCCTCTTTTATAATGTACTCAATCCAAGTCCCACTTGAAGTATGACTTCTATGAACTCCAATTTTAGTGCTTACTTTGGACTCTTTAAGAGATAAAGATAAACTCCCTAAGAGCTTTATCCTTATCTTGGTTAAGTCCCCTCTTTTCCTTAGGACTCTTGTCCCTTATCTGCTTATTTCGGATTCCGATATCTTCGGGAATAACCTCGGCAACTCCGATATCTTCTCGGCTTAATTACCACGACACGTGACACCTCAGCTGACACGTCGACGTCACTATGCCACATGTTGATATTCAGAAAATATATCCCCACACTTCTGTAATATGGTAAGTGGTTAGTGGTGAAGAGATATGCTAATAATACTGATAATAATAATGAAAAACGAGATTAATAATCACTTCGGATGTTGTGCCTCGTATGCTTTTTGGGCAAGGATATGACTAGAATAACTAGTACAGAAAATTATAATTTAGTGTAAATTCAGAAGAAAAAATAAATAAATAAACATCAGTGATAAACTTTATATACATCAGTGATAAACTTTATATACATTAATAATTAAAATCTAAATTTTTTATGCATCTATAAAAAAAAAAAAAAAAAATCAATAAATCACAGAATTGTAATTCCTCCTAACTGGTAATCTCATTTTTTCTTGTGTCATGATTAATAAAGGGACCATTTATGTTGTTGGGAGTTATAATAAAAATAAATAAATAAAAAGAGTGGGAGAGAGAAAGAAAGAAAATTTAGTTACAAATATCATCAATATATAGTGATATCAACAATGATTCATCCCACTAAAAACATCACCACTAATAGCACTAATGCATTAAAAAAGTAAAAAAAATTAAAATTAAAATTCCAAGACCAAAACATCACATCATTAATGACGAGACCCACTGCCACCTAATTAGTGGGAGCACTAATTAGTGCTCCCAAGCATTTTTCATAGTGATATATATGAAACTTAAAGTCTGATAGGTCACTTTGAAATGGATTTGTTATATTTTAAATGAGATCCATCATATTATTTGAATTAATAAATAAAATAAATTTAAAAAATTTAAAATCGTTCTTTATCATAAGGCCCTTTTCGGAAACTGATAAAAAGCCAATTGTTTGGCTTTTTTAAGTTATATTGCTTTTGTACTTTTTTATACAAAAAAGTGAAAAAAAAAATATAAAAAAGTCAAAAAATTAATTTTTTACTAACTTTCTAAAACACAAAATATATAAGAATATATAACAGTATTTGTTAATGTGGAAGACACTATTCTCAATGAGTAATGTTACGTATCATGAAAAAAAATCATAAAAATAATCATGAAAGATTCTCCACCATTATATTACACATATAAGAAAACACCACACATTAATTAAGGGATGAAAAAATTTTATAAAGTATTTTATGATTTTTTTTTCATAATCCCTAGTATTATTCATCCCGAATTTTGTATCCTAAATTATGAATTCTTGATCAAATTGGACCAATGGACTCCCAATTGGAGACATAATATTTTTTTAAAAAAACCAAAATTTAACTTGATAATTAAAAAAATGAAAAGAAAGAGATGAATAAATTGTGTTAATGAGGATTTGACTTCCCCTCAATTGAACTTTCAAGTGGATCAAACACGTAATGAAAATTTCTTATCGATAAAAGTTTATAAAAATATAATTAATTAAATTTTTTAAAAAATTCTTTCTAATAAAAATCTTCCCTTTAATGATGGTTAAAAAAAAAAAAAAAAAAAAAAGCCTTTTCAACTATTTGTAAGTGCAATTAGAGAAGGCAGTCCCTAATGGATAAACGGGTCGAAAATTACCAAAACTGACGGCGGCCAGGATCCGAATAACTGGCCAGATCTTAAACCAGGGCGGGCGGTCACTGGTCTGTACCGACGACTCTCTTCTTCTAACCAATTACACACTAATGAGTTTTTCAGACGCTTCCATGGCGGAGGAGGGTTTGTAGCGAAATGGCTCTTCCACGGTCGATGATCTTTCTGTTGTTGTTGTTGTTGTTGTTATTCATACCCTGCTTTGCGTCCGAATCGATAGGGTACGAACCACAAGAAGAAGAAGGAGAAGAGTTCTCAGAGGAATTGCTGTTGAAGCCATTGCCAGATCGCAAGGTTCTAGCCCATTTTCACTTCCAAAGCAGAGTTCCTCCTACTGAAACCTATGGCCCACACCACCGTCTCTTCCCCAAGGCCATCTATCAGCTGGTAATTTCAACATTTTTCTATTAGATTTAGTGTTTGTTTTGAAGAATTGAGTATCAAAGGATTGTTCTTGTTATGGTAAAAGTTGTTTTTGATTTGGGTTTTGGGTGCCCTTGACTTGGGCGGTTTTTAACTGGGTGGAGTTAATTTTTGAGCACCAAACTGAGAGTGTTATAGCATTTCGTTCTGAGTTAGGAGTACTGGACCAGTAGAGCTATTAATTGGAATATAGTAGCCCCAAATAGATGTGGGTAATTTTAGGAAAAATCAACTTGTAACTATGAAAACTTGTAGAAGGAAAAAGGTAGAAAGGAAATAGAAGAATGGACAAATCAATGAACTTCTATTTCTTGAATTATCCACTTTTCTGATCTAGGTGCCATTGTCAATGGTATGGTGATTATCAGCTTCTCTGGATTACGGCGATGTTGAAGGGAGTGAGCATAACTCCATGTGCCTTATTGGCATCTTCATTGTTGGCCGCTTTGGATTCTCTCATTTTAGACTTCTTATTATCTTCAGGATCCATAGCTTCAAAGTTTTGGTATTAGTTACTTTCTGGGTGCTTCCCTTGAATTCCCCTCCTTTATATGTGATAGGAAACCAGTCTCTTGACTCCATCTCTATGAACTTCGACCCTTCTTTCAATAGACATTACTTTTTTACCAATGCACAATCCTGAAGCTAAATTACTCAATTAATATTGCGTTTATTTTTTCCCCTCAGGTTTTATTCTTTTTTATGACTTCGGAATCCAAACAGAATTCATGTTAGTTTTGGAGTTAAGCTGGATTTATGGTAGGAATTTTCTTTGGTGATGTGAATTTTTCGATAGTTGAAGCATGCTAATATGTTTACATATCTTTATGTAAATGCTATGCTTTTAATATTTTTCCTTTTTTCTCTTTGTTTCTGTTTTACTTGCCATGAATTTGTTAGGACGAAAATAACTAGAACTTCATGTTTGTTTTACATTTTTAAATCACCAGAATTCCATTGTATAACTAGTTTGGTCTAGCACTGCTTATATAGGTACAAAAATTTCAAATTCGGGAAATGGAGTTGTCTTTCACCCAAGGCCGCTGGAATTACGAACGCTGGGGTGGCTACAACCCCATATCAAGCAACAATGCTAAGCCTCCTGGAGTTGAATTGTGGGCTGTCTTTGATGTCCCCCAAGATCAAGTTGATGCTTCATGGAAAAATCTTTCCCACACCCTCTCAGGCATGTTTTGTGCTTCAATCAACTTCCTAGAGTCTTCTACTGCTTATTCTGCTCCTGATTGGGGCTTTCGACCATTTTCAAGCAACATGAGGTATGGTACCTTACCCCGGGAGGCTGTTTGCACTGAAAACCTGACTCCCTGGTTGAAGTTGCTCCCTTGTCGAGACAAAGCTGGGCTGTCAATGTTGATGGACAGGCCATCAATATATAGAGGATTTTATCATTCTCAGCGTCTGCGTTTGACCTCTACCGAATTCATTTCAGCAGGGTTGAACAAGGGGATAGAGCTTGAACAAACCCTTACTATTGTTCTTCAACCTAGTACTCCAGGAAATAGCATGGCATATTCCAGTGGCTCAATATTACAACCAAGTTGGTCTCTCAGCTCACTTTTTGGAAGGAAAGTTGGTGGAAAATGTGTTCTTGCTAAGTCTAGTAATGTGTACCTTCAACTTGAAGGATCCTTAATCTCTGAACTGAATAATCTACAGAAGGAAAATGAGAGATATGATACTGATAATCTTGCCTTCGAAGGTTCCTCAAGTGTCCGTGGTTTTGAATTATCTGTTTCCCCAGACAGGGTGATTAAAGAATTGAATAGCTTGGGTAAAGAGCACCCATCTATTCTGTACGAGTTTTTAATGGAGAATTACACTGATTCTAAACCATTTGATTTCGGTTTAACATGGAAGTTACCAGTAGTTTGGTCATGTCCTCAGGCGCCATTACATGCTAGTAGGTTCTTAATGGGAAGTGGGAATGAGAGGGGTGCTATTGCTATCTCTTTAAAACCTACCAAACAGAATGGGGGTTTCCAGACTGCTGATGTTAATGAAGACATGTGTAGCTTACAGGTTGATGTTTTCCAAGTTGTGCCTTGGTATGTGAAAGTATATTATCATACACTACAAGTATTTGTTGATGGACAAGCTCAATCTGTAGCAGATGTGATAAAGAAGATGCGTGTTTCACCTTCTGAAGACAAGGTGTCACCTGGAGTAATGGAAATGGTCCTCAAATTACCTTGTGGTGTGAAGTCAGCTGCATTAACCCTGGAATTTGACAAGGTATGTTCTAATGTTTACATTTAACGTCTAGTAGGTCTGTTATGATAATGTCATTGTGAAAATGGTAAATCAATCATGCCAGTCTTCCTAATTGGATAGATATGAATATCATATGCAAAAGTGGCAATCAAGTAATTTCAATATCCCATTATGCTGATTCTTGCATGAAAAAGTGGTAATGATGGAGCATATCTTGGTTTTCAGTTCTTAGTTATGTGCATGCAAGCTATGTAGTTATATCTAAATGTTAGGAATGAATGAAAAATGAAAGATAGATGTTTCTGAAGTTGTACTGGTACTGTACTACTATCACTCTTGGCCATCTGAGCTAAGCTCCAGTAATAACTAATAGTTGATGGTTTGAGAAAGTGATATTCATTGAAGTACTCTTGGTTTGTCATTAATAGTTTGGCAACTTATAGCTCTAATATGCTCTTTCAAACTGCCACTTAATTTTGTAGTCTCGAGTAACTTTTCTCTACTATTAACAAAAATTTGTGCTTTTTAATGTATAAGAATGTATATTCTGTAAATTAATACATTGTAATATTGTTAACTATGCAGAAATAGTCGTGCAAAAATTAGTTGTAGTTTAATCGCTTCTAAAATTATTGGGTATTCCTGTGCACTGGATGGATACGTTATAAGCAAACAATAGCAGTACCACTCTATATGGGCAGACAACTTTTGTGCAATAACATTGTAGATTGACAAAATGTCAAGCATTATGCATTCTACTGGACTGCTATCGTTGACCTCAATCTCTTATATATTCTGGCTATACATATGAAGCACGGAGACAGACACGGACACGCGACACGACACGGACACGCAAAAACGCAAATTTTCAAAAAATAGGGGACACGACACGTCGGGCACACGTTCAATATATATAATTAATTTTATTTATTATATGTCATAAAATTATTAAAAAAAATCAAATAAAGGTAATAAAATATACAAAATAACACTATTAAAATTATAAAAAAATAAACATTTAATTGATTTAACATCATATATATCGTTCCCAATTAACATAAAATAGCATTCCATCAATACATAACATGTCATTCGAAGTTACCAACCATCATTTGTTACAAAATGCATGAAAATCAAACCACAAAATATAAAATTATCCAATGTACCAACAACTATTACAAAATCCATCAACCTAAGTAGAGGAAACTATTACAACATCTTCACCACCGCCTCCATCTTCTCCTTCATCTGTAAATAGGACCGCCTCCATAGCCGGTTCATCAAGTGAGAGGTTAGCCATCCCAAGCATTCCAATATCATCAAGTGAGTCAAAGTTATCTCCGGCAATGTCCCACATTTTTGTCTCTCCTTGCAAGTATTGGGAGCTCCTCCTTGATAAAAGACGAAGATTGCTATGAATGAACACCAAATCCTCCACGCGTTAAGGGACCATCTTGTTCCTTCTCACTGAGTGAATAAAGGAGTAAGTACTCCAATTTCTCTCACAACAAGATGAAGAGGCAGGTTGCACAAGCAATCTCAAAGCTAGTTTTTTAAGAGATGGTGCATATGCATCATATGCACACCACCAAGTATAAGGATCCATGTGCCATCTATTATGAATGGAATCATACTCTGAGAATGCTTCAACATAACCCGAAAATTTTCCAAACTCAGTTATCACCTTGGTTCGCTCCGTGATATCTTCAAAATACCTCTTAAAACACTTATTCCTCTCACGTGTCACCTCTTCATCCCTATGTGGAGGAACTCTATTTTGATCCTCGTGGAGCCACTCATCACTATAATACCTACAATCCAAAATAGGAAAAATAATTATTTCAAGAAAGACTAGATAAGTCCATCAAAATGAAATATCTAAAACAAATTTAAATGTGGTACTTACTTTGGATTCAATGAATGTGCCATACAATGGAGAGGAGTATGTTTTTTATTCCAACGATCCACGAGAATTTGATGCACCACATTGTAAAATGTAGATTCCTCATCTATTCTTTTCCCTTCATGCCTATAAATTGACATCTTCACTTTCTCTATCATTGAGTCCCACATATCACATACTAAGTGAAAGCAAGGTTTGTCTGTATCACAAGCTCTAAGCATGTCATATATAGGACCCGTGAAGGAAAGAATATAATCAATGTAATCCCACCACACATCATCCAAAATCTTTTCTTTCACAAATTTTGCATTCCCAACATCATCATCTCTATAGCAATTCCACTTGTCACTAATTACCATTGCTTGAAGACCACGTTTTATAAGCTTTAACCTCTTGAGCATAACAATTGTGGAGGCAAATCGTGTTTCGGCAACCGAAAGCAACTTCAATGACACAAATTCATTGTGCATAGCCAATCGCATTGAGTGATTAGAGATAAAATTCTTAATCATCAAACCATCTCCGGCAATATCACTAATCCAACTACATTCTTCATATGTGACTTCATTCCTCTCAATATTCTTTGCGGCACAAATATTTTTCAAAGCTAGATTTAATGTGTGCACCACACAAGGAGTCCATAGAATATAAGGGAATTGAGCTTCAATAAGTTGTCCGGCTGCCTTACAATTAGGAGCATTATCCATGATGACTTGAACCACATTACTTGGCCCAACCTCATTAATCACTTCTTTCATCAAATTTGCAATGAAATATTTGTCTTTAGTTTCTCCAGAACAATCAACTGCTTTAATGAACATAGGCCCACTTTCACTCACTGCCATAAAATTAATCAAAGGCCTCCTTTGAGAATCACTCCAACCATCACTAACAATGCTCACCCCTTTTTCCTTCCATGTGTCCCTAATTGGTTGCAACAATTTATCAATATTTGCCCTCTCTTTTTGAAGTAATGTGGTTCGTAACAAATTATAACCGGGAGGCAAATATCTAGGAATATTATGATTTGCAGCAAATGTGTAAGAGCTAACATAGTAAGGATTTCTTGCAAGATTAAAAGGTACCCCCCCCCCCCCCCCCGAGTAGAACATCCTAGCAATTTCAAAATGCAATTGCTCTCTATCCTTCAAGTTGAATGCTTTCTCAATAGCACTCCCACTCCCAGGCCCAGACCCACTCCCACTCCCACTCCCACTCCCACTCTCACATGTTCTCCTCTTCTTTGATTCACAAGCATAACTACTACCCACTGATACAATGGAAGGAGGCAATGGTACATTTTTGGGAAGAGCATTTTTAATTCTCAGCTCAGCAGCATCATTCTCATTTTGCAGTTGTGAAAGTTTTGGACTTGTCACTTTCTTACAAGCACCAATTCCCTTTCCTGGGAGTTTTAACAAGTGTGCCCTTACTCTTGTATATGAACCTTTGAAAGTATTATTACAAAATTTACATTGTAATTGGCAATTTCCTCCTCCTTCCCCAGGTTTTGCTAATTTAGTTATATACTTCCACAATGGTTTGTTCTCATCAAAATCATCATCAGGTATATCATTAGAACTACCACCCGTAGCCATTGTTTCAGAATTAATAATTGGTTCCTATAATAAAATTAATAAACATACATTATTAAAATTATATCCTCAAATAATAGAAAAGAAAAAATAAAATCAGAATATAAAAAAAATAAAAGAAAAGAAAAAATAAAATAAAACAAAATCAGAATTAAAGAAAAAGAAAAGAAAAAATTAAATTAATAAAACAAAAAAAATAAAACAAAAAAAGAAAATCAAAATCAAAATCAAAATAAAACAAAAAAATGAAATAAAGGAAAAAAATGAAATAACGGCGAGAAATTGTGAGGAAAGAAGAGGCTAAGACAGAGAGAGAGAGAGAGAGAGCTATCGAAGAGAGAGAGAGAGCGATCGAAGAAGATCGAAGAAGAGTCGTACCTTAACGAAGCAGAAAATCGACTGCAGATCCCAGATCGCAGACCGACGACAGACGACCGACGAGGAGCAACGATCGACGAAGTCAGGTCCTCTCTCTTTCTCTCTTTCTCACCCTTTCTCTGCTGCTTATCTTCTATTCGAAAGTCGATTCGAAGAGATTAGGGCGAATGGTAGATTAGGGCAAATTTGATCTGTTTTTGCTTATTTTCAAATCGACCCCAAAAAAATTTAGTAAATTGTGAAATTGCCCCCGCGCATGTCCAAACGTGTCCAAAACGTGTCCGGATGTAAAAAAATTTTAAAAAAAATGGGACACTCTGCCATGCGTGTCAGACACGTGTCCACCGCGTGTCCGTGTCCGACACGTGTCTGACACTGGTACGGAGCCCTCGGAGGGGTGTCCGTGCTTCATAGCTTGTGTACAATTTAGCTTGTGAAATTGATTTGCTTTATTCTATATTCTCAGTTATTAGTTGAATAAACTGCCAGAACCATGAATGCTCGCAGATTCTGTGGTAGTCTAAAAATGCTGTCTGTCCATTATATTTAGCTCGTGTCCTTATTTGCCACTTCATATATCTCCACAGGGTTTTTTGCACATCGATGAATATCCTCCAGATGCTAACCAGGGATTTGACATCCCATCAGCTGTTGTAAGCTTTCCTGAATTCCAAGCAAGTGCGAATTTTCTTGAAGATGCCTCTTCAAACAAGTCACCCCTATTATGTAAATTGCAGGTATTAATTGCTGTGATATGTTGGTTTTAAGGGTACCTTGCGTTCTGTTTCTCTGTTTAAATTGGTGCCTGAATTTGTATGCAGGAGAAAAGTCCTGTTTTGTCTTACACAGAAGTATTGCTTGTCCCTTTAATGACTCCTGATTTTAGCATGCCTTACAATGTCATCACAATTACATGCACAGTATTTGCTTTATATTTCGGGTCAATGCTCAATATACTACGGAGGCGTGCTGCCGAGGAAGAAAGATTGTTAAAAAGAAAAGGTAATTTAAGTATTATTTGGATTGGGTCATTGAAAATTCTCAAATTTGTTAAAATGTGTTAACATGCTTTTGACAAATGGTAAAATTCTCTACTTAATTAAAGAGTAATGGTAGAATTCTCAGTTGCAATATGATTCTGATAGTTTTGTGAATTAACACCTATACCATTGATTTGCTAATATTTAATTATTAACACCCTCACTGTCATCTTTTGAATACTTGAGAAAAACATGCATACTAGAATTTTATCTTTATTGTTTCTACCCTTGGTGGTGCTATTTATTTAATTATTTCTCTATGGCACAATTGGAAAATACTTGAAACTTGCCTGAAATTTACTCTTTCTAGTATACTTTTGGATCCTTGCAATAAGTTTGTTGCACCATAATTGTAGTGTTTTTGTTATTAGTCCGACTTTTCCAGACATGTTCACTTTAGAGTTACACCTTTGCTACTAGCCAACCACGTAATATTGTGAAACATGTTTATGATCAAGCTTCTTTTAGTCTCTTACTAGACATGATACACGGAATCACCACTCATATAGATGGCTAACCTACTGCACTGTGGCAAGGTTACTATTGTCCATGTCTTTTTTCTTTTCTTTTTTTAAAGTTAAGGGCACCCTTGATGACTTATTGATGGCTTACTTTCGTTACATGCATGCGAAACAGAAAGCACACTACACTGTTTTGATCTCTGTAATTTATCAAACCCATCTTTATCCCACCGTTAATGTTTGCTCTTATTGTTCTGCTTGCAGCTGCCAAGAAGAATGGCCGGTTTCCCTTGCTACTATCCAAGTTGTGTGCCAAATTGAGAGGAAGACAGTGGGAACAACCACAATCATCATCACAATCATCGTCGTCGTCGTCTTTGTCATCCTTAGTAAGTTCCAAGCTATTAATTAAAGTTGTTTTAGTGGCTGGTGTAGCTGCTGGTTGGCAGTATTATTTTGGATAACCTCAGAGCAAGTCAGGAAGGAAGCATTTCTTGTACAATCTGTGCTAAACAAACAGAACTTAGGGATAGAAGATTTTCTTTTTGTAGACTCTTTCACTGGCTTGTATCCCATTTTTTGTATAATTTCTGAATTACTGATTGATTACCCACATTGACATTGCTGAGTTTCTCATACAAGAACTAGTTATGCTGCAATATCATTTGAGCAAAAGAGTTGTTTTACCAAAGCTGACTTTATTTTCTTCCTGTTTTGTATGTATGCAATAATATTATGCCAATTGTCCAAATTTCTGACAATGAAAATGTGTCTCAAGGGCTGAGGTTGGAATTAGTCCTTGATTTCAATTGTCACTTTATTTCTTGTGTACAGAAGTAAACAGTCTTGAAAAGACATGGGAAAAAATGATTGTTAAAATATTGAATTTTGTTAATTGAGGAAAGCTAAAAATATGGTGAAATTTTCATATATATTTATTTTCTAAACGGTTTCATTTTTGTTGATCTACATGAGAATGTCATGTAAAATTTTGTATGTGGCACTTCAAACCCAAGACATGTCCAACACCACTCAATCTTTTTTCCCCCAAACACGCATTAATGTGTATTAATTGGGTGTTTTTTTTTTATTTTAGAGAATTAGTTTCAGAAAGTGAGGTATTTTTAGGATCAACAACACAAGAAAAGCTACTGATTGAGAGGTAATTTAATGGAATTAGGTTTTTGTTGGTCACAGATCTTTTGTAATCAAAATTTGGGTCTTCTGTCCTCAATGTACTCTGAACACACATATCATAGAAATTTCGAGACATGATCATGCACGTGAAAGTTCATAGAGACAGGGAGAAAAAAAGATTTTGGAAGATAGACGATTCCGTGCTAGTAGTGGAAAGTCAAAATTTTAGAAAAAATTAGTTCGAGAGAACTTTAGAACTGAATTATATTGGCTGGTTTTCCTTATAAATAAAATGTTAAGAAATTAATACAATGGCAATTAATGGAGATAAATCATCCAATTCATAAATAACAAATATGAAAATTGTGGAAGGCAAAGGTTAGTTGATTCCACATGAGGATAACTAAATCCTGTTTGAGACTTCATTAATCCTCCATCATTAACCTGTGAAACTCCTTAATCTGATCATTAGGAAGTTCCAGGCAAATGCTAAGCCCTCCCTCATCTCTTGTCCCTGGTAATAGATACACCAAACCAGGTTTAACCAACACTGGAGTAGTACACTTGATCTTGCCCCAAACAAACTCATCTTCCTCTAACCCTAATCTCCACCAAGCCACCAATGAAAAGCTATCTTCCCTACAAGGCACACCCTTATTCACCTCTAACCAATCTACACTAGACCTCACATATTCATCATCCAACCTCTCCAACCCTTCCTGCACCTTCTTCACAAAAACATGGTCCTCTTCCTCCCTCATCTCCCTCACGCTCGCTCGTGCGAACCCAGGAATCAGAGCATTCCCGGCAAACCCAATGGGTACGTGTGGCACAATCTTTTTCCTAGCATCCACCGGAAACAACATTGTCGAAATTTTATCGATGTCTTTTGTCTCCACCGCCAGGGTCCTCGCCTTCCATATCTTTGCTGCCACGGCCTGGAAGGTGGTGCAATTTCTCAGGGAGGCCTTTTTTATGGTGGCGATGCGGGAAGGGGATAAGTAGATGAGGTGGGTTTGGTTGGGGAGTGAAGATTGGTGGAGTGTGGGGTTGAAATTGAAGCTGTGTGTGTCGATGATTGGTTTCGAGTACTCATAGTGAGGATGAATGATTATAGGGGGGTTTCGTGCTTTGAAGAGCGTTCGATCTGGGTTTGGGATGATCACCATTTGTTCGGACCGTGTTAGAGCAGCCATGTTTGCTAGGAACTCACGTACTGCCACTCCGTCGAGGACACAGTGGTTGTACCGTGAAGCGAATGCCAAGCCTCCACAGCCCAACTGGGTCAACTGTAATTTCAAACACAGACCACAATTTGTGAATAATTTTTCAAAAACAAAGCCTCTAATTCATCAGTTTCTGTGTTTGTCAAAGAGTTTTTGATGCCAACACTTGGAATGTGTAAAGGGAACACTCTGAAAATACCTGGATGAACAAAAGAGGCATGTCCTGTATCTCTATTTCCTCTTCATTCTCTTTACGCAAGAACTCCACAAATTGCCTAAACTCTGGCTTCGGTGCCATAAGCTCTCCAAGCTGGCTCAACTTCGTCTCTGTTGCTGCTGCAACAACCACAACACCTGCACCATTGCAGTTGATCTCTAACCTCTGACTGTCTTCCAATGAAGGCACTAGGCGTCCAGCAAAGAAATCATAGTGCACAAACAACCGCTCGAGTGCTCTGTACAACTTTTCACAGGCTTCGGCAAAACTGATTTTTGGAGGGTCAAAGAAAGAAACTGATTCTTGGTAGCCGATGAGGCTGAGGTCTATGTTTGACAAGAAGATGCGTCTGCGTTCTGTGGGCTTCCCCGGGAATATGACAATTTTCTCGACTATCTTCAGATTCTCCATTGTGTTTGGTTACAATGTTTGTTCAATTCAGGAACTTGATGATGAAAAAGTGGTAACTCTAATTTCTTGGAGCTCTCTACACGGATTGATGGCAATATATGTGTGTGTGTGTGTAGGGTTGTGTTTCTGATCAGTTTTTTTAATGTATGGCAGTTTGCGAACTATAAATGAAGTTAAATGTTGGTTTTCACAAATAAAAATCTGAAATGAGTTAGAAATGAATGAAACGTTGGTTTTTTAACTCTTTAATTGATTAAACTTTTAACTCCAAAATATGAGTTAGTAATGGAGTGATATATCAATAATTGCTTACCATGTTAATTAATGGGAAAATTGCAGAAAAATGGAAGGAATGTATAACAATTGCAGTAAAGGAATAAAAAATTATTGCAATGTACATGGAAATTTAAAAACATAATTACAAAAACATTATGACAATCCACACTCAAAACATCCACCCTTTCCAACTCTGTTTATTCAGTTTGGTTTTCATCGTCCTCTTCTCTGTTCATTTCAATTTGTTTTTTTTTTTCACTTTAGTTATGGTGGTGGCCGAAAGAGGAGCTGGTGGTACACAGCATCAAACTAGATCTAAACCAGATCCAGCAATGGAAGCAGAGAAGGTGAGCAGCGATGGCAGTAGCCACGGATGGTGATGGCAAAAGAGAAGGGAGGGGGAGACAATGGTGGAGAAGTATGGGGATGGGTTGCTGGCCTTGAAGGGGTAGATCACACTGGGTTGGGCTTTGCAGAGGTTGAGAAAAGGAGGGAAGGGAAGAGGAAAGGAAGAGGGAGAGGGGTTGAGGGCAACACAATAATTGACATCATGTTTCTTAATTTCCATGTATATTAATTTTTCATTCCCACATTTTGCAATTATTTTTAAAAACTCTGAAATACATGGATGGCTTCCATGGTCGGGTCAATACATTTCAAATAGTACAAGCTGAGTTGAGAAAGGTATTTCATCTGAGAAATTGTTAGTTTTTAAGGGAGAAAAAAAATAGATATCTAAATCAATACCTAAGAATGTGACGTACATTCATAACAGTTTTGCTTGTACATTCTCTCTCCCTCACTCTCCCACCTATGGAAGAGAAAATCCTGGTATAATAAAGCATCAACATAATTCAACAAATTCAAGTTTTTAAATCTTTCCCAAGCTACGAATCTTCCATATTCATTTGATACCAACAATAAGCTCACTGAAGCCATTTTCACCAATACAACTGAAGAATTAATCCCAGAAAGTTACATGCAGAGTTGTACCAGTTAAAACAAGGCCGGGGACTTGCGAGAACGTTATCGGACCATAACATTAGGATCCAAGAAAACATGCAAAAGAACCTGGTCCACTCCAAATGTCAGACATTGGATTCCAATGCCAAAAGTATCTTCTTTCTTGGACCCTGAAAGAACCACAATGAACCAAAAAAGCTTAAAATCAAATTAGGGAAGGCAGAGTAGAAGTAGTAAGAGACACAAGAAAAAGCGGTGCTCATTTTGACATTAAATAAAAATAAATAAAAAGATGGTTGTTTGCATCCTAAATGATTCCCAAAGACCCACAAAAACAAAAACATAAATAAATAAAGAAGAGTTACATGGGTTCAACAAAAACAACCCACTAGCAAATCTTCTTCTAATCAGTCTCCAATCACATGGTGCAAGATATTAGTGTAGCTATATTTCCCTTAGGGGATGGTTGTTGAGAGCTTCTATTTCCACATACCAAAAGATGTGTTGAGGCAGTGAGGAACTTCTTAAATATGTAGAATCCCCTTCACAAAGTCCACAGTTGTTTTGTTTTATTTTTTATTATTAGTCTTCATTTTGCTTCCAGTTCTCTAGGGCATCTCTCAATTAGATCAAGCAAGATCAGAAATTCAGTAATCTGCTTCCTCATTCTTTTGAGCCCAATGAAAATTGCTCTTCTTTGGATAAACCAAGGGTTATTAGGAATCGTTCATGAATTAGTTTGGTCTTATCAAGTTTTTCGCTTCGCTCCCAAGGCAGGCTAGCTTCTTGCCATGGTAAGCGGCTTGCTTTTGGGTGGGAACTAAAGTGAGGAGAGGTTTAATTAAAATCTTGTTACTTCATTAAACAAATTATTTCTATATGAATAGACAAATAAAAACCATAAGAAGTGTCTGACACGTGTATCAAAATAGTAAATTCTATCAATTCATCAAAACAGTAAATTCTATATCAAGAAGGGAAGTTCCACCATCATTGATCAGCAAAAGCAATAAAAATGACCACAGATATCATAGCAAGGCAGGATCTCTCTGTACACTAGGGTGAGTTTAGTCAAGTTTACCATTGGTATTCCTAAAGCCTTCAGATCCTCACCAGTCATGTGCACGAGTGCTGTCATATCAACCTGCACAAACAGCATGAAGTGCCAAAATAGTAAAAGGAACTTATTAAGGCACTGGTTGAAACCGGAGCTAGTACATAAAATTGCAATAACACAGAAATGTTGTGATGAATGCATACTTCCTCCACTTGGAATGTAATTGAGTATTTTTCCAGACCGAGGGATTGCAGGAAACTATCAACAGATTCAGCCTGCACCAGACATGTATCACTTAGAAGGATGAACAACTACCACACATTATGAACAACTCCCCGTAATTGAGTTCAAATTATTAAGTCTAAAACTGATCCACTGGCATTAAGATTATGCCCCAACCTCAACCCCTATCTTTCTAAAAAACCAAAAGATTAAAAAAAAAAAATGTCCCTCAATGGCAACATTACCCAATTTCATGCCAAAGATGGATCAAACTTTTCAAGCTGAACAATGAAAATAAGCGTACAGCATTGGTGTGAAAATTGTTAATGAATCAGCTAAATCAAGCATGACATAAGTTTCAATGGAAAGAAATGAACTGACCACAAAATACATGATCAACGTATCATGACAACATATATTCCCATCAAGAACTGAAACTATTTGTGTGTATGCGTGGGTTTGGCCTTCTTTGGCCCTTGATGTGGATGTGTGTGTATTTCCATATTATACACACGTACCATATAAAGACCATACTTCTGGAAAAGTATGAGCAGATTACAAGTCAAATTCAAAATCAAGTGCACCAAAAGTGAACTAACGAAATTATTATTTACTGCAAAACTGCGATTCATACTCAGACAAAAGTATACATTTCTAAAAGAAGATGTTAACCAAGTCACACTCAACACCCAAACACAAGAAAATCTGAAAAAACATACATGATGGTGCCAATAATATGACATGTCTGTATGAGTAGTAGTAGTCATGACGACAACAAAAAAAACTTTTCAACATAAATTGTGTCAGTGTGCATAAAACAGTTTGGATCAGGATCTATCATAACCACACATCTCAGAAATATTGAATTTTATACTTCATAACAGTTGTAAAAGGCAAGGGAAGAAATAAAAATAACAGGGAAGGTCCGTGCCTTTTGCGGAGTCTTTGTCCTACAGACTGAGCTAGCAACTTTTTTGGTCTCTGGTTCAGGGGCTTCAACAATAACATTATTCCTCACAGATTTATTATCCTTAAGTACTGGCTTTCGCTTTGGCTTCGGGGGATCAGTGTTCACCGGCTGTGAGTACATCGTGCCAGAGAGCTTTTCACGGAGATCCCTTACACCTGAAACAGATCCATTTCCACTTAGACTTTCTTGCTGGACACTCTTCTTCTGGAGCTTCAGACGAAGATCTTTACCACCAATTATGCGATCTTCAAGCACCATTAACACACAAATTACAATCAAAATGATACAATAGCGATGTCTAAAAGCAACAATTTGTATACAATATACACATACATATTTCAATATGTTTCATGCAACTTAAGCAGCAATCACTAGTTGAATTCAATCATGTCACAAGAAACCGTACTTGAAACTTGAGGTTCATCATCCTTGTAAAGATCATGTTCCCACTTGTCATCATCTTGCCTCTGCCTGCAAAGCATATGACGTTGAATCAAATAAAAGGTTTTGTTCTAATAAAAACAAGTAAAAGCCTCAGTGTATACAGTGCTCCACCTAACAAACTACTTAAAGAAATTAAATTGGCAGAAGAAGGAAGTACAGCTAAGATACTTATCAGAGTTAAATAGACAAAGATATCCAACGGGAAAAATTTTACACCCTTTGACTCAACCAACATAAAGTCATGTCTCAAATTAATTTAGAAACTTTTGATTAATACAAACAGCACAAAATACAGTACGCATGATAGTATCATGCACATATGAGATACTATATCTTCACAGAATGGCTATTGGGGCAATTCATTAAAATTATTTGAATTAAGAAAATCATTAAAATGTAGCTTTGGAGCCACTTTAAAATTAACATATACAAAGATATCACAGGTCTCCAATGGTTTATCTATAAGATATCCTTGATCATTATTTCAGTTTTTTTCTCCCTCTTGAAACCCTACAAAACCATAAAAAGTACACTCAGTTAGTCCTCATTGGATGGGTCTGAAAGGGTTAGATTGAACTTACAACCGCAAGGTTGATGGGCTGAGTTTTAACATTTGAACTAATAACCCCTTGTTACATGATAAAACCATATTGAATATATGAATACATACATATATTAAACATAATCTTGAGAAAAAAAAAAAAAAATCCATAATTAATCAACAACAATGAGATATTATAAAACCTAAACACTCGTTACTAAGAAGCATAAAATCATAACGTGCAGATGGAGTACACTTGGGACTCTGTCTAATCAAAGCTTAGATTAAAATTTTGTTTGAGATTGTGAATTTGAAGTTACTATGCTGCTGGGACAATTTTGTTTGTATTTTCGTTACTTTTTAAAGTCAAGGGAATCTTAGCAATTTAAATTTTCTAGATATTACTATATTAGTACTAGTAGTGGTACAAGGAAATATTTTGAGCTTGACTATTTTCTGAGGCCCTCATGTATATGATGATCTATAGTAGGCCTAGCACAATCTTATTAAAGTTTTTTTAAGTCTTCTATTTTATAATGACCTAAAAAAGAAAAATGATAGCAACCCATAAATATTCATGTAATGTTTCAATAATTGAGTCATGTTTTGAAAATTCGATGGTCCCATGTGTCATACAACCTAATCTTAGGATTAGGAGGGACTTCTAACAAATTTTGGTAGATTCTTCGTCTACCTTTTTTCTTTTTTTTCTTTTTTTCTTTTTTTTTGATAACTATCTTCGCTGAAATTCTGTGTGACAGGATGTTAATTTTTAGGTTTTTAATTCCAAAACTCTAATTTCATAATGCTTACTCTTTTGGGTTTTGGCATGCAATTAAAGAATATTAAACCCAAGATTAGTTGTTGTCAAGAATTTAAGACAATTGAAGCAATTAATCACCTTCCAAACTAAGACAATTCTAACCCTTCTCCATACACAATGCCAACCACCTATTTGGCGATAGTTTTAAATCCTAATCTCCAAGCCTTCCATAAACCTTTCCCACCACAAATCTATAAGGAGGAAAAATTATAATAAGCATCTGCTTTCTCCATACACAATGCCAACCACCTATTTGGCAATAGTTTAAATCCCAATCTCCAAGCCTTCCATAAACCATTCCCACCACAAATCTATATGGAGGAAAAATTATAATAAGTTTCCTAGTAATATCCTACATCTACTTTGTATCAAATTTCAAATCTAAAGAATCCTACTTCAAAATCTTTTCTAACATTTTCTTCTTCATAAATTGTTTGATACAATATAAGTAATTCTTCTTCCATTATGATGACAACTGTTGAATAGAAGAACAATATGATGAACCATGGAAGAACCCAAAATTAAGTTATGATGCTTACGTGAGCATGTGTTTGCATGGTATGGGCATGTATAAGAACAAAACAAGAGAGAAAGACAGAAGAAGAAAATATGACCACCTCTGTATCACACAAGCCCACTAAGCAGGTGACCCAGTTACACAACTTACTCAAAAATAATAATTCCACTGTCAATTTTTTAGTAGAATACAAAACAAAATGCGTGAACAACAAAAACGATCAGCAAAGCAATCATCTTTCAACCAAAACTACTTAAATCAAGTCCTAAAAATGCAAATTATGGAATCCAATGAAAGCTAATTTGCTAATTTTTCTGAAGATTTATTCATTACAACAAAAAGCTCACATGTAATGTAACTGATCAAAGCACCTTATGTGCCCATGAATGCTCTAATGCTTGATTTTCACGTTCACTCCTCCAAAAACATGACCCGGAAGTCATTCTTCTCGTTAGGCTACAACGAAAAAGAATGTTTCTTTCAAACAAAACTCAAAAGTTTCATTCACCAAAAAAAAAAAAAAAACTAAGTTCGAATCAAACACGAACTAAATCCAAAGCCTATGCCCAATGAAGAATTGAAACCAGAAAATTTAGAATCAAGTTCACACAAACTCAACACTGTCAATACACAGCACAATGAGAACAAATACAAAGCCAACAACAGTCACAGCAACAAATCAAGGAGGCTAAAGAGAGAAACTAGCGAGAGAAATCGAACCTCTTGCCGGTAAATTGCCTCCGGCGAATAGAATCGTCTCCGGTGTTACCATAAAGACGCTCCTTTATGGACCTCCTGGATGTGGCCTCCACACGATCAGCATACATCGTGCGGTTGATTACACAATCGTACAGTTAGAAAACCCTTTAGCAGTTGGAAAACCCTAACCCTAACCCTAAGATATATATACACAATAAGCAATTGTATGTATCGATTTCTAGAGAGAGAAAGTGCGAAAAACTGGCACAGGTTTAGAGCTTTTTAAAAAATTTCCGATGAAGAAGAAAGGGAAGGGACTGCCAAACAAACAAAAGTAGAGAGATTCTTCGCACTCGCAGTGATTTTTGCTTGGGTCAGTTGGGCGGGTCTCGCATTGTAAAGCGAAAGCCCAGCCCAAATATGTGGACCGTCCCAAATATAACCCTGCCCTAAAATATATGGGTTGAACCCTAGGTCGAAGGATAGGCTCATGGACCAGGCTTTGAGCCTGTCTTATTATCTTTTCAAAGCTCGGTCCATAGACCTATCCCAATGACCATGTTAAGCCCATATGTGCTAAAGAAGAAGAAAGAAGTAATTTTTCAATGACCCATTTAATGATGCTATATAGTTACTATTGTCATTTAATGATGCTACTTACTTCTTTCTTCTTCTTCTTAATTTTTCAATTTTAAGCCCATAGTAAAACAAAAAGATTAAAATTGAAAAATTAAATAAGTAGCATCATTAAAGGAAAATAGTAACTACATTTTTACGAGATTAAACCCATAATTTAATAACATAACCATAATCATAACTAATGTAATTATGTATTTAATAAATAAAAATTACTTTTATTTTTTACAATTCAATATTAAATTCTAATTATTGTAATGCATTTTAAAATGATTAAATTATTACAAGAACTTTAAGTATAGAAATTGTACACTGTAAAGTTGTAAAGCGCATTGTAAGTTCTTAACTGATTTTGCATGTGTCTTTCCCATCAAAATTAGGAATATTTATATCGTGTCCTCACTTATCCTTCAAGTTTAATAATTATTGAGTAATATTAGAGACTCCAAAAATTCTATCAAATGTCTCACATGGGTATGGGACCCACACTATGTAGGTCCGTCCCACACCCATGTGAGATATTTGATAGAAATTTTAATAAAATTTTTAGAATCTCTAACATTTTTTATAATTGTTTCCAAAACCATAATGGCACTCCTAAAATCTATCAAATTTTCTTTGCAACTTTCCCTGCCCTTCTAGCATCGCTCTCCACCATGTAGCCCACCCTCCTAATTGTTAGGGGTTGATTTCCTAGCTTTAGATAGAATCTTTTAACAACCATTATGAGTGTCTTCACTCATTATGAACCGCATGAATTAATACTTTATCAATACCGATCACATGAAACTTGAACATACAACCTCTAAATTTATAGGCCCCCTAACTCTTTTCTGTTTTTGTAAATCAAGGATTTCATTATTAATCTCAACTCTATAAAAACCAAAATGAGAGAATTTGAAAAAAAATATGAAGAAATAATGGTCTACATAGTAATTAAAATTAATAGAGACAAGATTTCCCATGCAGTGTTACATAGGCTATGCCAATAGGAGTTCATCTCTAAACTGAAACAAGAAAAAACACTATTGCTTAATTAAGAGCAATGTAATACTCAAGAGATCCAAACGGTTGTTCTAAGGTCTTTTGTCAAATCTGCAATCTCTACCGAGCTTCTATCTCTGTAGCAGACACGGTTGCAGAGTGATTTTCTGATGCACCTCTGTCCATGTCTGCCTCTACAAGCCTTTTGCAAGTAGCATATGCAGTGAAATTTGGAGTTGGAAGCAGCGTAGTTTCATTACTGAGCATAGAAATAACATCTGACATTGTAGGCCTATCCACTGCATTCTCTTGAACACACAAGAGACCGACTCGAATGCATCTCAATACTTGAGAACTGGAACATGAATTGCCTAGTGTTGAGTCCATCAGCTCCAAGCCATTACCTTCTTTCCATAACTCGCAAGCCTAAAAACATGACAATGTTTTTAGAATACTACCAACACAGTGTTTCTGAGAAAAATTTGTAAGTTAGTTGCTTGGGCTTACATATCCGATTAGGTTAACAGGGCGATCATGATGATAAAAGCTACTGTTCTTTCGTCCACTCACGATCTCCAACATTAGGACTCCAAAACTGTAAACATCTGATTTCTCTGAGAAAAGACTTTCCATGGCATAATCAGGTGACATGTAACCACTGCATTCAACGACAATCATAACTTAGTAAAAGGAAATAGACATCACATACAAATAATGAAGTGATGAAACTTACTATGTTCCAACAACCCGATTGGTATTTGCTTCAGATTCATTTCGCCCAAAAATCCTAGCTGTACGGGGAGGAAATAATTCTCCTCGTATAATCCTGTTGACCAAGTCCACGCTCCTCCGTACGACGTTGCTTTGTCACCTGAAAACACAAACGTGAGCTAGCCGGCGGGTGTGTGCCGGAAACCTCTCCGATGCCTAAGTCAGAAAACTTGACAAATAGACAAAGCTCTAAGTTCTCAGAAAGATTGTGTTCCAATTACCTCCTCCAAGGTGATGCTTGTGAGCTTTTATAAGTTTCATATGGCACAATCCTAGTAGGACTTGTATTTCTCCATACAGAGTCCTCCTAGGATTCAATCTCTTAAGGATAATGCTTATCCTTTTACACCCTCCCCCACTGCTCAAACCAAGTGGGATGGTTTTCTTTACGGCCGAACTTCCTTTTGACCGAAGTAAACTTGGCTATACCGAGCCACAGAAGGCCGAACTATCCTTAGCTCGGTCTTCTCCTCCAACTCTTTACTTCGGCTGCCCTGTTCGACCTTGATGCGCTTAGATCAAACTTCCAGGTAACAAGTTCGGGCTGACCTAACCAATGTAAGTCACGACCGGACTAATTCCGACACCGGTCTTCTCAGAACATACTGCGACCGGACTAACTCTGAGACCGGCCTAACTGTGAATTGCCTCCAGACCGGAGTAATTTTACTCTTCCTTGGGCTGAAGTAACGATCTCTTCTTGAGCCGAAGTAATTTTGCCTCCTTGGGCCGAAGTAGCTTTGTCTTCCCAAGGCCGGAGTAACTTTGCCCTTCTGGGCCGGAGTATTCTGTACGGCCTTTTTACCTAGTCCACTGCGTTTTGGGCCTCAAAACCAAACTCGAAGTTCGGCCCAATTTTCCCAAAAATTACCCTCTCAATTGCCCCTTAATTCCATCTGAGCAACATGATTGGGATTACCAGCCTTCTGGCCGAGCTAGAGTTTGTCATGCTTTTTCAGCCGAGCTAAAAACCCTTTAGCCTTTCCAGCCGAGCTAAGTTTACCTCGGGTACAACTATGTCCGGTCAAAACGTCTCTTCAATCACAGCGACTGTATCGCTTCCCATTTCCGTGACACGTGGCAAACTCTGATAGGCTGTGGCCAACCGTCACGCCGTCCTTCAGAATTTTCGTACTGTTCCCGCCTCTTTTTGCCGCCTTTTTTCTCTCTCCCTTTTCACAAAACAGCCTTTCTCCTTCTTGAATCACTCACCTTCGATTCTTCACTTTCTCTTCTCCCCTGGTTCCTGAGTTTTTGAGTTTGCTGTGTTCGTGCCTCCATTGCTGCCATTGCCTCCATTTCTAGCTTCTCTCTTATACAGGTAAGCAAGCCTATCCTTCTTGCTTTCTTTGTTTTCGTACTTTGCTTTCCATACTCTGTATGTTTTTTGCAAGCAGTTTGTCCATTTCTGATTCGCTTTTGTACTTTTATGGAGAAACCATTAGAACTCTATGTATATGTCATATACCCTAGAGAAAAAATTTCGATTTTGATCCAGAATCACGTCCCGACCGAACTTGGATACTGTTTGTGTCATGTATGTGAATAGATTCAGAACATAACCGGACTAGAACTTGTAGGAATATCAGTAGTTTCTTTTGACCCACTCTAGCCAAGATAGGATCACCGAACAAGCTTGCTCATACCGAACTAGGTACTTCGGTCTATAACCGAGCTAAGATATTGGGGCCAAGCCGGCTTTCTTAGTTCTTAAACCGAACTTAGAAAGCCGCCCCTAAGAGCTCAACCGAAGTAATTTTCCTCATACTGTAACCGTTTTAGGCCTTGGGACTAGACCAGCTTTCTTAGTTTTTTAGACCGAACTCAGAAAGCTGCCCCTAGACGTTAAACCGGTCTAATGTGCTCAAAACCGTGCTAACAAACATTCTGAAGAGCCGAGGTAGAACCAGCCCACTAAGCCGAAGTAGGATTTGTATATCTTGCTTATAATTTGTAGCGCGGTCCAATCGATCTGTGCTTAACCCCTTTGTTTTCTACCTTGCAGACTTAGGTTGCCCAGACACTCCTGCGTGTGCTCAACCGAGCTACTGAGCCAAATTTTTGTACCGAAATAATTTATTCGTAATTTATACAACAAATGGGTAAGTATAGATATTTAGTCGAAACCCCTGGTGGCATGGCCGAATTTAGGCAGGACTACCAGATTCCTGATGATGTCCAACTGGTATTGGCCAAGAAAGATGCTACTCCCTGGGACAATGAAGGCTTCGTCCCTTTTACCCTTCAATCCATAATAGAAACCGGACTACGGTTTCCTGTTCAACCGCTAATCTGCGAATTTCTTAGACAGACTAGGTTGTGCCCCACCCAACTGTCTACCAATACATATCGTATCATAATGGGAATAGCCGCATTAAATCATCAAACCGGACTAAATCTCGGCCTAGCCGAAATATTCCATCAATATTCCATCGGTTCAAAGAATGCTGGGTGGGTATATTACCTTAGAATTCGCCGCCGCCGAGAGAAGATAATTAAGCACACTCCGGACAAAGATCTTAACGATGATGATTTCTTTTGGGTCTTTGGGAACTTTGAGGATTTTCAGGCTCAAATTCCTGGCCGACCTATAAATTGGAAAATGGGAGAGCCTGGTAATTTTACTCCGGTCTTCTGCTTTGTAAGTTATCTCGGTTGTTTAGTCTATTAGCCGAACTAACACTTCTCTTTTTTGCAGATTTTGCCCATCTCCATTCCTTGTATAGCTATCCCAACCTCGGAGTGTTGCGAGCCGCATTTCGGGTTAAAGAAAGAGATTGGGCCAAGCTTCTAAATTTCGAACCGACCTACCGTTACAGCGGTCGCCGCAAAGCAAAGGTAACCGATTTTCTTCTCGAGGAAGCACCGGAGCCGGACCCAACTTTGCCCGAGATAAGGCTTGTCCCTCTAACAGCAGAAGAAGAGATGGCGAAAAGGAGCAGAGTTAGGGCCCTCCTGACCGCAACAACTAGGGCCGAAGTAACACCGACTACTGAGGTTCAGCCCGCCGTCGTAGCCCTTCCTTCACAACGGCCTTCTTCATCGCGCCCTTCAAAACGCGCCCGATCTGCGTCAGCCGAACAGCAACTTGTTGACGAAGTCGAATCCGTCCCCCAAAGTCCTCGTCCTGCTTCCCAACCAGAGCAAACTGACCGAGCTCGTTCTCCGAAGTGGGCTCCGCCTTTGATCTTCAATGACCGAAACATCAAAGCCACTGATTCGGTCGTGGCTGAAAAAGACCACCAACTGGCCTTTAACCTGGCCAAAAGTGTGTGCCTCCCCAAGGACATGGAGCACCACTTGAAGCAACTGAACACCGAAATGAAATCAATTCGGTCTGCTTCCAAGTCCATGATCTTGGTAAGTAGCTGTCTGCTTTATCCTGTCTAAATTTTTCTAACTTTTACTTCGGCTGAGATGAGATTTTTGTTTTGCCAGGCCTTGCAAAAGAACAATGTCACTTATAGGAAAGTCCAAGAGCTCCGCAAAACCACAAGGCAGGCAATGGCGGAAGCCGAAGCCAAGTCGGCCGAACTACTACAAGCCGAAAAGAGGATGGCCGAGCTAGAAGCAGAAAACGGCCGTCTTGCCGATCTAGTTAATTCGGCGGAGGCGGAGAAGCAGAAAGCTGCCATCGTTATGAAGGACAAGTATTTGCGGGAGTTGGTGAAGCTTGAGAGGAGGAAAGACGCCGAAATAGGTGAATTAAGAAAAAACATGGTGGAGGCCGAAAAGGAGGGCTATAAACAAGGTTACAAGAAGGCCGAAGACGCCTACGTCCAACAATGTGACGCTGCAAAGGAGCTGTTCTTTAAATGCGGCTGGAGGGCGGCAGTGGAGAAGCTCGGTCAAGATCAACAGACCGAGGTCTTCAACCCTCCAGATTATTTTATACCGAAGTCCCTGGCGGAGTACGCGGCTGCTCTGCAACAACAGTTTTTGGAAGATGACTCTGATGATGCCTCTGATGAAGATACTCCGGCCGAAAATGTGGACCAGCCAGTTCGGTCGGTGCCCACTGCTGAAGACCTAACTGCAGAACCTCCCAGTGGAACCGTAGCCGAAGTGGCTCGCCCTAGTGTGGATGAGCTCCCTCCGGAGACCGGTCTTCAAGTTGATGCTGATGCGGTTTTCGATGCTGAAATTGATGAACTTTTCTCTTGATTTTTTACTTTTTCTCCTTTGTAACCGAACTAAGCCCCCTTGTAATGACTTCTCTTTGAATGAAAATTTTACTTCTTCTTATTCCGGTTATTGTGTGTATGCTTGCGTTTGTAATGTCTTCTATTACTCCAAGTGTTATTTCGGTTTTTGGTTGGTTAAACTATACTTACCAGCCAACCACTCCTTAGCCGACATAATTACTTCGGCTGAGGAGTATTAAGTGTTGGTTTAATCCAGCCAACCACTCTTCAGCCTTACACTTACTTCGGCTGAAGAGTAACAAGAGTTTGGTTTATTCCAGCCAACCACTCTTCAGCCATACACTTACTTCGGCTGAAGAGTAACAAGAGTTGGTTTATTCCAGCCAACCACTCTTCAGTCTTACACTTACTTCGGCTGAAGAGTAACAAGAGTTTGGTTTATTCCAGCCAACCACTCTTCAGCCATACACTTACTTCGGCTGAAGAGTAACAAGAGTTGGTTTATTCCAGCCAACCACTCTTCAGTCTTGCACTTACTTTGGCTGAAGAGTAACAAGAGTTGGTTTATTCCAGCCAACCACTCCTTAGTCATGCACTTACTTCGGCTAAGGAGTACAAAGAGTTGGTTTATTCCAGCCAACCACTCCTTAGTCATGCACTTACTTCGGCTAAGGAGTACAAAGAGTTGGTTTATTCCAGCCAACCACTCCTTAGTCATGCACTTACTTCGGCTAAGGAGTACAAAGTGTTGGTTTATTCCAGCCAACCACTCTTCAGCCTTACACTTACTTCGGCTGAAGAGTAACAAGTGTTTGGTTTATTCCAGCCAACCACTCTTCAGTCTTGCACTTACTTCGGCTGAAGAGTAACAAGTGTTGGTTTATTCCAGCCAACCACTCTTCAGTCTTGCACTTACTTCGGCTGAAGAGTAACAAGTGTTGGTTTATTCCAGCCAACCACTCTTCAGCCTTACACTTACTTCGGCTGAAGAGTAACAAGTGTTGGTTTATTCCAGCCAACTATTGAAGTTTGTTTTTCCAGCTAACTTCTAGTTTTTTGGTTATTCCGACCAAATGTCCTGCAGCCTGGATCCTTATCCTGGGCTTAGGAAGGGTGTTGGTTTAATCCAGCCAACCCCCGAGTTCGTTTTTCCAGCTAACTATAGAATGCTTGCAATAAACATAGTTTCTAAAACTAACTTTTACAAAGAATATTTTGTGCTAAAAAGAATTGCTCATTTTATTGAAGGAAAGAAAAAATTACATATGTTCAAAAAGAGAAAAGTTAAAAGTAAAATAACTTGAGATTGGCCGTATTCCATGGCCTAGGGATTGCCTTGCCATCCTTGTCTTCTAGGTGGTATGCCCTTTTGCCTGCTAACCCAACCACCTTGTAAGGACCTTCCCAATTTGGGCCTAACTTGCCGTCTCCTGGGATTAAGGTGTTCCCCATTACTCTGCGCAGTACCCAATCGCCAATTTTGAATTGTCTTGGATGAACCTTTTTGCTGTATTTTTTGATTAACTCTCGTTGGTATGAGGCGATGTGGACCAACGCTCTTTCTCTTCTTTCTTCTGCAAGGTTGAGTTCTAAGGCTATGGCTTCTCCATTTAAGTCTGGATCAAAATTTTCGCTTCGAATTGTAGGGAGGCCAACTTCTAGTGGGATCACTGCTTCCATGCCATAGGCTAAGGAGAATGGTGTTTCTCCAGTTGATCGCCGAGGTGTGGTGCGGTAAGCCCCTAAAACATGAGGAAGTTCATCCGCCCACTTGCCTTTTGCTTTCTCTAGCCTTTTCTTTAGTCCATCCAAGACGACTTTATTTGATGCTTCAGCCTGCCCATTTGCTTGAGGATACGCCGGTGTGGAATTGTAGAACTCTATCTTGTATTCTTTACAAAAGCTCCTGAAGATTCTGCCGTCGAACTGAGTTCCATTGTCTGAGATTAGTGCTTTTGGTATACCAAACCGAGTGATAATATTTTGCCAAACAAACTTCTTCACATCTTTTTCTTTGATTGATGCCAATGCTTCTGCTTCCACCCATTTTGTGAAGTAGTCTGTTGCTGCGAGAAAGAATTTTCTGCCCCCGGGTGCCGTTGGAAGTGGTCCTACTATGTCTAAGCCCCACATTGCGAAAGGCCATGGGCTAGTTAAGGGTAGGAGTTCTCTTGCTGGTTGATGTATTTGGTGCGCGAATTTCTGGCATTTTTCACACTTCTTCACATATTTCTCTGAGTCTGCTTGCATATATGGCCACCAATATCCTTGTGAAATAGCCCTGTAAGCGAGCGACCTTCCCCCTTGATGACTTCCATATACCCCTTCATGTATTTCGAATAGGAAGGCTTCTACTTTGCTGGGATGAACGCACTTGAGGTAAGGCCCAGAGAATGACTTCTTGTATAATGCCAAAGATGGAGATAGCCAAAATCGCTGCGACTTTGCCCTTATTTTGTTGGCTTCTTTTTTCTCTGCTGGTAGGATGCCGTCTTTTAGGAACAGGATGATGGGATCCATCCATGAAGGGCCTAATTCAGTGCAATATACTTCTTCTGCTTCGGGGTCTTCTATACTTGGTCTTGGTAAGAAGTCGATGAGTAATGGATGTGGGATCGATGTATCTGCCATTGAGGCCAGGCCTGCTAGCTCGTCCGCTCGGCTGTTTTCCTCCCTGCCAATTTGTTCTATCCTTACCACATCAAACTTCTTGATCTCTGTTCTGACTAACTCTTGGTACTTGGCCATTCTGTCGTCCTTTGCTTCGTATTCGCCCGAAATTTGGTTTACCACAAGCAGAGAGTCACTGTATACCATTAGTTCGGCTGCTTTCATGAAGTGTGCTGACTTGAGTCCTGCGATAAGCGCCTCATACTCTGCTTCATTGTTGGATGCTGGGAAGCCAAGGTTGATTGCTTGCTCTATAACCAGACCGTCTGGAGAGATGAGGACTATGCCAAGCCCTGCGCCGTGTCGGTTGGATGCTCCATCCACAAAGAGCTTCCACATCTCCCCAACGAATAGTTTCCAGCAGGTGGAAGGGTCAGACGATGCCGTGGGGTCAAGGATGGTGATTTCTTCAAAGTCCATATTGGCTGTCTGCCCTTCGTCCTCTGTTTGAACTGCTGGTGAGCCTTTGTTTGGCTCCTCCTTGTTGTCCTTAGTATGGTCTGCCTTTGTGCTTGATGGACTACCCTCCACTAGGGGTTGCGCTATTCCGGCGTCAACTTCCGTCCCTAGTTCGGTTGATGGACTATCTTCTACTAGGGGTTGCGCTATTCCGGCGTCAACTTCCGTTCCTAGTTCGGTTGAGTCAGTCAGGTCGACTGGGCAGATATGATGACTTCCAGGAGTAAACTCTGCGACGAAGTCTGCCAAAGATTGAGCTTTTATTGCGGTCTTGGGTTGGAACTTGATGTCGAATTGTCCCAACTCTACTGCCCATTTCAAAATTCGCCCACTGAAGTTTGCCCTTTCAAACAGAGCTTTTAATGGAAAGGCTGTGAGGACGACTATGGTGTGGGCGTGAAAGTAATGCGCCAACTTTCTGGATGCCATCATTAATGCTAATGCTAGTTTCTCCAATGGTAAGTACCTTGTTTCGGCTCCCAACAATGTCTTGCTGACATAAAAGATGGGCAAGTGTTGTATTCCTTCTGCACGAACCAACACTGCGCTGACTGCGTGTTGAGAGACTGCTAGGTACAAAAAGAGTTCTTCGCCAGGTACTGGAGTAACAAGTAGTGGTGGGGAAGACATGTATTCCTTTAAGCTTTCCAGAGCTCGGTCGCATTCTTCATCCCACTCAAACTTGGCCTTTAAAGTTTGGAAGAACGGTCGTAGCCTGTCCGATGATCTGCTTATGAACCGGTTGAGTGCAGCCGCCATACCAGTAAGATGCTGCACTTCTTTAACTGAGTTTGGTCTCTCCAACTCCTGGATCGCTTTGATCTGAGAGGGGTCGGCTTCTATACCTCGGTTGGTCACCAGGAAGCCCAAGAATTTGCCAGATCCAACTCCGAATGCGCATTTGGACGCATTGAGGCGTAGCTTGTGTTTCTTCAGGATCTGGAACATCTCGCCTAAGTCTTTCAGATGGTCATTCTCATCCTTGCTTTTGACCACCATGTCGTCGATGTACGCCTCCATTGTTCTGCCTAACAATGGTTCAAACATCTTGGTGACCATCCTTTGGAATGTCGCCCCTGCATTCTTTAGGCCAAAGGGCATGACCTTGTAGCAATATAACCCCCTTGGTGTTGTGAAGGAAGTGACCTCCTGGTCTGGTTCATGCATGGCGATCTGGTGGTAGCCTCTGTATGCATCCAAAAAGCTAAGTCGGTTATGTCCTGCTGTTAAGTCCACCAGTTGATCTATCCTTGGTAGAGGGAAGCTATCTTTTGGGCACGCTTTGTTGACTGTTTTGTAGTCGACGCAGACACGCCATTTACCATTCTTTTTTGGCACTACGACGGTGTTGGAGATCCATTTTGGGTAGTGCACCTCTCTTATCGCTCCTGCCTCCAGCAGGTTGCCTACCTCTTCTGCCACTATTTCGGCATGGTGGAGTGCCGATCTGCGCGTGCGTTGAATGACTGGTCTGGCAGATGGGTGGACATTGAGTTGGTGACTGATGAAATTTGGATCAATGCCTGGCATGTCGTAAGGTGTCCAGGCAAACACTTCGATATTAGAGGTCAAGAATTCCAAGACCTCTAATCTCTCAGCGCTGGACAATGATGAGCCAAGCAAGAAGAACTTATCCGGGTTTTTCTCATCTATTTTTACCTCCACCAAGTCTTCCACCGCTTTCTGATCAGCCTCTTTGCCGACGTCAGCGAATAGTTCATTACTTTCTGGCTCCTCCACCGAATGAACATATCCTTTGGCAGCTCGGCTTCCATTTGCTGTGGCGAAGCATTGTTTTGACATGATCTGATCGCCATAAACTTCTTCGATTATACCGGCGTCATTGGGGAACCGCATTACCTGATGATATGATGACGCTACCGAACGCATGGCATGCAGCCATGTTCTGCCCAGGATGATGTTGTAGGTGGAGGGGACCTTCAATACCCAGAACTCCACCTGTTTTGATACACTTCCTGCTCTGACTGGAAGGATTATTTTGCCGACAGGCCACTCTGGCATGGAGTTGAATCCAATCAGGGGAGAAACTGCGGGTGCCAAGTCTTTGTCCTGCAGCTTTAGTTGCTTGAATGTGTCGTAATACATGATCTCACATGAACTACCCTGGTCAATCAGAATCCGCTTGACGTCAAAATCCTTGACTCGGAGAGTGACAACCAGGGCATCATTATGGGGGCAGTAAATTCGATCCAAGTCCTTATCTGAAAAGGACATGACATTTGTGGCCTCTGTCTTTCCTTTCTTGTTGGCTGGTTGGGCGCTTCGTACTTCTTTGAAGTGCTCAGCCTTTTTGATCGAACCTCTCAGCTCGCATACGTGCTCGGGTTCTACAACTCCATGTATTACATTGATGATCCCTTGTGGAGGGGCGTCAATTGTCATTCTGTTGGGATGGTCATTATAATCTTGGGGGGCCGGTTGCGCTCCTCCTTCAATGTATTTGTCCAAGTGGCCTGCTGCCACCAATTCTTCCAAGTGCTGTCTTAGTGGCGTGCAATTCTCAGTTCGGTGCCCCTTTTCTTTGTGGAAGGTGCACCGTGATCTGTCGTCGTAGTTCTTCTGAGCTTCCCCAAGCTTGGCTGGCCACTTGACAAAAGGCTCATCCTTGATTTCGCTCAGAATCCGATATATTGGTTTTTTGAACACCGTGGTTATGGCAGTGCGGATTCTCAGCCATCTTTTGTCTGGGTCTTCTCCGTTATCTCGTCTGCCACGTCCATTTTTGTTACTTCGGTCCACCGTATTAACCTTTGCTGAGGTTTTCTTTTCTGGTACCGTGGCCGCACTTGTTTTGGCTTTGGAACGTGCGCCATCTTCTTCTACCCTGATGTGCTGATGCACTCTCTCCATCAGGGCTTCCATGGTGAGGGGTGGCGTCATTGTAATTGAATCCCTTAGTCTATTCCCTACTGGTAGACCTCTTTTATACTGCGCAATGGCTAGATTGGTTGGGCAGTCTCCAATTTGGTTAAATGTCTCCCAGTAGCGACTGTTGTAAGATCTGAGGGTCTCTTTTTCACCCATGTCGATGGAGAGTAACTGGTCTATCTCCACCGGTGTTTTTGTGTTTGTCCGAAATCTTGTCACGAACGCTTCTGCCAATTGGGCCCAGGAGGCTATGCTGCCCTCTGGGAGCTTTTCGAACCAAGTCAAGCCTAGGTCACCAAGACTGGACGGGAAGAGTATGCACATTAAGGCCTCGTTTCGCCTGTACACAGCCATGACTTGGCGAAAGTGGCTTAGGTGTGAATACGGGTCCGTCTTCCCTTCATATGTATTGAATTTCGGCTGAAGGAAGCCTGATGGTAGGGGCGCGTTTTCGATCGCTGGGACAAACGGCGAAGTCTGTAGTCTTGCTAACGCTTTGTCCGCTGGTTCGTAGGCCGGTCGCGGTATTGGCATTCCAACCTCGACGCTTCCATGCGTTCGAGGAGCCAACCGTTGTAAGGCCGAAATTCGGTGTGGATCCTTTGCCCTGGCATCCTCCTTGCATCGTGCTTTTTCTTCTAGCACGGTTCGTAAGTCGGATGACCTGGGTAGCTCGGTTTGCCTGGATCTGGTTTGGTGTGAATGTGAAGGCCAATACGTGCTTCCTTCAGTGTATGATCTTTCGGATCTCGTCCTTTCAGACCTGGAGTGACGAGTTCTTGAAGATAAGGAGTGAGTGTCGCCTGTCCTGAGGCTTCTGCTCTCTCCTTGGGAGGGTGTAGTATTCCTACTACGACTCTCTGAGTGGCGAGGGGGCGTCTTGTGCTTGCGCCCCTCTCCTGTCGCCACATCTTTAGTCTTCATCTGGCGTTTCAAGGCCTCCATGTCCGCCGCCATCCTCCGAATCAGTTCATCCTGTTCCTTTACGCGATCTTCCAGGACTTGAGGATCAATCCTCCTCCTTTGCCTGTCGGGACTTTGAGAGTGACGAGGGCTGCCATTCCGCCTTCCCCTGCCACTCCTCCTGGAATTATGTTGTTGGGGCTCCAAGTCCGCCATGGGAGGGACAGCAGGTAATCCCTCACGCCTTGCGCCCCCTTCTGGAGTTAGTCCGTCGACGGCGGACTGCGGCAAGTCTTCAATGTGTGCCATTGAATGAGAAAAGGAGAAGCTTAGTCAAGAGGTTTTTGTTCTTGTCTGTTCTTCCCACAGACGGCGCCAATTGTACGGGGAGGAAATAATTCTCCTCGTATAATCCTGTTGACCAAGTCCACGCTCCTCCGTACGACGTCGCTTTGTCACCTGAAAACACAAACGTGAGCTAGCCGGCGGGTGTGTGCCGGAAACCTCTCCGATGCCTAAGTCAGAAAACTTGACAAATAGACAAAGCTCTAAGTTCTCAGAAAGATTGTGTTCCAATTACCTCCTCCAAGGTGATGCTTGTGAGCTTTTATAAGTTTCATATGGCACAATCCTAGTAGGACTTGTATTTCTCCATACAGAGTCCTCCTAGGATTCAATCTCTTAAGGATAATGCTTATCCTTTTACACCCTCCCCCACTGCTCAAACCAAGTGGGATGGTTTTCTTTACGGCCGAACTTCCTTTTGACCGAAGTAAACTTGGCTATACCGAGCCACAGAAGGCCGAACTATCCTTAGCTCGGTCTTCTCCTCCAACTCTTTACTTCGGCTGCCCTGTTCGACCTTGATGCGCTTAGATCAAACTTCCAGGTAACAAGTTCGGGCTGACCTAACCAATGTAAGTCACGACCGGACTAATTCCGACACCGGTCTTCTCAGAACATACTGCGACCGGACTAACTCTGAGACCGGCCTAATTGTGAATTGCCTCCAGACCGGAGTAATTTTACTCTTCCTTGGGCTGAAGTAACGATCTCTTCTTGAGCCGGAGTAATTTTGCCTCCTTGGGCCGAAGTAGCTTTGTCTTCCCAAGGCCGGAGTAACTTTGCCCTTCTGGGCCGGAGTATTCTGTACGGCCTTTTTACCTAGTCCACTGCGTTTTGGGCCTCAAAACCAAACTCGAAGTTCGGCCCAATTTTCCCAAAAATTACCCTCTCACTAGCCATGCCAAAGTCTGAAATTTTGGGGTTCATGTCATTGTCTAGTAAGACATTACTTGCTTTTAAGTCTCTGTAAATTATTCTTAGTCTTGAATATTTGTGCAAGTAAAGAAGGCCTTGTGCAATCCCCTCAATGATATCGTAACGCTACTTCCAATCCAATAGCTCTTTCTGAGTTGAATCTGCAAAATTTTGTACACCCAATAATTAATTTTTCCAAACACATTTGGAGACAACCACTGAGGAACAAAAATATGAAGCGAAATTTCACAAACCAAATAGAAAGAAGTCCAAGCTTTTGTTAGGCATGTATTCATAGATTAACATCTTTTCATCTCTATGAATGCAGCAACCCAAAAGTCTAACAAGATTCATGTGTTGGAGTTTGGCAATTAGTATAATCTCATTTTTGAATTCCACCAATCCTTGCCCTGATCCCCTCAAAAGTCTCTTCACGGCTATTTCTTGACCTCGGGCAAAATTCCCTGCATTAATGATTAATGAGTATGCTTCAAATCCAACTACAGTTTCTTTTCATTATTAGAATTCCTGTTACCTTATAAACAGGACCAAAACCACCCTGTCCGGGTTTATTCTCAGGTGAAAAGTTATTTGTGGCAGCCAGAATCGAAGCAAAACTGAACAGTTTCACTTCATGTTTCCCATCATCTCCAATCTCTTTGGGATCAAATCTCTCTGAATTAGTTAATTCATGTAATATTTCCTCTTGGTGCCTTTCCTGTATCTCTGTTGCATGAGAAGCTCCAAGGTTAGAATTGCTTGTCACATGAATGAATAAATTGATCCAAAATGTATCTTTCAACCATAAGATGTTGTTACCTCTTAGTTCTTTTCTCCTCAAATGGTAAAATGATCCCAAGAGAAGAATAAACAGAACCACCACCAGTGCAACAACCATCCATATCCACCAATTATCTGCCAAATTAACCAAAGTTCAGAATTAGTGACTGAAATCACTTCAACCAATCATGAAATATACTAGAAAGAACGTGACACTTGAACCTCTTACCGGAGTTTTTTGTGGGGCTAATCTTGGTCGATGAGGTCTCATTTAAGGTTGAATTTAAAACGTAGATGGAGGGCGCAACACCTCTTGAATCCTTTACAAAAGTTAAGTCACTGCTCCACAACTGGCATCCAGTTCCATTGGAATTGAGAACACTATAACCAACACAAGAGCAATTGTACCAGCATTTAGTCCAACAATCACTCAGACCCAAGCTGATATTTCCATCTGAGTCTCCTGATTGCCGGAAGCTACCAGATTGTTGAAGGAACGTTTGGTTGCTAGTCCTACACTGTGACGGCCTCGTTGCTTCACACCCTGGATATGATGCAAATCCATCACAGGGACCAGCTGGTCCGAGTGAAGGTCTTTCGCCATCGACAAGTGACCCATTTGAACCTAAAACCCACCTTGAAATAGTCCCTATTGGGACAGAAAAATTGAAGTAACTCTCATTCTCATTAAAAGCACTGCCGAAATTGTAGATACTGGTGCGAGAATCAAAACTTAGCCAAGGAATGTATTCAAAGCTCCGGTTCATGACATTTAATGAGCCAGTAGTCCAGTAGATCTCCCCCCTGCGTTTCATGACTAGTTGTCCTATCGTACCATTCCATTCCAGAGTAAAAGTCCCCCGAGCAGGATCTGAATTGCTTATCCAAGAACTGAGTAACCAGCTTTGCCCTGTTTTGAAGTTCACACCTAGTTTCATCCCAGGCAGGAGCGTGTCTGTAGGATAATCAAAACTTTGCCACAAGTCTTGTTTGGCAGATCCATCTGTGTTGAGCTCTGTCACTACAAAGTTGCCGGAATCATTTAGAGTGGCGGATGAGTTTTGAGCAGCTTGATCATGACTCACCAAATCAAAACTCACTCCTTGACTCATAATCTTCAAAACACCATCAGCATCCATAGTAAGATTTGTATTGCCACCAAGTACTGGACTGTCACGGTTACCAACCCAAACCGTATGGTTGTCGTAAGGGTCGTTGTTGTACCAAATTCCTAAATAGCTGTAACTCGACCCGCTCGGGGTGATGAAGCCTAACATAAACAACCCATTTGATGAAACCAACTGGTCTTGAAATCCAAGGACTTGGCCTGGTTTGATGGTGTCTGTAGTCCGTGCACGGGAAGTCTGAGGCCCTCCCAAGCACAAACATGACAATATGAGAACCAAGATTGTATTCATAAGATATTGATGATTGCTATCCATTTTTTCAAAAAAAAAAAAATGGAACAGCTTCTTGTTCTTCTATCTTCTGCACAGATTGTAGTCTTGAAGTCATATTTTCAATAGTAATAGGAGTCAAAGTGCTCCAGTGGAGAAATTGGAATTCAAAAGTATGCAATAGACGTGTATGGATTAGCGTGGAATTGTCAAAGGACGTTTAGCTGGGCATATGTGAGATGATAATCTCACAGAACAGAAGCCCAAGTCTTTATCATAGAAGACGAGTCTAAAATGAGAAGATGCTAGAGAACCTGGACATTTCCATGATCATCTCAGTGTTTAAGTCCAAATCAATTAGAAAACGTGGCAGGCTAAGATGATGACAGGCACACCGACCATACATTGACGTCACCATTGAATTGAAACTGCAGCAAATAACTATTCAAATCGTGAACCATTGCATAAGACAGGATCATCTTACTAAAATTTACAACTATACCAATTGACTCTGTGACTAAAAAAACTAAATCAATTAACTCTAACATCAAATTCGAATGCATTAGAATGTGAATCGATGTCATGAAATGGGAGAGGTGAAACTATTATCATAGCATTCAGACCTGTTAACAGAATTGAAAAACTATTATCATAATAGCATTCATCAAATTCACATATACACATTATATATAATTATTTGTGAGTTGTGTTTTAAAATTTTAAATTAATTATAATTACTGTTTTTTTTTTTTTTTAAGTAATATATTTTATCATCATGGCAAAAGGCTACACTGTAGTGTCTTACAAAGGCAAAATAATCTTTTTCCAATGTACCAAAAATTTAAAGGCAAAATAATCTACTTTCTTTAGAGGTGTTGTTACAGGGCCACAAATCACATTCCCACACAGTTCTGAGATTGCAGAACCCATGATCTAATTCTCCAAAGTTTATGAGCCCCGTGTACAAGAAAGAAGGGCAAGAAGCACAATCCAAATACTGATATCTCCCACTTTGATGCTTTCTGTTGCAGTTCTGGAAAAAAAGAATGACAGTCAAAAACTACTACTTTCGAAATGATGTTAGTTCTCTGAATCAGGATAACTAGTCACGTTTGATCTGCTAACGAGTTCCACCGTATCAGTTTCTTCCCTGTGCAACCGACTGTTGAGTATTTCTAGAACGTTCTCTGGGGGGCATTGATCAGCAGGATCTTTAGGTGATGTCTGACAGAAACAGTCGGGCCAAGAATTCGTATAGAAAGACTCGGGCTGGACCCTCTTGTGAGGCCCACCGAAGTTAGTGTTGAACATGACACGCCTGACTGCTTCTTCAAAACCGGAAGTCTTGCCATTCTCCCGATCGATGAAGATTGGAGCCAGGGCTTTCCTGTCAGGTCGGATTGTGGTACGGAAGCCATAGTAGAGTCGGTGACCCATAAGGTTGTTGGCGAAGTTGCTTGGGCCATCATAAGTTGGCATGAAAATGTCAGAGAGGAGACAGACCATATAATCGACGGCAGAGCCCACCAATCCTTGTTTGTTTCCAGACAGCTCTTCTGCAGGGAGCACCGTATTATGGTTTTCCAGGTGAGGGAAAAGTGCTCTGAATGGCTTCATGAAACGATCTCCACCAAAGAGTTCACCTGCTGCAAGGTATATTCTTGTGGAATTGTCAAATCCGATGGAACGCAAGATGAGACCAACCTGCAAAAAGCAGCCACCAGAACTGAGGTGTAGCACTCTAAAATAGCTGTGCTAAAATGCTGGAAATTAGCAACAGAGCAAAACATAACATCATATGGGTAATTAGCGGGTATGATGACAATATATGCTACACATATAAACCCTTAAAAGGCTAAATGGAAAAACTGTGTCCATTTCTGGTTACACATTTACTTGGACAAACTTTCAAGTTAGTCGCTATACGAAGTGCAAGAAGCAAAAGATGGATAGCAAGGGTGTCTTCCATCGATGGTATGATAATCTGTTTGAAACACTTACTAGCAGAACGGATGGTTACAATTCTGAAGATAGTGATTGGAGTAGCCAGATGGATACTGGCAGAACAACAATTCAACACTTCCAACTTGGAATGTAGCTGAGGCATTTATATGATCAGTGGTGTTCCAAAGTCCCATAAGTGATTAAACCTAAACTCCAATTGAGTCTTAAATTCACCTCATGTTCTAAGCCTTCATTTTTTTCAACAACCAAATGATATATTAAGATCTTGTATCCAAGAGTCACTATTTACTCTAAACATGTAACCGAAGAACATTCAAATTCAACATGCTTTCACAAAATTGCTCAACTAATCATTGGTACTTCCATAAATTTTCCTTGAGGAGAAACATTTCTCCAGAAGTAAGCACTCGCCTGCGATGATGGAAGCACCAGTAAGCACAAGCACAATTTCTTGTACCAAGTTTTGATCAGATTGAATCCAAGTGGTCGTTTATAAAGAAACAACTAAATGCACAAACGATTTTATCCTCATTGGAATGTGGAACTTAACTATAAAATATCGTCACTTGTATTGTCTCGTCTTTTGCCAATTGCATTGAGAAGATTGACTAGGTTGTAGTCTTGTAGACATCTAACTTTTTAGTTTAGTCATGCATCGGTTGCATACAGACAAAAAAAAAATGGAGCAATGGAATAGGAAAGAACATGGGAACCATACCTCTTCTGGAGTTAATGGACACTTCCCAATAGCTCTTCTTTCACTATAAACAAGTTCCTTCTCTGCAAAATTTTCCTTCCGATATTTCTTCAATATGCTTTGTTCTTTAGGGTTAAATATATCAATGCACCTGTAAAAAAATTTAGAAAACTTTATTTGATTCGTAACTGTTAATTTTGATGTATGGAAAAATAGAGAGAATGAAATATGTATTGATGATTGATATATTACAAGATTGATTAATTACAATTCCTATACAATCTATATATAGAAGAAAATGTGGTAGTAGGTGTAGTGGAGGTGATAGTGGGTTAGGTGAAGTGGAGTGTGTGGTGAAGTGGAGGTAGGTGAAGTGGAGTGTGTAGTGGAGTAGGTGAAGGTAAAGATGGGAAATTCTAACAGCCCCCCGCAAACTCAAGGAGGAGAGAAACTAACCAACTTGAGTTTGGAGAGAGTAACAAAACAAGAAAATACATAAAAATAAAAAGGATAGGAGACACTGTATGGTCGTGTCAGACCATTGGTGAAGACACTGTATGGGGTGTCATAACGTTGTAGAGGACACTGTATGGTGGTGTCAAACCGATGTAGAAGACAGTTTATGGGGTCATGTCGGACCGTTGTAGCAGACAATGTTGTGATAGTTGTTGTGACAGTTTACAGAGTCTTGCTGGACCCTTGTAGAAACTAACCGGAATCAATGTCGGGACAGTTTACTGAGTCTTGTTGGACCCTTAAAGGAGCTAACCGGAATTAGTGTCGGGACAGTTTACAGAGTCTTGTCGGACCCATGAAGGAGCTAACCGGAATCAATGTCGGGACAGTTTACAGAGTCTTGTCGGACCCTTGTAGAAACTAACCGGAATCAATGTCGGGACAGTTTACAGAGTCTTGTCGGACCCATAAAGGAGCTAACCGGAATCAATGTCGGGACAGTTTACAGAGTCTTGTCGGACCCTTAAAGGAGCTAACCGGAATCAAATGTCGGGACAGTTTATAGAGTCTTGTCGGACCCATAAAAAGTTGCACCCTCAAAAGGAGTGCCCAATTTTGTCAAAAGGCGTGCCATCAAAAGGCGTGCCCAATTCATCAAAAGGCGTGCCATCAAAAGGCGTGTCCACTTTGTCAAAAGATGTGCCATGAAAAGGCGTGCCAGTTTGTCGGGCGGCAAGAGGCGCGCGATACGCGTGGCTGCCTCGGCTATTTAACCAAGACGAAGGCTGAGGCTGAGGCTGAGGCATACCATTCTGAAACCTCTGAAACCAACCCTTCGCTGAAAAAACTCTGCCTCTGCGGAGAGAGAAACTGTGGAACACTTTGTTGCCATTCTGTCACCAACCCTTCCGAACATTACCAGTCGGAAATTGCTATTTCGCTGAAACACTTAGCAACCCAAAAACATGGCCTCTTCTTCCCGTCCAGCTACCCAGAACCTGCTCACGCTCTTTCCAGAACTGAACGAGCCCACAAGAGAAATAACTGGTGCGGTGGCCAGTGAACCTCAACCAAACACCTCTGGTTTTGCTCCATTGAACTTTCCGATGCGGTCGGTGGAGCAAAAAATGGCGGTGCAAACTGATATTGAGGCTAATCAGTATACTCTGAAGTCATGCGTGGAAACCATGACGGCAGTCACAAATTTGTCGAACCGGCTGCAGAGTAGGACAAATGAGGTGCAGCATTTAAATTCCCAGCTGGCTCTGCTCCAACGCATGTATAAGGATGCGCGAGCAGAGATCAGTGTGCTAAAGGCAGAAAATAAGGAACTGAAGCGGAAGGCCACCGTGATGTTCCGATTTGGAGGGCCGCCATATGCTGCAGTGGAGGAGCAGGGAGTAGTGATCATGCCCAGTGGAGTGGGAAATATGGAGACAACACCGGCAAGGGCTGCCCAGGACGGAGGCAAAAAGAAGAGACCTGCAGTAGAGTAGAGAAGCAAAATCCCGCCTGTGGATGTGGTTGTTTGGTTTTTTTTTTTGTTGTTGTTGTTGTTGTTGTTGTTGTTGTTGTTTTTTTTTTTTTTTTTTTTTTTTTTTTTTTTTTTTTTTTTTATGTAAAAATGTGATCGGGGTTGATCCCGGAGATGAATAAAATATGATTTGTTGTGCAAATTTGTAAACAAACATATATATATATAGTAAAATATAAAAGAAAGTACGCTGGATTATTATTATTATTATTTTTTTTTTCATTAAAAAAAAAAAATAATAATAATAATAATAAAATATAATTTTTTTTTTTTTTTTTTTTTTTTAATGACGAAAAAATAAAATAAAATAAAGAAAAGGAAAGAGGAGTGTGGATGAGTGGGAATAATATTTGATAATGATTACGAAAAATAAAATTAAAAAAAAAAAAGGAAAAGGAAAGTGGGGAGAGCACCAAATAAAAGTTTTATAATAAAAAAATAAAATTGGGCGGTGGATGGACAGAGAGAGAGTAAAAGGCAGCATGATGATTTGATATAAATAGTAATAAAAAAATAAAAATTTAGACCATAGAGAAAACAGGGTGTCGTGTGCTGTGCAAAGGAGGAGTAAAATAATAGAGAAGAAAAAGAAAGTGGACGTGGGTTCATATCCCACAGAATCACACAGCTTCTCTCTTGGGTCCCCCCAGTACACCTTTGCCACAACCTTTGCCCCTTTGGTCTTTGACATGGTATGAAGTATATCCAGAACTTCTGCATCAGGAGTCAGTCCATATTTCTTGCACACATTATTCTCTCTGAATTCTTCCAGAGGTATCAAAGGTGATCCAGTGTCCTCAAAGAGCTGCTTATTGGTCGGATCGGATTTGGGGGAGAGGACATCGATGACAACAACGAGATCGCCAGCTTCGATCAGATTATCAAATGTCCATTGGAGGGCAAGCTTGCTGGTTGCTGAATAGTCCATTCCAACCCCCGACGATATCGTCATCTCCATCCTCTGCAAGCTCAGTGCTTCCTCTCGCTCCCCGTCCGATTTCATCACTATCTTCCTCACATGCAAAAAGCTGAACCAGCTAGGTCTCAATCCTCTGGTTCTGTCAAAAGGCCTGTTTCGTTGTTGGTGGTTTTGCAACCCCTGGGTGACGTTTTTGCGCGCCCCGTAACCGTCTTGGAGGCAGTGCCCAAGCTCGCGGAGCGCATCGACGTGGCCGAGGTAGGCGGCGCGTGCGCAGAGCGCGACTCCGGCGCGGAGGTCCTTGTCGGTTTTCGAACCACCGCTGCCGTTGAACTGAATCACGGCAAGGGAGTACCGCGACGGCGCGTGAGACCTAATCGCCGCCTTTGCCATCAAAGACGCTCCGATTTTACTGTCTACAAAACCGAGGAAGCTTCAATGTTGCCGGCGACGACGCACTGTTTCAAAAAACGGTGAGAGTTCTCCGACCAGTTTTTTTGCTCTGATGGCGAAAGTTTCCGAACCGGCTTTTGACGGGTAATAATAATCCGAGTCCGGACTCCGGGTGCCCGTTGCTGAGTGATTTTGGATGCAATCTTCCTTCCAGGGAGGTCCACCCGGCGAACCGGTTCTTGGCGGAGTGGTTCGGGCCAAGGGAGTCGGATTTGGATGATTTTGCTCACAAGGGCCCTGGGGCTCTTCAGTTTGGCATAGAAGAGAGCAGCTATGGAATTTGTGGCAGCGGAGTGAAGGTATGTGTAGAGGTCCGGCGGGCGGCCAAGGCGAGGCTGCCACCCGCCGGTGAAGTAGAATTACTAGGTTCTTAACCTAGCTCTGATACCATGTTAATTTTGATGTATGGAAAAATAGAGAGAATGAAATATGTATTGATGATTGATATATTACAAGATTGATTAATTACAATTCCTATACAATCTATATATAGAAGAAAATGTGGTAGTAGGTGTAGTGGAGGTGATAGTGGGTTAGGTGAAGTGGAGTGTGTGGTGAAGTGGAGGTAGGTGAAGTGGAGTGTGTAGTGGAGTAGGTGAAGGTAAAGATGGGAAATTCTAACAGTAACTAAAAAAATTCTAAAGGGGAATCACCAAGCATTACTAACAAATACTTGGCCGACAGGTGAATCTACAAGAACGCACAAATACTCTAGTCTAGATTTTCTGAAGATGCACTAATATAACAGAATACCAAGATGAGATGCATATTCTGATTTGGAAAATTTTGGAATAGCACATGGTTTTCCAGATATTGTTCAAATGAACACAATTTCAAACATATTTGTTTGCACAGAAAGCCTGCATAACAGAAAGAATGTTGCTGTGTTTTCAATGAAAAATTAGTACTAAAAATATCAAATACTGTATGCAAACAAGAGGGTCAAGATGCAAACATACCCAGCAAATGCAAGCATATCCATCTCAAACCGAAGGTGTATTGCCATGAAGTGACCTTGCGCACGGAGCTTACTGACAATTGAGTTACTCAATTGCATGATATGTGGTTTAAACCTAAGGGCATGATAATTAACTCTGCATCTCAGCCGCTGATATTCAGGATCATCAATCTCTTCTGCTAAACGGTGTGAAAATGGAGTGAGATAAATGGCACCATGTTCCTTCATCTTCTCTAATGCATCCATTGTGTACCAACTAATAGGAGCATCTCTTGGTGGCCGAAGCTGAAAAGTTTAGAAACAGTTAAAAAACCATTTGAGAAGCTGACATTTAGGTGTTCAACTTTCATTAAACCAGTGTCTAACCTGATAGGCTTTCATCTTCTTGGTCTTCCCATTTTTGTGAATTTCAGGAAGCTTTTCCACAATATGTACATCATATCTCAGTGACTTGATAAAATGTTCAACATCATAGATACCTTGGAAGCCACTGTATGCAATAATGGAATCTAGTCCCATTAGATAAAGAGTTCATCATTTTCTTTTCCTTTTGATTTGTAAGAATATTTCATTTATGCTTCAATATAGAAAACATATCTAAACACACATAGTACCTGTCATCGTGCCAGAAGGAGTTAGCATCTAACTCGGGCAACACAAGAGTAGCATTCATGATTCGTGCAGCTAGAACAGCATTACATATCTGGAACAGCCAAATATAGAATGTGTCATTTCCTCCTTTTAGTAAAAATTATAAGAATTTTCTACTTCATGTGATCGAGGTACAAATCAAACGAATTGGTTCTATATATACCATGCCTTTGTGTTTGTGATAAGTCACCAACCACAATGTTTTAATGGCCATGGGAATGGAGAATGGTCATATAGCCAAGTTAGATGATGAAGACTCCCTGTTTTGTTGTATGTCATAACATAATTACAATTGCAGACCTTACAGTAGCCCTCAAGATGAACATTAGAAGAGCCCAGAATACTAAATAACCAAATTCAACTAAATAACCTTAGTGACAGATACAATGCACTTCATTTCATCCCAAGGCACTAATTATAAGCCCAAGTTCCATGTTTTTCGCAAGTCTCACAGAGTGATTACAATATAGAACCCTATGTAAAGAAAGGATGCGTATTTTGCATATATCTTATTCTAGAGAGAAGATGCATACCGCGCTGCGTTGCTGATTTAGACCACCATTACAACGAACACGCAAATAACCATTGCTCTTAACTGGAGGTGCTGCCACAATTAAAACAAGCAAAGTATATATTTTAGAATGGAAAACCAAACACAGTTTACAATTATAAATCCACAATCAACAAGCTCATGCCACAACAATAACAAATTAAAAGGGATTGCAAGAAGTCATGTACGGGGCCAGTCAGATCGTGGAGCAGATGATGGTCTCCAGCCACCAGAAGCTGCAGTGCTCCAAAGTTCATCTACTGTGACATGCTATAAGACAAATAAAAAATGATTAATTTCTCTTGAACGACCATGGAAAAAACAAATAACAGTGCAAAATAATTGAAGAGGTAGCAATTAAATGCTTGTATATATATACATCTATTCTATTATATAAAAGCACACACCTTTCTTGGTGTGAACTTTGTCAAACTTTTTTCATTCCAAAAGTTTGTCAAACTATCCACAACAAATTTTATAACTAGCCTCATATAATTGCCGAGATCAAATTCATATCAAATTTTGTAACTTCTTGCAGATTAAATTATGTAACTTCTTGCTAGTATATATACATATACATACATACATATATATATATATATATATATGTATATGTGTATACAGCCATTCGATATACAATGCGAGTGATTGGTATTTATTCTTTTGCAGGGCTATAGCTGAGCAACAGGGTTTGAGTACAGCAATGGATTCAGTTATGATTTCCAAGTCTTTTTTATCTCTAAAAATTCATGGTGAACATGACAATTGGATAAGGATAAATCAAGAGTACAACAATGGAACTGAATTGAATAAACAGACCTGAAGTGCCTCAAGGGAACGATTATTCCCTTGAAATGTAGAGAACAAAGACACAGTGCATATCAACAAGACGATCACTGCAACAGACAAACGACCCAGCAGTCCCTTCATTCCCAAACTGAGTTGTTGCTTCAGCTGCTGCTGCCGATTCCCATATCTCCTTCCCAATGCATCCCCAGCTCTGTCAATTTCAGCAAAACAAAACACAATGTACAAAGATTGATATACATACATACATATATATATACATAGAGAGAGAGAGAGAGAGAGAGAGATTGATACCTCCTCATTGGGATTGAAGTGGAGAAGCAGAGAGGGCAGCGCAACAGAAAGAGTAAGAAGAAGCTGATGATGAAAATGAAACCCTAAATCATTGACATTGAAGACGGTCGGTGGTTGTGGTTCTCTTTCGCCATTACCGATTTTTATGAATTTTCACTCTCTTCTCTTCTCTTCTCTTCTACTCCACTTCCGGAGTTGGATCTGATGATGACTTTTTGCAAGAAACAAGCAAAGAGCGTAATGTAGGAAATCGCACGCGCCAGGGCGAGTGGTCCCCAACATTCATGTAGTGCAACCATGTTCAATATACAACTGCACCACCGCTGCGGCTACCGAATTTAGCCCGAATTCATTCTAACGAGTTTCTTTTCAGAAAAAGCCCCCTTGCGAATCTCTTTCCAAAAAGAGATGAATTCGAACTAAATTTTTTTTTTTTTTTTTTTTTGACAAAATACCTACTCCTCCTTTGCCATTTAACGAAATTACAAATTTTCTTGCCTCTGTTTGGCAAGATGGTTTTCAGGCTTTTTTGGCTATTTTAGACACAAAAAACAAAATAAGCTATTTTAGTCATAACAAACAAAACATCACATCCAACCCACAATCATTACATTCTTCTCTCACAAAAAAAGCCAAAAAGCCAAAAAATCCTTCCCAAACCAAGCTTTTTAGCCCAGGCTAAAATAGCCAAAAAAGCCAAAAAGCCAAAAAGCCAACCCACTTCCCAAACGGAGGCTTAGAATATTAAAAATTATATTTTATCTCTTCGCAATTGACGTCGTTAACGGATATTATAAATTAATTAAAATATCTTTTTAATAAACAAAAACAAATTATCTACATCTTTTAAGATTTAGTTAAATTACATATTTTTCTGAGATTTAGTTAAATTATTATTTTTAAATAAGTTATAAAAAGCAAAACTAAAATGAAAATACACTTAGCACGTTACAAAAAAATTAAGGTTTTAGAAACCAAAATTTAAGGATAATTATTTTTAGGGGACCAAATATTTTTGTTACTAAAAATGTCGTTATTATATTTTTAGTAACGAAAAATAAACAATAGTGATTAATTATTATCTTTTTTTGTATCAATTATTTGTCTTGAAAAATAAACTATTTTGAGACCAAATTATTTTGTCTCTAAAAGTCTATTTATTATTGACACTTTCAAAATTTTATCGCTAAAAGCCTTATTTTTGAATTTTTAGGGTGACCTTTTAATGACTATCCTCGTAACGATAGAAATTAGTCCCTAAGGGTTCATTTGATTTGTATTTCTGAAAAAAATTTGGGAAATTTTCTCTACAAATAAGTTTTTAAAAGTAATCAAACCAAACAAATTTTTTCAAAAAAATTTCTCAAAACTTGTAATCCAAACAAGTTTTCCAAACAAATCTCTCTCTCACACACATCAAATCAATCACTTTTTTCAAAACTCTCTCTCAAAATAATTTTCCAAAACATCTTTTGAAAAAAACCAAATCAAACAACTTTTCGTACTTTTTATCTCTAAAACACATCTCTCAAACACAAACCAAACATACCCTAAATATCTTTTGCAACAAAATCTTCACTTTTAGAAGTCAAAAGAATTGATCTTTAAAACTCTTATATGTTGTAGTGTCAGATGGTGAAAATATCATAAAATTAACAAATAATTAAATAAGTTAAAAACACAATAAATCACTTGTTAAAAATTCTTAGAATATATTTGATTTAATTTTTAGAAATTTATTTTTATTAAAAATTAATTTGGTTAAGAAATAAAAAATAATAATTATTTTTATATAATTTTATCTTTTGAATGGTTAGAAATAATTTTTAAAAATTAAATATATATTTTTCATATTTATTTTCATTAAATTAGTTTTTATTTTATTTTTTTAATTCTGAAATTTTTTCCAAACAACAAATTAAATTTGGTTTCAATTTTTTTTTTTTTCCATCTACCGTAACTCTTTTGTAAATTTTGTTAATTTATCAATAGAATTTTAACAGAGACAATATCGTTCATCAATTTATATTTTAGTAATATCAGCTAACTATTCTTAATGTTTAATTAACGGTAAGAGTTAAATTATTATGCAAATATATAAACCTCAGGGACGGAATGCAATTTTAAAAACCTTAGGAAAGAATTTGTAATTTAGCTAACATCAAAGGAGGGGTAAGTAATTTGTTTTTGTTTTTTTTTTTTTTTGTGTGGAAATACATTATTTTAATAATATTTTAATTTTTTTAATTAAAAAATACACCAAAAAAAACAATATAATAATTTATAATAATTTTTTAATTAAAAGTGAAAGTTCTCACACCAGGCACAAGTTGCCGTTTGACATGCGGCTTTTTTGTTAGTTTTTGAATTTTTTGGATTATTTGAGCTCCAGCTAAAAAATTCATTTGAATTAATTTTTTTTATTTTTTTTATTTTTTATGAGAAAAAAAATAATTTTTATTATTTAGATGTGATATTTTATTTTATTAATTTTTTTATTTTTTATTTTTTTACTCCAAAAAACCAATGCCAAACAAAACCTAAGTTACAACTGGTGTAGAACCACGTGGCCCAAATTCATTGGGTATCCGCTTTCGCGGGTGGCTTCAAGCTGTTGCCAGTTTTATTTGTATTTTTATGTTTGGTAAGATTTGGTAAGTCAACACACGCCTATATAGTGTTTTAACATTTTTTTTATACATATATTAATATTAATAACTGTCCGTGACGTCCCTTGATGATTTTTTAATATAATCTCATGAAACACTTTTCTATGTCGGTGAATGGTATTACCCTTTGATAATTTAATGGAACTGATAATCTTCTATAAATAAATAATTTTATATTCTATTAAAATTTCTCATTTTAAAATATAATATCCATTCAAATGGCATTGCGTAATAAGGACAATTTTTTTTTTTTTAAATTGACTATTATATTGTAAATATTTCTTGATTGATAGTGTTATGATAATTTATAATTTTTGAAATAAAAATATTATGCCTTCGTTTGGGAAGTGGGTTGGCTTTTTGGCTTTTTGGCTTTTTGGCTTTTTTGGCTTTTTTGGCTATTTTAGCCTGGGCTTAAAAGCTTGGTTTGGGAAGGACTTTTTGGCTTTTTGGCTTTTTTGAGTTTTTTTGTGAGAGAAGAATGTAATGATTATGGGTTGGATGTGATGTTTTGTTTGTTATGGCTAAAATAACCTATTTTATTTTTTGTGGCTAAAATAGCCAAAAAAGTCTGCAAACCCACTTGCCAAACACAGGCTATATGTTATGATAGTTTATGATACAACAATATATTTTCATAGTATTACTACATCATTTCAACAAAAAATTATGTACACAGATTGTAACATTTCCAGATAGAATATGCCTTTATTTGGAATGTGAATTGACTTTTTAACTTTTTAATTTTTTAACTATTTTAATTAAAAAGTCTCGTTTGGAATGAATTTTTTAATTTATTTTTATTTTTTTTGAAAGAAAAAATAAAATAATTATGTTTTACATTTTATTTTGTTAACTTGTTAACTTATATATGTTTACTTTCTGGCTGTGTTCGGATGTTACTGCAGGCACACTTCTTCTCCTCATTTTTTTTTTTGCTTTCACAAATTTGCACACTTTTTCCCCCTTCTCATTTTTTTACTCCCACAAATTTTTTTCATAAATTTATTATCCAAAATAATGAATGATCAGTTTTTTATTTTTTTTCAACAAAACAGTAAGAACACGATAACCCCATAGGAGCCACCATGGTAAGCCCCCCATAGGAGCCACCATGGTAAGCCTTCTGAGTTCTTTGTTTGGATCGATGGCTGCCATTTGAAATGTGACTTTTTTAATTATTTTAACTTCGATTTTTTTTTTTTTTTTTTTAACTTTTGTTCATAAAAAAATAAAATGATTATGATTTGAATGTAACATTTTATCTTATTTATTTTTTAATTTATTTTATCTTTTTATAACTAATTTAGCTAAAAATCCATAATCCCAAATGAAGCCATTGTAGACGCATGCTGTGAAGGGCCCCAGCAACCTCAAAATTTACTGAAAGTCTGAATCTCATCCCCAACCTCAACCAAAATCATGTAAGATGAAAACAAAAAAACAAAACGAAAATTGAAAGTCGGGTTCAAAATACAACATAAGGCTAAACACCTTAAAATTTCTAGATATGACAAGAAGTACGAAATTTTCAACAACATTGCGTCAATCCCTCCCCTCCAGAACTCAAATTTCTTCCGTTAAAAGCGCCAACCCACGATGATTTCCTTTAAATTACGGAGATGTTTGATCAATGTCACCCCCAAACAAAGACCAACTCATCAAACTTGAATCCTTCGAAATAATTTGTCAAGTCTTGAATTCTTGGAATGTTGCAAGCATTTCTCAAGTCCGATGTCCCAGTGCTTGGCTCTGAAGATTTTGGTTGTCCTCTAAGAGCCGGTCATATTCAAGAAGCAGATCAGCAGATTGTTTCTGGAGGGAAGCGACATGAGCTTCGGCTGTTTCAACCCTTTTGTCTTTCTCTTCGGACTCCAACTTAAGTTTCTTCAAATTATCTTTTAAACTAGACATTTCTTTCTGCATGAGCTTCAATTCCTTGGTAGCTTTCTCTTCCTTTTCTTTAAGCTGCAGCTTCTCTTTGTTGAGCCTTTCAACTTCCTCTTTCGAAGCTCCAATTGTTTCCCTTAGCCCTATGTATTTCCGAAGATAATGGTGCATACGATCGATTAAAAATCCAAGAAATAGACAGAATCCTGCAAGATCAAGTTCCAGCCATCAGGAAATACAGCACTGAGATAAGAAAACAAATAGAAAATATTATTGGCTTAGATTCCTGTTTTTTGGCACAACAGATAACAGTTTCACTCAAACACGGTGTCCCAATCTCTGATTAAGAACTTCAACAAACGCAGAGATTTGAACTGGGAGGAGCTGTATGCACAACCAAAAAACTATTCCGAAGGTCTAGAAGAAGATAAAAAATACGAGATTTTATTAAAAAGTACGTACAAAAGATTATGAGAATATGCTCTGGCATCGAGGGAATTGCACATATAAAGGTTTCAAAAAAGAATCGATCTGGTCATAATCTATATGGGATTCTCACAGTTTTTAATAGAAAGTCAACCACGAGGAATCAATAAAGTTCATGAAGCATAAAACCACAAGCTTTCTAAAGAAAGTTTGCAGCAAGCCAAGAGGAATATAATGCATCTCACAAACTATAATTGAGAAAGCTAAGAATAGAGTAGTCAATCCAGACAGCAGATCAACCAGACGCCAGAGTGCCTTCATCATCAGCTTCTAGTTCAATAAAACCAAATGGAACTTGGGAATTACATGCTGCTAAGATTCAGCATCTGAGTTCAGTGATTTTATTTTTGGGGGGACAAGTAACCGACTTTAGTGATGTTATCAACCTACAAATAGCCACTCCCACTCTAAATCCTAAATCGATGAATAATTGGCTAGTGATTCTATAGTCCATGAACTTCAAGATTATAGAAGCATTATTCCCACAAAGCTCAAGGGTCAAACTTGGGTGAAACATCAAAATTATATGCAAAAAAGGAAATGCAACTATCCAACTCAATATGCATACAATCAGAGCTTGCCTATGCATGTAATATATTAATGTATACACAACATATATGTGTTTCAATCATACTGTTAGTCATAGCATGAATAACATGATTTTGATGATTGTTTTTTATTTTGTTTTGATTATGTTTTGATTTATTTTGAGAAATGGATTATAATTGCAAACTTATTGTTTGATTAAATCATTATAATCTATGATTATATTTAACTATGCTTTTGAAGGCCAAAAAAGAAGCTTAAACAGGTGTTAAAGAGATCCCATAACAACAGCAAACAGCAGCAGAAGTAGCTAAAACAAAGGAGGCTGAAATTACACTGGGCGGTCGACCAGCTAGGCCAAAATCGGCCAGTTTCGCTCCAGTTCAGTTCTGCTTCGCACCGGTTGTCAGACCAGCAGTATGCTCAACGATTACAATAGTCATCCTTCATGACCGGACGACCGTGGGGTCATCCGGGTGGACGTCCGGGCGGACGACCACCAAGAGAAAATGGTCACAATGGACATCCGGGTGGACGACCTCCTTGTGCATAGTTGTCAAATTCTGTGAACTGATAAAAGAATGGTTTGCATCAGACACCCATCATTCATCAGGCAAATCTCACATAGGCTAGAGACAACTATTGAGCATCCATTTGTATATCATCTCACCCATCATCATCCCATCTCCTCAACGAGAAGAAGAGGATGACCTTGTCAGACAGAACAGAACACTGAGCTCTGCTATACGTACAGAACTCTGTGTAGTGAAGATAAAAAGAGAGACAGAAACAGAGAAGTGAACAATGAATTTAGAAAATTTTCTATCCTGCATCACTCACATATTTCATCTTCTCTAAGTTATTTGAAGAGGTCTTCATCTGAGTTTTACATTCATTCTTTAGTAAATCAAACACTGAGCCTTTAGCCTTAACCTTATCTACCCGTGAGAGGTTATCAGAAAAATTAGAGAGACTTGAGCCAAGAAATTTCTTTGATTTTATCATCAGTCTTAAACTCATCCTTAGAGTAACCTGAAGAGTTCCTTAAACCTTGATACATCACTCACCTTCAAAAATTACACACAGAGCTTAAGCTTTAGGCTTATTCACCTTTAAGAGGGTTACTGTTATATCTTCTGAGCATCAACATTGCATATCTATCTGTGAAGATATTTTTGTAGCTTTCTTTGAAAGCAAAACACTCATTTTCAATCTTGTAAAGGGTCACTAGCAAACTTGTAAAGCTCGAGAAATCTGTGGAAGATTGCCCCATGTATGAGGTTACTAATACCCCTGTGAAATAAAAAAATTTGTGGAGGATTGCTCCATTTGTGAAAAGGTTACTAGCACCCCTGTGAAGCTAGAAAATAGTGAAAAATCTAAAGTAAAGCTTGAGGAGTGAATGTAGGCTTGGTTGGAGCCGAACCACTATAAATCCTATTTGCATTTCTCTTCCCTAATCTCTTTACTCTACTGCTCTAGCTAACTGATATATTTGGTTCCATTGTTTGTGTTTGCTAGAATTTACTACTAAATTATCTAGAACATATTTTGTTAGTTATTTGATATCCATTGATATATTCTCTGTGCTAGCTAATCTGTTGCCATTTCACTTATTGTTTTAAGTTTTGCTTGATCTTTATCTGTTTTACCAGTTAGTAAGCTTTTATTGGGGAATTGTTAGTTTTGATTTGTAGAAACCTAAAAGGTTGCTTTTTGGGTAACAATTGGTATCATAGCTAGGGCTCTTATTTAGATTTAACAATCTTAGAGTTTTTGATCCATGGCAACCATAGCTAGTACTAGCAGTGTTGGAGGTCAAGTCACCAATAGGCCACCCTTGTTTGATGGAAGTAATTATAATCCATGGAAAGAAAAAATGACTTTGTTTCTTCAAGGTACTAATTATGCTTTATGGCTCATTATCACAAAAGGTGCTACAATCCCTACCAATGTAGTAGACAATGTTAGAGTGCCTACATCTGAAGATGAATTTGATGAACATGACTATAAACTTCTACAAGCTAATGCTAAGGCCAAACTTATCCTTGTGCGTGGATTGGATGCAAATGAGTACAATAGGATTTCTGGTTGTGATACAGCAAAAGAGATTTGGGATAAACTTGGAATTACCTATGAAGGAACTAGTCAAGTAAAAGAATCACGTATTGATATACTTATTCATGATTATGAGCTCTTTAATATGGAATTCCACGAATCCATTTCTGAAATGTTTTATAGATTTACCAACATCATTAATGTTCTAAAATCTCTTGGTAAATCTTATACTAATATTGAGCCTATGAGAAAAATTCTTTGGTCCTTACCAAAGAATTGGGAAGCTAAGGTTACGGCTATTCAAGAAGCAAAGGACCTAACAAGATTGAGCATTGAAGAACTCCTAGGCTCACTCATGGCTCATGAACTTACAATGATGGATGGAAGCAAAAAGAAAAAGAAAGCTATTAGGGGAGAAGATGATGAAAGTTGCACTGATGAGGAAATCAACAACAATGAAGCATCTCATCTATGCTTAATGGTGTAAAAGAAGATGATGAGGTAATCTTTAACTATGAAGAACTTAAAAGTGCATTCAATGAATTACATGATGAATTTAGAAATGTTTGTGCTGAAAATTCTATGTTAAAGAAATTAATTACTTCTCTTTCAAATGATTTAGGCACCGTTTGGAAAGAAGAATATGGGGCTTTTTTGGCTATTTTAGCCATAAAAGACAAAATAGGCTATTTTAGCCACAAAAAACCAAACATCGCATCCAACCCATAATCATTACACTCTTCTCTCACAAAAGAAGTCAAAAAAGCCAAAAAAACCAAAAAATCCTTCCCAAACCAAGCTTTTTAGCCCAGGCTAAAATAGCCAAAAAAGCCAAAAAGCCAACCCACTTCCCAAACCAACCCTTAGACGTATTGAAAATAGAAAATTCTATTTTGAAAAATGACTTTACATCTATGCTAATGAGAAAAATGTTTTGAAAAACAAAGTTGAGGATTTGAACAAAACTCTTGAAAATTTTGTGAAAAGAAAAGAAAACCTCAATAAACTTCTTGGTAATCAAAGATGTGTTTTTGATAAAGTGGGCATTGGTATTGATCCTATCAAGAAACAAGAGAACTTCAAAACCATATTTGATCCTTCTAAGCTACTTATGAGATTAAATGTTCTTGAGGCTAATCCCTATGTGGATCCAAGAGAGTATGGATACCAAGAAAGAAATTGAGTTATTTTGTAGGTGAAACCTCAAATAACACCAAAGACTTGGAGAGAAGATGCACAACAAGAATGTTCAATCTTAATAGCAAAATCAGTCCCCACAAGAAGACAAATGATAAAATGAGAACCACCAAGGTGAACATGAGAGGTAACGTATAGGTGAAGATTCCAAAGAGGTAAATGAAGGTATAACCTCTAACACGCCTGTTAAAATTCACCTACTCTCCACCTACTTCACCCACTTAAACCTACTCCACTAAACCTAACCCACTACACCACTACCACCTCACCTACTCCACTAAACCTAACCCACTACACCACTACCACCTCCACTTCACCTACTCCTTACCTACTACATACCTACCTCCTCTAATCTTCTATATATAGGACTCATTGTAAATACAACAAATATCAATCAATAATACAATTCTCTATTTCTCTTTATACATTAAATTTCTACATGGTATCAGAGCCATAAGATTTAGGCCCGTATTTTGTTTTCTCACCGGCGGGCAGCCGGCCGGCAACCTTGCCTTCGCTGCCCGCTGGAATTTTGTACACATACCTTCACTTTCCTGCCTCTTCCAACTTTCTTACAACTGTTGTCCCATAGATGGGCTTCATATCTACCGGTCCATCTATGCCTTGTGACACCTCTATACTGTGAAGTCCTCTGTCCAAATGCATCAATGGACTTCCTATGGACAACCTGCTTCTGATCAAGCTTCTCAGACCCTCTTTTCTTCCCCTCCTTGAATGGTACACCTCATGGCCTCTAAATGCATAGTAATCTGAGTATTGCTGGGCTAATAACGAAGGCCTCTCGAGCAACTGAGATGGGGCTTCATATTCCCTTGCCCATCCAGCATCCATAACCATCACTTTGTCACAGTCCATAACTGTGGGTATTCTGTGAGCTATGCTGATTATTGTACACGACACAAAGTCCTCGCGAATGATTTTCTGAATGACAGCATCGGTCTGGGAGTCGACAGAAGCCGTTGCTTCATCCATAAACAGAATCTTGCTGTGTTTCAGCATGACTCTCCCCAAGCACAGAAGCTGTCTCTGTCCCACACTCCAATTGTCTCCGCCATCAACCACTGATGCATTGAGTTTTTCAGACTTTGCAGCCACATCTTTTAGTGGTACTGTTTTTGTGCGAAGGGACATAAATCATCACATTTCCCACCTTTTTTTCTTTTATTTTGTCCTCCACTTTACACCTCACATGCCTTCTCTCTATCTAAACAATAATTTTCCACCATCTCCCTCTTTTTCTACACAATATTTTTGTACCACCGCCCACTCCATGATACCAATATTATTATTATTATTATTATTATTATTATTATTATTATTATTTTCACAAAAAAAAAAAAAAAAAAAAAAAAAAAAAATTCATTCCAGTTGATTTTTCTGCATTACCACACCTACCATTCGAGTTTGCCAAACACACTTGCTTTATTCATATCGGGACTCACCCCGATCACCATTTTACATCAAAAAAAAAAAAAAAAAAAAAAAACAAACAAACAAACAAACAAACAAACAAAAAACAAAACAACCGCACCCACAGTGGGATTTTTCTTCTCTACTCTGCTGCGGGTCTCTTCTTCTTGCTTTTCTCTTGATTGTCCCGTGACTGCCCAGCCTCCATGCTTCCTAGACCACCAAGCAAGTTGCCTCCTCCCTGCTCCTCCACTACAGCATATGGCGGCCCTCCAAATCGGAACATCACGGTGGCCTTCCGCTTCAGCTCCTTGTTTTCTGCCTTTAGCACACTTATCTCTGCTCGCGCATCCTTATACATGCGTTGGAGCAGAGCCAAGTGGGAGTTTAACTGTTGCACTTCATTTGTCCTGCTCTGCAGCCGGTGCGACAAGTTTGTGACCGCCGTCATGGTTTCCACACATGACTTCAGAGTATACTGATTGGCCTCAATATCAGTTTGCACCGCCATTTTTTGCTCCACCGACCGCATCGGAAAGTTCAAAGGAGCAAACCCAGAAGTGTTTGGTTGGGGTTCACTGGCCACCGCACCAGTTATTTCTCTTGTGGACTCGTTCAGTTCTGGAAAGAGCGTAAGCAGACCACGGGAAGAGGAGGCCATGTTCTGGGTAGCTGGACGGGAAGAAGAGGCCATGTTATGGTTGCTGAGTGTTTCAGAGATGGGTTGGTTACAGAGTGTTTACAGAGTGTTACCAGTGTATCTCTCTCAGCCCACGAAGAGTTTTTCAGAGGTTTCAGACTGGTTTGATTTCCACATGTTCTCTCAGCCTCCGCCTTCATTTATATAGCACATGACGAAGCGGCCGACACGCGCACTGTCGATCACGTGCATCGCCGCGTGTCTGGCGCGCCTTTTGATGGCACGTCTTTTTATGGATTGGGCACGCCTTTTGATGGCACGCCTTTTGAAAGATTGGGCACACCTTTTGAGGGTGCGACTTTTTAAGGGTCCGACAAGACTCTGTAAACTGTCCCGACATAGATTCCGGTTAGTTTCTACAAGGGTCCGACAAGACTCTGTAAACTGTCCCGACATAGATTCCGGTTAGTTTCTACAAGGGTCCGACAAGACTTTGTAAACTGTCCCGACATTGATTCCGGTTAGCTCCTTTATGGGTCCGACAAGACTCTGTAAACTGTCCCGACCTTTAAGCTTAACTTCCATATATTTTAAAGTGTAATGTGTGTTCAACAAGTTGAATTTGTTAATTGATTTCATGAAATCAAAATAATGCTATGTTTGCTAAGCCATGTTCTGCTAGGTTCATTCAAACCATCATTGAACTCAAAATTGAGATTTACATTTTCTTGATGAACGCCTATTGAAATTTGGATGATTCATATATACATTGGCTATTTTATATCATGTCATTCATTGCCATGAAAAAGATAAATGAATTTTTTTTGTGTAAGCATACTCTTATATTTTTGACATCATATATATGACTACATACTAATATGTTAATTCTTTTTGAGTCATATCTTTACGGAATCAATTTTGATGATATAGCATGTTTTGATATTGAATGCTAATTATATTGTGTTTAATACATTCATGTACACTTGTGATCTCAAAAGTATGCTTAATATGAAAAATTCATGCTCATATGCTTCACATTGGAATATTTGATTGAGTTATGAAATATTTGATGAAATTTCTTGATTAATGGAAAATCATATGTTTATTGAATATCATTTGAATATGAGCTATTTTGCCATACATCTCATGAAATGCTATTGAGTGATAATTGTGAAAATTAATTTATTTATAGCATTCATATTTTGTTCCACATTGAGTAAAATGATTGTATCAAACTTAAGATAGTGGATTGAACATATTTGATGAAAATGCCTCATGACAATGTTTTCTGTTAAATTGAGTATGATGTATCACTTCTTGATAGAACAAAGAACATAGAACTATTTTTCTCATGTATAATATGCTATATGCTACAATTTGAAAAATCTGAAAATTAGCATTCTAAGCTCTTGATTAAACATGGCACCCATTGAATTGTCTCTTATCTATTGAGTTTGTGATAAGAGGTGATATAGAACAACATTTACTTTGTGCTGTATTTTTCATATGTATGAATGTGATTGTTGTATAATTGGATATATTTGCACAAGATCACAATACAAAAGGGAAGCACCAACTTAAGGGGAGAAATCTTTTGTTAGACATACTTGTTAAACCCCTTTTGAGCTAACTTGTTTGTGAAAGGAAATTGAAGATTGAGAAGTTTCCAACTCTTGAACCAAAGGTATGTTTCCTACACTCTTGAGCTTTTGTGATAAAAATTCATATGTTCTCTCATATCCTTTGAGCTAATATTTTCATTACAATGATGTGAAAGGGATTGATTGTTCACGAAATTTAAACATGTATCATATGATTTGTAATGAATATTCTTTGATGATAAATGAAGAGAAATATGCTCTTGCCAAAAAGGGAGAAAGAAAATCATGCCTATGCTTAAATATGTGCTATTTGTTGATTTCATGATTTTCTTGACATATGAACTAATTATGCTTTGGACATGCTTCATTTGTGGATTTACCTTAGCTCTATGAGATTATAATGAGTTTAAGTTATTATGAGCTATAATTGGTATTCTGCATAATACTTTGCTATGATTGTTAAATCTTCTAGATTGCATGTTATTATCCTATTGGCATTATTAGGAGAGAAACAATTTTTGTCTTGAGCTTCATATATCATACCTCCTATTACTTTTGTCAAATGAAACAGGGGAAGATTTTAACTAAGTTAAACTTGAATGCTTTTTCAAAATCCCCTCAAATTGTATTTTGTTTCTGGTATCAAACTTATGGGCTTGCACCTTCATTCTATTATTATCTCTTTGCCCATTACAAATGGTATGAGCTTATATTGAATAATCAATGTGTGCCATTTTTTATTCTTCTCTAAATTGGCAACTTACTTGTTATGGACGATTATTTGTGCTATAATGAGACTTGTGTTTTTTCATCATCCTATATTGTTAAGTAGTGCCAAACTCCCTCCTTCTTGTTGATTGTGCTGATAATGTCACTGAGAGAGAGAAAGAGTTGATTGTTTTGGTATCTCTACTTTTGGTATCTTAATTCTTACAAATGTGATCATTGAGCTTATTAGTTGTTGATAACGTAAGAGTAAGATGTTTTCCTCAAGGGGAGAGTGGCTTGAACCATAGCTCTTTATTTAGTTTTTGATAATGTCACAGGGGGAGAGAATGAATGTTTTTGAATATGAAGGTGATTTTGAATATGAATGTCATTTTGTAAAAAGAGCTTGCCTTGAGGGGGAGTTGTTCTTCACCCCAAACAAATCAAAACATCCTTGTGTGTCATCATTAAAATGGAAGAGATTGTTAGTCATATCATGAATAACATGATTTTGATAATTGTTTTTTATTTTGTTTTGATTATGTTTTGATTTATTTTGATAAATGGATTATAATTGAAAATTCATTGTTTGATTAAATCATTATAATCTATGATTATCTTTGTGTTTAACTATGTTTTTGAAGGCCAAAAAGAAGCTTAAACAGGTGTTAAAGAGGTCTCATAAGCAGCAGAAGTAGCTAAGACAAAGGAGCCTGAAATTACACTGGGTGGTCGACTGGCTAGGCCAAAATCAGCCCGTTTCGCTCCTGTTCAGTTCAGTTTTGCACCGATTGTCAAACCAACAGTATGCTCGACGACCACGGTAGTCATCCTTCACGACTAGGACTCGACTAGACGACCGAGTAGTCATCCAGGTGGACGTTCGAGCGGACGACCACCAAGAGAAAATGGTCACAGTTGACATTCGGGTGGACGACCACCTTGTGTAGAGTTGTCAGATTCTGTGAACTGATAAAAGAATGGTTTGCATCAGACATCCATCATTCAACGGGCAAATCTCACATGGGCTAGAGACAACTACTGAGCATCCATTTGTACATCATCTCACCCATCATCATCCTATCTCCTCAACGAGAAGAAGAGGATGAGCTTGTCAGACAGAACAAAACACCGAGCTCTGTTATACATACAAAACTCTGTGAAGTGAAGATAAAAAGAGAGACAGAAACAGATAAGTGTACAGCGAATCAAGAAAATTTCCTATCCTGCATCACTCACATATTCCATCTTCTCTACGTTATCTGAAGAGGTCTTCATTTGAGTTTTACATTCATCCTTCAGTAAATCAAACACTTAGCCTTAACCTTATCTACCTATGAGAGGTTATCATAAAAATCAAAGAGACTTGAGCTAAGAAATTTCTTTGATTTTACCATCAGTCTCAAACTCATCCTTAGAGTAATCTGAAGAGTTCCTTAAACCTTGATACATCACTCACCTTTAGAAATTAAACACAGAGCTTAAGCTTTAGGCTTATTCACCTTTGAGCGGGTTACTGTTATATCTTCTAAGCTTCAACATTGTATATCTATCTGTGAGAGATATTTTTATAGCTTTCTTTGAAAGCAAAGCACTCATTTTCAATCTTGTAAAAGGTCACTAGCAAGCCTTTAAAGCTAGAGAAATCTGTGGAGGATTGCTCCATGTGTATGAAGTTACTAGTACCCCTGTGAAGCTAGAAAATCTATGGAAGATTACTCCATTTATGAAGAGGTTGCTAGCACCCCTATGAAACTAGAAGATAGTGAAAAATCTCAAGTGAAACTTGAGGAGTGAATGTAGGCTTGGTTGAAACCGAACCACTATAAATCTTGTTTGCATTTCTCTTCCCTAATCTCTTTACTCTACTGCTCTAGCTAACTGATATATTTGGCTCCATTGTTTGTGTTTACTAGAATTTATTACTAAACTATCTAGAACATATTCTGTTAGCTATTTGATATCCATTCATATATTCCCTGTGTTAGCTAATCTACTGCCATTTCACTTATTGTTTTAAGCTTTGCTTGATTTTTATCTGTTTTACCAGTTAGTAAGCTTTTATTGGAGATTTGTTAGTTTTAATTTGTAGAAACCTAATTCACCCCCCTCAGGTTGCTTTTTGGGTAACACATACCACTATAGCGGTCATAACGGGTAGTGGTAATCACCCATACAGTTACGTAACAGTTACATTGTGGCCCATTCTAAAAACCATGGTTTAGACGTACAGTATAACATGTAGGGTAGTATGGGATCTGAGGAGCTCAAACTTTAGTGAGAACCAGAGAGAGAGAGAGAGAGAGAGAGAGAGGTCAGCAACAACAAAATCAGAAGTGCCTTTTCCATAGGGACATTAAGGCACAGAATCCAAAGCACTCGCTGCTGAAATAGTGCAACAAATCAAAATAGCCATCTATAGGATCCAACAGGCAAGCAGGAACTTACCAACTTAGAACAAGAGACAACATCAGCAAGATCCAGCTCACACGACAAGGTAAATGAAGAGGCTGACACATGTCTTGGAGGATGATGTTACATGTGGCTCGGAGAACACACGTGTTCCTCTCTCTATAAGATTGACCAAAAGACTTGTGACCCCAAGATCATGACAATCAGACCTCAGGCAACCCTTAATTCTAGGCACCAAGAACCCTAGAAGGATTGCGAAATGCAACACTTGAGGTCATATAGAAACAGCATGCAGAGCTTGAGAAGCTCCCTAGATCTTGCTCCTGACCCATAGATCTAGTGTTACAACATATGCACTTGGAGGTGCCTTTGTGTTGGAGGTGCCTTTGTGGTGGAGAGATGGGTAGTACAATACGAGTCTTTGACTTAAAACTGGGAGTCAGGGCACTCCTTTACAGGACTGATAATGCATGCTAAGACCACCATTGGAGTTTGGAGTATGTTTTGAGAGAAGTTGTTGCGTCAAGAGGCTTTTGAGCCACACATATCATAGGTGCCACACATAAACATGCTTGTAACAAGTGGTAAGTGTTTCCGGTGCCTATGTTACGTGTTAAGAATACATAAAATATCAATGTATAATTGAATGCTCAACTACTTTAAAACATTTAAACCAGGGCAGGGGCCGGTGACCAATTTGGTCCATGCCTTGGTTACTTAGGCTCCATATATTAAGAAACGGAAATCACCTACTAAATAGAATTTATCTAAATTATGGTAATTTTTGTCTCCCTCTAGATGTATAAAGTATATTTTAAGGTCTTTGGGTGAAATATCTGATTCTGTTTTCAGTCAAGTACATCCAGTTGCTAAGACATTTTTATGGGGAACAGAGCATGAATACAAGGTGCATGAATATTATTGTTACATATGAGGAGACCATGAGAATTTTTACTCTAAAAGAGGCTGCTTTTTTAATTTGGTTACCATGTACCAATACTATTGCATACTTTAAAATTGTCTCTTATTTCAGTAATAAAATTATTGAGTCCTTGAAGATTATAAACAAAAGCAATACATTTACGAACATGAAAACTTATTTACAACACACAATCACAATACAGCATAATATTGCTACCAAACACTACCTAAAATTTTGGAATTTTATCAAAGTGTGACTGTGAAGAGGGAACGGGAATATCATATTTGATTAAATTTGCAAATTACTAAAATTGTCCTAGCGAAGAGATATCTTGGACATGAGCTACACAAGATAAATGTTCATTTTTCAGCTGAATCATTCCAGTAATGTCAAATATACTATGTCTACATATATTTTCTTTCAATATTTGCACTTAATGCTCTAATTGTTTAAATTCTAACGCCCATCACATTACAAATTAAACAAATGAATAATCATTCAGAGATCACTGGGGGTTAACCCCCTTCCAACAGGCATTAAACCTTCTAACCTCACAGATAACATATTGCCATCAAGTGAAACATGCCTATTCAACAGCTAGCAAGTTTCTTAGTGTTAAATTGTTGACCACCAATCATGTATATCCTCAACTCGCTCTCTCCGTGAGCAAAAACACAAACTTACTACGAATTAAGTTTTTGTACCATAAAAATATAAAATGTTTTGGAACTCTATATATTACAGCTATCAATGCAATTGACTTAGAAAGTGAAATCACAGGATCAACAGACTAATATATTGCACACCAAGAAAGAAGAAGAAAAAAGAAGCAAAATGATATGTGGGAAACCAAAAGGACTAGTATCATACCCATGAGAGAAGCTTCTAGTAAATGGGTCCTCCAGAGAACCTGATCCATGGGTGTCATGGTACCAAGCTTGGCACCCTTGTTCTGAATCTTGACAATGCTAAAGAAGTTTGATAATAGGATCACAGACATAGTAGCAGCAACTGTTTTAATAGTGGCCGGACCTTTTCCCATCTTCACCTGATCCAAACTCTTCATTACCAGCTCCCTCAGTGGCCCAATCTTCACCATTAGAAGGAATGCCACCACACCCTCACCAAACAGAACCAAAAACAACAACTGAATCATCTTTTTTTTCAAACAAAAACCCTAACACTCTGCAACTGTGAACAATCCCTAATCTTATCCTAAATGGAAGTCCATATTCTTTTCTTTTCTTTTTATTCAAAGAAATAAATTTTCATTCCAAAGAATGAAAACCCACTTTCAAAACCCGATTCTTAGAGAAAGTGAAAATTTAAAAACATAGATCTGTAGGTTTGGCCATGGCTAGAAAGAAAGAAGCTTCTCAGCAAAAACCCATTTCTGGTATTGATGTGAGTAAGAGTGTCGATCATCTTGGGGGTAAATCAAAACGCACTCTCTTCCAACAACAACGATATGAAGTCACAAACCCCCAAAAACAAAAATTACCATGAACAGAGAAAAATAAACTTTTGTACAGTAACTCTGATTAACAATCAAATCTTGAAGAACCCACTCCCAGCCAGGCAATAAATCTTGAAATTTTACTAAAACGGGTTCTTAATTTTTCATAAGAAAAAAAAAAAAAAAAAAAAAACACCCCGCTTCTTAAAGGTAGGTTTTTGAGAGGTAAAAAAAAAAAAAACAAAAAAACAAAAAAAAAAGGGGGTGAAGTTAGGACAATAGGGTTTAGCTATTAATATAGGGAGAAAAAATAAAGAAAAAGGAAAAAGAAAAATAGTCCCAGCAACAACAGTAATGGTGGGAGGGTTTTGGGATTAGTGTGGGTTTGGATTGGCACATGGGTTTTGCTTTACAGCCCTAAAGGATTGACAATTGGGAAAGGAGATAGTTACACACAAGTATTCCAAAATATCATTCAAAAGCAAAGAGCATGAATTGGGGAAGTGAGGAAAAAGTGGCTTAGGAGGCAATGACACAAAGGTCAGAAATTGTGGAGATTTACCATGTTTTGAAACATAAAAATGTGTTTGGAAGTGGGGCAGATTTGTTGGGTTTTTACATTGAGAGAGAGACTCTATTTTTGTTGTCTTTTAAGAAGGCAAAATAAGCATTATTGCCAAGCTTAGTGGCTTAAGCCTGTAATCAGGAGGGATATTAGTATTGTTTAATAGTCATATTGCATAAGTGGATGTAATCATTCTCACTCAAAATTCATATGCTTAAAAACAATTTAGAAAAATTAAATATTGAGTTGATTAGAGGTGAATCGTCAATGAAAAGTAGGGAAAAGATGAAAACTTCAAAACCAAATAAATTTTAAATTTTAAATTTGTAAAAATTATTTTTAAAATATACAACCAAACAAAATTTCAAGTTTGACAAAAAAAAAATCAAAATCTAATTATAAAATTCATTTGAAAATCCAAAACCAAAGAGCTCATCTATTTATAGTCAATTACATTTTAAATTTTATTTTAACTCAATAACTTTATAGTTAATTACATTTTAATCCTAACAATATTTTACACTACTCTATATATATAATCAGGAAGGTATAACATTACATATTATTTGGGCCAGCATACGGTTACACAATGCCATCCGGGCCTAAGCTTAACACCTTGCCAACCAGTGCCCGGCCTCCAGCACCAAGGATCCTCTAGAGTGAAATTTCTCTAAAGTTTTCTAGAGTGCTATATTGTGTGGTTGAGATTTACTGACAAGTCACATCAGAAAAATTGATGTGACTTGCCAGTAAATCTCAACCATACACTGCAACACTTTAGAAAACTTTAGAGAAAAATTACTCTAGAGGATCCTTGCTCGGCCTCCAGGTCAATGGCCTTTTTGTTTTTTTTTTTTGTCATTTCTTGAGTTAAAAGTTAATAAGATTTAAAATAATCCACTTTTTTCACATAATTAATTTTTTTTCAATTTATTTTTTGATATAAAAATTATACCAAATAATCTAATACTGATTAAAAATAAAAATAAAAATAAGGACAAACTTCACTTTATCCCCCTATAGTTTGGGCCATTCGCGGTGTAGCGACCCTAATTTTCTTAAGTCATTATTTATTATTATTGTTATTATTATTATTATTATTATTATTATTATTATTATTATTATCTTATTTTATTTTTGACTTTATTAATTGTGTGGTCACATGAAAATTTAATGTGATATTTAGTTAATTTAATGTATTATTTAATTAATCTAAATATTTATATATTTATATTTGTTATATAAAAAAAAAAAGAGGTGTCATATATATATATATATATATAATATTATGTAGTCAATTAGGTTTTTATCACTTTTTGGTGGAAGTTTTCCCATCAGCAGCTTCGGAGAGGAGATGAGAGAGAGAGAGAGAGAGAGAGAGAGTAATCAAAGAAGAAAAAAAAAGAGGGCAGCTGGGTGTGTGTCTAAGGGAGAGACGGCAAAAGAGGTATAGAAAAAAAAAAAAAAAAAAAAAAAGTTTATTATCAGAGCTCTAGGTTATCCTAGACTTCTGAGAGTTTAGGTGATCCTCGGATTGTGAAAACATGGATTAGCTGGTTTAGGTTGGTAGTTGAATTTATCCTAAGTATTCATGAACGAATTCTTCTTGTGTGTTTAACTTGAAAGTGATGGCTGAAAAGTATAATTTGAGAAGCACTGAGTCCAATGGCATAGGGGAAGAAACAGCTGTTAACACAGCGGCAACGGCAGCAACAGCGGCGACTGTTACCGAGGCAACTAATACGGTGCAGGTTAATGTGGGGGAGATGATGGCTCAATTACTTCAGGTTGTGCAGAACAATAATCAAGGCCAGCAAGGAGATCCCTTTGCGAAGAGAAACAAAGACTTTGGTTCTTTGGGAGGTCAAAAATTCTCTGGAGATGGAGGACCTATTGCAGCTGACGCTTGAGTTCAGAAATGTGAGATGGTATTTGGTCGTATGCAGCTCACTGAGGTCCAAAAACAGGAGTTAGTGACACATCAGCTTGAGAGAGCTGCCCTATTTTGGTGGAATTCGTAGAAGGAGGGTCTAGACTTGACGACTTTGACTTGGGCAGTTTTCAAGACTCGTTTTGACCGGAAGTTTGTTCCTGCTACTATTCAGTCTCAATTGAGTGATGAATTTTTGAAGTTGACTCAAGAGGGTAGAACAGTGATTGAGTACGTCACCAAGTTTAATGAGTTGTCTCGTTATGCCCCTTACCTGGTTGACACGCAAGAGAAGAAGAATGAGAAGTTTATTAAGGGATTGAATTCTTACCTGTCTAAGTCCCTTATTCCTTTTGATGCTGAACCGTTTGACAGAGTTCTTGACTTGGCACTGAAGTATGAGAAAAAAGAGAAGCAATTTAAAGAAGGGAAGGCCAAGGTCGGAGAGACTTCTAGAGGGAGTCACTTTCAGCAGCGGGATGGGAACAGATACCGACCCTATGATCAAAGGCATAGGGGTCAACAGTTTTAGAGGCCACAACAACAGGGTAATCAGGGAAATTTCAGACCTCAGGGTAATTTCCGGCCTCAGGGCAATTTCCAGCCCCAGGAGCACTATTTTCAGAGACAAGGTGGTCCGCGCCCATAGGGTTATCAAGGATAGCGGCAGCAAGTGCCACAGTTGGGTTATCGTCCTCCCGTACCTCAGTTTGAGGGACCCTCACCTATCAGAGCAGTAGCACCTCAACCGATCAATAGAAAGTGTTTTGGGTGTCAGCAGTTGGGGCATGTAATCAAGGATTGCCCTCAGAGACAACAGGCGCGACAGGGTCAAGCAGCTCCAGCCAGGGCATTTGCAGTAATGCAAGGAACTGACAAAGTGCAAGGTGCTTTTAATCTCTTTCAAGAACCCATTAGAGTTCTTTTTTATACTGGTGCCTCTCATTCTTTTATATCTAGACAGTTTGTAGAAAGAGAACATATTGTAACTACCTCCTTGTCTAGACCTATTCGTGTTGGGACCCCTTTAGGAAAGGCAGTTACTCTTTATGAGATGTGTAAAGATTTTGAGATTGACTTTGCGGATAGAGTCTTGCATGCAGACCTAATTGTGTTAGGGTTTGAAGGGTTTACAATTATTTTGGGTATGGATTGGCTGCGAAAATACTTTTGTAACTCTAGATTATGCTGGAAAGATTGTAAATATAGATATTCCCGGTATGCCACGGCTTACCCACACTTCTAGCAAAGGAGAAGAGTCGGTGATGACGAGGTTTCTGTGCTCGGTAGAAATCCCTATGTAGGATATTAATGAGGTAGATGTGGTACGTGAGTTTGAGGATGTATTTCAGGAGATACCTGGACCTCCTCCTCGACGGGTAGTAGAATTTCGCATTGACCTAGTGCCAGGAACTGCACCAATTTCTAAGGCAGCATATAGAATGGCGCCTAAAGAGCTTGTGGAGATGAAAAAATAGCTGGAAGAGATGCTTCAGAAAAGGGTTCATTCGTTCAAGTAACTCCCCATGGGGAGCACCTGTGATCTTTGTCTCCAAGAAAGATAGCACTCTCTGTATGTGCATAGATTACAGAGAGCTAAACAAGATGACTATCAAGAACAAGTATCCGCTACCTAGAATTGATGACTTGTTTGATCAATTGAAGAGGGCAGCCATTTTCTCTCAGTTTGATCTCAGAACGAGTTACGATCAGATGGGTGTGTCAGAGGAAAGTATACTGCTTACAGCTTTTCGGACCCGATATGGGTTGTACAAATTTCCTGTAATGCCTTTTGATTTGACCAATGCTCCTGCCTACTTTATGGACTTGATGAACAGAATTTTTTAACCATATCTAGACAAGTTTGTGGTTATCTTCATAGATGATATCCTGGTGTATTATAAAAATGAGGAGGAACACAGAGAACACTTGAAAGTTGTATTGCGGACTTTGAGGGAGCAATAGTTATACGCTAAGTTTAGTAAGTGTCACTTTTGGGAGAAAGAAGTTCGATTTTTTGGGCATGTTGTATCCAATCAAGGGATAGCGGTAGATCCTGAGAAAGTTGTTGCGGTCAAAGAATGGAAGCAGCCTACGAACCCTACAGAGGTTAGAAGTTTTTTAGGACTAGCTGGTTATTATAGGAGATTTATAGAGAAGTTTTCCACTATTGCAGTACCCATGACCAAGTTGACCCGCAAGAATGTAAAGTTTGTATGGACAGATAATTGTGAGAAAGCTTTCCAAGAGTTAAAGCAGCGGTTGACTACAGCACCGGTGTTAACTATACCAGTACAAAGGGAAAAGTTAGTAATGTTTACTGATGCAAGTGAAATTGGGTTAGGGTGTGTGTTGATGCAGCATCAGAAGGTTGTATCTTATGCTTCTCGACAATCAAAACCTCATGAGAGACGATACCCTACTCATGACCTAGAGTTGGTTGCAGTTATTTTTGCGTTAAAAGTGTGGTGACACTACTTGTTTAGAGAGCACTTTGAGTTGTACACAGATCACAAGAGCCTCAAATATCTCTTTTCTCAAAAAAAGTTGAACATGAGGCAACAGAGGTGGGTTGAATTCGTTAGTAGTTATGATTTCGAGATCCTTTACCACCCGGGGAAAAGAAATGTGGTCGCTGATGCACTTAGTCGACAACATGGGATTATAGCTTCTTTGATGATTCAAGAATGGAAGTCCTTGGAGTTAATTTCGACGCATGATGTTCAACCAATAAAGTGTGCTGAGAAGGCATACATTGGTAGTTTGACCGTGCAGCCGACGTTACCGGGTAAAGCTCGTCAGATGTAGAATTTAGAAGGGTTTCTCGTCAGCAAGCTCGATGACCTTGTAGTGGATTTGATCGATGATTGTCCTACTGATTGGTCTATGGACTCAGATGGGGGATTGCAATTCAAGGGTAGGTTGGGTATACCTAACATTGTTGAATTGAGGAAAGAGACTATGGGTGATGCCCATAGGTCCCGATACACCATTCACCCTGGTGGGACTAAGATGTATCATGACCTAAAGAGGACGTTTTGGTGGGAAGGTATGAAGAAAGACGTAGGAGAGTATGTTTCTCGATGTTATGTGTGCTAACAGGTTAAGGCAGAACACCAACGACCGTTTGGACTTTTGCAGTCTCTTAAGATTCCTACTTGGAAATGGGAGTGCATCTCTATGGATTTCGTGGATGGATTACCGTGGTCTAAGCGAGGCAATGAATTTATTTGGGTGATAGTGGATCGACTCACCAAGTCTGCTCATTTTATTCCTATCAGTGTTCACCGAACTGCGGATAAACTAGCTAGGCTGTATATTCGGGAGGTGGTGCGACTTCATGGCGCACCAGTTTCTATAGTTTCGGATCGTGATCCATTGTTTGTGGAAGAGTTTTGGGAGAGTTTTCAGCATGCTTTGAGTGCTAGGTTAGATTTGAGCACAGCTTACCATCCCAGACAGATGGGCAAACTGAGCGGGTAAATCAGATCTTGGAGGATATGTTGAGAGCTTGTGTTCTCGATCTAGTTGGGAAGAACACTTGCCATTAGTGGAGTTTGCTTATAATAATAGCTATCACTCCAGTATCAGGATGACACCTTTTGAGGCTTTGTATGGGAGGCCATGTCGATTACCTACTTGTTGGATGGAGGTAGAAGATGTGCCGTTGTTAGGGCCAAAGTTGGTGAGAGAGACTACGGAGAAAGTAAATATTATTCGGGAACGTATTAAGACTGCACAGAGTTGTTAGAAGAGTTACGTTGATAGAAAACGTAAGGGGGTTGAGTTGAATGTTGGAGATTTCGTGTTTTTGAAGGTCTCGCTGATGAAGGGTATTATGTAGTTCAGAAAGAAGGGAAAGTTGGCACCTAGATTTGTGGGACCATATGAGATCACTGAGAGGATTGGTAATGTGGTTTACAAATTAGCTCTACCACTTGCTTTAGCTTTGATTCACAATGTGTTTCATATATCTTTATTGCGGAAGTGTGTGCAAGACCCATCCCAAGTAGTATCAGCAGAAGTGTTAGAGATTAGTGATGATCTAACGTATGTGGTGCGACATGTTACTATTCTAGATCGGGCTGTAAAGCAGTTGCGGCACAAGAAAGTGAACTTGGTGAAAGTGCAATGGAGTGAAGATGAGAATAACATTACTTGGGGGTTAGAAGAGAAAGTTTGGCGCATGCACCCGGAACTTTTTGCTTAGTACTCTCTCCTATCGAATCTCGGGACGAGATTCTTTTGAGGTGTGTATATTGTAGCGATCCTAATTTTCTTAAGTCATTTTTTATTATTATTATGATTATTAGTATCTTATTTTATTTTTGACTTTATTAATTGTGTGGTCACATGAGAATTTAATGTGATATTTAATTAATTTAATGTGTTATTTAATTAATCCAAATATTTATATATTTATATTTGTTATATAAAAAGAAAAAGAGAGGTGTCATATATAGGGGTGTGCATAATACCGCCGAAACCGTCAAAACTGCACCGAACCGTACCGCCAAGGCAAATTCGTTATTATTTGCCAATCGAACCGCCGGTTTTTGGTAAGAAAAATGGCAAATTCTAGTGACACTTTTATCAATCCGCCAGTTTCTATTTTTCTTCCAAACCACACCGACCTGCACCGCTATTAAATCATGTTTTATAAGATTCTGAAAATTCTTTTTTACTTAAGTTTGCTTGTTGTTCTATACCTTAGAATATAGTATTATATTACTGCTCGAGGGGAATTTTATATATTGTATTTGATCATTGTAGCTTTCACAGATGCTTGTAATGAACTGATGGCATAGTCGTTGATATTATCATGTTGTTGCTACACTTGCTGCATCAGAAGAAAACTTCGCAAGATGCTTAATATCACGGTATCTCTCGTCTTTTTTTTACTCTTTAATTTAAGTTTTGTAATTTGAATTATATTTTTTATAAACCGCCAATCCGCCCAAACCGCCAAGGTAAATCCGCCATTATTTGCCAACCGAACCGTCGGTATTTGATTAGGAAAATGACAAATTCTGGTGACACTTTTATCAATCCGCCACCCGCCATATGATTTCTATTTTTCTCTCAAACCGTACCGACCCGCACCGCGCACACCCCTAATCATATATATATATTTATTTAATCTTATATTTATATTTATATATATTGTATTACATAATATAATATATTATAATAATTTATTAGGTTATTATGTATGAGATTTAAGTTTATATATATATAATATAATATGTAGTCAATTAGGTTTTTATCACTTTTTGGTGGAAGTTTTCCCATCAGCAGCTTCGGAGAAGAGATTGAAGAGAGAGGGAGAGAGAGAGTAATCAATGTAGAAGAAAAAAAAAAAAAAAGAGTGCGGCTGAGTGTGTATATAAGGGAGAGATGGCAGAAGAGGTATAGAAAAAGAAAAAAAAAAAAAAGAAATGAAAATTAGGGTTAGGGTTTTGTCTTGGTGACTCTATTAATTTTCTAAATATTTCTTTGATCTTCAAAATAATATTATAAGTATAAAGCCTACTTCCCTTGATTTATGTTTAATTCATTGTTTTTATTTTTATTCATTTGATGTTAGTTCGATTTTGTATTTATATAAAAATGATAGCTTGATTTTAATTATTTTGATTAGTGGTATAAGTAAGGTTTATGGTTTTTAGATGATTGATTGATTTTAATCATTTTGTTTAATTGTGTATGTAAGGTTTAGGGTTTTTAGTTGATTGATTGATTTTAATTATTTTGATTAGTTGTGTATGTCAGATTTAGGATTTTCATATAGATTTATTTTATGATTGTAATCACCTTCATGGTTATATGAAATTAAAATTAATATGGTTACATGAAATTAAAATTAATTAAGAACCCATAGATAAATTCCTATACTCCACCATGACTCTATGGATTGTTGTTTTATTTGAGTGATGGTAAGAAAGAGTGTATAAAAAAAAAAAAGTGTGGGTTATGAGATTTATTTGAGTGTCTTAGGCTTGACATTGTTATGTTATTCTCATGAGTGAGATGTTTTGTATATGTATATTGTTGCCTCGTTCTCATGAGTAGACGAGTGCTTTGATTTACGTGCGTACATATATGCTAACCATCCGGGAAGTGTGAGTCAAACTCGGCACGATATTCCTATGCAAGTGTGGCTTCGGAGCGGTGTTAGGTATACGGGAGGCACATGGGATATATGTGTAGGCCGGAAGTGGAGGGCCAACGTGGTGGAGTTAAGGTACAAAGAATTTAATTATGAGTTTATTTGTATAGCGTGAATTGTATTGATTTGCTCATGTTGAAAAATAGTAAATGATCTCGATAAATTATGAAATTTAAGCAGAGACATGTATACGTGATTCTAGACAACTTTTGTGTTTTAACTTTTTATTAAAAAGATCGATTAGAACCTATAATCGGATGATTTTGATTATTGTCGGTTTGATTCATTTTAGCAATGCAGATTTTAAAGACTATTTTAACCCACGAAACAAGCTCATTTTTATTGGTTTCGTGAAAAATGAAGTAAAACATTATTCTGCACACTTTTCATGTTTTGAACTTTTCTGAAAAAAATCATCTTACAACAGTTTTTGTTCGTTTTCAGTTTCAGATTTTTCGATTGAATTCCGTCTAGGTTTTTCTATCAAGTTTTTCTGTCAACCTATTCAGTTTCTGTTAAATTCATTCACATTATCTTTTAGGAAATTTAATTCTGTACAACTTTTGTTTTTTGAGTTTTGGTCAATTAAAATTATTTAAGTATGAAACGGTGCATTTTTATACTTTTTCAGCAAGTTACTTATGATTAAATTATACTAACTTTATTTGTTTTGCAGGATGGTGGGTCTTAATAATTTTTTTTATGCAGGACTGACCCATCATATTTTTATTTTTATTTTGTTTATTCTATACTTAATTTATATTTTGTTGTGTACGGGCAAGAAACTAACTGCCACCGTATCTCGAGAAACTACCCATTCGTCTCGGCGCGGATGGAACTACTTGTCTTGTCCCGTAACAAGAATTAAATATTTTTTTGTTTGTGTGTGGTGGATACATGGGTGTTAAATCTTGTACTCATACCAGTATACATGTATACTGACCCGTTTTGTCTCTTGGCAACTCGGGTGCGTTTTGTTTGAGCGCAGCTGAGCTTCCTTTGCAGGATTAGTTGGGGCTACGGTGGTGACGTGGATTTACTATAGTGTTCGACATGTCGTTTGGACTTCTTTTGTTTTCTTGAGCTTAGAATTGATATTAGTCTATGTATTTATTATTCTCTTTATGACTTTAGTATTGGAATAATTTGGCATGGTTTGTAACCATACATTGTTTAAGTTGTTTTGACTAGTTGTTGCTACTTTAATGTTGGAGGTATTTGATAGTTATAAAATTATGATAGATGGTTTGGTTAGCGTTTAATTTTTTTGTTTCACCCCTAAGATATGGATGATGGAATATTATTAGGGTTTAGTCCTAATTTAGGATTCGTTTGGGAACAGGCTAATTTAGTAATTTTTTGGCTATTTGGCTAAAATATGAGTTAAAAAAAAACTAGTATGTTTGGGATAATTTTTTGACTTTTTACGAAATGATGTGCAAAAAGTAGAGAGAAAAGAGAATCTTTGACTTTTTGATATGGGTTGTTGGCTTTTTGACTAATTTAGTAACTTTTTGGCTTTTTGACTAAAAGCGAGGGTTCCCAAATGAGGCCTTAATATTTAATTGTCCGAATTTTGGGGCTTGACATGCGGATTACCCTGCTGACGTTCGAATATCTCCACATAACTCCCCTGTGATTAATGAAGTAATGTGCATAGTTAACACTGTTAACATTAGAAGTAAAAAGACTATTTCGCCCTTATATATAACTTTTGTTTAACATTTCTCATTTACCAGGTGTGCATTTAAGAAAAGTAAGAGAGAGAAGAATCACTGGTGGACATCAGAATCAATGGCGAACATATTCATTCAGTTCATGGCAAAAAGAATGAGCTCAAGAAATTTTTTTTAAAAAAAACCTGCAAATCTAAGAATCTTTTTTTTTTCTTACTCTCTCGCTTACTGTTTCTGGTGGATTTGGCTGAGAAATTTATTTTTCTGATTTGTGATTTTTAATGATGTTCATTCAGGGAATGAAGTCTTGGAATTTGTGGATATGGGTTTTTGATTCTCTTTTGATTTGAGTTCTTGAAGAAAAATTTTGTTTTTTTTTTTTTAAGTGGGTTTATGCTCAAATTAGCTAAAATATTGAATTGTATTGGGCTGATGATGCTTTTGATGAGCATCTGTCACGACCCAAACCTGTCCCTGTAGGTTTAACATCGTAACCGGCCAGTAATCCGTGGATTACCAAAGGCCTCTTAATAGATAAACACATAATAAGGGGCTACAGAAGCAAATATACAAAACATAAATAGTCCAATAAGCTGTGTCGATAAATATGGGACAGAATATTTCGAAACTTGTATATACATAAGCGTGTCAATCAAGGATATCATAATTACAAAACATTTACAAGAGTGTAATATCCAGGACCCAACTATACAAAACAGACAAAGACTAACATAAATACAAAAACAACCATGACTAGGCTTCAATCGGAACCTCCTCGGGAGGCACAACGGTTAGCTAACAAAAACAGAAGTGAAGACTATCAACTTTGCCCCTGATCACGCGCCGGCTCACCTACATACATAATATAAACTGTGAGCGAAAGCTCAGTGAACAATAACAGAGTAAAAGGGTTTCAATGAATGAGCCCATGCAGATTCAGAATTCACAATTCAGTTTCGTATCAAATTCATAATTCGTCCAGATCATATACAGAAATCATAAGTCATGCGCAAGTATACGTGATACATCCATAAGCGCTAACAGAGCAGATACATAATAGATACAGACACATGAAGGTTACGAATAACCAGCTCCATGAAGAAACCTCCGGATCCAGGTAACAGAGAATAAACACGCTGAGCCCCATGATGGAGCCTCCGGTACGGGTAACAGAGTGCAGACAGATTAAGTTTCATGATGGAACCTCCGATACCAGGTAACAACCAACACATATCACATGATACTAAGGATGTCACGAACACATATCAGAAATTGGACAATCATTCATTGTACAGAACATAACATTTCAGAAAACAATTCTTATTTCATCATACAGTAAATAAATAAGGTCGAACATAGTTTTACTATGTTATTACTCACAGTTGGCCTTGAGGCAGACAGACGGAGCAGATTAGTCAAATGATACGCGGCACGTGACCTACATGACACATAACAGATACACACTTGAACCACACGTTCGAATTGTACATAACTTATGTCGTTTGCTCTTAGTGTGTTTCTAACCTTTAATCCCCATTATAGTCTTAAACATGGCCTAGGAATACCTAGGATGGAATGAGGATGCAAGAATGCATTGGAAAATATTTCTTAAAACTTGCTGTAAATAAGGTCCATGCTCAAGCGTGGTTTTCCTCGCTCGAGCGGACATGCAGACAATGAAGCTTCGCTTGAGCGTGACTTTCTCCGCTCGAGCGGACTGTAAACTCCTGAAAAAGTACTAGTTGCATGTTTTTCACGCTCGACGGACGCTCGACCTACACTTGAGCGTGAGACTCAGACCTTCGCTCGAGCGTAGATTCTTTCGCTCGAGCGGACTGCAAAACACAAGAACTTCTGCGTATATGCATTTCACGCTCGAGCGTAACCACCGTCGCTTGAGCGGAAGTGCATGTACTTAGAGTGCACGCTCGAGCATGAAGTTCCCTGCTCAAGCGTGGATCAAATTTCTGGAAATCCCAGATTCGATCACCAAGCTCAAACTCAACTTTGAAGCATCCAAAACTCATTTTTCTGGGCCAAAACTTTGGAAAACACTTAGGAACCCATGAAACAACATGTTTAAAGGATTATAACAAGAAATCATGGCCCAAAAGCATGCCAATTGTGCAAAACCCAACTTTAAACTCAAGATAAAATCATGAACATGACTTGAATGCAATTCTTTGAACCAAAGTTCCCCAAAACATGACCAAATGCAATGTTTAACTCAAAACATGATCAACTATGACAATATGACATAGAACATGAAGAATCTCTAAAACAAAGCTTAGATTAAGACATGCTGTAAACACCCCATTTTTGACCGTCCTCAAGGCTTGGACGTCATCGTTTGAACACTCGATGATCATCCATGTTTGTGTTCGTTTTGAGTTCTCGGAGGTCTCGGTTGCACGTCTTGCCTCAAGACCTCTCGACTTGTGTGTTTTGTGCTTGGTTGTGGACCAAACACTTGTGTTTTTGCTTCTAAGGGCAGGGAATGGCTTGTTGGCCATCCCCACACCTCACCGGCCATGGCTTGAGGCCACCGACACTATTTTCTTGCTACCGGCCAACAGCAATGTTTTTGGTCGGCCGACCATTATTTTGGTCGATCGGCCACTTTTTCTGGCCGAGACCTTTTCTTTGCCTTTTTCAGGCATTATGCATACCAGCTGTGCCAGCTGGTAAGCACAGACCCTGCCCTCCATACACGTGTATGGAGGATTTGCACCCTTGTTTTAGCTTCTTGAGGAAGCTTGAACCTTTTGAACCCTTGTTTTAGCTTCTTGAGGAAGCTTGAACCTTTTGAACCCTTGTTTTAGCTTCTTGAGAAAGTTTGAACCTCTTGAACTTTTGCTTAAGCTTCTCCAAGAAGCTTGAACCTTTTGCTCTAGCTTCTCCAAGAAGCTTGAACCCTCTTGTTTCTCTATAAGAGAGGGCCTCCCTTTCCTTTAGAGAGATTCCCAAAAAAATTAGTCTAAGGCAAAAAGATATACATCCCTCTATATCTCTCTATTTTGGCTCCAAGTGTGCATTGTTCTTGACCCTTTTGCACCACATCCCATAGCCTAACACTTCCACCATCAACCTAAGGTTCTTGGAGGTCATTTTCAGAGGTTAAGGAGTTGGTTTTTGGTCCAGAACCTGCTGGTTTTTGCTGAGTTTCAAGGGTAACTCATTTTTCCTTTTTTAAGCTTTATTTTGATCAAGCTTTTAGCCTATCTTGCATGCTGTTTTGAGCTTAACTTATAACTGATAAAAATTCTGATTTTTCATGCTTTTGATCTTTGTTTAAGATCACTTTTGTGTTTGGGATTGTTTACCCCCTCTTAGGCCTTGTTTGGCCTCATTTTTGTGCCTTTTTTGTGAGCTTCAGGACCGCCTCATATTGGTCTTCTCACCACTGAAATTCAGAGGGATTTTAGTGGTGGGGATGGTGTTTTGAGGTCCTAAAAAGGAGAGGGTCATCCCCTCTCATTGTTGTCTTCAATACTTGTCATATTTGCCTCACATGTGAGCACCTTTGTTAAGTTCATGTTGGCCATGTCTTAGCTGGTATTTGTGGTTATTTTTCTGTCATATGCCACTGTTTTTGCCTATCTTGGTCATTCCATGCTTGGTTTATACATTCGTAGTGTAAATTTTGCAAACTAGTCTTGTATGCTTCAGGTTTGAGTATGTCCTTCTAGCTCATGTTGACCTCATTTCAGTGGGTTTTTGGGATTTTTTTAGCATGTCATAACTCTGTCTAAAGTTGGTTTAATAGCCCCTTACATACACCATGCACTTGTAGTGCATTTTCATGAAATTGCCCTAACATGCTTTGTGCTTTGAGCCTTGTTTTTAGCATGATTTTGGCTTGACCCAAAGAAGATTTTAGCCTTGTTTTACCATGCTTAAGGTTTTTTTGGTGTTGTTTTGGTCATGCTTACATTGTTTTGTATAGCCATGGTTCAACCTAGCTTGTTGGCTTTGAATGTCCAAGTCACTAGTATGCATTGCTTGGACTATTTTCATGATTTGGCATCATTTCATATGTGATTTCAGAGAATATTTCATGGTCATGCACTCACATCTTTCACTCTTTCCATACGTTGAGGAGTTGGTACTTTATGCCTTAAGAATGAGCCATTGCGTATGCCATTTTGCCTAAGCTTGTAAGCTGCCATATCAGTGTGTATTTGGTCTCATTTTGTCATGTTATAGCTCTGATTTTAGTTGGTGAAGTCATCTCATGCTCGATTTTGATAGGTGTAGTGTAATGCTCCTTATTGGCCTTGTATGCGTCATGTTTTGTACTTCCCATGCTAGCTTGTTTTTGGCCTCATTCCATGCATGCTGTGGCCTTATTTTGACCTTCCTCGGGACTGTTTTGGGTCACCTTGACCCTTTGGGGCTTGGTTGATATGGCCATGGTGCAAGCCCATTGGCTAGCTTTGAGCTTTAAGTCCATTAGCATGCCATGCTTGCATTGTTTAGTTGATTTGGCATCATTCCTCATGAAATTTTAGAGCTTACTTCATTGCTAAATTCTCACATTTGTCAACTCTTCATCATGTTTGAGAGTTATGCTATTATGCTTAAGTCATGGGCCAATGCATGAGCATGCATTTCCTTACTTCTTCAAGCCATCGTTTCAGCATTTTGGCCACTGATTTGGGCCTATTTGAGAGCCGTCCATTTTGGTTTAAGTCCATCCTTTGCATGTTGTTGCATGCTTGCCTTGTATGTTGTCACATGCTTGTTGCATATTTAGTACCTTGCATGTTGTTGCATGCTAGTATGTTGCATGTTGTTGCATGCTAGTATGCTTATCCCTTTATCATGTTGTCACATGTTTGTCTCATTTTGTATGTTGTTGCATACTTATCCACCTTTGCATGCCTTGCATGCTTGAATGTTCATGTTGCACCTTGCATACTTGTTTAGGTTACATTGCATTTGGCATGCTTGTCACCATTAGCCTTGTATGGCATTGTCATTAACATGCTTATGTTGCATTGGATTTGCATCATGCTCATGTTGGCTTGCTTGCATGCCTAGGTTGCATAGCATTAAGCATGCATCCCTTGCTTCTTGATTAAGCATGATAGAGGTTGGGGCCCCTTATATGTTGTATGCATTTCATTTGATATAAATTGCACACTTGGCTCCTTTGGCCATCATGCATTGGAATGCGTGATTAGTGGCCTGAGGGTCGAGAGCCATACTCTTTTGAGTCTTAGACATGATAAGGAGGGTGGTGGTGAAAACATTGCCTTGAAAATGCATTGCCATGCTCTATCTGTCCTCTGTTGCAGCAAAAATAGGATTCTGCAGGAAGAGATAGTCGGTCGATTATCTTCAGTGCCGGCTGGCTATGCATTGTTGGCCGAGATCCCTACAAATGGTCGATGACCACTATCCCTTGGCCGGTGGCCCTATGTCTTGGCCGGTGACCTCCCAAAACACTCAGGGAGTGGTTCAGGAGCATCTTTGAGACTTGTGTAGTCTTCAGAGATGCAGAGCAGTGTAAACAGAGGCAACATGAGCATGACGATAGATTTCCGAGCGGAGCCGAGCATGCATGCATTTGTCCCTCTTCCCGAGGCCTCTTTACTGCTTATGTAGCTTAATTAATTTGTTTAATTAGTTAAGTGTTGTGTAATAATTAATTAGCTAGTAAGTTGGTTAATTAGATGATTTGTATTATTCTTTCGGACCCTCCGTCGGGAGGGCGAATTTTGTAATAAGTGTGCGTGAGTGTGTGAATGTCTTCCAAACCCACATCTTTCTCCCTTTTATTTACCTGCTTTTAGTGGTTAGTTTTAGGTCATGTTTCAATTAGCATTCCTATGCTCGCATGTTTGCATCCATTCATCTATATTGCATGCATCGAGCTCGGTGCATCATACAAACTGCATTGTATTTCAATTCCTATTTGAATACATGTATCAAGTGTTGCATTTCACATGACATTTTAGAATAGCCGAGCCTATCTCTATTTGCATTTTGCATGCGTTGCATTAGCCATCTTAACATGAGCTAGGATCATGCATTGATTACTAACTAGCTTTTGTTTTGGCTCGGAGTACTAGGTAAGCTTTTTATGCTTTAGCATCCTGCATGAGTGTGAATGCCACCATGAAAGCATGCTTGCCATGAGGCTAACTACTTATATGATATAACTGCCTGAATGCCTGTGGGTGAAGGTTAGATTACTTGAATTGGAACAATTCATTGAAATACGAGTTTTAAGCCCACTTGAGAGTGGCAAAATCATGTTTTCTTAAGCCCACTTGAGGGTGGCAAATCCACGTCTTAGCCTACTGTAGACGCGCCCATGGGCCTCATGCTACAGTTCGGACTCAAATAGTCACGGTCCTGTATCTAATCTCGCAGAGTGCAATGCAAGACCGATGAATCATCAAAGAGTCCAAATCCGGCAAATAGTTTTGAAAAACTGATTTTTTAGAAAGAAGTGCCAAACATGGACTGCTTTGCCAGATACAGAGTCGCCACCTAAATATTTATTTTGGGAGAATTTAGGAAACCCTGACTCATTGCCTAAGGCCACGTGTCCGTCATCACCAAAGTTACCTCAGCTCGGGAACTTGGGTACGATTGGGGAAGGTCAGCTATGAGCACCCCCGCTCGCTTGATCAAAGATCGGCCTCTACTAACCATGATATCGATTTTTGAAAACATTATGTGCTCTTATTCCGGTTTATTAGCCTAGAATTACTACGTGATGCCCACAGCAAAACAAGTATAGACTGGATTGCCTAAATTGGAACAAAGCATCATATATCCGTTTGTTTCGAAAAATAGATTGAAGTTTGCTACTCGTAAGTAGGCTAAAACACGGGTTTCGACGAATTATTCCAACTCGAGCAACCCAACCTTCACCCACAGGCATTCAGGCAGTAAATCAACTAAGCGGTTAGCCTCATGGCAAGCATGCTTTCATGTTAACATTCACACTCATGCGAGATGCTAAAGCATAAACACTCACTGAGTACTCCAAGCCAAAACAGAAACTAGTTAGTAATTAATGTATGATCCTAGTTCATGTTAAGATGGCTAATGTAACACATGCAAAATGCAACCCAGATAGGCTCGGCTATTCTAAACATGGCATATGAAATGCAACAGCTAACAAGTATTCAACTCGAAATTGAAGTACTATGCAGTTAGTATGATGCGCCGAGCCCGGTGCATGCAAGACAGATGAATGAATGCAAACATGCTATCATAAGTATGCTAATTGAAACATGCCCTAAAACTAACTATTGTAAGCGGTTAAATAAAAAGGAGAAAGACGTGGGGTTAGAAGACATACACATACTCACGCACACTTATTACACAATTGCCCTCGCTCGGAGGGTCCGAATAAATAATACAAACCTAAATAAATAACTAACTACCTTAGCTAATTAAATATTACAAAATTTCTAATTAATTAACAAATTAAAATCAGAATGGAGGTGGCCGCAGCCCTGCCTCGGAATGATGGGATGATGCATGCTCGATTCGCCTCGCCCGGAAACCCGTTGCCATGCCACTGTTGCCTCTGTTTACACTGTCTTGTTCCTCTGAAAGTTATGAAGGTTTCCAGAACCCTTCTGAATCACTCCCTGAGTATGGTGGGATGTCACCGGCCTGGACGTAGGTCCACCGACCATGGGAAAATTATCATCGATTAAAAGTAGGACCACCGGCTAGACTTTGATGGTCGGTCGGCAGTAATAGTGGTTGGCCGGCCATTTCTTCCTGCAGAATACTGGTTTTGCTGCAACAGAGGACAGACAGTGTATGGCATGGAATTTTCAAGACAGTGTGTGCATAGCCACCCTCCCTATCATGTTATGATCTCAAGGAAGTGTGGCCCTCGGTCCTCGGGCCACCAACCACGCATTTCGATGCATAATGGCCAAAGGTACCAAGTTTGCAAATCAATGTAAACGCATGCAACAAAACAAATGGATGCTTCACGCCCTATCATGTTGAGATCAAAAGTGTCGGCGATTGAGGAATGCGACATGTTTCGTCACTTTAAGTACGAACACATCTTATTCTTCATGTTTGGCTTGACACCCCAAACCAAACACAATGCGATGTAAGTATGTAATATGGCTCAAATATGTAAAATGGCTCAAGTATGCAACATGAGGCTAAGTTAGCAAAGCATGCCAAATGTAATGCAAACTAAACATGCAAATGTGCAATATGCCAAAGCATGCAAAATGCAATGTGGCAAACATGGAAAAAAAAATGCAATGGAACTATCATGTGACAACACACAATGAACCAAATATGCAACCAGCATGCGACAAACATGCAATGGTGGACTTAAACCCAAAAGGGAAGACCTCAGCCTTGCCATAAACAGTGGCCAAAAGTGATGGAAATGATGGACAAGTGCTCATGCAAACGCGCACACCAATGGGCCTAAAACTAAGGCATAAAAGGGAGCATTCCACTACAACTATCATGACCACACATGGCATGGATTATACAACCAAAAACAGAGTTTCAATATGCCAAAATGTCTCCCAAAATCCACTTAGATGGCATCTAAATGACTTAAACAAAGAGGCATGCACAATGGCCCAAACATGGAGCATAAGACCACAACTCTTCAAGACATTGAAAGGGTGGTAGATGCAAGCATACAAGTATAAAATATGGACTGAAATAGCATGATAAGTGATTCCAAATCACTGAAATGGCTCAAGCAAAACATGCTCGTGACTCATACACTCGAAGCCTACAAGCTAGAATGCAAAGAAGCTATATAAAGCATGGCAAACATGGCTAAGACAACCAAGGACAGACCTCAAGCATGGTAAAACATGACTAAAAACTTCACAAAGCTAAGCCAAAATATGTGAGCATGATGGTTCGAATGCAAGACGCATGTTATGACAATAAATGGGATTACAAAGCAAGTGTATAATGCATGCAATGAACTATCAATCCAACCAAAAACAGAGGTATAATATGACCAAATAACACCCAAAAGCCTCTAAGATGGAACTAAAACCAACTAAGCATGCATGCTACCGTTATGAGCCAAAAATACAAGCATATGAGACATAAGGGGAGAGGGGTGTCCCTACCCTATGGAAGACCTCAAAACCCCTTTACCACCACTGAAAATCCTCTGGATTTCAGTGGTGAGAAGGCCAATACACGACAGTTCTCAAAGCTCAAACAAAGAAGGCGCAAAAGGGCCAAACAAGATCTAAGAGGGGGAGGTCGACCCCAAACAAAAAAATGACCTTAATGAAACATCTTAAACATGAAAAATCAGAGCTTTTATTAGTTATACACTAAGCCTAAAACAGCATGCAAGATATGTTAAAAGTTAGCGCAAGAATGGGGAATATAAAGCAATATTGCTCACCCTTGAAGAACACTTCAAGAACAGCAACTTCAGCCCACTCCTCTGATCAAAACCAACCTAAAAGCTCTGAAATCAGTCCTTCAACACCTTAACAACTCAATTATGGTGTAACACTAGGTGTTTTAGTGCAAAACCAAGAACAAAACACACTTTAAGGCACTCTAACACACACAAATGTAGAGAGAGAGAAAGATATAGAGAGAGAGAGAGATATCAGATATATATGCCTGATTTGCTGAACCTCTCTAAAGGAAGGGGAGGCCTCCTTTTATAGAACAAACAAGGGACCAAAGCTTCTTAGAGAAGCTAAGGCAAAGGGGCCGAGCTTTCTCAAGAAACTAGACCAAAGGTCCAAGCTTCTTGGGGAAGCTAAGAAAAAGGGTGCAAGCCTTCTGGAGGAAGCTAAAACAAAGGGTCTAAGCTTCTCCAAAAAGCTTAGAGCAAAAGGGTGCAAAGGGTGCAAGCCTTCCATACACGTGTATGGAGGACAAGTCCGTACACTCCAACTGGCATAACTGGCATGCACAATGCCTGAAAAAGGCAAAAATGAGGCACCGGCCAGAAAAAGAGACAATCGGCCAAATAAATGGCCGACTGACCAAATATCTGTGCTGACCGACCAAAAAATTGGTCGGTAGAAAGAAAACAAGGCCGGTGGCTTCATGCCACGGTCGGTGGGGTTAAGGGATGGCTAACAAGCCACTTCCTACCCTCAGGTGCAAAAACCACAAGTCCTTGGTTCACAACCAAGCACAAAAACAGTCAAGTCGAGAGATCCTAAGGCAGGGCGTGCAGCCGAGTCCTTCGGGATCTCCAAATGAACACGAACATGGATGATCACCAAGTGTTCAAACGATGACGTCCAAGTCTTGAGAACGGTCAAAATGGGGTGTCTACACCTACTTATGAGTAGCACCTTCAAACCATTTTCAAACAAACATGCGATGCTTTGTTCCAAATTAGGCGATCTAGTCTATACTTGTGTGTTGTGCGCATCACATAGTAATTCTAGCTAATTAATGGGAATAAGAACACATGTGTTTTCAAAAACAAAATATCATGCTTAGTACAGGCCGATCTTTGATCGGGGGAGTGGGGGTGCTCATAGATGACCTTCCCCAATCGTACCCAAGTTCCCGAGCCGAGGCAACTTTGGTGATGACAGACACGTGGCCTTAGGCAACGAGTCAGGGTTTCTTAAATCCCCTAAAATAAATATTTAGGTGGCGACTCTGTATCTGGCAAAGCAGTCCATGTTTGACACTTCTTTCTTAAAAATTTGTTTTCCAAAACGATTTGCCGGATTTGGACTCTTTGGTGATTTATCAGTCTTGCATTGCATATTGCGAGATCAGATTAAGAATCGTGACAAATGAGTCCGAACTGTGGTAGCATAAAGCAGAGGGCGCGTCCACACATGCATGCAAGAATTCCTTAAAAAAAAGACCTCAAATGCCATGAATTACACATGCATGTATGCATTGAGCTTCAATTCTCCAATCTTAGCTTAAATGACCACCTGACCTTCTTGAGTTCATTTACTTAGTGTCTCAAATACAAGGTTTAAGAGTATAGTTCTTACGTAAGGTTGATTTCAAATGTGGTCCTAACCCAAAGCTTCAAATTGGCTTCAATCCCCTAGTCAATTCTTCATTTGAGCTCAACCTCCCTCTACTCTTCCTCTCTCTCACGTTTTTTCCTTAGAATAGGCTCAAAGGACTTTGAAATCAAGAAAAGGAGGTGAGTGGAGTGACAAAATGGTCTTATAGGTAGTCAATTATCAAAACTAATCAAATGGCATTATTTTAATCAAATTTAATCGCTCCAAACCGAATTTTAATTAAGCCTACCATAAATTTCTATAAATCCTAATTAACACATAAATCAAGTCAATTTCTGATTCGGATGCCGATAAGGCTTTTAATTCGCAAATCGAAGTTCAAGCTAGAATAAATCTTTCTACACTGAACAGATAGAGACACAAGGAATAATGCAATACACATGCAAATTAATTCCAAATCCCTGCTAAATTACTGTTAGGCATAATTAAGTACGAATTAACGTTAATCATAGGTCGGAGTTGTTACAGCATCATCATCAACGAAGCACAATAAACGTCCAAGACAAAGTCAAAGAAAATTATTTAGCTACATTATATATACATGTAAAATGATGAAGATTATATATATACATATGTATAGCTACAGGTTATATACATATAGCTATAATTTATTCTTGTACCTTATTCCCAACATATATACATATATATAGCTACAAATTATATATATACATATATATACATTAATTTTTGATAGAAACTATATTGTTTAAATTAATTTAGATTTTTGTTTTGAGTTTTTGGGAGGTTTTGATTTTCAAAAGTGCTATAATTTTTATTCATTGTTCTTGGTCTTGAATTGGAGGAAGAAGATGTGAAATTGAGAGAGAGATGTGTTGTGTTTTGAAAAATAAATATCTAGATATTGATGATAAAGATGAGGTTAGGTTTTGGAAATTAATGATGAAGATGAGGACATTTTAGTCATTTAATTCGGAGGAAAAATCATATTTTTATGCCCATTTGTATATTAGGCACGTGCCATGTATGGCCTGTTAGAATTAATGGAAAAGCTAACTGTGCACATCGCTCTATTAATCACAGGAGGGTTATGTGGTGATATTCGAACGTGAGGGGGATAATTCGCACATGGCCAAAACCATAAGAGGGTAAAGTGAAGTTTGCTCTAAAAATAAAACACTACGTTTTCTAAATGAGCAGTGTTTAAAAATGAACTCCATTGCATTGATGTAATGATCATACATTAAATGATAATATAAAATTTAATCATCATAAAATTATTATTTCTAATACTAAACATGTTTTCACACTACTAAAATTTCAACTTTTTGCGACGGCAAAATGCCGTCGCTAATACTCCTAATGCCGTCGCAAAAAACTTTTTGCGACGGTAAATGACTTTTTGCGACGGCAAGGGGGGGTCGCAATTGGGGGGGTTGCAAAAGAGTTTTTGCGACGGCATTAATGTTTTGCGACGGCTTTTTTGCTTTTTGCGACGGCACTTTGCAGTCGCTAATAATATTTGAAATTTCTTGACTTTTTGCGACGGCACTATTTTACCGTCGCTAAAAATGTTATTTGAGACGGCAAAAATTACCGTCGCTAATAGTCTTTTTTTTGTAACGGCAAAAACATTGTTTTTGTGACGGTTTGATGCCGTCGCAAAAAATATTAAAAATATAAAAATTTCTATTTTTTTGCGACAGTATACTACTGTCGCAAAAAATATTAAAAAAATAATAAAATTTTTATTTTAAATAATAAAATTTCTATTTTTTGCGACAGTTTAGTACCGTCGCAAAAGGTAAAACCTATGACAAAATCAATAAAAATATTAAAATTTTCTATTTTTTGCGACAGTATAGTGCCGTCACAAAAAAAAAAAAAAAATCCTCTGATAAAATTATTAAAAATATTAAAATTTCTCCATAATAATTACATAATAATATAAAAATTCCTATATAAAAATAACAATTTCTCCATAATAAAATACTCTTCCATTCATAATTACACATCAACAAAACTATTCCACTACATAATGTTCCATAATCATATATAATGTTTAAATACATGATTTTGTTCATAATTCAAAATAACATAAATCAAAATTAAATGTTTTTCTCATCATTCTTTGTAAATAACAAAAACAAAAGTTCATCATGCTAATCCTTCTCTATTTGCTCTGACATCATCTTTAATCTTGCATTTTCTTGTCTCAATTCTGTCATCTCAGCTTTTGCTGATTCAAGTTCATCATGCTAGAGGAACAAAAAAATGTTATATATAAGTTAATCAATTATGATAAATTCAAATGTATATTCCAAGTTCCAACATACAATCTCACAAACCAGAAAAGAACTAGAGTATACATAAGAACAGATTTAATTTATGAGAAGTTAAAGAATTCAGCACACAAAAAAAAAAAAAAATGTAATGAAAGACATCATTTACCTTTTTTGACTTCGGCTAAATAAAGAATTTAGTCCACAACTTATCTAATTTGTGTTTAAATGTTCCAAACACCTCCTTTCAAATTTTATAACCGAAAAGAGGTACTTTGGTTGAAATTTAGATAAAATTTGGATAGAAACAAAGTTGGAACCGTTTAGATCAATTAAATTGACATAATTGAAATATTATAAACCAAAATGAAACATAAGGCATATTTTAAGGACAGACAATATATTTAACCATTTTTACTTTTGTGGTCTGCAATAAAATTTGAGGTATCAATCACTTGGGAAAGATAACCCTTCAATTTAATGCTTCAATTACTTATATCAATTTATCTAAAACTTGCCTAATGATTCAAACATCTATATAGAGTTAATGGGCTCTGAAGACCTAGGGATCCTAAGATCACAAGAATTCAAATCAAACAAATTTTTAATACAAAAATTCAATATTCTTTTGGTGAAAAAAATGGGCACCAAAATTTGAAGTCATCACATGGCAAGATTAATTAGTATATTCAGATTCCTAGAGCATTCAACAATGAGATACCAAGAAAAAGGGTACTCAATGGCTTTGGTCAATTATAACCTGCTGATAAATAAAATATGAGACAATTCATAAATGTTAAGGTTTTTTTTTATTACAATTGAATCAGACTTTATCCATTTTGTCTAACTATTTTTTACATATTATATTATCACAATGTTAAAACAAGTTCTTGATTAAGGCCCTTCTTGTTTTTTTTTTCAATGCACATAACTAATTACAAAATGGATTACAGAATACTATAGTCATATACATCAGACACACGCCACGGAAAAGGTTCATTTCACCATTATGTTCCGTGATTCTGTGTCCATAGAATTATTGTTTCTCTTTCTTTTCTATCAATCTGCTCGCTACCTAAATTATGAAAACATGTAAATTTATTGTCTGATTTCAATAATTTGTTTAGGGTCTGTTTGAATAGAGTGAAAAATATGATGAAGAATGAAAGAAAATTTAGTTTCACACGTGCATTTGGTTAAGATGAATTGTTTGTGAGAGAGTAGTAAGAAAATAGAGACGATAAGAACAAGCCAGAGAAGAAAAAATATATATGTTGCATGAAACTAAAAGCCAAGTTACAAAGGCCAAACTTTCAAGTGCATTTTGAGGATTAGTGAAGATGGTTTCGTGTCATTGTAATAGCAAATTCTGTGTTTAATTACCTCTTTCCTAGTGCCTGAGCTCTTGAGGTTTGGTGAAGATGGCTTTGAAGTGCTTTCTTCACAGAATTGTCCTCTTGTTCCACCCTAAAAACATGTAAATGAAAATTTTATGCCATTGATCTTCAAAACATTGATATACAAAGCACTTTCTTTTTTTCTTTTTTCTTTTTTTTCTATTACAATTAGTAGACAGGGAATAGGAAAAGAGAAAATTGCATCACTTCAAACGCACTTCAAATATACAGGTAGCTGTTCGAGTTTAAATTAACGATTTTGTTTTTTTTCAGTAGCAGGTATCCTATCTTTGATGGATTTCAATGTGACTCCAACATGACAAAAGAAATTAACTGACCAAATAATGACCAGTAAGAGACTCCCTATGGGGGCTTGCAAGTTGCAGCAAAAAAACAAAGGTTACATTTTACAAAGATTTTAATGCAGACTAAAAATAATCTCACACTTGAAACAACATGCCGATCTCACTCTTTCCCAGTAAGAACAACAGGACAAACCAATGCAGTTCACACAAACTAAACTAGTCCAGTAACGCCTGCATCATAAAAAATATCCATTAACCAATTACAGAGTTTAGTATTAGCATAATGAAGGATCGTGCCCACTACTATACCCAATTCTAACAATATTAAGCTTCATCGACTGGAACTCATTCATCCAGTTTGCAATCGACTGAACATTTTCTCAAAATTTTCCACCTGTAAAAGACACTTTCATCTGAATTGAGCAAATCAAGTTAAAAGCATACTTTGTTACAAATCTCTTGGTTGATAATATTATCACATTGTGTCTATGGGGTTGCCATAGTCAAAGATGAGCGAAGATGAAAACAAGCAATAGGCCAAATAATTACCAAACCTCATCCTCAAACCATTTGAGTTGTAACAGTCACAAATTATTGTTCTAAGAAAAAACCAAATTTCCCCCTTTCTTGTTATCAAGTTAGTCTCAAATGTAATGCATATCAAATTGTACTTGTATTTATGTTTGTGTCAGGTAAAATTTCAGAGAAGAGGGACAAAGGTACTCACTTTAAACCACCAACTTTACACTACAAAATGCTTGACACCACCGAATGACCTCACAACCTTACTCCAGTACTTGTAATGCCTCTCTTCGTCCCTTGAACCAAAGTCAGGGTCTGCTTGAAAGAATACCTTCCCATCTCAAAACAAACAATACTAATCGAATGGAGATTCGGAGTACAAATCTCCAATGACTCTACCTCATTCCGAGAATAGAAGTTCCAGAGCGACAACATCTTCAACTTTGAAGAACATATCTTCAAATTTTGCATCCCATAACAAGACACAAGAACCAAAGTCTCCAAATTCGAACATCCTGAATTCAAACATTATTGAATTTAATTATATCAGAAAGGGAAAAAATGGAACACTCATATTGATCAGCAATCAGTGGCTTATAATGACCAGTAACTAAAGGATCTCTTACAAATTCTTAGTCATCCTCATACCAGTGACTTATGTATCAAACAAAGGGTTAGAAATCAAAGAAATAAAATACCTCATAAAATACCTCACACATTTTTACAAGGTAAATAATAATAATAATAATAATAATAATAATAATAATAATAATATTAATAATAATAATGTTAAGCAATAGTCTAGCATTAACATAACAAGTTTTGAAACACACAATTCTCCAACCAAAACCCACAAATTTTTTAATGCCAACCTATTCAAAACCTCTTAAAATCAACAGTACACCCACTTCTTGAAATGATTTCCTAAACCCCAAATTGGACTAATTTTATTCTATTTTGATTCATTCCTTTTTCCCCCATAGAATTCAGAGAGCCCATTAGAGAGAGAGAGAGAGACCTTCTGAAAGAAGGATGTTTGCGATGCTTTTCACCGGACCCATTGCCCTCCGAACTACCCTTGGAGTCCTCTTGCTGCCGCTTCTGCGACATTACCGATGCTCGCAGAAAACAACCACCACCACTAATAAGCTACTATGGCTATGGCGGTGGGGGCAACATAGAGATATAGAGGAACCGACTGGAATGAGAGAGTCGAAAAAAGAGTCAAAAGAAGCGTACCGTCTCGCCGCCGAACTAGTCTTCCCGCTGCTGAACCAGTCTCGCCACCGATTGAAACCCTTCCCCTTCAACCCCAATCTCTCTTCAAACCCTCTATCTTTTCTCTCTCAGATAGGTTTGCTCATTGTTTTGAAAGTGTTGTGAAATTAAGGGCTCTACAAGCCTGAAAGGAAATGAAAAAAAAAAGGGGGAAAAGGCAGAGGGGAAAAAAAGGGGGGAAGTTTGGGCAGGCCGTAGGATGAGTTAGTGAAAAAGTAGGGAAATTTGTTTTATTTTTATTTTAATGATTTTTTTTTATTTGGTAGAAGCAGGGGTAATATTTTAATGAAAAATATTTTTTGTTAAAATAAAGTTAATTTTTTATGGTCAAATGAAAAATATTTTTTTGTGACCCATTTTTTTTTGTTATTAAAAATCAAAAGTTAATTTTTTGTGGTAGAGAAGAGGGAGCGGCAATAGTAGTGAATGTGGTGGATAAGAGGTGGTGGTGGTGGTAGTGGTGGTGGTGGTGGTGGTGGTGATGGCAAATGAGATTAGTGGTGAAGTTGTAGTATTGGTAGAGGAGATGGAGTGGCGGTGGTGGAGAAGAGGTAATAGTAATAGTAGCAGTAGTGGTGGTAGCAATGGTGGTAGTGGCGTGGTAGCGATGGTGTTAGTAATGGTAGTCATAGAGGTGGAGTGGCAACAGTGGTAATAATGGTAGTAGTGGAATGATATTTGCAGTAGTGGTAAAGGTGATAGAGGAGATGGGTGGTGAGAGAGAGATAAGTGAGAGACAGATAGAGAAGAGAGATAGAGAGAGAGAGAGACAGAGTGATGAGCGAGAGAGAGACAAAATTGTCACTAAAAGTGCATTTTCTTGTAGTGGAGAGCTCGGTAAATAGAGAAAAGGGAAGAGAGAGAGTGAGCAAGGTGAAGAGAAAGAAGAGAGATGCGAGAGATAGAGAGAAAAAAATTATAACAGATTCATGAAAAAAATTAAAATTATAATTGTTAATATTTATAAAATTTATCTCTTATTTGTAATTATTTTTTGAAACTCAACCTGTACTGAAATTTCTCCAAATACATATAACATTTATATATATATATATATATGCTGGTAGGGATAGATTCAAAATTATCCTTATGAAGTATAAAAACATGTTTGAGGTGCAAATTCTTATAACAGTGAACATACATGAAGATCAAGCATCAGCACCCTCCCTTCCAGCAAAAGGATCATGAGAAGAGATAAACGAGAGAGAGACAGAAAGAGATGAGCAAGAGAGCGAGAGAGAAAAAAAGAAGAGAGAGAGAAGAGAGACAGAGAGAGAAGATAGATGAAAGAAATAAGGAGAAAAGAGATGGATGAGAGACACAGAGAAAAAGAGAGAGAGAGATAAAGACAGACAGACAGACAGACAAAGAAGAGTAATGAGTGAGGGAGAGAAAGAGAAAAGAGACAGAGACACAGAGAGAAAGAGCGAGACGGACAGACATAGAAGAGTGATGAGTGAGAGAGAGAGAGAGAGAGAGAGAAGAGACAGAGACAAATAGAGAAAGGGAGAGACAGAGAGATAGGAAGATGAAAAAATGGGTGAAAAGAGAAATGTTCAAAAGAGTAAGACGATGTCGTTTATAGTAGATCGATAAATTGAGAAGGAGCTCGATAAATAGAGAAGATGAGAGTAAGAGGGTGAACAAGGCGAACATAGTGAGGGAGAAATAGACAAATAGACAAGTAGACAGAGAGAGAGAGAGAGAGAAGAGTGATGAGTGAGAGAGAGACATGGAGAGAGATAGACAGAAAAAAAGATAGAGAGAGATAGAGGGAGAGATAGAAAAAGAGAGAGAAGCAAGAGATGAGCGAGAGATAGACAAAAAAAGAGAGAAATAAAGCGAAAAGAGATGAATGAGAGAGAGACACAGAAAAAAGAGAGACATAGAGAGATAGAAAGATAAGAGAGAGAGAGAGAGAGAGAGAGAGAGAAAAGAAATGAGAGAGATAGAGAGAAGAGAGATGAGCGAGAGAGACAGAGAGAGAAAACAGATGAAAGAGATAGAGAGAAGAGAGATAGGCGAGAGACATAGAGAGAAAATGAGAGAGAGAAACAGACAGACAGAGAAAGAAGAGAGAGAGAGAGAAACGAATACCGTTGAAAGAGAGAGACAGAGAGACAGGAAGATGAAAAAATGAATGAAAAGAGAAACGTTATATCAAAAGAGTAAGACGACATTGTTTTTTTTAATTTTTTTTGCGACAGAAAAATACCGTTGAATTTATTCAAACCATTTTGTGACTGTATATATATGAAGCTGTCTCAAAACCACAATCATTGTGCTAGATTAGAGTTTTCCAAAAACTCTTTTGAGAAAATTATACTTTCTTGTTTTCCGTGTTATATTGTTTTTACTGAATTTTTTTAATATTTTAAGTATTTTTTTTTTCATTTTTAGGCACACCTAACATAAATACACCTAAAAATTAAAAAAATTGTAAAAAAATCTTTTAAAAATTCACTAAATACCAAAATACAATAATTCAATACATTTTTTTTTTGTATTTTTATGTATTTATTAATTTTTAAAAATATTTTTTCATAATTTTTTTTTAGATACATCTAAGTAAGGTGCATCTAAAAAAAATATTTAAAATTTTAAAAATATTCACTAAAAAAAAAAACACGAAAATCACTTTTTGTGACGGCAGAAAATGCTGTCTCAAAAAGGCAGAGCATTTGCGACGACAATATTTGCCGTCTCAAAAAATGAGAGCATTTGCGATGGTATTTTCTGCCGTCGCAAATACTCTTATTTTTTGAGACGGCAAATTGTGCCGTCGCAAATGCTCTCCTTTTTTGAGAGGGCAAATGATGCCGTCACAAATACTCTGTTTTTTTGAGACGACATTTTCTGCCGTCGCAAAAAGTGACTTTTTGAGATGGCAAATGTGCCGTCGCAAATAGTTCCGTCTCATAAACCCACTTTTCTTGTAGTGTCAAATCTCTCCCCCCTCTATTCAAATTGAATATATATCTCACGGTGTGCATTATCATGGACGGAATTAGTATTTCATCACCACAAGAGTCAAAAGATAAATAACATTTTTTCATCATATAGACAAACATACATGTATGTACAATATAATATATAAATTATATTTATATATATTAAAAAAATCAAATATCATATCAACAATCTTCAATAAAATAAATAAATTTTTTAGAATAAGATAAAAAGAGAATGAAAGATAGGAGAAAAATGAGATAAAATTAAATATTATATATATATATATATATATATATTTAGAAGTATTATAGAAAATAAAATTTTTCACAAAAGTAAAAGAGTCATGGCTCCTTATAATCTTCTCTTAATTTTGTCCATATCCATTACCTATTTGGATATATTTGAATTCAACATTTATAAATTAACTTTGTTGAATTGAAAGTTCTTATGATTCCCTCATCCGTTGATTCTCAGTCATCTCTTTGAATTGAATTTTGAATACACGAATGCCCTGACTTTCACGCCTAAAGGCGTTTACTTCTCCACAGTCAACACAAATTTTCTACAAACAAATAAACAAATAAACAAATAAACACAATAACATAAATATATATATATAACAATGTTATGTATTACAAAAAAAAAAAAAAAAAAAAAAAAAAAAACACATTATGAAATTATTTCGAAACCTTTGCCTCCTAAATTTTTCCAGTCAACTGACCATATGAGACGCTTTTTTTGAAATATTTTCTTATTGTTCGTAACATTTTTAATATATCTATATATGAAGCTTCCCGTTGCCATTCAACTTGACATAGCCACCATAATAGTTGCAGACTTGGTTGGATCTGATAAGCTCACGTTTATATATATATATATTTTTTTGTAAGTAAATTCATAATTATTTTATTTTATTAAATTGTAAAAAAAAAATTAAGAGAGTAATACTTGAGAAAAAAAAATAAATGTTTAAGGTTGATATTTGCATCATCTAACATTCTCAGTGCAATTTTGAATCAAATATGTAGTGTGTTGGCTGTTTCATTTTCACTAACTGTTGGTTTTTTTGGCTTTTGAAGGTTAATAATGTAAATTTAAGCATGTCAGTAAGGATCAATTAGTTATTATAGAATTTATAATTATCAACCAATTATCAAGCGATTGTGTTAAAATTCTTTCAGCCTCAATGAAGAGGACTTTTACTGGTGGCTTATTTAGAAGAAAATTATGAATAGTAACAAGTAAATATAATTCAGAAATCAAATTTCATTAAGTAAATGAAAACTTACAATGAAGTTACAATGACTCAGCCTTGACAAAGTTCACAGCAACAAACTATTGAAAAACTATTCCTAGAAAATGAAGTGCAGTACAAGAATTGAAGTGCTGAAAATATAAAGAACTGGAAATGTAAAATTACAAAGAAAATGAAGTAAATAAATTGATTTCTGGATATGAATCCGGGTCCCTTCTATTTAGCCCCCTCTGCTATTTATACTTTTTAGTAATAACCGTTGAAGTGGCCTTCTAATCGTCGAAATACGTTTCCACGATCTTTAGTCATGGCTTCGCTCAACTAGCTCCCACTACGCCTATTTTGCAGTTAGGTTTTTCCTCTGAATTTGAATTTGAATTGTAGGTAACCGTTAGACTATGTCATTTCACGCCTCTTGACTATTCAGATGCTATGCAGATTCAATACTACCAATATGAACCGCCACATGTTTATCTTTGATTGGAGACTTGCTTTAATTTTTCAAATTGCCCTTTAGATGCCTTGTGTCACTCTACGATTGGCTTTTACAATTTACACAGCGAACACTAACAAATGAGTCAGACATACATCATCTTCAATTCTTAGTTTTTTATTTTTTTGTATCGTATTTAAATATAGAACACTCTAACTTTTACTTTATTTTTTCATCAATATTTTTGATTTTTTTTATTGTTAAAATTGTTTTAAACATTTTTTTTATGAAAATAAAACTATATATAATATATATTTAACTCTTTACATTTTTTATTATAAAATTCAACTGTTGAAAGTTGGTAAAGGATTTGATTTATACTGTATTTTTTGAAAAAAGTTGTCTCTCACTACAAAAAAAGGCGTTTTTTGCGACGGTAAAGAGCCGTCGCAAATGCCCCGGAAGCCGTCGCTAATACTTTTTGCGACGGTAATTTGGCTTTTTGCGACGGTAAGGGGGGGTCGCGACAAAGGGGGTTGCAAAAAAGCTTTAGCGACGGTAAGTACCGTCGCCATTAGTTTCTGCGACGGTAAGGTGTGTTTTTTGCGACGGCACTTTTCTTGTCGCCAATAATGGAAAAAAAATCAGTTTTCGCGACGGCACGCAATTCCCGTCGCTAAAAGTGAGTTTTTGAGATGGCAACATTACCGTCGCTAAAACTCTGGCATCTTATAAGTATTGGCGACGGCAACGGTTACCGTCGCTAAAGGTGTCTTGTAAATTCCAATTGCACAGCTTTTGCGACTGTGTTGGTGCCGTCGCAAAAGCCTATTATTGTTTTTTGCGACGGGTTCTTCTCCCGTCTCAAAAAAAAAAAAAACCTGCTGAAAAATTATTAAAAAAATTAAAATAACCTGTATTAGATAAAAAAATAACTATAAAAAAATCAAAAAATTACAGAATAATATAAATACGTACATAAACAAAAATTGACAAATAATGAAAATTAATAATATTGTTCCATTCATAGCAATACATAAATAAAAATTCATAACAATAAAAATTATGCCACTACATAACGTCGCATAATACATACATAATGTTGCTCACAAATTTAAATAACATAAATCAAAATCAAAATCAAAAGTTTTCGTCTTCATTCGTTCGTGGGTTACAAAAACAAAAATTGGTCATAATCTTGATACGCCCGCATTCCAGAAGAAGCCAACTGCTACTCAAGAAATATCTGAAAAAAACAAGATAAAAATAATTAAAAACCATATAATGGTGTTAATATTTTAATTATAGAAAAATATAAAAAAAAATTGACTACTATATAATTAGAAAGATAGTTTAGTAAATAATTTTGACTGGACCGAAATCCGGCTCTAACTCCCAAACCGGGAACCCGATTCGAGCCCCGTCTTCTCCCACAAGTCTCTCGTGCCTAGGCGGTCGTGTGTGCCAAGTTTCATGCTAAACCGACGCCGTCTGGTGATTTTGGGGCGTTAACGCCTCGAATTAAAGTTTCTTAAAGAAGTAGTTTGCCTAAAGTGAAATCCGACTCTAACTCCCAAACCGGGAACCCGATTCGAGCCCCGTCTTCTCCCACAAGTCTCTCGTGCCTAAGCGGTCGTGTGTGCCAAGTTTCGTGCTAAACCGACGCCGTTTGGTGATTTTGGAGCGTTAACTCCTCGAATTCAAGTTTCTTAAGGAAGTAGTTTGCCTAAAGTGAAATCCGGCTCTAACTCCCAAACCGGGAACCCGATTCGAGCTCCGTTTTCTCCCACAAGTCTCTCGTGCCTAGGCGGTCGTGTGTGCCAAGTTTCGTGCTAAACCGACGCGGTTTGGTGATTTTGGGGCATTAACTCTTCGAATTAAAGTTTCTTAAGGAAGTAGTTTGTCTAAAGTGAAATCCGGCTCTAACTCCCAAACCGGGAACCCGATTCGAGCCCCGTTTTCTCCCACAAGTCTCTCGTGCCTAGGAGGTCGTGTGTGCCCAGTTTTGTCCTAAACCGACGCCGTTTGGTGATTTTGAGGCGTTAACGCCTCGAATTCAAGTAAAGAACGCAAAGATGCATTTTAGCTTAGAATGCAAAGATACATTTTATACTTGATCTTCTGGTGGTGGTGTATATGGATTCTCGTCTTCTGCAGATTCCCTAAATGCCCGGTGGCCACTCGATGCATCAGGAACCTATGTTAGTCAGTGCATAATGTGTTAATCATATTCGAATTTCATACATAATCTTGAGTGAAAATTGAACTATCAAACAATTGTGATGTTTATATGGAACCTGTCTGTTGGGATCCACACTCGCCCCCTGTGACACAAAGGCCATCATCTCAGCTCTCATCTGCTGCAAATGTGTAGAGAACTCTGCTCGCAGCTCCTCCCTCAACTCATCCCTTAGCTCAGCACGAACCTGCTGCGTGATCTGATCAATAGTCGATGGCTGGGGTGTTGACTGTGATGGCCCAGCACCATCTTTATACACCACTCTCCGAGGCACGATTCTCCCGTATGTGCGACAATATCCATGTCTGTCATGACCTATCAACTCATGGAAAATGGCATTCCTAGCCTCCAAAGTCCGACCATTCTCAGGTAGCATAGAGAGTTGACGATTAAACTCATCCTGTATTGAATAAGACACACAAGTATACGCCAAATTAAGATGGTTGACACACAAAAAATAAACTTTAAATACAATCAAAGGTGTTTGGAAACTACCAAGGTCTGGATAACCTCTGGGTCATCTACTCTACGTGTCATAAGCCAAACATTCATCTTATCAGTAGACTCCCCCTTACTGGTCATCTAAATTTTTTTTAGAAATATGAAAATTAGAATCCAAATAATTTGCAAATATACAATGTTTATTTATATAAAAAAATAAAACAATAAAATGTAAACCTCATGTCGTATCTGAGAGAAAGTAGTACACCCTGTGGTATGAGCTATGCCGTGAGCTCGCCGATTTTTAGCGTTCCTACTTGCAATTTTCTATAACAAGTTCAACAAATGTAAGTACGTAAATATGATTTGTATGTTTACATATCATAAATATAACGTAATTGTATACCTCAGCATCGGAAGTACGCCAATACTCCACAAGTTGTTCCCACTGGCTTGGCACAACGTTCATAGGAACATCATCCTTCAGATTAGGATCAGAGCTTCTAGGCTTGAAATACTTAGCCTTAAGCTTGTTCTTGTGATCCTTCCATATGCTGTTGCAGTTTTTCATGCAGATTGGCTTGTACTCCTCTGGACATATATTCAAATTGTCCTATAAAACACAAAGTTTAAGGCTAAGTATAACACAAATTTGGAATTCGAATTTGTGGACAAAAATATACTTTTACCTTCACATCCTTCCAGATAGCATTAACAATATCATCAGGCACACTGTTCCAGTCAACAAAAGTAAGAGGAACAATGTTACCATTCCGGACAATAATGCCAAGTTGAGTAGTTAACTTGGCCACGTTATCCCCTATTGGGTAGTAATTTCCATCAAATTGTATGTGCAGCTTTTTACCAGTACCCCACTCTTTAATGCCCTTGGCACATCCTCTACCACGCCTAGTCGAGGTTGATGAAGAACTAACATGACCTGCGATATACAATAATAATAAACAATATGCAATGGTAACAACCAAATGCAAATTTAAATAATGTGAATACAAATCATATCAAATAAACCTGATGTGGGCTGTGAAGAAGTCGAAGGGTCTGCAAAATACAATGAGAATAAATAAGTTATATATAATGAGCATAAATAAATGTATGTGTAAATAATTTTCATGCAAATCAAAGCAAATTTAAATACCTGCGGATGGCTCATAAGCTGATGATGATAGCTGCTGTGGTGCCACTGATGGTGGACGCACCGATGGTAGACGTGGAGGCTGAGTACATGGTAGCTGCTGTGGTGCCATTGATGGTGGTCGATACGGTGGTAATGGCCCCTCAGATGGTGGTGGCAGTAATGGCCCCTCCGATGCTGGCCGATGTGATGCCTCCTCTAATGGTGGTGCTACTGATGTCTTGTTATGTAGCACATCAGACATCATGCGCCGGGGATGATCAGGCTTCCTCTTCCTTCCCATAATAATCTGCAAGCAATATAACATTAATTGACATTAGAAACATAGACAATGGTTTGTCATCAACTATAATATGACATGAATTGAACTAATACAATTACAAAGACAAAGTAAATTAAGAAATTGATGATTAACTACAACCTTGGCCCTAATTGAATTACTAATGTTGATTACATATCAGCCTATTTGAACATCAACTGTTTCCCCTTCTGCGGCTTCCCTCACCCAACCAACTTCTTCATCACGAAGCATTATATTTTCTTCTAATTGTTGGCTCATGTATGGCTCGATTTGTGGATCAGTTGAACTCATATCAAATAAACCTCTTTGAGACATCTTCACCATAACTTGCCAGTCTGGTTGTAACGAGTCTGCAACATACCAAACTTGCTCTGCTTGGGACGCCAAGATGAAAGGTTCATTGGTAATTCGATCATCTCGGTACAACAAATGATTGAAGTTCACCAACGTGAAATTGAAGACATCTTCTTTCTTTCCGTGAATGTTGTTAATCCAATCACACTTAAACAACACATGTTTCTTCTCATTGGAATATCGAATCTCAACAATATCTGTCAATTGTCCATAATAGTACACAGACCCCAGACGAGGATTCTTGTCTTTTCGACTAGCATAACTTATGGTATCTGCCTTCAAAGCTACACCACAATTTTGTGTGGCTCGACGATCATCCATGGCCTTTACTCGATACCGAAACCCATTCAGCATATACCCGTTGAACCTCCTTGCCAGGTTATGAGGACCATTTGCCAATAGAATAATCTCTTTAGAAAGTATGACATCAGTAGTCCTTCGCAAAGTTTGGACCTATTTAACATGAAAATGTAAAATTTAAAATGTAGATCGACTTAAGTAACTAGAATCTATAGAGTTAAATACATACATGTTCCTTGAACCAAATGTGAAAAGTTTCAAAATGTTCACGCCGAAGTTGATGATCGTCGACACGAGGCATTTTGAGCTTAAGTACTTCAAGGTGTTTGCTGTGTAGATTGAAATTTTAGCCATACAAAAATTTTAGTTGAAAATTCAATAAAACATAATAAAATATTGAGTGAGTGACTTAACCTACTTTATGAATGGTTGAACCGCGCTTGTATTGCATAAGATGTACCGATGAGCTTGTACCCAAGAAGTATTATCAAGATAAAAGCTTGTGTTTTCACCAGTAGCATGACCCAAATTATCAGCACCACTATAGTTCCTCACGGGTCGACTAGATTTGGTTTCCACATCACTGAGATATTATGCACAAAAATTCATGCATTCTTCCATAAGATATCCTTTAGTAATTGATCCTTCAGGACGAGCTCTATTACGCACGTATTGCTTCAAAGTAAGAAGATACCTCTCAATTAGATACATCCATCGAAACTGAATCGCTCCACCCAATAACGCTTCATCAGCTAGATGTATAGGCAAGTGCTCCATTATATCAAAAAAACTCGGAGGAAATATTTTCTCTAGATGACAAAGTGTTACAGCGATACGATCTTTAATATATTGCAAATCCGTCGCACGATTCACTTTCGAACACAATTGTCTAAAGAAATTGCTCAATTCAATCAAGGGTTCAATTACATTCTTCGGTAACGATTTGCGAATAGCCAATGGAATAAGTTGTTGCATCAGAATATGACTATCGTGGCTCTTAAGACCCCCAATGCTTCTATCATGTAAGCGCACACGACGTGATATATTGGATGAATACCCGTCGGGAACTCTTACTTCCTTCAACACTTTCAAGAACAAATCTTTCTCATCCTTGGTCATCGTGAATTGTGCTGGTGGTAAATAAGCTTTATTCGACCCTCTTAACTGCAAATGTAGGGGTTTTCTAATATTAATATCTTGTAAATCACGCCGAGCATTAACACCATCCTTCGATTTTCCTGCAACCCCTAATATTGTCCACAACACATTGTCACAAACATTCTTCTCTATATGCATCACATCGAGGTTGTGTCTTATTAGATTGTGCTCCCAATATGGCAATTCATAAAAGATACTCTTTTTCTTCCAACTATGGGCGCGATGTCCAGCTTTCGCCTTCTCTACCTGTCTCATATGCCTCTCCTTAAGGTCATCCCTATTGTATTGGGTTAAAATACCCTCAGATTCTAATTGTAGCAACATCTCAGTTCCAGACAACAATTTTGGTTTGAGTTTGACTTCCCGACTACCATCAAATGATACTTTATCCTTCCGGAATTTATGGCCAGTAGGTAAAAATCTGCGATGACCCAAGTATGATTGTTTCCTACTATGCTTCAACCAACACGATGTAGTTTCCTTATTGCAACAAGGACATGCATATTCTCCTTTAGTGCTCCATCCTGACAAGTTTGCGTATGCAGGAAAATCACTAATTGTCCACAGTAAAGCTGCATGCATTTGAAACATTTAATTTGTTGATGCATCAAATGTTGACACACCCTCATTCCATAGTTCTTTCAACTCCTCAATCAACGGTTGCATATAAACATCAATCTTGTCACTAGGTCCTTTCGGGCTGTCAATAAGCACGGATAAAGTTAGAAATGGTTGCTTCATGCACATCCATGGCGGCAAGTTGTATGGAATGAGCACAACAGGCCAAGTGCTATGAACTATGTTCATCGTCCTGAATGGGTTAAAACCATCAGATGCTAAGCCAAGCCTTACACTTCGGCAATCATTACTAAAGTCAATATTCCGACGGTCAAAATCTTTCCATGCAAGGGAGTCAGCAGGATGCCTGAAGACACCATCATCAGTTCATTCCTCTGCATGCCATCTCATTAACTTGGCCGTCTTGGATGACATAAACAACCTCTGCAACCTTGACTTTAAAGGAAAATACCTTATCTGTTTTGCAGCTATTTGTTTGCCACCTGTGTTAGGACCATTTGAACCACCATCACCATTTGATTTCCATCTAGAACTGTTGCATATGACACAATTATCAAGATTGGCGTCCTCGTTTCGAAACAACATGCAACTGTTGGGACATGCATCCCACGTCTCATACGTGAAGCCCAAATCTGTTGTGACCTTTTGAGCTTTATAATATGAGTCCGGGAGTTTCACACCCAACGGAAGCGCCTCATTCAATAACTCAAGCAACATGTCAACAGACTTGTCCGTCCACTGATTAAGCACCTTCAAATGTAGAAGTCGAACAATGAATGACAAAGATGTGAACTTCTGACAACCCGGATACAATTCACTTTGTGCATCTCGAAAAAGTTTGAAATACTTTGCAGTCTCTGCATTTGGACCGAGCTGGGGTTCAGATGCATGGGGATCAGGCCCCTGTGGTTCATCACCCTTAACACCTGTACCGGCATGTGGATTTCCCATAGCCCCTTGTATCATTCCAATCATATCATCTCCAATGTCTAAATTAGCTAATGTTTCATTCTCTCGATTACTATGCAGAGATATGTAAGATTCCCCATGATTAATCCAATGTTTGTATTTTTTAAAAAAACCATTCAAAATCAGATGCTCCCGTACACCATCTCGTACAAAATAGTATCGATTCTCACACTTCCTACACGGACAACTGATCATCGAACCTTCAACCCTATTGGTGTAGGCAAACACAAGGAATTCATCAATCCCATTAATGTATTCACTCGACATCCTATTTGGCATATCAATCCAACTCTTATCCATCATCTGTACACATCCACAAGAATATCTCACCAAAGTAACTCTAAATATATTACCTACACATAAATATTCACTCGACATCCTATTTGGCAAATTAACGAAATGTCTAAAATTCCTATTTAAGGTTTAAATTAATTAAATTAAAAATTTAAGATTTATTTTATTATAAGGGTTAAAATCCTATTTTTTTTTTTTGTATTTTTTTTTATTTTCTCTTAAATATTTTTATGACTTATTTAAACATTTGCAATTTAAATTTGTAATCGAACCATTACATGTGTATGATATCAAAAATACAAAAAAAAAGAGAAGAAATTCTATCATAATAAACATATTTATTATGGTACTGTATTTTAAGATTATTGTATATATAGACAGATTTATATAGACATCTCTGAAATCTGTTTATTGTATTTTAAATAAACCAATAAACATATATATATAGATATCTCTGAAATCTGATTATTTAAGATTATTTTATATACAATAAACAGATTTATAAACCAATAAAATAGATTTATAAACAGATTTATAAACCATAATAAACAGATATATATATATATATATATAAACCAATAAATAGTTATTTAAGATTATTTTAAATACAATAAACAGATTTTTTAAAAAAAATTAAGATTTAAATACAATAAACAGATTTCAGATTAAGATTAACTGATTTATACATATATAGACAGATTTATATATATATAGACAGATTTCAGATAAACAGATATATATATATATATATTTATATACATTGCATATATATACAGATTTATATATATAGACATTCATCTATATATATATATATATATACAGAGACCGAGCGAGAGAGAGAGAGAGAGAGCATACGCAGAGCGAGAGAGAGTCGTTGCCAGAGCACCACTACTTGTCGCCGTCGCCGCCGCACCACCGCTGGCTTGCTCGCCGCACCACCGCTGTCTTGCTCGTAGCCCGTTTGAGAAATTTGGGGGTGAAGTTAGGGATTTGGGGAGGAAGGATCGAGCGGCAACAGGAAAAAGAAGAGGGGGGATTTTTTTATTTTGACTTTTTACGACGGTATGCTGTAGACCGTCGCAAATAGAAGGCAGTAGTTCGTAAAACGGCGTCGTTTGAATTAATACTTTTTTGCGACGGCAAATTTCTGTCGCAAATGAGATATGCCGTCTCAAAAAAAAGGTGTTTTGCGACGGTTTTCTTTACCGTCGCTAATACTTCCGCATTTCCAACCCCTCCGCTTAGTTTCATTACCGACGGGTAAGTGCCGTCGCTAAAGGCTATTATTTGCGACGGGTGACGTTACCGTCGCAAAAAATCATTTTTTGCGACGGGGGCGCGGCGTCGCTAAAAGCTCCGTGTTTTTTGCTATGTTTTCCTGTAGTGTCTCCATTAATTACATACAGATTTGATGAAAGGGTTAGAATATTATTTTTTAACTATTTTTTATTATTATATTTGAATTTGCTGAAAAAAATTAATAACTGATTGAAGACAACGTATGCAATTGTGGCACATATTTTTAAAATACAAAATTAGTAGTAGCTTTTAGAGACGGTTATGTTTTAAGATTAGTTGAGCAAAATGAAAAGAAAGATAGGGTAGGGGGAAAAAAAAATCAAAACAAAACAAAAGCAATTGCCAAAACCAAAATAAAAATAAAGGAACAAATGTTTGGCTGAGTTTTCATTTATTTTTTGAATTTTTTTTTAAAAATTAATTTGTTGGGAAAATTAAAAAAAATTATTTTAATTATTTTTGTGATAGAATAATTTTTAATTTTTTTAATGGCTATTTGACAAATTAATTTTTATTAACAAAATAAAAATAAATACCTAAAAGTCATATAATTTTTTTTAAAAAAAAGGGGAAAAAGTCATTTGAAAGCAACTATTGCCTATAATTTGGAAGTTACTATCACTACTAGAAAATTGACCTTTTGCGTCTAATTTTTCGCGACTGACTATTTAACCGTCGCAAAAAAAGAAAATATTTGCAACCGTAAAAAAGATGGATGCAAAAAAATAAATGAATGAAAATAGGCCAAAACTACCTGATTTTATTTTGGTCAATTTATTATTCCTATTTCTTTTATTTATTTTATATACCAATGCCCTAGCCCCTTTCACTCTCACGACATTCACAAACTGTCTCTCTCGCTCTCTTACTCGCCATAGTCGTAGCTCCAGTGGTATGAATCTCTGTCTCTCGGTCTCTCACTTTCTTTATCATGCTCTGTTTCTTTGATCTTCAATTTCATTTTCCGACTCAAAATTTGATTTTCTAAGTTGAATTTTCTCGAGAAAGATGCAGCCTCTACGAGATTTGATCGACGATGAAACATAAATTGTTGAGTGAAATTAGGTTAATTGTTTGATCGGGCAAAGAGAAAAAAACAGAGAGATGAGAAGCACGAACAACATCGCTCTAGATACGATAAGTGCTGTGACTGCGATTGCGTCAGCTGGGACTCAAGCTTCAGTTCAGGTAAACAATTTGATTCGAATGTTAACTATAATTTACGTTGCTTGTTGTGGTTGATGATTTGATTATCTCAATTAGATACATGAATCTCTCGAGTTTCGATTTCTAATTCAAAGCTCTGTATAATCTGAACATTTAGGTTCAAGGTTTGCTGATTATATATATACGTTGATCATTTCACTTTGTTTGATGTAGTTTTTGGAAATTATATTTGTTTAATGCTTTTTAATTTTTTTATTTATTTGTTGTTGTTGTTGTTGTTGTTGTTGTTGTTGTTGTTGTTGTTGCTGCTGCAAGTCATCCTCATCATCTTGAAATCGAGAAGGCAAAGAAACTGCTGAATGTAAGAACTGAGATGTATCCTACAATATATATATATATATATCACTTTGTTAACGTTATTGTTTGGCACTAAGTGCTTGAATGAACAAGTACTAATTAGCAATACAAATGGTAAATTATTATTTATGATAGCCTTTGAAGGATTTGGTTATGATAAATTTTATTTTTTTTCTGTTTTGGAGGAAATAGCCATTGACATTGACAACCTGAAGCTCATCTTGTCATAATAGCTTGTGGCTTTGCTTTGGAGCTAATTTATATTGTTGTTATCTCTTTTGATAATGTTAGTGTTGGCCTAAATTAAAAGTTAATGTATTCTCTGAAGCTCCATCATCGTTACTCCCAAAAAGAAGCACTCATCGATTGCCAGACTTTCAAGTGCGTGCTCAAACTCGTGTACTGCTTGTGCATCTATGCATGTACAAATATCATTGTTTTGAGTCTAAGTTTGGGCCATATCTTGTGCAAATAAAATCTCTTGCCTCTTTGTGTGGCTAAAATATTCCTTCATCATGTTCCTTCTCAGGAATTTCACTTGAAGATGGTGGAGAGGGCTATGCAACATACATCTGCAATTTCATCATCTTCGGTTTCTTGCAGTGATACTGATAAGGTTTGTGATTGAATTTACCTACCAAAAAAAAAAAATTGTTATTGAATTTAATGGATACTTAAGTATACTCTGACACAATTAATATATTGTGTCCTTGATTGCGACTCTTGTGCCTAAGGACACAACCCAGTTCCAATTAATATATGTATGTTTATGTTTATTTTAAAATGTTGTTAAATAAAAAATTGAGTTAAAAATTGAAAACTAGATTAAAGTAGTTTGATGATTAATTTTTATAATAATAAATTAAGGTAGTTAAATTAATTATATATATATATATATAATATGTATATTTAATTTAAAGTGCTATTAAATAAGAAATTTAGATTAAAAGATAAAACAAGGTTTGTTTCGTTTTCTTACATTGAAATTTAACTTTGACTAATTTTTTTTTTCCCTTCTCCACTCTCAAAATATGCATGTGAAACAAACTCTCTATTAGTTTTGATGGAAATATAACTGTAGCATTTTAGTTCAAAACCATATGGGAGGTATGTGGCTATTTTTAAAAGATATGGAGGTAAAGTGCTATTTGGTCAGTAAAATGAATTTTGTCCAAATATATATATATACGCTCAATGAATTTTTTTTAAAATCAATTTAAATAGAATACATAACTGTTAACATTTAATTAATTTGATATGGCAACCACCAAAGCATGATTATGTCATATCAATGTCCATGAATGTTGAATAATCTGTTACTAATAACAATGCTAAATATGTATTATGGATTTTTTAAATGGTTGAGCTTCTATGCCTAGAAATTCTTTGCAGGAAGTTGCTGAACCAATGCACATGTATAACATCTTCACATAACTTTAAAATATATACAGGACTTTTAAATTATTCTACATGCTTGGTTGTGGTCCCTTCACCTAAGAATGCTTGCTGACATGATCTTCTCCTTTATTGTAATTATTATATACTCGAAAATTAACAAATGTGGAGCTATGCTATGAAGTGATGCGTTGAGGATTTATTCATTTTAACATGGACAAAATTTGGTGGTTATGGTTCATTTCTACCCACCTATCAACGCTCTCCTGTTTGGTCTCGTCCAATATCTCCACCAAAAAATCATAACTACAGCACGCCCAAATCCCCAAACATTTTGCACCTGGAGGTAGAAAATTAATGAATTTGGGCCTTCTTTTGTTTTTGTGAATTGTTCTTTGTTGTTAAGGAGGAAGTAGAACTGTCTTGGTTAAAATGGGAATTCTAGTTTACCTGAACACTTTGAGTTGTCTAATTATACAGGGTAGCCGTCATAACTCTGTAGTTCCATCTAGTGCATCTTTGTCAGCGAGACATGGGCTGTCTTCTACAAATGCCGCATTGCTCCATTCGCTAAGGTCTTCCAATAATGATTTATCAAAAAGAGACATAGGCATGTCATCAGCACATTGTGCTGAGGAATCCAGTTCAAGATGTGAACTTGCGAAAAACTGTGCTCAGCCTTCTGACCAAAAAACACTGAAGGTTCAAATCAAAGTGGGTTTTGATAATTTGTCGACGCAAAAAAATGCTGAAATCTACACTGATCTTGGCCTTGATATCTTGCCCTCTTCCTCATTGAATGAAAGCCCCACCGACAGTGAAGGGTTTTCACACGAACGTTTGGATGCCCCAGAAGAATCCCCAACTAGTATTCTTCAGGTAAGTCATGTCCTTGTATCAGTTTAGTGTAGTATTCCAGTTTTTTTTTGCCTGAATTGACTTGAAAATTATCAGATTATCTTACTTGTTTTGGCTTATATGTTGGAGCAGATTATGAAATCATTTCCAGTGCATGGCAATCTATTGTTATACCCTCGTCCGGATGATCTGATTTACATGATTGAAAAGGAAAAGCTTAAAGGAGACATTAAACCTAGACGTGTGATCAAGAGTAGCCAAGAAAGTTCAAATGGATCTGATTTTGCTAGGGGGCAATGACAAAGTTTTAGGAGGCAAGAAACTTAAGTCATTTGAGAGAAATGCCTTTTTAGTGGAATTGAAGAATCACATTGATAAGGGCACTCAAAACGGCATTGGTGTTCCGTTGAAGAAAGAAACAGACATTGACACTTTGGCTTGTGAAGAACTTGTTGCTAATACTCTGAAGCTTCCACTTCTATCTAATTCATATTCTGATGTTGCCAACCGTGACAAGGGTACTACAAGAGCAGCTAATAACTCTATGGTAGCTAATAAGGTGAAGGAATAATCTTTCTTTGATCTAGCTAAAGTGGAAACCTTGAAGAGATTACCGAACCAAGAGATTGGCTTGGTTGAGAAGCCTAATGGAAAGGCGGTGTCCAATGTTAAGGTTTGGGAAGAGAAGAGCACATATGCCAATAATTATCTGTCTAAAGGTGAAGTGGAGGATTCCAAATTGCAGAAGTATCTATTCATCTTTCTGGACAAAATCTGTGTGAAATCTTATCCCACAACATTGTTGGTTATACCATATATCAGCAAAAATAAAGGATATTCTGATATTATTTTTTACATCTTATGTGAACTGTATATTTTCTCTCTTGCTGTATAGAAATAGGAAATAAATACTGTATATAAAGCCTTATTGTGTATATATGTTCCTAAGCATACATATGCATGTATGAGATTGTTACTGTTGGATACTTCTGTTCTTTTAATTGCATCAACTGGAATTATGAGCAGATTAATTCTTGAAGACAAGAAAAATCCGAGAAGCTGAAGAGGCTACCCGCAAATCAAGGATGACAAAGGTTTGTGTTAGATCATTTGTGATATATATCTAATTAAAACTAGTTTAGACTTCCTCTTTTTTCTTTGTTTTTTGCGACGGCAACATAGCGGTCGCTATAAATAGTTTAGGCAGTCGCGAATAATTTGCGACCGTTGATTTGCCGTCGCAAAAAGTATTTGCCACCCCCACATTCGCGACCCCCATTTGCCGTCGCATGGGCTGTCGCAAAAGGTTTTTTGCGATTGTATTTTTATTATTTGCGACGGCTTGTAGCGGTCGCAAAAAGTGTTTTTTTAGTAGTGTTGTCAATGTAATTTCTGGTTTTTGAAATTTATTTTAACAACAGAATGTATATACATATTTACGAGTGTTGTTATATTATTTACGAGTGTTATTATATTATTTGTTTTTATCATCATTGTATTTCATTTGACAAGATATGGTTCTGTTTAATTTATATATGTTTTTTAAATATAAAATCATTCACAAACACCTACTTGTGGATGTCACCAAACAAAAATAATTTGATAATAAATTTGTTAAAACTAATATAAATTTGTATTATATTTGATTTTCACTACTATAATTGTAATTCATTGGTTCATTATAATATCTTATATGAATCAATTTTATTTTTATTTTTTTTTAAAACTAATATATTTTTATTCGGGGTCTTCTTACATTCGACTTTTGATAAGATAATTAAACAAGGTTAGGCTTCTCTCTAATTTGTGATCGAAATAGAGTGTATTATTGGACCTGTGAAGGCCCATCATGAGTCTCATTTCGATAATTTGAATCGATCAATGTGTAGAACTCGTCAAGTGCTTTGTCTCATTAAACAATCACGTTGATCGGATATTGATAGCTACTTGATCAGATCAGATCTCTATCAACGGTAAATATAATTTTCAAAATAAATTATTGACAAAAATATGATCCGATTAGGTATCTATTGATATCTGATCAATGTGATTTTTTATAGAAATAAAGTACTCGATGAGCTCTACACATTGTATGGTTCGGATTATCAAAATAGAACCCATGGTAGACCTTATGGATCCAACAACACCATCTAATTTACTTTATGAATTGGAGAGAAGCTGCCCCATTAAACAAATAGGAATTTCAACTCAATGCAACTTTTTAAAAAACACATAGGTAATAAATTTTATACACAATTAGAAGCATAAATATTTTGATGCTTTTATAATAATTTTTTGATAGTAATACTGGGGATGTGCGTGGTGTGGTTCGAATGGTTTAAGAGTAAAATTATAAACTGAATGGTGGATTGGCAAATTAGTGGATTAGCAAATCGTGATTTAGATAATTTTAGACAGATTGAAAAATATTCTAACTAATTATCAAATATTTTCATAATATATAACACTAATTTGCATAATATTTTTATATATAATATAAACCAATTTTACATAATATATTTCATATATATAACTAATAATTTATAACAAATTTTACATTTTAAATATCTCTCACACTTATTTTTACTTTGATATTTAGGAGTGGTTTGAGATATTCTAAATAAGTGCACTTTTTGACTTTTTATGAAATATGGGTTGAGTTTGAAGTAATGTGATAAAAAGGTGATGTGATTTAAATAAGATGATATGATAGTGACTTTTTGACTTTTTTAGGTTATGATAAATAAGGCCTTAATTAGAGGTTAAAAAATATATATGTATTAATTATAGCAGAGCGATTTGGAAGGCAGATTTTAAATTTTAAAATTTAATCCATTATTAATGATTAGAGTAGTATAAATTAATATAAATCTTATTATTTTAACAATTGGACTTTACACGAGGTTAAGTAAAAGCATTCACACTAGTCTCTTTAAATTTTTAGTCAAATTAGAATTTAAAAACCTATTTTGCTATTTTGGCTAGACCCCAAATGTGCTTCCGTTTGGAAAGTAGGTTAGCTTTTTAACTTTTTGATTTTTTTGACTATTTTAACCTGGGCTAAAAAACTTAATTTGGAAAGGACTTTCTGATTTTTTGACTTTTTTGACTTGTTTGACTTTTTTTGTGAGAGAATAATGTAATGATTATGAGTTGGATGTGATATTTTGTTTGTTGTGACTAAAATAACCTATTTTGTCTTTTGTGGATATTTTAGTCACAAACCAATTTACCAAACAACACATGTATCAAACTCATTATTTTAACTCAATCTTATTAAAATGTTATTTTGTTATTGTATTTTGTTATTTTTATTTTTTTTATTAAATTGACGATCAGTTAGTTAAAAAATTTCTAAAAAATGCAAAAAAAAATAAAATAAAAATTGTTGTCATTGACCGATTGACCGATTGACCCGCTAAATGTCCGGCCGAACTTCTCAGCGGACGATCGATAATAACAATCCCGCTTGTTATAGTTATAGTGATGAACAATTGCACGTTTCATCATAGGATGTACTGTAGCACTGACAAAATAAATGAAGAGAACAGCGACACTAATGAATCATATATTTACAGCATTATTACCTAAAAATATATTTACAGCATTGACTCTGCACAATAAGGTCAAAATTATTGTAGAGAGGCTGATACTTGGTGCTGTAATATCCTTAAGCAAAAACACACGTAGATTGTACAGATTTTCGGTTCGAGAGAGGTACGTACGTTCCAACAGGGAAGAATACGAAAAATATTGAGACTTTTCAGAGAGAGGAGAGAAAGAGTCTAGAGAGAGAAAGAGTAAGAGGAGAGTAGTCAAATATGACGGGTCGCTTCAGTCAATCGTTGATAAACCCCTTGTTCTCTCTCTCTCTCTGTCTCTCTCTCTCTCTCTCACTGCTTCTTTGGTCGTCAAGCGATTCTGTTGGGGAGTTCTGAATAATCTCTGTGTTGGTTTGATCACAGAGTTTAAATTTCCTGAAGATTTCTTGACTGCCTTTCTAAATTCCATTCACTAGCTTGGTGTAGAGAAATGGCTGTAAGTCTACCTTCTATAATTTGATTAAACCTTTCTCTTTTATGGGTTGTGTTTCTTCGTCTTGTTTATGATGATTAGGTATTTAATGGGTTTTGTTTCTTCGTTTTGCTTTTTTGATTGAGATTTTTTTTTTTTTTTTTTCATTCATTCATTCCGTTGAATTTGCAATTTCTAGCTGTTTTCTGATGTGGGTTTGTTTTTTTCACAATTTTTGGACATGCTGGTTAATGTTTGATCTTTTGAATGAACATGTTGTACTATGAGATTTGGTGTTGTGTTGATGCTAGTCTATATAAATGAAATGGATTCAGGAGTCTAGACCAATCTGCTAGTTAACAATAGTTCATCTACAAAATTGCTGGTTACGAAGTTTCTTCATCCGTTTGATTCACTTGTGTTAATGTACATTGTATAATTTACCATAATTTACCATCACCTACCACACACTTACCATCACCTACCACACACTCACCTACTACACTCACCTACCACCACCTACTCCCTACACCTACATCTATATAAGGAACCCCTCATTTGTAATACAAAAAATACAACAATCAATACAACATATATCAATATATACATACAATTTATTCTCTCTATCTATTTATCTTACATGGTATCAGAGCCAAGTTAACAACCTAGTAATTTCGCTTCACCGGCGGGCGGCAGCCTCGCCCTGGCCGCCCGCCGGACGATGAGAAAACTAAGCACATAACATCTTCTCTCTGTCTCTCAACCAAGTCTTGAACCACACTGGTTAATCATATACAATAAGATGGCAAAAGGAGGCAAACTAACCAAGCTCAAGTCAGCAGCCGCTCCACCTACGGCGGCTCCGTCGTCGCCGCCGCCTCGTCCTCAACCCACTCTTCCTCCAACGATGACTACTCCTCCTCTTTCCAAAGCCCTCCACCCCGTCTACGTCGGCAAGTCTCGCCGTCGCTACCTCGTCGACTCCGACGTCGTTGACAACCCCGTCTTCCAGGAGCTCGTCGAGAGGTCCGGCGACAACGATGGATTCATGTTCCTCTCTCTCTCTGCACCTGGGCTCTCTCTCTTCTCGGTGGACCACCACCGCCGACCATGATCTGTGGATAATGAAGTAATATTGAAGGACACCTTCAAAAAACTAGGATTAATTGAAGGCCCCAATTTGTTTCAGGTTTCGATTATGAAGTTTACCTCGTAATACAGATGATACGAGGAATGTCCTCCGTCAATCTCTCATCTTCCCATTTGTAGCCAAGATCACAATCAAGGACTGTCACATATGTTTCTTGCACGTAGCTCCACAGTCCTCAAATCACGTAGATGTCAAATTTCTTGAAGAAGATCCATTCCTCTATCTCCTTTCTTTAAGGAGCTTATGCAATGCTTTAGGAACTCCCTGTCGGTTTCAAGTGCTTGTAGCCTTTCATAGACGTGATCTACATCCTCTTCGATAGCAAGTTTCTTGTTCACCGAATCAACTTTGGAACCAGATTCGATCCAGTCTTCATTCAACTCCCCTTCTTCTCTCTCTCACACAATACTCACCCACGGCCCTCACAGCAGACCCACACTCACACACCCACGGGATTTCTACTGCCCACATTTTTTTAATCATCACACACATACACCAGCACATACACCACCCACACAACAGAACCCCTTTCTTTTCTTTATTCTCCACTCACCAAACATTATCATCCCCGTTGCTCCACTTTTTCTCTTTTCTTTTATTTTTTTTATTTATTTATTTATTTATTTTATTAAAAAAAAAAAAAAAAAAAAAAAAAAAAAAAAAAAAACAAACACGGAGGAAGAAGACGAACTGCAAAATTTTATTCATATCGGGCCTCACCCCGATCATCATTTTACACACAAAAAAAAAAAAAAAAAAAAAAAAAAAAATACAAACAAAACAACCCCAGTGGGATTTTTCTTTTCCCTTCTCTATTCTACTGCAGGTCTCTTCTTCTTACTTTTATCTTGGGTGTCCCGTGCCAGTCCGGTCTCCGTGTTTCCTTGTCCACTGAGCACGTTCACTCCCCCATACTCCTCCACTGCAGCATATGGAGGACCTCCAAATCGGAACATCACGGTGGCCTTCCGCTTCAGCTCCTTGTTTTCTGCCCTTAGTACGCTTATCTCTGCTCGCGCATCCTTATACATGCGTTGGAGCAGAGCCAGCTGGGAGTTTACATGCTGCACCTCATTTGTCCTACTCTGCAGCCGGTTCGACAGGTTTGTGACCGCCGTCATGCTTTCCACACATGCCTTCAAAGTATACTGATTGGCCTCCACATCCGACAGCCCTGCCATTCTTTGCTCCACAGACCGCATCGGAAAGTTCAACGGAGTATACCCCGCGGTGTTTGGTTGAGGTTCACTGGACACCGCACCCGTTCTCTCTCCTGTGGACTCGTTCAAGTCGGGAAAGAGAGTAAGCAGCCCGCGGGACGACGAAGCCATTTTCTGGGCAACAGCAACAGAGTGTTACAAACTATCTCTCTCAGCAAAACGACCTCTCTTTCTCAGCAAAATGAAGAATTTTTCAGAGGTTTCTCTCAGTTTTTCTGTCTCAGTTTCTGCCTCCTCCGCTTCGGTTTATAACGACCATGACACAGAGACAGCCACGCGCATCGCGCGCCTTTTGACGCCGACAACCTGGCACGCCTTTTGATGGCACGCCTTTTGATGCATTCGGGCACGCCTTTTGATGGCACGCCTTTTGAGGGTGCGGACACACCTTTTGAGGGCACGACTTTTGAGGGCTCGATATCTACATCCATGTATATTTTTTGGGCAGCCTATATACACACTCATACAGTGTCTTCTACACCGGTCAGCTTTATCAATCCCTTTGTTTCAACCTCAAATAGGTTTCTATCTTCACACCTATTTGAGTTTGAGGGGGGGTTATACCAGTATCATGTATAAGTCGCTCATGGCGCACTCCCTAAGTCGCCCCCTTGGTGCACCACCACAACCTCTGCTACATCGGTCCGACATGACCCCGTAAACTGTCCTGCTACAACGGTCCGACATGACCCCATAAACTGTCTTCTACATCGGTCTGACACAACCACACAGTGTCTGCTACAACGGTCCGACATGACCCCATAAACTGTCTGCTACAACGGTCCGACATGACCCCATAAACTGTCTGCTACAACGGTCCGACATGACCTCGTAAACTGTCTGCTACAACGGTCCGACACGACCACACAGTGTCTGCTACAACGGTCCGACATGACCCCATAAACTGTCTGCTACATCGGTCTGACACGACCATACCGTGTCTCCTATCCTGTTTTATTTATCAGTTTATTTTTCTGTTTTGTTACTCTCTCCAAACTCAAGTTGGCTAGTACCTATCCTCCTTGAGTTTGAGGGGGGCTGTTAATGTACATTGTATAATTTACCATAATTTACCATCACCTACCACACACTTACCATCACCTACCACACACTCACCTACTACACTCACCTACCACCACCTACTCCCTACACCTACATCTATATAAGGAACCCCTCATTTGTAATACAAAAAATACAACAATCAATACAACATATATCAATATATACATACAATTTATTCTCTCTATCTATTTATCTTACAACTTGCTTAATGTTTTATGTGTTGGAATCAGAAATGAATTGAGCAAATTGGGAATTTGGATTTTTGGGTTTTTGTTTATAGTTTGATTAATGTTCCGAGTCCGTAATTATATGGTGTTTTTTATTTTAATTCCTGGAGCTGACCCCAATTGATGATTCGGGCACAAGTCGTAATTTGATTTTGTACTTTGATTCCTGGAGGATCCTCAAGTCTCCAATTGGGAAAAAGTTGTTTCTATTGATAGTGTGAGTTAGTATGAGAAATGTCATGCCTTACGATTATGTCTGAAGCCTTGATTGAAGCTTGAAATTCTTGGGGTTTTGACTTTAGCGGTTTATTGGTGCATTGAAGGTTTCTGCTTTAGGTACGAGTTTGATGCTTCATGGTAGAAATATACTGAAATTATGTCTTCATTTTTTGCTTCTCATTGATACGGATTTGTTTCTCATTATATTGAGAAATGTAGGTGTGATATAGCTCTTTGATTTGGGCAGGATTTTAATTAATCTTCCCAATAAAAATTGCTTGATCAATTCGCTTTGTCTTCACATGGTCTGACAAGTTGATGAGATATCATTGTGGATTACAGTGTTTTTGGGCTTTTAATGCAATCTACAATTGGAAAGCGAAGATTCTCAATGACTCATATGACATTCTGTTTTGTGTTTGGTATTTGAAGCATTTTCTCTAATATCAAGGGAGAATGAAAATGATTTCTTGAGCGCAACGATTACATATTTGCTTTGTTTATTCAGTTTTCAAGTATTACGCACTATAAAAAAATAAAAAAATAGAGACGGATACATCTTCCTTCAACTGCATCAGTCACCATTCCTACTCTTCTGCAAAATACTTGGAGCCTAATGTGTATCTTTGATTGCTCCACCTATGTGGTTGTGTGATCTGAATTTCGAAATAATCTGCTAGTGTTGATTTTTTCAATCATTGTGGATGCACGATAATTTGTCTATCCTCCCCTCCCTTTATATTAGTCATAGAATAATAAATCATGTCAACAAATATATTCTATAATGGGTTTGTTTGTTTTGTTTTGTTTTGTTTTGTTTTGTTTTGTTTTTTGTTTTTTGTTTTTTGTTTTTTGTTTTTTGTTTTTTCTAAGAGTGAATTCTTGTGTGGATGGACCTGTTTATGCACTGTCATCAGAAAAGTCTCTAAAGTTTGTGGGGTGCGAGTTTTGCATTTTGAGCAAGTTGACTATATATTTTGTGAACATTCTTATTTGTAAAGGCTCTCTTTTCATGTTATTAGACGCAAGAAATTTCCATGGGATTCTCATTCTGCACATATCCTTGGCATTGGCTACAATCTCTCTCCCTCTCTCTCCCTCTCTGCTTCAAAATGCCTATACTATTACACTGATCATTTTTTTACTTGGCTCTGTTTTATTTTCACTTGGCTATGTCTATAAGTATGTTTTTATTTGTTGCCTGTACAATAATGCTAACCGTTTGTACTATAACTGGTGTATAACCCAAAGCTAACCCTTATTATTTCTCATTTATGATTTTTGTTACCTAGAAAAGTTATCGCCATTGCTATCTTATATTGGGAAATATTTCCACATCAAAAACTTAAATTTTGCCCATATGTTAGGTGGAGTAGACGGTATGAAACCTTATTGAGTTTGCATTTGAAAGTTCTCTGACGTAGGACAAAACGTTGAGGGATTTAAAAGTTGAAATTGGTAGGTTTTCATTGTACCATGGAATATTTAGGATTTTATATAGTTATGGGAGGAATTATGGTTAGGGCTTAATAAATAGGGAAAGGGAATGAATGTCCCAACTTGAATGCTTGTTTTATTTTGGTTTTCCTTACTCTTTTTGTGGATTGCATCATTCCTTGAACATGTATACAAACACGAGATATGATTGAGAACTCATTGACCATATAAATCAAAATGAATCTGTTCATTCAGACAAAATTACTGGTTCTGTTATATTTTGTATTTGCGTTTATCATTATTTGTGTGTACCATCTAAAATATATATTTCTCTGATGATTGGCTACAAAATTTCCCTTGTGCCTTCAGAAAATGTTATTCAACAAAGCTTGCACTGTTGATGGGGCTCTCCCATAGAGTTTGATTTTTCCTTGTAGAAATGTGTTAAAAATTTAGCCATGAACCACATTAATGGTCATTGCGAGGCAAGGTCTTGCATTTTTGTGTGTGTGTGTGTAAATAGAGGCAACTGAGAGTATAGCTTAATTAATGATTTTCATCTTCAATTTTAGTTTTAATTTAATTTAATATTTTTGGTATTTTTTGAATTTTGGGATTTAATTGTGTGGGGGTTGTCATGGTCTTCCTGTTGTGATACTACTATTCAAATGTTGGTCTGTTTCTTTGTAAATAAAATATAAAAATGAAACACCACATGGAATAATCTTCCTATATTTGCAGCAACGCCCACAAGTACCGAAGTTTGGCAACTGGGAAAATGAAAGTGATGTTCCATACACACTCTACTTTGACAAGGCACGGAAGGGTAAAAAGGGTGATAAAATGATAAACCCAAACGATCCTGCAGAGAATCCTAATTTGTTTCCGAACATGGCAAGTCAAGCTCAACCTGAAGCTCCTCCGTCCAGGACCAGAACCAAACCAGATGAACCAATAGGAAGGGGAACAGCAAGGCCAGTGCACGAGCGTCGGGTAAGCAGAGAAGATGGTGACTTTAAACAGTTCACTGAATCTCCGGTTCATAATGACAATATGGGAAGGAGAGCTGATGGCGAGTCAGCACATCGACGTCAGGGAGGCCGTGGGACCGCTTCTGGTCGACCTGTAAGACAAAGTGTTGGGTGGGAGCACAGCATTGAGAGGTCACCACTCCATCCTCATTCTCAAGAAAAGATCATGGGGAAAGGTAATGCATCTCCTGGTTGGGAAGGAAAGAACTTGTATGATAGCAGCCGTGGTGCTCCTGGAAGATCCAGAATGGGACAGGTTAATCGAGGCGATGAGACTGTAAGATTTTTTACTCTGACTTTTTATTATCCAAATTCTGCAATTAGCATAAATCTCGATCCTGTGTTCATGTGTTGTCTGTATGGAAAGCATTTGAATTCCAAAGCTATGTAGTAAAATTTTAAAGTCTTCCATTGTTCCAATAATGTTTTTCCTCATAAAATGCTCATGCTTTTAGTTGGATACTGCATTAAGAAGCCGGTCTTTGGGGCCGTGCTTGGTCTGGTGATAAAAGCTTGGCTGCCATGTGCGGAAACGTGGTTTAAGTCTAACAAGACCACGTTGCAGAAGCAAAATCTAGAGAAAATTCACTGTGCTAACAAAGTATTGGTCAAAATGTGTTTCACAGTCATTGTTGAACCCCTTTTATTTATGTTTATATTTCTTAATGCATCCGAAATTGAAGCTTTTCCTCAAGTGGGATTATAATCCTGAGTCCTTATTTTGCAGCCTGATAGAGGTGCTGCTGTGCCAAAATTTGGCGAGTGGGACGAGAGCAACCCTTCATCAGCTGATGGTTATACTGATATTTTCAACAAAGTGAGAGAGGAAAAGAACTCTGCTGCTGGAAAGGCTCCGAGTGTGACTAATGGGTCATCTTACACGAACACGCGGAAGCAAAACACCAATGACGATGTCAAGGTATGTTGATCACTCTTCTTTTTTTTTTTCTTCCTGATCTAGTGTAATAAACTCTTACGCTTGTTCTTACACATTATTCCTGATTACTCCCGTCTTCGTCATCTCTTCTTTCCAGTGTTGGTGCTTTCCATGGGGTAAAAAATGAGGAGATTGAATTTCTGGATATCCTGTAAGGCGCGCAAGACCCGTGTAGGTCTGAAAGTCTTTCCCTATGCAGATTACCTTCTGATGAAATATGCATTTTCTTTGTTTCAGTGGTGGTTGTGTGTTTTTGTACTGTTACAATGAGCTAGAGGTTTTGATGGGAAAATATTTGTTATTTTTAGAAAATTTTATATTTTTGGATCATAAGTTCCCATTCATAGGTTTATTATTTTGTATTCTTTTGCGAAGGGACAGCCGTGTAAGTTTTGTGACATCAAGTGTATCACACCTCTTGTTTACATATAATTTCATTTTCAAACTTTAAAATGTCATAACTTTTAGATATTCATTTTTGGAAGAAAAAAGAATGATTTTTTAGATACTCTTGCAGTGATCTATCAAACAATATGCATATTGAAAATTAAATTATGAATAAAAAATATAGTAAAATTTCACTGTTTGAGCTGGCAATTAATAGGATGAAATTTGTGTACTGTTTGAATATTTAAACAGTTTATATGTTTGTTATGCGGAAAAAAATACATTAAATAAAGAACTTTGAAAAAAAAATTGTTCCTAAATGATGAACAAATACACATTGAAAATTTTCGGTCTTACAAATTAGACACTAAATTACCCTCATCATCAATGACAACACGAGTGGAAATCTTGACAAAGAAATTATCAAATTTTTCTATGTTTGATATTTTAAAATACAGTGAAATCCCGTTATCTTGTATCAGTGAAATTTTATTTTTCTTTTTGTTTTGAGAAAATTGGTTATTTTATTTTTCTTTTTGTTTTGAGAAAATTGGTTATAAATCTAATTCAGAGAATATTTAAGACATTAGATTTAGTGAATTTTTTTTTATTAATGAAATGTTCACACTTTGTGAAATAGTTTGGTGAGAAGTTTTGTAGGACATTTTGTTTTCAATTTTATCCCTTGGCTTTTTTTATTTGTTTGACTTTTCGTTGACTATCTGCTTAATTTTTTTTCCTATCTGTTCAAATTTTTTACAATATCTATTTAATTTTTTAACTTTTTCAATTCAAATTTCCCTTATTTGTTTAAATATTTGTCTAAAATAAAATTCTATCTGTTGAAATTCAAAGAGTAATCTGTTAAAATATCAAGTCAATTTTTGTTGTTTGTCTATTTCTTATCTGTGCATATTACATATATACATATCTATATCTTTATCTTACTTGTACAGATCTGTGCAAACCAAACCCTATCCATTAAAAAAAAATCTATCTGTTCAAATCTTTTTTTTTTTTTTTTTTTTTTTCTCTCTTCCTATATGTGCAATATGTTTTATCATTATCATCAACAATAACAATACCAACAACAACAACAAATCCTAATCTCATCCTCTCAAAACTTTTATCAAATTGTGTTTTACTCAAATCAAGGGAGACTAAAGTGTTTACTCAAATTTATAATTCTGCCATCACTAACATTTTTACTCAAAGTTATGCTTTAATTTGAGTTTGTCCATTTGGAGTGCTGCATTTCAAATTGAACTTTTATTCAAATTCGTTTACACACACACACACACATATATATATATATATATATAGAGAGAGAGAGAGAGATAAGAGAGAAAACATTCAGTTCATATCTCTCCATGATCACAAAAAAGAACCCAAAGTTCACGATATCAAACCACATTTCACCAGTAAAATTCACAAAACAAACAGAAAAATTAACCAGAACACACACTCAAAAGCAATATACATCCATGTGTAATACAGAGAGAGAGAGAGACGGTAGGGGGTTTTGGACCTGCATTCCCAAGTCTGGAAGCTAGATTTGTAGGTGAGATAGTTAAGAGGCTTCCAATAGTTCAATATCTTAGCCAAATCCAGATCTGGACATTTCTAGGGATACAAATCTAGATCTGAGCTATTTTATGCAGAATGAATCAAATCAAATTCCATCAAACCCTAATTTCATCAAATTCTTCAATTTTCTTGAATTCAAACACAAACACATATATACACACACACGAAGAGGATCTCTGTTCTCAATCCAGATTTGTTGGCTTCTCCGACCATCATGGACGGTGGCGCCACCCCTGGGTGCTCTGACTTGCCTCATAGCCGAAGAGAGAGAAAGAACAAGAGAAAGATGGAGAACAAGAGAGAAAGTTTTTCCCGGCATCGATCATCGCCTCCGATCGCAGGTGCTCACAGATCCGAGATCGGCGGTGGATTCTTTTGAATAACGTGAAAATAAATATAAAGAAAAAAAAAAAAACCTAAAGAAAATTATCAATCAGTAATAATTTGAGAAAGTTATTACATATTTATGAAAAATTTATAATTTTAATTATTAATATTTATAAATTTTATTACTTATTTGTTTTTAAAATTTTACACTAATATGCAATTTCTCAAAAAAAAAAAAAAGAAAAAAAAAAAAAAAAGAAAAAAGCGAGGGCCTTTATCTGTAAAAATTCGTTTTGAGTGTCAATTTTTTATTACAAATATATTTTATTTTTTTTTCTAGATTTATTTATATATATTTTTTGAGTTTCAATTTTTCATTATAAATATATTTTTTAAGTTTTTTGTTAACACATTTCCTCCCCTTTGTTTCCCATTCCTTTTAGGTGATTTTTTTTGAGTTCCTGATATTAAGATTTTATAATAGAAAGTACATCAAATATTTTTATAATGTCTAGGGTCCCTCAATATTGATCTAGAGAAAATTCGATTCAAAGAATTTTTCTGAAGAGAAATTCAATGAAGGCTAGAGAAATTATTTGGATTCCAATCTAAAGATTTTCTTTGGATTTTTAGAGAATTTATCTGGTTTTCACAAAAAATTCGCTGGGGTCAAACTAGAAAAAGGCCCGAGGTTGTGTGTTTGAGAGTCAAACAAAGTGGGTTGCTGGTGGTGGTGGTAGTGGTGGTGGTTGTGGAGGAGGTGACTGTGAGTGGTTGGAGATGGAGCCAAAACTGTGATTTAAGAAATGAGAGATTGACTCAGTCTGTGAATCATACTCTTTATCTCCACCACTTGAAGATTGCATATTCCTAGCGTTTCCAAAATCCATTTGCTACCAAAAAAGGGAAATGAAAGATGATATATTAAATAAATAATAAAAAAAGGAGCCAAACCTGCTAAAAGATGGTTGTAGTTCAAAAAAAAAAAAGAAGAGAATTTGAGAGAGAGTACAGAGAAAATTCACACAGTGATCATAGCTAGAGAAAATTTACAAAATTACAAACAATGATCATAACCAGAGAAAATTCACACAGTCCAGAGAAAATTCAATCTGATTTGCTCACAGTATATCTATATTTGTATATATGAACATATCTCAACCTCTCCTCCATTTCTTTTCAATTCCACATTTTCTTTCCTTCTAGAAAATTTCCCCACAAAGATGTGTGGTTTGATTGATTTCAATAGCGTCGACGACGACGACGACTCTCCTCCTCCTCCTCATCTGTCGCCCCATCCAAAGAAAATTCACAAAATTACATGCAGAGAATTTCTATGGGTTCAAACTAGAGAAAATTGAAATTTCTCTAGTTTTGAACTAATTTTCTTTGATTTACTTACAATTTTCTCTGTGTTTTGACCAAACCAGAGAAAATTGTGTTTTGACTCAATTAGAGAAAATTGATCAAAAAGCCAACACAAAGCATCACAATAAAAATTCACCATGTAAATAGCACAGTGAGAGCAAGAAACAGAAGGTGAAGAACAGATCCTTCTCTTTCTCTCTCTCTCCCCTTCCCAAATGGACCAACCATGGAGGTCGTCGAGTTTGATTACAGTTTGTTTATTCTAATCACATTTATATATTGTTACCCATTTTATGATTTTGTATTTTATAACTTTCACAGTTGTTCGTCATTGTTTATTTGTATTACTAACTAGTTATTTGTGCTATAATGCAAATAGAAAGTACCATAGACTGGAAATTCACAATAATTTAACAGTTTGGGATACACACTAGCCTCAATGAATTTCTTGAGAAGCTCTTCGTGTCTCTTAAACTTTTTCTCAAACACTTGGGCTGGTTGTGATGCGTCAACTTTGCCGGACCTGGGTTTGTTCCCGAACGCTTGGGTGAGCATGTCGTTCACATCGTTGTTGTTGATGCAAGATCAATGCAAACGAAGATGGAATCGATCGCAACAACAATAAGAAGATCTTTAGCAGGAGTGCTGGTGATGATCATTGTCGCCATCGAGCCAAACCCTAATCTCCCCACCAAGGATGTAACAAAGAAAGAAGATAGATGAAGGGTTTGAAGAGAGAGAAAAGAGAGAGAGAGAGAGAGTGTGTGTGTGTGTGTGTGTGTGTGTGTGTGTGTGTGTGTGTGTGTGAGTGAATGAGAGAGTGAGTGTGGTATATGGAAGGACCTTAGACTACAAAAAAATATTATAAATCTCTCCTATTACTAAAAATGAGAGAGTGACCTTAGATTAATTTTCTCTTTCTTTTATCTTCTCGTGTGTGATGCTCCAAAATTTAAGGACATCATAATAAGATTTAGAACTTAAAATTAATATTGCCACAAATATTACTAACATCCATTAATTAACAACCTAGAAATTTAAAGTTCTTAAATTACAACTTAGTTTTAGTACATAAAAATATCACAAATATAAAAAGAAAATTAGAAAATTTAGAAAATAGTTCATGGAACTTGGGCATTCTTCAAGCTAACCAAGGTTGAATGTCGCCTTGCAAGGCCTCGGTGTTCCCTTCGGTTTCTTCGGTACCTAGCATAAAACGCCAGCGCAACGGGAATGCCAATGAGCGACGAGCTCAATAAGATACTACAACTCAAAAATACCCACCCCGATAATAATACTCATAATTAATGAATAATGTGTAGTAACAGAATAACAAGTAACAATTAATAAGCATAACATGAATGCTATTAGTTGAAATAATAACAATAGATAATAAATAAAAAAAGGCAAATGGAAGCAGTATTTCATCATAAATAAAATGTCCATCTTTCTTTTTAAATTCTCATAGATTTAGTTTATCAAATAAATTTAAGTAACTCCCCGGGGAGCACTATTGCCACTTAACCGCTAAACAATGGCTACGGGCAATTCTGACTCCCCTTTGGTCAAATATTCAAATGTTACTTGCTGTAATTACCAATGATGCCCACGCACCAAGGTTACGTACCTAAGTCGTGACATCACGGTCTGTCCCAAGGGAACGGTCTATGTTGTGACACCCGCACCACTAACCTTATATCGCTTACACCAGTAAGAGCCGAAATACCTTCCCGTGCCATGTTAGGGTTCGCAACTCACTTGCGCAAGATTCTAAACCGGGCTCACTGTAACACCCGCATTTTTCCTTAGCTGTTACTTTTATGATTAATTTGAATTATGCATTTATCTGGGCCTTATATGCGTATTTTTATGCATTGTGTTTGTTAACAGATATGTTCCTTGATGAAAAGACCTGTCTGATTCGTTAAATCATAGAGTTATAAAATTAGTTAATGGACTAAGTGAGTAGGGTTGATTCACCTTAAATTAAGATAGGTGGTAATGTAATTAATTAAGTAATTTACATGAAGAGACTCACACTTAACTAGTCGAAGTTGCATAAGTTACACACACACACACACACATATATATATATGAGCTCCATATAAGGGAGAGAGAGATAGAAATCTGAGAGAGTTACGAGCGTTCTAGAGTTGAGTGAGAGAGCAAGAAGAGAAAGAGGGAGAGGTGAAGGAAATGAGGAAAATTTAGAGCAACTTCATCAAATTTACTTATAAAGGTAAGAGTTCTTCTTAAATTCTTGCATGAAGTTAAATTGTCACCTTGAACTCTTGGAATTGAGAGAGCGAGAGTGAAGGGTTGAGTAATAAGAGAGTATTATAACCCTAATAGAATAAACCGTTCCATACCCTTGTATATGTGGCATTACCTAAGCCTAATTACTTAATCTTGCATGACTTTAACTCAGATGTCCATAATTCTGTTGAAGCATAAAATTAATTTCTGCAAAAATTTTTGTTTTTTGTTGTCTATGAAGTTGTCAATGAAATTGAGGAACTCAAGCTTAAATCTTAATTCTATCCTTGGTTTGAACGTGGAATTGTTTATCTACTGTGTTTGTTAATTTTGGCCTTTAATTTAATTGATTTCGAGTTTGAGTTTTGAGGAATTTGGAACCCAAAAATAGAGCAAAAATTCGGTTTTGGGACACCCAGAACCGTACGTACGGCTGGGGAGCCCACACGTGCGGGAAGTTCTGGTGCACGTGTAGCGGGTAGATCCGCACGTGCGGAAAACAGAGGAATATTGGTGAGCATTCTGCTTAAAAAGCACCTAATGGCGCACGTGAGGGTCCTGCACGGGCAGCCAAGGAGCTCCGCACGTGTGGCTGTTTAGTGGCCTCAGTTTCACTTTTCTGTGTTATTTACCCCACTTTTGGATCTCCGTTAACGTGTTTCACACCCGTAATTGATGTCCATTTGCATTGCATGAGCATTTAACAAGAGTAAAATACATTTAAACCAATCAATTCCTCAGTTATGGAACTCACTAGTTGGATGTTTAGTGAATTAAGTGAACAACGCTTCTATCTGTCTGTGTAGGTCAAATGCCTCGTTCTAGTCATCTGCAACACGGACTTGACTGTGAGTAACACTGTTGTACAAATATGTTTAATTTTAATTACCTGTTCTCTGCTTCGGATTTACATGTACTCCGAAAGATTCTTATGTTAATGAATGATAATTCTATCACTATTTTCTTTGTTTATTGTGACAACCCTGGCACCATTTGTATGATTGCAGATCTGTCAGTTCCATTTCATGGAACTCCTGTTTAATATGATGATTGGCTATCATATCTGATCTTCGGTTCTCATGACCGCCTGTCCAGTTTGTCTGGTCTTCATGACCGTCTGTTCGGTCTTCTAGATCGCTTGTATTTATTGCTTTAAACTATACTATGTGATATGTTATGCTTCTCATATGTCATATGAACCTGTTCAGTATGTGTTTTATTTTACATTATAATTATCGTTCAAAATCTCTTTATTCAGCTGTTTTTCACTGGGCCCTAGCTCATATTTCGATATGTCATGTAGGTGACCCAGCTCAGGAAAGGGCATAGTGGCGTTGACCTTGCCTTGATTTTGTCAAGCTAACTTCTGTGCCTCACCGCAAGGTTTCTATCTACCCAAGTTTTGAGGTGGCCAGTGTGCACCTTTTTGTAGCTCGCACATGTATTTTCATCGATTATCATTGACATTATTTTTGTTTCGATAGGAATGACTTTTCTCTTTTTATTGTCTTTTGACAAACTTGAGAATGCCTGATGCACTTATGCATTTGTATATATATGTATATAGCAATATCTTTTGTCTCATGTAAATTCACAGCTCATTGGACGTATTGTCTTTCTATGTAATAGCTTTCGCAAGCCCTGTTTATTTGCTTAGCTCAGTTAGGCCTTCCGTAATCGCGGATTACTGGCCGGTCACGACACTAAACCTATAGGGACGGGTTTGGGTCGTGACAGAGTGGTATCAGAGCACGAGTTGTACCGCACACACGCATCCAAATGAGCTATAGGATGTCCTAGAAAAGAAATTAGGGCATATTAGCTGCATGTGTGAGTGTGTGTGGTTTATCTAATGTGTCTATGTGGTAATAATGTATGTGTAAACCTTATGTGTCCTGTGTTTATCATTATTCTGTTTATATATAGCTCAATGGAAGAAACAAGAACTGCAGAGACATCTAAAACTTCTGATGCAAGAATGGATCGATTGGAGTGAATGGTGGAGTTGTTGATAGAAACACTAAGACAACAACAGAGACAGCCCTTTCCACCTCTACCTCCGCCACCAATTCTAATGGAGCCACCTAACAATGGTGACATTATTACCCTAACACAGAAGTTCAATAAGCCGAAACCACCTACCTTTCCGAGAGGCCTTGAACTGCTAAAGGCTGAAGCTTGGATTTTGGAGATTGAAAAATTATTCGAAGTATTCCCATGTATTAAAGAACAAAAGGTTTTGCTAGCAACCTTCACTCTACAAGAGGAAGCGAGAAGATGGTGGATGCTTGTTCGGAATCAGCAGATTGCCATGGTATGGGCACAGTTTAAAGAAGCTTTTTATGAAAAATATTTTCCACAGTGTGTGAGAGACCGCAAGGTGACAGAATTTGAGCAATTGAAGCAGGGTACTATGACAATAGCTGAGTATGGAGCTAAGTTCACAGAGCTTGCACTCTACGCGCCACATATGGTAGACACCGAATATAAGAAAGTCAGAAAGTTCGAAGGCGGTTTGGATGTTGAGGTCCTTGATCGAGTTAATGTACTCAAGTTAGAAAAATACATTGATGTTTTGGATAGATCCATCATAGCTGAGGCAAATGTTGCTGCACTAAGACAAGCAAAGGCATCGGTGGTTGAATGGAAGGGTAAAAGGTTGGGATCTAATTTCAAGACGGGTCGGAACAACTTCAACATCCCACCAAACAAAAGACAGAATACGGGATCATCAACTAGTTCAAGCCAAGGGAATGATACTAGGGGTGCAACACGGGCGGGTTCGGTCGGGTTGAGAGGTTGTCCAAGTCTAGCCCAAGTTGTGCTGAGACCTGCCCAAGCGCGCCCAAGCCCGAATTGTAACCCGAGGTTGTCTGCCCAAGCCCGACCCGAGTTAAACCCGAATTGCCAGAGTTGCCTGAATTGTCCGAATTGTAAATGAATTTCAATTTTTTTTCCCAACTACATTATTAAATTATTAAAATTTGACTTTATTTACAATTTTTAAAAAAAAAAATTGAAAATCATTAATACCATCAAAACAAATAATTTATATAATGTAAGAGAGATGCCACTATAGTAGTCCTTACAATTTATGAGTGAAAATAAAAAGAAAAAAAGTAAGATTTTATGTTATTTATATATATAATATATATTCAATATGATTTAATAATATAAATTATTTTAATATCATGTAATGGCTAATAATTTCTATATATATTTAATATTTTTATATATCTATTTATGTATAATTCGGGCTTCGGGTTGCTCGGGTTGCTTGACGTCTTTGCCTAAGCCCGCCCAAATTTAATTCGGGCTTCTGAATTTTTGCCCAAGCCCGTACCGAATTTGAAAATATTTTGTCCAAGCCCTAAAAAAATTCGGGCTGGGCTCGGATTGCTCGGGTTGAGCCCGCCCAAGTTGCACCCCTAAATGATACACCCATTTGCTTGGAATGTAGGAAAAGACATAAGGGAATTTGTCGTAGAATTTCAGGTGCATGTTTCCTATGTGCGAAAACAGGCCACATGATTAAGGAATGTCCTTTAGCATCTCAAAGCACAAGCCAGTCTAGGGCTAACTCAACTGCATCAGTGTCAGCACCAAGGGTAAATTCGAAAGCAGCTACGGGAAAAGAAACTCTAAAGCAATGATGAGTTTTTGCATTGGCGGCGGGTGATGTGCAGACTATAGAGACGATTGTGTCAGGTATTCTTCCTATTTGTTCTCAGAATGCACATGTGTTAATTGATTCGAGGTCTACACATTCTTTCATGTCCTATGCTTTTGCTCCAAAATTTCTTAGGCCTTTGGAACCAATGAACTATGTCTTAGTTGTCACCTCTCCGGCAGGGGAAACTATGATCTGTACATCTATGTATCCTGCGCGTGAGATCATTATTGGAGACATGAAATTGTATGTGGATTTGTTACCTTTAGATATTGCGTATTTTGATGTAATCTTGGGGATGGATTGGTTATTAAAGTATTGTGCTACAATTGATTTCTTAACCAATCAAGTTGTGTTTCATTTACCTGAAGGGCCTGAATTTACATTTAATGGGAATAGTGTTATATCTCGCCCATATTTGATTTCCTCTATGAAAGCGAATAGACTGATTAATAAGGGGTGTAAGGGATTTCTGTGTTCGGTACTAACAGTGTCAACTACTGCTAAACCAGATGTAAGTAGTATTCTTGTAGTGAAAGAATTCCTAGATGTGTTTCCAGATGATTTGCCCGGGAATTTGATTGATAGAGACATCGAGTTCACTATTGAGATAATCCTAGGTACTCAACGGATTTCTAAGCCCCCATATCGGATGTCAACTACCTAGTTAAAAGAATTGAAAACTCAATTACAAGAATTGCTAAATAAGAAATTTATCAGGCCTAGTACATCTCCGTGGGGTGCTCCGATGATATTTGTTAAGAAGAATGATGGAACCTTAAGACTCTGTATTGACTATCGGGAGTTAAATAAGATGACAATTAAGAACAAGTACCCATTGCCACGTGTTGATGATTTGTTTGACCAATTACAAGGGGCACATGTGTTTTCTAAAATTGACCTACGGTCTGGGCATCATCAATTAAAAGTTAAAGTTGAGGATGTGGAGAAGACTGCCTTCCGAACAACACACGGTCATTATGAATTCCTTGTTATGCCTTTTGGGGTCACTAATGCGCCGGCTGCTTTTATGGATCTAATGAACAGAGTTTTTAAGCCATTCCTTGATGAGTTCATTGTGGTCTTTATCGATGACATTTTGATCTATTCTAAAAGCAAGGAGGAACATGCACACTACTTGAGACTTACTCTTCAAACATTGAGGGAGAAGAAATTGTATGCTAAGTTGTCGAAATGTGAATTTTGGCTGGATAGTGTAACATTTCTGGGACATGTGATAACAAAAGAAGGTATTTATGTTGATCCACAAAAGGTAGAGGCTATTGTAAATTGGCCGAGACCAATGAATGTAACAGAAGTTCGCAGTTTCTTGGGCCTGGTTGGATACCATTGCAGATTTGTGAAGGACTTTTCCAAGATTGCTTTGCTACTCACTCAATTGACACAAAAGGGGGTACCATTCGAGTGGACTGATCAAAGAGAGGCAGCTTTTCAAGAGCTAAAGACAAGACTCGTGACAGCATCGATTCTTACTTTACCCTCTGGCACAGATGGCTTTATTATTTACAGTGATGCTTCCTATAAAGGTTTGGGGTGCGTGTTGATGCAAAACGGAAGGGTGATTGCCTATGCATCCCGTCAGTTGAGACCGCATGAAAAGAGTTACCTAACTCACGATCTGGAATTGGCTGCAGTGATTTTTGCATTGAAAATTGGCGCCACTATTTGTATGGGGCTACGTGTGAGGTGTATGCGGATCACAAAAGTTTAAAATATTTCTTTATCTAGAAGGAGCTAAATATGAGACAGCATAGATGGCTATAGCTAATTAAGGATTATGATCTGCAAATTATGTATCATCCTGGAAAAGCCAACACGGTGCTTGATGCCCTTAGTCAAAAATCCATGGAAAACTTAGCCTGTTTATTCACTAGACAGAAAATAGTATTGCATGAGCCCGTAATAGTTGAAGAGATCAAAGAGAAACAAATGTAAGATGAGTTCCTCAAGAAAGTAGTGGAAGAACGAGAATCTAACCCTAAACTGTGATTCAATTTTGAGAACGCTACACTCATATTTCAGGGACGATTATGCGTACCAAATGACAGTGGTTTGAAGAAGCGGATCCTCTAAGAAGCCCACAGTTCCAAATTCTCTATCCATCTGGAAAACACGAAAATGTATCATGACCTAAAGAAGAATTTTTGGTGGCCGGGAATGAAAAAGGAAATTGCTGAATTTGTATCCAAGTGATTACAATGCCAACAAGTTAAGGCGGAACATCAACGACCCACAGGATTGCCTCAGCCATTACCAATACCGGAGTGGAAGTGGGAACATATTACAATGGATTTCATGGTTGGCTTGCCTCGCTCCAGTAGAGGTATGGATTCTATTTGGGTAATCGTAGATCGATTAACAAAATCTACTCATTTCCTACCCGTGAAGACGACATACATTGTGGATAAATTGGTTACTATGTATATGAATGAAATTGTGGAATTACATGGAGTCCCTATATCAATTGTATCAGATAGAGATCCGAAGTTCACTTTGAGGTTTTCGCAAAGTTTGCAAAAGGTAATGGGAACTGAGTTGAGGTTGAGTAGTGCATGTCATCCACAAACAGATGTCCAATCAGAGAGAACAATTCAGACACTCGAGGATATGCTACGTATGTGTATATTAGATTTTCAAGGAAATTGGGAAACACACTTGCCTTTGGTTGAATTTGCGTACAATAATAGTTATCACTTGAGTCTTGGCATGGCACCATACGAGGCTCTTTATGGCAGGAAATGTCGGTCGCCACTTTGTTGGGCAAAAGTTGGAGATAGACCATTATTAGAACCTAAACTTGTGCAAGAGACCATTGAGAAAGTAAAGTTGATCCAGCAACGGTTGAAAACCGCACAAAGCCGACAGAAAAGCTATGCTGATGTGCATCGACGAGAAAGAGAATATGAAGTAGGCAACCATGTTTTTGTCAAAGTTACACCAATGAAAGGACACACTCGTTTCGGAGTCAAGGGTAAGTTAGCACCTCGATACATCGGACCAAACGAGATTATTGAAAAACTAAGTCTAGTGGCGTACCGATAGCTTTACCTCTGGATATGGAACGCATAACGTCCTCTATATTTCTATACTAAGAGAGTCTCTCTTAGACCCTCAACAAGTTGTTGAATCTACTTAGATACCTATGAGTGATGATTATACATATGCAGAACAACCTATTCGGATTGTTAGTCATCGAATTAAAAAGTTGAGAAATAAATAAATTTCGTTGATAAAGGTGGATTGGCAGAACCACAGTGGTTTATATGCAACTTGGGAAAGAAAAGGGGATATGCAAGCAAAATACCCTGAACTGTTTCCATTAGACCCTACACTCTTCGCTGAAGAAAGTATCTAAGTTTAGAGGACCAAACACCCTAGGGGGGAGAGATTATAACACCTGCATTTTTCCTTAGCTGTTACTTTTATGATTAATCTGAATTATGCATTTATCTGTGCCTTAGATGCCTATTTTAATGCATTGTGTTTGTTAACAGATATGTTCCTTGATGAAAAGACCTGTCTGATTCGTTAAATCGTAGAGTTATAAAATTAGCTAATAGACTAAGTGAGTAGGGTCGATTCACCTTAAATTAAGATAGGTGGTAATGTAATTAATTAAGTAATTTAAATAAAGAGACTCACACTTAACTAATCCAAGTTGCATAAGTTACACACACACACATACACACATATATATATGAGCTCCATATAAGGGAGAGAGAGTGTAGACGTCCCCGAACGTCCCGGGAAAATCCCGTTTTGTTCATTTGGGCTTACTACAGTTCAGGACTCAATGTCACGGTCCTGTATCTAATCTCGCAGAGTGCAATGCATGACCGATGAATTATCAAAGAGTCCAAATCCGGTAAATCGTTTTGGAAAACTGATTTTTGAGAAAGAAGTGCCAAACATGGACTGCTTTGCTAGATACAGAGTCGCCACCTAAATATTTTATTTTGGGGGAATTTAGGAAACCCTGACTCGTTACTTAAGGCCACGTGTCCGTCATCACCAGAGTTGCCTCGGCTCGGGAACTTAGGTACGATTGGGGAAGGTCATCTATGAGCACCCCCGCTCGCCCAATCAAAGATCGACCTGTACTAAACATGATATCTTGTTTTTGAAAACACATGTGTTCTTATTCCGGTTAATTAGCTAATCTTACTACGTGATGCGCACAACACATAAGTATAGACTAGATCACCTAATTTGGAACAAAGCATCGCACATCCGTTTGTTTGGAAAATGGATTGAAGTTTTGCTACTTGCAAGTAGGCTAAAACACGGGTTTCGACGAATTATTCCAATTCAAGCAACCCAACCTTCACCCACAGGCATTCAGGCAGTTATATCACATAAGCACATAGCCTCATGGTAAGCATGCTATCATGGCAACACTCACACTCATGTAAGATGCTAAAGTATAAAAGCTTACCTAGTACTCAGAGCCAAAACAAGAAACTAGTTTGGAATCCTGCATGATCCTAGTTCATGTTAAGATGGCTAATGCAACACATGCAAAATGCAACTAAAATAGGCTCGGCTATTCTAAGAATGACATGTGAAATGCGGCAACTCGATACACGTATTCAAGTTGGAATTGAAGTGCTATGCAATTAGTATGATACGCCGAGCCCGGTGCGTGCAATACGGATGAATGCAAACATGCGAACATATAGATGCTAATTGAAACATGCCTTAAAACTAACCATCATAAGCTGGTAAATAAAAGGGAGAAAGACGTGGGGTTGGAAGACATGCATCATACACACGCACACTTATTACAACATTGCCCTCTCTCGGAAGGTCCGAATAAATAATACAAATCAAATAATTAACTAACTAACGAGCTAACTAATTATTACACAACACTTAACTAATTAAACAAATTAATTAAGCTACTAAAAGCAGTAAAGCAACCTCGGGAAGAGGGATGAATGCTTGCATGCTCGGCTTCGCTCGGAAATTCATCGCCATGTCATGTTGCCTCTGTTTACACTGCTCTGCACCTTTGAAAACTTTGAAAGTCTCAAAGATACTTCTGAACCACCTTGGGGACATTCTGAGAGTCCACCGACCAAGAGACAAGGCCATCGGCCAAGGAGAATTGGTCATCAACCATATATAAGGCTCTCAACCAACAATTTGTAGCCGACCGGCACTTCAGATGGCCGACCGGCCATCTGTTCCTGCAGAATGCTGTTTTGCTGCAGCAGAGGACAAACAGAGCATGGCAATGCATTTACAAGACAATGTTTGCATAACCACCCTCCCCATCATGTTATGAACTCAAGGGAGTATGGTTCTCGACCCTCGGGCCACCAATCACGCATTTCAATGCATGATGGCCAAAGGTGCCAAGTGTGCAATTTATATCAAATGAAATGCACACAACACATAAGGGGCCCCAACCTCTATCATGCTTGATTAAGAGGCAAGGGATGTAAACATGCAAGCAAAACTAATGCAACGTGAGCATGTTAATGGCAATGCCATGCAAGGCTAATAGTAACAAGCATGCCAAATGCAATGCAACCTAAACAAGCATGCAAACATGCAAGGCATGTGACAACATTCAAGCGTGTAACAATATGTGAGGCAAACATGTAACAACATGTTAGGCAACTTAACAAGAGGTGCATGCCAAATGCAATACCACTTAAACATGCAACACCTTAATAAGCCAAGTATGTAACAACATGCAAGGCAAGCATGCAACAACATGCAAACGATGGACTTAAACCAATATGGGCAGCTCTCAAATAGGCCCAAATCAGTGGCCAATCATGATAAAAATGAGGCAACAACACACGCACAAACATGCAAGGTGCAATGGCTCCGAGTCTAGGGCACAAAGCACAACTCTACAAGAGCATTGGAAGGATGAAATATGGCATACGATAGCACAAGTTCCAGCTCTGAAATGGCATACAAGATGGTCCCGAATCATGCAAATAACTCACACAATGCATGTTGGATGGCTCAAATACCGAAATTAGTGAAGCACATTACACTAGAGGTATGCAAAGCAATGCACAAATGACCAAACAGTCCCTATGCAGGCCCAAAATAGTAGGAAAATGGACTAAAATGGTGGCTCAAAAGGCACGGAAATGAAGCTCATGCAATGGTCCATAAATGAGGTATACAAGCACAACCCTCAAATGCATATAAGGAGTGGAAAACATGGGAACATGGCAACCTTACATGCTCTGAAATACCATGCACAATGACCCCAAAACATGCAAACACCTCAATATAAGCATGCAATAGGCTTCAAAACTCAAAGCTAGGCAAGGGTATTGCACTACAACCATGCATAGCAAACATCATTCGACCATGAGGCCTAAAAATAGAGCTAAGGCAGTCCAAAACATGCACAAAATCAGTTTAGAACATGGCCAAAATATGCTAGAATCAAAGGCCAAAACAACATGCATTACAAGCTAGTGAAGAGGATTTACACTACAAGCATGTGAAGCATTCAAGAGGCCACTAAACCAGCATAAGACAGAGGTATGACATGTCAAATAAAGCCTAAAAACCCACTGAAACATGGTCAATGCATGCAAGAATGACATGCTCATTTGATAAGCTATGAAGAGGATTGTTCTACACATGCAAGGTGAACATCCAATATGACAAAATCAGCTCTGGACAGAGCTTATGTAGGTCCTAAAAAACACCAAAAAAGGCCTGAAACAAGGCTTGGAGGCATGCAAGTATAGGCTCCTTTGTTAGGCCAAATATGCTAGAAAACAAGACAAGGAGAGAGTGGGTCACCCCTCTCTGATTTTGGCTCCCAAAATAGCATATTAACCATTGAAAATCTGCTGGATTTCAGTGGTCAAAAGGCCAAATAAAGATCAATAAGGCCTTCATGCATGGCTCAAAACAAGGCAAAATGAAGCATGCAAGGGGGTAGATGACCCCCAACAACAAAGTGACCTTAAACAAACATGAAAAGGACCTCAAAAAAAGACTTTTTTTAGTTTACACCAAAGCTCAAATATGCTTGCAAGTATGGCTAAAAGATGGAGCAAAATAAAGTTTAAAAGAGGGAATAGTGTGTTACCCTTGTAGCTTCAGCAAAACTAGCAGCTTCTTGGACCAAAAACCAGCTCTTTGAGACCTCTCAAGACCCTCAAAGAACCTTAGATCAATGGTGGAGGTGTGTGGCTATAAGGTGTGGTGTTTAAGGCCAAGAATAAAACCCTTTTGAACCCAAAATATAGAGATATAAAGAGAGATATATTTTGGAGCCTTAGACAATTTTTTTTCAACCTCTCTAAAGGAGAGGAAGACACTCTCTTATAGAGAAACAAGAGGGTTCAAGCTTCTTGGAGAAGCTAAAACAAAGGTTCATGCTTCCCCAAGAAGCTAAAGCAAAGGTTCAAGAGGTTCAAGCTTCCTCAAGAAGCTAAAACAAAGGTTCAAGAGGTTCAAGCTTCCCCAAGAAGCTAAAGCAAAGGTTCAAAAGGGTCAAACTTCCTCAAAAAGCTAAAACAAGGGCTCAAAAGGTTCAAGCTTCCTCAAGAAGCTAAAACAAGGGTGCAAATCCTCCATACACGTGTATGGAGGGGGTTAATTGTGGATGCTAGTTGCACCAGCTGGCATAAAATATCTGCATAAAGCAGATGAGCAGGAACGGCAACCAAAAATGGCCAATCGACCAACACAAGTGCCGGCCGACCAAATATAGTGCCGACCGGACAACACCCTTGGCCGGTGGCAATAAAAAGGGGCCGATGGCCTCATGCCATGGCCGGTGGGTTGAGGGGATGGCAAACAAGCCACCCTCTTCCCTTAGAAGCAAAAACACAAGTGTTTGGTCCATGACCAAGCACAAAACAGATAAGTTGAGAGATCTTGAGGCAAGGCGCGTAGCCGAGACCTCCGAGAACTCAAAACGAACACGAGCATGGATGATCATCGAGTGTTCAAACGATGACGTTCAAGTCTTAAGGATGATAAAAAATGGGGTGTCTATAGAGAGATAGAAATCTGAGAGAGTTAAGAGTGTTCTAGAGTTGAGTGAGAGAGCAAGAAGAGAAAAAGGGAAAGATGAAGGAAATAAAGAAAATTTAGAGCAACTTCATCAAATTTACTTATAAAGGTAAGAGTTCTTCTTAAATGCTTGGATGAAGTTGAATTGTTATCTTGAACTCTTGGAATTGAGAGAGAGAGAGAGAGAGAGTGAAGGGTTGGATAATAAGAGAGTATTATAACCCTAATAGAATAAACCCTTCCATACCCTTGTATATGTGGCATTACTTGTAATAACCCGACCCTCTTATATGCTTTATATCCCTAGATCTTTGAGAAATTACATGTTTAATGTGAAATCCCATGCAAAGTTATGCTTACATATGTGAATTGTTTGATTATGATTTCCTATCTGTTGATTATTGGCACACATCTGTTAAAATTAAAATGTTGAATTGGATATTTAAAGCCGTAGAGGCACAATAAATTGAAATTGATTATGTGAACATGCTAGTAGGAATTTTTATAGCTACTCGGGAAGTTTAATTGAAAATTTATTTTATCTGATTCACTAGGGCTCGTTTGGCAAATCTATAAGTTAAAGACTTATATAATGTAGATGCGCTCCCGGGAACTCTCTGACATCCGCACTCGCGAGGGGGGCGCGAATCTCGTTTCGTTTCGAGCTTACTGCTACAGTTCGAACTCAATGTCACGGTTCTGAATCTAATCTCGCAAAGTGCAATGCAAGACCAATAAATCACCAAAGAGTCCAGATTCGGCAAATCGTTTTGGAAAACTGATTTTTGTAAAGCAGTGCCAAACATGGACTGCTTTGCTAGATACAGAGTCGCCACCTAAATATTTTATTGGGAGAATTTAGGAAACCCTGACTCGTGCCTAAGGCCACGTGTCCATCATCACCAAAGTTGCCTCGGCTCGGGAACTTGGGTATGAGAGGGGAAGGTCATGCAATGAGCACCCCTGCTCGCCCGATCAAAGATCGGCCTGTACTAAGCATGATATCTTATTTTTGAAAACACAAGTGTTCTTATTCCAGTTATTAAACCTAGAATTACTATGTGATGCGCACAACAAACAAGTATAGAATAGATCGCCTAAGTTGGAACAAAACATTACATTTCCGTTTTTTTGAAAACGGTTCGAAGTTTGCTACTCGTAAGTAGGCTAAATCGCGGATTTCAATGAATTGTTCCAATTCAAGTAACCTAACCTTCACCCACAGGCATTCAGGCAGTTATAGCAAATAAGCAATTAGCCTCATGGCAAGCATGCTTTTATGGCGACAATAACACATATGCAATATGCTAAAGCGTAAACACTAACAGTGTACTCCGAGCCAAAACAAAGAACTAGTTAGTAATCAATGCATGATCCTAGTTCATGTTAAGATTACTAATGCAACACATGCAAAATGCGACTAGAAATAGGCTCGGCTATTCTAAGATGGCATATGAGATGCAACATTTGATGACATGTATTCAACTTGGAATTGAAATACAATGCAGTTAGTATGATGCGCCGAGCCCGGTGCATACGATGCAGATGAATGGATGCAAACAAGCAAGCATAAAGATGCTAACCAAAACATGCCCTAAAACTAACTACTGAAAGCAGGTAAGTAAAAGGGAGAAAGAAATGGGGGTTGGAAGACATGCATACACGCACGCACACTTATTACAACAATATGCCCTCTCAACGGAGGGTCCGAATGAATAATACAGACCAACTAATTAACTAACTAACAAGCTAATTAATTATTACATAACCGAATGAATAACTAGCTACAACTAATTATTACAAAACTTAATTAATTAACAAATTAACTAATTAAATTACAAAACCAAATGCTAATTAGCAAGTAAGGAAAATAGTAAACCATGCTGTTCCAGCTCTGGTTGGGGGAGAAGAGGATGCATGCTTGGTTGCCGCCCTGAAAAGCTCTCTGGTTGCTCTTTAGAGGCTTTGTCTGCAGGGTGTCCTCAAGGAATTTCTGCTGAACCTTACCAAAACCAGTCTGGGGAATACACCAGTGGCCTGCCGGCCATGGGGAGCCACTGCCGACCCCCCTGCCGACCAAGAGTGGGCACTGCCGGCCAAGAATGAAGGATTGCCGGCCATCTGCAAGGCACTGCCGGCCACTGATGTGCTGTGACACCAAGCTGCAGCAGAGCACAAAATAGAGAAAAGGGAGGATCTCCCAAGGGTATGTACACACTATGCCACCCCATATCACCTTAAAACATCAAGGGAGAGGCATAGCTGGATCCAAGACCATCAATCACACATCCCGATGCATGATGGCCAAAGATCTAACTTGTGCAAATTCAATGTAAAATGAATGCACAAAAACACATAAAAAGCCTAAAACTCTATCATGCATCGTCAAGAGCGTCGGCGATCGAGAATTGAGACATGTTTCATCACTTGAAGTATGAAACGTACCTCGTTTCTCGTGCTCGAATTTAAGACTTAATCCAAACAACAATGCAATACAAGCATGGCATACACAATGCGACTTAAGCATGCAAACATGTAATGCAATGTGAACAACCTAACAAGGCTAATGGCATGCACAATGCTAACGCATGCAACAATTAAGTATGCACAATGCAAATGATGGCATGGTCAATGCAATGTAACCTAAGCATACACAATGCGAAGTATAAGACATAAACAATGCGATGTAATGCAAGCATGCAAACAACATGTAATGAACCATGCTCAATGGACTTAAACTAAAACGGGTAGACCTAAGATATGCCTAAATCAGTGGCCAAAAGTGTTGGAATGAGGGCACAAAAGCAAGGTATGCATGCACAATGCATTAGCCCAAGAATTAAAGCATAAAGACACAACTCTCAAACATGAGCAAAGAGTGATAATCATGATAAGATGGCAATGAGGTAAACTCTGAAATATCATGTAAATGGATGCCAAACCCACTAAACAATGTAAGCATAGCATGCTAGGATGTTCAAAGCACAAAACTAACAAAGGGACTCAAGCCAAGGCCACATGAATCAAACCCCTAAGGGCCAAGGACAACCAAAAAAGTCCTAGATCATGCCAAAATGAATCTAAAACATGCATAGACCAAGGCCAAAATAAGTCAAAATGGAAAGCATAAAGCATGGTGTAAGTAAGGCCAACAAGGGGGATTGCACTACACCTATTACAACCAAACATGGCATGACTTAACCAACAAAAAACATAGTTATAGCATGGTAAAACAAGCCCAAAAACCCACTGAGATGGCATCCTAAGGACCTAAGCATAGAGGCATGCACAATGATCCATTCATGAGGCATAAAACACCAACTCTTGAAGGCATTGAAAGCATGACAAAGGCAAGTGTTTGACCACGAAACATGCACTGAAATAACATTTCAAATGATGCCAAAGCATGCAAACATCACAAGTATAGCATGGTAGGGGCCTCAAAGCTCAAGACTAGTCGAAGCATTTACACTATAGCTATACAAAACATGAGTGATATGACCATGGAAGCCCAAAATAGTCCTAGAACAGCCCAAAATATGAATAAAATCATGTTGGAGCATAGCCAAAATATGCTAGAATGATGAGTCAAAACATCATGCACATAAAGCTAGTAAGCAAGATTTGTTCTACAAGTACATGAGCCACTCAAGAGACTACCAAACCAACTTTAGATAGAGTCATGACATGTCAAATCATGATCAAAAACCCACTAAAATGGGGCCAATACATGCTAGCAAGACATGCTACTTTGATGAGCCACAAATGGGATTACACTACACATACAAGATACATGCACAAGGTGACCAAACCAGCCATGGACAGAGTTAAGGAAGGCCCTAAAAGTCACAAAAAAGTGCCTGAACCAGGCCTCAAAAGTATAGGGATACATGCTTCTTTGATAGGCCAATAACTCAAGCAAACAAAACAAAAAGAGAGGGGGTCACCCCCCTCTGATTTGAAGCCTCAAAACCATATGCCTACCACTGAAAATACACTGGATTTTAGTGGCTAAAAGGCCAAACCAATACTATTCCAAAGGCCTTAAAGCATGGCACAAAACAAGGCCAAACAAGGCATACAAGAGGGTTGTACACCCCTAACACCAAAAAGACCTTAAACAATCATCAAAAGCACTTAAAAAAAACTTTTTTCAATTAAAAGCAAGGCCTAAAACAATATGCAAGGATGGCCAAAATGAAATACAAACAAAGACTTAACTGGGGAATATACTCACCCTTGAAGATCAACTTTGAAACCAGTAACCTCAGAGGCTAGAAACCAAGTTTCAGAACTCAAGTAACCCTTCCAAGAACCTTAGCTCAAAGGTGGTTGTGTATCACTATGTGTTGTAGTACAAAAGTGCAAGAAAAATGGACTTTAGAGCATAAACAAACACAATATATATATATAGAGAGAGAGATACAATTTCTCCAAAATTTTCTTCAACCCCTGATAGAGAGGAAGGGCCTCTCTATATATAGAAGAATGCAAGAAGAAGCTTGTTAAACAAGCTTGGCTAGAGCTTCATCCCTCCATACACGTGTATGGAGGGGAGAGGAGTGAAAACCAGTTGGCTCAAAAGATCTGGCATGAAACCTGCTGAGACAAGGGGTCTGCCGGCCATCAGTGGTAGCCGGCAGTGGCTCATTGATGGCCGGCAGTAACAAAGGCATGGCCAGCAGTAGCATAGGATGGCCGGCAGTGCACCAAGAGAATTATGCTGGAAGGACCAACACATGGTCCAAAAATGGTGCAGAAAGGATACAGGGTTTGGAAAGCTCAAACCTATGATGTTAAAGTCGAGCACTCGACGAGCAATCGAACTTGTGGCTGGATGTACCTGCAAACACAACCAAGTCTTGAGGACGGTCAAAAATAGGGTGTCTACAGTGTTTTATAAGCCTCTTTGAACTCATCTTTGTACATATATGTTGAGTGGAAAAATCTAGAGGAGCTTGAAGAAGGAGAAAAGAAGAGAGAAGGGAAAAGTAATTAAGAGTTTGAAGAACTTAAGAGCATTCAAGATTGAAGCTCTAGGTGAGTGTAAATCAATTTAAATTCCCCAAATCTTCCCTGATTAATGAATATTAAGCACTAAATTGAGGGTTTGTGATCACCCAAATTAGGGTTTTGACCTAAAGAATGTGTTTGAGATACAATCCATGAAAATTATTAAGTTTCATTAGATCTATGGGTTAATTCTTGTATTTTGACTTTGTTTGAGCTAAGTTGAGAAATAGCTCCAAGATTTACATGCTTTGATTTCTATATTTATTGTATATCTTTTGGTTCATTGTGGTAATATAACCCTCAAGTTGTATGGATGATCTTTAACTAAGTTGTGATCTATGTAGGGTTAAAAATCATGTTGATTATGTCTCTATGTTGTGGTAATGAAAGGAATCTTGCTTGTGTATGGACTTTGAGATGCTTTTGGAAACTAGTTTTTGATGAATTTCAGACTGCCCCAAAACAGGGTAGATGACCGCACGTGCGAGGCCCATGGCCGCACGTGCGGGAGACATAGCCGCACGTGCGGGGCTCACAACTGCATGTGCGGGAGACATAGCGGCACGTGCAGGGCTCACAGCTGTATGTGTGGAAAACAGGGGAATAGGTTGGGAGCATTCTGCTAAAAAGGCACGTGCGGCCCAGGCTGAAAAATTTTGGAACTTTCTTTTGCTCTTCTCGACCCTTTGAATGTGTTGTTATGTCCGTTCGATGTTTCTATAATGTATTTAATTACATGTAACGTAACGAACTGAATAAATGAGAATTGAAAGGAAACTAAGAATAATGATGTGCTTATAACTTATGAGCTATGTGTAGGGCATCCGCAGGAGGGAACCAGCGTTCACCCGCATCACAGTGAGTGGTAGTAGCGTAGTATGATGTTCTATTCACGTGTTACGTTATGCACATATTGTTTATGATTCTATTCACTCTTTAGTGAATGACCTATGTTTGCGAAATATGTTGGTATATATTGAACTTGGCATGTGAATTATGGTCTCAAGATTGTTCTATCTGATAATATGATGGGCCTAAGGCTGTTCTGTACTCTGATGGGCCTAAGGCCGTTCTGTATTCTGATGGGCCTAAGGCCGTTCTGTTCAATATGGGCCCAAGGCCGTTCAGAAATGAGAAAAATGAGTGAGATTATGAAATGTGAACATGCAATATTGACTTGTGTTGTACTTTCAATTTATTTGTACTACTATCATTCACTGAGCTTTGCTCACTCTACTTTCTTGGGTGTTTTGTGGGTAACCAGCTTGCGGGTCAACCCTAGGTCAGCCCAGAAGCTTGTAACTGAACTCGTTTTGCTGAGTCACCCCAAAATGACTCTTTTGTTATGTTTTGGAAGTCCATATGATAGCACGTGTTGTTAATTTTGGGAACAAAGAATATGTATGTAGTTGTTGTTAACACTTGACTTTCGAAGGATTTATTATGTATGACACATGGAATGTTATATATATGTATAGTAATGTTACATGATCCTGACATTTAGACATAGCTCAATGAATGTTTATTCTTTCATTATTTTGCTTCCGTTTAGGCCCCAGGATTGGGTGGCATTTTAAATAATTAAGTTTAAGGCCTCAGGTGAGGTCGATCACGTCCATACTTTTAGGGGCAGGTTTGAGTCGTGACATTACCCAAGCCTAATTACTTAATCTTGCTTGACTTTAACTTAGATGTCCATAATTCTGTTGAAGCATAAAATTAATTTATGCAAAGATCTTTTTTTCTTGTTGTCTATGAAGTTGTCAATGAAATTGAGGAACTCAAGCTTAAATCTTAATTCTATCCTTGGTTTGAACTTGGAATTGTTTATCTACTGTGTTTGTTAATTTTGGCCTTTAATTTAATTGATTTTGGGTTTGAGTTTTGAGTAATTTGGAACCCAAAAATAAAGCAAAAATTCAGTTTTGGGACACCCAGAACCACACGTGTGGCTGGGGAGCTCGCACGTGCAGGAAGTGCTGGCACACGTGTGGCGGGTAGACCCGCACGTGTGGAAAACAAAATATTGGTGAGCATTCTACTTAAAAAGCACCTAATGGTGCATGTGCGGAGAGGGTCCCACACGTGAGGCCAAGGAGCTCCACACGTGCGGCTGTTTGGTGGGCTCAGTTTCACTTTTCTGTGTTATTTACCCCACTTCAGGATCTCCGTTAACTTGTTTCACATCCGTAATTGATGTCTATTTGCATTGCATGAGCATTTAACAAGAGTAAACTACATTTAAACCAATCAATTCCTCAGTTATGGAACTCACTAGTTGAATGTTTAGTGAATTAAGTGAACAACGCTTATATCTGTCTGTGTAAGTCAAACGCCTCGTTCCAGTCATCTGTAACATGGACTTGACTATGAGTTACCCTGCTGTACAAATATGTTTAATTTCAATTACCTTTTCTCTGCTTCGGATTTACGCGTACTCCAAAAGATTCTTATGTTAATGAATGATAATTCTATCACTATTTTCTTTGTTTACTGTGACAACCCTGGCACCATTTGTATGATTGCAGATTTGTCAGTTCCATTTCATGGAACTCCTGTTTAATATGATGATTGGCTATCATATCTGATCTTCGGTCTTCATGGCCGCCTGTATTTATTGCTTTAAACTATACTACGTGATATGTTATGCTTCTCATATGTCATATGAACCTATTTAGTATGTGCTTTATTTTACATTATAATTATCGTTCAAAATCTCTTTCTTCAGTTGTTATTCACAGGGCTCTAGCTCATACTTTGATATGCCATGTAGGTGACCCAGCTTAGAAAAGGGCACAGTGGCGTCGACCTTGCCTTGATTTTGTCAAGCTAACTTTTGTGCCTCACCGCAAGGTTCCCATCTACCCAAGTTTTGAGGTGCCCAGTGTGCACCCTTTTGTAGCTTGCACATGTATTTTCATTGGTTATCATTGACATTATTTTTGTTTCGATGGGAATGACTTTTCTCTTTTTATTGTCTTTTGACAAACTTGAGAATGCATGATGTACTTATGCATGTGTATATATATGTATATAGCAATATCTTTTGTCTCATGTAAATTCACAGCTTATTGGACGTTTTGTCTTTCTATGTAATAGCTTCCGCTAGCCCTGTTTATTTGCTTAGTTCAGTCAGACCTTTGGTAATTGTGGATTACTGGCCGGTCACAACACTAAACCTATAGGGGCGGGTTTGGGTTGTGACACTCACCTTATCATTTGTAAACTTTAATGCATCTGTTCAATTTCATTTTTCTTTACTTCGTCTAATTCACATTTTCATGCAAGTACAAGTTTTAGTTTGAAAACCACAGTGTTATAATGTTTACATAGCACAACACAATCATGTATGGCAACCAAAATAGATATGACAGAATGTCTTAGGACTCATTACAAAGTTTCTTAGGAATTCACGCACTTATTCTTTCAGCACTATATGGTCCGACAAAAAAAAAATATGAAACCCAAACCAAACGAAGTTCAACCATTACAATATTTTGACTGGTGCTAGTTCATCGAGTTAGGAAAATATTTCGGAAGAATACCAGGGCTAAAAACGATTTTAAAATGGAGAAATAAAATTTGGAGAAAACTGGCTTTTCTGGGACAGTGAGTTATATTAACTTCCAGCACAAGTGATCTGTGTTGGAAAAATAAAAAGAGCCCTCAAACGGTGTCAAAAAGAGGTATGGTCAGAACGGTTTGCTAGATATTTGAGTTTAGAACATATCTCCAAGGAGTTTGAAGACTGAAACCTAATGGAAGATGGTCAAATAATTTTTCTAAAAAAACTTGACAGATTCTGTCACATTTTGGAAAAACTGATGTTTCTCTCTCAATGCTTTAAAAAAAAATTATGAAACCAGTGACATTTGAAAGGTAACTTAAAAATCTAAATTTTCCAATTTGAATCACTTGAAAACTCATTCTGTAGAATAAATGGTGACCTGGTAAAGTCAGCATTGTTGTTGTCTCCAGACAACAATGAGGTTAAAAATATGTTTTGACCACGAAACGTTGTCAAATAATTTTTTTTCGATATTCTAGCACCATGAAAACATGTTAAACTAACTTCAGTAGTTTTAGATTTTATGAAAGTTTTCTCATGAGTCTGTTTGGGTTTATTCAAAACGGATTAAAAATCTGTTTTTTGTTGGAAGTTCATTATTTTGTGAAAAACACACTTTATATTCACCATAAATCATACATAAGGCCATAAAAATTATTTCTTGCTACTATTCCCATGTGAAACTCTAATCTTTCATATTTACTTTCATTAGTGGTAACGGGGAATAGACGAAAATAATATTTATGAAGAGTAAACACAAATTCATAAGCATGCAAGATTAATTCAAACAATGGAGAATATTTGAGCACATAAAAAGAAAAATCAATAACTAGACTTTCTAATCTATACTTGCAAGAAGGATAGAAATCATATAATCATAAGATCATCATTCTATCAACATGCATTGAGTTATTGTGTATTAACAATGAATACTCTTGCATATTTTTGATATATAGATTTAGTATAAAAAAAAAAAATATTTAAGGGAGGATAGAGGTTGAGTATTCCTACCTCAAGAGCTTTTACAAACAATTCTCAAAACTTGTTTTGAATTGGTAACCACCAAGGACCCTCTCTTTTTCCTCTCCTTTTTCTTTTCTTTTTTACTCTTCCTCTCTTTTTCTTTCCTCAGCCATAGAGATAAAAAAGGGGTGAATAGTGCACTATATATAGGAGCTTGGAGGAAATCTTTATTTTTATTTTATTTATTTATTTATTCTCTTAGCTTGGGAACTATCATCTACAAGAATAGGCTTAGACGCTTAGAGTATGCTTGCATGGCATGGCATGCCTTGATAGCAGCTTTATAGGGAAGAAGGGCAGCCGAAATATATTATGCCCAAAACAACAAATTTGACCCCTTTTGTTTTTTTATTTTTTATATTAGTATTAATAATGACGCTATTGACATAATAATTTAATAATCACTATGAATTGACTTAATATTATGATTAACAAACTAATTAATTGTCCAAAAATTCAAGTTCATACATCGTGTGTCCACTATATGATCATTTTAGTTGTTAGATCTTTTTTAGAGAATATTATCATAAATACATACCACAACTTTATTTACCATGTACAAGTCATATCTAAATTTTTCTCTATTTTGTTAATAAAGGCATGATTTATACAAATATATATTTTAGGAATAAAAACACAACATTTGAAAGTTAAAATAACGTGATACTAGTTTAGCTTGTTTGGAAATTTGACTATTTTAGTTGAATTTTTAATTTTTTTACTATTTTAACTTGGATAAAAAAAGTTATCTTTGGAAAGATAGTTCTTTTTGTAATTATTATTATTATTTTTTTGTAATTGATTTGATTGTTGTGAGAGAAAAAAGTAAAAAAAATTATGATTTTAATGTGGCATTTTGACCTCATTTGGGAATAAGTTATTCTAATTAGTTTTTTTTTTTGACTATTTTAGTTTGACTAAAAAGTTGTGCTTTGGATGATAACTGTTTTTTTTTTATCCTTCGTAGCTCGAAATCTCTCTGTCTCGAATGGCTCGACTTCCCAAAACGACGTCGTTTTGGGATTTTTTTTTCTTTTCTTCCTCCTATGTCTAAAACAGAAAGCAGAGAGAGAAGAGAGAAGAAAAGGAAAAGAGAGAGAGAGAGAGAGTCGATCGCTGCCTCTGATCTCCTATTCTTCTCCACCGCCCGTCAATCGCCGCCTTCGATTTTTTTACATTTTGTTTTATTTTTATTTTTATTTTTTTTTTGCACTCTGGTTTGTTTTGGAAAGGAAAGAAAGGTAAAAGCTTTTGGGTTTTAAAATCTTGTCTTAATTGGTGGATTTATATCTTGATCTAGATTTAGTTTATCAATTTTCTTTTTGAGTTTGAATCTGGATTTATTTTGTAGTGGGTGCGATTTGGTAGTTTTGGAGACAGAAAGGAGGAAGAAGAAGAAGAAGAAGAAGAAGAAGAAGAAGAAGAAGTGGGTTTGGTGGTGAGATTTGAGGTTAGAGGTGATGAACATTGCTTGCTTTATCTCTCTCTTAACAAATCTTCAAATCTTTAATGGCTACCCCACATTTTAAAATCACTTCCAGGGGTGTCACTTTCTCTGTTGCGTTTATGATGATGTGTTGGGTGGGTTTCATTTTTGGTTGATGATGATGATTCTCTCTCTCTCTCTACTCTTTTCTTCTTTCTTCTTCTTCTTCTTCTTTCTTCTTTCTTCTTCTTCTCTCAGTTATGGAAAGAATGAAGAAAAAAAAATTCAAAATGACGTCGTTTTGAATTCGGGCCAATTTCGAGCTCAGAAATTTTGAGCCATAGTGTGGAACGGTTTTTTTTTTTTTTTTTTTTTTTTTTTTTTTTTTTTATAGTTGATTTGATAGTTGTAAAAGAAAAAGTGAAATGATTATGGTTTGAATATGATATTTTGTCTTACTATTTATTTTAGCCTATTTTGTATTTTAGATCAACCACATTTCCTAAAACATTCATTTTGTCTTATTAACTATTTTAATTTATTTTATTTTTATTAACTATTTTAATAAAAAATTGTGATGTCATAATTTAACAAATAAACTGTTTATTAAACTGTTCCCAATCAGTTGTTGAGGCCTCATAGTGTAAAATTATATTTTTGCACAAAAAAAGCAATTTATTGATGTAGGCCGAAAGGTATCACATTGAGGCCACTTAAATTACATTTTTAGTCTTTCAATTTTGTTTATTTGGTAGAGATGATATGTTTCGGGCATATGTACAGATTTGGCAGGAAATATGAAAATTCAATCAAAAAGGGTGTAGACGTCCCCGAACGTCCCGGGAGGGAATCCCGTTTTGTTCATATGGACTCACTACAGTTCAGGACTCAAATGTCACGGTCCTATATCTAATCTCGCAGAGTGCAATGCAAGACCGATGAATCATCAAAGAGTCCAAATCTGGCAAATCGTTTTGAAAAACTGATTTTTAGAAAGAAGTGCCAAACATGGACTGCTTTGCCAAATACAGAGTCGCCACCTAAATATTTTATTTTGGGGGAATTTAGGAAATCCTGACTCGTGCCTAAGGTCACGTGTCCGTCATCACCAAAGTTGCCTCGGCTCGGGAACTTGGGTACGATTGGGGAAGGTCACTTCGTGAGCACCCCCGCTCGCCAGATCAAAGATCGGCCTCTACTAACCATGATATCGAGTTTTGAAAGCATTATGTGCTCTTATTCCGGTTATTAGCCTAGAATTATTATGTGATGCGCACAGCATACAAGTATAGACTGGATTGCTTAAGTTGGGACAAAGCATCACATATCCGTTTGTTTTGAAAATGGATTGAAGTTTGCTACTTGCAAGTAGGCTAAAACACGGGTTTCAACGAATTATTCCAATTCAAACAACCCAACCTTCACCCACAGGCATTCAGGCAGTTATATCACATAAGCACATAGCCTCATGGTAAGCATGCTATCATGGCAGTCACTCACACGCATGCAAGGATGCTAAAGCATAAATACTTACCGTGTACTCCGAGCCAAAGAAAGAAGCTAATTAGAAAACATGCATGAATCATAACTATGCTGAGATGCCTAATACAACACATGCAAAATGCAACTAAGATAGGCTCGGCTATTCTAAACATGGCATATGAAATGCAACATATAACATGTATTCAACTTGGAATTGAAATACAATGCAGTTAGTATGATGCGCCGAGCCCGGTGCGTGCAATACAGATGAATGACGTAAACATGCGAGCATAAGTATGCTAATTGAAACATGCCCTAAACTAACCATCTTAAGCAGGTAAATAAAAGGGAGAAAGACGTGGGGTTGGAAGACATACAACACACACACGTACACTTATTATAACATTGCCCTCCTCAGAGGGTCCGCATAAATAATACACAACCGAATGAATAATGAACTACAGCTAATTATTACACGACATTAACTAATTAACAAACTAGTTAAATAAGCATGTAAACTAAATGAATGTGACTGTCTCGGCTCTGTTTTGGATGACAATGGATGCATGCATGCTCGAGTCGCCTCGTCAGGAAATCCATCGCGATGCTTCATCTCACCTTTGTGTGCAATTTATTTCAGAAACTTGCGCGAAGCTCTAAGAGGCTGAAACTCCACTCTGGGAAGTTGTGGGAGGACTGCCGACCAGCCAATGACATGGGAGACCATTGCCGACCACCCCTTTGTGGTGGAGACCAAAAAGGGTGGTCGGCTTGCCAGAAAACCTGGTCGGCCGACCACATTCTGCCCCTGGATTCTGGTTTTCTGCAACACAAAGCAATAGGGAAGCATGTCAAGGTATTTTCAACAAATGTGTGCTTGACCACTCTCCCCGTCATAGCATAGGCTCTAGGGAGTGTAACCCTCGATCCTTGGACCACCAATCACGCATCCCGATGCATGATGGTCGAGGAGTCGGATTGCACGACTTGATGTGACATGAATGCACAAATAAGCATCTAAAGCCAACAACTCTATCATGGATAGTCAAGAGTGTCGGCGACCGGAAATTGAGACACGTTTCGTCACTTTGAGTACGAAACGCCCCTCGTTTCCCGTGTTTAGACTAACCCTACTCCAAGCACAATGCAATGAGATGGCATACACAATGCGACTAACATGCAACCCTAAATGCAATGCAACCTAATCATGCTGGCATGCGAGGGATGATATGCACACATGCAACCTAGCATACGCAATGCACGTGAGCTATATGGCATACACAATGCACACATACGAAGATGGACATACACAAAGGCATAATCAAAGCATACACAATGCGATGGTCAAACATGCAACAACATGAACCAAATGGCATACACAATGCAAGTTGGGCTTAAACCAATATGAGTGGACCTCGGCCACACTCAAATCAGTGGCCAAACACAATTGAAATTAGACAAGAACGCTCATGCAAACATGCCCGATGTAAGGGACCGAACCTAAGGCATCGAATGCCACTCTACCAAAGCATGGCAAGGGATGACACATGGCATGCAATGACACAAATTCCAGCTCTGAAATAGCATACAAGATGGTCCCGAAACATGCAAACACCTCACCCGATGCATGCTAGATGACCCGCATACCGAAACTAGTGGAATGGATTACACTATAGGTATGCAAAACAATGCTCCAATGATGAAACCCACCCTAAAAAGTCCCTATGCAGACCAAAATCAGTGGCAAAATGTGTTGGGATGGTGGCTCGGAATGCATTCAAATGAAGCTCATGCAATGGCCAGTGAATGAGGCATTCAAGCATAACTCTCAAATGCATTTAAAGAGTGAAAATCATGGGAATATGGCACACATGTAAGCTCTGAAATATGATGTACAATGGCCCCAAAACATGAAAACAGCTCAGTATATGCATGTAATAGACCTCGAAACTCAAAGCTAAGCATGTATATTGTACTACAAGCATGCAAAACAAACATCATTCGACCATGAGAGCCAAAAATAGTGCTAAGGCAGTCCGAAACATGCACAAAATCAGTTTAACGCAAGGCCAAAATATGCTAGGAAAGGCGGCCGAAACATCATGCAAAACAAGCTAGTGAACCATGACTTACACTACAACTATATGAAACATGTGAAGGACTACCAAACCAGCCAAAAACAAAAACAAGGCATGCCAAAATATGACCCAAAACCCCCTGGAACTCAGTCAACACATGCTAGAATGAGGTGCTCCTTTGAAAGGCTATGCAAGGGGTTACTCTACACATGCAAGATAGACATCAAAAATGGAAAAACCACCTCTGGACAGAGGTTATGAGGGCCCTAAAACTCATCAAAAAGGGCCTGAAAGGGGGCTAGGAAGCATGCAAGTGAAGGCTCCTTTGAAAGGCCATGAGGAGGGTTACTCCACACATGCAAGATGGACACTTAACATGGAAAAACCACCTCTGGACAGAGGTCATGCAGGTCATAAAACTCACAAAAAATGGCCTGAAACATGACATGAAAACATGCAAATAGGGGCTCCTTTGTAAGGCTAAGAAAGCTAGTAAACAAGACAAGGGGTGAGAGGATCACCCCTCTCTGATTTTGATGGTCAAAAACACATAATAACCACTGAAAATCCGCTAGATTTCAATGGTCAAAAGGGCCAACAAAGCTCAACACAAAAGCCCTAATGCATGGCTCAAAACAAAGAGAAATGAAGCATGCAAAGGGGGTAGATGACCCCCAACAGAAAAGAGGTCTTAAACAAACATGTTAAGAAGCTTAAAAAAGGACTTTTTTCAGTTTATGACAAAGCCCAAATATGCTTGCAAATGGAGCTAAGATGTGAAGCAAAATAATGCTTAAAAGGGGGAAATGAGTGTTACCCTTGTAGAGAAGACCTCCAGCAGCTTCTAGACCAAAGTAGTAAACCTTCAACCTCTAAAAACCAGCTCCAAGGTACTTGGATGGATGGTGGAAGGGTTAAGCTAAGGGTTGGTGTGCAAAGGGCCAAGAACTATGGAGTATTTGAGCACAAAAGAGAGATATAGAGAGGTGTATATTGTATGCCTTAGAAGCAAAGTCTGAACCTTTACAATGGAAGAGGACCTCTTCCTTTATAGAGGAGAGGGGCTAAAGCTTCCTCAAGAATCTTAAAACCAAGCTTAAAGATCCTCCATACACGTGTATGGAGGATCAATTTTGAGGCTTCTAGCTGGCACAGCTGGCTAACACTTAGTGAGACAAAAAAGGAGAAAGCTGGCCGACCAGTTCAGGTGGTTAATCGACCCCTTGCCCTGGTCGGCCGACCAGGTTCAAAAGGGTCAAGTTGATTTGGGTGGTTAGTGGCCTCTAGGGATGGTCTCCCAGGTGAATGCAACTCAGTAGTGGTATGGGAGACCAGCAATTGTGGCCCAAAAGTGAGAGGGACCAGCTCTCTAACAAGAAAATCGGCCGGCGAAGAGAAAGGTGGTCTCCAAGAAGAAAAGGTGGTCTCCCACCCTGGTACCACCTTTCTAACAATGAAAATAGGGTCCATGCCAAAAATGAACCCACACCGATGCAAAACGAGGGTTTGGGGGCCAAAACGCGTAGCCAAGTGCCCCGAAAACAAGCTGTTAGGCATCGAAAGTGGCGTGCGACTACAAAGGTGGTCTCCCGGGCCACAGTGTCCCTCTAGACAGAGGAAACAAGGTGTGTGCCAAAAATCGGAGCAAACGGAGAAAGTTAAGCGGTCTCGAACCGAGGCGCACGGCCGACGGCTCCGAAAATCAAAAACTGGTCTCCAAACGGGAACAGTGGCCTATGACCACGAAAAGTAGCCTATGGTCACTGAGAGATGGTCTACGAGACCTCTCCCTCCCTTTAGGAAGAGAAAATAGAACCTGGTTCGTAAACCGAGGCAAAGCACAAAAGGGTCCCGAAATCCGGAGGCGAGGCTCTCAGCCGAGACTCCGTAACCTCAGAACGAGCACATCATGCGCAATCACCGAGTGCTTAATTGATGACGTCTGAGTCTTAAGGTTGGTCAAAAATGGGGTATCTACAGTTGCCCCTCTTTGACAGAACTCGAAAGTCATAAGTGACGGGAGTGAATGTCAAATCCCAGAGACGACCCATTTTTGACAAGGCCGAAGACTTAGACAAACAGGCGAGATAAAAGAGATGTGCCTGCAGGCCGGGGGGGGGGGGGAAATGCAAAATGATATGCACAAAGCCGAACGTAACTCATGATCATGCAAAGCAGCAAGCTGTAATGAAGAAAATATTCACAATAAATGCAACAGTTTTAAGAAAGAATGCAAAGCAAAACTCCATTTCATGCAGTTTAAGAATGCGGAGAATTATTCAATTCTCGCTACGTCTCACACAAAGAAGATACAATACCTATCCTGTTCGTCTGGTCGCACTAGCTTTAAATGAACCGTACATACAATATCGTGCCTGCAAAAGAGAGAAACTTAACAAGTACAACATAGTTAGCAACACATGTTTAGCACTACATCGAATGCGGATAGACATGGTGCCGATGAAAAAGCGCATCGCAATGCAAGAAGAAACATGCGCGACAACGCAAATTTAAGCATGGAGGCATGATAATACCAATGAGATGTGCACAACAATGCAAGGGATGTGCATACTAATGCAAGTGACGTGCATAACAATGCAGGATAAGTGCAACTTCAAAAGCAGGTTTCAAACAAAACATCAAGCAAAGAAATGCAAGCTTTGGTGAGGGCAACTCAAATGCGACCTCCGGTTTACCTCCCGGAGGGGTCGTAACGTACTCAAAAAGGATACATCCTGCTCTTGATGAGTAACGATGAAACACGCATCGAAAGTTGGAGTTGAAGTTCCCGCGGAGGGATTTCGCGCCGAAAAGTGCACTTTCCTTGTGCTTTCTTGAGTGCCGGGGACTCCAATCACCACCAAAATTTTCAGGGAGCTCAAAGAGACATTGGAGATCACCTAGGAAGGATGGCCGACCATCATAGAGTACCACCGACCAAGTTTGATGCAAGGGGGTGGTCAGCCTACCAGGAAAGGTGGTCGGCCGACCATTTTGTTAAAAATAGGGACAGTTTGGTCCTTTTACATTTGGATCTTTAAATACACATGTCCAACTCACTGTTCCTCACAACTTCAGGTTCGAAATCAGCTCTCCTTCCTTCCTAGACCATTTTCTCTCTCAGATCTGCGCTCTATACGCGTTTTCTAACACCTCACGCAAAGTTGTTTCGCGAAATCTTTCAGTTTTCTTGACTTTGGAACGATTAAAATTTGATTTCGAAGCTTCTTTCTCCATTTTCAACACTTGAGGTAAGTTTGTCTCGATATTTGGAACATTTTCTCAGGAGTTGACTTTTGTTTACTTTTTCATTTCTCGAGAGTTGACTTTTGTTGACTTTTTCCAATTTTGGCTCATTTTGCTCATTTTTGCTCCTTTTTGCAGATTTCTTGAAATGGCGGGTCATTTCCCTCATGGCGGAGGTCCTCCAAGCGCCGAGGGTGAGCCAGACATCATGTCATTGCCCCCGAGAGTTCGACCATTTGACCCCGAGAGGTACGACCCTCAGGAGCATATCCTTCCCCCGAGTGTTTTTTTTATCATTTTACCGATTTCGATCGACGAGCACCTACGGATCTCCTGCTACGGGAGCCGGAGTCTCACCTCTCTCACCAGGCACGAGAGGTACGTACTTCATTTTTACATTCTCTGCAATGTCTCCTGCATGCGCATTTCCTGTTTTCGCTATAAATGTTCATCTGCTTACTTTGAACATATTCACACACCATCTGGTTCACTTGGCACACAACTTATGTATCACTAGACTTTGCTCGTTTTAGCACACAGCTCACAACACAGAATTCTGTTGAGTTGGCACACAGCTTGTCCAGTCTGTAGCACAATATTCTGTTTGCATTTTGAACACACAGCTCAAGCACTTGAATTTTTGAACACGCGGCTCATGCTTCTGGTTGTGAACACGCAACCCACATTTTTGAAATCTAAACACACAGTTCAAACTTCTTGTCGTGAACACGCAGCCCATATTTTGGAAGTTAAACACACAGCCCAAACTCTTGATGATGAACACACAGCCCACAGTTTTTGAAAGTCGAACGCATAGCCCAAACTTTTGATGATGAACACACAGCCCACAGTTTTTGAAAGTTGAACACACAGCCCAACTCTTGATGATGAACACACAGCCCACAGTTTTTTAAAGTTGAACACACAACCCAAACTCTTGATGATGAACACACAGCCCACAGTTTTTGAAAGTCGAACGCACAGCCCAAACTCTTGATGATGAACACACAGGCCACAGTTTTTGAAAGTCGAACGCACAGCCCGAACTTTTTGATGATGAACACACAGCCCACAGTTTTTGAAAGTTGAACACACAGCCCGAACTTTTCGATGATGAACACACAACCCACAGTTTTTGAAAGTCGAACGCACAGCCCAAACTCTTGATGATGAGCACACAGCCCACAGCCCACAGTTTTTGAAAGTTGAACACAGAGCCCGAACTTTTCGATGATGATCACACAGCCCACAGTTTTTGAAAGACAAACGCACAGCCCAAACTTTTCGATGATGAACACACAGCTCATAATTTTTGAAAGTTGAACGCACAACCCGAACTTTTCGATGATGAACACACAGCCTATTCCTTGTGTTTGCACGCAGCTCATACATTTTCACTGGTGAACACACAACTCACTCATTACATTTGCACGCAGCTTATACCGAACACGCAGTCCACAACATTGTATCTGATTTGCTTTGCACACAGCTCATACTTTCATTTTGAAATTGAATACATCTGTTCATTCTGAATACGGGTATCTTCCCGTGTTACATGGGGCTATGGCTCGATCATCACTAGGGAGTGGTACGCAGAGCTCCTAGAGAGGGTTCGTGATCTGGTTGATGAGGCAGGGTTTGGACCCTTCTGCCCGGGGATATCTCGCTACCCTGCGAGCAGGACGCTGATGGGGGCATTTGTGGAGAGATGGTGGGACACCACCAACTCTTTCCACTTCTCTGCTACCAGGGATATGACGATGACCCTTTTCGACTTTGCGATGCTGACTGGCCTTGACGTGGCCGGCCGACCGATTCCCTGCGACGCAAACGTGGGTGAGTGGGAGGCGGCTTGGATTTATCTGTTAAGAGCCCGTCCGCCGATTGACAGATCATCGGGCAGAGTCAGGTACACTTGGTTTTCCACACATTTTAGAGAGACTGTGCCTGAGACTCTCGAGGAGGTAGAGCCGTATGCTCGGGGGTTTTTTATGTTCCTCCCCGGGACCACTTTGTTCTCCGATAGGGGGAACACCGTTGGCCTGTATCTGCTGAGTGCACTGGTAGACCTATCACAGGTCAGTCAGTATGATTGGGGTGGCGCCGGCCTTGCTACCCTCTACTGCTACATGAGTGCGACCTCCCGCGAACGGGGGAACATAGTTGGCGGCTATTGGAGAGCCTGGGAGGTACTTTCTACCCTCTTGATTTACATTCTTTCTTTTCATTATCTGTACACTGCACACACGGTACACTTTACATTCTGTACTTTGCATTTCGCTCTCAGCATTCTGCATTCTCTGTACATTCTGCATTCACATTCTGCACTCGTCATTCTGTATTCTGATGGATATTGCCCTGTTTTCCACAGCTATGGGTTTTCGCGTACTTTTCGACGTTAGCCCCGGAGCTCGAGGTGGAGGTGCCTCTTGTGATCCCTTATTTGAGGGTCAGTACCGGCCGAGGGCTCGGGATTCTCTACCCTACCTGCGGTAGTTTTTTGATACAGTGCGAACAACCGAGGTAATTCAGAACTCTCAGTTCTCCATGTTTTCATCTTTGATTCATCTTGCACATTTGCGATTTCTAATCGGCTCATGCACTTGATTATCCGCAGATCACCTGGCAGCCATGGGCGCCCTTGGGTGGAGATACCCGATTTCAGTTTCCTGGGAGATGGGCCACTTCTCGGTACAGGATCCTATTTGAGGGGCCAGTTGGCAGAGCCTAGTTTCTGGGGGACCGTTTTCTGCGTCAGACGATGAGCTACCCCGAGCAGAGTATCCCCGCAGCACCTCCGGACGATATGCCGTCCACTGAGGGACTCACTCCCCAGGAGGTTGATTTGGCTATGCTGGGCACTGATGCAGCTCTACATTTGGAGGAGGGGGAGTACGCGACCTATCATCATACATACTTGATGCCCCCATTGATAGGTGTCCGCACTCCCACTTGGAGGGCCACTGGCATGCCATCATCGAGTCGAGCCCGAGCTGCAGATATCCCTTAAACTAGTAGGGCTGACACATCGAGAGGTGGGGCTGGATTGGTTCCCCCGATTCCCCTGACTCATTAGCACGCCGGGTGGCCAGGTCTTCCGACCGAGTTGACTGGATGGCGATATGGGTCATCTTACCCGATTCCGATAGAGCCTCCTATGCCCGATCATCGATATGTCAGTGATCCTGACTCACCACCGGTATGTTCCACTACTTTTCATTTACCACTCAGATACTTAGGCATTCATTTATTCATTGATGACTTAAGCTTGTATCTGCAGCCTCCCAGGGAGTATACAGAGGGGTTACTCGGGTTAGTAGCCTCACTCGAGGGCATGCTCCTGCGGAGAGAGACGCAGCTGTTCATTGCCGGTGTTTCAGTACTTTTCAGTTTTTCGGCATTTATCATACTTTTGATGACATGCTGTATTTAACCATTTCACTGCGTTGATTGATTGTATGTGTAGAGCACATCTGACACACACCATATTCATACATTGTATCTGCATATACCCACTCTATGTAGCATTCTTGTCTCTGTATCTGATATACATATTGGCTAATGTATTCAAATTGCGCTCTTTCTTTTTAGATGCCACCCCTACAGGCTGAGCCACAGGCCGGGCCTTCTAGGCCTTCTCGAGGAGCTAAGAGGGGGGGTTCGACCCGCAGCCGAGGCGGACGCAGAGCGCCTGTCATAGAGGAGGAGTCCAGCGAGGAGGAGGAGTCTGCACATCCCTAGTCAGAGACATCCGCTGGCAGAAAGGGTGACTCTGGTTCCGGTTCCGATAATGGAGATGATGCCGAGGAGGATTCTGAGGGCAGCGACTCCGATTTAGATGATGATGATGGTGAGGAGGTTGTTCCGCAGAAGAGGATGAAGAGGGCCTCTTATTCCTGCGCTTGATAGCATTGATGCAGCTGTTCCTGTTTTATTTGCCTTTTTTACTAGTAGTTGTAGCACATTGCACATTATTAGGCAGTTTTATTTTCTGTAAAACTTGTACCCTTGTTGTAAAATGTTGTAACAAAGGAAGTATGATGGAATGAAACAGCTTTTTGAAAAAGTATTGCATTTTATGTTCTTGCATCGTATCACATCATTTCGCACAAAAATGAGATGGAATGAAAATTGAATAACGAATGTTGCCAAGTCAGGTAGTGAACCGACACAACAAACTAAACAACTCAACTTACTCAGTAACAACAAAACCTTAGCAAGTTTACAACTCGATAAGCAAAGCTCGACAATGTTGATTAAACAAAAAGTAACAACTCACTATACAAAACTCGACAACTCGACAAAACCCAACGACTCGATAAACAAAACAACTCAGCAAGCAAAACAACAATTCGATAAGCAAAACAACAACTCGATAAGCAAGACTTCACAACAACTCGATAAGCAAATGCATTTTAGAGAATCGAGGTAACGGAACGCATCCGAAACAGAGGGACACGAAGACCTTTGATACTCCCAACACATGGAAATGCTAGGAACTCTCTTCTAGAGTCTAGAACAAGACCAAAGCCACACTTCTCTCCATGGCTGACCACCTAAGGAAGCTAGCCAACTAGTTTTCTGTCTTGGAGACCAAAAGGGTGGTCGGCCTACCAGAAAAAGTGGTCGGTCGACCACCTAGTTTGGCAACCACCAAATTTGTGACACATGTTCCCCGAACAGTGCCTTATCCTCTATGAAGGTCCCAACTTCGTGGTTCATTCATTTCATCTCAGTGTTGCATCAAAATGGAGGTGTTCCTTACCGAAAATCTTACAGCTTGGTTTGTTACTTTAGATGGCTCGAAAAAGTTGAACTTCCGAGGCTTTGGCTTGAATGCACTATTCACGCTGGGCCGTACTCCGCTGCATCTTCCTTTCCTTCATGCCGCGGCAAGAGATGTGTCCTACTTTCGAAGATTTCCAAGCTTTGATGGAATCCGAACGCAACGAGGAAATCTTGCCTCAACTCCGATTCGGCCACGTCCAAGCCTTAGGACAAATGTGCGGCCTCACTTTGCATGACGCTCGATCATTGATTCACGACGGGGAGCTGGACATCCCAAGCTTGGTTTGCTGGTTTTTTGATACTGGTAACCGCGACGACCATCAGTGGCAGGGCTATCGGCGAAACGCGCTTTGCCTATGCTTGCTATCTCATTTCTTGCTTGCCCCGGGCTCCGGTGGGTTTAGCACTCGTTTGATTGAAGTGGCCGAGGGCCTGAAAGAGGGCAAAAACTGCATTGCCATGACATTGGCTGAGACATTGATGGGCTTAGACGCTTTTCATCACCGGGAGACGGCTAGGTTTGCGGGGAGCCCACTACTATTGCAGGTAATGTTTCCCATCCCATCTCACATATATATTGCTCACATCACTCGGCCCTTAGGCTCGGTTCTTCTCACAAAACCCTTTTTCTCACTTTTCTCTCATCGTACATCTCTCTATTCTTTAATCTCTCATTTTTCATCCCTCCCTAGGTATGGTTGATGGACAAGTTGAGAGTAGTGGACTCGTGTCCGGTATACTCAGCTCGCGGTTATTTATTCCGACGACGTCTAGTCGATGCTCAGGATGAGGGGTGGTGGTACAACTGGATGTGCAGTTTGTCCGCGGACCACATTGCTTGGCGTTGCCCTTGGCTCAATCTGCCGGCAATGAGTTACAACATGACCCGTCAACCTGGGATTCAATTGATTGGCATGACACACTGTGTCTTCTATTTTTTGTTCCGGTTCCGGCGCCAGCTCTGACATGATCAGACTAGCCCGCCAGAGGGGATAGAGTACCTTACTGCATTCTCAGCGCGAGGCGCACAGCTTGCCCGGGGCGCATAGTTTGCCCGGTATGCCACAGCATGGAGGACTAGAGAGCTCCTGGCCCCCACTCTCACTTTCAGTTGCACCTTGTCTGATGAGTGCATAGATTGGCTCAATGAAGAGGCATAGATTGGGCTCAACTTCGCATTAGAGGCTTCGACCAGCTCTGGGAGGGGGCGCAGGAACATCTGACTTATCTATGCCCCGAATTTATTACTTTATCAGTACTTTCAAGTTTTCTTTATGAATGTAATAAAAAACAACTTCAATTTGTATGCAAGAGCAGGAGAACTCTGTATTGAAATCAATGAAATTGAAGGTTGTGGGTACTGAAAATTTTCCGCTTTGGTCCAAAAATGGTCTAAGTTGTAAAAAGATTAATTTGAGCAAAATCAACTTTTATTAAAACTTTTCAAAACCATTTTCGGAGTGGATCAGAACTGGACACGCCTGAGATCTGTCACTGAGATGCACGACCCCGGATCCCAGCAACTGGAAAGTTGCCCCTAGTTTGAATAGCACTGCACCAGAGATTACAACCGAACTCTTGAATGCTGAATAGACAAAGATGACCGAGATGATCAGATGGACAAAGTTGATCGGGGAAAAGTTTATGGCTGAACTTCCGGATGAAGTTGCCTACGTATCCCAAAAATAGGAATCAAGCCTTACGTAGCTCAGGCTCAGGTTCACTCGAGTATTTGCACTCTCCTTTTACGCTCTAACTTTTGCCAAGGCCGCCCTTTGTGGGTTTTCAACCTTGCGAGCTCAATTTTTATAATTTCAAATTTTCTATGCTCTAATTTTTGCCTAGGTCGCCCCTTCGGGTTTTCGGCCTAGCGAGCCTCTCAGGGGTAATATTTCTTCAACTTGTCCATGTTGATCGGTTATGAGAACTCTAGGCCATCTAGGTCCATCAGAACGACAGCTCTACCTGACCAAATAGACTTAATGATGTAGGGACCAGTCCAATTGGGTCTGAACTTGCCCCTAGGGTCATGGATAGGAGCTCGGTTGTCTTTGAGCACCAAATCTCCTTCTTTCAAATTCTAGGACTTAACCTTCTTGTTGAAAGCCCTGACAATTCTGCGCTGATAACCTTGAACATGGTACAGTGCTTTCAGTCTTCTTTCATCAAAGAGCATGAGTTCCTCAAATCTGCTCTGCTGCCAATCTGCTTCGGCTATCTAACACTCAGCCAGTACTCTCAATGACGGAACCTCAATTTCAATAGGTAGAACGGCCTCCATCCCATAAACTAATGAATACGGAGTCGCCCCAGTAGAAGTTCTGATTGAAGTCCGGTAGCCCCACAGAGCAAATGGCAGCTTATCTGGCCAGTCCCAGTAGGTTTCCACCATCTTCTGTAAGATGCGTTTGATGTTCTTGTTGGCGGCCTCAACAGCTCTATTGGTCTGAGGCCAGTATGTGGACGACTTATGAAAAGCCACGTTGTATTTTTCTAACAAGTCAATCATTTCTTTCTTGAAGTGGGAATCATTATCTGAAATAATCTCGTTTGGGACGCCATAGTGACAGATGATGTTGTTCCTGATAAATTTTGCAACGTGCGACGCTTTCAACACCGCATAAGACTGGGCCTTGACCCACTTTATGAAATAATCTATCGCGACTAGAATAAACTCATGCCCATTGGACCCTTTTGGAGTGACAGCCCCGATCACATCGATTCCCCAAACTGAAAGTGGCCATGGCGAAGTCATATTGTACAGCTTCGACGGCGGGATGTTCACGCGGTTTGCATGGATCTGACATTTGTGGCATCGCCGAACAAAGCCGATACAATCCTCCTCCATGGTGGACCAGTAGAAACCCTGTCTAAGGATCTTCCGAGCTAACATTACCCTGTTCATATGCGCTCCGCACTCTCCTCCATGGATGGCCTCCATTAGGCGCTTTGACTCTTTAACCTCAACGCATAGCTTATGCATTCCCAGATGACCTCTCTTATACAGTTTTCCTCCGCAGATGATGAATTGGGCAGCCATCCTTCGGATTGCCCTCTTGTCTTTGGCATTTGCCCCTGGCGGATATGCTTCTTTCTCCAAGAATTTCCAGACATCGTAGTACTAGGGGTTCTTGTCTTGAACTTCTTCTATGGTGGCAATTGACTCGTAGGCCGATGCAAACTTCTGGTCAATAATGATCGGACGCATCCGGACTCCAGAAGGGATGTCTATCATGGAAGATAGAGTTGCTAGTGAATCTGCGAACCTGTTGTTTTCTCTTAGTAGATGAGTGAAATTTAGCTTCTCAAATCGAGGAATCAGCAGGTCCAAGGTCTGGTGGTACATTATCATCTTTTCCTCTTTGACTTTCCAATCCCCCTTAGCTTGGGATACAACAAGGTTCGAGTCCCCAATGACGTCCAACCATCTTGCCCCTAGTTCTAGGGCCGCTTCTAAACCAGCAAAGCACACTTCGTACTCTGCTTCGTTGTTTGAGACTTTTAATCGGAGTTTAAATGCTAAAGGGATACGGGAATTGTCGAGTGCTATCAGAAATACCCCTATCCCATACCCATACTGGTTCGACGCTCCGTCAAAGTACATCGTCCAAAACTCATCTTCGATATGCAAAATGGCCTCATCTAGGAATAAGTACTCAACTGCTTCACCTCCTTCCACTGGATGATCGGCTAAGAACTTCGCTACCGCTCTTCCCTTGACTGACTTGCGTGTCACATATTTCAAATCGAATTCGGAAAGCAACAGCATCCAGCGAGCTAGCCTACCCATAAGTGCCGGTTTCTCGAGGAGATATTTGATGGGATCTAATCTTGAAACCAACATTACTGAGTGAGCTAACAGGTAGTGCCACAGCTTCCTGGTAGCCCATACCAAGGCTAAGCAAGCCTTTTCCAACGGTGTGTAACGGGTTTCATACTCCAACATCTTCTTGCTCAGATAGTAGATAGCCCTCTCCACTTTGTCCCCAGACTCTTGTGCGAGCATGCAGCCCATTGTAGTCTTAGTTACTGAAAGATACAAAATCAACAGTTTTCCCGGCTCAGGCGGTGACAACACGGGCGGGTTCTGTAAGTATTCCTTGATCCGTTCAAAAGCAGCTTGGCATCGGCCGTCCCATTGGAACTTCTTTCCTTTCTTCAGGAGACCAAAAAGTGGTTCACAAGTCAAAGTTAATTTTGAGATAAACCATCTTATGAATTGCACTTTACCCAGAAAGCCTCCTACCTCCTTTTCAGTCCTTGGTGGTGGCATTTCTAGGATGGCCTTGATTTTGGAAGGGTCGACTTCGATACCTTTTTGTGTAATCAGAAACCCCAGCATTTTCCCTGCTGTAACACCGAACGTACACTTCTGAGGATTCAGCCGCAACCGAAACTCTCTGATCCTTTGGAAAAACTTTTGCAAGGCGGTGTAGTGGCCCTCTCTTTCTTTGGACTTGACAATCATGTCATCCACATACACCTCAACCTCTTTGTGGATCATGCCGTGCAATATTGTGGTCGCGGCCCGTTGATATGTAGCTCCAACATTCTTCAGTCCAAATGGCATTACCCTGTAGCAATAAGTCCCCCACGGGGTGGTGAATGCAGTCTTTTCCCGGTCTTCAGGTGCCATCACTATCTGATTATAGCCCGAGAATCCATCCTTGAACGAAAGCAAAGCATGCCCTGTTGTGAAGTCCACTAGCTCATCAATATGTGGTAAGGGAAAGTCGTCCTTCGGACTGGGCCTGTTCAAATCCCTGAAATCCACGCATACTCGGATCTTACCATCCTTCTTCGGCACCGGAACAATGTTGGTCAACTAAGTTGGGTATTCGGATACCAGCAGGAACCCTGCGTCAATTTGCTTGGTGACCTCTTCTTTAATCTTGAGGGCCCAGTCCGGGCGGATCCTTTTGAGTTTCTGTTTAACGGGTCGGGCCTCAGGGTCAAGAGGGATCTGGTGCTGTACAATCTCAGGATCGATTCCAGGCATGTCTTCGTAGGACCACGCGAAAACATCTTTGAAATCTTTTAATAAAGCGACTAAGCGCTCGCGTTCCTCCGAAGACAACGTGGACTCGATCTGGACCAGCCGCGGGTCCTCCTCAGTACCAACATTAATAGTAGTGATTTCATCAACTAAAGGTTTAACAAATCTTTCCTGCTCTTGATCAATTAAGCGTTGCAAAACCGGAGGAATTTCTTCCTCGTCGTTTTCATCAAAATTTTGAAAGTCCTGATTAATACAATAAATTAAGGGCACAGAAAAGTACTCAGAAACCACATCCATTCCATTCTCATTAAGCATTTCCAAATCGTCTGATTCTTCTGTTACAACAGACTCAAAAGAGAAAGAAAAAGACGACCTAGACAGGACTGTGGCATTCGGGTTATCACCCCTAGGAGTACCGGACTCAGACTCAGATGAGCTGGAACCTGATTCCGACTCAACAGATTCGGTGGAATCAGATTCCGGATCACTACCTAACCTGGTGCTGCTTGACAAAAATCCCTCCTCGTACTGCCAGATGAGAGAGGGTGCGATAGATGCATCCAAAATGTTTGATGGTAGGCCCGCAGCCATTTCATTCCCGATCATGGACACCGAGAAGTTATCCCCCATGCACTTCTGTACGATCGGAGGATCTGAAAGTAGACAAGCCAGCGCTACCCCTATTTCAATTTCAGCACTCTCAGAATCCACATTTTTACACTGCTCAACCTCAGCTGATGGGTCTATCTGCTCCTCGACAACATCATCCCCGGATAACTGCAGGTCGAAGAAGATCTCAAAACCTGGCACGCGCTTCCTCTCCGCATTCAACCATGGCTCTAGGAAGCCGCAGAATGGAAAATCCTCCCCCTCTCGGATGAAGCGTCCGTTTAGGGTACCCTGAATGGGTCGGTGCATTAACTCATATGGCTTCCCTGCGTTCTTTTCTTTGGCTCTCCCAGCCATCTCCTTACCTTTCCTTACCCAATCCTCTTTGGTGGGCAGATAACCCAAGCCAAAGGTATGCGGGTTGTACGGCATTTCGACCGATACTGCGATGCCTTTCCGGCCACTCTTTTCCAATCCCATCCCGGGGATATGTTGAAGCTTGTTCATGAGGTATATTGATTGTGCGCTAACATACACCCCCTTATCAACAGCCAAGATGTTTTGCACGACCCGAGCCTCAGCCAGAGTAAACCCCGATAAGAACACATCCTCGATGCCGTGCTCGATTTCCAAGACTGGTGTGGACACCTCCGGTGGCGGATGGATTGATGAGTTTCCAAAAACTATAGCTACCCCCTTCTTATGAGGGTATTTCAACATTTGGTGCAAGGTGGAAGAAACTGCCTTTACCTGGTGCAACCACGATCGCCCCAAAAGTAGGTTAAAGGTTGCGAGAACGTCCAAGACATGGAAATCGATCTCGTGTTGTCCTGGACCAACGTGGGTCTGAATTTTGACAATCCCAATCTCCTCCCTGCTTGCGTTATCATACGCCCAGATCACCTGGGCAGTTGGCACGAAGTTCACGGGCTTCAACCCAATTGCATATGCCGTCCTAGACGGGCACACATTAATGGCGGATCTCGTGTCGACAAGAACCACCGCTACCCACTTGCCTCTACATTCCACAGAGATGTATATAGGTTTGTTGTGATTTGCGCCCTCAGGCTGTAGTTCTTTGTCAGAAAAGGTCAACGTCGGGGAACCTCCTCCCGGAAAAACCAATCCAACTAGCTGCTCTGGTGTGGTGTCTATCGAGAGTTTGGCCTTGTCCATGGCTGAAAGGACAGCCTGTCTGTGTACTCGAGAAGCCATAAGCAGTCCCCAGATGGAGATGTCTGCTTGTATCTTTTTTAACTGTTTCAACATAGCTTCTTCTTCGAGTTGCTTCTTTTTCTGTTTTTCTGCCTCCTTGTCCTTCCCGGACGCCTCTGGTTGATCTAGGTGTGGGGGCTTGAAATACCGCCCACTCCTAGTCATATGGTCAACTTCACCAATGTACCAGGTATCATCCAGTTGATTGCTTCCCCAGTCCTCATCCGTGTGAGCAAGACATAGATCATCGTCCTCCCACCACATCCCATCAGCAGCCAACAGACACCTGTCCGGCTCCGTTTCCACTGTCTTTGTACTCATGGTACCTTCTGTCCATGTGTTCGTAGCACCTTCTGTTCTTGTGCACACAGCACTTTCAGTCCCCACAGGGGCCTTGGCTTTTCTGGCTCCTTCAGAGTCTTCAATTCCTTCCCGTTCTAGCTGCGTCAATGCAGTCTGTTGTTCAACATCTCTTATATTCAAAATGCCCAGATCCCGAGCGAAATTCTTGGCACCAGCGCTCTCCGGCGATGTATTCTGATTCCCGACCCTTCCGGCCACAACTAATGTCCATGCCCCTGACGGGCCCTTTTCTAGCTGAGATTCTTCAACAATATCTGGTTGGTCGTCAAGCCACCCTGTAACCTCTACTGACTCCTCAAAATCGAACCAGTTGACTGTCATGTCCCCCGGATCTTGTTCGTTGAAAATCTGAAGGTTAGCAAAGTCCCCTTCTAGAGTTGCTAAGTCATCCTGCCTTTGATCAAGCCCATCCCCTCGTAGTACACAAATCTCTGCCCCTGCCGGCAATTCCACATCTAGCCTAAGCTGGCTTACTGACGCAATGTAGCCACTCGGATTGTATCCCTCCTCAACAAAGCTTCCCAGTTCCTCAGTCCCCGAAATCCACTGTACCACTTTTCTTCGAAATCATCCCTATTCTGTCTTCGATAGTCACCACCATTGGTTCAGGTTGGGTTCGGGAAATATCCAACATGCACAAGTCAGTGCTGTCGGGAATGAACACCTCCGGCTTACGTAGGTGGAAAAGGGTGATATAGATGCTAGGATTATAAGACACGACCCCTGTCTGGATAAAGTTGATGCGTTTGGGAGGTGGGGTTTGGTTGTGTGGTGGGAGAGGGTTGGTTGTGATGTTGGGTTTTTCTGGAGGCACAATCACCCTGTTATCAACGAGATCCTGAATCTCGTGGCGCAATCTAAAACATTGGTCGGTGTCGTGACCATGTTGTTGGTGATATGCGCAGTACTTGGCTGGGTTATGGGAGGGGGGAAGTGGATTTGGCAACGACCTCAGCTCCAGGGGCTTCAAGTGCCCTTTTCTGATTAGTACCCCCAGAGCTTTGGACAAGGGCATATATAATAGGGTGAAGGTTCTTTGGCCTCGGGGTTGGTATTTGGTTGTCTTTATGTTACTTCCGGACACACCGGAGAATGGTGTAGCTGCCGGGATTCTTGGAGGTGTGGCAGTGACCATGCTTACTTCCGAAGCTCTAACAGTTGGAGCACTGCTTGTGCCTGTATTATTGTTTCGATTGAAAGTTCTCCTGGGTTGCTCTTTGTCTTGGTCAATCAGACCCTATTTCATAGCATCTTCAATTTGTACCCCCATCTCATGTAAATCTGAAAAGGTGGGGAAGGGGAGTACGATCATTTTTTGCATGAGCTTAGGCTGGAGATTGCGCACAATCATCCGTATTTGATCTTTGTCAGTTGGCCTAAGGGTCATCATCGAGGCCTTGGCCTTCCAGCGGGTTACGAATTCAGAAAAACTCTTCTTAGGCTCCTGCCTTGTTGTCTCGAGATCACGGGTTGTAATCTCGATTTGTGTGTTATAGGAGTACTGTGCAATGAAAGCCTCGGCCATCTCATCCCAGTTCCGCTTGACATCGTCCTCCAATTTTACGTACCAGATGGCCGCCACACCTGATAGGGTCCGGCCAAACAATGAAAACTTCTGTAGTCTGGTGAGGCCCATCGGCCTTAGTATGTCTGAAAACAAACGTAGATGCACCATGGGTTCCCCGGACCCGTCAAAGCGGTCGATTTGGGGCATCTTGAATCGATCCGGCAGTGTCACAGCCGCCTCGGTATACCCGTCCTCAATGTCTGGGATGGACTTTACCCCTTGGGATTTCTTGAACAATTTTTCAAGCTTGCTCAACTTCAACACTGTAGGGTCGACCTCGAACTCAAAGGGGGAGTCTGGTTGATTGATAAGCGTAGGTGCCTTGGATAGTTGAGGTAGAATTAGGGGCGAAGCTAGCCCTGTCGAAATGCCCGTCTGTCCCTGGACATTTGGTGCCTCCCCAGGTGTCGGAACTCCTAATGGGGGAGGAGCTTGGTGCGAAGCAAATGCTCCGATTTGCTGCTGTAGCCGGGTAATTAGCTCTGCCTGTTGGGCCATGACAACAGCCTGCTGTTTGGCAAATTTTGCTTGAGTAACAACGTCCTCTTGTATGGCTTTCATGCTCTCCTGGAGCTGACGCACCATGTCTTCTATCCCTGACATATTGCCCCCTGACATACTGCCCTGATTTATCTGAACTGCCGGTGTATCTGCCTCTGTAGTAGACTCGGAAATCCCAACCTGACTGTTCAAAGACCACTGATCTGGCAATCTCGGTATCGATACACTGTGCCTTACTGACCTCCGTCTAGGAACTGGGGGTAAAGAGTAGAACACTGGTTGTCCGTCTACCAGATCCTCAGATCGATGGAGTCGGCGACCTTTAGTCCAGGGTGCTTGGGAAATATCTGCTTGGTCGGAAGCAATTATGCTAAACTACCTAGCAAAAAGATGAATAAAGCGTAATAAGGAAATAAACAACCAGACAAACGGACAGCATAACAGCGTAAATAAACACACAACACACAGCTGGGCATTAAAACACACAATTGATAAGCTGAATAGACTGTTCTCAAACACTGATCATTGTTCGCAAATCACTGCCCCCAAAACTGAATCTGATACCCGACTGAATCTGATACCCGCAGATAACCGATTCCCAAAATACTGAACTAGTGCCCGCAGGCCTGATACCCAAACTTGTAAACTGATACATGCATTCCTGTAGAGACGAACTCTAAAAGCACGTAGCAAACAAGTGAGAGTCAAAACACCCCTATGGAGGGGTAGGGTTTCCCTGTCCTATTTTGTCAGGAACTAGGGTTTCACTACGCACTCAGCGGTTTCAAACAACCTATGATCGGGTAAGCAACCTGTCCTAGTTTGGAATGGTCACTATGGATTCCGAATATGCGCTAGGTCGAATGGTCAAAGAGAGTGCCCTGGTAAAACCGGGGTTTGTGTTCCCATCGTGGCAGAGCCCGCAACCGGTCAGCCTTATGGCACGCTTCTCGAAGCGAGCCTCCGGCAAACCATTCAAGAATAGCATACGGCAAACACGGTGTCCTAGGCGCACCAATGCAAATGCAATGCAAAGAAACACATAAGTGTAATCAAAACAAGATATCATGAGTTCGAGTCAAGTTCTCTAAGTCCCCAGCAGAGTCGCCAGATACTTTAGACGTCCCCGAACGTCCCGAGAGGGAATCTCGTTTTGTTCAAATAGACTCACTACAGTTCAAGACTCAAATGTCACGGTCCTGTATCTAATCTCGCAGAGTGCAATGCAAGACCAATGAATCATCAAAGAGTCCAAATCCAGCAAATCGTTTTGAAAAACTGATTTTTAGAAAGAAGTGCCAAACATGGACTGCTTTGCCAGATACAGAGTCGCCACCTAAATATTTTATTTTGGGGGAATTTAGGAAACCCTGACTCGTGCCTAAGGCCATGTGTCCGTCATCACCAAAGTTGCCTCGGCTCCGGAACTTGGGTACGATTGGGGGGGGTCACTTCGTGAGCACCCCCGCTCGCCCGATCAAAGATCGGCCTCTACTAACCATGATATCGAGTTTTGAAAGTATTATGTGCTCTTATTCCGGTTATTAGCCTAGAATTATTATGTGATGCGCACAGCATACAAGTATGGACTGGATTGCCTAAGTTGGGACAAAGCATCGCATATCCGTTTGTTTTGAAAATGGATGAAAGTTTGCTACTCGCAAGTAGGCTAAAACATGGGTTTCGACGAATTATTCCAATTCAAACAACCCAACCTTCACCCACGGGCATTCAGGCAGTTATATCACATAAGCACATAGCCTCATGGAAAGCATACTATCATGGCAGTCACTTACATGTATGCAAGGATGCTAAAGCATAAATACTTACCGAGTACTCCGAGCCAAAGAAAGAAGCTAATTAGAAAACATGCATGAATCCTAACTATGCTGAGATGCCTAATGCAACACATGCAAAATGCAACTAAGATAGGCTCGGCTATTCTAAACATGGCATATGAAATGCAACAGATAACATGTATTCAACTTGGAATTGAAATACAATGCAGTTAGTATGATACGCCGAGCCCGGTGCGTGCAATACAGATGAATGATACAAACATGCGAGCATAAGTATGCTAATTGAAACATGCCCTAAACTAACCATCTTAAAAAGGTAAATAAAAGGAAGAAAGACGTGGGGTTGGAAGACATACAACACACACACGCACACTTATTACAACATTGCCCTCCTCGGAGGGTCCGAATAAATAATACACAACCAAATGAATAATGAACTACAGCTAATTATTACACGACATTAACTAATTAACAAACTAGTTGAATAAGCATGTAAACTAAATGAATGTGATTGCCTCGGCTCTGTTTTGGATGACAATGGATGCATGCATGCTCGAGTCGCCTCGTCGGGAAATCCATCGCGATGCTTTATCTCGCCTTTGTGTGCAATTTATTTCAGAAACTTGCGCGAAGCTCCAAGAGGCTGAAACTCCACTCTGGGAAGTTGTGGGAGGACTGCCGACTAGCCAATGACATGGGAGACCACTGCCGACCACCCCTTTGTGGTGGAGACCAAAAAGGGTGGTCGGCCTGCCAGAAAACCTGGTCGGCCGACCACATTCTGCCCCTGGATTCTGGTTTTCTGCAACACAAAGCAATAGGGAAGCATGTCAAGGTATTTTCAACAAATGTGTGCTCGACCACTCTCCCCGTCATAGCATAGGCTCTAGGCAGTGTAACCCTCGATCCTCGGACCACCAATCACGCATCCCGATGCATGATGGCTGAGGAGTCGGATTGCACGACTTGATGTGACATGAATGCACAAATAAGCATCTAAAGCCAACAACTCTATCATGGATAGTCAAAAGTGTCGCCGACTAGAAATTGAGACACGTTTCGTCACTTTGAGTACGAAACGCCCCTCGTTTCCCGTGTTTGGAGTAACCCTACTCCAAACACAATGCAATGAGATGGCATACACAATGCGACTAACATGCAACCCTAAATGCAATGCAACCTAATCATGCTGGCATGCGAAGGATGATATGCACACATGCAACCTAGCATACGCAATGCTATGGACTAAAATGGCATACACAATGCACGTGAGCTATATGGCATACACAATGCACACATACGAAGATGGACATACACAAAGGCATAATCAAAGCATACACAATGCGATGGTCAAACATGCAACAACATGAACCAAATGGCATACACAATGCAAGGTGGACTTAAACCAATATGAGTGGACCTCGGCCACACTCAAATCAGTGGCCAAACACAATTGAAATTAGACAAGAACACTCATGCAAACATGCCCGATACAAGGGACCGAACCTAAGGCATCGAATGCCACTCTACCAAAGCATGGCAGGGGATGACACATGGCATGCATTGACACAAATTCCAGCTCTGAAATAGCACACAAGATGGTCCCGAAACATGCAAACACCTCACCCGATGCATGCTAGATGACCCGCATACCGAAACTAGTGGAATGGATTACACTATAGGTATGCAAAATAATGCTCCAATGATGAAACCCACCCCAAAAAGTCCCTATGCAGACCAAAATCAGTGGCAAAATGTGTTAGGATGGTGGCTCGGAATGCATTCAAATGAAGCTCATGCAATGGCCAGTGAATGAGGCATTCAAGCATAACTCTTAAATGCATTTAAAAAGTGAAAATCATGGGAATATGGCATACATGTAAGCTCTGAAATATGATGTGCAATGGCCCCAAAACATGAAAACACCTCAGTATATGCATGTAATAGACCTCAAAACTCAAAGCTAAGCGTGGATATTGTACTACAAGCATGCAAAACAAGCATCATTCGACCATGAAACCCAAAAATAGTGCTAAGGCAGTCCAAAACATGCAAAAAATCAGTTTAAGGAAAGGCCAAAATATGCTAGGAAATGCGGCCAAAACATCATGCAAAACAAGCTAGTGAACCATGACTTACACTACAACTATATGAAGCATGTGAAGGACTACCAAACCAGCCAAAAATAGAAACAAGGCATGCCAAAATATGACCTAAAACCCACTGGAACTCAGTCAACATGTCACACCCCAAACCCGCCCCTAAAAGTTTGGGCATGACCACTTCAGAAACTATTACACATCCTGGTGTACATAACATACGAGGCCTAATCGGAAACATTAAATATCATAAAATAATATCCATTGAGCTACCATTAACATGCCAGGATCACGATCATCAAAACGGACAAATAAAATACAAAACATACACTTGAGCATCGGTTATATACACACATATATATACAGACCCAGCCCTATGATTGGGCGCCTAACAAAAACATTAAAGTCATGTACATCAACCTTTGACAGAATAACAAAATACAATCCAACATCTTGACAAAACTTCACCATACATGAGTGGCTTCATCTAGTGCCTGGACACAACAGGTTGACAAAAGAGAACGGGCATCATGGGTTAGGACTGACCTCCCGGTTGATTACCTACAGAATCAGACATAACACATAGTGAGCCAAGCTCAGTGAATGATAGTACTTAAACAATTCAATGCTTAGCTTAACTTATAATAATGCAAAGATCATATGGTTTATCTGATTCCATACTTGCTTAAGAACGGCCTTAGGCCCAATCTTTAACAAAATGGCATAAAGCCCTTAAACCATATTGGCAGGTAGCCCTTGAAATGTATTGGCATTAAAGCCCTTGAAACATATTGGCATGTAGCCCTTGAAACATGTTGGCATGAAAGCCCTTGAAACATATTGGCATCAAAGCCCTTGAAACATATTGGCATTAAAGCCCTTGAAATCACGAGAGTAGGAAAAGAGTTCACATTCTTATCATCATACATTTACATTCTTCGAATTATAAGTACAGGTGCATAATTATCATGCAACAACAGAATGCTAAGGGCATTCATTATCTGTAGTAAAGCGTACTACTACTCACAGTGTTGAGATGGCGTGTTACTTCCTCCTGGAGTGTGTCCTGCACACATTCAAAACTTGCACATTAGTTCTTTCTTTTTCCTTGTTAAATTAGTTCCTGAGTCATTACGCTTCCAATGAATTTACAACCATCTTAAGATCATCAAAAAAATATTCTAAAAATAACAGAGGGTCGAGCACGCAAAACAGAACAGATAAGTCTTTCGGACCTGGGCCGCACATGCGGCCGTCCCTTCCGCACGAGCGGACATGCACCGCACGTGCGGTCCCCCTCTTTCGCACGAGTGGCCAAAAGCAGTATGCAAATTCAGTTTTTCTCCTCTTGTCCGCACGTGCGGCCATGACCTCCGCATGTGCGGTGGTGACCCCTGTTTTGGGCAGCTCGACTTCAACTCAAAATTTAGCAACACCACTTCATTTTACATGCAACCCAAGATTAGATTAATGCAATATCTTAACCCAACATCACCGTAGCATCAATTATAACTTGAGTATCACAAAATAAACATGATTAGAAGCTTAATCAAGTCACAACCTTTCCAAATTCCATCTTTTAATTCAAGTTCCTCAAACATAACACATTACATAAATATAATTCCATGGGGTTGGCATAAAGCCAAAGATTGAAGTATAAATTTCATACAACACCTAAATTAGGTGTCAAAGCAACCAATTGATGAGAACCCTCTTTAATCAATCATGAATCATAAACATAATCCTCAACTACAAACCCTAAGTTGTCAAAACAAGAAATAACCCTTCCTTAAGTCCAAGTGAAGGTTAAATAGGTTGGATTGAGCTTACCTTGAATTAAATCGCATAACTTTACTCAATTTGACAATCTTCCTTGTTGAATTTCTTCTCCCTCAATTCTTCTTCTCCACACTCTCTATTTTCTCTCCCAAGAGATTTTGGATGGAAAAGTTCTTAAGTCTTAGCTCAATAATACTCTTAGAGATATAAGGTTGAATAGAGACAAAATTCAATCGTTTAAGCATCCCAAATTGAAATTTCACAGAAACACTTAATATTACTTAAAAATTATGCTGATTACATATATGAAATCAATTGCAGATAATTAAGTTCCTAAGGTGTCCAATTTCTGATTCAAATATTCTAAGTGTAACAGATACTTTTCTTGTTAAACAGATAGACATCCTTAAACATGGATTTCACTTACTTAACCTTAATTTCTCATGGGATTTTACAGTAAACATTTAAAAGCACAAAACAAGGCTGACAATATATCAGAAAACATGTACGAGGGTCGGGTTATTACACAACACATGCTCGAATGAGGTGCTCCTTTGAAAGGCTATGCAAGGGGTTACTCTACACATGCAGGATAGACATCAAAAATGGCAAAACCACCTATGGACAGAGGTTATGAGGGCCCTAAAACTTATCAAAAAGGGCCTGAAAGGGGGCTAGGAAGCATGCAAGTGAAGGCTCCTTTGAAAGGCCATGAAGAGGGTTACTCCACACAAGCAAGATGGACACTTAACATGGCAAAACCACCTCTGGACAGAAGTCATGCAGGTCATAAAACTCACAAAAAATGGCCTGAAATATGGCTTGAAAACATGCAAATAGGGGCTCCCTTTGTAAGGCCAAGAAAGCTAGTAAACAAGACAAGGGGTGAGAGGATCACCCCTCTCTGATTTTGATGGTCAAAAACACATAATAACCACTGAAAATCTGCTGGATTTCAGTGGTCAAAAGGGCCAACAATGCTCAACACAAAAGCCCTAATGCATGGCTCAAAACAAAGAGAAATGAAGCATGCAAAGGGGGTTAGATGACCCCCAACAGAAAAGAGGTCTTAAACAAACATGTTAAGAAGCTTAAAACAAGACTTTTTTTTCAGTTTATGAAAAAGCCCAAATATTCTTGAAAATGGAGCTAAGATGTGAAGCAAAATAATGCTTAAAAAAGGGAAATGAGTGTTACCCTTATAGAGAAGACCTCCAGCAGCTTCTGGACCAAAGTAGTAAACCTTCAACCTTTGAAAACCAGCTCCAAGGTGCTTGGATGGATGGTGGAAGGGTTAAGCTAAGGGTTGGTGTGCAAAGGGCCAAGAACTATGGAGTATTTGAGCACAAAAGAGAGAGATATAGAGAGGTGTATATTATATGCCTTAGAAGCAAAGTCTGAACCTTTGCAATGGAAGAAGACCTCTTCCTTTATAGAGGAGAGGGGCTAAACCTTCCTCAAGAAGCTTAAAACCAAGCTTAACGTGTATGGAGGATCAATTCTGAGGCTTCCAACTGGCACAGCTGGCTAACACTCAGTGAGACAAAAAATGAGAAAGCTAGCCGACCAGTTCAGGTGGTCGGTCGACCCCTTGCCCTGGTCGGCCGACCAGGTTCAAAAGGGTCAAGTTGATTTGGGTGGTCGGTGGCCTCTAGGGATGGTCTCCCAGGTGAATGCAATTCAGTAGTGGTATGGGAGACCAGCAATTGTAGCCCAAAAGTGAGGGAGACCAGTTCTCTAATAAGAAAATCGGCCGACGAAGAGAAAGTTGGTCTCCAAGAAGAAAAGGTGGTCTCCCACCCAGGTACCACCTTCCTAACAATGAAAATAGGGTCCATGCCAAAAATGAACCCACACCGATGCAAAACGAGGGTTTGGGGGCCAAAACGCGCAGCCGGGTGCCCCGAAAACAAGCTGTTAGGCACCGAAAGTGGTGTGCGACCACAAAGGTGGTCTCTCGGGCCACAGTGTCCCTCTAGACAGAGGAAACAAGGTGTGTGCCAAAAATCAGACTAAACGGAGAAAGTTAAGCGGTCCCGAACCGAGGCGCACGGCCGACGGCTCCGAAAATCGAAAACTGGTCTCCAAACGGGAACAGTGGCCTACAACCATGAAAAGTAGCCTATGGCCACTGAGAGATAGTCTATGAGACCTCTCCCTCCCTTCGGGAAGAGAAAATAGAACCTGGTTCACAAACCGAGGCAAAGCACAAAAGGGTCCCGTAGTCCGAAGACGAGGCTCTCAGCCCAGACTCCGTAACCTCAGAATGAGCACAACATGCGCAATCACCGAGCGCTTAATCGATGACGTCTGAGTCTTAAGGTTGGTCAAAAATGGGGTACCTACAAAGGGCACGAAAGCAAATCCTCCGTGCGAAAAGTGAAGAATCTGAGCTAGCCAGACCACCGCACGTGCGGCCAAGCTTCACCACACTTGCGGGCCACCACCGCTCGAACGCCCATCTTCACTGCACGTGCGGCCCACCATCGCTCGAGCGGCCCACCTAGGGACACGTGCATGGAATTTTTGGTCTGTTTTGTTGAGAATAAAAGAAAGAAAAATAGCCAAACCTAGGGTTCGAAAATTAATTCAGAGAAAATGGAGGCTAGGGTTCTAAAGAGGTGATCTTCTCCTAAAGCTCGACACACACTTCCATGGGGGTTTCTTCCTCATCTTCTTCCTCTTCCCACTCCTCCATGAGTGGCTAGTCATCTTTTCTAGGGTTTTGATGAAACCCTAGCCATGTAATAGGATTTTTCATAAGCTTTAATTGTAAATTGGTTTGAATAGATGTATGGATGATTTATAAGTTTTTAATAATTGTTTCTTTCATCTCTTCAAGCATTTTACTTTCTGTGATTGTCTAATGCTTTCCATACATTAGTTTTCTTTGTGTTTGCATTCAAAGTACGAGACGAGTCACGCTATGAGAGACAGGTCGTTTTGCTACCATAGTTTAGAGCAAACGCCTCGTACTACTTGAGATGATTCGTGCTTGTATGTTGAATGCGACAACTCTCTTGATCAATATTTCAAACTTGTAGTTGTGAAATATTGGGTAGTTCAAACCGGATTGCGATTGATGGCCGATGTTAAGTCTCATTCATGTGGTCAGTGGTAAATTCTCTGCCCTAGGATTTTTCCCGAAAATTAATATCTCAAACCCTAATTTTAATTGTCAATATAATTTTTCAATTTCATTTAATTGTTGTTTAGTTATAAAATCAATCTTATCTCTTTAATCAAAATTAATTTAGGAATTTAGCGATTAAATTAATCTAATTTCATATTTGTCCCTGTGGATCGATACCTAGACTTGCCATTATTGTAAAAGAATTTGGAATAGTTTAGTGATTAATTTTGGTGTGTTCAATGAACCATCAAATTTTGGCGCCGTTACCGGAGACTTCTGGCGAAATTAATTAATTTAAAGTTATATTCTTATTTTAATTTTTAGTTTAGGATTTTATGCTTTTGTGTTGCTAAGTGTGCAGAGCATTTGAAAATGGAAACTATCACCAAAGTGCAAGCGGAGCGCAACCGAGCTTAATAAAAAAATCGCAGCACTAAAGTGCTTAAACAAAAGCAAACACTCGCAAGTAAAGCACCAAAGTGCTAAAAAGAAAAAATCCGCTCAATTAGAGGTTGGAGACAACGTTTACACGTCAAGCACCCGCAAGACAAGTAAAGTGTCTTCGTTAAACCGCTATGAATATTTCTCCCTTTGGTATTTTGCTTTCGTAACTTAGTGCATAGAGTCGGAACTTTTTGTGTATGTGTGAGTAGTGTATGCACAGGCGCCGTTCTTGTCTCCCTGAATTGTGGAGTTTGGACCTTGAACTAAAAAGGACTCTTAGGAGACTTAGAGCCTCTGCCCGTGTTCTTAGGCTTGAATATTTATATTCATACATTGAGCCATTAGAGATGGAAAACCAAAATGTCCCGAATGTGCCCAATCAGACCCTTAAGGATTATTTCATATCCACTGCATATACATCACCATCATCCATCCTATTACCCAACACCACTGCTGCTCATTATGAGATTAAGTCCAGCACGATACAAATGCTCCCATCATTCCATGGACTAGCTCATGATGATCCTTACAAACATTTGAATGAATTTTTGGAAATTTACTCGATAGTGAGGATCCAGAATTTCATAAATGAGGCCTTAATGTTGCGATTTGTTTCCATTCTCATTAAAGGATAAATCCAAACACTGGCTGAATTCCGTACCTGCTAATTCAATCACAACTTGGGACCAATTACAGCAACGGTTCGTAGAGAAGTACTTTCCCATAGGTAAAACCAACCAACTTAGGCAAGCCATCACCAATTTTGCTCAAATGGATGGTGAGCAATTCTATGAGATGTGGGAAAGACTTCGAGACCTTCTCCAACAGTGTCTTCACCACCAAGTGCCTGATTGGCAACTTGTTCAAACATTTTATTATGGCTTAACTGAGCCGCACTGCCAAATGGTGGATTTATCCTATGGTGGGACATTCATGTCCAAAAATGATAAAATAAATAATAAAAAAATTAAAATAAATCTGCATTTTTTTTTCCTGGACCGCTCGTGCGCCCATTTGGGTCGCACGAGCACCTATTTTTGGCCGCTCTAGTGGTTGGATTGTGCCGCTCCTGCGGCATGAAAGCAGTAGGCTTTTTGGGTTGGACCGCTCGTGCGCCCAAACCATTCGCTCATGCGGGCTCTTTTTTTTTTTTTTTACTAGGCTGCTCGTGCGCCAAATGGGGCCGCACGAGCGCTCAATTTGGGCCGCTCTTGTGGCGTGAAAATAGTACCCAATTGGGCTTGGGCCACTCGTGCGGCCAGCCCATCCGCTCGTGCGGTCTGGGTTTTTTTATTTTTTTTATTAACCAAGTATAACACACAATTTTATTTATTTATTTATAAAACTTGACCAAGAACAACACATTTTTTTTTAATTTTTTATAGTATCAATATATATATATATATATATTCTTTAAAGATTAAAGAAAAAAAAATTAAAAACCAAGTACAACCCAAATCATACTAAACCATTTCTACCTTCATTTGACATTCGAAATAAATATAGCACTTTAGAAAATATCGGAATGCCTAACAAGGGTATAATCTTCACGCGAAAAAAACACGGGTACTACTTTTCTCCCTAACTGTGTTTGTAACTTTCCCTATTCTCCAACAGGGTGACAGACTAGGTTGATTCGGTATCCAGAATCGAGAAGCATAAAGCTACCTCAACCTATGGGGCTGCCATACAGAGTTCAAGTCGGGGTAGTTTTGAAGCAATCTCCACACCCCTGGGTATTTAAACCAGACTCTAATCTCAGAAATTCTAAACCTTTTGTGTTCTAGGCTTTGCCATTCAAACTCTAGTTTCCACCGTCTCAGTTGGTCTTCTAGGAACTCACTACAAACACGGTTAGGTGGCTATACCAGACTATCAGATGCCGTTCAGATACGGCTAACACCAAAGAAATTACACCTTTAGAGGATTTAAAGTCTCCTAGACTCAAAGTAATCACTATGGAAGATATATTGGGTCCGTCAGATGGACAACCTCAATCATCTCCCCTTTCTCAATACCATCCACATAATGTTTTAATCTTTGGCCATTGACCTTGAAGGTCATACTATCTTGTGGGTTTCTAATTTCAACCGCCCCATGCGGAAAGACTTCTATAACCTCATATGGGCCATACCATCGAAACCGGAGTTTACCCGGAAACAACCGCAATTTGGCATTGAATAGCCACACTTTTTGGTGAGGCTCGAAGGACTTACGAGAAATATGTTTATCGTGAAATGCCTTAGTTCTAGCCTTGTAAATTTTAGAACTCTCATACGCATCATTGCGGAGCTCCTCTAACTCATTGAGTTGGAGTTTTCGATGGTCACCAGCTTTGGCTATATCAAAATTGAATTTCCTAATGGCCCACAAAGCCCAGTGTTCTAACTCAATAGGGAGATGACACGATTTTCCAAACACAATCCTATATGGAGACATCCCGATGGGTGTCTTATATGCAGTGCGATAGGCCCAAAGAGCATCTACCAACCTAGTGGACCAATCTCTCCTATCGGGCCTCGCAGTTTTCTCGAGGATGTGTTTAACCTCCCTATTAGAAACCTCTACCTGACCACTAGTCTAGGGATGGTAGGGAGTGCCAACTTTGTGAGTGATCATATATTTGCGCACCAAGGCCTTGAAGAATCGGTTGAAAAAATATTTGCCACCATCACAAATTATGGCACGTGGGAACCCAAAACGACAAAAAATGGTCTCATGGAGGAATTTAACCACAACCTTATGATCATTCGTTCTGGTTGCCACTGCCTCCACCCACTTGGAAACATAGTCCACAGCCACCAAAATGTATTCAAAGCCAAAAGATGGGGGAAATGAACCCATAAAGTCGATGCGCCAACTATCAAAAATCTCAACAATTAAAATAGGGGTTATTAGCATCATATCTCGCCGTGACATAGAGCCCATGCGTTGACAATGCTCGCAAGCTCTACAAAAGTTATGGGCATCTTTGAAGATAGAGGACCAGTAGAACCCATATTGTAAAACCTTGAAGGCCGTTTTCTGCCCACTGAAATGGCCACCACATGCATGAGAGTGACAAAAGGTGAGAATGCTATGGGTTTCACTCTTAGGCACACAACGCCGAATCACTTGATCCGGACAATACTTAAACAATTCTGGCTCTTCCCAGAAATACTGTTTGGCTTGTGAAAAAAATCGGTCTTTGTCTTGCTTAGACCAAGTTTTCGGAATTTGACCAACTGCCAAGTAATTTACTATATGAGCAAACCACGGGAGGGTCAAGTGTGAAACCGCAAGATGTTGCTCGTCCGGAAATGAGTCGTGCAAGGCTAAGGGATCACTCGTGTGCTCAATAAAGATGCGGGATAGATGATCTGCAACTACATTCTCGGATCCCTTCTTGTCTCGGATTTCTAGGTCGAACTCCTGAAGGAGTAAAATCCACCTAATCAATCTAGGTTTGGTCTCTTTCTTTGATAGTAAATACCGCAAAGTAGCATGATCAGTGAAGACGATGACCTTGGAACCTAGGAGATAGGACCAAAATTTATCTAGGGCAAAGACCACAGCTAGCAACTCTTTCTCGGTGGTAATGTAATTCAATTGAGCATCAGAAAGTGTATGACTAGCATAGGATATGACATGGGGCACTTTATTCACCCTTTGGCCCAAGACGGCGCCGAGGGCATAATCAGATGCATCGCACATGATTTCAAAAGGAAGGGACCACTCAGGAGATTGCATGATAGGGGCAGTAGAAAGGGCTGCTCGCAACGTTTCAAAGGCTTTAAGACAAGCCTCATCAAAGACAAAAAGTGCGTCCTTAGCAAGTAAACTACACAAAGGACGGGATATTTTACTAAAATCTTTGATGACTCAACGGTAAAAACCTACATGCCCTAGGAAAAACCTAACTTGATGCACAGAGTTGGGTGGAGGAAGACCTGCAATGAGATCAACCTTAGCTTTGTCAACCTCTATACCTCGAGAGGACACAATATGTCCCAACACTATCCCCTCGCAAACCGTAAAATGACTCTTCTCCCAACCCAAAATCAGATTTGTCTCCACACAACGAATAAGGACTTTAGTTAAGTTTTGGAGACATTCCTCAAAAGACGGCCCAAATATGGAGAAGTCATCCATGAAGACCTCTAAAAAGTTCTCTACCATGTCAGAGAAAATAGCCATTATACACCGTTGAAAAGTTGCCGGTGCATTACATAGCCTAAAAGGCATACACCTATAAGCAAAAGTGCCAAAAGGGCAAGTGAATGTGGTCTTTTCCTAGTCAGCAAGGTACACCAGGACTTGATTATACCCCGAGTAGTCATCAAGAAAACAATAGAACTCCTGCCCCGCTAACCTCTCAAGAATTTGATCAATAATGGCAGAGAAAAATGGTCCTTCCTAGTCATCTCCTATAATCAATGCACACTCGCCACCCAGTAGTGGTTCGTGTGGAGACCAACTCTCCTCGCTCATTCTCAACAACAGTGATGCCCGATTTCTTGGGCACCACTTGTGTGGGACTCACCCACTTGCTATTCGAGATGGGGTATATAATACCCGTATCTAATAGTTTTAATACTTCCTTTTTCACCACCTTTTTCATATTAGGATTAAGCCTCCGTTGCATTTCACGAGAAGGTTTGGTGTCCTCCTCAAGATGTATATAATGCATGCACATGGAGAGATCTATCCCTCTCAAATCAGCCACCAACCACCCTATAGCACTTCGATGTGCCACAAGAACACTCATTAACTGACTCTCCTGCTCTGCAGTCAAGTCAGATGCAATGATGACTGGTAAAGTATCCTGGCGCCTTAAAAATACATACTTGAGTGTAGCCGAGAGTGGCTTCAACTCAAGTGTAGATGGTGTGACTAAAGATGGTATGGAGGACTCCCTCAACAGAGGAGGAAGTGACTTAAACCGGGCTTTCCACGAAGGAAAATCCGGTGTAGAAGAAGCATTAAGTAAAGCCTTTACCTCCTCAACAGACCCGTCTATATCTAAATTCTCAAACCCAAAATGAGCTAGACAAGCCTCTAAAGGGTCCTCTACAAGAATGGAGCGTAAAGCTTCCTCCACATTCTCATTCACAACATCCACAAATAAGCATTCCTCTCTCTCATGGGATTGTTGGTATGCTTGGAAAACACTTGCATGTTACCAAATGAAACTTCCATAACCCTTGTCCGACAATTAATGCATGCATTGGCTGTAGCCAAGAAAGGTCGACCTAAGATCACCGGAATTTGTTTCCTAGAACTGGCTACCGGTTCCATATCTAAAACCAAAAAGTCAACAGGAAAGTAAAACCTATCGACCTTCACTAGCATATCCTCAATCATGCCACGTGGCACTTTGAGGGACCGGTCAGCCAGCTGGAGAGTGACAGTAGTGGGCGTCAACTCGCCAAGCCCAAATTCCTCGTACACAGAGTACGACAACAAATTGACACTAGCCCCTAAATCTAACAAGGCCCTATCAATGAAATGGTCCCCTATAATGCATGCAATGGTTGGGGCACTCGGGACCTTAAGCTTAAGAGGTGTGTCATTCAACAAGATGGAGCTTGCTTGCTCTGTGAGGATGACCTTTTGGGACACGTGTGCCCTAGATTTACGCTTTTGCGTACAAAGGTCCTTTAGAAATTTAGCATAGGAGGGTACTTGCTTAATCGCCTCCAACAGGGGAAGGTTGATTTTTACCTGTTTAAAGATCTCCATCATTGCTTCCATAGATGCCGCCTTCTTATTAAAAGGGGACGGTGTATCAAGGTATTGGGGAAAGGGTGACTTAGGCACACATGGTGCCTTGGACTCATGTGAAGTGCTAGGGACTAAGTCATCCCTCTTAAGTGTTTCCCCCTCGCCCTTGCTCTCATTGGGTGTACCACCGTGGTCACCTTTCTTAGCTCTAGTTGCATCAGACGCAACTGACTAAGGCTCTAACTCCTTCCCACTTCTCAAAGTAATCACCGCTTGCACGTGCTCATGGTGTTTTCCATTCCCACCTGAACTTTCTGCCCCATATTGTCCTTAGGGTTGGCCATAGTTTGACTTGGTAATTTTCCCTCCTCTCTCTAATTCATGTTGTTAGCCATTTAACCCAATTGGGCCTCTAGCTTGGCAATAGAGTGAGTATGAGAGTGAACTACCGGTGCTAACCCCTTAAATTCTGAGAGAACTTCCAACACCTGAGTCTTAAAAGCAGAGTTGCCCTGAAGAACAGGCGAGGGTTGTGGTTGCCGGTACGGTTGTGGGGGTCGATAAGGTTGCGGTGGTCGGTAAGATGATTGGTTGGAAAAATTATTAAAATTTAGCCTCGGTGGTGGAGGATTGTTAGAAATGCCTTGTGAAGGGGGTCTCCATAAAAAATTAGGGTGATTTCTCCATCCGGGGTTATAGGGTACTAAAATATGGATCATTACCCAGGTTAGAGAATCCTTGAGCCGCATTCACATGCTCTTGGACTAACTCCGGAAATTGTGATGCTGAAGGGCACTCACTCAAGTCATGAGCAGGGTTCACACATATAGCACATGCCTCGTGAAATTGAGGCTAATCTTGCTGTGTAAGGGCATGTCCCGCAGCTAAAAATTGGTCCATTTTGTGGGACAGTGTCTCTACTTGTTGGGCTAACTCTAGGTTTTGCCCGACCTCATAAATGCCCCATCTTTTCGGGGCCCCAACTACTGGTTGCCGGACTTGCCGGGCTGCGGAGGCATGGTGAATAGAATTATCACTTAGGTTCTTAAACAATTGCCATGCCTCGGCATCATTTTTGGACATGAATGTCCCACCATAGGATGAATCCACCATTTGGCGGTGCAGCTCAGTTAAGCCATAACAAAACGTTTGAACAAGTTGCCAATCAGGCACTTGGTGGTGAGGACACTATTGGAGAAGGTCTCGAAGTCTTTCCCATGTCTCATGGAATTGCTCGCCATCAATTTGAGCAAAATTGGTGATGGCTCGCCTAAGTTGGTGATGGCTCACCTATGGGAAAGTACTTCTCCAAGAACCGTTGCTGTAATTGGTCCCAAGTTGTGATTGAATTAACAAGTAAGGAATTCAGCCAGTGTTTGGCTTTATCCTTTAATGAGAATGGAAACAATCGCAACATTAAGGCCTCATTTGTGAAATTCTAGATCCTCACTATCGAGCAAATTTCCAAAAATTCATTCAAATGTTTGTAAGGATCATCATGAGCTAATCCATGAAATGATGGGAGCATTTGTATAGTGCTGGACTTAATCTCATAATGAGCAGCAGTGGTGTTGGGTAATAGGATGGATGATGGTGATGTATATGCAGTGGATATGAAATAATCCTTAAGGGTCTGATTGGGCACATTCGGGACATTTTGGTTTTCCATCTCTAATGGCTCAATGTATGAATATGAATATTCAAGCCTAAGAACACGGCCAGAGGCTCTAAGTCTCCTAAGAGTCCTTTCTAGTTCAAGGTCCAAACTCCACAATTCAGGGAGACAAGAACGGCGCCCGTGCATACACTACTCACACATACACAAAAAGTTCCGACTCTGTGCACTAAGTTACGAAAGCAAAATACCAAAGGAAGAGATATTCACAGCGGTTTAACGAAGACACTTTACTTGTCTTGCGGGTGCTTGACGTGTAAACGTTGTCTTCAACCTCTAATTGAGCAGATTTTTTCTTTTTAGCACTTTTGTGCTTTACTTGCGAGTGTTTGCTTTTGTTTAAGCACTTTAGTGCTGCGATTTTTTTATTAAGCTCGGTTGCGCTCCGCTTGCACTTTGGTGATAGTTTCCACTTTCAAACGCTCTGCACACTTAGCAACACGAAAGCATAAAATCCTAAACTAAAAATTAAAATAAGAATATAACTTTAAATTAATTAATTTCGCCAGAAGTCCCCGGCAACGGCGCCAAAATTTGATGGTTCGTTGAACACACCAAAAATAAATCACTAAACTATTCCAAATTCTTTTAGAATAATGGCGAGTCCAGGTATCGATCCACAGGGACAAATATGAAATTAGATTAATTCAATCGCTAAATTCCTAAATTAATTTTGATTAAAGAGATAAGATTGATTTTATAACTAAACAGCAATTAAATGAAATTGAAGAATTATATTGATAATTAAAATTAGGGTTTGAGATATTAATTTTCGGGAAAAATCCTAGGGTAGAGAATTCACCACTAACCACATGAATGAGACTTAACATCGGTCATCAATTGCAATTCGGTTTGAACTACCCAATATTTCACAACTACACGTTTGAAATATTGATCAAGAGAGTTGTCGCATTCAACGTACAAGCACGAATCATCTCGAGTAGTACGAGGCGTTTGCTCTAAACTGTGGTAGCAAAATGGCCCGTCTCTCATAGCATGACTCGTCTCGTACTTTGAATACAAACACAAAGAAAACTAATGTATGGAAAGCATTAGACAATCACAGAGAGTAAAACTAATGCCATGGGCCAATGCATTGAGCATGCATTTCCTTACTTTTCAAGCCATCATTTCATCATTTTGGCCATTGATTTGGGCATGGCTGAGGCCTGCCCTTTTGGTTTAAGTCCATTTGAGCATGTTTGCTTTCATGATATTTGCATGCTTGTATTGTATCATGTTTGCATATTTGGTATATTGCATGATGTTTAGCTAGTTGCATTACAAAACATTGTTGCATACCTGGCATGCTCATGTTACATTAGCTTAGCTTCCATGCCTAGGTTGCATTGTATTGCATTGAGTTGGTATGCTCATGTTGTATTACATTGTTTGCATGCATTACATTGTAGTTGGCATACTTGCATGCATTGCATTGTGTTTGGTTTGGGGTGTCAAACCAAACACGAGGAACGAGGGACGTTCCGTACTCGAAGTGACGAAACGTGCTTCAATCCTCGGTCGCTGGCACCTCTTGATCAAACATGATAGAGGCTAAGGAGGTCCCTTATGTGTTTTTGTGCATTCATTCTATATTGATTTGTGCAATTCGGCCTCTTTGGCCATCATGCATCGAAATGCATGATTGATGGCCCGAGGGTCGAGTACTACACTCCCTTGAGCTCATGACATGATAGGGAGGGTGTTTGTGCACATATTGCCTTGAAAATGCATTGCCCTGCTCTGTTTGTCCTCTGCTGCAGCAAAACAGCATTCTGCAGGAAGATATGGCCGGCCGGCCATCTTCAGTGCCGATCGACTAAAAATTGTTGGCCGAGATCCTCACAAATGGTCGGTGACCAATTCCACATGGCCGGTGTTCCTATGATTTGGCCGGTGACATCTTACAGTGCTCAGAGAGTGGTTCAGAAGCATCCTTGGGACTTGTGCAGTTTTCAGAGGCGCAGAACAGGGCAAACAAAGGCAACATGTGGCATGGCAATGGGTTTCCGAGCAAGGCGACTGAGCATGCATTCGTCCCTATTCCCGAGGCCGCTTTCCTATTCTTCATAGCTTAATTAATTTACTTAATTAGTTAAGGTTTTGTAATAATTAATTAGCTAGGGTAGTTAATTAATTAGTTGATTTGTATTATTTATTCGGATCCTCCGTCGAGAGGGTGAATTTTGTAATAAGTGTGCGTGGGTGTGTGAATGTCTTCCAACCCCATGTCTTTCTCCCTTTTACTTAACCGCTTACGATGGTTAGTTATAGGTCATGTTTTGATTAGCATACTTATGATAGCATGTTTGCATTCATTCATTTGTATTGTATGCACCGGGCTCGGTGCATCATACTAACCGCATAGTATTTCAATTCCAACTTGAATACATGTATCGAGTTGTCGCATTTCACATGCCATTCTTAGATAGCCGAGCCTATTTCTAGTTGCATTTTGCATGTGTTGCATTAGGCATCTTAACATAGCTAAGATCATCCATTGATTACTAACTAGCTATTGTTTTGGCTTGGAGTACTAGGTAAGCTTTTATGCTTTAGCATCTTGCATGCGTGTAAGTGTTGCCATGATAGCATGCTTGCTATGAGGCTATGTACTTAAGTGATATAACTTCTTGAATGCCTGTGGGTGAAGATTGGATTACTTGAATTGAAACAATTCATTGAAATCCTCGATTTAGCTTACTTGCGAGTAGCAAACTTCAAACCATTTCTAAACAAACAGATATGCGATGCTTTGTTCCAAATTAGGCGATCTAGGCTATACTTGTGTGTTATGCGCATCACATAGTAAATTCTAGCTAATTAACCAGAATAAGAACGCATGTGTTTTCAAAAACAAGATATCATGCTTAGTACAAGCCGATCTTTGATCGGGCAAGTGGGGGTGCTCATAGATGACCTTCCCCTCTCGTATCCAAGTTCCCGAGCCGAGGCAACTTTGGTGATTACGGACACGTGGCCTTAGGCACGAGTCAGGGTTTCTTAAATTCCCCCAAAATAAAATATTTAGGTGGCGACTCTGTACCTGGTAAAGCAGTCCATGTTTGACACTTCTTTCTTAAAAATCAGTTTTTCAAAACGATTTGCCGGATTTGGACTCTTTGGTGATTTATCGGTCTTGCATTGCACTTTGCGAGATTAGATTCAGAACCGTGACATTAAGTCCGAACTGTAGTAGCTAGAGAACAAAACGAGATTTTCTCAGGAGCTCTCGCGGGCGCGTCTATAGTTTCTGGCGACTCTACTGGAGAGCTCTCCCAAGACGTTCGGGCGCGTCTACAGTTTTTGGCAACTCCGCTGGGGATTTAGAGAACTTGACTTGAACTCATGATATCTTGTTTTGATTACACTTATGTGTTTCTTTGCATTGCATTTGCATTCGTGCGCCTAGGACACCGTGTTTGGCATCTGCTATTTCTGAACAGTTTGCCAGAGGCTCGCTTTGAGAAGCGTGCCATAAGGCTAACCGGTTACGGGCCCTGCCATGATGGGAACACAAACCCCAATTTTTATCGAGGCACCCTTTTTGACCATTCGACCTAGTGCATATAAGAATCCATAGTGACCATTCCAAACTAGGACATGTTGCTTACCCGATTGTAGGTTGTTTGAAACCGCTTGCGTAGTGAAACTCTAGCTCTTGACGAAATAGGACAGGGAAACCCTACCCCACCATAGGGGTGTTTTGGCTCTCATTTGCTTGTTATGTGCTTTTAGAGTGTGCCTCTACAAGGAATGCATGTATCAGTTTGCAAGTCTGTGTATCAGGCTTGAGGGCATCAGTATTTTGGGGGAATCAGTTTTACCTAAAGGTATCAGTTTACAGGCAGAATTTTGGGCAGAATTCAGTAGAGAGTGCAGTCATTCAGCTATGCTCGCATCTATTCCAGTGAAATTAGGCTGAGATGCTGCATGTTTTCTCTTTTACAAGGTAGTCTTGGAACCGTAGCTTCAGAAGGCTGCAATATCCCCTGAGGTTCATCGGACTTGTGCTGATAGACTTTGTCAGGTCAGAGATTCAGTTCAAGGGAAATCAGTGTTCCTTTGCCAGAGGCAAGGTAAAAGGGCCAGTTAGGCACAGATCACCAATTCAGCAGTTACCAGATCGGTGACCCTTATCCACCCCACCAATGAACAGTCAGGCTGAGGTCTCAGTTTCTACTGTAGGGACAGATATACCAGTTGTTCAGATTAACCAACACTCTATGGCAGGTATGGAAGCGATGATGCGTTAGCTCCAGGAAAGTATGCAAGCCATGCAGTAGGATGTTGCCCGTCAAGCAGAATTTGCCGCACGCCAGGCTGAGGTTATGGCCCAACAAGCAGAGTTAATCGCCAGGCTACAGCAGCAAACTGGGGCATCTGCTTCACACCCAGCTCCTCCCCCCCCCCCCACCAAGAGTCCCAATACTCAGGGAGACAGCAAATGTCCAGGAAGATACAGACATCCCAACGGGGCCGGCTCCACCCCCAATCCTACCCCAGCTGTCCAAGGCACCCATACGCACCAACCTACCGGATTCTCCCTTTGAGTTCGAAGTGGACCCCACAGCACTAAAAGTGAGCAAGCTAGAAAAGCTATTCAAGAAGTCTCAGGACGTGAAGTCCATTCCGGATATTGAGGATGGGTACATCGATTCGGCCGTGACTCTGCCGAACCGATTCAAAATGCCACATATCGACTGCTTCGACGGCTCTGGAGACCCAATGGTGCACCTCCACCTGTTTTCCGATATCCTGAGGCCAATGGGTTTGACCACAGCCCAGAAGTTGTCTCTCTTCGGCCGAACCATGTCTGGGATGGCCACAATTTGGTATGCGAAATTGGGGGACTCTGTGAAATAGAACTGGAAAGAGCTAGCAGAGGCCTTTATTGCTCAATACTCTTACAACACACAGATCGAGGTCACAACTCGTGATCTCAAAATCACCAGCCAAGAACCAAATGAGGGTTTCTGAGAGTTCGTGACGAGATAGAGAGCAAAGGCCTCAATGATGACTACAAGGCCTTCCGAAAAAGATCAGATCAGGATGATTGTTCGGAATTTGCATGGAAAGTTGCTGCAAAAGATGGTGGTTTTACCTCTGTTTACCTTTCCAGCCCTTCATGAAATGGGGGTTCAAATCGAGGATGCCATCAGACAAGGAATCTTTGTGGAAGAAGATGAGCCTTTGCAGAAGAATGTTGTTCACAGTTCCAATGCTACTACTGATGGTAGCACAATTACAAAATGCTCAGAAGTAGACTCTATCACCACTTCCCTCAATGGCCAGAAACCAATCACTTCAAATCGGCTCCAAGCCCGAAAGTTCAATCCTCTTTACATGAGTCTCTCCCAAGCTTTGAAAAAACTACAAGAAGAAGGGCACCTAGAACTCCTAGAACCCCAACCCCTTCCAAATCCTCTTCCGCTAAGATATGACCTAGCTAAATACTATGCCTATCATCAATAACACGGTCATGATACGAACCGTTGCATCCACCTCCATCATAAGATTCAGGATCTTATTGATGAAGAGACCCTAGCTCCACCCGAAGGACCTCAGGTTAGTATTGACTCGTCACCTCCCCACCTCAACCTCATCCATACACTACCATCCACCTTTGACCCCAGCATATACATCACCCCGACCCATCTACCCAAACCTGAGGTGTTCATTCCAGAAAGCATGGACTTATGCATGATGGGTGCACCTGAACCCCAATCATCTCAAAGTCGTGAACCCACTACTTCTGAGTTGATGAGAATGATTGAAGATCTTCAAAGAACTATGACAAATCTGACCTCCGGGACATTGGCTCCCTCATCGACCACATCACATGCTAGGAGTTTCACGACAAAAGGCTCCCCAATCTTGGGACGGGTTGTATTGGAAGAAGGCCAATCCCTTGGCAAAGTGGAGGCAAGAGGTAAGAACAAGTTAGGGGCAGGCATTGATCCCCATGAACACCTTCTGTGGGCTGTGGAGGCTTTGAAAGCGGAAGGGCTAAACAAACAACAAGTGCTCGCAGTTGTTGCAAAGATTGTGGAGGATACTTTCATTACTCAAAATGAGAGCAGTTCAAAGCAAGAGGAAAATCGGGAGAAGGGCCATCATACCAGAAACGATCCTGTTAGCTCTAATCCTCCACTCGGAAGAGGTCAGCAAACCAGGCCAGCACCTGCCAATCCCTTTGCTGGTGCGTCCAGTAAAAATCCACAAACCTTGAAGTACCAACCCCGAGGTCAGAGGGTCTTCCATGCCCTCTATATGCCTTTGTCCAAAGCTCTCCAAATCCTTATTGGACAAGGCCATCTCAAACCCCTTTAGCCTCGGCCTCTCCTGAATCCTCTTCCGGCTACGCATGATGTTGCCCAGTACTGTGCCTTCCATCAACAAACTGGTCATGGCACTGACAATTGCTTTCGTCTTCGCCACGAAGTGCAAGATTTGATTGACGACGGGGTCATTGTCGCGCCAAGCTCTGCAAAGTCTATCGGCACTGGATTGGTGAACTTGGGGGATAATGTGACCATGTGATCGGGGATGAACCACCTGCGGATGGCACTCAGTTCACTCCAGCTGTGGGGATGGTACGCACTATTTTGAGCATTTGCGAATGCTGTTTACTTTACTTTCTAACTTGGGTATTGGGTCAGTCTTGTTGTGTTGTATAGAGTCAGTCTTTTCTTACTGAGTCAGTTGGGTCTGTCTTGTTGTACCAAGTCAGTCCTGTTTTGTTGGAGTCGGGTGATTTTGGGGTGTTACCTCGGACATCACTTGTTTGTTTTGTGTTTGTCTTTTCGTTTTCTTTTGAGTCTGTTTCTGCCTTGGAGCCAGTAATGCCAACAGATTTGAATGAACAGCAGTGATTTTCACACTCTTGTGTTTGCTTCTGCCTTGTGCTAGTTGTGCCAGAAGTTCTGAATGAGATGGCAGTATTTGACTAAAAATTGTGTCTTTTCTGTGCTTTGAAATCATTACATTGACCTGAGTTTTTCAAAAATTTTTGAACATTGTGATGAAAACAAAGAGGAAGGAATTCCTCGGGATTTGCAAAAAATTTGATCAATTGAGAGAAAGAGAGGCATGCTAAGCCCTTAATGATTGAGATCATATTTGTTAATGTGAGTACTGAGAAGGATCCTAGCTTGATCCAGATTGGTTCTGCATAATCTTCGACGCAAGCGATTAGTCGCTTTCTTAAAAGATTTCAAAAAATGTTTTGCGTGGTTCTACGAAGACCTGTGTGGAATCACTTTTGAGATTGTGCAGCTTAGGATCACTCTCAACCTCGAGACTCAACCCCTTTGCTTCCAAACCTTGAACCTTAATTCAGAATGTTCAACGGTCAACCACAATGTAAGGCCCGTGTGGCCGGATCAGAAGCAGCCTATGAACTAGGGGCGAGAATATCAGATGTGATCAAAGGAAGCTTGCGAAGCTAGATCAAAAACAGCCTTTGAACTAGGGGCAAAAATGTCAGATGCGCTCGAAGAGTCAAAGATGAGTCTTTTCTGCAAACCAGGGAAGACTAGCAAGAATGCCAAATCCCAGAAGGGGGAAAGATGAAAGTATTGCTAAAGGACAACCAAGTTCCTATCCACAACACTAGGGGCAAATTCACTCTCCATTGGATGGACTTCTACATCATCAACGAACGGCAGCCATTCTCTTGGATTCAGATGGCTCCGAGATCTCAAACCATTCAACATGGACAAAGCTAAACTTTTACCCTTGAGAGGCTCGCTGGGCCGAAAACCTGGAAGGGCGACCCAAGCAAAAGTTAAAGCAAGAAAAAGAACAAAAAGAACAAAAAAAAAAAAAAAAAAAAAATGCAAAGAATAAAAAATAAATAAATAAGAAAATAAGAAAAATGAAGAAAATGAAAAGAAAAGATGAAAAAGAAAAAAAAAGAAAAGAAATGAAAAGAATTGAAAAGAAAAGAAGAAAAACATAGCTCGCAAGGTTGAAAACCCGGAAGGGCGGTCTTGGCAAAAGTTAGAGTGTAAAAGGTGAGGGTTAATACACGAGTGTACCTGACCCCGAACTACGTAAGGCTTGATTCCCATCTTTGGGATACGTAGGCAACTTCATTTTGAAGTCCATCCGTAAAACACTTCAAATTCGACCGTGTCCATGTGATGGTTCTGGTCATCTTTGTCTTCTCTGTATCCGAGAATTTGGTTGTAATTGTCACTGTAAGGACTGGTTGCCACATGCTGCGGCGCTATTCAGACTAGGGGCAACTTTCCGTTGCCGTGCAGTGCTGCGGTGCTATTCAGACTAGGTGCAACTTTCAGTTGCCATGCAGTGTCATTCAAACAAGGGGCAATTTTCCATTGTTTTGGATCTGAGGTTGTGCATCTCAAGAGTAAATCCTGCGTTGGTCAAGCAGTGGCCATTTGCAAAAATAGTTTTTGAGAATTTTTAATGAGGTTGACTAATTCTCTCGAAAATAATTCCATTTTTCTAAAACTGGACCATTTCTTGGACCCAAAAAAGGAAATTTTCAGTGCTCATAACCTGACTTGCATGATTTCAAATCAGAAAATCGAACAAGCGTGTTAATCTAACTCTCATTTTGGTTAAAATTGTTTTAGCAGAAGCAAAAAAAAAATGGTCAAAATGATGAACTAGGGGCATAGTTGAGTCAGGCTTCTTATCTTTCCCCCATTGTCAATGTATTTGCCAAAAAGGGCACCATACTTGCCGGAAAAGGCACCCTATTCGCCAAGAAGGGCACAGCGGAAGCTAATACAAAAGGGCTGAAAGCTCTCATATCCTCCGAGCAGGGAGGTATCAAGCCAAGTGCGAAGCACGAACAGGAATGGAGCAAGGTATTCCACTTCCTCATCCGGACAGATCTAATCACGTCCAAACTCCCCAATAGAGCATCGTCAACCGATGTCAGTTGCAGATCTGCTGTGCGTCTGGTCGCATTGCAACCCCTCTATGAGAGAAACTCACTGTTGTGAACAAGAATAAGAATCTGGTAGAATACCAGGGGCAAGGGCCCACAACTTCCTGCTTATCCATCAACCACCCAGGGGAGGGATAAAAAAATGAGAGATTGAAGAATAGAGAGATGTGAGCTGAGAGGAAAAGCGAGGAAAGGGTTTTTTCAAAAAAACAGAGCCTAAGGGCCGAGTGATGTGAGAATCACAAATGAGAAAGGGTGGGAAACAATACCTGAAGAAACTGGCTCCTCACGAACTAAGAGGTCTCTCGCCATTGGAACACGTCTAAGTGTCGTGTCTCTTGTTTTTGTTTGTCTCGATTCTTGTTTTGAGTCGTTTCAAGTGTCTGTGTTTGTGTTTAGGTTGTTTACCTTTTGTTTTTCTTTGTTGAGTCGTAGTGCGCTATGTTCAGTCGTAGGCTCAATACCTGGTTACGAACTCATTTCTCAATTTCAAAATGAATCATTTTGTGCTCAGGAGTGCTATGTCGTTCTCAACATTTGTACAAAACAGGATTGGTTCTTTCATAAAACTGTAGGGTTCAACTCAGGTCATATCAGAATAGTAAAACCAGGACCTATCTGAAGCTATGAAAGTTCTGGGCTACAAAGCAAAAGAAAAGAGGGAAAATGTCGGGCATTTGAGTTTGTTTCAACTTCTGCAAGTTCCGTCATTGCATCCCGTATGTTCAAAATGAGCAATGTCTTGTATGAGCTGTGTGCCGAATAAACCGAATACTGTGTTATGAGCTGCATATTCAGAATGAGCAGTGTGCTGATACGAGCTGTGTGTTCAAAGTGAACAGAATACTGTGTTGACTGTTTCACTGTTTCAGGCCAGAATGGCGATCAGAAGTGCTCTCCTTAAGTACCATTCCCCGTCAAAGTTATCTTGGCTATGTTTACAATGAGGGAAAGTTGTGAATATGATCAGGAAGGAAAACGGCATTTGTGGTTTCTACATGCAGAAGCTACCCCTTGTCAGCATTTCAGGACCTTTTTACTGCGAGTTGAAGGTAAGAGTTCGAAGAACACGATGGAGGGGAGATCCCCGTCAAAGTAAAGTGGTTTACCGCCACTCACTCCATGAGGTGCTTTCTAAAGTGCCGCTTTGTTTGTTTGTTGCATTCCCTAAACATCATGCTCTACATTGCTTGTAACATGTGTTGTATCATCGCACTTATTGCGTTTATTTGTATCTTGTGTTATCTTGTACCATTTATCCTTTTACGCCGAGCTACGTTTAGGATCGTTGTCCTCCGGGACTTTCTCAGGTTGCACTGAGCACGCGCCTGATAGTTTGTTTTGGACCTCCTCTCATGATTTCAGCGTGGTTTGAGTGTCCCTTTCCTCACACGATTTCAGTGTGTTTGGAATTCATCTGAGGTTGCGTCGTGTACGCACCTGGGTGGTTTGTTTTCGGACCTCCTGTCACGATTTCAGCGTGGTTTGAGTGTCTCTTTCCTCACACGATTTCAGCGTGTTTGGAATTCATCTCAGGTTGCGTTGTGTATGCACCTAGGCGGTTGTTTTCGAGCCTCTTCTCGCGATTTCAGCGTGGTTAAAGTGTTCTTTTCCTCACACGATTTCAGCGTGTTTGGAATTCATCTCAGGTTGTGTTGTGTACGCACCTGGGCGGTTGTTTTCAGGCCTCTTCTCACGATTTCAGCGTGGTTTGAGTGTCCCTTTCCTCACACGATTTCAGCGTGTTTGGAATTTATCTCAGGTTGTGTTGTGTACGCACCTGAGCGGTTGTTTTCGGACCTATTCTCACGATTTCAGCGTGATTAGAGTGTCCCTTTCCTCACACAATTTCAGCGTGTTTGGAATTTATCCCAGGTTCCGTCATGTACGTGCGTGGGCATTTTGTTTTCAAGCCTCCTCTCACGATTTCAACGTGGTTTGAGTGTCCCTTTCCTCACATGATTTCAGCGTGTTTGGAATTCATCTCAGGTTGTGTTGTGTATGCACCTAGGCAGTTGTTTTCCAGCCTCTTCTCGCGATTTCAGCGTGGTTAGAGTGTTCTTTTCCTCACACGATTTCAGCGTGTTTGGAATTCATCTCAGGTTGCGTTGTGTATGCATCTAGGCGGTTGTTTTCAGGCCTCTTCTCACGATTTCAGCGTAGTTAGAGTGCCCCCTTCCTCATACGATTTCAGCGTGTTTGGAATTTATCTCTGGTTGCGTGGAATGCGCTCCTGATTAGTTTTCTTTGTTCTTCCTCCTCTCATGATTCTAGCGTGGTTGGAGTGCGTTACCCCATTTGCATCTATTGCTCTATCTGTTACATCCATTGCATCATATCTATTTTATTCTGGTCTAGGAGACCTTAAATCCTCTAAAGGTGTAATTCTTTTGGTGTTTGTCGTGCCCGAATGACTTCCGGTGGTCTGGTATAGCCACCTGCCTGTGTTTGCGGTGAGTTCCTAGGAGACCAACTAAGACGATGGAAACTAGAGTTCGAATGGCTCATGCCTAAAACGCAAAGGTTCGGGATTTCTGAGACTAAAGTCTGGTTTAAATACCCAGGGATATATCCTCGGCTTGAAATCTGTATGGCAGCCCCATAGATTGAGATAGCATGTGTATGCACCTTAATTCTGGATACTGAACCAACCTAGTCTGTCACCCTGTTGGAGAATAAGGAAATCTGGGACCATAGTCAAGGAGAAAAGTAGTATCTGCAGTTCAACCGAGAAGAAGGGGAAGGTCCCCAGCAGCATGAGGTAGGTCATTGCCAATTGGCCCTGTAAGGTACCTTCACTTCCTAGCTATTACATTGCATTGCATTGCATAGATCCTGAATTATCAAACCGACTTCGCGCAACGTATAAGTTCAATTATCAAACCGGCTTCGCGCAATGTATAAGTTCAATTATCAAACCGGCTTCGCGTAGCGTATAAGTCCAATTATCAAAACCGGTTAACAATAGCAGGTGCGCCTGTCTGTTCGCACCACCTAAATCGGCTTCGCGTAGCGTATAAATCCAATTATCAAAATCTTCCTGCATAATATTTTGCATCCTGCCCCTGAACTACGCTGGTTTGATTCCTTGCAAAGGGATACGTAGGCAGCCTGTGGGTTCAACCAAATACATCTAAATTTTGTTTGTTTGTCCAAGTCTTCGGCCTTGTCAAAATGGGTCGTGTCTGGGCTTTGACATTCACTCCCGTCACTTCTTGACTTTCGAGTTCTGTCAAAGAGGGGCAACTGTAGACACCCCATTTTTTACCGCCCTTAAGACTTGGGCACTACTGATGGTTTACTTGGTGGAGAAATGTGTGCAGGGCAAAAGTTCAGTTTCTTCGGCAAGGAGAGAGACAAATCTCAACTTCATACCCCTTTTGGACCAAAACAATCTTGATCAAAAGATTTTAGACCTTGAAATCCTCTCTTTCAAAATGTTTTGAAAATAAAGTTTCTATGATGTTCCGACACTCGCATTTTGTTAAATGTTGCGCTTTTCGATAAACTGAGCAAGGACAAATTGTAAATGAATGAAAGAGAGATGAAATATTTGAAAAATCTTTCAAAACACTTTGTTTAGGGGTTTGGAGTTGAAGAAAAGAGGAAAGGAGAGAAGAAAACTAGTTTAGGAGAAGTTCGGCATGAATCCGGGTTGGACCAAAACTGCGTGGCTTCACCAAAACAGGCATAACTTTTTGCACAGTTGGAATGTTTATGCAAGGATGCCACCATTGGAAATCTTACTTTCGGGGCTTCAATTTGGACACAAGAATGACCTGAAAAGGAGTTCATATGAAGGAGTTATGGCCATTTGAAGTTGGACCTGGAAAACAAAATTTTCCTACCGACCAGAAAAACTAGCTGGCCGACTAGAGAAAGTGGCTGGCCGACCACTTTCTCTGAAAAACTGGTCGTCCGACCAGAAAAAGTGGTCAACCGACCACTTTAACTAGTCAGTGACCTTCTTGCAGATTTTGAAGAGTCTGTGGATGCCGGTTGTGCCAGCTGGAGGGCACAGACTGCATCCTCCATACACCTGTATGGAGGGATTGGATCCAAGCTCTAAGCTTCTCCAAGAAGCTTTAGTTTATGTTTTTCTATAAGAGAGGGTCTCCCTCTCCATTCCACAAGTTCTGAAGTTGGCCAAGAGTGATAGATACATCTCCCCCTCTATATTCTTCTCTCCCTCTATATTTTGTGCCTTAAAGAGTGTTATTCCTTCACTTTTGCATTATAACTCCTAGCCACACACCACCATATTTGAGCTGAGATCCTTGGAGGTGGGTTTTGGGTCATAAGAGTTGGTTTTGGGCTAGAGGAATTGCCGTTGTTGCAGTGCTTCAAGGGTAACCCCTTTTCTCCTCTTTAAGCTTTGTTTTTGGTTACTCTCCTAGCCATATTTGCATGATGATTTGAGCTTAACTTTCTACTAGAAAAAGTTCTGTTTTTCAGTCCTTGTGATGTTTGTTTAAGGCCTCTTGGGTGTTGAGGGTCTTCTACCCTCTTGCATGCCTTATTTGGCCTTGTTTTGTGCCATGCCTTAAGGCCTTCGAGCTAGTCCTTGCTTGGACTTTTAACCACTTAAATCCAGTGGATTTTCAGTGGTTGGCATGTGGTTTTGAGGTTCTAAATCAGAGAGGGGTGATCCCCTCTCTTCTTGTTTTGTATGCTTGCATTATTGGCCTATCAAAGGAGCATGTGTTTCTATTATTTTGAGGCTTAGTTCAGGTACTTTTTTGTGACTTCTAGGACCTACCTTGACTCTGTCCATGGCTGATTTTGTCACCTTTTGCATACTTCTTGTATGTGTAGTGCAATCCCATTTGTGGCTCATCAAAGTAGCATGTCTTTCTAGCATGTATGGGCTCCATTTCAGCAGGTTTTTGGTCATTATTTAGCATGTCATAACTCTGTCTAAAGTTGGTTTGATAGCCTCTTGCATTCTTCATGTACTTGTAGTATAAATCTTGCTTACTAGCTTTGTATGCATGCTGTTTTGGCTCTTTATTCTAGCACATTTTGGCTTCGCTCCAACATGATTTTGTTCATATTTTGGGCTACCTTAGCTCTATTTTGAGGCCTCTTGGTCGAATAATTCTTGCCATGCATGCTTGTTGTGTAGTAGCCTTGACTAGCTTTGAGTTTTGAGGTCTCTTGCATGCTTAACTTGAGATATTTGCATGTTTTGACATCATTGGGAATGTTATTTCAAAGCATGTAGGGCTGCTATAGTTCCATATTTTTCACTCTTTAAGTGCTCTTTAGAGTTATGCTTTTATGCCCTATTTGTGAGCCATTGCATGAGTCCCATTTTTGTGCCTTTCAAAGCCATCATCCCAACTCATTTTGCTACTGTTTTGGCCTGCATAGGGTCTGTTTGGGGTTGGTTTAGTCATTTGAGCATCGTCTTGCATGCCTTTAGTGTAATATGCTTCACTAGCTTTCGATACTTGAGCCTTTCAACATGCATTGCGTGAGTTGTTTGCATTATTCGAAGTCATTTTGTATGCCATTTCAGTGCTGGAACACATGCCATTGTACTCCATGTTTCATCTTTTCAATGCTCTTGGAGAGTTGTATTTTGTGCCTTAGACTTGAGCCATTGCATTATGCATGTTTGTGTGTGTTTTGGTGCCTTGAGTCCATTGTGCATTGAGTATGTCATGTAGTCCATAGCATTGAGTATGCCATGTGGTTGCATGATTAGACATTGCATTTGTGCATGTTAGTTACCATGTGCATTGTGTATGCAAGTGTTATGAGCATTGTGTATGCCATGTAATTCATAGTATTGTGTATGCTAGTCGCATGTTTGCATGTCCATCCCTTGCATGTTTGCATGTCTAAGTTGTATCGCATTAGGTTGCATACTTGAAATCGTATTGTGCATGCCATGTTTGCTACATTGTGTTTGGGATAAGAGTTAGCCCAAACACGGGAAACAAGGGGCGTTTCATACTCGAGGTGATGAAACGTGCCTCAATTCCCAGTCGCCGACACTCTTGACTATACATGATGGAGTTTTAGGCCTTACGTGTTTGTATGTGCATTCATTCCATATTGAGTTGCGCAATTCGGCCCCTCGGCCATCATGCATCGAGATACGTGATTGGTGGCCCGAGGGTCGAGGCCTATACTCCCTTGAGCTTATGTAATTATAGGGAGGGTGGTCGCGCATACATGTGTTGCAAATACATTGTCACGCCCCTTTCTTGCCCTCTATTGCAGAAAACCAGAAACCAGCAGCAAAAACTGGTCGGCCGACCAGATAAAGTGCCTGGCCGACCACTTTTTCTGGTCTTCACCACAAAAAGTGGTCGGCAGGTGGTCTCCAATAGCAATAACTAGTCGGCAGCATCCCTAGAGGTCTCCTAGGTGGAGTGGAAGCTTTGTGGACCTTGGTGAAGTGTTTTGAAAACATTTGCAAACAGAGGCAAGTTGGGGCATTACGATGGATTTCCGCGCAAGGCGATTCGAGCATGCATGCTTCCTTCGTCATCCAAGGCAGAGCTAGGGCAGCCTACTTCATTTAGTTTACATGCTTATTTAAATTGCTTACTTAGTTAATTTGTTGATTAATTAGAGTTGTGTAATAATTAGCTGATTTTGTCATTCATTTTGTTGTGTAATAACTAGTTTAATTAGATTAGCTTAGATTAGCTAGTTAGCTTGTTATTCGGACTCTCCATCGAGAGGGCACAACTGTTGTAAATAAGTGTACGTGTGTGTGATGCATGTCTTCCAACCCCCATTTCTTTCTCTATTTTATTTACCAGCTTACGATGGTTAGTTTTAGGGCATGTTTCAATTAGCATCCATATGCTCGCATGTTTGCATCCATTCATCTGTCTTGCATGCACCGGGCTCAGTGTATCATACTAACTGCATTGTATTTCAATTCCTCTTTGAATACATGTATCAAATTGCATTTCACATGACATTTTAGAATAGCCGAGCCTATCTTAGTTGCACTTTGTATGTGTTGCATTAGGCATTCCTGACATAGCTAGGATCATGCATGATTACTAACTATCTTCTGTTTTGGCTTGGAGTACTCGGTGAGTGTTTATGCTTTAGTATCCTTGCATGTGTGTGAGTGACTGCCATGATAGCATGCTTGCCATGAGGCTATTTGCTTATGTGATATAAACTGCCTGAATGCCTGTGGGTGAAGGTTGGATTACTTGAATTGGAATAATTCATTGAAATGCGAGTTTTAAGCCCACTCGAGGGTGGCAAAATCATGTTTTCTAAGTCCACCTGAGGGTGGCAAATCCACATCTTAGCCTATTTGTGAGTAGATTTTCAAACCATTTTCAAACAAACAAACATGAAATGTTTTGCTCCAATTTAGGCGATCCAGTCTATACTTGTGTATTGTGCACATCACATAGTAATTCTAGGCTAATAAACCGGAATAAGAACACATGTGTTTTCAAAAACAAGATATCATGTTTAGTACAGGCCAATCTTTGATCGGGCGAGCAGGGGTGCTCATAGATGACCTTCCCCAATCGTACCCAAGTTCCCGAGCCGGGGCAACTTTGGTGATGACAGACACGTGACCTTAGGCAACGAGTCAGGGTTTCCTAAATCCCCCCCCAAAAAATATTTAGGTGGCGACTCTGTATCTGGCAAAGCAGTCCATGTTTGGCACTTCTTTACAAAAATCAGTTTTCCAAAACGATTTGCCAGGTTTGGACTCTTTGGTGATTTATCGGTCTTGCATTGCACTTTGCGGGATTAGATTCAGAACCGTGACATTCGAGTCCGAATTGTAGTGAGCCCAATGAACAAAATGGGATTTTCCCGGGACGTTCGGGCGCGTCTACAAGGGACAAATATGAAATTAGATTAATTCAATTGCTAAATTCCTAAATTAATTTTGATTAAAGAGATAAGATTGATTTTATAACTAAACAGCAATTAAATGAAATTGAAGAATTATATTGACAATTAAAATTAGGGTTTGAGATATTAATTTTCGGGAAAAATCCTAGGGCAGAGAATTCACCACTAACCACATGAATGAGACTTAACATCGGCCATCATTGCAATTCGGTTTGAACTATCCAATATTTCACAACTACAAGTTTGAAATATTGATCAAGAGAGTTGTCGCATTCAACGTACAAGCACGAATCATCTCGAGTAGTACGAGGCGTTTGCTCTAAACTATGGTAGCAAAATGACCCGTCTCTCATAGCATGACTCGTCTCGTACTTTGAATACAAACACAAACAAAACTAATGTATGGAAAGCATTAGACAATCACAAAGAGTAAAATGCTTGAAGAGATGAAAGAAACAATTAAAAACTTATAAATCATCCATACATCCATTCAAACCAATTCACAATTAAAGCTTATGAAAAATCCTATTACATGGCTAGGGTTTCATCAAAATCCTAGAAAAGACGACTAGCTACTCATGGAGGAGTGGGAAGAGGAAGAAGATGAGGAAGAAACCCCCATGGAAGTGTGTGTCGAGCTTTAGGAGAAGACCACCTCTTTAGAACCCTAGCCTCCCTTTTTTCTAAATTAATTTTCAAACCCTAGATTTGGCTATTTTTCTTTCTTTTATTCTCAGCAAAACAGACCAAAAATTCTGTGCACGCGTCCCTAGGTGGGCCGCACGTGCGGTGAAGCTTGGCCGCATGTGCGGTGGTCTGGTTGGCTCGGATTCTTCACTTTTCGCACGAAAGATCTGCTTTCACGCCCTTTTTGATTGAATTTTCATATTTCCTGTCAAATCTGTACAAGTGCACGAAACACATCATCTCCACCAAATAAACAAAATTGAAAGATTAAAAATGTAATTTAAGTGGCCTCAATGTAATACCCTTTTTTTTGCATGTTCTGGTTTTTTGGTGGTTTGCAAAACAAGAAACAAAAAACAAAAAAAATAATTCAAAGTGTGTGTGATTGGGTGTCCTTGCCTCGCTGGATGTACGCCCACGCTGTCTGGTAAGATCCTCTCTTTTATTTTACTATCTAATGTACAATTGCTTACATTGAGGACAATGTTATATTCCAGTTAGGGGATGAGGGTATTTGTAATAACCATTCATGTTTGTACTTGGTACACTTGATTGCACCACTTCACTTAATGTTTACTTTGTGCCAATATGGTAATGATATGAGCATATGTTAATTGGGGAACATAATGGGCATGTATGAAAAGGGTTTATTGGGTAAATACTCACATGTGATGTTTGCACTAGGATAGTTGTTTGTGTTTGTGGTATTAGTACACTTGTCATGAGTACGCCTTAATTCACATGAACACACTATCATAGCGATGACCTCTTTATTATAATCCCTGGTGTACATCATTGATAATGGCTAAGGTTGCAGAAAAGAATAAATGAGTAGCCAAGATTCTTTAAAAAAAATAAAAATAAATAAAAAATTACTTGACTATTTTGGGTTCGTAGCCTCTTTAACTCGAGTTACTAAGCCCGTAGGGGTGTCTCTACACCTAGTGCCCTAAAACCGTTCGGTTTGGGAGTCATTGGCCTAATACTTGCTACATGGGTTAATTAGAAAGCGTAAGAGACCTAGACATTGCATAGTTAAGGAAAAATAAGGAGAATGACTTGTTCAGATTCGTAACCTTTTCAGCTTGAGTTATTAAGCCCGTAGGGGTGTCTCTACACCTAGCGTCCTAAAACCGTTTGGTTTGGGAGTCATTGGCCCAATGCTTGTTACATGGGCTGACTAGAAAGCTTAATGGATCAGGACATTGCACAGTCTTTCAAAAAAAAAAAAAAAAAAATTTGAGAATCTTGGTTGGAACAGCTTAATTTTTCTATATATGTTGAGTGTTATTATGAGTTACACTGGGCTATTATAGTGGACAGTTAACTAATATGGAGATTGCACTTTACACCGAGGGTACTAATGATGTGTCTGCTAGTATTCACAAGTACAGGGGACTTTACTTTTGTATTAACTGAATTGTGGTTTTGGCTCAATAGATTCCTTCATGCTTGTCCACTGTGCCTTCAATGACTCATCATATATCACACTGTAGTGGCACATAAGTTGGTTGTTGTGTGGAGTAATGTGGCTAATTGTTGTTGAGCGGATATGAATATATGTTGATGTTTGTGGATATCATTTCTGAAAACCCTCACGAGACTATACTTGTCCACTTGGGGTAACCTTGTGGTTTAAAGGCATGTTGCATACGCTAAATGCAATCGTGATCCCTACGAAAGTGGTTGTGAGTATTTTACTTTTCTTATTTCTTTTGTTTTGCTTGAGGACTAGCAAAATGTAAGTTAAGGGGTGTGATGTAGGCCGAAAGGTATCACATTGAGGCCACTTAAATTACATTTTTAGTCTTTCAATTTTGTTTATTTGGTGGAGATGGTGTGTTTCATGCACTTGTACAGATTTGGCAGGAAATATTAAAATTTAATCAAAATGGGCGCGAAAGCAAATCCTCCGCGCGAAAAGTGAAGAATCTTAGCCAGCCAGACCACCGCACGTGCGACCAAGCTTCACCGCACGTGCGGCCCACCACCGCTTGAGCGGCCCACCTAGGGACGCGTGCACATAATTTTTGGTCTGTTTTGCTGAGAATAAAAAAAAGAAAAATAACCAAACCTAGGGTTCAAAAATTAATTCAGAGAAAAGGGAGGCTAGGGTTCTAAAGAGGTGATCTTCTCCTAAAGCTTAACACACACTTCCATGGGGGTTTCTTCCTCATCTTCTTCCTCTTCCCACTCTTCCATGAGTGGCTAGTCGTCTTTTCTAGGGTTTTGATGAAACCCTAGCTATGTAATAGGTTTTTCATAAGCTTTAATTGTGAATTGGTTTGAATGGATGTATGGATGATTTATAAGTTTTTAATAATTGTTTCTTTCATCTCTTCAAGCATTTTATTCTCTGTGATTGTCTAATGCTTTCCATACATTAGTTTTCTTTGTGTTTGTATTCAAAGTACAAGACGAGTCATGCTATGAGAGACGGGTTGTTTTGCTACCATAGTTTAGAGCAAACGCCTCGTACTACTCGAGATGATTCGTGCTTGTACGTTGAATGCGACATCTCTCTTGATCAATATTTCAAACTTGTAGTTGTGAAATATTGGGTAGTTCAAACCGGATTGCGATTGATGGCCGATGTTAAGTCTCATTCATGTGGTTAGTGGTGAATTCTTTGCCCTAAGATTTTTCCCGAAAATTAATATCTCAAACCCTAATTTTAATTGTCCATATAATTTTTCAATTTCATTTAATTGCTTTTTAGTTATAAAATCAATCTTATCTCTTTAATCAAAATTAATTTAGGAATTTAGCGATTTAATTAATTTAATTTCACATTTGTCCCTGTGGATCAATACTTGGACTTGCCATTATTCTAAAAGAATTTGGTATAGTTTAGTGATTTATTTTTGGTGTGTTCAACGAACCATCTCTAGACACTCCATTTTTGACCGACCTTAAGACTCAGACGTCATCGATTGAGTGCTCGGTGATAGTGCATGTTTGTGCTCGTTTCGAGTTTCCAGAGTTTTCGGCCGAGTGCCTTGCCTCCGGGCCTCTGAACTTTTTGTGTTTTGCCTCAGTTTGTGGACCAAGCCTTGTTGACCTCCCCTGGAGGGAGAGAGGTCTGTAGACCACTTTTTGTGGTCGTAGACCACTTTTCCCTCTGGTAGGCCAGTTTCCAGTTTCCAGAGCTTTCGGCCGAGTGCCTCGTCTTGCTTCTCTTTTGGTTTGGTTTTGAACCTTACCTTGTTTTCCCTTGCCTGGAGGGAGAGAGAGGTTCGTAGACCACTTTCTTGTGGTCGTAGACCACTTTTCCCTCTTGGAGTCTAGTTTCCGATTTCTGGAGTCTTCGGCCTCACGCCTTGTCTCGGGACCGCTTAACGTTCTCCTCTTGGCTTGGTTTCTGAACCATGCCTTGTTGTCTTTTCCCGGAGGGACACTGAGGTCTGGGAGACCACTTTTTGTGGTCGTAGACTACTTTTGGTGCTCGTAGACTAGTTTTCGAGGCTTCTGGTTGCGCGCCTTGTCCCCCGAACTCTCGTCTTGCATCCTTTTTGGTTTGTTTTTGGCACAAACCTTGTTTTCCTTGCTTGGAGGGTGGAATGAGGGTTGGAAACCAGTTTCTCTCCCCGTAAACCACTTTTCTTCCCCACCAGCCAATTTTCTTCCCTGTAGACCACTTTTGGTGGTCTACAAGTGGTTTGATGCTAGAAAAAATGGTCTCCCACCATGCCACCACCTTGCTTTCCTGGTGCAGACCACCTCTCCCCCCTAGGAGACCACTTTTCTTTCTAGGAGACCACTTTAAGTAGCTGGCCGACCAAAAAAAGTAGCTGGCCGACCACTTCAACTGGTCGGCCACTTTCCTGCAGTTTCCTGAAGATCTTTTCTTGCCAGCTGTGACAGCTGGAAGGCACAGAAACCATCCTCCATACATGTGTATGGAGGGATGGCTTGGAGCTATTAGCTTCCTCAACAAGCTTGTTGCTTGTTTTTCTATAAAAGAGAGGCCCTCTCTCTCTTCTCCAGGTTCAGAAAAAGTGCATTGAGATATAGATACACTCCTATCTTTATATTCCTCATTTCTCTCTTGTTTTGTGTGTAAAAGTGCATTTCTTTCACACTTTTGCACACAAACACATAGTGAAACACCATCCTTTTGTTGCTGAGGCACCTAGGAGCTAGTTTTAGTGTTTTTGGACTGGTTTGAGCTCAGAAAAGCTGCTGGAGTTGCAGCTTTAAAGTTGTTCTTCAAGGGTAAGCTTCTAACCCCTTAAACCTTGGTTTTTGTTTAAGCTTTTGGCCCTATTTGTATGCTGATTTAGGCCTAACTTTTAACTGCCAAAAGTTTTTCTTTTTCATGCTTGAAATGTTTGTTTAACGCCTTGTTGGTGTTGGGGGTGGTCTACCCCCTCTTGTGCCTTGTTTGGCCTTGGTTTTGTGCTATACTTTTAATCTATTGGGAGCATCTCTTTTTGGCCTTCTTACCACTGAAACTCAGAGGAATTTCAGTGGTGGAAAGTGTGTTTTGAGGTCCCAAATAGGAGGGGGTCATCCCCTCTCCTTGTATCTTGAATGCTTGTCTTATTAGCCTCATGTTTGAGCATGGTTTTCTAGCATGTGTTGGCTTGTTCTCAACTTGTCTTTGGGGTTATTTTGACATGGCATACCTCTATTTTAGTTTGGTTGAGTCACCACTTACATGCATTCTACACTTGTAGTGTAATCTTGCATGATAGCCTAACATGCATCATGCTTTTGGACCATCATTTTAGCATGTTTTGGCTCAACTCTAAGAAGCTTTTATTCATGTTTTACCATACTTAAGGTCTGATTTATGTTGTTTTGATCACGCATGCCATGCTTTGTATAGCCATAGTGCATTCTAGCTCACTAGCTTTGAGTTTCCAAGCCACTAGCATGCATTGCTTGGGCTATTTGCATGATTTAACATCATTTGTTATGTGATTTCAGTGCATGTAGTGTGGTCATACACTCGCATCTGTCACTCTTTCAATGCATTGGAGAGTTTGTGCTTTATGCCTTAAACATGAGCCATTGTGTATGCCTTCATGCCTAAGCTTGCGAGCTATCATTTCAGTGTGGTTTGGGGGTTGTTTTGCCATGATATAACTCTGATTTTTGTTGGCGAAGCCATCCCATTCTTGGTTTTGGTAGATGTAATGTAATCCTTCATATTGGCCTTGTATATTCCATGCTTCATGCCTTCATGCTAGCTTGTTTTGGCTCTGATCCATACATGTTTTAGCATCATTTTGACATGCTCTAGGACTTTTTTAGGTTGCCTTGGCCATATGCTTCATGTATTGCATAGCTATAGTGCAAGTGTCTATGCTAGTTTCAAGCTTTGAGCCTCCTAGCATGCTTCATATGTGACATGTACATGATTTGGCATCATTTACCATGTTGTTTCAGAGCATATAGTATTGCCATGCTCCCACTTCTTTCATTCTTTGAATGCCTTTAAAGGTTGTGCATTATTGCCTTGTTTATGGCCTAGCTTGTATACATGCATGCCTTGCCTTTTGAGCTCCCGTGTCAGCATGTTTTGGTCTTGGTTTTGACCTATTTGAGCTCTGTTTATGGCTGGTTCATCCATTTGTGCCATGCATTGCATGCCTCTTATGTAGTCCCATTCACTAGCTTTCATGCTTAAGGGCTCTTGCATGCCATACTTGTGTTGTTTGAGTGGTTTGGCGCCATTTCATACCTGATTTCAGTGCTTATAGTGTTGTCACTCCTTGAGCACTTTTGAGAGTTATGCTTTTATGCTTAGTTGGTGGGCTAGAGCATGTGCATGCTTTGTTTCGCATTTCATGCCATCATTTCAGCATTTTGGCCACTGTTTTGGGCATGATTGAGGTCTGTCCATATTCGGTTTAAGTTCATATGACATTGTTATTGCATGTTGTTGCATGTTCATGATGTTGTTGCATGCTTGTTGCATTGCATGTTGTTGCATGCTTATTGCATTGCATGATATTTACATGCTTGTTGTTTGCATTGTGTGTGCATGCCTTGCATTGTGTTTGGAATCTTGTGCATGCATTGCATTGTGTTTGGGTAGGGAGTTAATCCAAACACGAGGAACGTTTCATACTTGAAATGATGAAACGTGCCTCATTTCTCAGTCGCCGATGCTCTTGATCATGCATGATAGAGTTTAAGGCCCTTATGTGTTATTTGTGCATTTATTTACATTGAATTGTGTAATCTTGGCATCTTGGCCATCGTACATTGCGATGCTTAGTTGGTGGCCCGAGAGTCGAGTACTACACCCCATTGAGCTTAAGAAATGATATGGAGAGTAGTTGTGCACACATATCTTGCAAATACATTGCCATGCCCCTTCTTGTTCTCTGTTGCAGCAAATTGGAGTTTGGCAGCAAAAGCTGGTCAGCAAACCAGTAAAAATGGCTGGCCGACCACTTTTTCTGGTCTGCAACAAATGTAAGTGGTCGGCAGGTGGTCGGCAACACCACCAAGTGGTCGGCAATGCTCCTGAAGGTTCTCATGATGGAGCAAAAGCTATCTGGAGCTTTGTGCAAGGTTCTGAGAACAATTGAAAACAGAGGCAAGTTGGGGCATCGCGATAGATTTTTGAACGAGGCAACCGAGCATGCATGCACTTCTCGCTCCGAGGCCCTTTCTAATTGCTTTACTTAGTTGCTTAGTTTAAGCTAGCTAATGCTTTGTTTTTGTACTTAAGTAGTTAATCCCATTTAGCTATTCAATTTGTGTTTGTAATAATTAGTTAGTTAGCTTGTTAGTTAATTAGCTTTATTTTGAAATAATTAGTTAACTTGTTAGTTAATTAATTCTGTTTTGTAATAATTAGTTTAATTAGCTTAGATTAGCTAGTTAGCTTATTATTCGGACCCTCCGTCGAGAGGGCCATCTGTTGTAATAAGTGTGCGTGTGTGCGATACATGTCTTCCAACCCTCGTTTCTTTCTCCCCTTTTACTTATCTGCTTTTCAGTGGTTAGTTTTAGGGCATATTTCAATTAGCATACTTATGCTTGCATGTTTGCATCCATTCATCTGTCTTGCATGCACCGGGCTCGGCGCATCATACAAACTGCATTGTATTTCAATACCAATTTGAATACATGTTATCAAGTGCTGCATTTCACATGCCATCTTAAAATAGTCGAGCCTATCTTAGTTGCATTTTGCATGTATTACATTAGACATTTTTGACATAGCTAGGATCATGCATTGATTACTAACTAGCTTTTGTTTTGACTCAGAGTACCAGGTAAGCTTTACGCTTTAGCATACTGCATAAGATGTGTATGTTGCCATGTATAAAATGCTTGCCATTATGCTATTTGCTTAACTGATACAACTGCATGAATGCATGTGGATGAAGGTTTCGTTGCTTGAATTGGAACAATTCATCAAAATGCAAGTTTTAAGCCCACTTGAAGTGACAAATCACCATGTTTTCTAAGCTCACTTGAGGGTGGCAAAATCCCCGTCTTAGCCTACTTGCGAGTAGCACCTTCAAACAATTTTCAAACAAACAAATATGAGATGTTTTGTTCCAATTTAGGTGATCTAGTCTGTACTTGTATGTTGTGCGCATCACATAGTAAGATTAGCTAATTAACCGGAATAAGAGTGCATGTGTTTTCAAAAACAACATATCATGTTAGTAAAGGACAATCCTTTGATCGGGCGAGAGGGGGTGCTCGTTGCATGACCTTCCCCTCTCGTACCCAAGTTCCCGAGCCGAGGCAACTTTGGTGATGACAGACACGTGGCCTTAGGACGAGTCAGGGTTTCCTAAATTTTTCCAAAATAAAATATTTAGGTGGCGACTCTGAAATCTGGCAAAGCAGTCCATGTTTGGCGCTTTTTGATTAAAATTGATTTTCCAAAACGATTTGTCGGATTTGGACTCTTTGGTGATTTATCAGTCTTACATTGCACTTTGTAAGATTAGATTCCGAACCGTGACATGAGTCCGAATTGTAGTAGCTAAGAACTAACGATTCGCACCCTCGCGCGCGGAGCGAAGTTCCGAGTGGTCTACACCATCATTTATTAAGTATTTGGTAAGTATATGTGGGGTGTCTATTAATAAAAAAAAATACATAATATTTTTTTTTCATCTTCTTATTTTTTTGACAACTATTTAAATAAGCATGGAATGCAATGCAATCACACGATAAGTTTTGTTTTAAAAATAAAATAAAATAAAATAATAATAATAAAAAAATTCAAGGTTCACTTTGCTTGGTTGCTTTCAACACTTTGCTTGATTCTATTTTTTCAAAAAATACTTTTCAGAAAATTTTACTTTTTTATTTTTTATATATTTTTTTTATTTTTACTGAATTTTTAAAATATTTTAAGCAATTTTTTTACTTTTAGATATACCTAACATAAATATACCTAAAAAGTAAAAAAATTATGAAAAAAACCTTTTAAAAATTTATTAAATACCAAAAATACAAAAAAAATATTAGAATTCAATATATTTTTTGTATTTATTAATTTTTTAAAATATTTTTTCACAAATTTTTTTACTTTTTAGATGCATTTAAGTAAGATGCATTCAAAAAAGTAAAAAAATATATTTAAAATTTTAAAAATATTCACTAAAAATAAAAAAATACGAAAATTAAAAAACTTAATTTTCAAAAAACTTAATCTAAAAAACTCAAACCAAACAAACTGGCAGTCACGAGATAAGTTTTGTTTTAAAAATAAAATAAAATAAAATAATAATAAAAAATCATGAGATTGGTTAAACTTTTATAATCTCGCACAAGGCGATTATAAAATTGAGACCCAAACAAGGTAGATCACGACCATTGGAATCAGATCTCTTATCAATATATATCAATATATATCTAATCCTACGGTCAGAACAAAGAGCTTAAGCTAAGGGCATTTTCATCGTAGTCTACCTCCCGAAATCTACCGCCAAAGTTTCGCGGTCCCTTAAAAAATTCAAATTTCATATGAAAACAAATCAAAAACTTTCGAACCAAAAAGAATTCAGATCTCTCTCTCTCTCTCTCTCTCTCTCTCTCTACCCTGCAAATGGCGAACCCAGAACGGAGCTGAAAGCATTCTTCTGAATCATCCCAATTTCAGGTACTCCAAACTCGATCTCAATTCTATCACTTAACTTCCGCCCCTAATTGTGTTGTTGAAAATTACATATACACAATAAACAAATATGTGTGTTGTTCTCGTTTGATTTCTCTAGCCCGTGACCTAATCTGAAACACCAATCTATTCTCTCAGGTTCTGATCTGTTCTGTCCTGTCAATTTTGAGTGAAGTTTGGTTCTTTTTCTTGAACTCAAAAGATAAGGAATTTTTAAAATTTTGAGTACCCAATCTGAGTAACTATGGTGAGGGAGCAAAGCGTTGAATCGTTTTACGCTCGATTGCGTGAATCGGCTTCGGCTTCGGCTTCTTCCACTCCTTTGCTCATATTCCCATCGACTTCTGATGTCGATTCTCTCTGTGCTTTGAAGATTGTTGGTCATGTTCTTGAATCCGATTCGGTTAGATATGCTTGTTACCCAGTTTCGAGTTTTAAGGAAATTCACAAGTACGCAGGACCCAATTTGTGTTCTTCGTCCGATGAACCTGTTACAATTCTTTTGGTAAATTGGGGGTGTCACCGGGATCTGCGAAAGGTCTTGAATTTGGGTCCTTCTTCGCGTGTTTTTGTTGTTGATAGTCACCGGCCAATTCACTTGCACAATCTCAGTGATCAGAATGATCGTGTCGTTGTGCTCTATAGTCGGGATGATGAGGACCAGGCTGATTTGGCATACGATTTGAAAGTTCCGGTTTCAGCTTTGGCAAATGCAAGTGATTTGAACAGTGATGATGAAGGTGGAGATGACTCTGATGGTGATGAAGATGAGAATGAGAGTGAAAGTGAGGAGGAAGATGGTGGTGAGTCTCAGAAGAGAAGAAGGGTTTCAGATGAAAGTGAAAAAGACCCAGTTAAGCTTTTCAGGAAGCTGAAGAAAGAGTATTATTCTAATGGTACTTTTCATGGGAAGCCATCTGGGTGTTTGATGTATGATCTATGTCATTCCCTGAGGAAGAACACAAATGAATTGTTGTGGTTGGCTTGTGTGGCTCTAACAGACCAGTTTGTTCATGAAAGGTTAACAAATGAGCGATATCAAGCTGGGGTGATGGAGCTTGAGCAGCATGTTAATAGCTCTGGGAATCTGGATGTTGTTACTACGGTGACCCTCAAGGATGGAACTAAGGTTTTGGCTCCTGATTCTTCAAGAATTGCCTACGAAGACGAGCCAAAGCTAATGTTGCTACAAGAGTGGAACTTGTTTGATTCAATGCTGTGCTCCTCCTACATTGCAACTAAATTGAAGACATGGAGTGACAATGGGATGAAGAAGTTGATGCTTCTTCTTGCTCGAATGGGATTTCGACTTGAGGATTGCAAACAGAAGTTTCAGTATATGAATGTTGAGATCAAACGCAAAATGAAGGAAGAGTTTGAAGAGTTTTTACCTGAGTATGGACTAACCGATTTCTACTATCGAGGTTTTTGCTTACTACATGGGTATAGTTCAAGAATTTCTGCAGCAGATGTGGTGTATGGAGTAACAGCACTTCTAGAGTCATTTGTAGAATCTGATGGCTCATGTGCATCCAAGCAGTTTGGAGTGGCTTATGATGCATTGTCCTTGAGCAAGTTTGAAAAGTTGGAAACCGGAATGCAACATGCTATCAAGATACAAAGGGCAATTCTAAGACAAGGAAGTTCAGCTATAACCAAGAAGGGATCAATAAGAAGTGGGAGTAAATTCAGATGGGTGAAGCTTGAAGATTCCATAGACACTAAGTTGTTGGGTTATCCCCAGGCATTGACCAAATTTGGGCATTTTCTGATGGATGCTTTGCGGGAGAAAGGTGCAAAAATGAAGCCTTTGATATGTGTTTGCTATACTCAAGATCGAAGCAAGGTGTTGATTGTTGGAGTTTGTGGGAAGCCACGACTTGGGGCAGATAAAGGAAATGCATTTGGGATTGCTTTCAGAGATGCAGCTGAGGAGACTGGAGCTGATTTCTTTCACGAGCTATTTGAGTCATCATGGATAGTTTTGGATGCACTTGCTATAAATTCGTTCATGATAAGGCTAACTGAGAAGCTATGGTGAAGAACGTTGTTTATAAGCAGATTAAATGCTTATCCTTTTTCGTCTTTTTCTTCAATAGTTAAATGTTGTAACCCATTTAATTACTGTTACTATATGTGCAGTACAATTCAGAGGTAAACAATTCTGTTCTGATCATGTTTTTCTTTTACATTTTTTTTGGTGGTTCTGAAACTTGAGATGTCTATTGCTAGATTTCAGCAATCAGTTTTCCTTATCAGAAACAAATCCACAGTGGATCCAAAATGGCTTTTTTGAAGGGAAAAAAGCATCTACAATTGAGGTAAAGTTTCCATTCAAGTGACTTTTTTGCTTTCTGATTGTGTTAAGATGGTGGGGGGGGGGGGGGGGGAATTCACATTATGTATGCTAAGCCCTGTCAGCATAGAATCTTCTTTATCTCAGAATACCTGGGAGGAATAGATAAAAGCTCGAAATGAAAAGGCATTGTAGACACTGATATACACTCAAAAAGAGCCAGTAAATCAACACAATAGTAGGCTTAGCATTCAAATGCAACAGTTAATTTGAAGAAATACATTCATTATTTCAATGAAACACAATGATTGATATTTCAATTCCAAGATATCAACAGGTGCTCTGGACTAGCTCATTATTCAGACACCTCAAAGAATCAAGCGAAGAAAGCTATATATCAAGAAAGAAACAGCTTATGATGGCAAATGTTCCAAGCAATTAATTGTGAACAAACATTGATTTCGGATCTCATGACATCAGTAGGACCCCAAAGCTGGATTTACTGATTGCACCTGAGGAAGGGACAGAGTGACAGCTACACTTGAATCAAACCAACCAAGCTTCTCCACGAGCCTCTTGATTAATTCACCTGCAGCATAAGAAATGCCTGAGGCCATAACTGCCATACTAATATAGTATAGTACAGTTTTGATATATGCGTAAAAGTTGGGTTTCTTCTGGATGTAAGCCTTCCCAATTGCAAGTATAGCAATGCACAGAAGAGAAGCTGCTACGACTAGTACAAGCTTTAGGTCCTTGTCATCAGTCTGGCAAAATGAGAAGCCGTAAGTTACTAGAGGGATTAAGCCAAAAATGAGGAACACTAGCACAACAACCGTTGCATGAAGAAAGAAATTGTCCGTCTGGCCCAGTAATTCTTTGTACCTAGACTCTTCATTTTTTGTTCCCTAAAGTTGCAAGATTACAGGTTAGTTCAAGACGCAAGAAAGAGAATTAACCTGAAAATGAAAAATTAGGAAAAGATTTTGCCTCACATAATATGAAGTATGAATGATTTAAAGAATAATGTCCTATATATATATATATATATATTTTTTTTTTTTTTTATCAACAACAGACTTTATTGAAGAATAGTGTCCTATATGCAACTCCATAGTTTGTTATTATGAGACAACAAGAAGATCAAGTTTAATATTCTGAATAACTTGTCCTGTCAATTGATGTAGCTCATTATTCACACACACTCACGAATTAGAATCCTCTCCTTGTTAGGCCATTGGGCTCACTTTTAGGCTTAATTTCGATAATTCGAACCGTTCACATTTTAAGATTTGTTAAGTATATCATATTTATAAAAAATCAAATTGATCGGATATCAGAAAGTATGTGTTCGGAAAACTGTTTATTAAATTTTTTAAAAAAATATTTTTTAGTTCGATGATCTGAATACATGTTTTTTGATATCCGATCAATTTGATTTTTTATAGGTATGATATACACAACAAATCTTAAAATGTGAACGGTTCAGATTATCGAAATTGGGCCTAAAAGTGAGCCCAATGACCTAGCAAGTAGGAAGTCAAGTAGTAGAAAACTCAAGGAGAGAATCTTGATTCCTCACCTAAACAAGAGGAAAATTTTTTGTGCATACTTTGAAAGGAATAAAAAAGAAAAAGATAGATTTTATTATGCTTGAAGTTGATAGAATGGATAATTGGCAGAAGAAACTTGTGATGATATAGAGAATAATGGTATTTTAACTACATTTTTTGTCTACACTTTATAAACATACATACATTAGACAGAGTTGAAACAAGGATGATTAGATGGAGTGATAAACAACTGACAAAAATAATATTTGTAGAGTTAAATAAGTACTTTATTTGTCATTAGATCTCAAGGTAATACCGGAACAGGCTAGCCGGCCAATGATTTAAACGAAAATACGGTCCCTAACAAAATAGAATGGTTAAATAGATTTTGTACAAGGTTTCTCAACAAATTTTGTTATTTTTCTCTGTTTGAGAAAGTTACATTTCTAACCATTACTCGTAACTTAATTTTGATGCTTAATCTTGTAGTGGAATTGGGAACTACATTGCATGTAGAAGCTAACATCAACTGTTGCAATGCTATTGAAAATTATGCTAATAGATAAGAAATATTAAATAGGCAAGAGATTACTCACATTAGGACCAATAATGAAAAGTCCACCAATCAGATTTGCCAATCCCATAGCTACAATGTTCACTGTGGCAACACAACACAAGATTGTGAGTAATATAAACTATTACCTCTAAATCAAATGTCAAACACTTCTATAAACAGCTTTAACCTCAATTATATCAAATCTACTAATCCTCCAATCTTAAGTTAAAGAACAGAAAAATGGTTATAATCTGCATGAGAATTTTTTTTTTTTGGGTAGGTAAGTCATAAGTTTTATACCAAAAAATAGATATTATAGTGAGGCTCATTACACGCCTAGAGGCAACACACCCTACAAGGAGAGAGAAAAAACATGCCTAGCATCTACACAAAATCTAACAAGCAGATTAATATATAAGGAGAAACCAAAAGTTAGGCCAAGCAACAATCAACGGACAAACTTACGATTTCATAGGATTCTTACAACTTGATTTCTTAGACTTGATAGAGAGGCTAATCTCTTGAGGAAGTTTAAGATTAGCCATTCTCTCAAGAAGCTTTTTATTGTTTTCCACTTTTGAAGATGGGTTTGTCCATGGAACTACAAATGTTCCATCTGAAAGGATTGAGAAACTCCTTTGGGATGATAAACTTTTGCAACTATCCTAGAAGTGATATGCTAATATTTATTTTTGGATCCAAAATTAGACTGTACACGAATGGTAAAAAAATTTATTGATAAATGTCATGCAAGTATATCCTAAAATATGTGTGCATGTTATATTTAGTGCAGTCTATAAACTGATAATCATTTATAAGCAGAGAAATATGTTAGTGTCAGTTTGGTTACCATACCATTAAAATGGAAATACATTATGCCACAAGAAACTTCCATACCTAGCAAAAACAAATGCATAAAAACTCATTCCTATTTCCTACTTTTGCATAACCAACCAAAAAGGAAAATGTGTGAAAACCTTACCTGTGTGGTGTCATCTGCAGCAGCTGCAGATGACACAACACTTAGGCTTGCCATTGATTCCATTAACCCACCATAAACAACGCTCTTTAGGATTTCCTATGTTTTAGAACCTTCTTCATCTAAAGTTATTATAGGTTGTTGCTCCCTGCTCCCTGCATGTATTGGACAACTATGTCAAAATTATTTACCAACGTGCTCTGCGTGAGTGTTAAAAATGCATTAGATTTAATAACAATCAGCTAGTAATTTTTTGTATCATTATGCTAATCATGAAAAACATTAATATATATATATATATGTATATAGTCCAAGCCTTTAACCATTACCTACAGTCTAAAAGTTGAATGTCAAAACTCAATTTTTTTCATATACAAGAAACTTGGGAAGAAGACCTTTCTCATAAATTTAATATGAATGAATCACCAATAACCCAATCTTCTGCTGGTGCTTAGTTGTGATTTTATCTTCCAAAAAAAAAAAAAAAAAAAAAAAAACAGAAGAAAATCTCCAGTAAGCTGCAGTCAAGTTAAGCAAGCTCTATGATCTCCAAGTCAAAGAACTAGGCCTTAAAATTTCAAACCCAATGAATTTGGGACATGTTGCAGCCTAAGACCGTCTCATGTTAGTGTGTAATGAATGGCTAATCCATTTCTTAGTTTAAACTAATAAAATGCAAAAGTGGCATACATGAAATGCAAAAGTAGATATAAAATAAAACTGAAATAGAATAGCACAGACGGAGGTTGTTAGTGGGAAATTAGAGTAGAATTAAAACATATATATACTTTCTGACTTTTCATCATCAGTAATCCCTGTCTCCAATTTGATGACCCTCTGATTTTGTGGAAAGTTTATCATCTGCACAAGTTTTTGCGTTCTATTCAGCATGCATGAAAAACACAACTGCCTAAAACCAATGATTTTATAACATCAACTGTTTAGCATCTACAACAAAACAATTTTTATGTTTAAGCCTACCTAATGAGGAGCTAATTCGTATTGCCATAAATTGATGAGAAATGTGAAAAACATGTGTATGCATATACGTCATATATTATATGCACGAACACAGAGAGAGAGAAAGAGAGCCAACCTCCCTTTGTTAGAAAAGTAGTTGTTAGTAACAATTATCAGAAATTTTCTTCCTTACGAGCACTAGACTTGCCCATACTGTACCTAATTTATTGTGACTATATGTGAAGAACAATTCAAAGATAAATAAGAAATTCAGCTAGAGTTTTGTTTATAATCAGATTAAATGCTTCTTCTTTTTCGTCTTCTTCAATAGTTAAATGTAGTAACCCATTTAATTCTTGTTACTATATGTGCAGTAAAATTCAAAGGTAAACAATTCTGATCATGTTTTTCTTTTATATTTTTTTGTGGAGGTTCTGAAACTTGAGATGTCTATTTCAGCAATATGTTTTCCTTAGCAGAAACAAATCCACAGTGGATCCAAAATGGCTTTTTTGAAGGGAAAAAAGCATCTACAATCGAGGTAAAGTTTCCATTCAAATGACTTTTTTGCTTTCTGATTGTGTTAAGATGGTGGGGAAAATTCACATTATGTATGCTAAGCCCTGTCAGCATAGAATTTTCCTTATCTCAGAATACCTGGGAGGAATAGATAAAAGCTCGAAATGAAAAGGGATTCTAGACACTGATATACACTCAAAAGAGCCAGGAAATCAACACAATAGTAGGCTTAGCATTCAAATGCAACAGTTAACTCAAAGAAATACATTCATTATTTCAATGAAACACAATGATTGATATTTCAATTCCAAGATATCAACAGGTGCTCTGGACTAGCTTATTATTCAGACACCTCAAAGAATCAAGCGAAGAAAGCTATAAATCAAGAAAGAAACAGCTTATGATGGCAAATGTTCCAAACAATTAGTTGTGGACAAACATTGATTTCGGATCTCATGACATCAGTAGGACCCCCAAGCTGGATTTACTGATTGCACCTGAGGAAGGGACAGAGTGACAGCTACACTTGAATCAAACCAACCAAGCTTCTCCACAAGCCTCTTGATTAATTCACCTGCAGCATAAGAAATGCCTGAGGCCATAACTGCCATACCAATATAGTACAGTACAGTTTTGATGTATGCATAAAAGTTGGGTTTCTTCTGGATGTAAGCCTTCCCAATTGCAAGTATAGCAATGCACGGAAGAGAAGCTGCTGCGACTAGCACAAGCTTTAGGTCCTTGTCATCAGTCTGGCGAAATGAGAAGCCGTAAGTTACTGGAGGGATTAAGCCAAAAATGAGGAACGCTAGCACAGCAACCGTTGTATGAAGTAAGAAATTGTCCGTCTGGCCCAGTAATTCTTTGTACCTAGACTCTTCATTTTTTAGTTCCCTAAGCTGCATGATTACATGTTAGTTCAAGACACAAGAAAGAGAATTAACCTGAAAATGAAAAATTAGGAAAAGATGCCTCACATAATATGAAGTGTGAATGATTTGAAGAATAATGTCCTATATATATATATATATATTTGATCAACAACAAAGGACTTTGTTGAAGAATAATGTCCTATATGCAACTCCATAGTTTGTTATTATGAGACAACAAGAAGATCAAGTTTAATATTCTGAATAAATTGTCTTGTCAATTGATGTAGCTTATTATTCACACACACCCAAACAAGAGGAAAAAATTTCATCCATACTTTGAAAGGAACAAAAATAAAAATAAAAATAGAAAAAGATAGATTTTATTACACTTGAATGTCTTCTAAGTTGATAGAATGGATAATTGGCAGAAGAAACTAGTAATGATATAGAGAGTTAAGGTATTTTAATTACATTTTTTAACTACACTTTAGAATACATTAGACAGAGTTTAAACAAGGATGATTAGATGGAATGATAAACAACTGACAAAAATAATATTTGTAGAGTTAATAAGTACTTTATTTGTCATAAAATGTTAAGGTAATACTGGAACAGGCTAGCCGGCCAATGAATTAAACAAAAATATGGTCCCTAACAAATTAGAATGGTTAAACAGATTTTGTGCAAGGTTTCTCAACATATTCCGTTATTTTTCTCTGTTTGAGAAAGATACATTTCTAACCATTACTTGTAACTTAATTTTGATGCTTAATCTTGTAGTGGAACTGGAAACTACATTGCAAGTAGAAGCTAACATTAACTGTTGCAATGATATTGATATTGAAAATTATGCTAATAGATAAGAAATATTAAATAGACAAGAGATTACTCACATTAGGACCAAAAATGAAAAATCCACCAATCAGATTTGCCAATCCCATAGCTACAATGTTCACTGTGGCAACACGAGACAAGATTGTGAGTAATGTAAACTATTACCTCTAAATCAAATAAACACTTCTATAAACAGCTTTAACCTCAATTATATCAAATCTACTAATCCTCCAATCTTAAGTTAAAGAACAGAAAAATGGTTATAAAATCACTATAATCTGCATGAGAAACTTTTGCAACTATCCTAGAAGTGATATGCTAATATTTATTCATGGATCCAAAATTAGACTGTCATGGATGGTAAAACAATTTATTAATAAATGTCATGCTAGTAGATCCTAAAATATGTGTACATGTTATATTTAGTGCAGTCTATAAACTGATAACCATTTATACAGGTAAGCAGAGAAACATGTTAGTGCCAGTTTGGTTACCATACAATTAAAATGGAAATATATTATGCCATAAGAAACTTCCATACCTAGCAAAAAACAAATGTATAAAATCTCATTCCTATTTCCTACTTTTGCATAACCAACCAAAAAGGAAAATGTGTGAAAAACTTACTTGTGGTGGCATCTGCAGCAGCTGCAGATGACACAACACTTAGGCTTGTCATTGATTCCATTAACCCACCATAAACAACGCTCTTTAGGATTTCCAATGTTTTAGAACCTTCTTCATCTAAAGTTATTATAGGTTGTTGCTCCCTGCTCCCTGCATGTATTGGACAACTATGTCAAAATTATTTACCAACGTGCCATGCGTGAGTGTTAAAAATGCATTAGATTTAATAACAATCAGCTAGTAATTTTTTGTATCATTATGCTAATCATGAAAAACATTAATATATACGCATATATATATATATATATATATATGTGTATATAGTCCAGGCCTTTAACCATTACCTACAGTCTAAAAGTTGAAAGTCAAAACTCAACTTTTTTCATATACAAGAAACGTGGGAAGAAGACCTTTCTCATAAATTTAATATGAATGAATCACCAATAACCCCCACCTTCTGCTGGTGCTTAGTTGTGATTTTATCTTCCAAAAAAAATATAGAAGAAAATCTCCAGTAAGCTGCAGTCAGGTTAACCAAGCTCGGCGTATGATCTCCAAGTCAAAGAACTAGGCCTTAAAATTTCCAACCCAATGAATTTGGGACATGTTGCAGCCTAAGACCGTCTCATGTTAGTGTGTAATGAATGGCTAATCCATTTCTTAGTTTAAACTAATGAAATGCAAAAGTAGATATAAAATAAAACTGAAACAGAATAGCACAGATGGAGGTTGCTAGTGGGAAATTAGTGTAGAATTAAAACATATATATACCTTTTGACTTTTCATCATCAGTAATCTCTCTGTCTCCAGTTTGATGACCCTCTGATTCTGTGCAAAGTTTATCATCTGCACAAGTTTTAGTGTTCTATTCAGCATGCATGAAAAACACAACTGCCTAAAACCAATGATTTTATAACATCAACTGTTTAGCATCTACAACAAAACAATTTTTATGTTTAAGCCTACCTAATGAGGAGCTAATTCGTATTGCCATAAATTGATGAGAAATGTGGAAAACATGTGTATGTATACGTCATATATTATATGCACGAACACAGAGAAAGAGAGAGAGAGAGAGAGAGAGCCAACCTCCCTTTGTTAGAAAAGTAGTTGTTAGTAACAATTATCAGAAATTTTCTTCCTTAAGAGCACTAGACTTGTAATTTAGGTTTTAATTGCATCACCTGATCCCTCTTCTATGTTGATTGCAAGATCTCCAAGACCTCCAGGTGGTACAACTCTGTTGGTTGAAGGAGCAGTTTCGAACACTGCTGTACCAGGTGACACAGATTCTTGTGATGGTGTTTTAGTTTCTGCATAACCATAACAAGCAAATAGACCAAATCATTTGGTTGTCTCTAACTTCTGTATACTCCTAAAGGTATGATTTCAAATCATTTTTCCATTACGAATATTTTAAATACCCAGCTTATCTTGACAATGACCCCCCCCCCCCTCTGGATACACGTAGCACTTACCCAGCTAGCCTAAAATAGTATGAAATGATAAATCAGAGACTCCTGTTAACCCAAAAGAGCATACTGGAAGAAGGAAAGCACAAATATACAAGGACATTTATCCATTGTCTGAAGTAACATTTTACGCGTCTAGAAATTTTGAATGCGAGAGATAAAGAGTAATTAACTAGTTGCAACAAATAGTGGAAGTAGATGCTGGAAACTAATTGATTGTACTCATTATTGCTAGTTAAAAGTTCTGAAAGAGTTGAATATAAATAAAGGGCCGCAGATGATATTTTGGTGTATTTATATCCATATTTTATAGTGGATTGGTGTAGTCATGGAAAATGTTTTGGAGCTCTAATTTGTGAGCTCTAATAGCTCTAATGTGTATGTGGGGTCCATCTGATGTGATGATTTGGTCTTGTGTTTTTTTTTTTTTTTTTTTTTTTTTGATTTTCCACCTCACTAGAGCTCTAGTTTTAGAGGGATGTATCATTGTTGTATAGTCATTTATATGTAGTATTTTAAGTCAAACTGGATTAGAGTATGCACAATGGCAAATATTTTTGGAGCATACATTGGGCCTTGCTTTGGACCAGATAAGTGAGTTCATGCTAAATATGAGATCTTAACTTTCTTTTATTTTTGGACCCATAATGGGATTAGTGATTTTTAGATACAGAATAGAATCCCCCTACTCTCATCCCATACATATAATAACTATGGCTAGCCTACTAAGTCATATTATTACTGATGATAACAAAAGGGAAACATAGGGTAGTTCACCTCTCTCTCTCTCTGTGTTCTATACGAAAATTCAAATTCTCTTTTCAGATTGCAGTAGACAACTCAAAGCTTCATCATCTCAGTCAGCAGCTATGACTGACTCTTCAAGTACACAGGTATGTATGGCTCACATTAGATTGGTCATGCCATGAACTGAAGCATGTTCAAATCTATTATAGATGAAATTAGTCTAACACATGTTACCTTCTTGACCAATCACCATGCTCGCTGTCTCATATGTGACACAACTGGAATAATTTCCGGCTATGGCAGATGTTGGCTGAGGATTTTGTTTGCTCGTAGAAGCCCGGAATATATCAAAAAACCTCCCTGCTTAACAAATTTTGAACGTTAATCAACATTGTAGTCCAGAATGAACACTAGCACCACAGATTAGTCAAGGAATGAAGAAAATGAGTGTGTGAAAGGATAAAATTTCAAGTTTGAACAGTATGTAATAGTTAGAATATTTGTGTAGTTCTTAGTTATGTAAAATTCCTTGGTTTTCTTCTGTTTGAATTAACACAAGTGGAAAGGAAAATGTTTTTCCACTTTCCTAGTCAGAGATCAGAAAATTTCTAGTTTGGCAAAACCAACCAAAAGAATTCAATTTTCTTTGGAGGATTGCCATTAGATAAAAAAATTAAGTTGAGGAAAGAGGATTTCCACTTTCCTAGCCAGAGATCATAAGAGTGAAGTTGCAAATGACATATTACCTTGCTGCTGATCAATCTTCACCATTTTCCCCTTGCGATCATCTGTGAAAATGGAGGAAAGATTTTCATCCAGTACAGATGACTTCTCACGTAAACTTTGTTCGTTTGTGATCCCATTGTGTCTTCGAAAAATCCCTGAATAAATTAACACCATTTCCCTACTTAATTCAAGCATTCAAGTGGGAATTTTCATTCATATTCATTCGTTAGAAATCAAAATGTCACTTCGTTTCATTATTTTCTCTCCGAAAACACGAAAAATAAAAACTGAATAAAACAAAAACACAACCAAAACCAAGTAGGAAGGCAGGGGAGAAGTTGTACCTTTGGGAATGAAAATGCTGAAGCAGGAGAAGCATTTAAGCAGATCAAATGGCTTAGGAGGAACCGTACTAGTCCTTACCTTTTTACAAAGAACTTTGGTAATGCAAGAATTACATTCAGGACAGTGCACACTGTGCTGATCTAACTTCTCTACAACCCTCTCAAATTCAAATTCTATTTCTTCATCGCTTTCTTTATGATTGAGTCTGTTAATGTTGACAAGTTCTTTTGTTCCTTCACTTAACAGTTTGAAAAGCATGTATTCTTCTTCACATGAAATTTCATGCTTCACAGTTTCCTCATCTTGATGTGTAATGACACTTCTCAGGATCTTTTGGATGTCTATTTTTTTAAGTTTAACATCCAATTCTTCTTCTTCTTCTCTGGTACTCCCATTAGCCTTGGAAAGAGAGGAATCCACTGTAGTATAATAAGTTTCAGAAGATCTTATTTCAGTGGGTTCAGTACCTGCTGCAACCATGAAGCACATGTCCAGTGTACTAACTAAAATTTACAACCCAAACAAAAAAAAAACAAAAACAAAAACAAAAATTGAATTATAACATAATTTTCTGTTGGCATAAAAAGTGAAACAAACATTAAAACATACAAATAGACATTTTTTTTGGTAAATTACAATACAACTCTTGAAATTTGCTTAAAATATATATTACTCCCATATGGTTTTGAAAATTATAAATCTTTGTTGTCATGATTTGTCATTTAATAGAGTTGACAAAAAAAAATGAAATTAGTTGTCTTTCGATACAACAATGAAATAACTAGAAGTATTAATTGAAATATATTGTTGACATATTTAAAAATTGTTAATGAACTTAATGGTTGATTAATAAAGAGGTTATTTGTTGTATGGTTATAAATTTTAAGGGACATGATGTAATTTTTAAAATTATAAGGGCAATTAATATTTTAAATAAACTTTAGAGAATGTATTTGTAATTTATCCAATATATTAAGTGTAACAAACTAGATTATCCGTACACATGTATGGAAAGATAAAGAGACCTATTATATGTCACCATTTTATAAAATTATACTCATGATTAGCTCCCTTATTTGAAAATAATTACTAAGCAATAAATAAAAACAAATTCTTGCTACATAATCTGATTATGTAAATGGTGAAAAGAACTGGTGAATATATAGGTTATGTTTGATGTTTTTTTTTTTTTTTTGGTTAAAAGTTGATAATCGAAGTGAAAATTCAAAACAATTCTTTATCTGCTACTTAATAATCAGTTTTTTTTTTTCACTAATATACCTTATAAAAAATGTTACAAATAATCTTACTTATGCCTCACAAGTTATATGCATAAACTGAACCAAATACTAACACACAAAAAAATAAATTATAGACAGCTCCATAAACTGCATGAAACAGCACACATAGTAGCCATACCTCCAATCTCTTCCATGTTCTCCGGTACACTTCCATTGCCCTCTTCTTTATCATGCTCGTCAATACTATTACCATTACCATTGGCAGCAGTAATAGTCTGATGCTGAGGCTGCCGCTGCCGCCATTGCAAACAGACTTCCTCCACCACCTCCCATATCTTCACCACCACTGCTTTCATCTCCACCAGCACCTCTTACGTTTCTTGAACCTGAGTTGCAGTAACTAGCTCATTTCTTGCATTGCTTTTATAACCAAAACTTTCAAAGCAGTGATTAATGGGAAAATAATTAACAAAGACTTTAAAGGGCTGTTGTTTAAGCATATGTGAATATGCATTGTGATTAACAAATAAAAATAAATATGATAATCAATCATCCATGTGAATGTGAGTTGTTGTGCTTCAGTTGTGTTGATAATTAATTAATTAATTAACTAATCAAATTTACAAACCGTTGTGTTAGGGATCTTCTCTAACCAAAATCTCTCCCTTGTGCAGTGCATGGCGCCACTATGTTTCGGAGTATTCACTAGAATAACTGGAATAAATAAGTAAATTATTAAATTACACTAATAATTAGATATATTTTGGATAACATTTTACTTTTATAAATTTTTGTGAACGAACCATTTATCACCTCTCCGAAAAAAAATAAAAATAAAAATTGGGCACACCTTGATGCCACTTTGTTACTTTGAAATTTATTTTGAACATCATAAATCGTACCTCCATAGATTACGATTTTTAAATGTGATCTTCTCTTAATTTTTGTGGTGGTGATTTGATTTCGAACCCACCTGATTAAAATTTTGAATACCGCACTCCATATATCTTATTAGGAGACTAAGGCATGATTTGGGAAGCTAGTTAAAAGTTAACTTTTAACTTCTTATTTATTTTGAGGTAAATCACCTCTCATATTTTTTACACTCAAAAAGATAAGAAAGTAAAAAAAACAAAAAAATCAACTTTTTACTAACTTTCCAAATCACCCATAGGTTAAAAGTTAGAATTTGTCCACTTACAACTCCGTTGTATTTTGTTTTAATTATTTTTTGCGTTTTGTAAGTTTGTGTTGTGTTTATGGCTGTGTGTTGGACCTTCATTCATAACTGAATACATAATTTGATATCATTTCTCACAATATTTGTAATTTATCTTCTATAATTAACAAAAAGAAAAATTACTGAAAAGAATTCCTAGAATTATTTGCTACTGCACGATATGGTAAGAATTTCATAACATTAGAATTTTGAAGTAAAATCATGTGACCAAAAATGATTAAATGAGAAATATGATTTTTTTTAAACAGAAGATCTCGTACCTACCCAAGTGCTGTAAAACCTCTACTTCTTGATGTAGGAAAAAATAATACATAAATGAATTTTTTTCACTAAATTTTATTATTCACTAAATTCAAACCGTTGAATTCATTTGTATTTATTTATTTTATATGTTAGATAAGATTACTCCTCGGTGTAGTAAGGCAATAATTGGAGATGGTCGTTGGATTGGCTTCCAGTGTTCACATATGTTTCTCCAAATCAATGAATATAATAAATAAATATTTAGAGGGAGTTGACATTTAATAAATAAAGAATTTTTTTAGGATCCATGGTATTAAAATTTTATAGAATAAATGATATCTAATATTTTCATAATGTTTAAAATTCCTTAACATTGATTCAGAGAAATTCTCTCTAGACTTTCCAGAGAAATTCTAGAAATTTCTTTGGACTTCTCCAGAGAAATTCTGGAAGATCTTTCATACAACAACCAATCCAATATTAAGTGATTCACTTCTTAGAGAAATTCTCTTCACAGAGAAATTCTGGGAAATCTTTTATACAACAACCAATCCAATATTGAGTGGTTTATTTTCCAGAGAAATTCTCTCTAGAGAAATTTTTCTAGAATTTCCAGAGAAATTTTTCTACAATTTCCAGAGAATTTTTTCCTAGAGAATTTCTCTGAATCCCAGTTTAGAGATTTTCTCTGAATATCGCAAGAATTTCTCAGCAACCACAACATTGTTTGGTTGATGAAAAATGGAGTACACAGACAACCTACCTCCTATGGATTTGAAGCAAATAGACAACTTCTTCCGTCATACATTGTGCTTCATCCATTCTCGCCTCATGATCGAATACCGACCTTCCACGCCCGTCAAGCCCATCACAAGTGAGAGTTGGTCTTCGGCAAGACAAATCGATAGAGAGAGACTAGAGAGAGAAAGAGAAAACTCTAGTTCATGGATGAACACGATGAGCTCCAAGTCACTGAGCTCAAACAAAAGGTTCATCGATACGATCTTTTAAACAAGAGGTTCGTCGAAGGCAGTAGTGGAGAGGTAGCGACGATGAAAGAAGCAGTGGCAGGATAAGGGAGAGAGGAGAAAATGACAGAGAAGCAGAGGCCAAGATGAGAGTGCAGAAATGAGAGTGCAGAGATGAGAGAGAGAGAGAGAGGAAAGAGAAGCATCGACAGAGATGAGAGAGAAAATGAGAATATGTGAGACATATGAGATGGATGAAAGACCTTAGCCATCACAAAATAATCCCATTACTAAAAATGGGTGAGAGATTTTAGACTAATTTTTTCTAATAAATATTTAAATAATTTTCATGTAAAACTTGCATTCACATTTTCGGATAATTATTCAGTAATTCTAAAATATAGATATGTGGTATTGTATAGTATTGTGATTGATGGAAAATGTGGATAGGTGAGATATTGTGTTAGGCAATTGAAGAATATGAGGGGATAGAATAAATTGTGATTGATTAGGAGTACGAACATATAATACTCCGAAAATAGCTTATAATTTCCCCACATTTCTCGTCACTCCCTCTAATTATGATGACATCATGGCATGACGTGGGCATTATACCTGCCAACCTTAGTTTTTGAGAAAATAACAATTAAGAGGAAGTTTAAAATAAATAAATAATTAATTAATTTTACACATATTAACAATTTTAATAAAAATACAAATAGTTAAATGTGATTGGCTATCAAAAAAATAATAATATTTAAACCTTCAATGATATTTGGATATAGATATTTATAGTAAGATTTTTTTTTGAACTCAGATATTTTTAGTAAGATATTAAGTAGATATAATATTGTTCTTTAAAAAAAGAAGAAGAAATATTTCATTTAAGTGGATGTTTGGAAAACTATTTTCAAATTAATGATAAACTTTACAAACATTAAAAAGTAAACTTATAAACTTTTTTATTATTTTGTAATTTATTTTCGATTAGTCCACTGACATGTGATTTTTCCTAAAAAAAAAATTCAAAACATTGACAAAATTTATAAATTTTAATAATTAAAATGATAAACTTTTTCATCAATCTATAATTATTTTGAAAAGGTTTCACTAATGTATCATTTTTTCAAAATTATTTAGTGATCTAAGAACGTCACGTGATAATGTCTCTCATCAATCACTATATCCGTTATTATTCTCCCATAACTCAATACAAAATCATGATCTCATTTCCATAACACACATGAACCACCATGTAACTATGCCCTGAGACTACCAAATAATTTCTCGGCTTTGGGTAGTTTGCTCCTCCCAATAATCGAGTAGTCCATGTAGAATGGAGGCATGTGTTTAATGCTTTTCAATTTTGATCCTTTTTTTCACATCAATGAAGAAAACATAAAAAATGATAATATAATTTTTTTTTTCACATTTTCTCTCATGCTTAAATAAGTTTTATATTTTTTTTGGAAAAAAGTCAGATATTTAAAGGAAAATAAAGGAATAAACCATATATAAAAGCAAATAGTTCTTTCTCTCACTAAATTCATGAACATAGAATAAAAAAAATAAAGATAAAAAAATAAAAAAAAAGAAGAAATTCAGGATTCATATGACCAGTTATGAACTTATCAATATCACTTGGCCAATCTGGAGTTTGAAATGAGATTAATAAGCTCACATTTCTTTTCTTTTCTTTTTAATTTTTTTACTTTTTCACATAATCTAATTCTGGAAGGATCTAAAATGGAAAAATAAAAAAATAGTAAATATACGAACAAAAACAAAAAAAATCAACTTTTTAAATTATTTTTGTCTTTGCACTTTTTTTTTCCGTCTAAATATTATGTCAAGTTCTTGTACAAGTAAATAGGATCAAAACAGGAAAAAAATCATTCAAGGATGAGCAATTGAGAGCAAGGTTTTAAAAATTGAACCAGATCGGCCGGTTCTATCGGTTGAACTATCAACTGGTCAGGGTTTCGGTTCGGATACATTTACTAAACCGTTCAAAGTGAAAAATCGGCTTATTTTGAAAGAACCGGGAAAAATCGACAGTTGAACCGCCGAACCGATCAACCCGATAACAAATCATCAGGTCAATAAAATCAAATTTTTGTTTTTTTTTTTTAATTCTTTATTTCTTTTCTTTCTTTCTTTCTTATTTTATATATATATATATATAAGAAAATTTTAATTGAAAACTTTCTTTCAAAAGTCTCCTTTTGTGAGAAATCTCATTGAGAGCTTGAAATTATTGTAAAAACCTCTACTTATTTATAAGAAAAAAAAATTTCTAAAAAAACTCAAAAAATCTATATGGAATTCAATCAAATTTATTAGAGAAAAACATAAAATTTTGATATCTCTCTAAAATTTTTACTCCTCTTTCAACCAAATTATTTAAATTAAAATCATATAAAGAGAATATTAAATATTTAATTTCTTCTTCCAAATTAAAATTAATAATATTTTAAAATATATTTTTATATTTTTTAGTAAAAAAAATAATAGGAGAAATATTTAAAATTATTTAATTTTTTGATTTATAATTTTATTGCTTATATTTTTATTTAAATATAATTTTAATATATTTATAACGTCAAAATTCGATTCCAGTTCAACCAGATAATTAAACCGATAACCCATCCATCCAATCATTTTTTCAATTCACTCATCAGCCCAATTTTTAAAACATTGACTGAGAGTCCACAAAAAGCTTCTATTCCATTCCCATCTCATAAAAGATCAATTCGGTCTTCAAAAAGTGTTTTTCGACTTTCTGTTTTCCTTTTTTTTTAATCTTCAGTAATTTTTATTATTTTTTAATTTTATTTTTCCCTTTTTAAATGCACATAAAAAATAAAAGTACAATATATGTAAAGAATTAGGGAAAAAATCTCGCTAAAGACCAAAAAAAATATGTAGATGTGCTGAAAAAAATATTCAAAAATTAAACCACACAACCCAAAAATCTAGGCTTAAAACATCTTACAAAAACATTTTTCGTTAAAGCTAAAGAAACACCATAATATGTGCTTTAGGTGTATAGGTATTTGGACATAACAAACACCATAATCTGTGCTTTAGGTGTGTAGGTATTTGGACATAACAGCAAACTAAAATAACAACTAGATATTTAAGCCAACTAAATCCCCCACTGACCAAAAGATTTGTTTTCAAACCAAAACACAATGCCAATAGGAACTCAAAAACTTAAGTCTGGAGCCTCCCAAAATCTCACTTTGCAATCCCAAAGATAAAACACATGGCTTGGAAGACTATCCTAAACCATTGTTTCAATTCCCAAGCAACGTTGCGCAAAGCCAGCCTCTATCGACCTTCCTCCTTGACACCAAAAAACAAGAACTTGAGCTTACAAGTAGCAAAACACAAAATACAATTCCACTTCCACATAGCAAAAACATATTAAAATGTCTCAAATCTGCTGGAACAAGAAAAACATGTAGTGCTAAGCCAATAATGCACTTCTCAATCTTGGCTAAAGCTGACAAAAACGATCCCCAGGTTTTATATATTGCTTATACAAATAAAATTTTCAACAAAAGTATCATGATATCCTATTGAATCTGTTTCAAGGAAACATCAAAGATAAATTATAGGTTCCACACCACTTGCCCTTTAAATGGCAAAAAGCTGGAATGGGTCATCTTTTTGTTTTTTGGTTTCATTTTTTTTTTTTAAAAGATTACAAGCATGGATTATTCATAATCACAAGGTTCCATAAATTGGCCAATATTTTTTAAATATAAGAGTTAAGTTTGATTGGTACTTTTGAAGTCATATCATGGCTTATATTCCCCACTATTAGACATTTTTCTTGTTATGTTCCACAAACTTCATATGAAGTCCTACACATTAATCTGTTGAAAAATTCTCTCTATCTCATCACATCAAAATACCTTTCAAAATGAGATTTTCATACTCCCCACCTGAACACACGAATCATTATTTAAATGGATTATGGAAACAAAATATCAACACAAACAAATAAATAAATATCAAGTACGCACCTAGTTCATTCAATTGGTTGCAGGAAGGTAGATCCTAATGGTATCTTTGAAGGTGATTTTTCTCCGACAGGTGGGGCATTTACCCTGAGCAGCTATTGCAGTCTTAATGCATGACTTACAGAAAATATGACCACACTTAGTTGACATCTCCTCAACTAATGGGCCTATGCATACTGGACAGCTGAAGGTGGGCTCCTTTGGTGGTAGTGGCGGCGGTGGCGGGGATGGTTCCACGCTCTTAGCATTCTTTCTCTGCCATTGGCATATAAAGAAAATCTCAATGACAAACTCAAAAACCACTACTATCAATGCACATGAAATAGCTTTTAGGTCATCCTTAGATCATGAATTTGGGTACCTTTCCAAATCTCTACTAAATTCATGATCTAAATATAGCCTTAGTGAATTGCTTCATCAATCAAAGGGGGGGAAAAACAATGAAATAAATAAATAACTTTTACACAACATCATTCAAAGTATAACATGTCCAAAATTATTTTTAAGAAATCCATGCCGTATGCAGCACTGAGAAAACTCCTCAATTCAGATGTAGAAAGGCTGAAAATGAAGACGCAAGTTATACACCAAAGGTGAAGCATCAACTGCAACAACCGAAGGTCTTTTATCCATGCATCATGAGCCGTCAAGTCTAAATTGGTCTGGTGCAACATGAGTACCAGAGCAAGCAAGCCTGGTAGAGTAGGGTTGATATTGTTTTTTGAGTCCCATGATATTGACTGAGTATCCACATTGGGTGTCAGCCATTTATTTAGAACTCCAACAGGTTTTGTCTGTGCATCTTGGAGACAAAGAAGAGTTTCGACTATTCAAAAATTTCTTCTTCTGTACACTAGTTAGAGCTCAAGTGTATTTGTCAACTGGGGATGCTTCACTTGTAATGAAGTCCACCAACAAAAAAGCAGAGTTAAAAAGTAAATGAGAGAACTGTAGTGAACTAAAATATATTCCCAATCTTAATGCCCCATTCAGTAAAGGGATGAAACTTACAAAGGAAAGGTTGGACAGATGGAGAAGCTTGCCCAATAGAATGGGAAAAGTCTTTTCTTGCAAGAAGTCCAAAATACAAGAGAAAACCTCCTGTGAAGCTACAATATGAAATGTTCCATCTAGTAAAACCAACAAAAAGTTGAGAGGAATGAAGGTCAAAGGCATAAAAAGGCTACCCCTAAGGGTGTGTGTTTGGATCAAGGATTTTAGGAGGGATTTGTGGAGGGAAAGGAAATACGAAAGGAAAAGTGATTGAAATATAAGTTACATTTTGTTAAGTTTTCTCATTCTTTTTCCTTTCCATTTACAATTCACTCTTCAAATCCTTGATTCAAACACGATCTTCCCCTCTGCGCCCTTTTAGTCTTTACCATGCTATTTACCCTTGCGAAAATAATGCAGAGCTGTTGTATGCTTGTATTAGAAGGCAAATGTGTAGAGGATCTATTTTTTTCCTCTTTACTATCCACTTTTATGCAAAAAAAAATTACAGGCCCAGAGGGAAACTCTCCCCTCCTCTTTGCCTTTCCCTTTACCTTTCCTTTCTAACAAAAGGATTTAAACCCTCTGCATCCTCACTTTTCATTCTCCTCCTCTTATACTCTCCCTTCATTCATCCCCCCTCCCAAAAAACATGAGACGCATTCCCTGCTAGGCAATAGGTGCACCAAACACACCCCATAGCCATAAATATGCTAGCTATATGGGAACTACCATTTGACATGCCATAATGTGTCAAAAGTGGTATGCCTCAATGAAAAATTACCACTATATATAAATAAATAAAAATCAGTCAAAAAGACACATAACAACAAAAATAAGAAAATAAACAAAAAAATTTCAACAAAATGGTAAACCAATCTAGAAGACTAGAATGTAACTTTAAGATGCACAATTGCACATTATGTGCACATAACAAAATCTCAAATGTTATCACTTACCCTACAGTTGGTATTAACTGCCAAATTTATTTAATGGTAATTTGTGATTGTTTGGTTTAGAGAGAGAAATCTTATCCTTATTCTTTGCCTAATAAACATCAGTAAATAGAGCATACTCAGTCAGTTGTCACAGAAAAAGGAAAAAACAATTAACACAATTTCATTTTCAACAAATTGATAAACCAATCTAGGACACAGAATTTCAGGTCAAAATATATATCATGTGTGGCATAAAGAAATTCAATTATTACCATATTGTTACCCCCCTCCAAATTTATGCACAGATCACAATTTATGATTGCTTGGTTTGTAGAAACTCGCCTACGCTTGTTGCGACTATTGGAAGCAACACCCAATGTCCTTTCTTCTGCAAAGATTAGCCCAAATCAGTATGCGATTTAGAGGAAGAGGAAAAGAAATAAAGCTAATAATGGGAATTACTTGAAAGACATATCATGACGTCTGCTAATTAAATCAATCAAATGAATGAAAAATAGCAATAACCCATTTTACCGCAAATACCACAAAGCCAACAATTATTTCTTATCAAATATCAAGCAAACCAGTTATGTAACACGATTATGTTACATGGACACATTGGCTTCCTAGAGCACGATTATGTTACGACGGACACATTGGCTTACCCCTTCCCCACAAGACAGGGTTTAGATGCGGCTACTCACATAGGAGAGACAGACAGACAGATAGATAGATAGATATAGAGAGAGCATTACATTCACCTGTCACATCTTCTGTAGTCAGAATTGGAGCACTTCTGACTCGGGGAGGTAGCCATGGCTGCAACATAGATCTAGGTTTTGATGAATTTCCTCAAATAAGAAAAACACAGGAATCTTGAACAGTGTTTTAAAAGGCACGCCTGAGCCCGAGGCACAATGAGGCGCAGCCTTGCGCTTCAAACAGGTCGAGGCGAGGTGCAATACGCAAGGCCAAGCTTAGGCGCTGAGGCGAGGGCTTTTTTTTCGAGGCGCTGAGGCGAGGGCTTTTTTTTCGAGGCGCGAGGCGTGGACTTCATGGGCTTTACTTATTTTTCTACTCCAACTATTGATTAAGTGCTTTTTTGTGCGCATACCCATAGATAGGGAATCAAAACTTCAATATAAAATGACTAAACGTGGTCAAAAGAGAACAGAAAGTGATAAAAGATTGAATGTTATACTTCATATCTTTTGTTGGATATTATATTTCTAATTTGTAGAAGACTGAATGTTATATTTAAAAATTATCTGAAATGGGTATGATTTTTGGAATTATATATATATATATTTGTTATGTAAACAGTTTGCTTATTTTCTAATTTTGTTTTTCTTCTACTACTTGCGCTTCGTTTTGGTGAGGCGTGTGCCTAGGGCCTCGCGCTTAGGTTATAGGAGACCTTATTGCCTCGGTGCGCCTAGAGCCTTTTAAAACATTGATCTCGAGCACAGTGTCTACTTTTAAACCCACAAATGGTCCCCACTTTTTTCCAATATTCATAATAAGCCCAAACAATATTTTTTAGAGCAAACTTCACTTTGCCCCCTTGTAATTTGACCCATGTGCACATAACCCTCCATCATTTGAAAATAAGCACCTAAGCGCACAGACACGACACAAAAATGCAAACACCCAAATTTTCAAAAAAAAATGCAAGACACGATACATTGGGAACCCGTGCAAAACACATAATTTTATAGATTTATTATATGCCATATTTTTAAATATTTTATACTTCTTTTGTCAAATATTTAGGTTCATCAAATTCATCAACCTTAGTATGCTATTTTAGTAAAAAAACATTAAAATATTTAGCAAGTCCGACACGTGTCTAACGCACGTCCGTATCTGACACCTGTCACATCTTCTATAGTCAGTGTTGGAGAATGTCCACCTTGGAGACAAAGCCATGGCTACAACATAGATCTAGGTTTTTGACGAATATTCTCAATTAAGAAAAACACAGGAATCTCGAACACAATGTTTACTTTAAACCCTACAAATGGTCCCTACTTTTTTTCAATATTCATAATAAGCCCAAACAATATTTGCTAGAGCAAATTTCACTTTGCACCCTCATAGTTTGACCCATGTGCATATAGCTCTCTATCATTTGAAAATAAGCACCTACAGGACACAAAAACACAAACAAGCAAAATTTCAAAAAATGTAGGACACAACATGTTAGGGACACATGCAAAATATAATTTTATATATTTATTTGCGTCATATTTCTCAGTATGCTATTTTAGTAAAAAATAAATAAAATATTTGGCATGTCCCCAAGTGTCCGGCACGTGTCCTTGTCCAACACTTGTAGGTGGCTTCCGAAGAGATGTTTGTGCTTCATGGATAATCACATAATCTCCACGTAGTTAGTGGACTAAAGTGCACCATCAGGCTCATTAACAGCCTAAGCAAAAAGATTAAAGTACCCTAGTACATAAATAACTACATTTTGCAAACCATGGACATTATCATCATAATAACCCCATGTGCTTTACTCCATAATGTGCAGTTTACCTTAGCATTTGGAAATGAGCACATAACCCCCTTATGTCTTGGCACACATTTCACACTTTCTATTAACTTGGACTGATGTCTTGTGGTACATTTCAATTCACAAACCACAAAGGGTAAATTTACCCAATTTTCTTATCTAATTTTGATTCATATATTTCTTTGAATTAGCTTTATTCCACATTGGCTAAATTTAACTTCTAAAATGCCCTTAAACTATTCTTAGTTTGGGTCTGTCTGATGTCTGCACACAGCTACACCTGATACTCATGCCCAAGTCCATGAAACATAATTTCCACAACCAAGCCCTAACTCAAAATCAAATAATGCCCAAGTCTCCCCAAAAAATGACACCATGATGGCAGTCTCTACTCAGCCAGAAGGCAGTGCAATGAGTTCAAAATTATAGGAATCTGTAGATATGTCCACACTAAATGCTCATTAACCATCTACCTTACAAAACCACCAACTTTTTTTTTGCATTAAAGAGCAATAAGGACCCCAAAGTGAACTGTTTTATCAAGGTCAGAGTTGGCAACATGTGTCCATTATGCTCAATATTAGTATATGTTGTAGAATGAACAGCAAAAGCAAAATTTATATTGCCTTCTTTCAAGATAAGACCAAAGTCGTATCATTTTTACATTTTCCTTTGAACTGGGAATCAATCCTAATGGGATGCCCAGTTTGTAAACTTAATTTTTTTCATTGGAAGTATTTGATCAAGTAGGTGCCTCTTTATCTAGAAAGGTCATCTACCCAAGAAAAAAGAGACTCGGGTGGCCAGCTTAAAACTGACATGAGATTTAAAATTTTCAATATCAATCTAAGGTTGAAAATGCACATTATTTCATCCAATGAGTTAAAAAGCCTATCCAAAATAAAATGACGCTTCTTCAATATGAGCTCCAAAAAGCATGAAGAAAATCAACAACATGATGATATAGGTTATGCACATCATAACATCATGAGAGGGAGAATTATATGACAACCAACACACAAAAGCACACACAGACTGTACACAAAAACAAGAATTACCTGAATCTACATCAACTACAACAGTATTTCCACGATTTCTTCCTCTCCCAGAATTTATTTTAGCCTGACATGAGATTGAAAAAAATAAAAATAAAAATAAATAAGTAAATAAAAAGATGAGTAAGGCCTTATTTAACCCGTACAAAAATATTGACAAAATAATACAAAGAGAATTTTAGAAAATAAAAATAAGCGTACTTCTGCAAAAGCCGTACGGGAGGATATAACAACATCATCATCAAATGCCTCAACATCAATTGGTGCAGGCAGTACAGATGGTCCTTGTTGGCCAAATTGCACATCTTGAGAGTTGGCTTGAGCCGAAGTGCCCTCCTGATCCAGGTTCTCACTAGGTGGTACATTGAGGTCCACATCTAGTGCCATCTTCCTCCTCCTTGTGTTCCTCACATATCCTCTTAGAGGAGGTCCACTCGACCCTCTACTGCTCATGCTATACTTAAAGTGTTTTTTGTTCCAAGACTCACACTCAACAAGCCTGATTATGCAAAAGGGAACTCCTTCATTAGCAATACATACAATATTCAGTCTTGGCTTTAAAAAAATGAATTCACTCCCCATTTGGTGCGAATGTCGTCACGTTTTTTTTTCGCTTTCAAAAATGCCCTCCACATCGAATAATTGCCACATTTTTTATGAATTTTTCTCATTCATCAATCCACCCAAACTTAATGTTTCCCTCATTCACAAAATTGCCCAAAAATTTAAATGTAAAATTGCAAGCACATTGTGTTTTACACCCACCGCTAGTGTATATATCAAATTTCTAGAGAAAAAAATAGGTTGCATTTGGTTCTCTTTTGGAATTATAATTCCAATCAAAAAAAATTCAAAACTCTTTTCAAAATTCATAAGCAAACACACAACTCAAAACTCTTTTCAAAATTCTATTTTAAAAAAAATAAATCAAAATTTTTTATTTGTTTTTTAAAATTATTTTTAGAATTATGATTTAAGTGTGAAGTTGAGTTTTGAAAAAAGAAAAATTATTTGGTTATGAGTTTTGAAAAGAGTTTTGAATTATATTTTGAGTTTTGAGTTGTATTTTGAAATTTTTTGAATTTATTATTTTTAAATATGTAACAAATTTCTTAATTTTAGTTCTTAGAGTAAATATTTCATATTTTAAATATTTATTTATTTATTTTAATGTGCACTATATTTCATACATTTGTGTGCTGTATTTTTTAAAAACATTTTAAATATTAAAAATTTTAATTTTTTTGCTATGTGTTTAGTTACGATTTGAGTGTAGAGTTTGAAAATAGTGTATAGTTTTGAGTTATGTGTTTGGTTATGAGTTTTGAAAATAATTTTTGAATTGAGTTTTGGATTATATGTTTGGTTGCAATTTGAGTGTGGAGTTTTAAAAATAGTGGTGTTTCAAGTTATGTGTTTGGTTATGAGTTTTGGAAATAATTTTTGAATTGAATTTTGAGTTATGTGTTTGGTTGTGATTTGAGTGCGGAGTTTTGAAAGTAGCGTAGAATTTCGAATTATGTGTTCGGTTATGAGTTTTGAAAATAGTTTTTGAATTGAATTTTTAGTTATATATTTGGTTACGATTTGAGTGTAGAGTTTTGAAAGTAGTGTAAAATTTCAAATTATGTATTTGATTATAAGTTTTGAAAATAATTTTTGAATTGGCCTCATTTGGGAACAGGCTAATTTAGTAACTTTTTGGCTATTTGGCTAAAATATGAGCTAAAAAAAACTAATATGTTTGGGATGACTTTTTAACTTTTTACGAAAAAATGTGCAAAAAGTAGAGAGAAAAGAGAATCTTTGACTTATTGGTATGGGTTGTTGGCTTTTTGACTAATTTAGTAACTTTTTGACTTTTTGACTAAAAAGAAGAGTTCCCAAACGAGGCCTGAGTTTTGAGTTATGTGTTTGATTACAATTTGAGTGTGGGATTGTGTTTTGAGTTTCAAATATTAAAATTAAAATATTTACAAAATAAAATAAAACATTTAAAATATTTAAATAAAAATTATATATTTAAAATAAAATATAATTTTTTTATTCAAAATACAACTCAAAATTCAAAAACTCAAAACTCTTTTCAAAATTCAAAGACTCTTTTCAAATCATTTTTTAAAGAGTAATGCTAGAGACCCCAAATATTCTACCAAAAGTTTTACCAAATGTCTCACATGGGTGTGGGACCCACACAATGTGGGTCCCATGTGGGTCCCACACCCATGTGAGACATTTGGTAGAATTTTTGGGGCCTCTAGCATTTTTGTTTTTTAAAACTCTTTTCAAAACTCATAACCAAACAAATTTTTTCTTTTCAAAACTCAACTCACAATTCCACACTTAAATCACAATTCCGCACTCAAATCATAATTCCAAAACTAAACCAAACGAAACCATCATGTTTTGGACTACTTCAATCATGAGAATTAACCAATATATATATATATATATATATTCTAGTCTATTAAGCGTACACCCTATTTGGTGTGAATGTTGTCACATTTTTTTTTTCAAAAATGTCCTCCACATCCAATAATTGCCACATCTAATAGTTGTTAAATCATATGCCTGGTTCCCCAGAGGAGACGGAAAAAGGGAGCAGTTTTAGATCTAAGCTAGACAAAGTTTTTTGAAATGTAGTTAGCAGCAGCAGTACCCAATCATGTACTAGTCCTTTTGTGTTGTTTGAGGGCCATAATGGCACAGATATCAGGGGTAATAAGTGCACTTATTTAGAGAGCCATCTTTTGCTTCCCATATACAAATATGTGATTTTTTTTTAACTTATAAATGAAGTCATACACCTAACAAGACCTCCCAATACAGGTGCATAGCAACTATTACATTATGCAACTAGCTTTACCCAAAGGCAACATCAGACTTGCAAATAATAACATCCTATGAAGCACAGATACTGCAACATATATTTACTTCGTATGGTACTTTGCATACGTATCCTTGGTACACACACGTACCTGCATTTTTTCTTCTCAATTTTTGTCATGCAGTACCTAATATATACCAAGTCGCACCTCAATTGAAATAGTACTTTCTGAAATTAGTTTTATTGGAATTTTATTATTATTATTATTATTATTATTATTATTATTATTATTATTATTATTTTAAAATTAAATTATGATTTGTATGTTATTTAATATAATAATATTTAATTTTAACCTTTACGTACTAAATGTAAATTGTAAGTTAGATCTTAACCAACAAAATCATTTAATTAATTTTTACAATACTCCAAAAGCAATCATCAACCTAATTAGTACAAACTGACATCAACTCCATAAAAGGAGAACTACATGCAGGTGCGAGTAAAGAAAAAATATTACCAACACATGGAGAGGTGCAACCCTATAGCCTTTCATTTGCACCCAATTACATACACACTCCCACCTGCATGTAGTTCCCCTTTTATAAAACCCTAGATTGCAACAAAGACTAAAAAAAAATTAAATTAAATTTGTTCAGACTTTTAAACCCTAGTCTTACATGACAATGCCACCAATTTTGAAACTGATCAGACTCTTTCAAAAATTTCAACTTTATTACAATTCGCACTTCCAACACTAACCCTACACAATGCTGTATGAAATTTAACCACCATTACATAATCAAAAACGATTTCGAAAAAAAAAATGTTCAGAAAAAAAGTATTTTGCGACTTTTCACCTCTAACTAACTTACGCGACAAGTAAAAGACCTCCAGAGTTCACTATCATCCCATTTTCACAATCAGATTCAATCTGTACTTGAAATTTCAAATTCAAATACTAATAAGCCATGAATTTCGTACTCATAAACAAATTCAAAAAATTAACACACACACACACAGAGAAAAAAATTAAAATTAAAAATCAGATCATACGCTTATGTCAGATTGATGAACCATGAACGAAACAACAGACTCCAAATAGTAAATTCAACAACCAAAACAGTGTATAGATTAAAACCCTATCCGATCAAAGGGAGAGAGAAATTCAAAAGAACAGAATGAAATTAGGTTGAAGATCGTACCGATTTCCAATGTTTTCCAATCAAAGAGAGAGGAGAGACAGAAAATACAGAAGCTCTATGTGCTTCGTCTTCTTCCCTCAGGGCTTTTCTTAAAGGGATGATTTGGGGAAGGAGACCGCAGAAGATTGTTCGGTGCTTTCTGTACGGGTTACACGAGTCGGTGAGGGCTCGAAACACTGCCACGTGTCCCAAGTAGGTATGCGATTCGTACGCGTACACTACCGTCCATGTTGATGCAGTGTGCGTGCTCTCACACGAATATATAATGGTTGTGCAAATGCTTTTCGCTTTCAAATTTTCTTTTAACTCCCTCCCTTTTTTTTTCAACCGAAAATATTTTGCTTGGTTTCACTATTTTAAAAACATTTTCCAAAAAGAATAAAGGTTGTGACCCCATTTAGGGATTGGTTGGTCAATTTTTTCTTTTTTTTTTTTTCTTTTTTTTCTTCTCATCCAATCCCCAACCTCCATGTATGTGAGGGGGTTGTGGGGTGGATGTTTTAAGAGGGTCTAAATCAATTCCCTTCCAAAAAATTCTATTTTTTTATTTTTTCTGTTTTTTTTATTTTTATTGAATTTTTTTAATATTTTTAATAATTTTTTTAATTTTTGAACGTACCAAACTTAGATGTATCTAAAAAGTAACAAATTTGTGAAAAATCTTTTAAAACTTCACTAAATAACAAAAATATACCAGAATTTAGTACAAATTTTATATTTTTATGTATTTATTAATTTTTTAAAATATTTTTTCACAATACATCTAAGTAAGATGCATCTAAAAAACTAAAAAAAAATATTTAAAATTTTAAAAATGTTCACTAAAAATAAAAAAAATGCGAAAACCAAAAACCTAAAACCAAAAACTTAATTTTAAAAAAACTTAATTCAAAAAACTCAAACCAAACACACTGATTAGCACCCCATGATTTATTTTAAACCCCTCATTTTTTTGAACCCTTACTTATAAATTTTGAAACCCTTAAAAAAAAAATTCCCCTAAATAATACCAAAATTATCTTTAAACATTCCCCCATTGAATACACACCCCCACACCTCCACACTCCCAAAAAAAATCTCCCTCCCAAAAAACCCTAACAAAACCCACTAAGAAGGAGAAGAGTCTTATCCTTCCTAAAACTCACGAAAAAAAAAGATATTGTCCCTGCCGATTTAACCATTGTCACAGTTGGTATGTTTTCTCTCTCATTGTTTCTTCAAAACTGGAACTATCGAACTTGAAAAAATAAAATTTTTATGAGTGTTAAGAATTTTAACCGTTGAAAGTGTTAACAAGTTTCCATGTTCGGAGCTGCATTCCCAAACAAATAATCTGTGTTCGGGAATGTGTTCATGAACAAATAAGTAATGTTCAGGCTTGTATTCCCGAACTTGAAAAAATGAAAACTTTTGCCAGCGTTAACAATTTTGACCGTTCAATATGTTAAGAAATTTCTATGTTCGGACCTACATTCTAGAACATTATTTATTTGTTCGGGGAACATCTTCCCGAACAAATAAGTAATGTTCGGACCTGTATTCCCGAACTTGAAAAAATGAAAATTTTGGTAAACTTTAACAATTTTGATCGTTAAATGTGTTAAGAAATTTTTATGTTTTGACCGTTCAATGTAGGTAATCAAATGGTTGCCACCGTTACCTCCAAAATATTGCCGCCAAAGGATTTTCAAAATTTTGAGGGTAGGTAGGTTTTGAAGATGTAATTTGGAAAAATGAATGGGTAGTGATGGAGGTGGGTGTGCTCATAACCCCTAGTTCATGATGTGGTGGGTGTGTCCCAAAATCAATGATATCCTTTGTAATAATTTTTTTTGAGAATATTATTGTAATAAAAAAAAGGCTAAAAATTGAGGGTTCAAAATAATTTATAAGATGCTAATAGCAATACTCTTTTCAAAATATAAAAAAAAAAAGTTTTTTTTTTTCCTTTTCGTTGAAGAAAACAAAAATCGATCCATGTGTTTATTGGAAACCATTTTACATTTGGTATTTTGAAAAAAATAAAATAAAAAATCAAAACAAATAGACAAGAATAATTTATGATGTTCATGATCAAAGGCTTAATAAAAAAAATTATGAGTAAAATAATATTAATTTATCTTTGTTAAATAGTTAATAAATAAAGAATGACCTATTTAATGTGTTTGTGATTTTTTATTTGTCTGAATATCATGTAAATAGTTAAACATAATATTTTAGAACTACAACGAAAAAGATTAAAATTGCTTTTTATTATCTATGGATAATGATTTAATTCAGATGTAAAATATATATTTTTTAAATTCATAATTAAAAGAAGAAATCATTTCCAACCAAACATCGCCGGCATGCCATTATTTTAAAATTCATAACTAAACACAAGAAAATTCTCATAATTTTTTTGTAATTTTTTTTTAGGAAAAAAAATATCGATGCAGAGCTAGTGGGCAGTGGGGTCACTGCTGTGCCACCTCCCTGCTGTGTTCTGCTGTGCCGTGAAACGGCACAGTTTCATCCCCTTTTTTTTTTTTTTCTTTTTCATGCTCTCACACAGTTTCATCTTTTTCTTTTCTTTTAATTTTTTTTTTATTTTAGAGTTTAGAGTTCAGGATTTAGGGTTTAATTTTTTAAAAAAAAAAAATATTTTAGAGTTTAGGGATATATATATATATATATATATATTTTTATTTTAGGGTTTAGGGTTTAGGGTTTAATTCTTAAATTTTTTTTATAATTTTTTATTTTAGGGTTTAAAGTTTAGCATTTAATTCTTAAAATTTGTTTTTTTTTATTTTAGGATTTAATTTTTAAAATTTAATTTTTTTATTTTAGGGTTTAGGGTTTAGGTTTAATTCTTAAAATTTATTTTTTTTTATTTTACGGTTTAGGGTTTAATTCTTAAATTTTGTTTTTTATTTTATTTTAGGGTTTAAGGTTTAGGGTTTAATTCTTAAATTTTATTTTTTTTTATTTTAGGATTTAGGGTTTAATTTTTTAATTTTTTATTTTATTTCAGGGTTTGGGGTTGGAAAAAAAAAGTGAAATTAAACTCTAAATCCTAAAATAAAATTTAAAAAATTTAAAAAAAAAAAAAAAAAGAAGAAGATGAAACTGTGTGAGAGCATGACACAAAAAAAAAAACACAACAGGGAGGGGCCACAGCAGGTAAAATAAAAAAAAAATAGAATTAAACCCTAAACCCTAAATCGTAAAAAAAAAAATTAAGGATTAAACCTAAATCCTAAACCCTAAAATAAAAAAATAATTATCCCTAAGCTCTAAAATAAAAAAATAAATTTTAAAAATTAAAACCTAAATCCTAAATTCTAAACTCTAAACTCTAAAATAAATAAAAAAAAGAAGATGAAACTGTGTGAAAAAAAAAAAAAAAAAAGGGATGAAACTGTGCCGTTTCACGGCACAGCAGAACACAGCAGGGAGGGGCACAGCAGTGACCCCGCTCCCGAGCTAGTGATTAAAAAAAAAAGAAGCAATCATCTAATTAGGACATGTTTGGGACCAGTACAGAGTGGATTACGTGCTTTTGGATATGTGCAATGTAAATTATCATTAAAAAAAAAAAAATTATAAATTCTTCATAGTTATCCTTAAAAAGTCATTTTCGCTTTCTTCCCCCTCTGTGTTTCGTTTTTTGTTAAACTTGTGCACTCAGTCCCTGAGTGCCATCCTGGTGTGACTACAATTTGTCTAGCAAATGTTGACATAGTGGTATCTAAAGACTCCCCATTTTTTCCTTTCTTTTTTGACTTTTCCTTCGTTGGCACAAACTTTTCCATGTCTTTGATCATCATGGCACCATTTGGATCCGCAAAAAAGTTGGTTGAAAGGGGACCTGAATTTGATATCAAAAACAAATTCTGATCCACAGTTGATTTTTCATCCCTGTCAGGCCCAAAAAAAAAAAAATAATAATAATTACATCTCATCATAAAAATTAGGTAAACTCGGAAATTAGAATCCCATCATCAACTATCAAAAAAACAAAAAAACGTGTAGACTCTGGGACCCTATTGCAGCATGCCACTCAGCTCTATGGTCCCTTCATCGAAAAATAGGGCATGTCCTCAATTTATATAGGAGATATGGTTGAAAATTTGAGACTAATGTAGTGCTATCCATGTCACAAATCTTTACTTCGATGCCAAGAAAAGAGCATAACATTGAAAGGGCAAGTCCTTCTCCTCTCTCTTTCCAAAAGCACCTCTTCCTAAAAAATATATTAGATGTGCCAAGCTCAAAACACACACTTATGTTATGTTTGGTTGGGGGATTTGGGGAGGGATTTGGAAAAGGAAATGAAAAAAGTAGGTAAAATATGAATAAATCATGCCTATATTTCACATAGTTTCACACATCTTTTCCCTTTCCTTTTCCAAATCCCTCCTCAAATCCCCCAATCAAACACAGCATTAATGAAATATTATTTTAATGACAATTATATTTTAAAATAAAAAGATCATAATGGACATCAAAACACACTTATAATATTATATCAAAATATTCTCTATAACATACTTTAAAAATAAAAAAAAAATCTCAATACACATCTTTTGAATAAACAAAAATTAAACCCTAATTTCTCCACTAGTTATCATTTCTTTTATTGTTTTTAGTTTACAAGGCCAATTTGCCTTGATTAGGAGCATATTTGTCTCTTCTGATGGGATGTCTTTTTACTCCTACCAATATTCAGAAAAACATTGGATCATACAGTTAACCACATTGTGTACCTGTTAAACAAGCTGAAAAAGTAAACGAACCAAGATTGCAAGCGGAAATGTTCTGGAGAAAAGCGACAAGCCTAGTGGAGATATCAGTCAAGACAACAAACCAAGTCTGAAAATATCTAATATTTCGGAAGTCAACAGTGGATTAAGGCTTTTTTTTTTAGGTAAATTTGTGCCGAATGAAAAATCAAAAAAATCATAGAAAAACATGCTAGTTTTCTAATGGAACGCAAACAAAATGAATTGCAAATAGATAATACATAAAAAAAAATTCAATTGGAGGGTTTTCAATGAAATTGTCAAATATAGAGTCTTGGAGATGTCAATGGGTCTTCATTGTTTCTTCAATGGGTCATTTTCATGCATATGTGGAAGAGGGTTTTCAATTGAATGGGTAAAAGTACATGGAATGAGGTTTTAGGTGGTGTGTGCACAAGGATATGAATATAATTGGAACATAAAGTGTGTGGAATGAAAATAATAATCAATAATCAAATTAATAAATGTGTGTATTGAGAAATGATGTGTACTGAGATAAATAAGTGTGTGAAAATAGAATTTTCTCCAAGCTACTGAGATCGAATTGACTGATCTAGCATTTGGTACACTTTTTCGTGTGTTACCATTTTTTTATTAAAACAGCAGTGTTAAAATTGTATAGCCTGCAAAAAATCATATTTTTTAACCTATAATGGTAACTGTTGTTTCACAACCATTAAGTGCATGATGATGGTAGTTTTTCTGCTAGAAAAAATGATACCTAAGGACATAGAACTCAAAAATGTTTCAAAAGCAGTAATCATCTAGCATATTTGATACAACTCATTAATAAATGTATTTAGTACCTAGATGATCAAACAACCAACTAGTTCATTCTTGCATTGTTTGCACAAGTTTGGAACAAGAGTTTCATGCAAACATTTTACATATGCAAATGTTATATTATGCTTATCATTCATGGAAATTGGACATAGTAATTCAATATCCATATGAAAAATTCAGACTTGCCAAAGCACAACCTATGAGATGTAGCTGTTCTTTAAAGCAAATATACAGGTATAGGAAGTTCTTAGAATAAATGATTGAATAAAAGATTTGTCAAAAATCAAAACGATGTTAATAAGTAATAAAAATTTGGTGTAAGATATAGAATTGTTGATTTGATTACTATTTCCTTAACCTGAAGCTAAAAGAAAGAATGAATAGAGAGAGGGGGAGAGACTTAAAATAGATACAATCACTTAAAAAGACAACATTCATGTGATCTATGCCAAAACTCAGCATTATGTGTCTTGACCTCAAAAAACAGCTTTCTTACTTTTGAGAAACACAATACAGGTTCTCTAAGAATTTCACCAGCAAGAGCTTCAATTTCTAAACTGCATTTATGCTAATCTTCATGTATGAGAAATATATTAGTAATTACAGAAGCGCAAGTTCAGTAGATGTTTATAACGAAGGTCATGGTACAAACGCAAGTCGAAAGAAACAAACCAGTAATCTTTACTTATATGGATGAATTATGGCTTGTCATTTAGAAATTGTTTCAGACAAGCCAGAGTGAAGAAAAGATGTTTGCTTGAAGTACCCAACAGATATTCATCTCCTGACAAATATTAATTAAGCTCAAAGAGAAAGATTGAGCTGATTACATATTGTTCTGCACATATAGTCACAATAAATTAGGTATAGTATGGGCAAATGGAAATTAAATGGCTCCGCATTCGACCAAAAAAAGACCGCTTGTATCACACTTGTTAGAACATCCTGTTGGACAATCTTCACTGTATTTAAAAAGATTTAATTCTGTTGTATACAAAACAACAACAAGAATAAAAGAAATAGAGAAAAGGAGAGAATTTGTTTGATTACAAAAATCAAACTCGAAATAAAAAAAAATAAATAAAATCAGATTAGAATTAAATCTTTTTAAATACAGTGAAGATTGTCCAACAATCTTAAGACAGATTCGTCCTCTCCACGGTGCTTTCAGAATTCGGACGTCTATCTCCCAGGATGAAATGATCTACCACAAACAATAGCAGCACTACTAATTGTTTGCCTTACGAACACACTAAGTGTTTACACTCTTTCTTTCGAAAATAAAATGCAGCAAGATGAAGAATAGAATTAACAGAGGTGAAATACGAAATTTCTGAATGAAAAACATCAAATGAGGGTGGTCCTATTTATAGATGTGAAGGTGGCTCTTGGATTTGAATTGAACAGGTATGTGGCTCTTGGTTTTGAATTGAACAGGTATGATACCTGTTGGGTTTTGAATTCAAACAGATTCAACAATTCAAACAGATAGCAATTACGGGAAGGGCCCTGTTTGGGTGTGCACTAATTCCAAAACAGTTTATTTCTGTTTGAAAACGGGAAGGGCCCTGTTTGGATGAACAAAAAATCCAAACCAATTTAATTTGAATTTTGGATTTTATTTTAATAAAAAATAAAATTAAATTGAAATGTTTTTGGCCCACCCGCGCCCAGCCCGCCCGACCGGACGGACGGACGGACGGCGGCGCGCGTGTGGTGATTTTTGGGTCCAATGGGTCTAGCCCATTTTGCCCATAACCTCTCCCTCTAAAACACTTGGGTACCCCTTGGGGCACACCCCAAGTATCTCACCCTAAGCCTTATAAACCCTTTCAAAACTTCCCACCAAATCAATATGGGACAAGCCAATTTACAACCTTAAGGAATTTCCACCAAAACTCCATTTCCATGGAGCACACTTTGGCTTCAATTTCCCATTCACTCGGTAATGGTTTTGATCAACCAAATATACCACGTGAATCACAACGCGGCATAGAACGCGTTACCACTTTGACCCGAGTAAATCGACACTCGGGGCCCACCTAAAAAATAGACCGAACTTAGGAAAAAATTCTGGTTTTATCCAGAATTTTATAACCATTTCCAACACATCCATCTCGGAGAATCCTTTTGTTAGAAAGGAAAGGTAAAGGGAAAGGCAAAGAGGAGGGGAGAGTTTCCCTCTGGGCCTGTAAAAAGGAAAAAAATAGATCCTCTGCACATTTGCCTTCTAATACAAGTAAACAACAGCTCTGCATTATTTTCATAAGGGTAAATAGCCATTAAAGACTAAAAGGGCGCAGTGGGGAAGCTTGTGTTTGAATCAAGGATTTGAAGAGTGAATTGGAAATGGAAAGGAAAAAGAATGAGAAAACTTAACAAAATTTAACTTATATTTCGATCACTTTTCCTTTCCTATTTCCTTAACTATTTCCTTTCCCTCCACAAATCCCTCCTAAAATCCTTGATCCAAACACACACCCTCAGGGGTAGCCTTTCTATGCCTTTGACCTTCATTCCTCTCAACTTTTTGTTGGTTTTACTAGATGGAACATTTCGTATTGTAGCTTAACAGGGGGTTTTTCTCTTGTACTTTGGACTTCTTGCAAGGAAAGACTTTTCCCATTCTATTGGGCAAGCTTCTCCATCTGTTCAACCTTTCCTCTGTAAGTTTCATCCCTTCTACTGAATGGGGCATTAAGATTGGGAATATATTTTAGTTCACTACAGTTCTCTCATGTACTTTTTAACTCTGCTTATTTGTTGGTGGACTTCATTACAAGTGAAGCATCCCCAGTTGACAAATACACTTGAGCTCTAACTAGGGTATAGAAGAAGAAATTTTTGAATAGTCAAAACACTTCTTTGTCTCCAAGGTGCACAGACAGGACCTGTTGGAGTTTTAAATAAATGGCTGACACCCAATGTGGATACTCAATCAATATCATGGGACTCAAAAGACAATATCAGCTCGACCCTACTAGGCTTGCTTGCTCTGGTATTCATGTTGCACTAGACCAATTTAGACTTGACGCACCATGATGCATGGATAAAAGACCTTCGGTTGTTACACTAGATGCTTCACCTTTGGTGTGTAACTTGCTCCTTTATTTTCAGCCTATCTACATCTGAATTGAGGAGTTCTCTCAGTGCTGCATACGACATGGATTTTTTTAAAATAATTTTGGACATGTTATACTTTGAATGATGTTGTGTAAAAGTTATTTATTTATTTCATTGTTTTTTCCCCCCTTGGATTGATGAAGCAATTCACTAAGGCCATATTTAGATCATGAATTTAGTAGAGATTTGGAAAGGGATTCCCTTACCCAAATCCATGATCTAAGCATAGCTTAAAAGCTATTTATTGGGTGCAACCCGTGTGCATTGACAGTAGTGGTTTTTTAGTTTGTCATTGGGATTTTCTTTATATAGCAATAGCAGAGAAAGAATGCTAAGAGCATGGCCCCGCCGTTGCCGCCACCAGCACGACCACCACCACCAAAGGAGCCCACCTTTGGCTGTCCAGTATGCATAGGCCCATTAGTTGAGGAGATGTCAACTAGGTGTGGTCATATTTTTTGTAAGTCATGCATTAAGACTGCAATAGCTACTCAGGGTAAATGCCCCACCTGTCTGAGAAAAATCACCTTCAAAGTGTCGGGTCGGTGGACCTTGATAAACACTGTTCACTCAACCCTACTGTTCACACTACAACAAATTTGGGATTTAAAGACAAAACAAATTTGTCCCAAAATGTATATATTTCGTCACCCAAACTAATTACGACGAACATTTTTCGTCACCCGTTTTGTCGCCAAAGGGTCGTCGCTAAAGGGTCTTAGAGACGAAAAAAAAAATTCGTCATTGAAAATGATAAATTTGTGACGAATTTTTTTGTCTCCAATATACTTTGTTGGGAACATACTTGTAAGTAATTAGCGACAAAATATTTTGTCATTAAAGAAGAAATTAGAGACAAAAATATTTCGTCATAAATATAAGAAATAGAAACGAAATAATTTTGTCACGTTTAATATAAACGAAGACGAAAATTTTTTGTCAAAGAAGCTACCAATAGAGACAAAAACAAATTCATCATTAAAAATGATAAATTTGTGACGATTTTTTTTGTCTCCAATACACTGTTGGGAACATACTTGCAAGTAATTAGCGACAAAATATTTTGTCATTAAAGGAAGAAATTAGAGACAAAAGTATTTTGTCATAAATATAAGAAATAGAGACGAAATAATTTTGTCACGTTTAATATAAACGAAGACAAAAAAAAATTGTCAAAGAAGCTACCAATAGAGACAAAAACAAATTCATCATTAAAAATGATAAATTTGTGACGAATTTTTTTGTCTCCAATACACTATGTTGGGAACATACTTATAAGTAATTAGCGACAAAATATTTTGTCATTAAAGGAGAAATTAGAGACAAAAGTATTTTGTCATAAATATAAGAAATTGAGACAAAATAATTTTGTCACGTTTAATATAAACGAAGACGAAATTTTTTTGTCAAAGAAGCTACCAATAGAGACAAAACAAATTCATCATTAAAAATGATGAAATAATGTCAAAAAAAATTCGTCACACATTGAGGGTAATAGTGACAAAATGTGACAATATTTTTTGTCATGACAAATTCATTTAGCGACGAAATAAAGAATTTATGACAAAATTAATCATCCACCTAAGCCAAATAAGAGACAAAAAAACCTTCTTTGGGATGGAAAATTTTGTCAATAATTTCATAATATTTTTTTCCACATTATATACCTATTTTATCAAAATCTAAATTTTAGTTCAACAAATATGACCCTGTTCATGTTGAAACCTGTTGAATATAACAATTCCATCACAACTTAACCTACAAATAATTTCATCCTGATATAATAAAATAGTGAAATATCCACAAAATATCCAAAAGTTATAACTTGTTCAATTCCACCAAAAATCCAACAATAACTAGTGTAACTCCAAAAAGTATGTGTATTCTTATCAAACAAAAATGAACATTCAAACAAATTACATCATTGTTGCACGTCAAAAATGCCACCCCAATCTAATCTGCAAAAAAATAAATTAAAATTTTTAGTAATTAATCAATTATACAAAAGATTAAAAACATTAGTAACTCATCAATTTACAATTAGATCAATTATACAATTTATCCTTGTAACAGACTTTTTTGAGATTATGAGAACAAAAAATTAATTTTAAGGCTAATTCACAAATGGTGCATCCCATTAATGTGCCGTAAGTTCATACAACTTATATTGGTCCCTCCTAAGGTGTTTCTATTGGTTCCTGTACAAATCTGTAGTTGTGTGATAATTTAGTATTTCGACGGCCTTTTTTCAAGCTTTAAGTATAGAGAAAAAAATATATTTTTTAGACTAATTCACAATTTATACATCATGTGCACCTGTACAAATTGGATGTCATATGCATGTTTCCATTACTTTCTAATTCTTCAAACATGTATTCTTTTATAAAATTTGTTATATTAAAGTTAATATACTTTACCAAAAAGTATGTCCACTTGTGGATGAGTCCCCTCCACTTCCAAAGTGTCCAGTGAATCCTTTGGTCCTCAAAAAGTTGACAACATCAGCCATTATCTCCCCTTGCTTCTTCTTACCCTCTTCAAGATCTTCTATTTTATTGTTTTGCATTTGTATTTATTCCTTCTGTGTCTCTATTTGCATCTCAAGGCGCTTCACATAATCATTTGTTTCAACATATATGGTAGTGGCTCTCCTAATAGATAATGAAGGTCTCATGCCAAGTCCCTTCACATAGCCAGACCTTGGCTTTAGGACTTTGATTGATTGCTCTTTTGCAGTCAAAGGGGTGATCCCGGCTGTGAGAGGTGATCAGCCTGTGTCTGTATCATATTTTCCTATCAAATATAAAAAAAATTAAATAATTAATAGAAAAATAAATAAGATTATAACAAATAGTATTCTAAAATTTTGTTAATAAAAATTGTAATATATACTCACATAATTACACTGAGCTTGAGATGAGATCCACTCATGTGTTTTCTCATTATAGTGAGTTTCCTTGTACAACTCTGCTAGATCAGGTAGCATCTTCTTTTCTCGTGCCTAATTCGATAGACCAAATATTCAATAAATAAAGCTAAGAATCTAATATAATTCTGAAAGTGCAAGGATACGTACCAGTTTTTCTACTCTAACAGGGATTGACCTAGAACCACACCTATGTTTTGTATACATCCTTTCTCTGTTCGCGATGTTGGCCTTTGATTGTTTCTATAAGGAAGAATGACCAATTTAACAATGAAATGTATCATTAGTAAGACAAATATGTTAGCTTTTGATTGTTCTTTTAAGGAATAATGAACCAATATAACAATGAAATGTATCACTAGTAAAACAAATTTAATGCTTGATAATAAAGAAATTGCATTGTTCCTCTCTATCATTTTCCTATATATCATTTCAACTTAAAAGATATTTCAAATTATTCACTAGTTTCATTCAATTCTGTGAAAAATAGATTAGAGGATTTGTTGAGATTTCATCATAAGATGGTTTTTCTGGGTGAAAAAAGAAAAACGAGTAATTTACACCGTTCACAAATAGGGGGCATATAATCATGGGCAAGATAGATTGTGAAAAAATCCATTTACATTTCACAAGATATGAAACAATTACTGATACCAAACTCATAACCCTTTCTTTCTTCCACAACTCTATCAAATCTAAAGTTCTGTCTCAATACCCTATATTAGTTACTTAGCTAGTTGCTTACCATTATCATGAAACTTCAGACCAAACCCAAGAACAAACAGAAAAATAATACAATCATAGAAACTGAAATCTTAGTTCTTTATTCTATGATGTGAAAGATGCACTTTAAGGAACCATAAATTAATCTCCTATTATGCGAGCCTTCCAATCCATGTTTAATAGTTTCCCTTTCTCATTTTTCCACTTATTTGGTTTTTATTATGTTCCACTTACATGCCTAGAAGATAAAGGGAAAAGAATACATATGGAATTTCACAGTAAATTGATTGTGTTCTTTCTAGTTGTTTTAGAATCTCTCCCTATTCTAATCAAATTCTTTCTTTGCTAATATAATAAAAAAGATGAAAATGTTACCAGAAATTCTTTAGTGTTCCACTTTTTATCAATAAGATCTATCCACTTGGTAGGATCAACATTCTTCGATGGGTGGTTTCTTGCATACTCCTCCCCTTTAGCCTCCTTCAGCTCCATGAATTGTTTGTGCAGCCTATAGGTATGGTTACTCAATCTCCGACCAAATTTTGTGTTCATTGCCCTCTCTATATCAACAGGGTCTCCTTGTAAATCAAATTGATCCTGCAAAAAATAGATAAGTCATAGATAATTCTTATAAAAAATAAAATAATTACAATAAATAATTAAGATTTCTAACCTATTATAAAAATGAGTAAAATCTCCTATAATAGAGTAGACAACGAACTTACATTCAAGCGTTGAAACATCGCCTCCTTAACGGAGGCATCAACATACTTCCACCTACGAACACTTGGATCTGGTAAACGAGTTCGCACTTCTACACCAATTTTTGAGGCTAGTTTTGAGGCATAGTCCCCTATCGGTGCACGAAATTCTAGAGGGATAGGCACGCTAAGCTTTCCATCTCTATCAACAAGGCCTTGAACCTCTTTGCCTCGAGTCGGGCCACGAGCACGCTTAGCAGCTGATATTGTGAAGCCATAATATTGAAATAGTCTGTGAACAAATTTAATTAAGATCTCAAATCAATGTAAATAAAGAGTGTGTCCTACCAATAGTATTACCAGCAGTCACCTCAAGTTGAGGCTCCACATTGAGAAGTGGTGGCGGATTGCTAGTCACCTCAGGACGTGAAGAGGTATCCCCCTCTTCTAATGCGTGGGTCAATGCCTCATGATGAGATTGTGAATGGGCTCTCGATGGTATCTCTAACAGCTGAATAACTTAATAAAATATGAATATATGTACAAAGATATACATGTCTATGTGTGTATGAATTGAAAGTAACAAGAAGAGAATATATTTCACAATGCATAAATGTATAGTACCTCATGCTCAAACGAATCATAGGATTCACTGTCACTGCCATCTTCAGCCTCTGATGGTCGATAATCATCGTCATTTTCCTCAATTGGTATTTGTTTTTCCTTCCTCAATTTCTTATGTTGAACCGCAGCCTTCAAACAAGTTGTTATATTCTTCACTCCTAGAGCATTCATTCTCTCACGGTTTTTATTAATATTCTTCATTCTTTGTTTCTCATAGTTCGTTACCTTCTTAGTTGCGGTACTTGGTTTGGTCAATTGCTTTTTGTAGCGTCCATTTTGCCCAACTATAAAGCATAATTGAACATTTTTTTGGTGGATACGCATTATTGAACATTAGATGTAAAGAAAAGATAATTATATATTTCTATACATAAAGCATAAAGCAACAACAATCTCAACAAGTGGATATGTCATATAGGCTCTAAATCATTGAAATATGGCTAGAGTGATATGGATGATTTTTGTTTTTACCATTTACTTATCATAGAACAAATTAATTACAAAGCCATCAGACACACAATATGACCAATCAATGATAAACCTACATAATAGTGGATGAACCCCACAACTGAAATTCAACTACATTAATTAAGAACAATGTTCATATAGAAAGTGCAAAATAACTACAAATCCTAGTCTACATCAAGATCCATATCGTAATCCACATCAGGTTCGTCACACTCTTCATTCTGTTTGTCAGCTCTATTCTCTATCATTGTTTCATCAGATGACTTAACCCTTGTAACAACTTCTGCTTCAACACCATCTCTATAACATTGAACATTAGGGCTGATGTCAATTGGAACAACATCGATAATATTTTCTTGTTGGAACACATCGTTTTTTTCTGGTTCATCTAATGATTCTCCATCACCTACCTCTGGTACATCAAAGACACCCCTATGTTGCACTCGTTGAACGACTTGCCAAGGTTGTCCCCATTTGGTATCATTTAGGTAAAAGACTTGCTTAGCCTGGCTAGGCAAGATGAAAGGGTCGTGTTGATACCACCGACATGTGACATCAATAGTTGTGCAATAATCATCGGTTCGCAATGTTCTACTTCGACCTGTGTTTCCTGTGTTGTACCATTCACACTGGAACAATACAACTTTGTTATGACACATGTACTCCAATTCCCAAACATTGCACAAGTGACCATAAAATTCATGCGTCACTCCCTCATGATCCCCTTCCGTAAGCACACCATTATTCTGACTCTTACGGCGATTGTCTACTTCTCTTGTACTAAACCGTACGCCATCGATTATGCAACCTGAGTACTCTTTTACTAGCAAATTTGGGCCATTTGCTAACGACCATAAATCATTGGTTACTTCTGGTGACTTTTCTTCTCTCAATATATTTATCTACATTCACATATAACTTACATTAAAATAGTAAAAATTAATTAATAAATGATCAAATCTTTTACAAATTTTTAATCATGTCTTAAAATTGAAAATGCCTTACCCGCTCTTTGAACCACTTGGGAAACTCTTGTTGTTGTATACGGGTTATGCCTTGGTCAGATAGAGTCCGTAATAGATTTTTGTGTATCCTACTCAAAAAAATGTGATTATTATGCACTGCTAACTACATTAACAAAGCTAAGAATACACATATTTAAATGAAAAACATACTCTAGATACTTCTCTATCTCGGGGCTATTGTTCAACAAGAACCAATAAGCCATATCACGATATTCTTGTGACATATCAGCATCCCTTGTGATTAGGCCAATAGGACGGGCAGTTTCTGTGAATACAGTTAACCCTTTGCGACGTTTGCCACGATCTTGATTTCGTTCGGGTCGATTATGCACTGTTTCGATCCCATCAACATACATTGAACAAAAAGTAATGCACTCTTTGACAATGTAAGCCTCTACGATTGAACCTTCTGGTCGAGCTCGGTTTGTAACAAACTTTTTTAAAGCTCCGAGAAACCTTGAAAAGAGAATTAGTTAAGAGCAAGGTTACATATGCAACATATAATTACGAACCTTTCAATTTAACAATTACCTTTCAATCCGGTACATCCATCGATATTGCTCCGGTCCTCCAAGAATAGCCTCACGCGGCAAGTGAACGGCCAAGTGAACCATCACATCAAAGAAGGCTGGAGAAAAGATCTTTTCAAGCTTGCATAATATGTGTACTATACGTTCCTCTAATTTCTCAAGTTCATTACAGCGCAGTGTCCTTGAACACAAATCCTGGAAAAAGCTACCTAACTCAAATAGTGTTTTACTAATCTCTTTGTCTACGTAACCACGCATCCCAATTGGAAGAATCCGTTGTATGAGTACATGGTAGTCATGACTTTTCAAGCCTGTTAATTTACCATTTCTCACATTCACTGATCTTGATATGTTTGAAGCATAGCCATCCGGATACTTCACTGATTTCAAGAATTCAAAGAAACCCTCCCTCTCTTCAGGGGTCAATGAAAAGATTGCCCTAGGTTTGACATAAGTTCCATCAGGACGACGTGTTTACCACAACTCTTTCCTTATACCCATGTCTTCCAAGTCCATCCGTGCTTTGTCGGTGTCTTTGTTCTTTCCATCAATGCCTAACATAGTTCCAAAGGTATTTTCGCTAAAATTCTTCTCGACGTGCATAACATCAATGTTGTGTCGAAGCTTCCATTTCTTCCAGTATGGTAACTCATAGATGCTTACCTTTGCCCAATTTGGTGCCTGACGGAGTCTTTTCTTATTTCTTGGATATTTTCCATATGTGACACCTGTCACTCTGTCCAATTGCTCTAATATCTTTTCCACTGGTAACTTTAAAGATCTCTTTCGCTTCTTATGCTTACCATTGTAAGCCTTACTCTTTCGCCTTTCGGGGTGGTTTTGAGGCAAGTAGCATTAATGGTTAGTGTATGCAGTCTTACCTTTCAAGGATTGAAAATATGGTTCATCATTGCAAGTGTAGCAAGAATAATGACCCTTTGTTCTCCATCTAGACATGTCACCAAATGCGGGCCAATCATGTATAGTCCACATCAAAGCTGCACGCATCTGGAAAGACTCACCAGTTACGGCATCGTAAGATAATGCATCATTTTCCCACAACTCATTCAACTCATCCACCAGAGGTCTCATGTAGACATCAATATCGATCCCTGGTTGTGATTCTCCAGGAATAAGTAGTGACATCATAAGAAAGTGATCTTTCATAATCAACCAAGGTGGCAAGTTATAAGGAATGAGTACTACAGGCCATAAACTATACGAGTTGCTCATGTTTACGAAAGGATTGAACCCATCAACAGCCAACCCTAGCCTCACATTTCGAGGCTCCAGGGCAAACTGAGGATGTTGCACATCAAATTCCTTCCATTCATCACTATCGGCAGGATGTCTCAATACTCCGTCATCTATACGTTTGCCCTTGTGCCATCTCATGTCCTTAGCAGTCTTTCTTGACATGTACAATCTTTTTCAACCTTGGTGTTAATGGGAAGTACCGCAACACCTTATGGGGAATCTTCTTACCCCTGCCACGATTGATCTTGTATCTGGATACCTTACATTTTGGACATTTATCTAACCTTGCATTTTCCTTCCAAAAGAGTACACAATCATTTATACAAGCATCAATTAACTCATATGACAAGCCCAAATCATGAAGTATTTTCTTAGCTTCATAAAATGACTTTGGAACCAAATTATCTTTTGGTAAAAGTTTTGTTAAAAACTCCAATAGTGTGTTAACCGACTTATTGCTCCAGTGGTTTGTTACCTTCATATTAAGTAGCTCGATGATGAACTTCAACAGAGTGTAGTTTGTGCAACCTAAGTACACCTCACATTTGGCATCATTCAATAGTTTATCAAACGTTTGTACTTCCTCATTCTGGGGTGCATCGTTGGGTTCTCCTCTTATTCGATCTTCCACTAAGGCATCAATACCACCTAAAACCTCATTTTCATCAATTGCCATTTCATGATGAGCCTCATTTGATACACGTTGTTCCCCGTGCTCATGCCAAATAGTGTACGTTTGCATAATCCCATATTGAAGCAAATGAATTTGCACATTTCGAAGATTTTGGGAATAATAGTTCACATAGTTCAAACATGGGCACAAAATTTTACCTTCCTGGTCAACAATTGCCATTGCAAATTTAATAAATGATGTCACCCCATCAATAAATGGCTGACTCATCCTTCCATCAGGTGTCTTACCCAATGCAATCCAACTCTTGTCCATGTCTGATCACAAATGAAAGATCAAGTTTTTTTAATTTGTTTATGTCATAAAACGCATCATGTGTACTATTAACCTATTCCATTTAGGAATGCACAACGTGTATCATACAAAGAAAATCATATGACGTTGTCTATCTCTAATCTTTCCTTAGTTCTCCAAGTATATAACATAGATTGAGATGGAACATATTTAAGTAGTAAAGTTGCAAAGCACAATGTAGACTAATGTATTTTCAAATTGTTTGAATTTGGCCAAAATAGAACAGATTATGAACCATACATCCTAACTGATTATGTACCAGACCACTAAGAGCAGCTACTGTTATCCAAATACCTTGATCAAAGTATATCAAATTAGCTTTCACTTGACTCATGACTAGTTCTCTCTAAATCTACAAAATACCTTGATAAAAATTTGCCACAAATTCAGAGAGTTTCATTTCCCATTACTGATCAACTAGCATATCACATGTGCTATGCACGGATTATGTTTACAATTATCTATATATGTGAACTAGTGGTAACCCGTGCTATGCACGACATGTAAAAAATTAATAATATATTTTTATACAAAATAATATAAATAGTTAAATTTTTGTATGCAAATTATGAAAACAAAATAAGATTGAAATTTATAATTTTAGTAATACAATTTGAAAAAAAAAATTAAATTTGAAATTTTATTTTATAATTTAATAAAGGATGCAAAATTAAAGGAATGAATATTGGTCTCATTCCAATTATGGTAACATAATTTAAGTAAGAATCCAAATTTGAAATTTTATTTTAGGGTAAATTACAAATACATCCCTTGAGATTTGTTTAAAGTACAGATTGCCCCCTGTGGTTTGGAAAATTACAAATACCCCCTTGTTAAAAAAAATTATTTAACAGAACTAACTAAAAAATAAAATTTATAATTGCTCTCCTTGATAAAATTATTTTATATATTTAATATACTTTCCATTTGAAAGTCATAAATCTAGAGATATTAAATATTTTTAAACAAAATAAAAAAAATGAGAAAAAAGAATTACAACTTTCAACCTTAATGATCAATTACAATTTTTTTTTTCTTCAAAATGCAATCTAATCATCATCAATAATGAGTACTTTATGTGAACCTAATGAATACAATCCTCTTTCTTTTTTTTTTTCTTCAAAAAATACAGTGAGTTAAAAATCAAATCACAAATTAAGTCAATTCATAGTTAAAAAGCAAAATTAATTTTTTCTTCAAAAAACACAGTGAGTTTAAAAAATCAATTACAATTTTCTCCAACTCATTCAAAAGATTAAACTATTCAAATGTGACACATGCATGGTATGACTTAAATTTGCAAAAAAAATAATTACAGAATAAGATATAATCGTCGTACTTAAGTCTAAAATTCAAAAAAAAGAATAAAAGGTTGATCTCAAGAACTTGAGAGGCCAATGGGGTCTACAACAGTCTCATTTTGATAATTCGAATAGTTCATTTTGTAAAACATTTTGTGTATATTATACATTAAAAAAATTAAGCTAATTTAATAATCATAATCTTTTTATTTTATAACGTTTGTGAATGACTTAGATCATCAAAATAGGATATGTGAATGACTTAGATCATCAAAATAATGAGTTTTTATTTTATTTTATAACATTTGGATATGACATTTTATAAAATAGCCTCGTTTGTGTTAGGCTTTTTGGCTTTTCTAATTTTTGTGAGAGAAAAAAAAAATGAAATGATTATGATTTGGATGTGACATTTTGTCTTACTGACTTTTTAACATATTTCGATTTTTCTTTTTAAATTTTTTTTATACTATATTAGCCTTTTAGCCTCTAAAACCAACATGCCAAACAAAGGCTTAGGCTTCGTTTGGGAAGTGGGTTGACTTTTTGGCTATTAGTCTAGGCTAATAAGCCTTGTTTTGGTTGAATTTTTTTTATTTTTTTGACTTTTGTAAGAGAAAAAGTGAAATAATTTTTTGACATTTTGTCTTGTTGACTTTTTAATCTATTTTATCATTTTGTATCTATTTTAACCTTTAGCATTTTGAATCTGTGAAAAGTGTCAACACTATATTAGTTTGGTAAAAAAAAAGATTAAAACTCATTATTTATATATATATATTTTTTTGGGGGATGAAAATAATTTTATAAAATTCACAAATATATATTTTTTTTGGTGTTTATTCATGGTTTTCCTATATGTTGACGACTTGAAAATTAAAATTTGACAGGAAAAAATTCTTTGGTTCAAGTCCCATTTTAAAAAATAATTAAAAAGTGTCAAAACTATATTAGTTTGGTAAAAAAAGATTAAAACTCATTATTTTTAAATATATATATATTTTTTTGGGGATGAAAATAATTTTATAAAATTCACAAATATATATATTTTTTGGTGTTTATTCATGGTTTTCCTATATGTTGATGACTTGAAAATTAAAGTTTGACAGGAAAAAATTCTTTGGTTCAAGTCCCATTTTAAAAAATAATTAAAAAGTGTCAACACTATATTAGTGAGAGGGTAATTTATATTTAAATTGGGTCGAGCTGGGCAATGGGCTGTTCTTTGGGCCGTAATGAAGAGGCTTGGGAGATGGGCCACGGTTTGTTCGGTCCAAAGTAAGGCTCTTGCCGCCAGACTAAGTAAAAAGGTTTGGTAATTAGTCTGGTCCAAAAAAGAGCAACGGTTAGTTCGGTCACCGCGATTAGAAGAAGTTAGTTCGGCCACGCCACTCGGAGCCGAGATACGGTGACTTCGCACGGTAAGCCTAGCTTTGGTTAGCCCGGTCCAAGCTTGCTACGGTTAGCTCGGTCTCAATAGGTCAAACCAGGGTACATGCTGTGAAGAGAGAGCCGAGCTAACTAGAGTTCGATCGTTTTGGCCCATTTAGCATGGCTATGTTATCCCAGTCGTTTTGCCATACTACCGGTTTGAAACCATCTCACTTGGTTTAAGCAGTGAGGAGGGTGTTGAAGGATAAGCATTGTCTTTCAGGAGAGTGAATCCTAGGAGGACTCTACATGGAGGATTAAAAGTCCTGCTAGGATTGTGCCGCATGGAACCTATAAAAGCTCACAAATATCACCTATGGAGAGGTAACACACAACTTTGATTCTCGAATACACAGAGCTTTTTGTCTTTGTCTATTTTGCTGACTTAGGCATCGGAGAGGTATCCGGTACACACCCGCCGGCTAGCTCACGTTTGTGTTTTTAGGGAGTAAAGCGACGACGTACGGAGAAGCGCAAACTTGATCAACAGGATTATACGGGAAGAATATTTCATGCCCGTACAATTGGCGCCATCTGTGGAAAAATCAGACTAGAACAAAACCTCTTGATCAAGCTTTTCCTCTTTAAAAACAATGGCGCACAACGAAGATTTGCTGCAGTCCGCCATCGACGGACAAACACCAGAGGGGGATGCAAGGCGCGAAGGCCTACCTTCTATCCCTCCCATGACGGACTTGGAGCCACAGCAACAAAATCTCAGGAGGGAAGCAAGGGGGAGGAGGCGGAATAACAGCCCCCGTCACTCTCGTTCATAAAGTCCTGACAGACAAAGGCGGAGGATTGATCCCCAAGTTCTGGAGGACCGTGTGAAGGAGCAAGATGAATTAATAAGGAAGATGACGGCGGACATGGAGGCCATGAAGTGCCAGATCAAGGGAAAAGGGGTGGCGACAGGAGAGGGGCGCAAAGGCAATGCGCCTCCTCGCCACTCAGAAGATCGTAGCAGGCATACCACGACATCGCAAGCAGAGAGTAGAAGCCTCAAGACAGGCGACACTCAATCAAGGACTTCCAGAACTCGTTACTCCAGGTCTGAGAGAACGAGATCATTAAGGTCTTACGCAGAGGGAAGTACATATCGACCCTCACACACGCACCATACATCATCCAGGCAAACCAGGTTGCCTAGATCATCCGACTTACGAACTGTGCTTGAAGAAAGGACGCGACAGAAGGAGGATGCTAGGGCACGCGACCCGCACAGAGTTTCAGCCCTTCGGCGGTTGGCTCCTCAGACGCATGGAAGCGTCGAGGTTGGAATGTCAGTACCACACTTTGCCTACGAACCAACAGATAAAGCGTTGGCAAGACTACATAGCTCGCCGTTCGTTCCGGCGATTGAGAACGCATCATTACCCACAGGCTTCATCCAGCCTAAATTTACTACGTATGAAGGGAAGACAGACCCTTACATGCACCTAAGCCACTTCCGCCAAGTTATGGCGGTATATCGACGAAACAAGGCTTTGATGTGCATCCTCTTCCCATCAAGCCTTGGTGACCTAGGCTTGACTTGGTTCGAAAAACTTCCAGAAGGCAGCATAGCCTCCTGGGCGCAATTGGCGGAGGCGTTTGTAACAAGGTTCCGAACGAACAAGAAAACCCCGGTGGAAATTGATCAACTGCTCTCCATCGACATGGACGAAAAAGAGTCATTAAAATCCTACAATAGCCGCTACTGGAAGACCTTCAACCAGATTGGGGACTGCCCCACCAATCTCGCTATCGCACAATACAAAAGAGGCCTTCCAGTCGGGAACAAACTAAGGGACTCAATCACTATGACACCGCCTCTCACAATGGAGGCCTTAATGGAGAGAGTGCACCAACACATTCGAGTAGAAGAAGATGGCGCCCATGCTAAGGCAAAGTCTAGCACGACCGCAGTACTAGATAAAAAGACCGCGACAAAGGTCAACGCGGTAGAACGTCCGAACAAAAACGGACGAGGCAGGCGGGACAACGGAGAAGACCAAGATAAAAGATGGCTGAGAGTCCGCACTGCCATTACCACGGTATTCAAAAAGCCAATCTACCAGATTCTAAGCGAGATACGCGATGAACCTTTCATCAGATGGCCTGCCAAGCTAGGAGAGGCTCAGAAGGACTACGACGAAAGATCGCGATACACCTTCCACAAAGAAAAGGGGAACCGCACTGAAAATTGTATGCCATTGAGGCAGCATCTAGAGGAGTTGGTGGCAGCCGGTCACCTGGATAAATACATTGAAGAAGGGACGCAACCAGCCCCCCAGGACCACAATAACCCCAATGGAATGCCAATTGACGCCCCACCTCAAGGTGTGATCAATGTGATACACGTAGTATTCGAACCTGAGCGTGTATGCGAGCTTAGAGGATCGATCAAAAAGGCTGAGCACTTAAGAGAAGTACTAAGCACTCAACCTACCATAAAAAAGGGGAGAACAGACCCTACGAATGTCATCTCCTTTTCAGATAGAGACTTGGAAAGAATATATTGCCCTCACAACGATGCACTGGTCGTCACCCTCCGCATCAAGGATTACGATGTCAAGCGAATTTTGATAGACCAAGGTAGCTCGTGTGAGATAATGTACTACGACACATTCAAACAATTGAAATTGGAGGACAAAGACTTGGCACCAGCCGTGTCCCCCCTGATCGGATTCAACTCAATGCCAGAGTGGCCAGTCGGCAAGATCATCTTTCCAGTCAGGGCAGGAAGCGTGACAAAACAAGTGGAATTTTGGGTGTTAAAGGTCCCTTCCACTTACAACATAATCTTGGGAAGAACATTGCTGCATGCCATGCGATCTGTAGCGTCATCCTACCATCAAGTAATGCGGTTCCCCAACGATGTCGGGGTAATTGAAGAGGTCTTTGGAGACCAGATTATGTCCAAGCAATGCTTTGTCACAGTTAATGGCAGCCGCGCTGCCAAGGGATATGTTCATTCGGTGGAAGAACCTGAAAGAAATGAACTGTTTGCAGATGTCGGCAAAGCAGCTGATCAAAAAGCGGTAGAAGACTTGGTAGAGGTAAGAATAGATGAAAAGAACCCGGATAAGTTCTTTTTGCTCGGTTCGTCGTTGTCCAGCACTGAGAGATTAGAGGTCCTGGAATTCTTGACCTCTAACATCGAAGTGTTTGCCTGGACACCCTACGACATGACAGGCATTGATCCAAACTTCATCTGTCACCAACTCAATGTCCACACATCCGCTAGACCAATCATTCAGTGCACTCGCAGATCGGCACTCCACCACGCCGAGATAGTGGCGGAAGAAGTGGGAAATCTGCTAGAGGCAGGAGCTATCAGAGAGGTGTACTACCCCAGATGGATTTCCAACACAGTCGTGGTGCCAAAGAAGAATGACAAATGGCATGTCTGCGTCGACTATAAGACAGTCAACAAAGCATGCCCAAAGGACAGCTTCCCCCTACCACGGATAGATTAATTAGTAAACCTAACGGCGGGGCACAACCAACTTAGCTTTCTGGATGCGTACAGAGGCTACCATCAGATTGCCATGTACGAACCAGACCAGGAGGTCACATTCTTTACAACTCCGAGAGGACTGTATTGCTACAAGGTAATGCCCTTTGACCTAAAGAATGCAGGGGTAACATTCCAACGGATGGTCACCAAGATGTTTGAACCATTGTTTGGCAAAATAATGGAAGCTTACATCGACGACATGGTGGTCAAGAGCAAGGATAAGAATGACCATCTAAGGGACCTAGGTGAGATGTTCCAGATTCTAAAGAAACACAAGTTGTGCCTTAATGCATCTAAATGCGCGTTCGATGTAGGATCTGGCAAATTCCTGGGCTTCCTGGTGACCAACCGGGGTATAGAGGCAGACCCTTCCCAGATCAAAGCTATTCAGGATTTAGAGAGGCCTAACTCAGTAAAAGAAGTACAGCATCTCACCGGTATGGCTGTTGCACTCAACCGATTCATTAGCCGGTCATCAGACAGATTACGACTATTTTTTCAAGCATTGAAAGCCAAGTTCGAGTGGGACGAAGTATGCGACCGCGCTCTGGAAAGCTTGAAAGAATACATGTCTTCTCCACCACTACTGGTGACCCCAATACCTAGAGAAGAACTCTTCCTGTACCTGGCAGTCTCTCAGCACGCAAATAGCGCAGTGTTGGTCCGTGCGAAAGGAATCCAACATCTGCCCATCTATTATGTCAGCAAGACATTGCTAGGTGCCGAAACAAGGTACTTGCCACTGGAAAAACTGGCCTTGGCCTTGATGATGGCCTCAAGAAAGTTATCGCACTACTTTCACGCCCACACCGTAGTCGTCCTCACAGCTTTCCCATTAAAAGCTTTGTTTGAGAGGGCGAACTTTTCTGGGCGAATCTTAAAGTGGGCAGTAGAGTTGGGAAAATTCGACATCAAGTTCCAACCTAGAACCGCGATAAAAGCCCAAGCTTTGGCAGACTTTGTCGCAGAATTTACCCCAGGAAGTCATTATATCTGCCCAGTCGACCTGATTGATATAACCAAACTAGGGATGGAAGTTGACGCCGGAATAGCACAACCCCTGGTGCAGGATACTCAGTTAGACTCCAAGGCAGACCAAAGTAAAAAGAGCAAGGTAGAAGCGAACCATGCTACACCAAGCCCAGACTTACCAACAAATAAAGACTTGATACAATCAAATAGCGAGGGGCAGACAGTAAGCATGGACCTTGAAGAGAACACCAGCAACATTCTTGACCCCACGGCATCATCTGATCCCTCCACTTGCTGGAAATTGTTCGTTGGGGAGATGTGGAAGCTCTTTGTGGACGTAGCATCCAACCGGTATGGTGCAGGACTTGGCATAGTCCTCATCTCACCAGACGGCTTGGTTGTGGAGCAAGCAGTCAACCTTGGCTTCCCAGCATCAAACAACGAAGCGGAATATGAAGCACTTTTAGCAGGACTGAAATCAGTATCCTACATGAAGGCAACTAAGGTAATGGTCTACAGTGACTCACAGCTGGTGGTAAATCAAATTTCAGGCGACTATGAAGCAAAGGATGATAGGATGGCCAAGTACCAGGAATTGGTCAGAACAGAGATCAAGAAATTTGAAGCAGTAAGGATAGAACAGATTGGCAGGGAGGAAAACTGCAGAGCAGACGAACTAGCAGGCTTTGCGTCAATGGCAAATACATCCATTCCTCACCCACTACTAATTGACTACCTACCGAGACCAAGCATTGAGGACCTTGAAGTAGAAGAGGTGTGTTGCGCCGAATTAGGCCCCTCATGGATGGATCCCATCATACTGTTCTTAAAAGACAGCGTCTTACCGGAAGAAAATAAAGAAGCCAACAAAATTAGAGCAAAGTCGCAACGATTTTAGTTCTCCCCATCTATGGCATTGTACGAAAAATCATTCTCAGGACCTTATCTAAAGTGTGTCCACCCTAGCAAAGTAGAAGCATTCTTGTTCGAAATACACGAAGGGGTGTGCGGAAGCCACCAAGGAGGAAGATCGTTAGCTTATAAAGCCATTTCACAAGGATACTGGTGGCCATACATGCAGGCAGATTCGGAGAAGTATGTGAAGAAGTGCGAGAAATGTCAGAAGTTCACACATCAAATATATCAGCCGGCCAGAGAACTCCTACCATTGACCAGCCCATGGCCCTTTGCAATGTGGGGCTTGGATATAGTAGGACCACTTCTAACAGCACCCGAAAACAGGAAATTCTTTCTCGCAGCAACAGGCTACTTTACAAAGTGGGTGGAAGCAGAAGCATTAGCATCAATCAAGGAAAAAGATGTGAAGAAGTTCGTCTGGCAGAATATCATCACTCGGTTCGGCATACCTAAAGCTCTAATATCAGACAATGGCACTCAGTTCGACGGCAGAATCTTTAGAGGCTTTTGCGAAGAATACAAGATAGAGTTCTACAATTCTACACCGACATATCCTCAAGCAAATGGCCAAGCAGAAGCCTCAAACAAGGTCATCTTGGATGGATTGGAAAAAAGGCTAGAGAAAGCCAGAGGTAGGTGGGCAGAAGAGCTCCCTCATGTTTTATGGGCTTACCGCACCACACCTCGGCAGTCAACGAGAGAAACTCCATTTTCTTTAGCCTATGGTATGGAGGCAGTAATCCCACTAGAAGTTGGCCTCCCCACAATTCGAAGCGAGAATTTTGATCCAGACTTGAATGGCGAAGCCATAACATTGGAGCTCGACCTTGCAGAGGAAAGAAGAGACAGCACTGGTTCACATTGCCTCATACCAACAAGAGTTATCTAGGAAATACAACAAAACAGTGCATCCAAGGCAATTCAAGATCGGAGATTGGGTGCTGTGCAAAGTGATGGGAAACACCATGGTACCGGGGGATGGCAAGTTAGGGCCTAATTGGGAAGGACCTTACAAAGTGGTTGGACTAGCAGGCAAAGGGGCATACCACTTAGAAGATGAGGACGACAAGGCAATTCCCAGGCCATGGAATACTGCCATTTTCAAGTTCTTTTATTTTTAGCTTTTCTTTAAAATACTTGTAATTTTTCTTTTCCCCAATAAAACAAGTAGTCTTCTTTTCAGTATAATTGTTTCCCTCAATACGAGATTGTATTAGTGAGTTAGGGACATCAACAGCAAGGTTGGCCGGAATAACCAACTATGTACCCTCCTAAGCCCAAGATAAGGATCTAGGCTACAGGACGTTTGGTCGGAACAACCAAACACTTTACTCTAGGTTGGCTGGAAAAACCAATCTAGAGGTTGGCTGGAAAAACCAACACCCCTCCTAAGCCCAGGATAAGGATCCAGGCTGCAGGACGTTTGGTCGGAATAACCAAACATTTTATTCTAAATTGGCAGGAATAACCAATTTAGAGGTTGGCTGGATTAAACCAACTCTTGGTACTCTTTAGCCAAAGTAAAGATACCGGCTAAAGAGTGGTTGGCTGGATTAAACCAACTCTTAGTACTCTTTAGCCGAAGTAAGGCTTTTGGCTAAAGAGTGGTTGGCTGGATTAAACCAACTCTTAGTACTCTTTAGCCGAAGTAAGGACATTCGGCTAAAGAGTGGTTGGCTGGACTAAACCAACTCTTGGTACTCTTTAGCTGAAGTAAGGACATCGGCTAAAGAGTGGTTGGCTGGATTAAACCAACTTTTAGTATTCTTCAGCCGAGGTAGGGATCTCGGCTAAAGAATGATTGGCAGGTATACTTATAGTTGCAATGTTAAAACCGAGATAAAGTATCTCGGCAAGAGAATGTTGTACCTCATGCAAGACATCAGTTAGAAAGTAAAGGTATAAGCATAAAGATCAACCGAAATAAGAGTTTGAACAAAAAAGAAGCATTCATTCAAAGTTCACGAGTACAGAAGGATGTTACCTCAGCCGAGTTACAATTGTCCAAAAGTAGAAAAGAAGAGAAAATACAAAATCAGTTAAACAGATAATCTATTTCGGCGTCTAGATCGGCGTCGAGATCAACTCTAAGATCGGTTTCAGCTGGCAGTACAGTCCCGGTTGCGAGCATGGTTTCAGTAGGCAGCTCGTCAGTCAGGTCTTCCACCATTGGCTCCAGTCGAGCTGACTAATCAGCAGGGTCGTTGACGACCGAGGTATTGTTGGGCACGGTTCTTCTCTCTTATCTGATTCTTCAAGAAATTGTTGTTGAACGGTCGCAGCATACTCCGCCATTGAGCCCGGTATGAAATATAGTGGAGGATTGTAGACCTCGGTCTCTGATTGATGACCGAGCTGAGTCACGGCCGCCCTCCAACCGCACTTGAAGAAAAGGTCCTTCGCCGCTTCACATTGCTTAATATAAAGGGCTTCACCTTCCTTAAAACCGCAGGTCTCAGCACCCTCCAGCTTCTTCTTCACCTCCTCAATTTCGGCTTTTTTCTTTCCTTCTAGTTTAACAAGTTCGCGCAAATATTTGTCTTTGATCACAGCTGCAGCTTTTTGTTTTTCTGCTTCAGCCGAGCTAACAAGACCGGCCAGACGATTGTTCTTGGATTTTAGCTCGGCTAGCTGCTTCCTACCCTCTTCTAGCTCGGCAGTTTTTTCAGTTACTTCGGCCATGGCTTGCCTTGCTGTTTTTCAGAGCTCCAACACATGCTTGTGGGCAATTTGACTCTTTTGCATGGCCTGAAGAAGAATGAAAAGAAACTAATGACAAAACCGAGCAAAAAGTTGGAAAAATTAGAGAGACCAAAGGGGCTGTTTACCAGGATCATTGATTTCGTTGCAGACCGGATGGCCTTGAGCTCGGTCAATTGGTTGTGATGCTCCATATCAGGGGGCAGACATACACTCTTAGCCAGATTGAAGGCTAGCATATGGTCTTTGTCAGCCACCACTGAGTTAGTATCACGGATAGCGCGATTTTGGAAAGACATTTTTGGAGCCCACTTGGAGGAGCTAGCTGTAGACGTCCCGAACGCCCCGGGAGGGTGAGCTCCCGTTCTGTTCATTTGGGGTCACTACAGCTCAGGACTCTCAAATCGTCATGGTTCTAAGTCTGAACCAAAGAGTCCAAATCCGGCAAATCGTTTTGAGAAAAACAAATTTTTGAAAGAAGTGCCAAACATGGACTGCTTTGCCAGATACAGAGTCGCCACCTAAATATTTTTTAATGGGAAATTTAGGAAACCCTGACTCGGTGCCAAAGGCCACGTGTCCGTCATCACCAAAGTTGCCTCGGCTTGGGAACTTGGGTACGATTGGGGAAGGTCGCTTCGTGAGCACCCCCGCTCGCCCGGTCAAAGACCGGCCTCTACTAACCATGATATCAATTTTTGAAAACATTGTATGTTCTTATTCCGATTATTAGCCTAGGTTACTATGTGATGTTTGCAGCATATAAATATAGACTGGGTCGTCCGAATTGGAACAAAACATTTCATGCTTGTTTATTTGAAAATGGTTTGATGGTGCTACCCGCAGGTAGGCTAAGACGCGGATTTGCCACCCTCAGGTGGGCTTTTAGAAAAGATGGTTTTGCCACTATCTAGTGGGCTTAAAACAAACATTTGATGAATTGTCCCAATTCAAATAACCCAACCTTCACCCACAGGCACTCAGGCAGTTATATCACATAAGCAAATAGCCTCATGGTAAGCATGCTATTCATGGCAGCACTCACACACATGCGAAGATGCTAAAGCATAAAACTCACCGGGTACTCTAAGCCAAAATAGAAACTATATTAGAAATCATGCATGATCCTAAGTATACAGAAATGCCTAATGCAACACATGCAAAAATGCAAACTATAGTAGGCTCGGCCATTCTAAACATGTCATATGAAATGCTACAACTATCATGTATTCAATTTTGGAATTGAAAGTACAATGCAGTTAGTATGGTGCGCCGAGCCCGGTGCATGCAAAACAGATGAATGAATGCAAACATGCTATCATACTGTATGCTAATTGAAATATGCCCTAATCTAAACATCATAAGCGGATAAATAAAAGGGAGAAAGACGTGGGGTTAGAAGACATACAACACACACACGCACACTTATTACAGTTGTGCCCTCGCGTAGAGGGTCCGAATAAATAATACAGTCCCCAAATGAAAGAATATTACAGTCCAAATAATATTACAGTCCAAATAATACAAATTCCTAATTAATTAACAGATTAATTAAGAAAACTGTAAAACTGGCGTGCAAGCCAGGGACTGCCTTGCTTCTGATGAATGATGCATGTCCGGGTCGTCTCGCGCGGAAATCCACCGGGATGCCCCGATTAGCCTCTGTTTAGCAGTTATTCTTGAAATGCGTGCCAAGTCCCGAAAAGTCGCTGATTCTTCATTTGCTGCAACAGAGAGCAGGAAAGGGGCATAACAATGTATTTGCACAAATATATGCATGCCTCGATCCTCGTGCCACCAATCACGCATACCGAGGCATGATGGCCGAGGAGTCGAAATGCACAATTCAATATAGGATGCATGCACATGAAAACATAGCTAAAACCTAACTCCATCATGGATAATCCGGAGTGTCGGTGACTGGGAATTGAGATACATTTCGTCACTCGGAGTACGAAATGTGCCTCGTTTCCCGTGCCCGGGCTAACTCCTATCCCGAACATTATGCAATATGCATGATATGCATGAAATGCAACTAAGATGCAATCCTAACATGTGAAATGTCATGAAAGAGATACCTCGAAATGCGTGCACGCGGGCACGCAAATCGAGAAAATGCATGAATGCGATCTAAGATACAACCTAGTATGCACAATGTCATGAAAACGAGATGCCTCGAAATGCGTGCACACGGGCATGCAAACCGAGGCGATGCATGACGCGATGCAAATGTCATGGAAAATGCAACATGGACTTATACTAACATGAGAGAGCCTCAGCCACACTCACGTAAGAGGCCGATGGAGGAAAATGAGGTGCCTCGAAATGCGTGCACACGGGCACGCAAACCGAGGCAATGCATACGCAATGCAAATGACATACAGAATGCAATATGGACTTATACTAACATGAGAGAGCCTTGGCCACACTCACATAAGATGCCGATGGCAGAAAATGAAGTGCCTCGAAATGCGTGCACACGGGCACGCAAACCGAGGCAATGCATACGCAATGCAAATGACATACAGAATGCAATATGGACTTATACTAACATGAGAGAGCCTCGGCCACACTCACATAAGAGGCCGGTGGCAGAAAATGAGGTGCCTCGAAATGCGTGCACACGGGCACGCAAACCGAGGCAATGCAAATGCAATGCAAATGACATGGAAAATGTAACATGGACTTATACTAACATGAGAGAGCCTCAGCCACACTCACATAAGATGCCGATGGCAGAAAATGAGGTGCCTCGTAATACGCGCACACGGGCACGCAAACCGAGGCAATGCATACGCAATGCAAATGACATGGAAAATGTAACATGGACTTATACTAACATGAGAGAGCCTCAGCCACACTCACATAAGATGCCGACGGCAGAAAATGAGGTGCCTCGAAATGCGTGCACACGGGCACGCAAACCGAGGCAATGCATACGCAATGCAAATGACATGGAAAATGCCATACAAACATGCTAATGGGATTTCAGCACTGAAATATGGGGGAAAACAGCCCCGAAATGAGGCGAAAACACACCCGATGCATGGAAAAGTCCCGAAACAAGGATTATGGCATCCGAAATGGCCTATAGCTATGCCAAACATGCATAATTGGCACATGGAATGTAAATACAGAAGCAAGGCAGTCCCAAAATAAGCACTTTTCCAGTTTATAGCATGGCCAAACAGTGGACAAAAACAGGGCAAAACAAGCATGCAAAAATGGGGAATAAACATGAGATTAAGAAGCAACTCATAGCTGCTGTCCCCTAACAGGTTCGGGCCCTTCAACAAAGTTGAAGAGGGGCCCAAAATATGATCTTTTCCAGAACTGTGAAAACCTCAAAAACCAGCACAAGTATGGCTGCACTCTTGTGCAAGAAAAAGGGCCAAAAGGTGGCCAAAGAAGGAAGTGGTATATACAAAGATCAAATAGAAAAATATCCTTCTACAGAACTGATGAGGGACCAAAAATATGCATATTTACAGAACTGTAAAAACTCCAAAACAATATACAAGTATGCTTAACATGCCATGCAAAATGAGGCTCAAAAGTGATTAAAACATGAGGTATACAAAGCATTCACCAAACAGCCAAAGACCCTTAACAAAACATGAAGAATGGACCAAAATAAGACTATTTCTAGTTCTGCTAATCGCCCAAAAATGGAAGCAAGATAGGCCAAAAAAACATGCAAAAATGGGGATTATATGAGAGATATAACATGAAGTGTATGAAACATGCTTCAAATAATGAAAGGACCTAAATGAAATATGAAGAATGGACCAAAATAAGCACTTTTTCAGAATTGTAAAATGGCCAAAAACAAAAGCATGGTAGGCTGCCATTGCATGCAAAAAATGGGACCAAAAGAGGAGTATAAAGGTAGGTACAACATGGAAGTCCCAAATGGTGTTGAGCCCTTCTTCAATGTTGAATAGGGGCTCAAAATAAGCCTAATATCAGTTTACAACATGCTCGAAAACAGATTGCTCATGGGCCAAAAATAGCATGCAAGATTATGACATATAAGAGGATCAATGAAGCAAGTACATCATGGAGGGCTCAAACAGGGTTGAGCCCTTAATGAAAAGTGAAGATGAGCTCAAAATAGGGCCACTTTCATTTAGGTCCGGAGCTTGAAACAAAAAGCATATGGGGCTTACAAATGGATCAAGAAAAAGGGTCAAAAGAGAAGAAGTGTTACTTACCCTTGAAGATCAAAGCTTTGGTTGCTTCTTGGATCAATTTGCAGCTCCTTTAGCCTTTGAGAAGCCTTCCTTGTTGCTGGAAATGAGGTGGTGGTGGTAGAGCTTGGTGGTGTAGAAGAAATGGTGCTTAGGGACTTAGGAATTTTCAAGGAAATGAGAGGGATAAAGATGGCTTTGTGTATGGAAGCTTGAAGAACAATTTTCCTAACCTCTACAAGTGAAGCCACCAGCTGGTTATAAGGGCCAAAAAGGGGGTGTAAAGGTGGAGGAAAAGGAGAGCAACTTTCCCCCACAAAATATCCCCCGGATAAAGATGTTTTCTGGGGGATAAAGCTCCACAGCTGTAAAGTGCACAGTGCAAGGAACTCGGCCGGCCAGTTACTTTTGCTCCAGGTGGCCGGCCGGCCACACCCCCTAACCGGCCGGCTAGGGGTCAAAAGGGTCAAGCAGATTTAGTGGCCGGCCATCAACTGATGGTGTCCTCCTAGGTGTGTACATCACAAATATGTGGTTCAAAGTTCAAGAATGTGGCCCCAAGGTGTTCAACATTAGCCTTAAAGAGGAGGGGCAAAAATGGAAAGAAAAATTAATGGCCGGCCATAAACTTTTAGGATCCTCCCAGGTGTGTAGATCACAGATATGTGGTTGAAAGTTGGCAACAGTGACTCCAAGGTATTCAACATTAGCCCGGAAGTTAGAAAAACGGGCGTCGGAGGGCTCCGGAGGAGATATAACTGGTTGCTGCAACAATTACTAGCCTCCCGCCCTTCTATGGCCTTCCCGGTGATGAAACAGAGGTACCTGCCAAAAATGAACAAAAACCGATACAAAACGAATGTTCGAGGGCCAAAACACGCAGTTCGGGGTCCCGAAAATGGGCTGTTAAGCACCGAAAGTGGCGTTCGGCCATGAAGTGGGTTTCTAAGACCCCAGTGTCCCTCAAAAGGGAGCAAATAAGAAGTATGCCAAAAATCGGGGCAAGCAGAGATGGTTAGGCGGTCCCGAATCGAGGCACACGGCCTGACGGCTCCGAAAACCGGGAACCGGGCTCCGAAGTGGGAAAAATGGCCTACGACCACAAAATGTAGCACACGGCTACTGAGAGATGGTCTACGGGACCTCTCCCTCCCCTCAGGAAAAGAAACAGAGAAAACCGAGTCTGGTTCGCAAACCGAGGCAAGGTACAGGAGAGGGTTCGGAAGTCCGGAGGCAGGGCTCGCAGCCGCGACTCTGAGACTTCTGAACAAGCACAACATGTAATATCACCGAGTGCTCAACTGGTGACGTCTGAGTCTTAAGGTCGGTCAAAAATGGGGTGTTTACACTAGCCCGGTCAGAACGCTCTGACTGAGGGTTCGGTGGAGGGCTCGGTGGAAGAGTGGTTTCATCTTCATCAACAAGGCGTTGCTCGGTTTGGGTAGTCCAGGCACGCTTGCTGGGGCGAGATGATGAGGGTTATTGAGATGGAAGAGCTACCACGGTCTCTTGAGTCTGGGTGGTTGGTGGTACTTCGGCTAAGCGTGTTTCGATTAAGAGGGCCCTCACTCTGTTCCTCTTCGCCATTTCTTCTTCAGCAGTAGTACGGACTAGGTTGATTTGTGGCAAGGTCGGCTCCGGTTCAGGAGAGGCCTCTAGCAAAATATCTGTTACTCAGGCTTTTCGTCGGCTGCTATATCTATACGTCGGCTCAAAATTTAGTAGTTTGACCTAACTTCTTTCAGGGTATCGTAGTGCAGCACGAAGTATGTCTAGGTTGGGGTAACTGTATAATGACTTAAGGTGGGCTGAATCTGCATAAAGAAGGCAACTATTAGTTCGGTTAAGAAATAGGAGACCGAAATAAAGAGAAGCATGCAAAAAAGCCGAGGTAATTATACCGGGGGTTCCTTTTTTCCAGTTTATTCGGTCACCAGGGATCTGAGCTTGGTGGTCTTCAAAATTCCCAGATACCCAGAAAAAATCATCATCATTCAAGTCTTTGTCCGGTGTATCCTTTATTGTTTTCTCTCGGCGGCGGCGTATTCTTAGATAATAAACCCACCCGTCTTCTTTTGAGCCTATAGAATATTGGTGAAAGAGTTCGGCTAAGCCGAGGTTAATACCAGCACGACGGTTTAGCTCGGTTATACCATTTATTATGCGGTATGAGTTTATGGAAAGCTGAGTTGGGCATATCCTAGTTTACCTAAGGAATTCACAAAGTAAGGTCTGTATAGGGAATCTTAGGCCGGTTTCTACGATGGAAAGAAGGGTGAAGGGAACAAAACCAGGGTTTCCCCAAGGTATGATATCTTGTTCGGCTAAGGTGAGATGGACGTCGTCAGGAATGTTATACTCCCTTCGGAATTCGGCCAGGCCACCAGGTGTTTCTACTAAAAACCTATATTTACCCATTTTGTCTTAAGTTATGAATAAATTATACTTGTGATTAAGCTCGATCGTAAAAGTGGGCTGAGTAGCTTGGTTGAGCGCTCAAAGGAGTGTCCTGGGCAACCTAAAGTCTGCAAGGTGAAAAAACAAAGGTGTTAAGCACAGACTGTTGGACCGTGCTAAAAAGAAATAAAGGCAAGATATATCAAATCTTAGCTCGGCTATGTGAAATGCTACGTGTCTTAGCCTGGTTTTGAGCAAGGGTTTGGTTATCTCAGTTTGCACTAGGGATTTGGTATCTCAGTTTATACAAGGGGGTTCGTTATCTCAGTTCGTGCAAGGGTTTTGTTAGCCCGGTTGAGCCTCTAGGGGCAGCACTCGTAGTTTGGTTGAACTACAAAGGTTGGTTTAGCCCCAGTCATAGCTCGGTCGTGGTTGAGGTTTTCAAACATAGTATTGCATAGACCTAGTACGGTTCAGAAGATCGGCTAGTCGAATCACAAGGAGGTTTTATTTCTTGAAACTAATGGCATAGCATGGAGTTCTAGTTCGGTTAGTTAGTCAGGCTGGTTTAACGTCAACTACAAACTACTTATTAGTTCGGTTATATTGTGATTTTGGATCAACTACAGTGTCCTACAGGTTGTTTAATGAAATTCAAGTGGTTCTTATAAGTTTTTTCAGAAGACGCAAGGCAAAGCAAAAATGAAAAAGAGTGTGTTTTGCAAAAACACACAAAACAAAATGCAGTAGATTGAACAAGTACGAAAACAAGAAAAATAAAACAGATTTATAGTATTTACCTGATAAAGATCGAACAGCCTAGAGGATGGGAGCAAGCGGCAGCAGCAAAACACGAGCTTCACAGTTGCAAGGTTGAAGGACAGTAGAGGTTAGAAGAGAGAGAGAAGGAGATGAGTAGTGATTCAAAATAAGCAAGGGTTTGTTTTGTGTAGATGGAAGGACGAAAAGGCGGGAACTGTTCAAAAAATGTGAGGTACGAGGGCGGCGTGACAGCTGCCTTCAGCCAATAAGAGCATGCCACGTGTCCATGAAATGAGAAGCGTTTCAGTTGCTGTGATTGAAGAGACGTTTTGACCGGACAGGTACAGCCCGGTGTGAATTTAGCTCGGCTGGAAAGGCTAAAAGGGTTTTTAGCCCGGCTGGAAAGGCTAAAAGGGTTTTTAACGCGGTTGGAAGGCTGAAACTTTTTAGCTCGGCTGGTGACAGGTAATCCCTATTATGCAGTGCAGATGGAATTAAAGGGCAATTGAGAGGGTAATTTATATGTAAATTGGGCCGAGCTGGGCAATGGCCTGTTCTTTGAGCCGTAATGAAGAGGCTTGAGAGATGAAGAGGCTTGAGAGATGGGCCACGGTTAGTTCGGTCCAAAGTAAGGCTCTTGCCGCCAGACTAAGTAAAAAGGTTTGGTAATTAGTCTGGTCCAAAAAAGAGCAACGGTTAGTTCGGTCACCGCGATTAGAAGAAGTTAGTTCGGCCACGCCACTCGGAGCCGAGATACGGTGACTTCGCACGGTAAGCCTAGCTTTGGTTAGCCCGGTCCAAGCTTGCTACGGTTAGCTCGGTCTCAATAGGTCAAACCCGGGTACATGCTGTGAAGAGAGAGCCGAGCTAACTAGAGTTCGATCGTTTTGGCCCATTTAGCATGGCTATGTTATCCCAGTCGTTTTGCCATACTACCGGTTTGAAACCATCTCACTTGGTTTAAGCAGTGAGGAGGGTGTTGAAGGATAAGCATTGTCTTTCAGGAGAGTGAATCCTAGGAGGACTCCACATGGAGGATTAAAAGTCTTGCTAGGATTGTGCCGCATGGAACCTATAAAAGCTCACAAATATCACCTATGGAGAGGTAACACACAACTTTGATTCTCGAATACACAGAGCTTTTTGTCTTTGTCTATTTTGCTGACTTAGGCATTGGAGAGGTATCTGGTACACACCCGCCGGCTAGCTCACGTTTGTGTTTTTAGGGAGTAAAGCGACGACGTACGGAGAAGCGCAGACTTGATCAACAGGATTATACGGGAAGAATATTTCGTGCCCGTACAATTAGTTTGGTAAAAAAAAGATTAAAACTCATTATTTATACATATATATATATATATTTGAGGATGAAAATAATTTTATAAAATTCACAAATATATATTTTTTTGGTGTTTATTCATGGTTTTCCTATATGTTGATGACAGAGACAAATTGTGAAGTTTATTTATTTATTTATTTATTTTGATTCAATGGAAAGTAATAAACAGGAGTTCACAAAAGCAAAACAACAAGCAGAGGGTTCATCCCTCACTACACTAACACCACACATATCATCAATGATCAAAGGTGTGACTTCAGGTGGTGAACCAGCAGAATGGTGAACAATGAATATACAAACTCTACAAGCAGAATGAAATAGATATCAAGCAGAATGAAAAAACAAGATTGCAGATTCATTGTACATGTTGATAGACCAAAAAACTCTACAATGAACAATGAACAAACAGAATGAAAGGGTACCGTGAGAGCCCTTTCCAGTCAGATTGTGGAAGAATGCTTCAGCAAAGTGCCGATCCCTCAGCCGTGGGTTGCAACAGTAAGCACACCAGAGGAAGAGCAGAGGAAGTTTGATGGTCTTGAAGATCACAACCTTTCAACTTGATGGTCTTGAAGATCACAGCCTTTCAACTTCGCAGCCTTTAGATATGTATTGATTGTGAGGAAGTTTTTTTTGGTTTACAATGGGTCCAACTTCACAGCCTTTCAACTTCTCAGCTTTCAATTTTATTTGGTTTCATTTTTTGAAAACGTTTTGGAGTTATTTGTTTTTTTTAGATACACTTAATTTAAATATACTTAATTATCTTTTTTTAAGTCACATCAGATATCTATTTTTTTATACATATTTTTTGTAAAAAGTAAAAAAAGTATAGTTATTTAGCACTTCCAAAACTACCAGTAAGTTGATATTAAAAAAATTTACTTTTTATAATGGCATAAATAATTTATATATGATTTTTTTGAAATTATTTTTAATTTAATAAAATATTAAATAGAATAAAAACAAATTTCTTACAAAATAAAAGTATTTGAATAAAAAAAGGTAAGAAATTTAAAATTTAAATATGGTATTTTCATTTAATCTGAAAATAATTATAGATGAACAATAAATTATCACCTATAACACTTTTTTTTTAAATAAAAAAGTTTAACAAACTAAAAAAATCAACGTTTCTTTCTAATTTATTTTAGCATAACTAATTTTTTAACAATTTGAGCCAAAGATATTCTTATTCTTTATTTTAATTTCTTTAATTGACAATTGAAATTAAAAAAAAAAACAAAATCCACCATGTTTGGTAAGTACTAAAAAAGTTATGTTGTGTTCTTTTGTGAAAAAAAAAAATTATATTAAAAAATATTATTGTTCAAGTCCTTATAGTTTAGAAGGACATAATTTTTTTTTATAAAATTTAAAACAAAAAAAAAGAAAAAAAATTTAATAGCAATTAATAATTTGAACACGTGTATTTAAAACAACTTATATTTAGGCCAATAATATTATGATACATTATTATGACACATGTGAATATCGATCTCATTCTAATTGTAGTAATATATTTTGAAGAAGAATTTAAATTTAAAATTTTATTTTATAATTTAATAAAGGATGCAAAATTTTATCACAGTTAAATTTTTTATGCAAATTATGAAAACAAAAAAGATTGAAATTTAAAATTTAAGTCTCACAATTTTATCACAATTTATTTATTATTTTTTAATTTATCACAAATTTATTCATGTAACTTTAAACCCCCCTTGCTAGAATTGCAAACTCATGTGAGCTCAATCCAAGTAACTTCAGTCGAGCTTAAAATTTTTTAAAGATTGAATAACATAGTTTTTAATTAAGTGAGAACCTATGCAGAAATTAAAAAATTCAAATTAAATTTGAGTGGATTTGGGCAGAACCACCAAATAACTTGAGCAACCAAAACGAAATTATATATATAAATATATGAATTATTTGCTAATTTATTTTTTAAAATAATAAATTAGATTAATTAAAAATTTAATATTAACGAATAAAAGAAAAAGCAATATACTTAAGATTTCCAATAGAATTTTTATTGAAAATATACCTTTTAGAAAGGGATCATCGAATAAAAGGTTGTTTGGGAAGTGTCATATTAGCTCACTTTTTTTTATTATAATTTTTTTATCTTTTTTTGGTCACATCACATCTCTACTTTTTTACACAGTATTTCGTAAAAAGTAAAAAAAAAAATATACTTAATTATCTTTTTGGGTCACATTATATCTCTACTTTTCTATACATATTTTCATAAAAAGTAAAAAAGTATGCTTATTTGACACTTCCCAAACTACCACTAAGTTGATGTTAAAAAAATTTGCTTTTTATAATAGCATACATAATTTAAATATGATTTTTTAGAAATTCTTTTTAATTTAAAATTACAACAAAATATTAAATAGAATAAAAACAAATTTCTTAGAAAATAAAAGTATTTGAATAAAAAAAGGTAAGAAGGAAATTTAATATGGTATTTTTATTTAATTTGAAAATAATTTTAGATGAATAATAAATTATCACGTATAACCCTCTTCTTTTTTTAAAAAATAAAAAAGTTTAACGAACTACCGCTTTTAATAAAAAAGAAAAATTAAGGTTTCCTTCTAATTTATTCTAACAAAAATACCTTTTTAACACTTTGAGCCAAATATATCTTTATTCTTTATTTTAATTTCTTTAATTGACAATTGAGATAAATAAATAAAAAAATTAATAAAATCCACCATGTTTGGTAAATACTAAAAAATGTATGTTTTTTTCTTTTTTTTTTTTAAAAAAATTATATTAAAAAATATTATTGTTCAAGTCCTTATAGTTTAGAAGGATATAATTTTTTTTTATAAATTTTAAAAAAAAATTAATAGTGATTAATAATTTGAACACATGTATTTAACACAAATTATATTTAGACCAATAATATTATGACAGATTTAAATATTGAACTCATTCTAATCGTAGTAATATAATTTGAAGAAGAATTCACATTTGAAATTTTATTTTATAATTTAATAAAGGATTCAAAATTTAAGGCATGAATATTGATCTCATTCCAATTATAGTAACATAATTTAAGTAAAAATCCAAATTTGAAATTTTATTTTCAGAATATAAAATTAATTTATAAACCAATCATATTGTAGCACGTATTAACAAAAAATTAAACAAAATGAAAAAAAATTAAAAGAAAGAATTACAACTTTCAACCTTAATGAAATGACAATATTTTGAAATTATAATAGTATATAGATAAATCATGGAATATATCATTATTTAAAACTTATGAATTGTGGGATAAATGATTATAATTTTAAATTTAAATTAATAAAATACTTTCCATATTTAGTGCCCCTCAAATTTGAATTTTGAAATGGATTGGTGTATTTTCTATTTTTTATTTTATATATTATACTTTCCATTTGAAAGTCATAAATTAAGAGATATTAATTAATTAATTAATTAATTAATATTTTTATTTATTTATTTTTCTTGAATGAAAACTATAGAGGATTTTTTTAATTATTTAAAATCAAAAAATTAGAAATTTTGGTTTGAAATATTGAAACTCTCAAAAGACTTGTGGTTACAAACCCCATTTTACTTATGTAATATATATATAGATAGATAGATTTAATAAGAATTTATATTTGTTTTAGATATTTTTTTAATATATAAATTATTTTTTAATTTTTTTTTATAAAAATAATTTAACAATCCCATCAATAACCATAGCGTATGGGAGAAATTAAAAAGGGTGTAGGCGTAGGTATGAGAGAAGTCAAAAAGGCTTGTGGGTTAGGAGATGTCAACAAATGTTGAGGTTTTTTTTTTTAAAATAAAAATTTTAAAAATTAAGATTGGTTTATAAAAATAATTTAACAATCCCATTAATAACCATAGTGTATAGGAGAAGTTGAAAATAGTGTAGTTTTGCTTGAATGAAAGCTATAGAGGATTTTTTTAATTATTTAAAATCAAAAAATTAGAAATTTTAGTTTGAGATATTGAAACTACCACAAGACTTGTGGTTAGAAACCCCATTTTACTTATATAATATATATATATATATATATATATAGATTTAATAAGAATTTATATTTGCTTTAGATATTTTTTTTTAATATACAAAGTATTTTTTAATTTTTTTTATAAAAATAATTTAACAATCTCATCACTAGCCATAGTGTATGGGAGAAGTTGAAAAGGGTGTAGGAGTAGGTATGAGAGAAGTCAAAAAGTGGGTTGGGAGAAGTCAATAAATGCTGAGTTCTTTTTTTTTTTAAATCAAAATTTTAAAAAATTAAGATTGGGATATTAGGGTTCCCACAAGACTTGTAAGTTAAAAACTCAATTTTCCTTATATAATACTAGCATATCACCCGTGCTATGTACGGATTGTGTTTACAATTATCTATATATGTGAATTGTGATTTTTAATTTTTTTTTAAATGTCTTCTTTTTTTCCTTTTTTATATTATATTAAAATTTAATATTTTGATAATAATCATATGTGTTGGACTTTTCAAAGAATTAAATGTCTTTTTTTTTTATATTATATTAAAGTTTAATATTTTGATAATAATCATATGTGTTGGACTTTTCAAGAATTTTTTTTTTCTGCTTGTTCTTAATGTATTAAAGTGTCATTATGAAGGATAATAATCATATGTGTTGGGACTTTTCAAAGAATTCATATGTGTTGGATTTCAAAGAATTTTTTTTATACTTGTTCTTAATGCATTGAAGTGTTATTATGAGGGTAAGACTTGGGAGTTGAGAGAAATTAATAAATGCAAAGGTTTTTTTTTTTTAAATCAAAAAATCAAGAAATTTAGATTGGGAGATTGGAGCTCCCACAAGGCTTGTGGTTAAAAACCCCATTTTGCTTAATATATAGTATAGACTAGCATATCACCCATGCTATGCACAGATTGTGTTTACAATTATCTATATATGTGAATTGCGATTTTTAAATGTCTTTTTTTTTTCTTTTTTTTTAAATGTCTTCTTTTTTTCCTTTTTTATATTATATTAAAGTTTAATATTTTGATAATAATCATATGTGTTGGACTTTTTAAGAAATTTTTTTAATGTTTGTTCTTAATGCATTAAAGTGCTATTATAAGGGATAATAATCATATGTGTTGAGACTTTTCAAGGAATTCATGTGTTGGATTTCAAAGAATTTTTTATATTTGTTCTTAATGCATTAAGGTGTTATTATGTGGGTAAGACTTGGGGGTTGGGAGAAGTTAATAGATGCTAAGGTTTTTTTTTTTTAAAATTAAAAAAATCAAGAAATTTAGATTGAGAGATTGGAGCTCCCACATGGCTTTGGGTTAAAAACCTCATTTTGCTTAATATATAGGATAGATAGATAGATAGATAGATATAGACATATAGATAGATAGATAGATAGATATAGATATAGATATGGCACATACCATTTATATGACACAAGGACCAAAGTACCGGGACAATTGCTGCAATTTGTCCTCATCTAAATTAAAGGGATTTAAAAAGTAAAAAAAAAAATTATAATATTAAAAAATGTTCACTAAAAAAATATAGATTAAAAATTAAAAATTAATTATTGAAAACTTTATACTAAACAAGGTAATGTTTTCTATTAATTTTGAAAATTAAAAAATTATTATTAATTTTTCCTCTGTTTTTTTCTCACAAAAAAAAAAGCTTTTTTTTTTTTTTTTTTTTTTTTTTTTTTTTTTTTTGTGGAGAGTGGTTTTGACCTACGATTTTTCTAAAATGAGTGTTCTAGACGAAAATGGTAGAATTGGTTCAGACAATGAGAAAAAGTGCTTATGCAAGGGGCGCCTTCACTATGAGAAAGAATAGTCGGTTTTGCATAGGGTGCATTCTTGGATAATAGCTTCAATACTGGCATGCATGAAGGGCTTAGTGTGAGACATATGAGAGGGGCTTTAGTGCGAAAATAAAAGAAATGGTTTACAGAGTGTCTTCTTGCTTCATGACTTCAATACTTGTGAGAGAGGAGTAGGCTCAAGTGTGAGAGAGAAATGAGAGTTTCTAGGAAGTGTCTTCTTGGGTCACGACTTGAGTGTCCGTGCACATGAAAATGAGTGATAAGGGTCAGAGTGTGTCTCTTGGGGTGACGGTTTCAGTGCTCTGAAACACAAAACCATAGCATTTTAATAAAAAGAAATAATTAATGATAAAATATTTTTGTCTCCTTAAATACAAGAACAGAGAATTTATTATTAGTGACGAAATATTTTTGTCTTCCACAACATAACCTTATGAGACGAAAAATATATTCATCGCGTAATCAATTAGAATTTATTAGTTACGAAATATTTTTATCTCCCACAACTTATTCTTCCAAGACAAAAATATATTTGTCGCCCATTTAATAGAAAGATGAAACGGCATCGTTTGCATGATGAAGTGTTTATTGGTGATGAAATATTTTCGTCTTCCATAACTTATCATTCCTAGACAAAAATATATTTGTCGCCTAATAAATGGAAATATGCAACAACATTATTTAATAGGTAGGGAATTTATTAGTGACGAATTACGTTCGTCGCAAAAAATATATATATTTTGTGACAAAAATGTTCGTCTCCAATGAGCTAAAATAATTCGCACCAATGCAAATGAAATTGGCGCCTGAATTTTGCAGACGAAATTTTTTTTCGTCTCCTATACGTTTGAGAAAAATTAAAACAAACGACAAAATTAATATTTTGTCATCTTTGGGTTAAATTTTAAGATAAAAAAATTTTTGTCACCAAATTTTGTCACGATAGCCTATATTTCTTGTATTTTGTTTCCTTGTTTAATTATTATTATTATTTTTTTCTTTTTGTGGAGAGGGGTTTACTGTGAGAAAGAATAGTAGCTTTGCACAAAATGTCTTCTTGGATAACAATGTTTGCATGCACAAACGGCTTAAATGTGAGAGAGAATAGAGAAACTTCAGTGCGAAATAGAAGAGATGGTCTATAGAGATTGTTTTCTCGAGTCACAACTTCAATACTTGTGAGAGAGGAGACTCAAGTGCGAGAGAGAAATGAGGATTTGTAGAGGGTGTCTTTTCGGGTCATGACTTTAGTATTTGTGTGTGCGTGAAAGTAAGTGATTAAGGTAAGAGCGTCTCTTAGTTTCTGACGACATTTTAATAAAGAGAAATAATTAGTGAGAAAATATTTTCGTCTCAAACTCATATGTTCGTTGCCTAATAAACAAAAATACAAAAACAATGTTGTGTGGGGATGGAGAATTTATTGGTGATGAAATATTTTCGTCTCCTTCAACTTAACCTTATGAGACGAAAATATATTCGTCGCACAATCAATCAAAATGCAACATGACACATGGAGAATTTATTAGTGACGAAATATTTTCGTCTCCCAAAACATATCCTTTCAAGACAAAAATATATTTGTCGCCTAATTAACAGAAAGATAAAACGAGCATGAAGGGTTTATTGATGATGAAATATTTTCATCTTCCATAACTTATCCTTCCCAGACAAAAAATATATTTGTCACCAAATAAATAAAAAAATGAAACGACATCGTCTAATAAGTTTGGAATTTATTGGTGACGAATTCCTTTTGTCGCAAAAAACTTTAAATTTTGTGACAAAAATGTTCGTCTCCAATGAGCTAAAATAATTGGCGCCAACAAAAATAAAATAAAATTGGCGCCTCTTTTTTTTCTGACAAATTTATTTTCCGTCTCCTATAGTTTTGAAAACAATTAAAAGAAACGACAAAAGTAATATTTGGTCATGTTTGGGTTACATTCTACAACAAAAATAAATTTTATCACCAAATTTTAAAATTTAATTATTGAAAACTCCATACTAAACAAGGTAATGTTTTCTATTAATTTGGAAAATTACAAATTTTTTATTAGTTGTTTCTCTGTATTTTTTCTCACAAAAAAAATAGCTACATTAATTATCTTTTTCTTTTTTTTTTGTTGGAGAGAGGTTTTGACCTTCGATTTTTCTGAAATGGGTGTTCTAGACGGAAAGGGTAGAGTTGGTTCAGACAATGAGAAAAAGTGCTTGCTGTAACAACCCTCATACCGTTTACCGATTAATGACTGACTGATTACCGTTAAACTGAGCCGATTACGACTGATAATTGGACTGATTAAAGTACTGAACTGACTGACTGAAATTGGAAACCGAATTGATTGAGTGTATGTTAGTCAAATTGCATTCTATCTGTTTGACTGTATGATTATCTGTTCATGCTCATATATTTAAACTGGTAATTGAAGGCCTTATCGGCGGCCGAATCCGAAACCGATTAGTGTTCTATGATCCTTAGAATTAATGTGATTTTATGGTGTAATTATCTGAAAATTGATTAGGTATGATTAAATTAGATTAAATATTGATTAATCGCATAGTTTTGCTTATTTACCGTTTCGCCACTTAGTGGCCACCGCTTCACATCTCTTGAGCCTTGATAACACTCCACGTATTTGATCATAAACCAAACATTTCTTCTCACACTTTGAGCCTCAACCAACCCAAGTTAGAGAGTGAGAGAGAGTGAGTTGTTCTTGAGGGTTTCATCTTGAATTGCTTGCTAATTGAAGTGTTGATTGCTACTTTGAGCTCCTAGACCTTGAACACAAGACTAAGGTAGGACATTCATCTTCTTGTTGTTGTCTTAGAATCCATTCTTGCACAACTCATGCTTTAATGGTAGAGCTAAGCCATGTTTTGGTGCATGCATGTTGAAAGAAGCTCATTCCATGCTTGCATGCGTTCTTGGTTGAGTTTTGAGTTGTTTTCATGGCAAAAATGTTACATGCATGTTCATAATTATGTTAAGTCCATGATTTCACCATGTTTTGCAAAGAATTGACTTCTTAGAGCATCAAATTGGAGCTTTGAATTGATTGGATTTCATGCATGTTTGCATGTTCTTCACGTTCTTGAAAATGGTTTGAAATTGAGTTTGAATTAAACACCCTTGGGCTTTGATTTCTCAAATTGAGCTGTAAAACATGTTCTCCTATGTGTTTATAAATGTTTTCCAGAAAATGAGCCCAAGAGGATCGGTTTTGATGTATTATAACTTGAGTTTGAGCTTGGAGGTGCAATCTGAGTTTTCCAGATTTTGCACTTACGCTCGAGCGGAGATAGTGGAGCTCGAGCGGAGAATCCGAGCATCCAGCATCTCTCTGCACTGTTTTACTGTCTGCTCGAGCGGAGGATTGGGCGCTCGAGCGGAGTCATGTCTCAAGCTCGAGCGGGGCGTCGAGCAGAGATTTCACCCATCTAGTACTTTCACAGTACGCTCGAGCGGGAAAGTTTACGCTCGAGCATGTGCCTTTGTTGCATGACCGCTCGAGCGGGGAAACCTGAGCTCGAGCGGGACTCTGTTTTTCTGAAAATGCTTTTAAATATACATCTTTACATCCTCATCCCATTCTAGGCATTATTAGGCCTAGTTTAAGACATCTTAATGAGGATTTAGATGTAGAACACACCGAGGCAAATTAGGGATTAAGTTATGTTATTTTTCCAACTGTGTAGCTTAGTGTGTTCGATCTGTTAACTGTGTAGGGTTGGCAACTGGAGAGAGACGCTCTAGCCTTACTGTAGCCCAGAACTCTGTGAGTAACGATTGTGTAAAGATATGTTCATAAATGAATATCTTCTGAACAAATGAACTGTACTGTTTTCTGAACTGACTACTGTTAACTGAATGAATGTATGTCCTATATTCTGAACTGTATTGTGGCATCCTTAGCACCTACTGTTTACTGTTACTGTGACAGAATTCTCTGTCGGTTCCCTCGTGGAACCACTACTGTTTACTGACTGATGGCCATCATTACTGCTCGGTCTTTTTAGAACTACTGTTTACTGTACTGTTATGCTAATGGATGTACCGCACATGACTGTACTGACTGAACAACTGAACTACTGTTTAAATGAACTGTTTTCATTACTGTAAGGACATTCATTCTCAACCTCTTTACGCATTATGTTATTCACTGGGCTTTAGCTCACTGCTCATATATATATGTAGGTGATCAGGCACCAGACCGCAGCTAGGAGCGTCAGGGTAACTCCAGTTTTGTCAAGCCAGCCTATGTGCCTCACTGCGAGGTTCCGAGCCTATCTGTTAAGGCTTAGGGGTCTTTTACATATTCCCCCTTCTGTACTGTCTTACTGTTCTGTATAGACCGAGTGTTACTGTACTGTTTTCAGGGATTGAGTCCCTCGTCTGAATGATTGTAAATACTGTACGTACTGTTATGTACTGTTATGTATAAATGCATGAAAAATCTTTTCGGCATCCAGACTATCACAGCTCAATGGACATTATTTATTTACTGTATTGGCTTCCGCCAGGCGCTGTACTCTGTTTTACTGTTTTACTGTTCTGCAGGCCTTCGGTAATCTCGGATTACTGGCCGGTTACGGTGCTAAACCCATAGGGCCGGGTTTGGGTCGTGACACTTGCGTGCAAGAGGGGCCTTCACTGTGAGAAAGAATAGTGGGTTTGCATAGGGTGCCTTCTTGGATAATAGCTTCAATGCTGGCCTGCACGAAGGGCTTAAGTGTGAGACAGAAGAGATAGGCTTTAGCGCGAAATAGAAGAAATAGTTTACAGAGTGTCTTCTTGAGTCACGATTTCAATACTTGTGAGAGAGGAGTAGACTCAAGTGCGAGAGAGAAATGAGGGTTTGTAGAAAGTGTTTTCTTGGGTCACGACTTCAAGGTCCGTGTACATGAAAATGAGTGATAAGTATCAGAGTGTATCTCTTGGGGTCACAGCTCCAATGCTTTGAAACACAAAACCACGACATTTTAATAAAGAGAAATGATTAGTGATAAAATATTTTTGTATCCTTCAATACCAGAACAAAGAATTTATTATTGGTGATGAAATATTTTTGTCTTCCACAACTTAACCTTATGAGACGAAAAATATATTCGTCACGCAATCAATTAGAATTTATTAGTGACGAAATATTTTTTGTCTCCGACAACTTATTCTTCTGAAACAAAAATATATTTGTCGCCTATTTAATAGAAAGATGAAATGACATTGTCTGCATGATGGAGTGTTTATTGGTGACGAAATATTTTCGTCTTCCATAACTTATCCTTCGCAGACAAAAATATATTTGTCGCCTAATAAATGGAAATATGCAACGACATCGTTTAATAGGTATGGAATTTATTGGCGACGAATTATGTTCGTCACAAAAATAATTATATTTTGTGACAAAAATGTTTATCTCCAATGAGCTAAAATAATTCGCGCCAATGCAAATGAAATTGGCGCCTCATTTTTGCACACAAAATTTTGTTTTCGTCTCTTATACTTTTGAGAAAAATTAAAACAAACGACAAAATTAATATTTCGTCATCTTTGGGTTAAATTTTAAGACAAAAAAAAAAATTTCGTCACCAAATTTTGTCACAATAGCCTAGATTTCTTGTATTTTTTATTGATTTTAAGCATTTGGTGATGAAATTTGGTTTTCCTCTCTAAAAATAATACATTTGGAGACGAAATTATTTCCTCTCTAAAATTTTTTACAATGGTGACGACAAATTTCGTCTCCAAAATGGCGCCAAATCTTCCACCAAATTTTTCAAGGGCGGGAAATTGTTTTGTGACGAAAAATAAAATTTAGAAACGAATAAAATTTTCGTCACCTATTGTTTTATTTGATTTTAAGCATTTGGTGACGAAATTTGGTTTTCGTCTCTGAAAATAGTATAATTGGAGGCGAAATCTTATTTTCATCACTAAAACATGCATACTTGGAGACGAAATATTTTTTCGTCACGCATTTTCGTCACCATAGACCTTTTTTGTTATAGTGTCACTCAAACACCTAGATGGGGGTTTTGAGGGGGCCTCCTCCCAAGGGAGAGGGGGTCTACCCCTCTTGGCCGAAATTTTTTGGATACTTTCGTTATTCCCATGTTGTTTATGTTGTTTCTGTGTAACCGTAATTCTATAGTTTTATATAGATGAGGGGCGACTCTTTTAGGTTAAGAGAGTTGTAATTTTTCTGATTATAGTAAAAACCGCAGCAGCTATGAACGTAACCCTATTTTAGGATGAACCACATAAATCCATGTGTTCTTGTGTGTGATTTATTTGATTTGTTTTTTTCGTTATTTCGTGTCTCACCGATCTTGGTTAGGAAATGTCAATTCCTAACACAAAGATACCATTAGAATCTACCTTCCTGCAACCAATTGAATGAACTAGGTGTGTACTTGATATTTATTTATTTGTTTGTGTTGATATTTTGTTTTCCTAATCCATTTAAATAATGTACAACGGGCTCGCCGGAATATTTGCTCCCCGTACAAGTAACTTCATAACATAACAAGAAAAATGCCTAATAGTGGGGAATATAACCTATGTTATGACTTCAAAAGTACCAATCAAAATTAACTCTTATATTTAAAAAATATTGGCCAATTTATAGAACCTTGTGATTATGAATAATCCATGCCTGTAATCTTAAAACAAAAAAATGAAACCAAAAAACAAAAAGATGACCCATTCCACCTTTTTGTCATTTAAAGGGCAAGTGGTAACGAAACTATAATATATCTTCGATGTTTCCTTGAAACAGATTCAACAGGAGATCATGATACTTTTGTTGAAAATTTTATTTGCACAAGCAATATATAGAACATGGGGATCATTTTTGTCAGCTTTAGCCAGGATTGAGAAGTGCAATATTGGCTTAGCACTACATGTTTTTCTCATTCCAGCAGATTTGAGACATTTTAATATGTTTTTGCTACGTGGAAGTGGAACTGTGTTTTATGTTTTTCTACTTGTAAGCTTCTGTCCCTTTGCTTTCTAACAGGTTCTTGTTGTTTTTTAGTGTCAAGTAGGAAGGTCGATAGAGGCTGGCTTTGCGCAACAATGCGCAGGAATTGAAACAATAGTTTGGGATAGTCTTCCAAGCCATGTGTTTTATCTTCGGGATTGCAAAGTGAGATTTTGGAAGGTTCCAAACTTCTAAGTTTTTTAGTTCCTATTGGCATTGTGTTTTGGTTTGAAAACAAAACTTTTGGTCAGTGGGGGATTTATTTGGCTTAGACATGTGGTTGTTATTTTAGTTTGCTGTTATGTCCAAATACCTACACACCTAAAGCACAGATTATGGTGTTTCTTTGGCTTTAACAATGGTAAAATGTTTTTGTAAGAAGTTTTAAGCCTAGATTTTTGGGGTTTGTGTGGTTTAATTTTTAATTTTTTTTTAGCACATCTACATATTTTTTTGGTCTTTAGTGAGATTTTTTCCCGAATTTTTTTACATATATTGTACTTTTTATATGAATTTAAAAAGTAAAAAATTACTAAATATTTTAAAAAATAGGAAACCAGAAAATTGAAAAACACTTTTTTGAAGACCAAATTGGTCTTTTATGAGATGGGATTGGAATAGAAGCATTTTGTGACTCTCAGTTGCTCATCCTTGAATGGATTTTCTATATTAAAATTCTTTTAGTTTTGACCATGTTTATTTGTACAAGAACTTGAAATAATATTTAGACCAAAAAAAAAGTTCAAAGACAAAAATAATTTAAAAAGTTGATTTTTTTTTTTTGTTTTTGTTTGTCTATTTAGTAATTTTTTTATTTTTTAATATTTTAGATCCTTCCAGAATTAGATTATATGAAAAAGTAAAAAAATTAAAAAGAAAAGAAAAGAAATGTGAGCTTATTAATCTCATTTAATACTCTTCAAATTGGCCAAGTGGTCCCAACCAGTTCATAACAGGTTATATGAATCATGAATTTCTTCTCTCTTTTTATTTTTTTTTCTTTATTTATTTTTTATATTCTATGTTCATGAATTAAGTGAGAGAAAGAACTATTTGCTTTTATATATGGTTTATTCCTTTATTTTCCTTTAAATATCTGACTTTTTTTCCAAAAAAAAAGTAAAACCTTAAACATGAAAACTTTAAACTTCAAATATATTCTTGTGTCCGTGTTCTCGTGTGTCCATGTCTGTGCTCTCGTGTGTTCTACCACAATAATCTCCTCTCTCTATCTCAGACCCTCCTCCCTCTCCTCCGAACGTGCCGATTCTCTCTCTTCCCTCTCTCTTTAAATCTTTTTCTAGAGAAAGCCGCAGTTCGGCGGAGAATGGTCGCCGGAGTTCGTGGCGCCACCGATGGCAGAGCATAAGAGCAGTCAGGGAAGCTCTAGCTCCGGCGAAGTTCCGGTCAAGTTCGAACTGGAAGTTACTGGCGGCAGTAGTAGCAGTGGTCGTGAATTCGACGGCGGAGAGACGGTTGCTGGTGATGGTGCACTGTCCAACGGCGACGGTAACTCTGCAGGTGAGTTGATTTTATCGAACAACTCTCGCGTCAATTGAGTTTTGTTAACTTTGACGAAAAATTGTGGAAAAAAATAAAAAAGGAGCGAAAGAAAATTGAATCGGACTCTGTCTTAGATTAGTTGATATGATCCTTGTTAGTATATATTAGTATATATATTAGCTGTCAAACCTTTAATAATGTACCTTTAATAATGTTGTTTGGTTTGTGCTTCTACTTTCGGTTTGTAATTGTTCTCCCTCTCCTCTATAAAGGAGAGAGCTCAACACAACATAGAATACATCAATAGATACAATTATTCTCTCTGTATTTCTCTCTTTATACATTAAATCTATCATGGTATTAGAGCTAGGTTAAGAACTTAGTATTTTTCGCTTCACCGGCGGGCGGCAACCTTGCCTTGACAGCCCGCCGGACCTCAACCTAGTCCGCTAGAATTTTCTACACATACCTTCACTCTTCTTCACCACCTCGCCGAAGCAAACCCAAAATCCCTCTGGGACATTTCGTCGAACACCATGTATGCAACAATGATAGTCCACCAACACACCACAACCCAAAGTCTCTATGTCTCTCTCTGAGAAAAACCCTACAAAACCTTGACTCCGACTGACCCCATTTCTCCGGCGAGAACCCGAACTCAACCCATCATCCCGAATCTCCGATCTGGCTCCGGGAACCCATTTTCTGGCGGCTTCTTCGCCGGAAAAGCTTCGATTTTTGTAGAGAAATCGAAAACAGAATTCGTGTACATACATAGATATATAGAGTGAGAGAGAGAGAGAGAGAGAGAGAGAGAGAGAGAGAGAGAGAGAGACGCGGAGATGTATAAGAACCAGCTTCAAGAGCTGGCGCAGAGGAGCTGCTTCAACCTTCCTTCCTACACCTGCATAAGGGAAGGTCCAGACCACGCGCCGCGCTTCAAGGCCATCGTCAATTTCAACGGCGAGTCCTTCTCCAAGCTGCCATGGCAGCTTGGACATCTCTAAAACAATTGGCACAACAATTGGCAACTTCATCATCTGAAACAGACAACAATGATGGGCATGACACACACAGCACACCTCTCACACATGCACTCTCTCTCCATGCATGACAAAGATACACAGCAGTAGCAGCTGAAACCAATCTCCCTTTCTCTGCCACGAGCGTGAGAAAAAGAACCAAGGACCATCACCGCTGCGGCTGCACAGCCATGCCACCGTGGCCCATAGCTCTAACACATTGATACACTCAACATACTCACAAAACAGACATGGGCTGACTCGGGCTCTCCCTCTCGGCTCTCTCCATCGGCACACTGATACAAGACACACACATCAAAAAAAAAAAAAAACTCTCTCTCTCTTTGGTCCCTTTCCCTCCACCAGACCCACTTTTACTCTCTCATATTTTATTAATCTATCAACATCCACCCACCTACAATTTGTTTTTTGTTTACAAATATATATATATATATATAATCTGTCATTACCCACTTTAATTATAATAGCTGGCACCACACTGTGTTGGTTTGAAGACAACCGTGGGCTCAATAACCCTTTTTTTTTTTTTTTTAAACCACTCTCCACCAGCACAAAACATACTCATATGCATACCCAGCTCTCTCTCCCCTTTATCACATGGACTTGTCCCCTCTCTGTCCTCCTATCACGTTTGATTTCAAAATCAATTTTTTTTTTTAATTTATTTTCTTCACACTACTTTTACACTCTTTTAAATACCCACATTTATTTTTCTTTCCCATCATTTCTTTTAAACTTTTCTTTCCACCACTCTCTTTTAATATTTCTCTTTAGCACCTGCATTACTGAATGATGGCTGATTTTATTCACAAAAAAAAAAAAACTCCCATTCACAACCAACTCGGTTTTCATTCCGCAAACTTGTCATTTCTTTATGTCGGGATCAACCCCGATCACAATTTTACACCACAACCGGAAAAAAAAAAAAAAAACCTCTCTATCATACCAACCCACAAACACCCACCCACAGGCGGGATTTTTTTTCCTTATCCCTTCTCTACTCTGCCGCCGATCTCTTCTTCTTGCTTCCGTCCTGGGCGGCCCTTGACGGTGCTGCCTCTGTGTTTCCCACGCCGCCGAGCACGTTCACTCCCCCCTGCTCCTCCACTGCAGCATATGGCGGACCTCCAAATCGGAACATCACGGTGGCCTTCCGCTTCAGATCCTTGTTTTCCGCTTTTAGCACACATATCTCTGCTCGCGCATCCTTATACATGCGCTGGAGCAGAGCCAGTTGGGTGTTTAACTACTGCACCTCATTTGTCCTACTCTGAAGCTGGTGCGACAAGTTTGTGACTACAGTCATCGTCTCCACACATGACTTCAGTGTATACTGATTGGCCTCAATATCTGATTGCACTGCCATTCTTTGCTCCACAGACCGCATAGGAAAGGTCAACGGAGCAAACCCAGGGGCGCTTGGTTGAGGTTCCAGGGCAACCGCACCAATTATCTCTCTTGTGGACTCGTTGAGGTCTGAAAAGAGAGTGAGCAGACCACGGGAAGAAGAGGCCATGTTTTGGGTTGCTAAGTGTTTCAGAGAAGTAGCGCTTTCAGACTGATAATGTCAGAAAGGGTTGGTTGCAGAGTGTTTCAGAATGCAAATGTTCAGATGTTTCAGACTCGTTTGTTTTGCACAGCCTTCGCATCGATTTATAAAGACAATGACGAAGAGGACGACACGCGCTCTGTTGATCACGTGCATCGCCGCGTGTCTGGCGCGACTTTTGATGGCTCGCCGCTCGATGATTTCTGTCGGGCACGACTTTTGATGCAGTGGGCGTGCCTTTTGAGGGCGCGACTTTTGAGGGCTCGATATATATATCCATGTATATCTTTTGGGCAGTCTATATACACACTCATACAGTGTCTGCTACAACGGTCTGGCGTGACCCCGTAAACTGTCCCAACATTGATTCCGGTCAGCTTCTACAACGGTCCGGCATGACCCCGTAAACTGTCCCGACATTGATTCCGGTCAGCTTCTACATCGGTCCGGCATGACCCCGTAAACTGTCCCGACATTGATTCCGGTCAGCTTCTACAACGGTCCGGCATGACCCCGTAAACTGTCCCGACATTGATTCCGGTCAGCTTCTACATCGGTCCGGCATGACCTCGTAAACTGTCCTGCTACAACGGTCCGACACGACCATACAGTGTCTTCACCAACAATCTGACACGACCATACAGTGCCTCCTATCCACTTTTATTTGTCAGTTTATTTTCTTGTTTTGTTACTCTCTCCAAACTCAAGTTGGTTAGTGCCTATCCTCTTTGAGTTTGAGGGGGGCTGTTAGTATATATTAGTATATATATTAGCTGTCAAACCTTTAATAATGTACCTTTAATAATGTTGTTTGGTTTGTGCTTCTACTTTCGGTTTGTAATTGTTCTCCCTCTCCTCTATAAAGGAGAGAGCTCAACACAACATAGAATACATCAATAGATACAATTATTCTCTCTGTATTTCTCTCTTTATACATTAAATCTATCAATCCTTAATCGAATTATAGGAGTTTAGCTGTCAATTTTGGTTCTTGAATAACTAGTCAACATACAAAAAGCCCAGTCTGACCCCAATTTTTATCTTACAAGCATCGACAGAGTTTTTGTATGTTGACTACTTATATAACAGTTGGACTTTATTTAGCAAATGCCAATCTACCTATGAGTAGTCTCTAAGCAACCCTTTTGAATATTGTAAGTTAAAACGACTTCCCAAAGACCCATCTCAAATTGGTTATGTTTCAATCAGCAGGGACTGCTGACAATGGAAGGAATGTTCCTAGAATAAATACTTCACCGGTGGAGATATTGAGTGCTGACGTATCAGAGCCACCATCGAGCTAGGTTAAGTTGGAAATATCAAAAACCGAGAAGCGTAGAATTAACAATATACTTGCTGAAGAGGCAGCACAAATTTTCGATGATAAAATTCCTGTCCAACAGAAGGTATAATTCCTTTTTTTTGGTTGCACGCTCATTGCAAAAATGGTCATTAGTGTTTGACATAAATAACTAATCTTTTGGAAAGCAAAAAAAACAAAGTCAACTTTTAATTTTTTATTAATTTTGTGATACTTCTCTCACAGTTTTTATTTATAAAAAGATAAAATAAATAAATAAATAAGTTAAAAAATTATCTTTTTACTAACTTTTCAAAACATATCGGGTGTGTTAGGTTTGTATTTGTAGAGTAATTTTTCAGATAAAAAGTACAAAAACTTGTTTGGTTTACCTTTTTTCAGAAATGATTTTAGAAAATTGTTTTAGGGAGAGAGTTTTAAAAAAAGTGATTGATTTGATGTGTATGAGAGAGATTGATTTTGGAAAGTAGGTAACCAAACAAATTTTGGGATTTTTTTTAAAAAAATTTGTTTGGTTTGATTACTCTTGAAAAATTGTTTGTAGAGAATTTTTCTCAAAATTTTTTCTGAAAAACAAACCAAACAAGGCCATCTTTTTCAGTCTCAATTTATGGTGATAAAGACTTTATATTACGGAGTTATTTGGGAGATCAAAATAAGTGTAATTTTTTACTTTTTATGAAATATGAGTTGGGTTTAAAGTGATATGGTAGAGATGTAACATGACTTAAATAAAATAATAACTTTTTAACATTTTTAAGTCAAAAAGTTAAAAAGTCACTATCCTATTTAAGTCACGTCATCTTATTTAAGCTACATTACTTTTCTATCATATCACTTCAAACTCAATCCAAATTCAATCTATATTTATAAAAAGTTAAAAAATACACTTATTTAGATCATCCCAAACAATCCTTAACCTACGTATTCTGATCAGGTTACAAAAATATATTGAAGAGCCATTTGTTCTTTATAATGCATACATATATGATGTCCTTGTTTGGATGTGCTATTGGGTCACTTCATAAATAGGAGGCTGGAACATTCAACTCTAGATTTCATTTTATCAAGAGAGTTAGGAGATGGTTGGGGACCTTTATTTATTTTATTTTTTTTTGAATAAGCAAGGATTAAATATTAATGGGACGCCATGGGGGCATTGTACGCAGTGGCGGAGGGAAAGTAGGCCGAGGGGTCACGTGCTCGTCTCAATTTTGATTTTTTTTTTTTTTTGGTGTGTATTGTTGTTATATATAAAATGTATATATTTTTTTCTTAACATATTTTTTGATTAAGAATTTATTGTATAGTTCACAACAAATAATTATTTGATATTTTTAGAACACTATGTGATATTATTTATGTAATAATTTAAACCAATAATATAGTGAAATTTTTTATAGATTAGATATAATGAACTTATTATTTTAGACAGGGGTTGTTTGGAGTGTCTTAAATAAGTACACTTTTTATCTTTTTGAACTAATTAATTGAGGTTGAAAATATAGATGTTTGGGTTAACTTTTTGACTTTTTATGGAAAAATGTGTAATAAAAAATTGTAAAAATTGATTTGTAGGGAAAAATTCGAATTCGGAGTTGTGCAGCCGTAATTGTTGACTTTTGGTGAATAGTGTTAACTTTTTAACCTTTTGAGTAACTTTTTGGCTTTTTAACTTTTTTACAAGTTTCCAAATTTGGCCTTAGTGTGATTTGTAATTTTTTATATTTTGAGCATCACGTAGGCAATGTTATATGGTATTCTAAGACTATTTAATAATTTTCATTCAAAACACATAATTTATAAGCAATGTCATCTCTTCAATATTTTTCTCTCAAATAAAAATTAAATATATTTTATAATAATTTGTGCTATAAAAGATGTTTTTTTATTTTCTAAAATTAGGATTTTTGATCCATAATTTTTTGTGCTAAAATTACAAATTTACATCACTATTCCACACCGAATTATTCTTCCCTATTATAGAATTTTAATTTCTTCCTATTAATAATGAATATATAATTTTTTATGCTTAAATTTAACTCATAAAATTATTATTATCTTAATATTAATCATAATTTTTTCTTAAATAAAAAATTATAATTAATAATGCTCCCTCTAACTTAATTTCTTGATTTCGCTGCTTGTACGGTAAGAAAACAAAAAAGGAAGTATGTACAATACAACTATACAAAATTCTATACCCTCCCCACTTTCCTGTAAAATCGGCAAACAAAAATGAGGATTCCTAGAGTCCTCCATTAACCAAACATGGTTTGGTCCAAGCAAGGTAAACTGGTCTGTGTGTAGCCATTTGTATTTCTTCAAAAGTTGATCTGTTTCTTTTTCTCCAAATACATTACATTAGCCACGTAGGAACCACTCTCCAAGTCTTGTTGACCCTCAATGTGCGACACCCATGATCCCAACAATCAAGCAATTGAATCACCGAGGCCGACATACAGAGAGAAGCAAAATTCACATATCTCTAACTACCTCGCAAGGAATCAAAAGTGATCAACATATTGTTGGGTACATATCCTTTGAGTAATGTTACGTAGCTCGAAATCAACACCCCCCGAATCCCCCTAATTTAAAAAACGACGTTTTTCCATTTTTTTTTTTTTTTTTTTTTGGGTTGAATCAGAAACGAAAAAGAAAAAGGGAGAAGAAGAAGAACAAGAAGAAGAAGAAGAAGAGAAGGGAGAAAAAGAAGAAGGGAAGGGAGAAGGGAGAACTGGACAGGAGGGGGCATAAACCAGGGGCAGAGGCGCGGCGGAGGCGAGGTGGAGGCCGAGCTGCTGCGACGATCGGCGATCGGCCGACGATCGGCCGAGCTTCTCTCTCTCCCTCTCTCTCTCTCTCTGTTTCCCTCTCTCATCTCCTCTCTCTTTCTCACTCTCTCTCTCTCGCCTTCACCCTCTTTTCCCCCTCTTTTCCCTCTGTTTCCCTCTGTTTCCATTTTCGGGGGATTCGGAGGGGAGCTCATTCGAGCTCCCAAGCTTTATCCCATATCCTTTTAAAGGTGCTATAGACACTTGCAGGTGGATACTGGAAGTGGGGCCCCAGGTGCAAACTATTTATTCAAATTACCGAATTGTTTAATTTTGTTGTCCCTCTTGTCCTTTCTCCTCAAGTACCTGTCTAATAACTAACATTCGTTAAACAATAGCCAGATTGGTCACAACAACAATTTAAACAGCTATTTTAAATCGATCTAGAATAGTCAAAACAGATTTCTTTTCAGCGCAATAATGACGAGACATCTGACCGCTTCTTCTTCTATCATAATTGGAGAGAATGGTAATTTTCTTCTATAATTTTCCCTTGGGTGGGTTAGATTTACGCCAAAAAAATTGGAAAATGGAGGAAATGTTACAAGAGAGAGATCCAAAATTTGAGGGTTAGTGCTCATTTGACTAATATTTTGGTACTAAAAAAGCATAAAAAAATAAAATAAGTTACATAAGTTAATAAGACAAAATATCACTTTTTACCAATAATTATTACACTTTTTCTCTCATAAAAGTAAAAAAAGTCCTAAAACAAAAACCAAACAAGACTAAAAGAGTCGTAAGTTAAAAAAGTTGACTATATTAGTTGACATGGATAGGCCCATAAGGCTTACTGCCCACAGCAAACAACCCCAAACCCATCGCTTGGGACCCATAGCATAACCCGGTTGGCAAAGCCCAGGACAGCTGGAGGCCATCTGGGCATGGAGGGCCAATGACATTCGGGCACATGGCAGGTGAAACACAGGCCACATCAGCAGACAAAAATCTGCAGAGTTATTGCCACAACACATCACCATTAATGCATCCCATCACAGCATTTATTACGACAACACCTCCCCGCCGGAACAAAGCCCCCTCACCCTGAACAAGGTAAGCTACGGCACAGGCTTTCGGCGGAAGGGGGCACGTCGCAAGGGACAGTGAAATGATTACCAAAGGATATAAACAAGAATCGAAGACAAGAGGAAGGTTAAGCTTTTCTATCTCTCTCTCTCTCTTTCTCTGTATTTCCTTCTTCCTCTACTGATTTGCTCGCCGGAGGGTTCACTGGGGGACTACCCCGTTCCCCTTTGGACGTGCTTGCAGGTCATCTGGTGGAATCATCCGCTTGAATCGGAACTTGGAGAGCTTGGACTAGCCCGACCCATCCACCCAGGACGAACTGCATCATCAGTTGGCGCCTTCTGTGGGAACTTGTGGTTTATTCGTGCGCTAGTTGTGTTCACTATCGCCGAAGCCCCCCTTTTTCCCCATTACCTTTTCCTCTCACCCGTCCAGGTGTATGGTCACGACTAGATCCATGGCTTCTCACCATAATACCGCCGATCATCAAACAGACCCTCCTCATCCAAACCAACCACCACAGTACATCATCGAACTCACCAACAGCATTAACCGCATGGCCGAGCAAAACCAGGCCCTGATCAGTGCCTTACTCCAAAGAAACCTCCCCGCTCCACCTCCAGATATTCCACCCAACCAAGAAGGAACCCCGGTCCACACTGCTCCACCACCCCCTCCGCTCAAGCCAGAAGGTTTACAACCTCCTCATCCTCCACATATGAGCCTACCACCTTCACCCACATGCCCGTCAGTTGTGGCACTAGCCCCTGAGGGAGAAGCCAGCAGCGTCCAACCTCCATTGACCGACCATGACGACAACATTCCCCTCTGGGATGCTGAACTCCGAGCCATGAAGCTCCAACTACAAGGGGTCATGCAGAACATTCAGCACAAGCCCTCAATCACCCCCAACTCGCCTTTTGTTGCCTCCATTCGGGACAAACCATTGCCCGCCAAGTTCAAAATGCCCACTATTGACTCTTTCGATGGCACAACAGACCCAGTTGACCATCTGGAAACCTACCGCACCCTCATGATCCTCCATGCTTTCCCTGACGAGATCATGTGCCGAGCTTTTCCCGTGACACTAAAGGGATCAGCTCGGTTGTGGTTTAGCCAGTTACCGGCGGACTCCGTCTCCACCTTTCAACACCTCAGTGACTCCTTCCTGAGCCATTTTATCGGAGCCCAGCGCCAGAGACGCCCAGCCACCCAACTCCTTAACATTCGTCAGACCGAGGGGGAGTCGCTCCGCAGCTTCGTCACTCGCTTCAACACCGAAGCCCTTCAAGTAGCGGAGAACGACGACAAGGTCATCCTCACGGCTTTCATGGCCGGCCTACGGTCGTCCGATTTCCTCTTCTCCCTCTCCAAAAACCCTCCAACCACCATGGCAGCCCTACTATCCAAAGCCCAGAAATACATGAATGCTGAAGATTCCCTGGCCGCTCGGCAAGAGCCGATCACTAAAAATCCGACCCCCAGAGACAAGAGGAAAGACTCAGAACCCAGGACCGCCCAGTATAATAGCCAAACACCCCACTATACTGACCGACCCCACCGAGCCGACCGGTCGGCTCCGACCCGACCGCTCGGTCGATTCGAGCGGTACACATCACTCAACTCTCCCATGGAGCACGTCCTTAATCAGATCCAGTGGGACTACCCCCTCAAGTGGCCCCTGCTTTCACGAAACCCTTCCAATCGCAAAGATCAGTCCAAATACTGCCGTTTCCACCAAGACCATGGCCATACCACCGACGAGTGTATCAACCTCAAAGATCAGATCGAGACTTTCATACGTCAGGGCCGCCTTAGCCGATTCACAGTATAGCGATCCCGATTGTCCCTTTACTATTCTGTTGTATTCCGGACTCGGTTCCGTGAAGTTGGTAGTGGTATCTATCTTGTTGTCATCCTTTAATTCCACTTGATTGAGTTTTAGGATGTTTTGAGCAGGGTTGTTACAGGTTGGTTAGGCCTTGGTTTCAATCCCTTGTTGTCCAGTTTTTAGGCGATCCGCTCGAGCGGGTCTTCTTGCGCTCGAGCGGGGATTGCACACCTCCAGTATTTCGTGTTCCTGCAAAACTTCTGCAGATGTGATTTTTACGCTCGAGCGGGTTTGTTTACGCTCGAACGGTAGCGCTCGAGCGGGTTTGTTGGTGCTCGAGCGGGTAGTACTTTCTGGGTATAAGTTCTGGGATGGGGAAATCTACGCTCGAGCGGACTGGTTTTCGCGCTCGAGCGGAAGTGCTTTATTCTTGTGTCTTGGCGCTCGAGCGGGTCTTGTTGCGCTCGAGCGTGGCCAGATTTTGTTCTTGGCACTCGAGCGTTGTGTTCTCCGCTCGAGCGGGTCATGCGTATATGAGTTATCCGCTGCGTGATTTTAAATCACTTTTGACTTCCTTTTCTCTCTCCTACTTTTTCTAAAACCCATTTTTGAGAGCTCCTCTCTCTAAAACCTTGACTTCTCTCTAGGTATTGATCTAGTAGGAGTGATTTCCTCACCTTTGGCCTTTACAAAAAAGTTGTTGATCGTCGAGGGCTATCTTTTGATCCGAGAAATTCGTGGGTTGGAGCATTTTCGTCTTCTTCACCTTCTTGGTTGGGAGTCATCTTTTAAGGTAGGGATATCCTACTCCTCTTTATGAGTTTTGTCTTTAAATTTTGGCATTTCGATATGTTGGGGGTTGTTGGGAAATTTTGAGAGAGTTTGGGCCTTTGTGTAATTTTACAAAAGTTAGGGTTTTAATTATATAAAACCTAAATGCATGTTTGGCATGAATGAATGAAGTAAATGTTGAAACATTGATGAAAATGAAACCGTGAAGGGTTGAAATGTTAATTATGGAAAATGCCCTAATTACATTGATTGATTAATTTGTACAATTAATTGTTGGAAATTGAAAAGGGAAGGGATTAGAGGGTATAGTTGGATCGTTTATCGCTCAACTAATCGAAATGTTGATTTAATATCCATTTTGTGTATTTATTTTCTGTTTAGAAATAACTGTTTTGGGCTATCGGTGGAGGATAGTCTTGATTGTTGTAGACAATGCATGATGATTAGGCAAATTAAAACTAATCGATTGAATGCGTCATAGAGTATGACGGTGGATAGAATACATTAATTTTATGTATTGATTGATTGTGTATAGAACCTTTGTGTTTATATGCATTGTGTGTAGAGGAGGAGATGGGGGATGTACTCCACGGTTTAGGGGAAAATAGGGGATGTACCTCTAAACCAGATAGTGTTGGGAGGAGATGGGGATGAACTCCGTAGATACAGCTCATATACTTGTCTAGAGAAGTGAAGATACAGCTCATAGGCTTATCTTTGAGAAGTATAGATACAGCTCATATGCTTGTCTAGTGAAGTGTGGATACAGCTAATATGCTTATCTGTTGATGTGTAATATGCTTATCTGTGGATGTGTTGGTATAGCAAATATGCTCATCTATTGAATAAAGATGGAGAATGAAAAGTGACATAGACTCGTATGTTATGAAATTGTGATGTGATAAATGTGGATGTATCAGTGTTGGCCATCTATCAATTGCTAATCTTTTAGTCATTGTTCATAGTTGGTTTAGTATATCTCTGCTGGGCTGTGGCTCACCCTATATGGGAACATCATTTTCAGGTACAGGTAGCATGCCATCTCTAAGGACATAGCTTGGGAGGCTAGAGGCGGACACACTTTTGTTGTCTTCTTTCTTTTTGATGTATTACATGTAAATTCAAGCCAAGAGCTTAATATGTAACTGAGTTAGTACTCTCTTTTGTAACCAAGTGTTAACTTGGAAAGCTGTAAGCCCGTAGGGCATTTGCTTTTGTCGTTAACATGTAATACTTTGTAATGAAGTACTCTGATGAATTGAAGAATGTGGATCTTTTGTATATAAATGTATGTCTATATTGATGGGTTTAATATTATTATTTTGAGGGCGTTACAACTTGGTATCAGAGCGTACCGGGTTCGAATACTTTGGGTACGTGGGAAGTGATTAGGATCACAATGGGTTTGTCTCGCTTGATAGAGACTTAGATGTAGTGTCATATGTTATGTGCTTAATTGATGACATGCTTATGTGACTATGTGGGTATGGGATTTAGTTTCTAGGATGTTGATTGAATCCTTGGGTTTCTGTGAGTCTTGTTGGAAAGGCACTTGATCAATGCTGTTTCTAACCGGAACTCTAGTAACGCCTCAGGACTATCATTATTCGGAAATGAAATTCGTAAGTGCTTATGTGTTTATGTGCTTACGTGGAATGAATTACAGTTGTTCATGCATTAGGACACGAGTGTTATAGCTTCGGCACATTTGTGAATGTGCTAATAGTCTTGGTTACCTTTATTAGGATGTCAGGACGATGGTGTGGCAGGCGTGGCAGGCATGGTAGGCATGGTGGGCGCGGTCGGATCCTCTCCCGCGCGATCGGTTGAGGCGGTCGGTCTCTTCGCGCTTCCTTCAACTTCGTGGCTTTGGCAAGTATGGCCTGATCCTCTACTTCCTGAACTTCTCTTCTCGCCTCCAATTCTGCCCGGTCGAGGTCTCCACCCTTAGGCTGCGGTCCCAACCCTGCCTCAAACAATGCGGACGGCTGAATAAGCTCGTCCCATTTGGCCTTCTCTCTCTCCCTCCACTCCTTCACCCTCTCTTCCGCCGCTGCCCCCAGTCTTGGCTCCATCGACCTAATGGACACATTCCAGATGGTGTGTACTCCCCGTCCCCCATTGCCAGACACGTAGAACCACCGTGGCCGCCACCCTTTGATCGATTGTAACAACCCCCATATTGTTTACTGATTAATGACCGATTGATTACCGATAATCGCCGATTACTGTTAAACGGAACTAATAATGACTGATAACTGACTGATAATTGAACTGATTAAAGTACTGAACTGACCGACTGACTGAAAACCGGAACTAAATTGATTGAGTATATGTTAGTTAAATGGCATTCTATCTGTTGACTGTATGATTATCTGTTTATACTTATGTGTTTAAACTGCCAATTGAAGGCCTTATCGGCGGCCGAATTAGAAACCGATTGATGTTTCGTGACCCTCATAATTAATGTGATTTTATGGTATATTTACCTGAAAACTGATTAGGCATGATTAAATTAGATTAAATATTGATCGATTGCTTAAGTTGGCCTTATTTACCAAACTACCCCTAGAGGCCACTATCTCAATATATCATGTGAGCCTTGTATACACTTGAGGCAAACATTTCCTCAGCCGACCATAGAGAGAGAGAGACTTAAGGAGTTGATTTCATCTCAATTTTGGCTTGTTAATTGCTTGGAAATTGAAGGATTTGGAGCATAAGATTGCATAGTTGAGCTTGTTCATCTTGCATTTAAGACCTAAGGTAGGATAACTACTCTCTTGTTCTTGAATATTAAGTGATTCATGCATGGTTCATGTCATGTTGATGGAGTTTAGAGCCAAAACATGGTTTAGATGTTGAATTGTAGCTTAATTGTTGCATGCATGTACATATATTGAAGTTTTGAGGTTGTAGTTCATAATGCCTCACATGCATGTCCATCTTTTGGTCATACTCCATGAGTTCATCTTGTTTTTGAAGGTTTGAGCTCTTTTGAAACAGCATTGAAGCTTTGAAAATGATTTAAGATCATGCATGTCATATTTGAGGATTGTTCTTGGAAAATGGTTTGAAATTGGGTTTGAATTAAACACCCATGGGCTTTGATTTCTCAAATTGAGCTTTGAAACATGTTATTCTATGTGTTTATAAATGTTTTCCAGAAAATGAGCCCAAGAGGATCGGTGTTGTTGCATTTTAGCTTGAGTTTGAGCTTGGAGGTGCAATCTGGGTTTTCCAGATTTCGCACTTCCGCTCGAGCGGAGAAGTTGGCGCTCGAGCGGAGAATCCGAGCATCCAGCATCTCTCTGCACTGTTCTACTGTCCGCTCGAGCGGAGTATTGGGCGCTCGAGCGGAGTTTGTCTCAAGCTCGAGCGTGCGTCGAGCGGAGATTTCACCCATCCAGTACTTTTACGGTACGCTCGAGCGGGGAAGTTTACGCTCGAGCGTGTACCTTTGTTGCATGTCCGCTCGAGCGGGGAAACCTGAGCTCGAGCGTGACTCTGTTTTTCTGAGAATTCTGAAACTATTTTCTGATCGCATCTTTGCATCCTCATCCCATTCTAGGCATTATTAGGCCTAGTTTAAGACATCTTAATGAGGATATCGTTGTAGAACACACCAAGGCAAATTAGGGATTGAGTTATGATATTTCCCAACTGTGTAGCTTAGTGTGTTCGATCTGTTAACTGTGTAGGGTTGGCGACTGGGGAGACACGCTCTAGCATACTGGAGCCCAAACTCTGTGAGTAACGATTGTGTAAAGATATGTTCATAAAGGATTATCTTCTGAACAACTGAACTGTACTGTTTTCTGAACTGATTATTGTTAATTGAATGAATGTATGTCCTAGATTCTGAACTGTATTGTGGCATCCTTAGCACCTATTGTTTACTGTTACTGTGACAGAATTCTCTGTCGGTTCCCTCGTGGAACCACTACTGTTTACTGACTGATGGCCATCATTACTGCTCGGTCTTTTAAGACCTACTGTTTACTGTACTGTTATGCTAATGGATGTACCACATATGACTATACTGATTGAATGACTGAACACTGTTTAAATAAACTGTTTTCATACTGTAAGGACATTCATTCTTAACCTCTTTACGCATTATGTTATTCACTGGGCTTTAGCTCACTGTTTATATATATATGTAGGTGCTCAGCCACCAGATCGGAGCTAGGAGCGTGGGTTAGACTCCAGTTTTGTCAAGCCAGCCTTTGTGCCTCACTGCGAGGTTCCGAGTTGCCATGCTATGGCTTTGGGGTGTTTTGTTGTTTTCCCCCGTCTGTCTCTATACTGTTTGGATTACTGTATAGACTGTCAGTTACTACTGTACTGTTATCAAGGGATTAGGTCCCTGTACTGTGTGACTGTAAATTGTGTATAGACTGTACTGTTTGTATATATATGAATGCATGAAAAATCTTTTTGGCATACAGACTGTCACAGCTCATTGGACATTGTTTAACTACTGTATTGGCTTCCGCCAGGCCCTGTACTCTGTTTTACTGTATTACTGTTCTGTAGGCCTTCGGTAATCTCGGATTACTGGCCGGTTACGGTGCTAAACCCATAGGGCCGGGTTTGGGTCGTGACATCGATGTCGGCAGCCCCGCCACCAATCCCTTCCCCATCACTGCCTGTAGGGTGACCCATATCTCTTGCTGCCCCGAAGCCTTATAACAGGAAAAGAACTCGTCTACCGCCATGGCTTCCCCTCCATTCGCCTTGGGCCACGCGCTCGCACAGGCCAGCAGAATCTTCCATGCATTGGGCATCAACTGCCCCGGTGCTACGTCCAGACGGTTCAGTACGTCAACCACCACTTGGGGCAGTGGCAACCTCAGCCCACCTTTTAGCGCCTCCTCGTAAAGGGAAAACTCCCCTGGCCTGGCATCAGACGGCCTTTCCCTTGACGTTGGTAGCAATAACTCCACCTCCGCCGGAATCTCGTATTTTTCCCTGATAGCCTCCAAATTCGCCGCAGTAATTGTGGATTTGTCAGCCTTAGTGTGCCAATGATCCGACTCTACCTGGCTTATTGGCTTTGGAGCCACTATCAGGGTCGACGCCTGCGATTGCCCCACCGGTTCCCCCACCCCCACCATTCGTGTCTCCGTCCTATATCGCGCTGCTAGCTCCTCTGCATCATCGTCTCCCAGAGGGTCCACCCTCACATTCACCACTTCTTCTTGTGCCATTTCTAGGGTTTACTTACGAATCACTTCTGACGCAGGAGCAAGGAAGTTGAGAAAATGTTGCACAGGTATGTCGTGCGCAATGAAGGAATTAACACTTGGGTATTTTGAGTTTTTGTGAAAAGGTAGGTGAAACGCATTATACCAAAAACCCATGGTTTACCCGTATTCCATGGATCCACATTAATTTTCGCCCGTTTAAAGACCTTTCAAATCAACCGCCAAAACCACCTTTTCAAAAACCCCCTCGTGACCTATCGTTTCATTTCTGCTCCAACGCTTCACTTCCCCCACGACATTGCCACGTGTATGGCCACGATGCACTGTCCCCTCCCCTTACCCTGTCCTTTCCATTTCACATCATCACATGGCACGCCCCCCATTTTTTGAGCCCCGCGCCGTCCTGGTCTGCACGCCTCACGGTCGACCCCTCCCGCTCGGCCACCCTCACGGTCAGCTCCCCCCGCTCGGCCACCCTCGCGGTCGGCATGCCTCGCGGTCGGCACGCCTCACGGTCGACCCCTCCCGCTCGGCCACCCTCACGGTCAGCTCCCCCCGCTCGCCCATCCTTACGATCGGCACGCCTCACGGTCGACCCCTCCCGCTCGGCCACCCTCACGGTCAGCTCCCCTCGCTCGGCCACCCTTGCGGTCGGCACGCCTCGCGGTCGGCACACCTAACGATCGGCCTTTCTGCTCGGTTCGCACTTCTCTTCCTTATTACTATTCCCTTCGTTGGACTAAAGCTGCACTCGGAAATGGGGGACTACTGACATGGATAGGCCCATAAGGCTTACAGCCCACAGCAAACAACCCCAAACCCACCGCTTGGGACCCATAGCATAACCCGGTTGGCAAAGCTCAGGACAGCTGGAGGCCATCTGGGCATGGAGGGCCAATGACATTCGGGCACATGGCAGGTGAAACACAGGCCACATCAGCAAACAAAGATCTGCAGAGTTATTGCCACAACACATCACCATTAATGCATCCCATCACAGCATTTATTACGACAACACCTCCCCGTCGGAACAGAGCCCCCTCACCCTGAACAAGGTAAGCTACGGCACATGCTTTCGGCGGAAGGGGGCACGTCGCAAGGGACAGTGAAATGATTACCAAAGGATATAAGCAAGAATCGAAGACAAGAAGAAGGTTAAGCTTTTCTATCTCTCTCTCTCTTTCTCTGTATTTCCTTCTTCCTCTACTGATTTGCTCGCCGGAGGGTTCACTGGGGGACTACCCCGTTCCCCTTTGGACTTGCTTGCAGGTCATCTGGTGGAATCATCCGCTTGAATCGGAACTTGGAGAGCTTGGACCAGCCCGACCCATCCACCCAGGACGAACTGCATCATCATTAGTCAATGCCAAACGACTCTTTAATTACACAAACCTCCTTTAAAGTTTCTAACAAATTACAGAAACCTCCTTTATATTTTCTGAAATTACACTGTCCTCCCCTCAAAATTGTCTACTAGCAGCCATTGACAGTAAAAGTGATTTTACAATTTTACCCCTGTACATTTACTTATAGTCAAACAATCTTATTAATTCAAAATATTCCATCCCACTTCCTATTTTTGCTACTTAACATACTCATTCACTTCATTTTTCCTTTCCATTCTCTTTCTAAAACCACCATTGCAGACACCATAGTTTCCCTAATACACCATCACCACCCTCACGTATACATGCAAACATATTTAAACACATTACACATACATACATGTGTGTGTGTGTTTTCTCTGTCATAATACCAATCGGCTCCATTAACCACGCCACCAAACCCCACAAATCACAGATACACTACCAGTGGTGGAGTCAGAAAATTAAATTAAAAAAAAAGTACTTATTAATTATAATATCAAAAATTTTTACAAAAATATTTTGACGCAAGATTTACGATTGATTTCGAGAAATATTAAAAAAATAATGTTATTTATAACTAGTGCATCATGGACAATATAAAAAAATATGAATATAAGTCTTAAAATAAATTATAGGGTAAATTACAAATACACTCCCGTAGGTTTGATTAAAATACATATCGCCCCCCTGTGATTTTGGAAAATACATTCCATCCCCCTAAGATTTTTAATTTTATAACAAATCGCTCATTTTATTAATGAATAATCAAATCAATTAACAGTTTTTAATGATATTAAAAATATATTTCAATTAATAATTTAGATAATTTTATTATTGTATAGAAGAACAATTATGAATTTCATTTTTTTAGTTAATTTTGTTAAATAAAAAATACTAACAAAGAGATATTTATAATTTTTCAAACCACATGGGGCAATTTGTATTTTAAGCAAACCTTATGAGGTGTATTTGTAATTTATCCTAAATTATATAATAATAAATTATTTTTTTATACAAAGTTTGATTAAAAATTCAATAAAATGATAATATCACGTCATTAGTAGTATGTGATATCACCAACTAATAGTAAATAAATATATAGAGAGTGAACCTCACAGGTCAAATGTATCTAACAATCCAATAAATTACATATTTTTATAGTAAAATTACTTATACTTGCATGTCAATAATAATGACATCACCCTTACATTTAAAAATTTTCATAAATTGTATGATTTATAATAGTCTCTTCATTTTCAATCAAAACAATTATTATTGTTCTCATAATTTTTAAAATGTTATTAACATTTCACTCTAATAATATTTTTGTAATTTTTAAGAGGAAAGGAAAAACATGGAGAGAGAAAAATAAAGGAAAATGAGTGAGAGTACTAATTAGTGCTATCACTAATGATGTGGCAGTGGGTCTCACCATGAATGATTTGATGTTTTGGCCTTGGTGTTGTATTTTTTTTCTTTTTTTATTGAGTGCCATGTCATTAGTGGTCTTTTTAGAGCTCTAAAATTAGTGGTCTCTATCATTATTGAAAAATAAAGGGATGAAGACCTAGATCTTGTAGGTAGTGGTGGGTTTGTAACAGTGGATGGGTGGATTTGAGGCGACGGCGGCGTCATATAGGCACATGTATATATATATATATATATATATATATATGTAATGTATTTTTATTGTCCAAATTGGTGAGAATGCACATAATGATCGGTGGGTTTTGGGTTTGGCAAACTGCATATTGTGTATATATAAGCTTATATTGCGATCTCTAAAATTTTCAAGTGGCTTCAATTGGAAACTATGGCCATTTGGAAATGGAATGGTTTTTTCCACCATTACACACGGGGTTATTTGGTGGTGATGACAATAGAGGATTTGGGTGGGGTGTGGATTGAGTGGCAGTGGGCCGGTGGCTATGGGCGGTGGAGAAAAGAAGGGAGGGGAAAGAGATAGAGAGATGTTTGGTTGTGGAGTGGTGGAGTGAGGTGTTTGGTTGTGAAGGAGTGCTTGGTTACGATAATAATAGTAGAATAGGGGTGTTGGTTATGTTTGCAAGGCTAGTTTTGGAATTTAGGCTTCGTTTAGGAACAAAAATTTTTTAAGTAATTTTTTGATTTCTTAATTTTTTGACTAAAGTATAATATAAAAAAAATTAGTATGTTTGAGATAATTTTTTAATTTTTTTATAAAAAGATGTGCAAAAAATAAAGAGAAAATGAAATCTTTAATTTTTGGTATAAGTTGTTGACTTTTTAATTTTTTTTAATAATTTTGACTATTTCACCAAAAAAATCAAGTACAACATAAACATATTTTAGTGGCACTACACTAGTGGCATATTTTTAGAAAATGTCACAAAAAATGATATTTAGCGGCACGCTTTTGAAAAATGCCACAAAACGACAAACATAAAAGGCTCTAGTGACATTTCAATGAACAAGTGTCACAAAACTACAACAAAAACATACTTTAGTGGCACTACACTAGTGACATATTTTTAGAAAATGCCACAAATATGATATTTAGTTGCACGTTTTTGAAAAATGCCACAAAACGACTAACATAAAAGGCTCTAGTGACATTTCAATGAACAAGTGTCACAACACTACAACAAAAATATATTTTTGTGATACCATACTAGTGGCATGTTCTTAAAAAATGTCACAAAAAGAATATTTGGTGGCATTTTTTAGAAAAATGTCATAAAGCCACAAACATATAAGGCTCTAGTGACATTTCAATTAAAAAAAGTGTCACTCCACTACAACAAAAATGTCACTACAACAAATTTACACTTTAGTGACACTACACTAGTAGTATGTTTTTAAAAAATGCCACAAAAATAAAAATTGGCATTAAATGTTTTAGAAAAATGCCATAGAACCACAAAACATATAAGGCTCTAGTGGCATTTCAATGAAGAAATGTCACATCAATTTTATGACATTTTATAAAATAATGACACAAAAAATTATGTTCGTGACATTTACCAACAGATGCCACTAAACTTTAGTTGCAATGGCATTTTTTAAAAAATGTTAGGATACTAGGTAGGTGCAAATTACTTTTTATGGCACTTAGGTGAAAAGTGTCATAAACAAATATTTTATAGCATTTTGAGAAATGCCACTAAGCAAAAAACTTTCCAAGCTTATAATGACATTTTTGAAAAAATAAAAAATGCCAATATATTTTCTAAAATTTTAAAATGCAGTAAATGATTAAAAATAAATGAATTAAACTCAATATACACTACAGGAAAAAGCATATTCGGCGACTAAATTTCCTGACCAAAAAAATTTGGTCGCTGAAAGTATAGCTTTCAGCGACTAAAACAGCATTAGTTGCCAAAAGTAAAGCTTTTTGGCGACTAAACAATTTTAGTAGCCAAAAGTCTACAATTGACGACTAAAACTAAGTTTGGTCGCTAATTATATGGGTTTTAGTGACTAAAAAAATTTTAGTTGCCCAAAGTAAAGCTTTTTGGCGACTAAAAAAATTTAGTAGCCAAAAGTCTACAACTGGCGACTAAAAATAAGTTTGGTCGCTGATTATATGGGTTTTACCAACTAAAAAAAATTTAGTAGCCAAAAGTAAAGCTTTTTGGTGCCAAAAAAAATTTTAGTAGCCAAAAGTCTACAATTGGCAACTAAAAAATAAGTTTAGTGGCCAAAAGTGGTCATTTTTAGCGCGGGAGAACTAAAATCCTAAGGCGGGAATAGATTTTTTGGTAACCAAAATTTTGGTAGCTGAAAGTGCATCTTCGGCGACCAAATCCGATTTTGGTCGACAAAAGTTAAGTTTTTTAGCAACTAAAAAATAATTAGTAGCCAAAAGTATAGAATTGGCGGCTAAAAAATATTTTTAGTCACCAAAAGTGATCTCTTTTTTTTTTTTTGTAGTAAATAGTTTATTTTACATAAATTATGTTCAATAAAATAATTATGTTTATACATATACTTTTATATTAATATGAATGTATGTACTATATAAATAATATATGTTGCATATATAATCATATGGTGGTATAGAGGTGTAGTGGGAAGAGTGTTGTGTATAAGGTTTATGGTGCGGAAGGTTGGCGGTTCGAGTCTCCGCAAGAGCGGATCAAATTGTTCTACAACGAATTATCGTCATGAATGGCACCTGATAGCGTCACGAATAGTGCCTACCATGACATTAAAGTGTTACTGAAAGATTTTAGTCTTGATGGTGTAATGACACTTACAAGTGTCACTAACTCTTTTTTTAATGGCGCTTGATAGTGCCACAAATAATATCTACCATGACATTAAAATGTCATTAAAAGTTTTCAACCATGATGGTGCAGTGACACTTGCAAGTATCTACGGTGACACTCGTATCTACGGTGACACTGATAAAAATGGCACTTATTCAAAATGCCACAAAACCAAAAAATGTCATTAGAAGAATAATTTTGTGACACTTTCAAATGTCACTAAACTAAGAAAATGTTGTAGTGATCACTTGTCAAACGGCAAGTATGTAAATGCATACTTGTATGTGTACAAATTTGTGTAAACTCTTTCTTCAAGTTGCCCTCTTTTCACTTCAAGTTGATGTTGATTCTCTAAAATCAAGTGGACATGCAGTTTTCTGATTGTCATTTCTACAAATGTCTTACCATTTAGTCACAATCTACACGTATTGTAATAATATGGAAACCTTTTTTTCCTTCTTAGTTGTAGATTTCTGTTCTCTTAATATGTTTAATGTCAATATATAAATTGGCTTTAATGGTTTGGAACCAGCTTTTATTTTTGAAAATTGAATGTTAATTGAAAAATTCGAAATAAGACAAAAAAGCCCACTAAAAAAAGCTGCGTAATAGCTGTAAAATGTACTTGTAATTAATTAATTTTCATGATAGTTCATGCAAAACCTGTATGTTAGGTTTTACTTCTTGGCAATCCCGTTTGACAAAACTCCTTTGAGTTGTAATTTTATTCGCATTTTTATTTCAGTGAGACTTTGAGTGTTTAGATGCGAATCCAACCTGAATCAAGCCTTTCAGAGAAGTTTGTGTTGATAAAGCTTTCAAGATTGCCACTTCGCTGATTTTGACGGGGATCGAGCTGCCCGGTCAGCTCGCGGGTGGCGGGTCCGGGGCAGCGCCACGGCGGGGTTGAGGGGCAGCGCCCCCGAAGCAAAATGCAAAAATGCATTCAAAGTTGCCTGTCCGAGCATGATATATTTTTCCAGTTTTTCCATTTTTGGCCTTCCCGCTCGAGCGGGGAAAGTGACGCTCGAGCGGGGATTGGAAGCTCTCAGCATCTCTACAGTCGCCTGTAAAAATACTGGAATGTGTGATTTTACGCTCGAGCGGATGCTCCTACGCTCGAGCGCATCTCAGTTTGTTCGCACGCAGTTTTTGGTCAGTCCGCTCGAGCGGGCTGTGTTGAGCTCGAGCGGAGATCGCGGGACAGATTCTATAAATTCGCGTGTTGGGTCAGATTTGAGGAGAACTGCTCCAGATCTTCTTTTTGGTTTCTAGGGTTTATATCTGGGGATACTTTGGGAGTTTTCTTTGATGTTTTTATTGAGTATTCAACTCATGATCTAAAGAGAGTACATCAAAGGTTTGTTTGTTATACACAAAAGAGAGAGTTATTCTTCAGTTGTGGATTCTGAAGAATTCGAGCCTGAAGCTTTGGTGGAATCCGGAGTGGCTCATCAGAAAGACAATTCCGTGGTGAAGATGGGGTTGGAAGAGGCACATAGAGGTTGGTTCAATTAGGCGTTGTGGATTCGCTAGGTAATTGAGAGTATACCTGTGTAATTCCTTTAAATCTTCTTAGTGGATTGTTCTTGTGGCTGTTGCCCGTGGTTTTTTGATCACAGTTGGAGGTGTCCAATTGTGATTTTTTTTCCACGTTAAATCGCTGTGTCTCTTTGTCTTGATTGTTTGATTGTTTGATTGGGATTGTTATATTCTGCTTAAAATTGATACATAATCACAAATCAACATCTAGGGGATTTCTAGATTTTTCACTGTACATTTTTTTGGTAATTATTTTTTAATTACCAGATGAACCTTATAATTACAGAAGAAAATGGCATAACTCTATATGTTTTGAGTCATAACTAAAAAAAAAGTCATAATCAAATACAAAAAAATCATAACTAAATATCTCAAAATAATATCGTAATTAAAGAACAAAATTGGTCATAACTAAAGAAGAAAATGGCGTTACTAAGGCCTTGTTTGGGAACAGGTTATTTTAGTAATTTTTTGACTTTTTGGCTAAAATATGAGTTAAAAAAAATTAGTGGGTATGTTTGGTTTGGTTTTGAGAGAGTAGTTTTTAAAAATTATTTTGGGGAGAGAGCTTAGAAATTTTTTTGGTTTGTTTGATTGTGTATTTTGAAAGTAGTTTTGGAGTTTGGAGTGATTTGATATTTTGTTATAATTGAGTAGATGTGTGTGGGAGAAAAAGTGATTGAGAATGAGAGAGGAGAGAGAAAAAGTGATTGATTGATGTGTAAGAGAAAAAGTGATTTTGGAAATTATTTTGAAAAATTACAAACCAAACAAGTTTTTTAAATTTTTTTTTCCAAAATCACTTTACAAGGGGTGAGTTTTTGACTTTTTATGAAAAAATATGCAAAAAGTAGAGAGAAAAGAGAATTTTTGACTTTTTGATATAGGTTATTGACTTTTTGACTTTTTTTAAATAACTTTTTGACTTTTTAGCTAAAATGTTAACTTGCCAAACAAGGTGCATATTTTATGGGGGTGTGTAGAATAGAATTCTCCTTGTTCTTTACAGTACTATAGCAGTCATGGAACTTGAAGCTATCTCTTCTTCTCTTCTAACAGAGGAGCATACTCTTCTCAAAATATTTCACATTCGAAGAACTAAAGACAATTGAAAAGGGCTAGCCAATGATAGTGCAGGGATAATAAGAAGAAGACAATTTGGGTCGACATTATTATAATGGAAAACTGTATGTTCTTTGATATTTTGAGAGGCGATCTCTAAGGGGAACAGATTTGGAAATCCTGCATACATGCTATCAGATAGCATTATTGGTAGTATGAATGCCCAACACACCCCCCCCCCCCCCCCCCCCCCCCCCCCCCCCCTAAAATGATTGATATTGACTGAATTTTACAGTGCCATTCAGTATCTATCATGTAATCCCTTGTAAAATATTTGTCATAATCCCAAAATAAGTTTTTAATAAATATCTAGATAATGGAAAAAATAATGCATAATAGCTAACTAAATTATTTCAAAAAATTAAATAAACATCCTAGCCCCCGCACCTGACCAATTTCTTAACTTTTCTTTTAACCATGTAAATGTTTCAGACGGAAACTGTTCGTTTTTGGTAATTATTTTTTAATTCCTACCGACTAAGAATGTGAATTTTCTATGTGAGCATTCTGCATCAGTCATTACCAGCCTCTCCATCTGTTGGTATTTGTGGTAACGAGGCAGTTTTGCAATTGAATTGAATGACTAGAATCTAAGTCTGAGTTTCCTTCTTTCCTTGGATGATATCCTTCTCTCTCCCCCTCTCTAAACAAAAATATGACTTTGTTGTAGTTTTATTTCTTTATTATGCTTGCTACCATTTATTTCTAGCGTTATACATGTTATTTATTTTCGAGTTTGTTTACTGAAAGTACAATTGCCAAAAATATACGAAATCTACATTTTTATGAAATTTTGAAGCCTCATCTTGGATATATGTTAGTTGATGTGGATATTCTGATGCAGGCTTATGGCCATCGTGTGAGAGTAGCAACTCATTCGAATTTCAAGGATTTTGTCTTGACTGCTGGATTGGAGTTTTACCCTCTAGGTGGAGATCCCAAAATTCTTGCTGGATGTATGTAAAAAATCAACTTGTTGATCTCATATGAATTATGATTCATTTTCATCTTTTGATTGAATGTTGTGTTGCAGCATTGCCGATGACTTAACTGTTGCACACTTTTTTGCTTTCATATTAATACTTTGAACGTGAATTTTGTATTTGATTTAATTTCTTGAAATGCTTTATCAAGAGTTTTGCAATGTGATCAAATCTAATTCGAAATATCGAGGTTCTTCATTTCTTTTGTTGGCATGTCTTTCATACTTTTTGTGATTGTATATGAATTCTTCTTTGTTTTGCCATTTACTTTTTACATTTAACCATTTTATGAGAAGCTCTAAAAATGAAAGCGCTTTGTGAAAATAGTTGACACAAAAAATTGGTTTGATTTTCTATATGAGTAAGTTCCGAGTTAGTTCTCTAATGGGGTTGACAAATAGGTTTCATTAAAAAAAATTCTTTGGTGCAGATATGGTTAAAAAAAAAGGATTCTTGCCATCAGGGCCTTCAGAGATCCCTGTTCAACAAAACCAAATAAAGGATATAATATACTCTTTACTTCCTGCATGTAAAGAACCTGACATGGATTCTGGCATTCCTTTTAAAGCAGATGCAATTATTGCCAATCCTCCAGTATACCGTTAGATTTAGCTACTTAATTTATGTTTATCTTTTGTATCTTGCTATTTTATTTCTCTCTTTTATTTATTCTCATTCTTGTCTTGTCTTGTCTTGGCATTTTCGCTTTTAGCATTTGGGTAATTTAGCATTTTAGCTTCATTGATGTCAATGTGTGCACTAATTTGTCTTTTTGTTTTGGTCAAATAGTTGATGGCTCCGATTCATTTTGGATTTTGAAAATGCAATTGAAATTGTGTTAGCTAGAGGCTTTTTGTTTTTTCTTCCCATGAAAGAATAATTCCTACAATTTTATTTCCTTTGGGAGACAAATGTTAATTGTATCTAAGATCCAAGAGATCAAATGGAATAGAAAAATGTAATTTCGGTCTCCTAGGAGATAGAAACATCGAACTTTGTGATGGAAACAAAAAGAAGTTTTGTTTCTTGATTGCAGTCATAGCTCAAATTGTACAGCAAAAATGCTATATGAAGAGACACATACTTCATTGATATGGAACTCCAATGCCTGTTTTTAGTTTATTCCTAACTGACAAGAATTCAATACTGGTTGCCCATGTGACTCTATTCTTTTAGCAATCATGTTATTAATAAGTCAAGGGCTTCCCTTTTGTAGATTTCCGCCCAGCTCGGTGTGTTACTTTGAATGAACCTGCTAGAAAATAATGGCATTTATGAAAGACTATTCACAATGATGTGCTGCATGGTTCCTTGCTTGGTTCTGTTTCTTTCATGGCAGCACAAAGGTGGGATGTAATTGATTCCGGTAACCAAACAGTCTGTGTGTCTGGATCTGTTGTCAGCTCTCAGTGATTTAATCTGCATTGGTAGACCGAAATGGTTCTGCCTCACATATTGCTTGTCAATCGTATTTCTCCTGAGTACTTTGACTTGTCTTTGTGGATTTCAAGTGCATGAAAGTTTCATGTTGGTCAGCATCTGTAGATAGTGTGAGAGATTTTCCTTTTCCTTAGGAACAAGAATGGGTAGCTGAACATTATTAGACAACTGGGAAAGTAAGCCTGAAAGTGGGTACTGATTTGTAGGAACCTAAACTGACATTGTAAAAGAAGCAAGATATGGGATTCCAGATTGAGAATATTTAGTTAAGATGCTGGTTATGGCCTTTACCTGATACGTTCGTTCCCAGCCATCTTGGCTCACCCAAGGTTTCTTTAAGCATAGCATTTTTCCTGAACATTTTCGTCAAGAGAAAACAGGTTTGGGGATCCATGGATTGTCAACTGTGGTTGACACTCCAGTTTGCCATTCCATTAACCCGCACACTCAATCATTTTCCTTTCTTTTGGTGGTGTTTGGTTACATAGGTAATGGATGAACAAATTCCTCAACTTTTTAAAGTTGAACTTGTTGCTTGCCATTATCTCTTAGTATTGTTTGTTTGTTTTCATGAATACGCTTTATGGTGAAAGGAAATGACAAATATGCACACCTTAGGAACATAATTCAAAGCTGTAGCCAAACAAATTTTTGTCTGCTAAATGCATTTATTTTTAAGGATCTGGTGGCCGTGTGGTTCTTGTCATCCAAACAAGATAAATTTTCTATCTGGTTTCCATTTTAGAATTAGATAATAGTTCTAAATTGATATGATAGAATTTTCAATTTGTATTGCTAGCAATATTTTGTTTTCAAAATAACCAGTTCCATTCAGTTGAGATTCATCCAACAATGAGTCTCGGATGGTGCATTCTTGTTTACCTTTTCACTCGATGGAAGTGTTTTTTTTTTTTTTGAATCACTTGCCATCTCCCCCCCCCCCCCCCCAAAAAAAAAAAAAATTAATAATAATAATAATAACAACAAAATAACTTCAGCTATATATATGTTTTTAAGCCTTCTTTATTATGGGAATATATGGATTTGGAAATGCTTTATCTTCTATGTTATCCCAGGCCTAGTATGTTCTGGTTTTCTCTCTTTCTGAGACTACAAAATTTGTAACTTTTAGAACCTCTTGTTCCGTGAATTAATTATGTGAATTACCTTTGTCCACCTCCAATCATTTTTATTTATTTATTATATTTCCAATTTTTTACTGATATTTTACTTTATGAAAACCTACATCTTTGCATTCTATGTTTCACATTCAGTTATTTACCTGGACAACATGTTTTCAAGGCATACACATGTGGCAGAGGCTCTGAAAGTACGTACCGCTTGCCATGGACGTAAGTTTTGTTTGGTAATGCAGTTTTACTTTGAAATGTGTTGCATTGCGCATCATTTATTGTGCATTTTATAATTCCCTGCTTCCCCTCTCTATTGTATTATTTGCTTCTGGTTACAAGGTTAGATGAGTATTAAGTAATTGCATGGTGAAAATGGAATTTTATTGTCTGTTACCAGGCCAACTAGTGAATTTCCACATCTGTTATCCCGTGTTAAGCAATCAGCTGGATATAGAGTGAGCCCTTACAATTTTATGTTTTGTGTCCTGTTAACTACTACTACTTCTCTTAATTTGATTTCTTTTGATGTTGTGGGATTTTTTGTTCTCTCTACATCTTGTATGAATTTTGCAGCTGTCATATCAAATTGTTGACTCTCTGATCTGGCTTGGAATACGGGATATGGTAAATGATCTTAGGATGAAGAAGTTGAAGCTATGGCCGGTCACCTATTTTAGTGGTTCACAAGGCTCAGAATCTGATGTGCATATAGATACATTTGGAGTCCTCACTTCGTTCCCAAACCAAAAGGTGGTTATTTAGATTTATATTCTGTTGTTAAACAACCATTTGCTTTAGTAACTTTTTTGTTACCCAAGGAAAGTTGGGTATTTAATAAAATATTACATATATAGCTCTGTTTTTTATTCTGCCTGTTCTTTTCACCCGTTTTTTCTTATTTTTTTGAGGGGAGGGCATAGCATAAGTTTGTGCAATGGGTTGTGCTCTTCTTTAAACAGTTTATTATTGTTATTTAGGTTTGTATCTTCTTGTTTCTTTTAGTTCTATCAAACTAGGGTAAGTGTCATCTGTTCATTCAGAGCAGTGAACTTAGATATAGACTATAGCATAGTTATCCAATTCTTTCGTAGAGAATATGGGTGGTATTTTAGGAGTGGACACTGGACTTTGTGCATAAGGTCAAGAAACAGATGAACCACATGCGTCTTTTGTAAATGTTTTTTTTCTTAAATAATGAAACTCAAATAAGATAAAGAGGGAACAATAGAAAAAAAGAGCTATGAAATAAATAATAAATAAAAATACAAAAACAAAAAAGAAGAGACCTTCCTAACTGCGCCTTGGTTGGTGCAATATGCATGTGACTTGACAATAATGTAAAAGCAATCTGCTTTTTCCTTGTCGAATTTTTTATTTATTTTTATTTTTAAGAGAGTAGAACTTAAAGCCAAGACAAAATTTATGATTTTTCTTGTCGTGGAACCTAAGGGTCAAATTAAAGTGGCTCACTATCCATTCCATCACAATGATATTGAATTAATGTGGACAGTTGGGTTTCCCAGAAATATTTAAAATGAAGCCATTTTTGTTACCATGATTGAATATTTGGCAGACCCTTTGATAAGAGAATGGAAGGCATTAATTTCTCATTGAAAGTGGTAACTAGTTTTGGTTAAATCTCTTTGTTAGGCAGGCAGTAAACTGAGAAAAATTCTTCCTTGTTTGTTGGGTTTAACATTAGGACTATGATCAAGGAAAAATATGTTTGTTTTATGTTTGAAGTCGGCCTCGTATGTGCTCGAAAAGAGCCTTAGTCGCGGATGACTCACATTAGCGACTAACATATTAGTCGCCCAAAGGGTGCATTAATTTGTTTAACTCACTTCTTTAGCTACTAAATCTTTTGTCGCGAAAACATAAAATATCTACGGTGACGAAATTACTGGTCGCCAATAGTGTTATTTAAGCTACTAAATGTTTAGTCGCGGAAAGGTTCATTCTTCTTTGGCTACTAAACAGGTTAGTCGCCTATGCTTTTTTATTATGTTTTGGCGACTAAAAATGTTGTCGCCAAAAGTGTTTTTCATTGTTTTGGCTACTAAATATTTAGTCGCCAAAAGCATTTTTTTTTTCTCTTTTGGCTACCAATTGCTTTGTCACCAAAAACGTCATTTTATATTTTTATTTTATTTTTTTCATTTTAATAAATTTTGTTAGAACCTGTATGTATCCACCGTAACCGGTAATAGGTATACAACCTATATATATTATCACCTATTCCGTAATGCATGTTTCACTTACAACCATCAAACAAAAAAGAACACCTGCTAATGTAAACTTATATACAAACCAACTATATATATTCCAATTACAAATAAAAACGTCATACATTTCAAATACGTTACCAAAACAATGTCCTCATTACACAACATTTTTACTATACTACGCATTGTAATGACCATTTGCCAAGGTACAAATTACCATGGTAATATGTACCACGACAAAAGGTAATCTATACATATACCAACAGAGCAATTAATACAAGCTCCAAAAATACTATGTACCCCGCCATAAATTATATGTACGATGCATCCAAATTTCACAGTCTATTGATTCTATACCACCAGAGCAATTAATAGAAGCTCCAAAAATACTATGTACCCCGCCAAATATTTTATGTACAATGCATCCACAGTCCACACAAAAAGTATAGGACGACAGAAAACTTCCCAAATCCTTGTAAAACTGTGAATTATCTTCCGGATAAAAAAATAGAAGATCCACATGTCAATGCCAAAAGCCATCTACCCAACAAAAACTACACCCATTAGTTCCATTGTAAACAAAAATTGTAAACAAAAAGTTATAGCCATCTACAAAACACAAATTGCAAGCATGTCAATTGTAATTGAAATTGTATTTAACTATAGTTTGAATTTAGGAATTTCAATATATTTTCTTTACACTTTAAATTGTATTGAAAGTGTACATTTAAAGTGCAAAGAAATTTCCCAAGTCAAGCATGAGCCCCAAGTCAAGTTTAGTCTAATGTGTAAACATATATGTATTTTATTCATAAATGTACATATATAGAGATGCTTATATAACATATATATTTGTAAGCTTTAATATATAAGCTTTAATATATTTTTATAAGCTTTATAGCATTTCTCACGCCAACTCCCAACGTACACATGCTAATTATGTCCCGTCTAACCCCACAGGTTCTATTTCACATGAGGAAGCTACTCGTGCCATCCCTACAGTTGTTCGGGAGCTGCTTTCAATTTTCGGCCCTCAAAGGCCTTTTCGGCTAAGTTTATGACGTTTTTCACGCCAACTCCCAATGTACACATGCTAATTACGTCCCGTCTGTCCCCACAGGTCCTATTTGACACAAGGAAGCTACCTGTGCCATCCCTACAGTGGTTCGGGGGCTGCTTTCAATTTTCGGCCCTTTAACGCCTTTTCCGGCTAAGTTTATGGCGTTTTTCATGCTAACTCCCAACGTACATGTACTAATTACGTCCCGTCTATCCCCACAGATCCTATTTTACACCAGGAAGCTACCCGTGCCATCCCTACAGTGGTTCGGGGGCTGCTTTCAATTTTCAGCCCTCGAAGGCCTTTTTCGGCTAAGTTTATGGCCTTTTCACGACAACTCCCAACGTATACGTGCTAATTACGTCCCGTCTGTCCCCACAGGTCCTATTTGACACAAGGAAGCTAGCTGTGCCATCCTTACAGTGGTTCAGGGGCTGCTTTCAATTTTCGGCCCTCGAAGGCCTTTTTCAGCTAAGTTTATGGCGTTTTTCACGCCAACTCCCAACGTACACGTGCTAATTACGTCCTGTCTATCCCCACAGGTCCTATTTTACACCAGGAAGCTACCCATGCCCTCCCTACAGTGGTTCGGGGGCTGATTTCAATTTTCGGCCCTCGAAGGCCTTTTTGGCTAAATTTACAGCGTTTTTCACGCCAACTCCCAACGTACACGTGCTAATTATGTCCTGTCTATCCCCACAAGTCCTATTTGACACAAGGAAGCTACCTGTGCCATCCCTACAGTGGTTCGGGGGCTGCTTTGAATTTTCGACCCTCGAACGCCTTTTTCGGCTACGTTTATGGCATTTTTCACGTCAACTCCCAACGTACACGTGCTAATTATGTCCCGTCTATCCCCACAGGTCCTATTTTACATCAGGAAGCTACCCGTGCCATCCCTACAGTGGTTCGGGGGCTGAGTTCAATTTTCGACCCTCGAACGCCTTTTTCAGCTAAGTTTATGGCGTTTTCCACGCCAACTCCCAACATACACGTGCTAATTACGTCCCGTCTGTTCCTATAGGTCCTATTTGACACGAGGAAGCTACCCGTGCCATCCCCACAGTGGTTCGGGGGCTGCTTTCAAATTTCGGCCCTCGAAGGCCTTTTCCGGCTAAGTTTATGGCGTTCTAGTAAGACGACATTTTACATAGGAGACTAACTGAACTAATATATTTTTCCAATATGACAATAATGAAGCTCATAATTGTCCAACGTATTAAACAGGGTCAATAGGGGGAAATAGACCCAAAATTATGTTGATTACAACCCAAATAAAGTCATGATTCAATGTTGACAACTCCTAATGCACAATGAGGGTTTCATTAATTTTTTTCACGTATTAGCGTCCTTTTTACGCAACAAAAATTACAATTGTATTAGCATCCTTTTGATTACAATCCAAAATTGTTGTCCACTAACAGACCCCAAAACTCTAGAAACAATTATAGACTTATTGTACATAGAAGCGTTACAAAAATATATACCGATTGACTCGACTAAAACCTACCGACTGTTTCTAACTTAAAAAATTCAAACAACATTTTAGTTTTCTAAAAATCGGTTTTCTGTACCTTTCAGTGCTCTCAATTTGCATTGTATCTTCACAGCTCTTCTCTCTCTCAAACTCATCAGTATGAACCAATAATGGCTTGCATGCACTTTACACCAGTCCAGTTGTACTAGTTATATTGTACTAAATCAAAATTCATTCCAATTTAACTTGGTTTATTCAATTAGTCTTAAATTTGAAATGACATTCAATTGGATATCACTGCTAATATAGTAACTGGCCTCATATTCATAGGCTCATCGTATTTGTTTTTGGGGAACTTAATATTTCATTCCAATCATGTGGTTACCTTATGGAAATCAGATTACAGTCCTGTGTGTCATGTATCAAAACACCACGTCGGCTGCTGCAAAGTCTACTCACTTTATGCCTCCAAACCTATTCGAAGCACAAAACAAAAAAAAATTTGAATAGCAACTTTAGGAAAACAATTTTATGTCAACATGATCCATATTTTTTGTAGGAGTTGAACTAGCTTGTTAAACAAAATTTTGTTTACCGAATAGTAGGATGACCATCTGAACCCTCCAAGAGGGTTGTGAGCCGTGACACCACGTCGTTCAAATGATTAAGTTGTACTTGTTGTGCCTCCCGTGCTTTTTTTTCTTCATCGACCTGTTTGATCAGCTGCTCTCTTTCCCTCATAATTTCCTCTCGATCTCTTTGGCACTCCTCTTTCTCCTTCAATAGCTCCTCGTGATCTCTTTGGCGCTCCTCTTTCTCCTTCAGCAACTCCTCGTGATCTTTTTGACGGTCTGAACGAAGAACCTCCAGTTCTGCTCTCATTGACTCCATATGTTTATTACGTGCTCGTGTCGCACTAGAAGCTGTGGAAGAGGGTTGTGGCCTATCCCATATCCACGCAAGTTATTTTTTTTTTCCCCGAGCACATGCCTTGATATTTCTTCATGGGTCAATGGCATCCCCGCATCGGTGGCTACCACTTGTAGATTCACCATATCATCCTGTCATGGCAAAAAAACAATAAAGTCAATATCGGAGAAGGAATGTAAAACAACTTTACTAATAGATATGCAACACACTTGGTTTCAACATTCAATACTCACATGTAGCTCACTACATTTGGGGTCAATCCAATCTCCCGTCTTCTTGGACTTGTGTGCTTTCTTATAAAATTCAGGAAAATCTATATCTCCATCCTCATTTGCCTGTTAGGTTTGGAAAAATTCCATTGACGAATTAGTACATGGTAATATTCAAAATCAAGAAGAATCAATCATCCATTACATTAGTAAATTAACTTCTCACCATAAGCGACATTGCTATAGGAAATGATCGCGATCCACTTGTATGATCATAGGGGACCATACCCCTATTTGCTTTACCAGCTTTTGAGCGTTTCTAAAAAAATAAGAACCAAAAAAAAAAAAAATAAATAAATAAAAAATTAGTGAAGAATTTTTACATATTAAAACATAAATTAATTTCAATAATGGGGTTTCTAATTCGGTTGTTACCAAGTGAGATTCATCTTTCCAAGCAACATCAATAAGATATTTCCAGTCTCCAAGCTCACTCCACTAGGCAGATGACTATAGGGGTCATCAACACCCTTTTCCTTAAGTTCGAGGAACTCTTGCTTTAGGTTGTACCTCCAATCATTGTATAGCAAATATGTCTTTCTATCGAGGATCTGTTGAGCTTGTTCATCATTATCAAAATCATCGCCGATAACAAACTTGTCCTACAAACATAATAAGAGAATTAGTACAACAATTAATTTATGCAATTACAAATAACATAATGAAGACATTATGGCAAGATGATTCTCATACTAGCACCGCTTGGATGACCGCATCTTTGGTAGTTTGATCAATTTTTCTCCATGACTACACGCTCTGAAGAGGGCACAACCACCTAATTTGAAGGCCCAACTCATTCGTCGCTGGGGTGGCATTCCCTCCTGTGATTGCGTTCAACACCCGATTGACATAGACATGTAATTTCTCCCATTTTCTCCTAGTAATTTTTTTCTGCACTCCTTTGCCTAATGTTGGTCCTCGTACACGAGTTGACCTCGTTTGCCTTGGTACAAAAGGGGAAGGAAGTCACAAATTACAAACATTGCTAATGAGCTTCAAAAAAAAAAAGGTAGCCGTAGTGGGTCTTGTTAATTTTTTCGCTGCCTACTGTTGCTGCCAGCTACTGTTTGGCTGCATAAAGTCAAACATAAATTATGCTACAACTTGGATTTCGCTGCCCACTATTTGGTTTTTTTTTTCTTTGTTTTTCTTTGTCTTTATGGGGTTTTCATTGCCTTACTTGATGACTTATGCACCTAAAAAAAAAAAAAACAAAACTTTTAGCTTATAACTAAGTTCAATGCTCTTACCCACTCCACCTGGCTGCGTCTCGTCCACCACCGTATGTGTATCATCTAGTGGTTGTGTCTCATCAGAGAACGTCAGCGGGGTGCCAATCTCCTGTGGACATGCTTCAGAGGCTGATAATACGTTGCCACTTGTTGCTCTCTTCCGCCGCCCCGTCTTGATTCCAGGAACCATGGTACCTACATTACGTACCAAACATACATGAATAATTGTTCCTGACAGATCTTTTGCATTACAAAAAGTCTACTTGCACATAAATAAAATACATAAAGGTTCTTAGATGAGAGACCCCCTCTTGTCTCTGTTCCATGAAACTGTCTATGTTTTAATGATCTTTAGAATTAATGTGCTTAATTATCACTGATAAGTACTATGTTTGTAAATGGTGCAGGTACATGGGAGCTAGGATACTAAGTGAGAGGCTTGCAAGTGAGGAATCAAAGTGATAATATCTCACTATTCAAAATTGTTATCAGATGATTTGATTTATCATTTACATTGAAAATTTTATTAATATAGTTGATGGGTTTCTATTTTATTGTTCATGTCATATATTAGGTGGATTTCAAGTGACAAATTATTTGGGGTGAGAACACTATGTGGGTGTGGATCGCATTATTTTCACCAATTATATGAATTTTTTGTTTGTATAGCATTCTGTTTTTTCTTTTTTACCATTTCTCTTTTTTTTTTTAAAATTTTTTTTATGGAGATTTTTGGTATTTCTCCTTGACTAAAAATCCTAAGATGACCTTACAGAAAAGAAAAGAACGAAACTTGTTACCATTGATTTGTATCTTAGAATTCAAACCCATAATTTTTCTCAATTAGAAATGAACCAAAAAATCATTTTTAGCAATACCACTTCTTTCTACAGTATACACCAGCTAACCTCTGAACACCTATTTGCAACCTCGAATCATCCTCATACACCAAACAGACTCCAAAACCATACAGCAGATCAGCAACCAACCAACAGCATACCCCAGCAGGCTCCTAAACATCAGCCTCAAACCATCAAGAAACAGGACAAAATCCATAGCAGCAGCAACCACCAATTAGGAGAGCAAAACACAAAACAACCACAATCAAGATATCAAAACATGTTTTAATCCTATCAAGAGCATTCGTTCCTGACAGACCAGCAACACAGATCAGCACACTAGATTCTTCTAGGTTATCTACCAAGACCATGGCATAATACTATTCAGTGTGTTTGGTTTGAGTTTTTTGAATTAAGTTTTTTGAAAACTGAGTTTTTTGGTTTTCATATTCTTTTGTTTTTAGTGAATATTTTTTAAATTTTAATCATTTTTTTTACTTTTTTAGATGCACCTTAGTTAGATGTATCTAAAAAGTAAAAAATTTGTGAAAAAATATTTTAAAAAATTAATAAATACATAAAAATACAAAAAATGTATTGAATTCTTGTATTTTTTTTTGTATTTTTGGTATTTAGCGAATTTTTAAAAGATTTTTTTTTGCAATTTTTTTACTTTTTAGGTGTATTTATGTTAGGTGTGTTTTAAAAGTAAAAAAATTGCTTAAAATATTAAAAGAATTCGATAAAAACAAAAAAACACAAAAAATAAGAAAGTAGAATTTTCTGAAAAGTATTTTCTGAAAAATGAAAACCAGTAACTTGATTGTTGCTTAACCTCTCACACAGATCATCCCAATACAAATTCAGTGGCAGCATAACTTCATGATTTTGCAACTTGAGCAAGTTACCCATAACTCAGAGTTCAACTTCTATTGCTGTAGCAACCTGACATCTGGAATTCTCTAGGATCCCAAACCCACAGGAGGCCACCTGATGACCCTTGTGAACCTGAGCATACAGTCCAGCATCAGCCAGCAGTAGTAGCAACAGACCAATGACCCTCTGCAGCAACACACCAGGGACCACACCATTTACCCTTTTACCATGAACTCCACCCAACATCACTTCCAATTAACAAACCAACAACCCTGAAATAGAGATCCCGCTGATGGTACCAAACAATTATTCTACATTGATGTCAACACTCAACATATGAGTATTAGTTCTCTTATTTTATTAGGGTTGCTAGACCATAAATAAGAAGCTTTGGCATTTTATTAGGAATGCTTCATTTTCCAAGTGAATGGCTAATATATAATACAAGGGAAAAAAAAAAGCACAGTACTTGTATATAGATAAAGTTGCTTTGCTAGACAAGGTAAAGTTTGGGCTAAGAATCGCTATGTTGACCATGGTTACATCAGAGGTCTCCAAGCATCATCTGATATTTCTAAAATTTAGCATAGGAGCATTTCTATCAGATTATTAGCTCACATCAGTTTCAACAATTCTTTGCCCAAAAACAGATACCATCATACCATAGATAGAATACTACAAATTTTCCAAAACAAATTTCAATATGATAGTACCTAACCCATCTTTGAGATTACTAGCTACAGAAATTAGGAACATGATCTACAAACTTTTCATCTATGCATATGGCAGAGCAACAAAAAAAAAAAAAAAAAAAAAAGCTCGAAATCTGTCAAATGAAAAACATACCAATGGGCATATGTTATAGTTCCATATATGATCGCATTCAATGTTGAATGTTTCTCTTTTGCTTCCTTAAACCATTGATCTGCAGCACTGTCAGAACAACAATACATAACTATTAGATCTCAAATATACATGATAGTCCATCCAGCCATTTGTACAACGTGACAAATATCCGTAAATGTCTAAAAACGACTCATTGCTACAGAGATAGTATTTAAGGCTCAGTCAGAGACGCCAAACTTCAAGGTTTCAAGTCCTATGCCAAACAAAAAGCTTTTTTGCTTCATAAAGGGTCCATGGAACATTTTCATCACACTTTGGTAGAATGTCTTTGAAAACTTGCATAATCATATCGAAAGATTTGTTGCTCCATTTATTATACACCTTCACATGAAGCATCTTAATTACGAAGGACAAGATGGAGAACTTTTCACACTCTGGATATACTTTGCGTTGAGCATCATCGAACAACTTCATGAACTTCAACAAATTGTGCCTCTCCGAACTAGTACATTCTTCGTCGATATGATCATCCATAAGACCACTGATGTAAATCTCTTCTAACATAGTTGGAAGTTCACCCACATTTTCGTGATTAGTTGTCATTCCAGCTTGGTGGCTTTCAGTATCATCGTTTCGCATAATAGGATAAGCATGAAACATGGGAACATGTTCCCCGTGGTGGTGGACCCAATTTCAATAAGAACATGCGATTCCTCTTCGAATCAAGTGCAACCGTATAACGTGTCGACTAAATTTTGTGCCGTTCAAGCAATCAACACAAGGACAACGGATTTCATCCTGCGGCCCTAAATTCTTCGTAGCGAACTCAATAAATGACTGAACACTTTCTAGATACTCTTTACTTTTTAGCCTATCTTTGATCATCATCCAACTCTTGTCCATTATTGGAACAGTAGACATCAAGCAAAGATGAACCTGGGAATGGACAACAACTTGGAAAAACACGCTATACTGGAAGAGAGCTTAAGTAAGTTTAAGGATTCGATTAGCATTGCAATAATGAAGTGAACGAAATAGTAATAACAGATCGGCATGTTTTGCCTATTTGTCAATTGCATATAGTTGGCTAATTTCACTAGTAACTTGGCATGCATTCATAAGAAAATGTGACATACATGAACAATTCTATGTGAAGTCATCTTAGAGGGAGACATATAATTGTAACTTTATGTAAAGAGAAACTAAATTTCAACTGTAATTATATTTTGTATTGACAATAACTCTAAAAAAGTGTGTAAACAAATTTATTTTCATATTTCAAATTAGTTAATTTAATTACATGGATTGATTGTTACTTCTAAGTAGTATTCCAAATATATACCCTTAATATGATTCTTCAATTCTATATTAATTAATAGGGGCATTTGCTAGTCTTGGTGCAAGATTAATTTATATTTAACAAACATTATACTAATTTCTATAAAGCACAAAGCATCTTAGAGGGAGACATATAATTGTAACTTTATGTAAAGAGAAACTAAATTTCAACTATAATTATATTTTGTATTGTTCATATACTAAAAAAATGTGTGAACAAATTTATTTTCATATTACAAAATAATTAATTTAATTAGAAGGATTGATTGTTCCTTCTAAGTAGTATTCCAAATATATACGCTTAATATGATTCTTCAATTCTATATTAATTAATAGGGGCATTTGCTAGTCTTGGTGCAAGATTAATTTATATTTAACAAACATTATACTAATTTGTAAAGAGCACAACGCATCTTAGAGGGAGACATATAATTGTAACTTTATGTAAAGAGCACAAAGCATCATCGCAAACTACTCAATCCCAACTAGGTTGGCACCAAGCAGAGAGCCCAATCATCTGCAAGCTCGACCCCAAGGGTTGGTGAGAAACCAAAGCCAACAAGAAAAAAAGGCAAGAAAAAAAACCCCCCAAAGAATCAAAACCCCAAACTACCATTATTTGGAATAAACCAAAAACCAAACACCCTATAGACCTATTAAACTCCACCCAGCAACCATCACCAACATCAACCAAAACATCAACAATAAACAAAGCATAAACAGCCCACACCCACCCCACCCGCAGCAACAAACCAACTGAGCAAAGCAAAGACAAACCCAGCAAAACAGAGCACACAAGCAAAGGTTATTCAAATCCTTTACATTACTCAGAAAACAGAAAACAGGGCAGGAGCATGTTGATATAATTACATTTTACAACGAAATATTTGTTCCTGCTGTAAACCCAATACTGGTGGAGCTTGCCCCTTTTGGAACAGCTTCACAAAACCGAAATTCAGAAACTAACAATGGCACTGATGGTATGCTCTGTTTATTTATTTTTTTCCCCCTTGTTAGTTGCTTTTTTATTTTATTTTATTTTATTGATATCTTGCTTTTACAAGTAGGTCAATGACCTCACCTACGATATCACCATTTCCAAGTCTTCCTAATATGTCTCCAAAAAAAGTATCTGTAATACATAATGTATATGTTTCTCCGTTGCGGTCATGGAATGTACATGGTAATATTTTTTGAATTTATTCGTATGTAATCAAACTTCTGCATTCTATTTCCTTTGACGTTGGATTTCGTTGAACTTGGACACAAAAAGCTTGACAATTATTGTAACCATTCTTTCAATCACGACTTTTTACATATTAGAGTCTTGTACGTACTTTTTAAAATCATTTCTTCTTTCATGGGGTTAATTTAGTACCTCAATTGCCCATACCCTTTAAATTCATTGCTCTCTTTAACTATGTAGTTAATTTTGTCACATGTTCATTGATTCATTGTCAGTATGTATTTACAATTTTGTAAATCATTTTGGTTTGTATTCCCTACGATCCACATCAAGGTTTTCCATTCACATATTTTAAAAATTCAGGTTTTTTGCTTGTACTTCTTTGTAATATGTTTGCAACGTCTTTCGATAATTTTAGTTCATGACATTATATTGTTAACCCGTGCTGAGGGGAGAAGAAAATTTGTTAACTGATAATCCTGGGGACCCAACAACAATTTGTATTTTGAATTTTATTAAGAAGACCCTCGTACGCAAATGATTCATGGCACAGGAAGTATATGTTCAATACATTTAAGTGAGGGCATTGTTGGGTAATCAACAAGATGTGGTTTTGGATGTATGGTAGTTCACAGGGTCCTAAGGCAAATTGTTTGTGGTTCTCTCTGAAACTATTTCTGCCTACATTATTAAAGGCATTAGAGTATGCAACTGAAGCTAATTAAATGGACACAATGGAAGTTATCATCATCAAGAGAGGCTACTAAAATCTGAGTGACTAGACTCGTAGTGCTTTTAATGGTTGCCACTACTTTGAATGTAAACCTTAGTTATATCCTATGTTTAGTTTTTTTGTTATTTTATTTTTATTTTTATTTTTCCATATATTACTACTAAATCCATAGTGGATGAGATGGGGTATTGAATAGGATGGCCGCGACTACCCCGTCCAAGTGATGCTAGTGTATGTAAAAATTGTAGATGTTTAAAAATGATTGGGGCTCTCAAACATTGTTTATAATGTAGTTGTAATTGGGGCTCTCAAATTTGAGTGTTTGATTACATTCAAAACATATGTTGTTCTAAATGCTGGGAACAACATAAATAGGATTTTAATCATCAGAGCAAAAAAAAAAAAAATTATAAGCAAATTAGACGGAATTTTTTTCCAAATGAAAAGGTACCTTAAATCTCCAAAAAGCACAGTAGAATGGAACTGGATTGTCACCTTAAGCTCCTTAGCTTACTTAGATTGCAGAGGTTTTGTCCTTGTGGTCTCAGATCCTCTCACTAACACACAAAACAAGGTCAAACATTATTTAGATTTCTCACCTATGCATGCATATATATATATATATATAGGGTTAGTTTGGAATATTCCTAAAACAGAGGTCATATATATATGCATTCATTTTAATCATTTGATTTCCTAAAACAGGGTTAGTTTGGAACATTTGGTCATATAGTTCAACAATCCACAATCGAGAATCAGAAATCGGCAATCTGAAATTTTAACCAAACCCATTCACGAAATCAGAAAAAGCCCTAAAAGTTGTTTGCGAAATCAACAAAAAATGAAAGAAAAAAAAATTAAAAACCCTACAGAAATCGTTATAGACACGGGGATGGGAGATACAAATAGACAGACCCAAATCGACAGAGAGGGAGAGAGATGAGAGACAAATACCTGTGGCCAGCAATGGTGACTAGCGATGATCAGCCAGCGCCGGTGGCCAGAGCCAGTGGCTAGCGATGGTGATGATCGGCGGTCAGGTTTGGTATCGACTGGTGGTGTGTGAGGTCTGTATGTTGGTGTGTGAGACAAAATAGTTCCAAAAATGTGTCTGTGAAATATATGTACTGGGCGCGAATCTTTAATGAGTTTCCCTCTAAATTTTTTTTTGAAGATTTAGCGACTAAATCATTATTTGTCGCCAAAAATCCTTTTTGGCGACTAAAAATTGGTCGCGAAAAGCATCCTATTTGGCTACTAATTCCAATTTTTCGTCGGCAATGTTTACTTTACAACGACTAACTTAGTTTTGGTCGCCATAAATTCATCAAAAATACGCCCATCTTTTGGCGACAAAAAATTTTTGTTGCAAAATGGTAGCAAACAACAACTACAACTAAGTTTGGTCGCCAATAATAATATATGGCGACTAAATTAATTTAGTAGCTAAAAATATTAAACAAATGCCGACTAAATCAGGTTTTTAGTCGCCTAAAATGGTGCTCTTAGTCGCCAATTTTAGTCGCCAAATGTGCATTTTGTTGTAGTGATACAAGGGATGCATAAAGATTGTTATAAATGTTATAATGCTTATGTATGGTTAAACAACCTTTCTTCATATCTTGTCGAATGGGTTCCTACATGCCTTCTCCAGAGCCTTTCATCATGCAATTGTTTGTCATCTCAGTTTACATACTTCTGTGTTTAGTTGGAAAAATTAAAACCATTTTTTTTTGGGTATCATTTTTGCTTGTATGTTCTCTATGTCGTTATGTTTCTCTCTTTTTCCTTCTCCTTTTTTCTTTGTCTTTTTCCTTTTTGGTCCATGTTTATGAGCTGGCATGATTGTTATTAGAAGAATATCAATTTCAGATTTATTGTCATCTCTTGTATTTCAGATTGGGGACACAAGGTTGATGTGGTAGGATCTTGCATCAAATTATGAACCTCCTCAGGAGCTTGTAGACTGGCTTAAAGCTGGGCCAAAGCCCATCTATATTGGGTTTGGAAGCCTTGTAAGTATCCTTCTTAGTAGTCTTTAGATTTATGTTCTTTTTTTGTGAATTTCCTATTTTCTGGTGGCTACTTAAACAAGTTAATTTCTGTGTGGTGACTATTATGTTCTAGAATAACAAGTTATTATGTTAGAGGATTAAGAAGAGGGAATAATATAGTCATTTTTCTCTTATTTAGTTCTTCAAATTGCACTTGTCTTGTAGGCTTGGGTTTCTTCCTTGCGCTTTACTATTATTAATATCTATTATTAATTCTGTTGACAAAATGATTGTATTTTGATTGATTTGATGGAAGTAAAAGCCTGAGCAAATGATAATTGTATGTGTTGATACAATGCTTGGAGCATCTAATGAAGCATTTTTGTTTGTTTTTGTGAGCATCATCAGTTTTTATCATTTTCAATTTATTGTTTTTCTGAATTTTCCCTTGTCAGTTTATTTGATAATAATGATCGAGTGAAGTAATTGAGTAATTATGGAAATTGTTAGAAGATTACTGAAGAGAAACCTAAAGCAATTTTCCACTCAACATGGAAGGCCCTTTGTTAGCATGTTTAAGTGATGGCTCTATGGATATTTTCTTCATTAGCTTGATGAAGTCAAGTGTAAATTCTGTTTATGTACCCTAGTCCTCTTCTGTTTTAGCGTTAACTATTCTGTCACACCCCAAACCGAGGCATAACCGGCCATGGCCCATAGGGACTTAGCCCAAGGCACACGTAAGCCTATACATGAATCCAAAATCACAAAGAATAAATGTGATGATAACCCAGAAATAAATAAATCAAAATCCACCAGTGACAAGTCACAAGTATAAACGGCAAAGCCAACCGTAATCAATACCATCTAAACTTATAGGATATAAACAGCCCACATATCAAAATAATCCTAAATGAACCTCAATAAAAATAAAAAGAAATATGCACAAACTTGACACAACAATCTAAAACAATATAAATGAATGTCCTAGAGGTCCATGCAATTGAGTCCCCACTACGCCATGAGTCCACTCTAAATCCTTCTAACACCTGAAAATGATAAACAACTAAGTTAGCTGATAGCTTGGTGAGTAACAACATGGATAGTAAATTCAGTTTTGAAAACAGGGTTCAATTCCAAAATAAGATATATATATATATATATATATCACAGAAACTAGATTGGCATACAGTTTGATAAGAATAATCTGTTTGAAAGAGAAGGTTCCATAGTTCAACAGTTAAAATACTCACGTCTCTCAAGAACATGATAAATGACATTTTTCACTTAAAACAGATTACAACATGAACACCAATAATTTTTTGGGTACCAAAAAATAACAAGTAACATGCCACATAATTCTCAAGGCTATAAGCCTTGTTGGATCCGATACCGAACTAAGAGTCATCCTCAAGGTGGCAACCTAGGCCTTTTCTCTAAGATGATCCGATTGAAGGTCACCTAGCCTAACCTAAGTCTTTTTCTTACAATTGTTGAGCACTAGAGTCATCACGGCCCAACCCAGATCTATTCCCTAGTGGCCAGAGTCACCACACACAGTGGAATAATTTCCCTGGACTAAAATATACAGATGGTCCCAATAATCAATACACATCAGTTTCGCAAAACATGGTAGTTCACTATTATAAACATGAGGCCAAAATAAATAGTTTACAGTATGCTAAGTTCACACATGTTTCAGAAATAATTTGATTCCATTGATAATATAATAATTTATCAAATCAGTTTAGTCTTGAAACAACAATTTAATTTTCCAACAGTTCAGGATAGGGGAACATTTCTTAAAATATGTAGCATGAAACTACTCACCTGAAAACGAAATAATATAATTTTCGAATAGAGTATGAAAGTCCAACTAGTGCCCTGAACCAAGTATGAAAACTACACGTCACTACTAATTTAAAAATACTAAAGAGAATAATAAACTAAATACCCTACACTAAAGCGCACTAACACAGCTCAACCCCACTCACTGTTACTATTAAATAATACCTAAGTTCATGTTCTTCAAGGTCTAAAATTACCCAAGATATGGGTTTCGATCGAAACTTAACTAAAAGTAACTTTAAGATAAAACAGAGTTTTAAACAAACTTTCCCAATCTATTCGCTAATTTTGAAAATTACAAAATCCACTCTATGCTGTTCAAAAAATTCCAAAACCCTCCAGATATCAACTAATATATCCTAAGTTCCAAACCTAATTGGTTTTACTTGATTTGGTTATCAAAATAATTATCTACAATTAATTATATCTAAACATGTTGTTTTTTGTAGCACTTTAAAGAAATTAATGGTTCTCTTAGTATACAAAAGTAATCAATGTAAGGCCAAAAATGTACGAAACTAGACTCATAACTGGTTCTAATGACACTAATTTGATAATTTTCGGAACTATACCCAAAGAGAACGATGCTTCCGAACTTACTGTTTTAAATCAGTTTTCTTGACGGAATTGAGCGCATTAGTTTATATGGATTTTGACTCCCAAAAATTACGGGAAAATTCAGATATGAAATTCAATATGTAATTATTTACTGTAAAAATTTTAGTTTAAAATTCATTCATTTGATATGGTTTCTTGATTTTTAAAGTTTGTGATTCTGTACAGAATTTTTGGACTAAGAATTACACCATTCTTTATACATGAAATTAACTCCTCAGATTTCTTAACTGTATATATATATATATATATACACAAATTACATACACCTACAACCTCCCCATCAATGAATTAAATCATAAAATAGAATAAGGATAAAGAAACAAATATAAAATAAAGAAGAAAGTTAGAACCCTACCACACATCCAAATGTTCTTTGATTGCAACTTCTTGTTTTTTTTTTTTCCCCTCTCTCAAACCCTCTCCCCGCTGTGTTGTTGCCCTATGTCGTGAACAAAATAATAGAGTAGGATTTGTGTTTATTTTATTTTATACTAGTGGTGGGCATATATAGGTCAAATAAATAGATAAATATACAAAATACATATATACGTTATATGCAACTCAAATGGTAAGAGTCATATATATTAACATTGTGGTCTAGAGTTGAAGTCACACTCTTCTCTCTCTCTCTATATATGCATATATTTTTAATAAAAAATCTTACCTCCAAATTAAAGCATTTCACCATAAATTTATTTTAGATTTAAAATTAATTAAAAAACCTCCCAATAATAATTAGTTTGCACTTAAAGTATATTTTTTTTAATAAAAAATCTTACCTTTAAATTAAAGATTTTCACCATAAATTTTTTTTTAGATTTAAAATTAATTAAAAGACCTCCTAAAAATAATTAGTTTACACTTAAAGATTCACAAACAAAATATTTGAAATTATAAAATAATTATTACTTAATTATTTATTTGATTTATATATTCGGGTTCTAAACAACAGTATATGTTCCCAAATTTAAGTTATTTCTTTCATTGCAGCCCGTTCAAGAGCCTGAGAAAATTACCCAAATAATTGTGGAAGCACTTGAAACAACCGGACAAAGGGGTATTATTAATAAAGGCCGGGGTGGCCTTGGTAACTGTAAGTTTCCGTTTTCATCTTTGATTCTCTATGCATTCAATTAGACTGCTCCAGTCCCATTTTAATACTTTCTTTTTTGAAAGTCGCATTTTATGTATCCATTTTTGAAATTCCAAATTTTTAATCATTACTTTTTCATATTACCCGTCTTTAATTTTATTTGTAAATGTAATCCTGATTCCAAAATATTTATTTAAATAAAGGAATTTTTATAAATATATTATTCACAAATGCTTTCCTTAAACTGTTGGGCATGGTTGTCAACCATGCCGTGTGAAATGGAACAAGGAGCTTGTGTTGTGTAACAAAATCTCCCCTTATATTTGTCTTCTCTGCTTGCCTATTTAATGTATTAGTCTATTTATTTTGCTCTTTTTTTTTTTTTCTCCCCCCCGGGCGGCGGAACCAAAGGACTTTGTGTACTTCAAAGCACTTTGTGCCTGTTTGGTGCAGCTTAAAAGCTACTTATTTCAGCTTTCAGCTTAATTTAAGCTATTCCCCCCCCCCCCCCCCCGGTGGCAGAACCAAAGGACTTTGTGTACTTCAAAGCACTTGCCTGTTTGGTGCAGCTTAAAAGCTGTTTATTTCAGCTTTCAGCTTAATTTAAGCTATTTTGATGTGTTTGGTTTAGCTTATAGTTTATAGTTTATAACTTTTTGGAAGTCAGAAATCAGCTTATTGTTTGAGTGGGGCAGGAGATGCTTAATTTATAAGTCAGAAATCAGCTTATATTCATAGTTATAAGCTATAAGCTGTTTAGGCATAAGTTATAAGCATTTTCTCACAGCTCTACCAAACAGGGCCTTTGTGTACTTGCTGGACAATTGCCCTCATGATTGGCTTTTCTTACAATGTGCGGCTGTGGTGAGGCCTCACTATTTAGGAGTTGTTTGGGATGATCTAAATAAGTGCACTTTTTATTTTTTTACGAAAAAATGTGCAGAAAAATAAAGAGGTGATGTAATGAAAAAAAGATAAAAAGATGGATTATATAGGGGATGCCAAACCACCCCTTAGTTTGTGGCCATTTGGAGTTTCTTAGTTCGACCCATTTTGTCCATTTGGATATTAATCACCAAAAAAAAATTAATTGTTCAAACCTTAACAATTGAACAAAATAGCAGTTCGGTTGTTAGTATCCGAACAATTAATTTTTATTCAATTGTTGATATCCGACTAATTGATTTTTAATTGATAGTTGATATCTTACAATGTGCATCTGTGGTGAGGCCTCATTATTTAGTTCGTGGCCATTTGGATTGCTGTACTTTTACACACACAGCTTACTGTAGATTGCTAATTCCATGTGTTATATTGTGTCCTTGTTGAAAACAGAAATCCCTCTTAGGGGAAAAAAAAAGATTTCTTTTCAATTTGAACCTGGTTACTGCAAATATTATGTCTCTTGCTGAAAACCAACTGAACCTAGACAATAGCTGTGAATCAATAATGTCACGACCCAAACCCGTCCTTAAAAGTTTTGTTCATGATCGGCTTATACATAGGCCTCAAAACAAAATTTTAGAATAATATTTAACCACATACGGGGCCTTAAGCGGAAGCAATATCAATAAAAAACAACATCTATTGAGCTTGTGCATACATAATGGCTTAATTAGGTTTAAGCATTTAAATACATTCCCAGAGTTACATATACAATCACAAAATTTATATAGATCTCACCCACACTTATATAAGACTTAATAATTTACATGACTCTCAACACAAATTAAAGCCTCCACACGGAGACATACCCCAGGTGACTTGGCAAACAGAAAAACCTCAGTACAACGCTAGTGTCAATCCCCGATGGCTCACCTACATAAATATACATAATAACGAGGTGAGCAAGGCTCAGTGAATAATAGCAATGTAAGGAGGTTAATTACTTGAGCATAGTCTTAAAGAGTATAAATAAGCTCATCAAGTCATACACAGATCTTGTTCATAATTATATTTCAAAGCAGCCTCCGGCTTGCATGTGATACAGAACGGCCTCGGGCCCGTATAGGATACAGAATGGCCTTAGGCCCGCAGATCATACAGAACGGCTTCGGGCCCATATAAGATACAGAATGGCGTTAAGCCCAGATATGATACTGAATGGCTTTAAGCCCAGATATGATACAAAATGGCTTTAAGCCCACTTTTACTAATAGAGACAGAACGACCTTAGGTCTATAACAGTGCCATTGTTCAATTATGTCCGTTAATTCAATCAGAGCACAATGTCAATAGTATGTGTCATTCTCAACAACTATATAAAAATCATGAGCACCAGAAGTAAGTATAGCATATCGTTACACTACTATTACTCATAGTGATAAGTTTCTGACAGCAGTGGGACGATGTCCTCGTCTTGACCTACAAATACAATGCACATAGCATTATAAGAATATACCCGTTTCCTTACTCTACTCTTTAATCAATTAGTCATATCGGTTCTAAACTCATTAGTCTTCAATAAGTCATAATCCATGTCTCAGAAGATAGAAGGAATTGATAGGAAAATGGATCAGACGGAGAAATGGTACAAAATTGGTAGATAGAAAGTGAGCAACTCTCACTAATTTGGGCATATCTATTTCTTTACTTATAATTTGGAAGTGAGACCACTACCATTGAAAATTAGACTTCCGGAGCTTGATTTTAGGCTCAAGAATCACTCAAAATGGAGTCCGGATGCAAAAGATATGCTTATTTGAAGTTACCAGGTATAAGCTGAAACAGGGTTGGCCGCACGTGCGCCCAATTGGACCGCTTGTGCGGCCCAAATCCGCTCGAGCGGAAAAACCGGCCGTTCGAGCGCCCAAAGAGCAGAATGAAAATCTCTTTTTTTCTTCATGTTCCGCGCATGCGGTGCCCGTGGCCGCTCGTGTGGTCTGGGCAAAATCAGACAATCCGAAAATGGTTGTATAATTTGGAACCCCTCCTTTTCAAAATCAAACCTCAATTTCATGTAAATCAAAGCCTAAAACTCTTTAATACATGATAAATTTCACATTATTAGCTTCCATCAAAGATCATAACCCCAAAATACTACCCAAATTCCCAAGCATAAGAACAGGATTAAGAACTAAAACACAAAAATATAGAGTGGACATGGTTTGGGGTCCAAAGTTCACTTTCATGGTGAAATTCTTCTTTAGCCTCTTGAAGAACCATAACCCATACACACAATCATAGATAACCCAAGAACTCACTCTTTAGCTTATGATCTTCAAGTGTTGAGAGGGAGAATCTTACCTTAAACCTTTTCCATCACTTGTTTTTGCATAACTATGATGAATTCAAGCCAAGTCTTTGATGTCTTCTTCCATTTCTTCTCTTTGAGTTCTCTCTCCCCCTCTCTCTCTCTCACGTATCATCCTCTCTCCTCTAGATATTTTTGGACTCTAAGAGATGAGTTCAACTCCTCCTCTCACATACATATATACATTTAAATATACACACACATAAGTTTAACACAATAGGGAAAGCCAAATGCGGCCTTAAGAATCGCACGAAATCAAATTTAAATTAAACTTCCCAGGTGACTCTAAAAATTGTGCTGATCATAAATATGTCCTATGTTCTGGTTTTTGAAGCCTCTAAGGCCTTCAATTTGCAGTACAAAATTAACCACCTAAATGTGCATGAACGAATCAGACAAATTAGATTTCCAATTAATTTTTTCAAATAGTTCTAAAAATTCTCATTAACATACTCAAGTACTCAATTTTGATTTCTGAACCTGTAAAGGTCGGTAATTTCAATTCTAAAGCCGTAGCTCAACAGATAATTCTTCAGTCAGAACAGATATCATTAAATTAAAAGACATTAACCCACAAGGGCATAAAGGCAACTTCTGATATGGATTTTGGGGTCGTTACAAATAATCTTCTCTCTGACATGATAATTCTCTTCCACTTTACATATTGCGAACTGTTTTCAGTTGCGAAAATGGTATAAAAATACATGCGTGGTCTACAAATGCAGTTTCAAGATCGTTTACCCAATCTCAATTTTGATGAGAGTTAAAAACTGTACCAAGATTTCTGCTCACGATTCAAATTTACCAATCTATTGAGCTTCGGTATTTATAGTTCATCTAGCAAGTTTGAGGGAAGAGATCCTTATGCATGCTCAACGCATTTTAATGACAAATAGTCTACATATGTAATGTTACAATGAGTGTGTTTTTTTTTCGTCTTTTTTCTTTTTTCTTTTTTTTGGGTACATTTTTGGCTGTAATAAAGTTATTTGAATAATAAGTCTTTCAAAACTTCAACTTTATTATGTGGTTTTCTTCTTAACACTGTAGACAATTCTTATTGCTATGTGGTTTTGCTTTCAGGTGCATCATGGAGATGTGGGAACAACAGCTGCTGGTCTTAAAGCTGCAGTAATGGCTTCATGACCCATTTTTCTCTACTTTCTGTTACATGTAATTCTGTTTGTCTTATGTTTTTATTACATGTTGTTGTATAGTGTCCCACAAGCATTGTACCTTTTTTCGGTGACCAACCTTTTTGGGGAGATCGTGTCCATGCCAGAGGAGTAGGTCCCCCTCCTATACCAGTCGATGAGTTCTCACTTACCAAGCTGGTTGATGCAATTTCTTTTATGCTAGATCCAAAGGTAACTTCCAATTTTCTAGACGGCTTAATTTTCCTACTACAATTTATGTATGCTATAGTTGTCCTCAAAAGTGCTTACTATTCTGGTTTCAATGTCCCCGGCAACCCCCTTTAACGGAAGCCAAAAATTAAAGTGATATTTGTCCGATTTGGTGTAGCTTCTTTTCCGTTGTACCAAAAAAAAAAAAAAGAAAGTAGAAACTTAAAACACCCTTTCCCCTGCTTTTCAGTAATCAATTTTTCATAAGTTGTAAGAAGCAGCTGCACCAAACAACCAGCCATAGATTTGCAAAATAAAAAAAATAAAAAAGAAGAAGCTATAGGTAGTCCCAAAAGCTGCACCAAACAAGGCGGTTATTATCAATATGAACAAAACTGTATGCTGCTCTACATTGTTTTAGAAAATTTAGGGTAATTTTTGGGAAAAATTGGGCCGAGCTGCGAGTTGGGCTTTGAGGCCCAAAACGCGAAGGACTAAGTAAAAAGGCCGTAAAGGATACTCCGGCCCAGGAGAGCAAGGTTACTCCGGCCTTGGGGAGACAAAGTTACTCCGGCCCAAGGAGGTGAAATTACTTCGGCTCACAAATGATAAAGTTACTTCGGTTAGAGGATTGTAAATGTACTTCGGTCTGGGAGCAACTTGAAGTTAGACCGGCCTTGAAGTTATATCGACCTTAGAGGTATACCGGTTTGGGAGTTAAACCGGTCGAGAGTCGTTGGTTCGGTCCAAACACACCATAGGTTGAACAGATGAGAAACCGATATAAGGGAGAGTAAAGGGAAGGGCTGAACTAAGGATAGTTCGGCCTACTTTACTTCGGTCAAATGGTAGTTCGGCCATGGAGAAAACCATCCCACTTGGTTTAAGCAGTGGGGGAGGGTGTAAAAGGATAAGCATTATCCTTAGGAGTATGAATCCTAGGAGGACTTTGCATGGAGAAATACAAGTCCTACTAGGATTGTGCCACGGGAAACTTATAAAAGCCCACAAACATCACCTTGGAGGAGGTAAATTGAACACAATTATTTTTGAGAGCATAAAACTTTGTCTATTTGTCAAGCTTACTGACTTAGGCATCGGAGAGGTTTCCGGCACACACCCGCCGGCTAGCTCACGTTTGTGTTTTCAGGTGATAAAGCGACGTCGTACGGAGGAGCGTGGACTTGGTCAACAGGATTATACGAGGAGAATTATTTCCTCCCCGTACACATTGTCTTGTTAGAATGCTAGAAAAATATTTATATTTCCGCAAATGGCTTCAAACTTGACAGACAATGCAGGTAAAGGAGCGTGCAGTGGAACTTGCCAAGGCCATGGAAAATGAAGATGGGGTGACGGGAGCAGTGAAAGCTTTCTTTAAACATCTTCCTCGAAAGAAGCCTGAGCCTGAGACAGCACCCTTGCCCTCCAATCTTTTCTCAATTAGAAAAAGTTTTTGTTCTTCCTAAGTCGTCTGGTGTGGATAATGATTTCCGTGTTTTTTTTATTTGATTAGATTTTACATTCAGAGAGTGTAATCTTGATATAGCAAGACGTGTTCACCACTAGTGGTTTCTCATAACGTACTCCACTATCTCTATTTATAGCTCTGTTTTGCAAATGCCATCCCTGTCTTCTTGAGAGTTGTATTATTTTTATTTTTTATTTTTTTTGTTTGTAATTCATTTATTAAAAGAAATGCTCAATTTTTTTAAAAAAATTTATTTTTAGAGTTTGATTGATGTTTTTTTGATGGTTCCATAAAAACTTTGCCAAATTGTTTCTTCTAAGGCAATTACGCCCAGTAGGTGTTGGGAGAGGAGATCAAGGGGGACACAATGTTCAACACATACCAGGGTAGGTTTGAGGTATTGTCAGAGTTGAGGTGGCCAAATTCAGGTGATGCATTGGTTTTGGTGGTTCGACCGGAGGTGTTCGTAGATGGGGCTTCTGGGTTGCCAGACCTAGAGCCAACTCCGGAGTCAGAGTTGGGCGTAGGTTTCTGTATGGATCATCCACCATGATCAGATGAGGTATCAGATTGGGTGTTTGATCGCATATCCGGGGTTAGTAAATTTTTGGGAGTATCATTTGAGGGACATGAGGATGAAGCTTTGAGAGTATTTTTAACTATTGAAGCTTCATGGACATGGAGAGGAGTGGGTGGTATGGAAGTGCAGCTTGCTGGTCAGACAGATAAGGGGGCCCGGGAGTTACGAAGACTAGAATGTTCAATAAATTATGATAAAAATACAAGCAGAGGCGATTGGCGGATAAGGAAATAGTGGGGTCGTCATTTTTTGTTGCCATGCATTTGAAAATTTTGACTTGGAATGTGCAGGGTTTGAATGATCGAAGGAAACGCACGGTGATGAAGTCCTTGTTGAAGAGTGCTAGGGCAGACGTGGTGTGTCTCTAGGAGACGAAGTTGGAGGCTGTTGCCTCGGAGTATGTGCGAGAGTTATGGAACGGGAGGCATGTGGAATGGGTTTTCCAACCATCTTTAGGGGTGTCGGGGGGTATTCTTATCTGTTAGGATAATAAAGTGGTCATGAAGGAGGGGGACGAAGTTGGGGGATTTTCTCTGTCTTCTTTGTTTAGATGCCTTGAGGATGATTTTCGGTGGGTGTTCACTGAGGTTTACGGTCCAGTTCGGGGGGTCAGAAAGGCAGTCTTTTGGGAGGAATTCTAGCATGTTGTTTTTAGATGGGGATTGTCATAGTGTGTTGGAGGTGATTTTAATGCTGTCAGGAGTCTAGTGGAAAAGACTGGGGGGAGGTCAGGTGGGGAGGTCTATGCGGGATTTTGCTTTTTTCATTGATGAGATGGAGCTAGTAGATCTACCCTTACAAGGGGGGAGGTTATACTTGGTCTGGTAGCCGCGTCAGTTCTTGCCTTGATAGATTCTTGGTTTCTGAGGATTGGGAGGAGCATTTTCTCAGATGCTACAGTGCAGGTTGCATCGTTTGACTTTTGATCATTGGCCCGTCTTGTTAGATAGTAGGGGTGTCTAGAGCAGTCCCTCGCCTTTTCAATTTGAGAACATGTGGTTACAAGCAGTTGGTTTTTTTGAGAGGGTAGGTGGTTGGTGGGGGAGTTATAATGTGGCGGGTTCACCTAGTTATAGATTAGCTAAGAAATTGAAACTTCTTAAGTCTGATTTGAAGATGTGGAATGTAGAGGTTTTTGGTCGTTTGAAGGTTCAGAAGCAAAACATTTTGTCAATTTTGCAAGGGTTGGATAAGCGGGAAATTGAGGGGGATCTTTCGGTGGACGCTATGGCAGATAGGGATGTAGCTCGGAGAGTGTCATGCCCCAAACTCGCCCCTAAAAGTTCAGGCATGACTTATGCAGAAATGGACACTTAACTTGATATACATGCTATATGGGGCAAACGAAAATTTTTAACAAAACTTCACATAAATGCATGAGCTTGGTTTGGGAGCTTGGGCATACTAAGGTTGACAACTGAAGAGTGAGCATTAAGGGTTAAGACGGACTCCCAAAGTGATTACCTACAGAATAAACATAACACAAAGTGAGCGAGGCTCAGTGAATAATAGTACATAACAATTCAATACTCAACTTGAATTATAAAACATTTCAATGCATACATAAATAAGAGGACATAAGGTTAATTGATTTTGTACTAATTTCATAACGGCCTTAGGCCCAGTGTTGAAACATAATGGCTTGAAACATAATATCTTGAAACATAGCGGCTTGAAGCCCTTGTACAAAGTGGCATAAGCCCTTGAATGTAGTAGCATGGCATATAGCCCTTGAACTTATGGCATGAAGCCCTTAAACATGTTGGCATTGAGCCCTTGAACGTATCGACATTAAGCTTTTAAATATATTGGCAATAAGCCCTTGAAAAGTTGGCATGAAGCCCTTGAAAGATTGGCATTAAGCCCTTGAAAAGTTGGCATGAAGCCCTTGAAAGATTGTATGAATTCAAAAGGTGTCTCACATGGACTCTAGAGGTGGCTCACAATGTAGCACTTAGTTCCAAGTAGCACTTTGTTCCATACCAGTAATTAATAGGTTTTATGGACCAAACCATTCATATCATGTCATACCATAAATGGAAACAAATTCATACATATGCATTATACTTGAATCATAAACAGAAATCGGAATTCATACTTGATTATACTTGGCACTTCGATGTTGCTAACAAATCAATATAAAGCATACTTGTTAATTCCATGAGGGGAATCCCTGGATACCGAGAACTTATAACATACGTAAACTTATAACATACTTAAACTTGTAACATACTTGAAAACATACTTGAACTTGTAACATACTTGAAAACATACTTGAACTTGTAACATACTTGAAAACATGCTTGAACTTGTAACATACTTGAACTTGTAACATACTTGAAAACATACTTGAAAACACGGTATTATTACCCCCGGGTAAGGGTCGTGTGCTACGGATGTCATGAATACTTTACATATATGGCCAACTGTTCATTAATTCAAAACGTAACATATTAGAACATAGAACATTTCTTGTTATATCATGTCATTACAGTACACTTAGCAAAGACAGAACATGTTACATCATAATGTGGGTTACATGACAAGGTCATCGATATTTAATTCTGTCTTTAGGTTGAGCCATCCGTAAGTCAATCTGTTTTTTATCATAATACTTAGCAGGCATTAACGTATAAAACAATCCGTGGTCTTAGCTAATTATTCATTAAGAATGGCGTAGTTCACTTGATCTATTCATCGGTAGCATATAGAAGCATACACCTTTGTTTGATCGTTTATATATGTTAACATAGTTGACTTAAGTTTAACAGGACATTCCTGATAATTATTAACAAAAAGGTAAGCACATTTTACCGATTGAATGGGTTCAGAGATACGTGGATACCATAGTTCCATATTGCTTATACGTTCAATTTGTTCGTAAGCTATCTTGTAAATAACAGAATGTTAGTATTCATCGTCAACCGTAAACAGAATGTACTGCTCACTAATGCCTCTAGATTTTCCAATCAACATAATGTTAACTTAATTACTTGCAAGGAACATAATCTTAACAATGAAAATCATTAACGATAATTGAACGTACGACTATAGTACTACTACTCACAGTGCTACAACGGAGTGCTTGTCCCTCCTGAAGTGTGCCCTGTACACATATATAACTTAGTCATTAGTTCCTTTTTCTTTCTTTCGTTATTCTTCACAAGCCCACCATTAAGCATCCATTTATACCACAATTTCCTCCATCTCAATATATATATAAACAGAAGATTACCATTCTTGCAAACACAATATGAAATTTATAATCAATCACTTCGATTTCAAGATAGAAAGGAATTGTGTGGACATCTTCCACATTTTTTCTAAAAATCCCTGAATGTCTAGGGTTTTCACCAAAAACCAAACATTTCCTATCTCCATAAAGAAACTCCATTAAATCATTCTCTTGATTTTAATAACTAAGCAAGCCCACAAGTATTTAGCAAAATAATTTGGGATTAAACCCATTTCGAAAAACTCCACATTTTAGGTCACAAAAATCAAAATCAACATAGTCAATACCATCCCACATAATCACCACAATTCAATATAAACAACACGATTCAACTCAACATCATTAAATATAATTCAACATAATTCAAGAGGAATTCTTAAATCCCATTTCCACATTCCATAACCGAGTTTATGTCATTTATATCATTAACAAATCATTTCCCCCAATTTCCTTTCTCATTATAACATGATTTACATTGCTCATAACAAAGTTCATTCGTAAATTTTAAACATAATTTTCAAACATAACCAAATTCCAATTAAACTTGTACATATATAATTCAACCTACCAATTTCATGATTCAACTCTCAATTTGGGCTAAATCATTGATTATCATCAAAAATCAACCTAGGATTTCAAGAAAAATCTAGAAATTTCAAGAACAATCCAAATTTCTTAACCCATTTCTTTTTGTTCCAATCTTTCCATTTATTATACACCCTAGGTCCATCATCCATAAACCATAATCTAAACCCAATAATAGAACCCCTACCTCAAGAATCAAACAAGGGAGCAAGCTTGATGAGATTCCTCCAAAATTTCGAAATCCAATCGGTAGAAAATGTTAATCTTCTCTTGTTCTCTATCCTTGATGCAAGATTCATGGTGGATTTGTTGATGAAAGTGGAGGAAATCAAGGTTTGGGGAGCTAGGGTTTCGGACATGGAGGAGGGGAGAAGAAGAGAGGAAAAGAAAATATAAGAAATGGTCCAAAAATCACGTTTTTGAGCTGCTGTCCCGCACAGTCCCGCACGTGCGCCGCTATTCCCCGCACGTGCGGATCTGCTTCCAGCACAGATGTGAAAACTTCAAACGGGTATAACTCTCTCATAGGGACTCCGTTCTAGGTCGTTCTTGTGTCCAAATTGAAGCTCTGGAAACAAGCTTTCCAATGGTTCCAACCTCACATTCAAATTCTAAGTATGGAAGGAGAAAAGGGCAAAATAGTGACTGCTGGTCAAAAACTCAAACTCAAACTTGGGATTTCTTATCTAATCTTATCTATATATCTTGTTAAGGCTTCAATCAAGGTTCCAATATCATCCAAGGGTCCTCAATTATAATATTTAAAGTTCACTTGCCAACCCATCAATATCAAGAGTCTGACAACCATATAAGTTTTAAGGTGACAGGCATTACTATACATCAATCCGATATGAATTTAAAATCTGAGTCGTTATAGAGAGATTATGCGAGGGTTGCTTAGATGAAGGAAATTAGTTTCCGGCAGAAGTCTCGATGCTTGTGGTTGAAAGATGGGGATTGTAATACAAAATTTTTCCATCTCATGGCAAATGTTCATCGTCAGGTGAACCAGATAGGAAGAATGTGGGTAAATGGGGTGTTGCTTTCATCGGAAGAAGAGGTTAGGGATGGTATAGTGGCATTCTATCAGCATCTTTTTCGTGATGAGGGTCAGATATGGAGACTGGGGTTAGATGGTGTGGTTTTTGATTATATTTCTGAGGAGGATGAGCTTTTGTTAGAGAGGCCTTTTACTGAGGAAGAGGTCTTGGGTGCATTAAGAAGCATGCCTGGGGATAAGGCGCCAAGCCCGGATGATTTCTCCATTGCTTTTTTCATTATTGTTGGGGGGTGGTTAAAAAGGAAATGATGGATGTGTTTGAACAGTTTCATCAAACTGGGCAATTTGAGAGGAGTTTAAATACCACTTTTATAGCTTTGATTCCCAAGAAGGGGGGAGGCGGAGGATATTAGAGACTTTTGGCCTATTAGTCTTTTGGGCAGTAGTTATAAATTATTGGCTAAGGTTTTGGCTAACAAGCTTCAGGAGGTGTTGGAGAAGGTGGTCTCAAAATCTCAGAATGCTTTTGTAGGTGGACGGCAGATTCTGGATGTTGTTTTGATGGCTAATGAGTGTATGGACTCCTGGCTTCGACAAGAGAAAGAGGGTATTATTTGTAAGTTGGATGTTGAGAAGGCTTACGATAGTGTCAATTGGAAGTTCTTGTTGTACGTGTTGGAGAGGTTGGGTTTTGGGAAATGGTGGAGGAGGTGGACACATTTTTGGAACTCCACTATTCAGATGTCTGTCCTAATTAATGGGACGCTGGTGGGGTTCTTCTTCACTTGGAGAGGTTTACGGCAGGGAGATCCACTGTCCCCATTATTGATTATTTTGGTTATGGAGGCATTGAGTCGACTGTGTTCAAGGGCGGTCTAAGAGGGTTTATTATCGGGTTTTATGGTGGGGGAGCGGCCTGCCTCTTTTGTGGTCTTTCACATATTCTATACTGATGATGCGCTGATTTTTTGTCACGCGGAGGCTATTCAGATTGACAATCTGTGATGTGTTCTGTTATGTTTTGAGGCAGTGTCAGGGCTGTGGGTTAATTTGTGAATATCAAAATCGATACCTGTGGGTGAGGTGCCTCGATTACCGGTGTTGGCCGCTGTCTTGGGTTGTAAAGTGGCAAGGTTGCCAGTTTCTTATTTGGGACTTCCCTTGGGGGCTTCTTTTAAGGAGACTTGAGTGTAGACTGGGGTGGTGAACAAAGTTCAGCAGCGCTTGGCAAGGTGGAAGTGCTAATACTTGTCAAAAAGGAGGCAAATTACTTTGATCAAGAGTGTTTTATCCAGCATTCCAACGTACTTTATGTCTATTCATGTGATTCATGTGAGGGTGGCAAAGCGGTTGGAGAAACTGCAATGGGAATTTTTGTAGAATGGGGGTGGAGAGGGTTTTCATTATCATTTGGTGGCTTGGCAGAGGGTTTGTACTTTGAAGGAGCGGGGGGTTTGGATGTGTCACGACCCAAACCCGCCCCTATGGGTTTAGCATCGTAACCGGCCAGTAATCCTGAGATTACCAAAGGCCTCTTGACAGATTAACATATAGTCAGGGGTTGCGGAAGCAAATATACAAAATATACGAGGTCCAATATGCTGTGATGACACACATGGGACAGTAGAGTTTAAAACTTTTATAGACTTATGAGTGAAGTCAAAAGATATAATATTTACATATCACACTTAGGCGTACAAGCCAAAAGTCTTGTCCACAACTTAACGCACAAACATAGTCTAATATGATTACAAAAACAGCCACGAAGCTTGACTTAATCCAGAACCTCCTCGGGAGGCACAAAGGTTGGCTGACAAAAACTGAAACTTAGGCCGTCAACTCTGGGCCTGGTCACGTGCTAGCTCACCTACATACATAATATAAATAGTGAGCGGAAGCCCAGCGAATAATAACAGAGTAAGGGGGTTTAATGAATGTCGTCCATAACAGTTATAGAAAACAGAATCCAATAGTTATCAGAAATGGATTCATATTCATGTGCAAAAATCATAATTCATAGAAACCGATTGATTAATCTGCTCTGTTTATTTGCGCCCGAAGCCAACTGTGAGTAATAAATTTGTAAAGTTATGTTCAATTATAAGTATTTCCTGAATAATATAAGATGATCTGTTTTCTGAAATAATATTTTCTGCATGAATGAATGGTTGTCTAATGTTTCTGAAATATATTCGTGGCATTCTTAGCTTCAAATGATATCTATTATATGTTCTGTTGCATCCCAATTATGGGTCAACTGTATGTCTCATGAGCCAACTGTTATGGATCCTTACGTCCCATTTATGGGCCAACTGTATGTCTCCTGAGCCAATTGTACCGTCTCCGTGCACGTGAGTCAACTGTGTGTCTTTATGGCTGCCCCTTCATGGGTCAATTATGATTTTTGCACATGAATATGAATCCATTTCTGATAACTATTGGATTCTGTTTTCTATAACTGTTATGGACGACATTCATTAAACCCCCTTACTCTGTTATTATTCACTGGGTTTCCGCTCACTATTTATATTATGTATGTAGGTGAGCTAGCATGTGACCAGGCCCAGAGTTGACGGCCTAAGTTTCAGTTTTTGTCACCCAACCTTTGTGCCTCCCGAGGAGGTTCCGGATGAAGTCAAGCTTCGTGGCTGTTAGTATGTTTGTGCGTTAAGTTGTGGACAAGACTTTTGGCTTGTACGCCTAAGTGTGATATGTAAATATTATATCTTTTGACTTCACTCATAAGTCTATAAAAGTTTTAAACTCTACTGTCCCATGTGTGTATATTTAGTTGCAGCTAATCATACGTGGTACATTCATTAGTACTAGCATAAACAGTTGACCCATGAAGGGGCGGCCATAAAAACACACAATTGACTCATGTGCACGGAGACAGTACAATTGGCTCATGAGACATACAGTTGGCCCATGAATGGGACGTAAGGATCCATAACAGTTGGTTCATGAGACATACAGTTGACCCATAATTGGGACGTAACAGAACATATAATAGATACCATTTGAAGCTAAGAATGCCACGAATACATTTCAGAAACATTGGACAACCATTCATTCATACAGAAAATATTATTTCAGAAAATAGATCATCTTATATTATTTAGGAAATACTTATAATTGAACATAACTTTACAAATTTATTACTCACAGTTGGCTTCGGGCGCAGATAAACAGAGCAGATTAATCAATCGGTTTATGGTACGCGACCTACACGAACACATAACAAATACACATTTGAACACACGTTCGAATTATACATATCTTACCTTTTTTTTTTTTAGCGTGTTTCTAGCCTTTAACCTCATTATGGAGTCTTAATCATGGCCTAGGAATGCCTAGGATGGAATGAGGATGCAAAAATGCACTTGAAAACATTTTCTAAAACTTGCTGAAAACAGGGTCCACGCTCGAGCGTGGATTTTCTCGCTCGAGCGGATATGCAAAATGTGAAGGTTCGCTCGAGCGTGATGTAACAGCCCCGATCTGTAATTAAGGATGCCAATTAAGGGATTAAAATATATTACGTGTTTATCATATGTTTTGCGTGTTATTTGGTTTTCTATTTGTTGTTCATAGAATGATCTGTTTGAAATTCTACTTTAATATGAAAGTCGAAAGTTTTATCGGCATCCGAAACCAGAATTGGTTATATGAATATATTATTCGGAATTTTTAGAATCATATGGCAAATTTTATTAAAAGTTGATTTAGTCTGATTAATTAAGTTGTGTTTGGTTAGCCTAATGTTCTAATTAATGTATTATATCATCACAACTATATATATGTGAGTTATAAGCTCATTTTGAGCTCAAGACCCTTCATTCTTTGAGTGGAAAAATCTGGTGAGACTTTCTAGAGAGAGTGTGAGTTCACTTTAGTGAGAGAAAGCTAAGAGTTGGGAAGATTAAAGCTTGATTCTCGAAGATTAAGAAGAGAAGCTCTAAGATTGGCAAGAATTTGGCTTGTTCAAGACTCTAGGTGAGAATTCAAGACTTAATTATGAGTTTAAGCCATCAAGTGGATCAATTTAAGAGGAATTTGTGATTAAGTACAAGAATTGAACTAAAGATGATGAATTTAGAGTTAATTCATACATACATGCTTAGTTTAGTTTAATTTCATCATTTTGAACATGATTCATATCATCCATGTTGAATTTCAAAGAATTTAGAAGAAAAGTTCACATGCATGCATGAATATATATAGAATTTTACCATGATTGAGTTGAACTTGAGTATTCAAGGGGTTATTGTGAATTGATTGGTACATGCATGTTTGAATTATCATGTTTTGAACCTTGATTTCATGTTTTGAAAAGGAATTTCTTACATGCATGGAGCTTATGAGCTCAATTTGCTAATTTCATGGGTTTTGAAGAAAAGAGCTTGAAAGATTTTACATGCATGTTTTGCTTCTCAAGTTTCAAGATGAATTGTGAGCTATTGACAAACTCTTGGGTCATGATTTTATGAAATAATCCTTAATTCATCATATTTTGCAAATTTACAATGTTATCTCAAGTTTTGGGGCCCAAGAGATGTGTTTTAGAGAGTTACATTTGAGTTTTGAGCTTCGAGATCAAATCTGGAAATTTCAGAATTTGCGTCTACGCTCTAGCGTAGAAGTTCACGCTCGAGCGACCACTCTGAGTGCGGGCACTTCCACTCGAGCGACCTGAAGCCCGCTCGAGCGTGAAATGCAAGCTCCCAGAAGTTTCATATCTTGCAGACTGCTCGAGCGAAGGAATCTGTGCTCGAGCGACCATTTACATTTTGCATGTCCGCTCGAGTGAGGGAAGCTACGCTCGAGCGGGGACCCTATTTTCAGAAATTTGACTAAGTGTTTTCCAATGCATTTTGGTATCTTCATTGCATTTTAGGCATTTTTAAGCCTTAAGTTAGCCATAGTAATGAGGATATGAAGTAGAAACACACTATGAAAGGAATGTACTAAGTTAAGAGATTGCAAGGGTGTGTTTTAAGCAATGTGATAAGAAATAACAAGAATCAATGTAAAGAAGGCTAAGCCGTGATGGTCATATGAATGTGTATGATAAGATATGTTTGTGTTATGTACTTTGTGGTTGTAGGTCAACGTCCGGCGTTTGATTGACAGTTTACGAGAACCACTGTGAGTAACGTTATTGTAAAGATATGTTCATATGAATTATGTTCTAAATATAATTTGATAAATTATAATTTCTAAAATGATAATTGTTTACATGAAAGAATGTCCTATGTTGAAATCTATCATGGTATCCATAGATAGTCCCAAGTCATGGGGGACGGCATGTTAATGCGGGTCCATGACATATATGTGATTACGAGATCTCGTTAGCCACTTCATTGTGGTGATATGTGTTTAATCGGTATTCGGAACCGATTACTCTAGTCGGAAGACGATATGTGATGTGTTCTATGAGATGTACCATTATTATGTTCGAATATGAGGATGATTATGTTATGATCTATTTTATGATTATGAAATGTTCGGAATTCGTTCACTAACCTCTTTACCTTAATGTTATTCACTAGGCTTTAGCTCACTGTGTGTGTATATATATATATATATATGTATAGGTAGGCATTCTGGAGATCGAGCCTGAAGGCTTTTGTCTGGATCTGTGTTCTATATTGTCAGCCAACCATTGTGCCTCACATGGAGGTTCCTGAAGTGTCAAGCATTATAAGTTCTAGTTGTTTCTATATATATATAAGACTTGTTTTGTTTTGTTGGCTGTACTTAAGATGTTATAGTTAAGTGTGTGGGTATAACGTGAAAATGATTTTTGGTTATGTATTTAAAGTTTTAAATATTCTGTTTCATGTAAGTCTACACAGCTCATTGGACAACTATATTTATGTGTTTGCTTCCGCTAGCCCCTTAATTTTGTTAATCAGTTCAGAGGCCTTCGGAAATCCAATGATTACTGGCCGGTTACGACGTTAAACCTATAGAGGTGGGTTTGGGTCGTGACAGAGTGGTATCAGAGCACGAGTTATACCGCACACACGAGTCCATATGAGCTATAAGATGTCCTAGAAAAGAAATAGGGACATTGCATTATCATGTGTAAATGTGCGAACTATAATGAACATATCTGAATTGTAAAGAAAATGAAATGAAACCTATGAGTATGAACAAAAAAGTTATGTGGAATAACATGTAATGTTGATTTCAATATTGAACGTGTAATTCTTGTGAACATGAGCATATGAATGTGAAAGACTAAGTGACCTATGTGAATATATTTGAGTTAAGATAAAATGACGAACGTGTTTGATATGAATGAAACATGAAATCAGTTAGAACTTTTCCTATATTGATAATTACCTTGGTTATGTATAGACAAATGAAAGAAATAAGAAATAGAGGGTCTGCGTAGACTTTACAGCCTCAACAAAGCTTGTTCCAAAGACAGCTTTCGTCTACCCAAGATTGACCAGCTAGTAGATACCACTTCAGGGCATGGAAGAATGAGCTTCCTAGATACCTACAGGGGGTACCACCAGATAGCCATGTACCCTCCAGACGAAGAGAAGACCGCACTCATCACCCCACAAGGCCTGTACTGTTACAGAGTAATGCCTTTTGGGTTGAAAAATGCAGGAGCAACTTACCAAAGATTGGTAACCAAAATGTTCAAACACCTGGTTGGCCGAACAGTTAAAGTCTACATCGACGACATGGTCGTTAAGACCAAGGAGCCTGAGGGTCATCTCACCGATCCAAAAGCAGTCTTTGAAATCCTTAAAACATATCGGCTTCGACTCAATGCATCGAAGTGTGCATTTGGAGTTGGATCTGGTAAGTTTTTAGGATACCTGGTGACCAAAAGGGGCATTGAGGCCAGCCCAGATTAGATCAAGGCCATCCTAGAGTTGAAGAGCTCGACGTCGACAAAACAGGTACAGATGCTAACTGGAAGGGCCGCAGCCCTAAACAGATTCATCAGCAGAAGCTCAGATAAGTGCAGACCTTTCTTTAACTTGGTGAAGAAAGCCACAGATTTCCTGTGGACCGAAGAATGCGAGGCCGCATTAGCCGATCTGAAGAAGTACCAGACCACAACTCCAGTTCTTTCGAATCCAGAACCTGGGGAGGAGATGTTCCTGTACTTGGCGGTTTCAGAACATGCGATAAGTGCAGTACTAATCCAAGAAGAAAAAGGAGAGCAAAGAGCTGTTTACTATGTAAGTAAAACCCTAGCCGACGCAGAAACGAGATATCTACCCTTAGAAAAATTGGCACTAGCTTTAGTAACGGCTTCAAAGAAGTTGAACCATTACTTCCAGGCCAATAAAATTATGGTGCTAACAGAGCACCCCTTGAAGTCCTTACTGGAACAAGGAGACCTGACAGGAAGAATAGCCAGGTGGGCAGTCACCCTAGGCCAGTATGACCTGGAGTACAGGCCAAGGACAGCAATTAAAGGCTAGGTTCTGGCCGACTTCGTGGCCGAATTCACGCTAGAATCCATCGAACATCGGGCTCCGTTGAGCCAGGATGAACGATGTCCAACCAAGCAAGGAGAAGCTCAGTCAAAAGCGAAAGAACAAAGAAAAAAGGAAAAACTTAGACTCAGCAGCATTTACATCGGCGACTCCTTTCGACTGTTCGTCGATGGGAGTTCAAACCGACAGGGAGCGGGGGCCGGAGTAGTGCTTATATCTCCAGATGGACAGATAGTGGAACAGTCCATTTGTTTGGGGTTCAAAGCCTCAAACAATGAAGCAAAATACGAAGCACTCAATGCCGAACTGAAGCTGGCAGCAGCAGTGCAAGCAGATGAGGTAATAGTTTTTTGTGATTCACAACTGAAAGTTAACCAGACAACATGCGAGTTTACAGCACGAGATAAACGAATGTCGGCCTACGCAAAGGAGGTCATCAAGTTGTCAGCCTTGTTTTAGAACTGCCGACTACTTCAGGTAAGCCGAGATGATAACAGCCACGTCGATGCGTTGGCCTACCTAGCTAGTGCAGTACAACCTGGAAAAGCAAGGACAATAATGATCGACTATTTGTCGGGCCCGAGCGTCGAGCCACTATCCACAGAGCATGAAGCAATATGCATGGACATAAGACCAAGCTGGATGGACGTAATTGTTGCATTCCTAAAAGAAGGGAAGCTGCCAGACAATCACAAAGAGGCACACGAGATCAGCTTAAAGTCGGCAAGATTCAATCTGACAGCAGAATGACATCTCTACAGAAGGTCCTTCACTGGACCCCTTTTAAGGTGCGTACATCCTTTACAAGTTGAAGATTTTTTATATAAAATTCATGAAGGAATTTGTGGAAGCCACGCTGGGGGCAGATCACTCGCCCGTAGGGCCATTACCTAGGGGTATTGGTGGCCTTACATGCAGAAAGATGTAGAAGCCTATGTAAAGAAGTGTGAACAATGCCAAAGGTTTGCACCTCTGATACACTAGCCAGCAGCATACTTGAACCCTGTATCCAGTCCTTGGCCATTTGCCCAATGGGGCATGGATCTCGTCGGGCAACTGCCCCAAGCAACTGGACAAAGGAAGTACTTGCTGGTGGCAACAGATTACTTCACTAAATGGATAGAAGCTGAACCCCTTGCCAAGATCTGAGATGTGGACGTAAAGAACTTCATTTGGAAGAACATTATCACCAGGTTTGGGATTCCAAGATCAATTGTTGCAGACAATGGAACTCAATTTGATAGTAAACTAATCAAGAACTTCTGTGCAAAGTTCAAGATCAAGAACTACTTTTCAACCCCAAGCTTTCCACAAAGCAATGGACAAGCAGAAGCATCCAACAAAGTAATTCTGGATGGGATAAAGAAGAGGTTGTAGGCAGCAAAAGGAAAGTGGGTAGACGAATTGCCTAATGTACTCTGGGCATATTGGACTACGCCGAGAAGATCAACAGAGCAATCCCCCTTTGCCATGGCTTATGGCACAGAAGCAGTTATTCCGCTGGAGGTCGGCATCCCAGGAATCAGAACCCAGGGGGTAGAGAACGGGACTAATGATATACTCTTAGCCCAAGATCTGGATCTTCTAGAAGATCGAAGGGAGAAAACTGCAATTCAGCTCGCAGCATACCAGCAACAGCTTGCCAGAGCTTATAACAAGAAGGTTAACCCAAGGAAATTTCAGATTGGTGACCTCGTCCTAAGAAAAGTCATCGACAACAAGAAGGATCCCAGAGAGGGCAAGCTTGGCCCAAATTGGGAAGGACCCTATAGAATCATCTCGGTACTGGGTAATGGGGCATATCGGCTTGAAGATAATGAGGGCAAACAGTTGCCAAGACCTTGGAACACTTGTAATTTGAAATTTTTCTATCATTAGAATTTCTTTGTTCCTTTGCCATTTGCCGAAGTAAATAAATAAAGATTCAGCTAGTTCTCTTTTCAAAATACTTGACATTATCTCTAGAATACATGCAAAATGAGAACCCAAGTGGAACTTAGGTTCACATTAGGGGGCAGAGAGAAGAAGAGAGAAGAAGAATATGTTTAACACTTGTTGAAATTTGTGGACAATTTATAAGTTGAAGTTAAACCGAGATCATTGTTGAACACTTGTTGAAATTTGTAGACAATTTACAAGTTAAAGTTAAACCAAAATCATTGTTTAACATTTGTTGAAATTTGAGGACAATTTACAAGTTGAAGTTAAACCGAGATCATTGTTTAACACTTGTTGAAATTTGTGGACAATTTACAAGTTAAAATTAAACCGAGATCATTGTTTAACACTTATTGAAATTTGTGGACAATTTACAAGTTGAAGTTAAACCGAGATCATTGTTTAACACTTGTTGAAATTTGTGGACAATTTACAAGTTAAAATTAAACCGACATCATTGTTTAACACTTGTTGAAATTTGTGGATAATTTACAAGTTGAAGTTAAACCGAAATCATTGCTTAACACTTGTTGAAATTTGTGGACAATTTACAAGTTGAAGATAAACCAAGATCATTGTCTAAACACTTATTGAAATTTGTGGACAATTTAGAAGATTGAAGACTAAGGTTAAACACTTATTGAAATTTTATATTTACAAGGTAAAACTAGGATTACGCCGAGAAAGGTAGTTACGTACTTGCTGAAATAAATCATCAGTTTGTACAACTGAGATGTGTCACCCCGAGGAGGTTGCACAAGGATTGAAGTGTATATTGAAGACATGCCAAAACTTCTAAGTATAGAATCATGCACGAGCAGTAAAGAGAAGACAAAGATAGAAGCACTCAGAGAAGGAAAGTTGTATTAATATTCAGAAAAGGCACGTTGGCCAAAAGCTTACAATTATTCCCACAAAAGAAAAACAAAAGTACAAAAGATAGAAGAAAATAACATCAAAATTAAGAGTCTTCAGCAGACTAGTTTTGGACTTCGGAGGATTGCCGAGAAGACATCTCGGCAACCTTCTCGGCCGTAAGTTCAGAGTCGATTTCTTGCAAGGTTTCATCTAGGCTCTTATCAGCAAGAGGAACATCGGATAAAGCTTTCTCAGGAGCAGCATCTTTGCAAACCTCCTCATCCTGAGTCAAGTCCAAGACTTGCTCATTTTGAGGAGGAGACTTGGCCCCAACAGCATCTTTGGACTTCCTCACTAAAACTTCCTCCTCGGCCTCATCCTCAGAATTATATTCGTCATCAGATTGAGCAAGAGTTGGAGTTGGAGGGAATAGAAGAGGAATGGCGTCGGCGCTTCTCAAAGGCGAATCCTCAGGGACATTAAGCTTTTTAGAAGGGACATCCAACCAACGGTGAAACCCTTGTTGCATGCCTCCTTCACTTGCTTTTCGTAGGCCTCCGTGACATCGGCCATGCCCTGAGCATACGCCTTCTCGTCGGTATCCTTGATTTCAGCTTCTTTAGTAGCCAAAGCCTCCTGCAGCTCTTTTTGGGCCTGGGCCATCTTCTCATCGGCCTCTCTTTTTTGGGACTCAACAACCTTCCTAATGGCCTCAGCAGAATCAAACTTCTCTTCGGCATCGGTCTGAGCCTTGATGGTAGCTTCGGCCTGGTCCTCCAACTTTTTCATTTTCGATTGAAGGCTTTTGTTTGCTTTTTGAAGAGAAGAGAACTCCCTCTTCATCTCGGCCAACTTCTCTCGATTTTCAAAAGATTGAACAGAGAAAGAATGGGCATGCTGGATGGCCTGAAAAAACACAAGATAAAAGTTATTGCAAAATCTTCTGAAGTACAGGAAAAGAAAAAATTGCTAGGTAAGGATACTCACTTGAACAGAACGTTGAAGCATCAGAGCGTAATTTTCATACTCGTTCAACCCGACGTTTCGGTCAAGATCGCCGGGGAGAAGCAAAGCAATACTAAGGGCTACGCCGACGTTGATGTCCTCGGCGCTATCATTGGCCATGACTGGCTTATCTTCCAAGGTAATTTTAAGGGCATAGGGGGCAGCAGGCTTCTTAGACCCCGAGGTTGTTGCATAAGATGACCTCGGCCTTTTGGATTTAGTAAAATCGGATGGAAGTGTTTCGGCGGACCTCTTTGTAGAGAAAGATTCAGTTTTCTCACTCGGAGCCAGTTTGGAAATAGGCAAGGTATCCTCAGAATCGATTTGAGGCACCTTTGCCTTTGGCTGAGCCTTTTTGATTCGTTTTGGCTTTGGAGGAGGCAGGGTTTGTGTTGGCTGAGCGTCAACATCAGTTGGAATGTTGGCCAGGAGATCTTTTGCAATTGGTTTTGGGCGACCTATCTAGGCAGAAGAAACTGTTCGGTGTCGACGGCGGCGTTGGGATATTAGAATCAAGTATGGAGTCGAGGTTGATGGTTGCTCAGCTAGATCAATGGTTGACCCTTGATCTGTCCGAGATGTGGACGCAGTTTGTAGAGTTGTGGCAGAGGGTGGAGAAAGGCTTTTCTTCTTCCTCCTAGGGACGTCGGGCAGAGCTGACTTGTATGTTGGAATAAAATTGAGAAGCAGAGGCACCGTTCGTTTATGGACTGGCAGGTCCAAGAGTTTCTTCAAATCCTTGCTGGGAATGAAGGATTAGCGAAAGTTTTTTGGTGGTTTGGGAACAGCTGCAAGAAAAACAGACATTAAGAAATAGATAAAGTATGAAAGACTTTAAAAAACAAAGTAGGTATGAATGCAGGGCTCTTACCATTGCCCTCTACAAAGACTGATCGAAGGAGAGGGAAGAGATGGAGGTCTTCATCTGGGGTGAACTCCCAATTCCCGAAGTAATGAAATAATCGTCCCCAGCTCCCTTGTTGGGGTCAGGGAGGTCGACAACGATTTTGTATTCAGTGGACCTCGGCTTGAGGTAGTAAACGTAGCCAGTGTCTTTTTTAAGGCCACACATAGTGTAGCAATATTGGATGTCGGCTAATGTGATCCTAGCATTTTCTTGTTTGGCTAAGGCTATAATACTATTGATTGTTCGATAGGAATTGATGGAAAGTTGCATTGGGTTCAACTTGTAATAATGAAGTATTTCACGGAAAAGAATGTTGAGTGGGAGCCAAAGTCCACACTCAATAAAGGCTACCACAGGGAAAGGCATGGAGTCATTAGTAGGCATGATGGAGTCATTATCCCCAGCCAACCTCAGATGGACGTCGGTTGGGATTTCAAACTCTTGTCTAAGGAATTTTAGTTTGGATGGGGTGTCTACTCTATGTTTCCACATACCCATGATATTGGCTTAATCGAAGGGGTCGGATTTCAGATGATGTTTTGAAAGGGTTAATGGGACCTCGGCAAAACACTTAGGTAAATACAAGTTTCAGTTTTGCCATAAATTGTGGGTTCTACAGACAAATCTCAAACCTTAGTCTATGGAAATGAAGATTGAAGGCACGAATCTGGAAAAGACACAAAAAATAGAAATAAGAACGAGTTTCAGAATCAAGAACAGAGATGGTCTATCAAGAGCATAAAGAATACAAGAAGTATAGGGCCAAGAACAGTGGCAAAAGTACAGGGAAGTGGTGAAACAGTGCGTGTGTTCAAGATATGGGCAAGGGCAAAATTGTGAAAAAAACACATTCAGATGTATGATTCACAAATTAAAAGTTTGAACAAATGCAGTAATAGCAGCAAGTAATAGAAAGCATCAAAGAATTGAAAACGAAAGGAACAGTTAACTCACCGAAGAAAAGAAGCCGGTGTAAGGATCGCCGAAGTCAGACAATGGTTACAGAAGTAACAGAACGGCAGAAGCTTCACCAGAATGAGGAATAAAGGTAGTTGCAGAGCTTGAGGTCTGGAAAAATGGCGTATTCAAGTGCTAGAGAGAGAAAAAGCAAAGGAATCGAATGAAAAGTAAAGGAATGAAAGAATAGGGAAAAGTTTTTGTTAAAACTTTAAAAGGCGACGAAATCAAATTAATGCACCTAGAGCAGCGAATGCGTCAGACTGCGCACGTAGACAAGACGGTTTACTGGCGCGTCACAAGCACGATCCAATAAAGATAAAACGCGTGAATGAAACGGTTGAAAAGTGATGTTTGACAGCTCATACGCATAAAGGAGTTCATTGGAATTCTTGATCTTCAAGAAGATATGTCGGCCTACGATGATGATCTCGGATTAAACCGATGTACTAGCATGAGGTACTGATATAGGTTTCATCACCTCAGAATGCCGAGGTAATAGAACCTAGGGGGCAGTTGTGGGGATATATTTTTTAAGTACCAACACGTGGCTAAGGTGAGGCCGACGTGTCAGCCGAGGTGCCACGTGTTCTAGACATGACGCCGAGGTTACCTCAGCGAGGCCGAGGTTACCTCCGAAGATATCGGAATTCGAGATAAGCGGATAAGGCACAAGAGTCTTAGAAAATGGGAAGACTACATTGGGAAAGGATAAAACTCTCAGGGAGTTTATCCCAATCCTACTAGGAGTCCAAAATTGATGGTAATCCTAAGTCCATTAGAGCTAGGCTCCTGTTGGGACAAGGATTGAGTTAGCTATAAAAGAGAGGCACTCTCGTGGGTCTAAGGTATGCAATTTATATTCTGAATAGTGAGTTAAGTATTATTGATTATCTTTGAGAGATATACTGACTTGATCGTCGGAGTGCCCCCGGGTGAGCGAACCACCACCGGAATCTTCTCTTTCTGTTACAGGTTAGCCATGTGTCATCTATTCTGCCAGTGTTCTCCAGCTAAATACTGAGTTGGGCAGTGTGATCGGAAAATCACTCACACAGAAACAATGGTTTGGGATAATCTTCCAAGCCATGTGTTTTATCTTTGGGATTGCAAAGTGAGATTTTGGGAAGTTTCCAAACTTCTAAGCTTTTGAGTTCCTATTGACATTGTGTTTTTGTTTGAAAACAAAACTTTTGGTCAGTGGGGCATTTAGTTGGCTTAGACGTCTTGTTATTTTAGGGGTTGTTTAGAATGACCTAAATAAGTGTACTTTTTATTTTTTTATGAGAAGATGTGCAAAAAAATAGAGAGATGATGTGATAAAAAAAAGATAAAAAGATAAAAAGTGTGTACTTATTTAAGATAGCCAAACTTGACCTTAGTTTGCTGTTATGTCCAAATTCGTACACACCTAAAGCACAGTTTATGGTGTTTCTTTGGCTTTAACAATGATAAAATGTTTTTGTAAGAAGTTTTAAGCCTAGATTTTTGGGCTTTGTGTGGTTTAATTTTTAAATATATTTTTCAGAACATCTACATATTTTTTTGGTCTGTAGTGAAATTTTTACCCGAATTTGTTACATATATTGTACTTTTTATGTGCATTTACAAAGTGAAAAATAAAAATAAAAAATAAAAAAATTACTAAAGATTAAAAAAAATAGGAAAACAGAAAATCCAAAAACAATTTTTGAAGACCAAATTGGTCTTTTACGATATGGGAATGGATAGAAGCATTTTGTGGACTCTCAGTTGCTCATCCTTGAATGACTTTTCTATGTTGAGATTCTTCCAGTTTTGACCCGGTTGAAATGATATTCAGATGGAAAAAAAAAGTGCAAAGACAAAAATAATTTAAAAAGTTGATTTTTTTTTTTGTTTTTGATTGTATATTTAATAGTTTTTTTTTTTTTTTCCTTCCAGAATTAGATTATGTGAAAAAGTAAAAAAATTAAAAAGAAAAGAGAAGAAATGTGAGCTTATTAATCTCATTTCATACTCTTCAAATTGGCCAAGTGATCTCGATCAGTTCATAAACAAGTTATGTCAATCCTGAATTTCTTCTCTCTTTTTATTTTTTTATCTTTATTTTTTTTTTTTATTCTATGTTCATGAATTTGGTGAGTGAAAGGACTATTTACTTTTCAGCAATACTAGGTATCATGAAAAATCTTTCATGAAAATAATCATGAAAGATTTGTGACCCTTAGATTATATTTAAAATAAAGCACCACACACTAATCAAGGTAATTTAAGAATCATAAATCTTTCATGATTATTTTCATGAAAAAATTTGCATGATCCCTAACTTTTCTCTTTGCTTTTATATATGGTTTATTCTTTTATTTTCCTTTAAATATCTGACTTTTTTCTAAAAAAATAAAAATAAAACTTATTTAAGCGTGAGAGAAAATGTGAAAAAAAAAAAATAAATTATGTTCTCATTTTTTATGTACATTGATGGGAAAAAAAGGATCAAAATTGAAAAGCATTAAACACATGCCTGCATTCTACATTGACTACTCGATTATTGGGAACAGCAAACTACCCAAAGTCGAGAAATTATTTGGTAGTCTGAAGGCATAGTTACGTGGTGGTCCATGTGTGTTATGGAAATGAGATCATGATTTTGTATTGAATTATGGGAGAATAATAACAGATATAGTGATTGGTGAGGGACACTGTCACGTGACGCGCTTAGATCACCAAATAATGTTAAAAAAATTATACATTAGTGAAACCTTTCCAAAATAATTATAGATTGATGAAAAAATTTATCATTTTAATTATTAAAATTTGTAAATTTTGTCAATGTTTTGAATTTTTTTATACAAAAAATCACATGTCAGTGACTGATAAAAAATTAATTACTAAACAATGAAAATTTTTATAATTTTACTTTTTAATATTTGTAAAGTTTATCATTAATTTGAAAATAATTTTTCAAACATCCACTTAAATAATTTTTTTTTTTTTTTTTAAAAGCAATACTATATCTACTTAAAATCTTACTAAAAGTATCTATATCCAAATATCATTGAAGGTTTACATATTATTCAGCTTGTTTGATTTCTTAATTTAGGATTCACTTTTTAGAAAATTAAAATTTTTTATTTTCGATATTTTTTTATTTTTACTAATTTTTTTAATATTTAAGCTATTTTTTTTTAATTTTTAAATACACCTAACATAAATACTCTTAAAAAGTATAATATTTGTGAAAATTCTTTAAAAAATTTACTAAAGCCACAAATATAAAAAAAAATTCAAAAATTTGGTACATTTTTCGTATTCTTATGTATTTATTAATTTTTTAAAATATTTTTTTGTACATATTTTATTTTTTAGATATATCTAAGTAAGGTGCATTTAAAAAGATAAAAAAATTACGTAAAATTTTAAAAATATTCACTAAAAATAAAAAAATAAAAATCAATTTTCAAAAAATTAAATTCAAAAAATTGAAATCAAACATAATGATTTTTTTTAATAACCAATCACATTTAACTATTTGTATTTTTATTAAAATTGTTAGCATATGTAAAATTAATTATTATTATTATTTTTTTAAAAAAACTTCCTCTTAATTGTTATTTTCTCAAAAACTAAGGTTCGCAGGTATAAAGCCCACGTCAGGCCATGATGTCATCATAATTAGAGAGAGTGACGAGAAAATGTGGGGAAACTATAGTGTCAAGATCCAATCTCTACCCTAAGGATTAGAGAAGTGACCGGTTAGTAATTTAAGATTATTAAAAGTCTGTTTAACAATAATATAAAAATAAGGACAAGTCAATAAATATTAAAATATAACGTCAAATGGACTGTGATATGATTAACTTAATTAATCAAGGAGTTGATTGTTACATATAGGCTATTTCAGGAGTATCACGTATCCGTGCTCCTAATCAATCATAATTTATTCTGTCTTCCCATGTTCATCAATCATCCAATATAATATCTCACCTATTCACCTTCTCTATCAATCATAATATTATAAAATATCACGTATTTATATTTTAAGATTATTAAATAATTATCCAGAAATATGAATGCAAACTTCACATGAAAATTATTTAAATATTTATTAAATGTCAACTCTCTCTAAATATTTATTTATTATACTTGTACCACCACCATTTTTGTATTCATTGATTTGGAGAAACAAATGTGAACACTGGAAGCGAATCCAACAACCATGTTCAATTATTGCCTTACTTATACTAACATATAAATAAATAAATAAATACAAATGAATTTAACAGTTTGAATTTAGTGAATAATAAATTTTAGTGAAAAAAAAAAATCATTTATGTATTATTTTTTCCTACCAATAATGCTAGAGACCCCCAAAAAATGTAACCCCCACAACCCTCACTCACCTGTGATGGGTCCAGGAAGGAAAGGAAAAAAAAAACAAAAAAACAAAAATACATGATTAGTTCATATCATTTTGGAGGTCATGAAAATCCTCAACTTTGGGAGTCCCAAGCATTTTTATTTTTCCTACGTCAAGAAGTAGAGGTTTTACAGCACTTGGGTAGGTACGAGATCTTTTGTTTTAAAAAAATTCATGTTTCTCATTTAATCATTTTTAGCCGAATGATTTTATTTCAAAATTCTAATGTTATAAAATTCTTATCATATTGTGCAGTAGCAAATAATTCTAAAAATTTTTGTCAAGTAATTTTTTCTTTCTGTTAATTATAGAAGATAAATTACAAATATTATGAGAATGATATCAAACTATGCATTCAATTATGAAAGAAAGTCCAACACACAACCATATAAACACAACACAAACCCACAAAACACAAAAAATAACTCAAACAAATACAACGGAGTTGTATGTGGACAAAACCCAACTTCTAATCTAGTCTCCTAATAAGATACATGGAGTGAGGTATTCAAAATTTTAATGAAGTGGGTTCAAATCACCACTACAAAAATCAAGAAAATATCACACTTAAAAATCCTAATCTATGGAGGTACAATTCTTGATGTTCAAAATAAATTTCAAAATAACAAAGCGGCATCAAGGTGTGCCCGAATTTTTTATTTTATTTTTTGGAGAGGTGATAAATGGTTCGTTCACAAAAATTTATAAAAGTAAAATGTTATCCAAAATATATCTTATTGTTATTTAACAATTTATTTATTTATTTCAGTTATTCTAGTAAATACTCTAAAGCCTCATTTATTTTCAGAGATAGAATGAAGAGAATTCATAGTGAGGAGATTAATAGTGAGAGAATTGTTAGTGAGGGGATTGAAAGAGAGGGGATTAAGTAAAATTGTGTTTATTTTGATGATAGTTGTTGGGGTAGGAATTGTTAAATTATTTTTATATGAAATAATAAAAAATATAAAAAATTAAACATTAATGTTAAAAAAAAATGCCCAACATGTAAAAAATAAAAAAATAAAAAAAAATTCTAGTTTTCTCACTATTTTTCTAATACCACTTCCACCTCCTCCATCCTAATCTCCCTTCCAACAATCTCCTCTTCCATCCTAATCTCTTTCCCAACTCTACAAACAAACACAATACTGAATGAGCCCCATCTCCATCCTTATCCCATCCCACCCTCTACACCCAAAACAAACGGGGCTCGAAACATTAGTGGCGCCACCACTAGAAATGCACTGCACTAGAGAGAGATTTTGGTTAGAGAAGATCCGTAAGAGCAGTCGGATCAGCTTCTTCAAATTTTTAGTCAAATTATTATAACTCAAAATCCACTTTTGCTGTTTTAACTAGTCACCTTTTTAGTATTCACTATATCAAACTCTCTATTCTAACTCAATCTTATTAAAATATTAATTTCTTATTATATTTGTTATTCTTTCTTTTTTTATTAATTGATGAGATGCCATCCAAACAATTCTTAAAAAGTGCAAAAAAAAAAAAAAAAAAAAAATTCCATTGATCGGTTGACTGGCTGGTCAACCGGTTAGGCTAATTTTGGATATTTTTCTTTTTCTGCTATAACTACTCAAGGGACATTCGGTAGGATATCCGGGAAGACATCAGGGTGGACGGCCGGTTTAAAAATTTTGGCCCAGTTTTGCTCCAGAAAATATAATAAAAAATCATATAAGTAATGAACAGTACCTCAACAAAATTGTTGAGATACTGTAGCAACTTTAACAAAAAGTTCATTTAGAAAAAATTTGTTGAGATTGATGGAGGAACGATTTTGTGATTTACTAGCTATATTTTACCTTTTTGTTATTTTGGCTATGCTGATACGGATGCTCTAACACAACGGTTTGTAAATTTGACAAGTTAATTAATTAATTAATTACCAACATAACTGAAGCACAACAACTCACATGGATGATTGATTATCATATTTATTTTTATTTGTTAATCACAACGCATATTCACATATGCCTAAACAACCACCCTTTTAAGTCTTTGTTAATTATTTTCCCATTAGTCACTGCCTTAAAGTTTTGGTTATAAAAGCAATGCAAGAAATGAGCTAGTTACTGCAACTCAGTTTCAAGAAACGTAAGAGGTGGTGGTGGAGATGAAAGCAGTGGTGGTGAAGATATGGAGGGTGGCGAAGGAGGTGGTGGAGGAAGTCTGTTTGCAATGGTGGCAGTGCCAGCCTCGGCATCATCAGGACACTATTACTGCTGTTAAAGAAGAGGTCAATGGAAGTGTACCGGAGAACATGGAAGAGATTGGAGGTATGGCTACTATATGTGCTGTTTCATGCAGTTTATGGAGCTGTGCGGTCTATAATTTATCAACAATGATTTAGACCACTAAAAAATACACTACTAATAGCACTAATATATTGGGGATGACAAAAAAAATAATAAAAAAATAAAAACAAGGCATAGAAAGTGGGCGGAGCCCGCTGCCACATCATTAGTGCTCCCTTTAGTGATCCTTTTTTAGTGCTCTCAAGCATTTTTCATAATTTATTTTTTTCTGTATTAGTATTTGGTTCAGTTTATGCGTGTAACTTATGAGGCAGAAGTTAGATTATATGTAATATTTTTTATAAGGTATATAAGTGAAAAAAAATTAATTATTAAGAAGCAGACAATTTTTTTTTTTTTTACTCCGATTATCAAAAAAAAAAAAAAAAATCAAACATAACCTATATATTCACCAGTTCTTTTCACCATTTTACATCATCAGATTATGTAGCACGAATTTGTTTTTATTAATTGCTTAGTAATTATTTTCAAATAAGGAAGCTAATCATGAGTATAGTTTTATAAAATGGTGACATATAATAGGTCTCTTTATCTTTCCATAAATGTGTATGGATAATCTAGTTTGTTACACTTAATTTATTGAATAAATTACAAATACACTCTCTAAACTTTGTTTAAAATATTAATTGCCTTTATAATTTTAAAAATTACATTACATCCCTTAAAATTTATAATCGCACAACAAATAACCTCTTTATTAATCAACCATAAAGTTCATTAACAATTTCTAAAGATGTCAGCAATATATTTCAATTAATACTTCTAGTTATTTCATTGTTGTATCGAAAAACAGCTAATTACATTTTTTTCTGTCAACTCTATCAAATGACAAATTATAACGAGAGATTTGTAATTTTCAAAATCATATGGGAATAACATATATTTTAAGCAAATTTGAAGAGGGGTATTGTAATTTACCAAATAAAAAATGTCTATTTATATGTTTTAATGTTTGTATCACTTTTTATGCCAATAGAAAATTATGTCATAATTCAACAATTTTAGAAGTTTGTCCCCTAAATTAAAATGCTCGACATGTGCTTCATGGTTGCAGCAGGTACTAAACCTCCTGAAATAACATCTGAAACTTATTCTACTACAGTGGATTCCTCTCGTTCTATGGCTAATGAGATTACCAGAGAAGAAGAAGAATTGGATGTAAAACTAAAAAAAATAGACATCCAAAAGATCCTGAGAAGTGTCATTACAAATCAAGATGAGGAAACTGTGAAGCATGAAATTTCATGTGAAGAAGAGTACATGCTTTTCAAACTGTTAAGTGAAGCAACAAAAGAACTTGTCAACATTAACAGACTCGATCATAAAGAATGCGATGAAAGCATAGAATTTGAATTTGGGAGGGTTGTAGAGAAGTTAGATCAGCACAGTGTGCACTGTCCTAAATGTAATTTTCGCATTACCAAAGTTGTTCTTCGTAAAAAGACAAGGACTAAGCCATGTAATCTGTTCGGATGCTTCTCCTGCTTCAGCATTTTCATTCCCGAAGGTACGACTTCTGCCCTGCCTTCCTACTTGGTTTTGGTTGTGTTTTTGTTTTATTCGTTTTTTTTTTTTTTTTCGTGTTTTCGGAAACAAAAGAATGAAACAAAGTGATGGGCATTTTGATTTTCAATAAATGAATATGAATATGAATAGCATTTTTTCGAAGACAAAATGCGTTTGCAGACGAATGAAATTCACACGAGATATCAACTGCAATAGATGCAAATCTTTACTCTATTTTCACAGATGGCAAAATGGTGAATCAGCAGCAAGGTAATATGTCATCTGCAACATCACTTTTATGATCTCTGACTTGGAAAGTGGAAATCCTCTTTCCTCAACTTCATTTTTATTGTCTAATGGCAATCCTCCAAAGAAAAGTAAATTCTGTTGGTTGGGTCTGCCAAACTAGAATTTTTCTGATCTCTGACTTGTAAAGTGGAAATACATTTTTCTTTCCACTTTTGTTAATTCAAACAGAAGAAGCCCTAGGAATTATACGTAACTAAGAACTACACGAATAGTTCAACTATTACATACTGTTCAAACTTGAAATTTTATCCTTTCACACACTCATTTTCTTCATTTTCTTGACTAATCTATGGTGATAGCATTCTTTCTGGACTACAATGTGGATTAAAGTTAAAAATTTGTTAAGCAGGGAGGTTTTTTGACATGTTCCTCGTTTTTATGAACGAACAAAATCCTCAGCCAACATCTGCCATAGCCGGAAATCATTCCACTTGCGTCACATATGAGACGTTGAGTATGGTCAGGAATCTCATCTTATAATAGATTTAAACATGCTTCAGTTCATGACATGACTAATCTAATATGAGCCAAACATATCGGTGATACTCCAAGAATCAGTCATGGCTGCTGAGTTGATGAAGCTTTGAGTTGTCTACTGCAATCTGAAAAGAGAATTTCAGTTTTCGTATAGAACAAATATATATATATATATATATATAGAGAGAGAGAGAGAGAGAAGTGAACTACGCTATGTTCCCTTTTGTTATCATCAGTACTAATATGACTTAATAGGCCAGCCATAGTTATTATATATATGGGATGAGGGTAGGGGGCTTCTATTGTGTGTATAAAAATCACTAATCCCATTATGGGTCCAAAAATAAAAGAAAGTTAAGATCTCGTATGTCCAAAGCAAGGCCCAATGTATGCTCCAAAAATATTTGCCATTGTGCAAACTCTAATCCAGTTTTACTTAAAATACTACATATAAATGACTATACCAATCCACTATAAAATATGCATATAAATACACCAAAATATCATCTGCGGCCCTTTATTCATATTCAACTCTTTCAGAACTTTTAACTAGCAATAATCAATACAATCAATTAGTTTCGAGCATCTACTTCCACTATTTGTTGCAACTAGTTAATTACTCTTTATCTCTCGCATTCAAAATTTCTAGACGCATAAAATGTTGCTTCAGACAATGGATGAATGTCCTTGTATATTTGTGCTTTCCTTCTTCGAATTTGCTCTTTTGGGTTAACAACAGGAGTCTCTGGTTTATCATTTCATACTATTTCAGGCTAGCTGGGTGAGTGCTATGTGCATCCAGAGGGGGGGTGTCATTGTCTAGATAAGCAGGGCATTTAAAATACTATGAAAAGTTTGAAAAAATGATTTAAAATCATACCTTTAGGTGTATACAGAAGTTAGAGACTACACAAATCTTCTTCTAATGCTTCTGTTTTTTGGCCTATTTGCTTGTTATGGTTATGCAGAAACTGAAGCACCATCACACGAATCTGTGTCACCTGGTACAGCAGTGTGTGAACCTGCTCCTTCAACCAACAGAGTTGTACCACCTGGAGGTCGTGGAGATCATGCAATCAACATAGAAGAGGGATCAGGTGATGCAATTAAAACCTAAATTACAAGTCTAGTGCTCACAACTACTTTCCTAACAAAGGGAGGTTGGCTCTCTCTCTCTCTCTTTCTCTCTCTGTGTTCATGCATATAATATGTGACGTATACATTCACATGTTTTCCACATTTCTCATCAATTTATGGCAATACGAATTAGCTCCTCATTAGGTATGCATAAACATAAAAATTGTTTTGTTGTAGATGCTAAACAGTTGATGTTATCGAATCATTGGTTTTAGGTAGTTGTGTTTTTCATGCATGCTGAATAGAACACTAAAACTTGTGCAGATGATAAACTTTCCACAAAATCAGAGGGTCATCAAACTGGAGACAGAGAGATTACTAGTGATGAATTCTACACTAATTTCCCACTAACAACCTCCATCTGTGCTATACTGTTTCAGTTTTATTTTATATCTGCTTTTGCATTTCATGCATGTCACTTTTGCATTTTATTAGTTTAAACTAAGAAATGGATTAGCCATTCATTATACACTAACATGAGACGGTCTTAGGCTGCAACAAGTCCCAAATTCATTGGGTTGAAAATTTTAATGCCTAGTTCTTTGACTTGGAGATCATACGGCGAGCTTGCTTAACCTGACTGCAGCTTACTGGAGATTTTCTTCTGTATTTTTTTTTGGAAGATAAAATCACAACTAAGCACCAGCAGAAGATGGGGCTTATTGGTGAATAATTTATATTAAATTTATGAGAAAGGTCTTCTTCGCAAGTTTCTTGTATATGAAAAAAGTTGAGTTTTGACTTTTAACTTTTAGACTGTGGGTAATGGTTAAAGGCCTGGATTACATACATATATATGTGTGTGTGTGTGTGTGTGTGTATTAATGTTTTTCATGATCAGCATAATGATACAAAAATTACTAGCTGATTGTAATTAAATCTAATGCATTTTTAATGCTCACGCAGAGCACGTAGGTAAATAATTTTGACATAGTTGTCCAATACATGCAGGGACCATTGAGCGAGGAGCTTCTATAATAACTTTAGATGAAGAAGGTTCTAAAACATTGGAAATCCTAAAGAGCGTTGTTTATGGTGGGTTAATGGAATCAATGACAAGCCTAAGTGTTGTGTCATCTGCAGCTGCTGCAGATGCCACCACAAGTAAGTTTTTCACACATTTTCCTTTTTGGTTGGTTATGCAAAAGTAGGAAATAGGAATGAGATTTTATACATTTGTTTTTGCTAGGTATGGAAGTTTCTTATGGCATAATATATTTCCATTTTAATTGTATGGTAACCAAACTGACACTAACATATTTCTCTGCTTACCTGAATAAATGGTTATCAGTTTATAAACTGCACTAAATATAACATGTACACATATTTTAGGATCTACTAGCATGACATTTACTAATAAATTGTTTTACCATCCATGACAGTCTAATTTTGGATCCATGAATAAATATTAGCATATCACTTCTAGGATAGTTGCAAAAGTTTCTCATGCAGATTATAGTGATTTTATAACCATTTTTCTGTTCTTTTAACTTATGATTGGAGGATTAGTAGATTTGATATAATTGAGGTTAAAGCTGTTTATAGAAGTGTTTGACATTTGATTTAGAGGTAATAGTTTACATTGCTCACAATCTTGTCTTGTGTTGCCACAGTGAACATTGTAGCTATGGGATTGGCAAATCTGATTGGTGGACTTTGCATTATTGGTCCTAATGTGAGTAATCTCCTGCCTATTTAATATTTCTTATCTATTAGCATAATTTTCAATATCATTGCAACAGTTGATGTTAGCTTCTACGTGCAATGTAGTTTCCAGTTCCAAGCATCAAAATTAAGTTACAAGTAATGGTTAGAAATGTATCTTTCTCAAACAGAAAAAAATACCGAAATATGTTGAGAAACCTTGCACAAAATCTGTTTAACCATTCTATTTTGTTAGGGACCATATTTTCGTTTAATTCATTGGCTGGCTAGCTTGTTCCGGTATTACCTTGACATTTTATAACAAATAAAGTACTTATTAACTTTACAAATATTATTTTTGTCAGTCGTTTATCATTCCATCTAATCATCCTTGTTTAAGCTCTGTCTAATGTATTCTAAAGTGTAGTTAAAAAATGTAATTAAAATACCTTAACTCTCTATATCATCACTAGTTTCTTCTGCCAATTATCCATTCTATCAACTTCGAAGACATTCAAGCGTAATAAAATCTATCCTTTTCTCTTTTTTATTCTTATTTTTATTCCTTTCAAAGTATGGATGAAAATTTTTCCTCTTGTTTGGGTGTGTGAATAATAAGCTACATCAATTGACAGGACAATTTATTCAGAATATTAAACTTGATCTTCTTGTTGTCTCATAATAACAAACTATGGGGTTGCATATAGGACATTATTCTTCAACAAAGTCCTTTGTTGTTGATCAAAATATATATATATATAGGACATTATTCTTCAAATCATTCCTACTTCATATTATGTGAGGCAAAATCTTTTCCTAATTTGTCATTTTCAGGTTAATTCTCTTTCTTGCGTCTTGAACTAACACGTAATCTTGCAGCTTAGGGAACTAAAAAATGAAGGGTCTAGGTACAAAGAATTACTGGGCCAGACAGACAATTTCTTACTTCATGCAACGGTTGCTGTGCTAGCGTTCCTCATTTTTGGCTTAATCCCTCCGGTAACTTACGGCTTCTCATTTCGCCAGACTGATGACAAGGACCTAAAGCTTGTGGTAGTCGCAGCAGCTTCTCTTCTGTGCATTGCTATACTTGCAATTGGGAAGGCTTACATCCAGAAGAAACCCAACTTTTACGCATATATCAAAACTGTACTATACTATATTGGTATGGCAGTTATGGCCTCAGGCATTTCTTATGCTGCAGGTGAATTAATCAAGAGGCTCGTGGAGAAGCTTGGTTGGTTTGATTCAAGTGTAGCTGTCACTCTGTCCCTTCCTCAGGTGCAATCAGTAAATCCAGCTTGGGGGTCCTACTGATGTCATGAGATCCGAAATCAATGCTTGTTCACAATTAATTGTTTGGAACATTTTCCATCATAAGCTGTTTCTTTCTTGATTTATAGCTTTCTTCGCTTGGTTCTTTGAAGTGTCTGAATAATGAGCTAGTCCAGAACACCTGTTGATATCATGGAATTGAAATATCAATCATTGTGTTTCATTGAAATAATGAATGTATTTCTTCAAGTTAACTGTTGCATTTGAATGCTAATCCTACTATTGTGTTGATTTCCTGGCTCTTTTTGAGTGTATATCAGTGTCTACAATTCCTTTTCATTTCAAGCTTTCATCTATTCCTCCCCGTTATTCTGAGATAAAGAAGATTCTATGCTGACAGGGCTTAGCATACATAATGTGAATTTTCCCCACCATCTTAACACAATCAGAAAGCAAAAAAATCATTTGAATGGAAACTTTACCTCGATTGTAGTTGCTTTTTTCCCTTCAAAAAAGCCATTTTGGATCCATTGTGGATTCATTTCTGATAAGGAAAACATATTGCTGAAATCTAGCAATAGACATCTCAAGTTTCAGAACCTCCAAGAAAAATAAAAAAGAAAAGCATGATCAGAATTGTTTACCTTTGAATTGTACTGCACATGTAGTAACAATAATTAAACGGGTTAGAACATTTAACTATTGAAGAAGAAGACGAAAAAGAAGAAGCATTTAATCTGATAATAAACAAAACTCTTGCTGAATTTCTTATTTATCTTTGAATTGTTCCGCACATATAGTCACAATAAATTAGGTACAATATGGGCAAATGGAAATTAAATGGCTCCGCATTCGACCAAAAAAAGACCACTTGTATCACACTTGTTAGAACATCCATCTCGGAGATGAAAATCCTTTTGTTAGAAAGGAAAGGTAAAGGGAAAGGCAAAGAGGAGGGGAGAGTTTCCCTCTGGGCGGTAAAGAGGGAAAAAATAGATCCTCTACACATTTGCCTTCTAATACAAGTATACAACAGCTCGGCATTATTTTCGTAAGGGTCAACAGCATGGTAAAGACAAAAACGGCACAGAGGGGAAAATTGTGTTTGAAGCAAGGATTTGAAGAGTGAATTGGAAATGAAAAGGAAAAAGAATGAGAAAACTTAACAAAAATCTAACTTATATTTCAATCACTTTTCCATTCCTATTTCCTTAACTATTTCCTTTCCCTCCAGAAATCCCTCCTAAAATCTTTGATCCAAACACACACCCTTAGGGGTAGCTTTTCTATGCCTTTGACCTTCAATCCTCTCCACTTTTTGTTGGTTTTACTAGATGGAACATTTCATATTGTAGCTTGACAGGGGGTTTTCTCTTGTATTTTGGACTTCTTGCGAGGAAAGACTCACTACAAGAAATTGTATTTTTGGCGACTAAATTTTTAATAGCCAAAAAGTCATATTTTAGTCGCCAAAAGGTTTTCCCGACTAAATAGTTTGGTCGCCGACTTGGTCGCGAAAAGACGGTCGGTGAAGGTATTGGCGACTAAAAAAATTTAAGTCGCCGAAAGTCCTCAATTGGCAACTAAACAAGTAGTCGTCAAAAGTAAAGGTATTGGCGACAAAAAAACTTTAGTCGTTGATAGGCTAAATTAGCGACCAATCTTTTAGTCGCCAAAAGCTTTCAAAAAAAAATAATATCGCATTTTCAGCGACTAAAACATTTAGTCGCCAAAACTAAATTTATTTTCCACGACTACCTTATTTAGTAGCCAGAAAGATTTTTTTGTTCATCTTATTTTTTTAGCTACAAATGTTTCAGTTGCCTAAAGTGTAATTTTTTTTAACTACTAAAAATTTAGTCACCTAAAGTCTATTTTTTTATTTGGCTACTAAAATTTTAGTTGCCAAAAGTTTTTTATTTTATTTTATTTTTTTAGCTACTAACTATTTAGTTGAAACACATGTTTTTAGCAAAGGCAGCCGAGTAGTACAGAGTTGGAGAATTGTTGAGACCCTACATCTGTGATAACTGGATGTTAAAAAAAATTTCAATTTGATTAGAAATACTTGCCAAAAAGTTAGATGCATACATACATGCATGCATACTGATAATGTAAGTAGATAAAACCATCCAGAAGGTTAATACATTAGAATTGATTACTGCCAAGGGAACTGTTAATATAATATTGTTAATTTGTTAATTGTATAGCTGTCTAGCTTTCTTGCTAATTGTATAGCTGGCTTCTTTCTGCTTTCGGTGGTAATGGATTGGCATCCAATGTACATTGCCTCTCTCTATAAAGAGAGAGTTCATTTCTCTTGTAATTAACAACACACATATACAGAAACACTCTTTTGCTCTCTAGCCTCTCTTTCAAATTAATCTTTCATGGTATCAGAGCGCATAAATCTGTTCGAAATTTTCTCCTGAGTCCAACGGCACCAAGCCCGTTCTCAGAAAAGCCAACACGCGCCCACACGCGCCGTCCTTAGCCTCTGCGCGTCAACACGACCGCCACCACTCTCACACGCGCTCGCACGCGCCAACTCCTGTCGCTCACTTCCGCCACGCGCCCACACGCGCCCACACATCCGCGGCTCCCATACGCCGCGCCTGCTACCGTACGCGTACCGTGCGCCACTTTGCTATTGTGCACCCGCGTGCGCCAAACCAGCTCCCGTGCACCGCACCTGCGCTTTCTGCTAACGTGCGCCGTTGCCTTCCTGCTAACGTGCTCCTCCCTGCACTCTGCTAACGTACGCCGCTGACATCATTGCTGACATCATCTCTGTCCAGCATACCTTTCCTTGCTATTTTCAACCTTCCGGACTCACTGGTACACTCTGTTTTACCAAATTTTGCTCCTACGGATCTATTTCTATTACTTTAACCCTACTCAACTAGTATTATGGATCGTCATGATGCCTCCCATCCCATTTCCGTCATTTTAAATGGTTCAAACTATGTTCTGTGGGCCCAAGCTATGTCCTCTTTCCTCAAAGGCAAGAAGCTCTGGCGAATTGTCACCGGGGATGTGGCTAAACCAGTAAAAGACAGTGCCACTACTGAAACTCCTGTTCATACTGCTACTTATGAAGACCGACTTGAGGAATGGGACAGTAAGAATTACCAAATCATTACCTGGTTTCGTAATACCTCTATTACCTCTATCAGTCTTCAATTTGGCCGCTTTCAGCTTGACTCTGTAACTACTCCTGCGAAAGACATCTGGGATTTTTTGAAAGAACGATACCAGACTACTGGTCTTGCCCATCAATATCAACTTCAGAACCAACTTCACCGCATGCGCCAAGAATCCACTCAGTCCATTAATGACTTCCTTTCTCAAATATACTCTGTTTGGGATCAGCTTGCTCTTTCCGAACCAGCATGGCATGACCCCGAAGATGCCGTTTTATTTACTATCCATCGCAACCAGCAAAGGTTGGTGAAATTTCTCATGGCTCTTACCTCATCTTTTGAGCCCGTACGTGCCTCTCTGCTTCATCGCCATCCATTGCCCACTCTTGAACAAGCAATTTCTGAGTTGCTCTCCGAGGAGACTCGTCTCGGTACTCTTCAAACTCATCATGTGGACTCTGTTCTTGCCACTCCTCCGTCCCGGCCATCCTTTCCCCAGCGGACTACTGCTTGCCTCTACTGTCAGAATCGGGGCCTTCCTTCAACCCATCTCCTGGTCCATTGCCCCGTCAGATCCTGCCGCTACTGCAACAAACTTGGTCCTGGCCATCTGCAACAGGATTGTTTTCGCAATCCCTCTCGCTCATCCTCTAATAGCCACTCCTCTCGCGGTGGCTCTTCCCGGGGAAACTTTCACCGTTCCGGCAATCAGTCTCATCACACTGCTGCTGCTGCTTCCGGGAATCAGTCTCATCACACTGACACTGCCACCTCTGCCGGGTTCTCTGAGTCACCTACTCCATCTACCCCTCGCTTTTCTCCAACAGATGTAGAGGCCATGCTCAAACAGCTTCTCTCCCCCTCTGGTACACCTCCTCCTACTGCTTTGTCTGTCATTCCAGGTAACTCTTCTTGGTATTTTGACTCTGCCTGTTGTAATCATATGACCTCCAGTTCTACTATTTTTTCTTCCTTATCTTCCTCTCCTCATATTCCCTCAATACATACTGCTGATGGTTCTCTCATGTCTGTTCGTCATGTTGGTACTGTTTCCACCTCTTCTTTATCCATACCTCACGTTTATCATATCCCTGCTCTTACCTTAAACCTTATTTCCATTGGTCAATTATGTGAACTTGGTCTAACTGTCACATTTTCTGCTACTGATTGTTTGGTACAGGACCCTCAGACAGGGCAGACTATTGGGATCGGCCGTAAGCATGGACGTCTCTATGAACTCATTCACCTTCATGTTCCTGCCTCTCCTCAAATTGCTGCTCCTACATCTACTTCCTCATTATCTCCCTTTCATCTTTGGCATTGTCGCTTAGGGCATATTTCTGTTAATCGCTTAAGGTCTTTGGTTTCTAGTGGACAGTTGGGTCATGTAATTCCCGATAATTTCGATTGTATACCCTGTCAACTGGCCAAACAACCTGCTTTATCATTTAATAAAAGTACTTCTGTTTCTCTTGCACCTTTTGATCTTATACATTCGGACATTTGGGGACCCTCACCTACTACTACTATGGGGGGATCCCGCTATTTTGTTGTTTTTATTGATGATTTTTCCCGATTTACTTGGCTTTTTCTCATGAAACATAGGTCTGAATTGAAACACATTTATTATCGTTTTGCACAAATGGTCCACACCCAATTCTCCAAAACCATCAAAATTTTTCGCTCTGACAATGCTATGGAATATCGGGATTCAGATTTCCTTTCCTTTCTTCAGCATCATGGTACATTGCCTCATCGTTCCTGTGCTGGCACATCACAGCAAAATGGCCGCGCTGAACGGAAACATAGGCATATTCTTGACACTACTCGCGCTCTCCTTCTCTCTTCTTCCTGCCCTGAAAACTTTTGGGGCGAAGCTGCCCTCACTGCTGTTTACACTATCAACTGTTCTCCTACACCTGTCATCCATAATCAAACTCCCTTTGAACGTCTGCATGGCACTCCCCCTCCATACGCCAATCTCCGGGTTTTTGGTTCTGCTTGCTTTGTTCTACTTCAATCCCATGAACACACCAAACTTGAACCTCGCTCTCGTCTTTGTTGCTTTCTTGGGTATGGCATTGAACATAAAGGCTTCCGCTGTTGGGATCCTCTCTCTAAACGTCTTCGTATCTCCCGCCATGTCGTTTTCTGGGAACACCAAATGTTTTCCTCGTTATCCTCTTTTCACTTACCCGGACTTTCCACTACTGCACTATTTACTGATCCTTCCATCGATCTTCTCTCTGCTGATTTTGATACAGGTTCCTCCTCCATCGAGACGCCCTTGCTCACCCCTGATCCTGTCCAGCCTGCTCTCCCTGAAGGTCTACCTCTTGCAACCACACCTCCTTCTCCACCGGCTCTTCCTCCCACCGATCCTTCTCCAGGTCGGCCACGCCGGGTAACTCAACCTCCTATCCATCTTCGTGATTATATTGTTGGATCTGCTGCCTTATCTACTTATGAACCTACCTCCTATCGTGAGGCTTGTACTAATCCTCTTTGGCAGCAAGCTATGACTGATGAACTTCATGCCTTGGATAAAGCTCATACTTGGGATCTTGTTGATCTTCCTCCTGGCAAGACTGCAATTGGCTGCAAATGGGTTTACAAAATCAAAACACATTCTGATGGCTCTATTGAACGCTACAAAGCTCGTCTTGTTGCCAAGGGCTTCAACCAAGAATATGGCATTGATTATGAGGAGACATTCTCTCCTGTTGCTCGGCTTACATCTGTTCGCAGTTTACTTGCTGTTGCTACTGCTCGCCACTGGGGGCTCTTTCAGATGGATGTCAAAAATGCTTTCCTCAATGGTCATCTCCTTGAGGAGGTCTACATGCAACCTCCACCCGGGTCCACTTTTCAACCTCATCAGGTTTGCAAACTACAGCGTGCTCTCTATGGTCTCAAGCAAGCACCTCGTGCTTGGTTTGCTACGTTCAGTTCTACCATTCTTGACTTCGGATTCACCTCTAGTTCCTATGACTCTGCTCTCTTTATACGGACTACTGCTCATGGTACTACTCTTCTTCTTCTGTATGTGGATGATATGATTATCACTGGTAATGATACAGCCGGTATTCTCCACCTCAAACAATTTCTCCACCAACAATTTGAGATGAAGGACCTTGGTACTCTTAACTACTTCTTAGGCCTTGAAGTCTCTCATGATTCTACTGGTTCCTATTTGTCCCAGGCCAAATATGCATCCGATCTTCTGGCTCGTGCTGGTCTTACTGATTGCAAAACTGCCTCTACTCCGATTGATCCTCAGATTCGTCTCACTCCTCTCGATGGCACTCTTCTCTCTGATGCTACTCTTTATCGCCAGCTCGTCGGCAGTCTTGTCTATCTCACAGTCACTCGTCCTGACATTGCCTATGCTGTTCACATTGTCAGTCAGTACATGTCGGCTCCTCGCACTCCCCACTATACTGCTCTACTCCGCATCCTTCGCTACCTCAAAGGCACTCTGTTCCATGGTCTTCACTTCTCGGCTTCTTCCTCTCTTGACCTACGTGCCTTTTCCGATGCTGATTGGGCTGGGGATCCTACGGATCGACGCTCCACCACGGGATTCTGCTTCTTCTTAGGGGATTCTCTTCTTGCTTGGCGTAGCAAAAAACAATCTCTCACTGCCCGCTCTAGCACCGAAGCTGAATACCGAGCTCTTGCTGATACTACTCAGGAACTTCTCTGGCTTCGCTGGCTCCTTGCTGATATGGGAGTTTCTTCATCTACTCCTACTCCTCTCTACTGTGACAATCGGAGTGCTATTCAGATTGCTCACAATGATGTTTTTCATGATCGCACCAAACATATTGAGATTGATTGTCATTTCATTCGCCAGCATGTTACTTGTGGAACTGTTCATCTTCTTCCTATTGCTTCAGTCGATCAACCCGCTGATATCTTCACTAAGGCTCATCCTCCTGGCCGCTTTACTGATCTTGTTTCCAAACTCAACTTGGTAGATGCTTTCCCTCCTTGAGTTTGCGGGGGGCTGTTAATATAATATTGTTAATTTGTTAATTGTATAGCTGTCTAGCTTTCTTGCTAATTGTATAGCTGGCTTCTTTCTGCTTTCGGTGGTAATGGATTGGCATCCAATGTACATTGCCTCTCTCTATAAAGAGAGAGTTCATTTCTCTTGTAATTAACAACACACATATACAGAAACACTCTTTTGCTCTCTAGCCTCTCTTTCAAATTAATCTTTCAGGAACAATAGAAAGCACAACAGAATCACAAAGGAACGTAGACGCAAAATGGATTTCAAGATTAGAGGCATCACAACCCTGTTCAGCATGACAAAGATGAGGGCAGGAATTCCAGAATGTTATTTAAATATTCTGGTGAATATGTTCATTTTTCTGCTCTGCTTCTGCTTCAAAGTCCAAGCCTTCAATGCTCATCCGGCCTACATTAACTGCACATTCAAACTTCTTGTTTCAGATTAGACAGTAGAGCTGTATAACAAACACAAAAGGAAGACTACAATGCTTTGGTGCTGAAGGTCTATTGATTCAGAATCATGGGATGGTTATGTTGTAACGGATTACAAACCCCAGTGGTGAGGAACCTATAATTTATCTTCGATGTTTCCTTAAAATAGATTCAACAGGATATCATGATACTTTTGTTGAAAATTTTATTTGTATAAGCAATATAGAGAACATGGGGATCGTTTTTGTCAGCCTTGGCCAGGTTTGACAAGTGCATTATTGGCTTAGCACTACTTGTTTTTCTCGTTCCAGCAGATTTGAGACATTTTAATATGTTTTTGCTACGTGGAAGTGGAACTGTATTTTATGTTTACTTGTAAGCTTCAGTCCCTTTGCTTTCTAACAGGTTCTTATTGTTTTTTGGTGTCAAGCAGGAAGGTCGATAGAGGCCGACTTTGCCCAACATTGTGCGGGAATTGAAACAATGGTTTGGGATAGTCTTCCAAGCCATGGGTTTTATCTTTGGGATTGCAAAGTGAGATTTTGGGAGGTTTTCAAACTTCTAAGTTTTTGAGTTCCTATTGGCATTGTGTTTTGGTTTGAAAACTAAACTTTTGGTCAGTGGGGCATTTAGTTGGGTTAGACATGTGGTTGTTATTTAGTTTGCTGTTATGTCCAAATACCTACACACCTAAAGCACAGATTATGGTGTTTCTTTGGCTTTAACAATGGTAAAATGTTTTTGTAAGAAGTTTTAAGCCTAGATTTTTGGGGTTTGTGTGGTTTAATTTTTAATTTTTTTTTCAGCACATCTACATATTTTTTTGGTCTTTAGTGAGATTTTTCCCCGAATTTTTTACATATATTGTACTTTATGTGGATTTAAGAAGTAAAAAATAAAAAGAAAAAATAAAAAAATTACTAAAGATTGAAAAAAAATAAGAAAACAGAAAATGGAAAAACACTTTTTGAGGACCAAATTGGTCTTTTATGAGATGGGAATGGAATAGAAGCATTTTGTGGACCCTCAGTTGCTCATTCTTGAATGACTTTTCTATATTGAAATTCTTTCAATTTTGACCCTGTTTACTTGTAGAAGGATCTGAAATAATATTCAGACAAAAAAAAAAACTTCAAAGACAAAAATAATTTAAAAAGTTGATTTTTTTTTAGTTAGTAATTTTTTTATTTTTCCATTTTAGATCCTTCCAGAATTAGATTATATGAAAAAGTAAAAAAAATTAAAAAGAAAAGAAAAGAAATTTGAGCTTATTAATCTCATTTCATATACTCTTCAAATTGGCTAAGTGGTCCCACCCAGTTCATAACAGGTTATATGAATCCAGAATTTCTTCCCTCTTTTTATTTTTTTAACTTTATTTTTTTTATTCTATGTACATGAATTAAGTGAGAGAAAGAACTATTTGCTTTTATATATGGTTTATTCCTTTATTTTCCTTTAAATATCTGCCTTTTTTCCAAAAAAAAAGAGTAAAACTTATTTAAACATGAAAGAAAAAGTGAAAAAAAATTATATTCTCATTTTTTATCTTTCTACATTGATGCGAAAAAAAATTTGAAAAGCATGAAGCACAAGCCTGCATTCTAAATTGACTACTCGATTATTGGAAGCAGCAAACTATCTCAACCCTAGAAATAAATTGGTGGTCTAAGGGCATAGTCACATAGCGGTTAATGTGTGTTATGAAAATGAGATCACGATTTTGTATTGTGTCATGAAAAAAAAATAACGAATAAAGTGATTGGTGAGAGATATTGTCATGGATCACCAAATAATTTTGAAAAAATTATACATTAGTGAAACATTTCCAAAATAATTATAGTTTGATGAAAAAATTTATTATTTTAATTATTAAAATTTGTAAACTTTGTCAATGTTCTGAATTTCTTTAAGGAAAAAATCACATGTCAGTGGACTGATCAAAAATTAATTACAAAATAATGAAAAAAGTTTATAATTTTACTTTTTAATGTTTGTAAAGTTTATCATTAATTTGAAAATAGTTTTTCAAACATCCACTTAAATGAATTTTTATTTTAGCAAATTATGCAAAAAGTCCCTGTAGTTTACACGATGTGTCAATTTGGTCCTTATAGTTTCAATTTACTTGATTTTGCCCCTTAATTTAACGGATTGTGTCATTTTAGTCCAACAAATAACAATTGTTAAGTTAATTTAATGAAAAGTCAAACAATGTGTTAATTTGGTCTTGGTATTTTTCACAATGTGTCAATTTAGTCCCTGTCAAAATCGAGAAAATTGAAACTACGAGGATCAAATTGACACATCGTGTAAAGTATAGAGATCAAATTGACACACTGTTTGACCTTCCGTTAAATTAACTTAACAACCTGTAGCTGGGCTTTTTCGCGTCCCTTTTCGGAAGGTTTGAAAGAAGCCCTACAGTTCAGACTCCCGTGGTTTTGAATCTAATCTCATAAGTACAATGTGAAACTAATAATCACCAAAGAGTCCAAATCCGACAAATCTTTTGAAAAATTGATTTTAGGATCAAAAATGCCAAAATTGGACTGATTTTCCAGATACAGAGTCACCACCTAAATATTTTATTTTGAAAAAATTTAGGAAACCCATGACTCGTGCCAAAGGCCACGTGTTTGTCATCACCAAAGTTGCCTTGGCTCGGGAACTTAGGTACAAGAGGGGAAGGTCATGAATTGAGCACCTCCGCTCGCCCAATCAAAGATCGGACTCTACTAATCATGATATGATTATAAACATTATGTGTTCTTATTCCGGTTATTAAGCTAGCTTTATTATGTGATGCGCACAATCAAGTATAGACTAGTTTGCTCAAGTTTGAACAATTCAACTCATATTTGTTTGCGAAAATTGTTTAAATTTGCCACCTCAAATGGGCTTAAAACATGATTTGCCACTCAACAAAGTGAGCTTAAAACGCACATTTGTTGAATCGTTCCAATTCAAACAAGAAGCCTTCACCCACAGGCATTCAAGCAGTTTAGCATTTAAGCACATAGCCTCGTGGCAAGCATGTTAATCATGGCAAGCATGCTAATCATGGCAACATTCACACCTATGCAAGTATGCTAAAGCATAAAAACTCACTTAGTACTCCAAGCTAAGAAGATATGAGTTAGAAAAATATGCTTGATTCCTAACTATACAAGATGCCTAATACAACACATGCAATAATGCAATTAATAGGCTCGGCTACTAATATGACATATGAAACAATTTAAATAACATGCGATTAAACATGTATTCAAAGAATTAGTTGAAATCGCAATGCAGTTTGAATGATGCGTCGAGCCTCAGTGCATGCAATACGAATGAATAGATGCAAGCATAAGGTATGCTAATTAAAAGATATCCTAATCTAACCACCGAAAACGAGTAAATAAAAGAAAGAAAGACGTGGGGTTTGAAGACATATACACACGCACGCACACTTATTACAACATTACGCCCTCACGAAGAAGGGCTCGAATGAATAAGCTAACTAACTAGCTATGCTAATTAAGCTGACTAATTATTACAAAACTCGAATTAATTAACTATTCTAGTTAACTAATTAAAAAATGAAATTGAATAACTAGTTAAACTAACTAATTAATTACAATTCTTAATTAGCTATAACTAATTAATTACAACACTGTGAGACCATGAAATATTCTCTCACATGAATATTGTAGAGATCCAACGAAGAGATGAACTCTATCCCTGTGTGTCTGCAAAGATGAGCATGATCAGCTCCACCCAACCGGGGTTGCCGGTCGGAGACTCCGATGCTAAAGTTAGTCCTTTAATTGAAAGAATATCGCTAAGGAAATCATGAGTGTTGGCGTATAGTGTAGAGAGAGAGAACTTATCCTTTCTTCTGGGATGCCTCCCCTTTATATAGACGGAGGGGGTGTGATAAATGTTTGAGCTAGACTCATTGTAGGCCTTGCTTGGGTTAACCCCAATAAGTGGATATATATATTATTTTCTGGCTCCCACAATTTTCCCAAAACTTTCATTGTCTGCGGCAGAAGGAATAAGAGTTTTTCTTGCCGAGTTATGCTGTTCAAATATCTGTTAGGTTTTTTGATAAAGAACACTCTGGATAAATGAATAAAATGTATGAATGAATGACCGCATGTATGCTTGAATGTATGCATGTACGTATGTCTTGAATGTACGTATAAATATACATATGTCTATCATAGGATGAAATTATATCACATGAGTTCCAAACAAATCAAAAAATGGACCACGGTATTATTACTCCCGGGCGAGGGTGTAGGCCTGCGGTATTATTACCCCCAGGCGAGGGTGTAGGCCTGCGATATTATGACCCCTGGGCGAGGGTGTAGGCCTGCGGCATTCTAACTCCCGGGCATGGGTGTAGGCCTTTGTTGATGGCGCTCCATGCCAAGTGTGAAGATTACACTGTTGTAGACACCCCATTTTTTACTGTCCTCAAGACTTAAACGTCATCGTTTGAACACTTGATGATTATCTATGTTTGTGTTCGTCCTGAGTTCTCGGAGGTCTCGGCCACGCGCCTTGCCTCAAGACCTCTCGACTTTCCCGTTTTGTGTTTGGTTTTGCACCAAACCCTTGTGTTTTTGCTTCTAAGGGTGGGAAATGGCTTGTTGGCCATCCCCACAACTCACTGGCCATGGCTTGAGGCCACCAGCCCTGTTTTGTTTCTACTGGCCATTGGCTATAGCCGGTCGGCATTCTGTATGGTCGGCCGACCATTGTTTTGGTTAATTTGTCATTTTTGGCTGGCCGATCATTGTTCATCTGCTTTTGGCAGATATTTTATGCCAGCTGTGATAGTTGGCATCCACTTTGCACCCCCTTCATACACGTGTATGGAGGGATTTCACTCTTGCTTAGCTTGTTTTGTAAGCTTTGCAAGAGTGAATCTCTATAAAGGGAGGGCTTCTCCTCCCTCCTCAAGGGTTCCAAGAAGTTCCAGAGCTCTGAGATTAGGGTTAGAGGATTGTGTATCTATTCTATCTCTATATCTTCTTCTCCTTCCATTTTGTGTGTGTTTAAGGTGTTTTTGTTCATAGTTTTGCATACAAACACCTAGTGCTACACTTTCCTTTAGCTACTGAGGTACTAAGGAGTTATTTTTAGAGTTCTTGAGTTGATCTAAGCTTGGAGAGGCCGCTGGAGCATTGTTCTTGAAAGAGGTCTTCAAGGGTAAGAACTTTACCCCTTTATTTCCCATTTTTGCATAGGCTTTTAGCCATCCTTGCATCTGTTTTTAAGCTTAGTGTATAACTAGTAAAATTTCTATTTTTACTTTCTTTTGATAGTTGTTTAAGGTCTCTTTGAGATTTGGGGTTGTTTGACCCCTTTTAGGCCTTGTTTGGCCTCTTTTTTGTGCACTTTTGGTGAGCTCCGGGACCACCTTGTGTTGGCCTCCTCACCACTGAAATCCGATTTCAGTGATGGAGATGGTGTTTTGAGGTCCTAAGAAGGAGAGGACCATCCCATCTCCTTGTTGTCTTCAATACTTGCCATTTTAGCCTTATGTGTGAGCACCATTCTTGAGTTCATGTTGGCCATGTCTTAAGTAGTATTTGTGCTTATTTTGCCATGGTATAGCACTATTTTTAGTTGGTTTAGACACACCATGCATGCTTTGCATGCTTGTCTTGTAATACCATGAAATTGCCTTAACATGCTTTGTGCTTTGAGCCTTGTTTTTAGCATGATTTTGGCTTAGCTTTGTGAAGCTTTTATGCATGTTTTGATGTGCTTGAGGTCTGATTTTGGTCATTTGGGTCATCCATGACTTGCTTTGTATAGCTACCATGCAATCCCCCTTTGTAGGCTTTGAGTATTGGATCCTCTAGCATGCTTTACTTGCACCATTTCAGTGGTTTGGAACCACTTATCATGTCATTTCAGTCCATATAGCATGCTTGTATACTTGCATTTATGGCTCCTTTGATGCTTCAAAAGGTTTATGTTTTATGCTCCATGTTTGGACCATTATGTATGCTTCCATGTGTAGGCCATTTAGATGCCATCTAAGTGTGTTTTGGGCTTTGTCTCGACCTACATTAGAACTGTTTTGAGTCCCCTCGACCCTTTGGGACTCGCCTTGCATAGCCATGGTTTGATCCCTTAGCATAGCTTTGAGCTTTGGACCTTGGTTGCATGCTTTGATTGCTTTGTTTAGTTGGTTTGGCACTATCCTTAACATGATTTTCAGAGTTTGCCATGCTTGTCATTGGTCCATGATCATCTCTTTTAATTGTGCTTAAAAGTCCCCTCTTTGTGCTTAAGTGTTGGACCATGTTCGCATGCATGTTTGTATGTAAATTTGCCTTCATTTCCATAGCGTTTTGGCTACTTATTTAGACACGGCTGAGGCTTGTCCATATTAGTTTAAGTCCACCGGTTGTATGTTGTTCAAATGTTGTTACATTGCTTCATGCTTGCATGTTTTGATTGCATAGTGTTTTGCATACTCATCGCTTGCATTATTGATACATGCTTGGCTATATTGCATTTTGTTGCATTGCTTGAGCTATATGGCATGTTGTTGCATGCTTAGGTTGTAACGGATTTGGCATGCATTCTCTCTTTTAGTTGCCTAACATGTTGTTGCATGTTTTGCCATTGATATGTTGTTACATGCTTGCATGTGTGCATGTTTGCCCTCATGTTCATATTGCATGCTTAGGTTGCATTTGGCATGCATGTCTTGCCTCTTGAATTGATTGTGATGGAGGTTGGGCCTATTGTTTGTTTTGGTTTGCATTTCATTTGATACCAAAATGCACAACTTGATTTCTTGGGCCATCATGCATCGGAATGCATGATTAGTGGCCCGAGGGTCGAGAGCCATCCTCATTTGAGTCATGAATATGATAAGGAGTGTGGTGGTGCAAACATTTGCTTTGAAATGCATTGCCATGCCTTGTTTCCCCTCTACTGCTGTCAAAACAGGATTCTGCAGGAAGATATGGTCGATCGACCATTCTCAGTGCCGACCGACTAAATATCTTTGGCCGAGAGCCATACCAATGGTCGATGACCAGTTTCCCCTGGCCGGTGGTGTTTCCTCTTGGTCGGTGACCTTCCACAGTGATCAGGAAGTGATTCTAGAGCATCATTGAGAATTGCACAATTTTCAGAGGAGTAGAGCAGGGTAAACAGAGGCAGCTTGTGCATGGTGGTGGATTTCCGAGCGAAGTCGAGCACGCATGCATTGGACCCTCTTCCCGAGGTTGTTTTACCACTTTATTAGCTTAGTTAATTTGTTTAACTAGTTAAGTGGTCTGTAACTATTTAATTAGCTTGTTAGTTAGTTAAATTTGTATTATTCTTCTGGTCCCTCCGAAAGAGGGCGAATTGTGTAATAAGTGTGGGTGATGAGTGTGCGCATGTCTTCCAACCCCCACTTCTTTCTCCCTTTTATTTACTAGCTTATGATGGTTAGTTTAGGGTATGTTTCAATTAGCATACTTATGCTCGCATGTTTGCATTCATTCATTTATCTTGCATGCACCGGGCTCGGCGCATCATGCTAACTGCATTGTATTTCAATTCCAAATTGAATACATGTTATCTGTTGCATCTCATATGCCATCTTAGAGTAGCCGAGCCTATCTTAAGTTGCATTTTTGCATGTGTTGCATTAGACATCTCAGCATATTTAGGATTCATGCATGATTTCTATTTAGCTTCTCTTTTGGCTTAGAGTACTCGGTAAGCTTTTATGCTTTAGCATCCTTGCATGTGTGTGAGTGACTGCCATGAAAGCATGTTTGTCATGAGGCTAACTGCTTAGTTGATTTACTGCCTGAATGCCTGTGGGTGAAGGTTGGATTGTTTGGATTGGAATAATTCATTGAAATCCGTATTTTAGCCTACTTACAAGTAGCAAACCTCAAATCATTTCCAAACAACAGATATGCGATGCTTTGTTCCAAATTAGGCGATCTAGTCTATACTTTTGTGTTGTACGCATCACATAGTAAGATTACCTAATAAACCGGAATAAGAGCACGTAATGTTTTCAAAAATCGATATCATGGTTAGTAGAGGCCGATCTTTGATCGGGCAAGCGGGGGTGCTCATGGCTGACCTTCCCTAATCGTACCCAAGTTCCCGAGCCGAGGCAACTTTGGTGATGACGGACACATGGCCTTAGGCAACGAGTCAGGGTTTTCTAAATTTCCCAAAATAAATATTTAGGTGGCGGCTCTGTATCTGGCAAAGCAGTCCATGTTTGGCACTTCTTTCTAAAAAAATCAATTTTTCAAAACGATTTGTCGGATTTGGACTCTTAGATGATTTATCGGTCTTGCATTGCACTCTGCGAGATTAGATATAGGACCGTGACTATTTGAGTCCGAACTGTAGCATGAGGCCTACGGGCTCGTCTACAATTTCTGGCGACTCTGCTGGGGAGTTTAGAGAGCTTGACTCGAACTCATGATATCTTGTTTTGATTACACTTACGTGTCTCTTTGCATTGCATTTGCATTGATGCGCCTAGGACACCGTGTTTGCCATCTGCTATTCTTGAACGGTTTGCCGGAGGCTGCGTGCCATAAGGCTGACCGGTTATGGGCTCTGCCACGATGGGAACACAAACCCTGGTTGTCACCGGGGCACCCTTTTGACCATTCGACCTAGTGCACATTTGGAATCCATAGTGACCATTCCAAGCTAGGACAGGTTGCTTACTCGATAGGTTGTTTGAAACCACTGCGTGCGTAGTGAAACCCTAGCTCCTGACAAAATAGGACAGGGAAACCCTACCCCAATATAGGGGTGTTTTGGCTCTCATTTACTTGCTATATGTGCTTTTAGAGTATATCTCTACAGGGGATGCGCATATCAGTTTGCAAATCTGAGTACCAGGCCTGAGGGCATCAGTATCAGTATTTTTTGGGGATCAGTTATATCCGCGGGTATCACATTCGGTTTTTGGGGCAGTGATTTTGGGGAACAGTGATCAGTAGTAGACTACAGTTATTCAGCTATGCTTGTGTCTGTTCTGATTTAGGCTGAAATGCTGCGTGTCTTCTCTTTCAAGGTTCAGAGATTTAATACAGAATAACCAGCGTTCTCCCTCGCTGAAGCAAGGCAGATATCTGATCAGTCAAGTCACCAGTCACATCACCTCCGTTCAGTTTAGCGGATTTATGATGTCACAGAATTCAGAGGAAGTTGTGGTCATGGCAGCCGCACTAAATCAAGGGATCATCTTACAGGGTGAGACCAATGTTGAGATATCACACCCACCCAGGTCTCCTGCTGCGCGCCCGATCTGGGAACTCCAGATGTTTCAAGTTCGTGAACCCACCATGTTTGAGTTGATGGGAATGATTGGCGACCTTTAGAGGTCTGTAGCTGATCTCGCTTATGGAATGACAGCTTCGCGACCAACCACATCGTATGCTGGGGATTTTGTACCGCAGGAGCCCCCGCTACTAGGGCGAATTGTGATCGAGCTCAGCCAACCTGAGGTTGTTTCAAGCTATAGCAATGACGTGTCAACAACAACTGGGTTTCGCTCTGATATAGCAACCCAAACCCTCGATCAAGCTGAGGCTAGAGGCAAGAATAAGATAAAGGCAAACGCTGATCCCATTGAACAACTGCTGTGGGCAGGCGAGGCTTTGAAAGCCAGGGGGTTCAGTAAACAGCAAGTATTCACAGTTATGACTAAGACTGTGGATGATGCTTTCCCCACTCCAACCGAGGGCAGTTCAAGCCAGGCAGAAAATCAGGATAGGCCCCGTCATGCCAAAACAGTTCCTTCTGCTCCTAACTCTGCACCCGGAAAAGATCAGAAAACCAAGGCAGTGCCTGCCGACCCTTTCGCTAGTGCGTCTAGCAAGAATCCTCAGACTTCGAAGTATCTGCCCCGAGGGCGCAGAGTCTTTCACGCCTTCTACATGCCTTTGTCTGAGGCACTTCAAATCTTGGCGGAAAAGGGTCATCTCAAACCTCTTGAGCCTCGGCCTCTCCCCAGTCATCTTCCAGCGGGCCATGATGCTACTCAATACTGCGCGTATCATCAGCAGACCGGTCACAGCACCGACAACTGTTTTCGTCTCCGCCATGAAGTGCAAGATTTGATTGACAATGAAGTCATCCTCCCGCCAAGCTCGGCAAAGTCTGTCACCGCCGGGTTATTGGATTTCGAGGATAGCGTGAGTATGTGATCAGGGGTTGGACCACCTGCTGGCGGCACTCAGTTTGCTTCAGATGCAGCGTACGGCACGCACTGTTTTGAGCATTTACGAATGCTGGTTTTTGTAATTTCTGGCTTGGGTGTTAAGTCAGTTCTTTGGTTTTGCTTTGAGTTTGTCTCATTGTCTTGAGTCAATATTTTTTTGCTCAAGAATCTGTCTTGTTGTATCAAGTCAGTCCCATTGTATAGAATGTCAGGTGATTCCGGGGTTGTTGCCTCGAACACCATTTTTTGTTTTGTAATTATCCTTTTTGCTTTCTTTTGAGTCTGTCTCTGCTGTGAAGCCAGTTGCAACTAGGAAATCCGAATGAAACAGCTGTGGCTGTCATGTTTTTTGCGCTTATTGCTACTTCAAGCTTGTTGTGCCAGAAAGTTTGAATGAAATGGCAGTACTTTTTTTTGCCTACTTTTCTGTGCCTCGAACTCATTGCATTAACCTAAGTTTTCCAAAACTTTTCAAACACTGTGATGAAAACGAAGAGGGAGGAATTCCTCGGGTTTTGCAAAATTTGATCAATTGAGAGAAAGAGAGGCATGCTAAGCCCTCAATGAACGAAATCATGCTTGTTAGTGTGAGTACTGAGAAGGACCCTGGCTTGATCCAGATTAGTTCCACACTGTCTTCAGCGCGAGCGATTAGTCGTTTTCTTAAAAAATTTCAAAAAATGTTTTGCGCAGTCCTGCGAAGACCTGTGCGGAATCGCTTTTGAGATTGTGCAGCTTAGGATCGCTCTCAGCCTCGAGGCTCGACCCCCCCTCACTTTCAAACCTTGAACCTGGATTCAGAATGTTCAACAGTCAACTACAATGTGAGGCCTGTATGGCCAGATTCAAAGCAGCCCTCGAACTAGGGGTAGGGAAGTTAGATCAAGAAAATAAGATGTCGTCAAAAGAAGCTTGCAAAGCTAGATCAGAAGCACCCCTCGAACTAGGGGCAAAAATATCAGACGTGCTCGAAGAGCCGAAGATGGATCATTCTGCAAATCGACGAAGATCGGCAAGAATATCAAATCCCAGAAGGGAGGAAAGAAGGAAGCATTGCTGAAGAACAACCGAGTTCCTATCCACAACATTTGGATGGACTTCTACAGCATCAGTGGACAGTAGCCATTCTCCTGGATTCAAATGGCTTCAAAATCCTAAAACCATTTGGCATGGACAAAGCTACACTTTTATCCTTGAGAGGCTCGCTGGGCCAAAAATCCGGAAGGGCGACCCAGGCAAAAGTTAGAGCAAGAAAAAAAAAGAAAAGAAAAATGCAAAAAAAAATGAAGAAAAAGAAATAAAAAATCTTGAAAAGATTGAAGAAAAAAGTAGAAAAGAAATGGAAAGAATTGAAAAGAAAAGAAGAACATAGCTCGCAAGGTTGAAAACCCGAAAGGGCGGCCTTGGCAAAAGTTAGAGCGCAAAAGGAGAGGTTAAATACCCGAGTGTACCTTAACCACCGGAACTACGTAAGGCTTGATTCCCATGTTTGGGATATGTAGGCAACTTCATCCTGAAGTCCAGCCACCAACACTTTTAAAGTGACTGTGTCCATATATTGGTTTTGACCATCTTCTTCTTCTCTTTATCCGAGAGTTCGGTTGCGATCATCACTAACGAGGACTGTTTACAGTATGCTGCGGCGTTATCCAGACAAGGGGCAACTTTTCGTTGCCATGAGTCGCCATTCAAACAAGAGGCAACTTTCCGTTGCCATGCAGCTCTCTTCAGGCAAGGGACAATTTTTCTTCGGATCCGAGGTTGTACATCTCAAGAGTAAGTTTCATGCTCGTTGAGCACTGGCTATTTGCCAAAATGGTTTTTGAGAATTTTTACTGAGGTTGACTATTTTCTCAAAAATTATTCTATTTTTTCCAAAACTGGACCATTTCTTGGACCCAAAAAAGGAAAATTTTCAGTGGTCACAAACTATCTTACATGATTTCAAATCAGAAAGTTGAACAAGTGTGTTAATCTAACTCTCATTTTGGTCAAAATTGTTTTAGTAGAAAACCAAAACAAAAAATGGTCAAAACGATGAACTAAGGGACACCGTTGAGTCAGGCTTCATGTCTTTCAACCATCGCCAGCATACTTTCCAGAAAGGGCACAACTAGAGCTGTCTGTAAAGGGCTGAAAGCTCTCTCACCCTCCGAGTGACGAGGTATCAAGCCAAGTGCGAAGCACGAGTCAGAATAGATTAAGATACTCCATTCCCTCATTCAGAGCATCGACTAGACGTCGCCGGAAGAAGTAACTGCGAGCTAACAGTGTTGGGCATGAACCCACAACCTCTTGTTTATCCATCAACCACCCAGGGGAGGGATAAAAAATATGAGAGATTGAAGAATAGAGAGATGTGTGTTGAGAGAAAAAAGTGAGAAAATGGCTTTTTCAGAAAAACAGAGCCTGAGGGCCGAGTGATGTGAGAATCACAAATAAGAAAGGGTGGGAAACAATACCCGGAGAAACTGGCTCCTCGCGAACTGAGAGGTCTCTTGTCTGTGTAACACGTCTGTGTGTCGTGTCTTTTGTTTTGTTTACCTCAACTCTTGTTTTGAGTCTGCTCCAAGCATGTCTCGATGTGTTTAGGTTGTGTAACTTTTGTTAAGTCGTAGGGGCGCTGTGTTCAGTCGTAGGCTCAATACCCGGTCGACAACTCAATTCTCAATTTCAAAAAAATCGTTCGTGCTCGGAGTGTTGTGCCATTCTCTACATTTGTGCAAAGCAAGATTGGTTCTTTCAATAGCCGCAGGGTTCAACCCAGGCCATGTCGGAACAGTAGAACCAGGACCTATCCGAGACTATGTGGGTTTTGGACCGTGAAGCAAAAGAAAAGACGAAAATTGTGGAGCATCCGTGTTTGTTCCAACTTTTACGTGCCCCGTTTTTGCATCCCGTCTTTTCAAGATTAAATTGTTTGTTCAGAATGGGTCGTGTATTTAGAATAAGCAATACGTATTTAGAATAAGCAATACGTTATATAGGCTGTGTGCCGAGTAAACCAAGCGCTGTGTTGTAGGTTGTGTGTTTAGAATGAGCATTGGGTTATATGAGTTGTTTTGGACGTTAGCTGGTTCACTACTTGGTTATTACGATGCAAGTGTTCCAATTTTCCGACAAAAGATCAATCTCATTTACATTGTTATGTGATATAATGCAATGTGATGCGATGTATGAAATGTACAAATGCAACACTTTTTCAGACAAAAAGCTTGTTTCATTTCATCATCTTTTCAAGTACATAGTTTTGAGGAAAACAAAACCTGCCCGCGGCAGTACAAAGTGCTCAAAATACTAGATAAAAGGAAAAGAAAAGCAAAAAAAGAAAGGCAACAAAAGTCTGGATCAATGTCAACTGGCCTCAGGCTTAAGGGTCTGTCCTCGTCCTCTTCTTGGACGAAGGTCCAGGAGCATCATCGCCAGCTCCACCATCTGAGCCCGAACCCGAGTCATCTCCGGTCTCCTCCTCGGACGACTCTGCCTCTGCCTCTGACTCTGCCTCAGACTCATCATTGTCAAGGATCGATGCCCGAGAGCTGCTCCCAACATGAGGGCACCCCGCTTTGGTGCGGGGATGTACTGTGCCTCCTCGCCCTCTTCCTCAAGCAGGAACAGAAGGTCCTGCTGGAGCAACCCCTGCCGCCGACATCTGGAATGGAGGCTGAAAAGGACAAATGGTAAATGCAGAATACAGTGTGTGAGTGCAGTGCATGAGTGCCGTGAGCAGTATATCAGAATCGAATACAGTGCGTGAGTACAGTATATGAATGCTGTGAACAGTATATCAGTGCAGAATGCCATGTTCGAATACTGTGAACAGTATATCAGTCCAGAATGCCGTGTTTGAATGCTACGAGCAGTATATCAGAACAGAGTACAGTGACTGGCTGCAGTGTATGAATGCCATGAGTAACGCTCTGAAACAGTATATGGGTTACAGTGTATCAAATGCCGTGAGGGCCGTGTATCAAGTGCCATGTTGATAGTGCGATGCATCAGATTATGCGTGAAACAAATTATGCACAGTTTGAGATTGTGGTTGAAAGAGAGCTTACCAGGATACCGTAGATAGCCAGCAGGTCGAGGCTCCACTGTAGCATCCCTATCACGGAGGCAGTCAACTCCAAGGACTGGCGTGTATACTCGGCAGAAGTCTGCAAGAGTGGTAGATATCAGTATTCTGCGGAATATCAACGGGATGAAATGAAATGACTGTACAAAATGCAGTAGTACATACCGAGGGCAAGTCGTAGAACATAACTAGCTCGTGATCAGCTGGAGGGGGAGCGATGGGGATCTGATAAGTCTCTCTACCCTGCCCTCTGCATGTCATCATCGTGGGCGACGCTAGCCACCCAGCTCTCTGCTCTCTCTGGGGCCCACTCCTACCACGGGCCCAAGCCATCCTCGGTGCTGCTACTCCTGCTCCTGCTCCTGCTCCTGCTCCTGCTCCAGCCGCTGGCGCCGCAGGCCTCTCCCTCTCAGCTCGACGAGCACTATCCAGAGGCCGCATGATATAGGTCTGGACGTACTCTGCATAGTCGCCCTCGCCTCTAAAGCCCCCCAAGTCCCAATCGATCGTATAAGTGGCCATCTCCCGTGGGGTGTATCTCTCTGTCTGCCTCATGGTCGTAGGAGGCAGCTCCAGAACTGTCTGCTCTGGCACGCTTAAGGTCTGCCGCAAGAAGCGCTCGCCCAGGTACCAGGCCCAACAGACTGGGCCCTCTAGCAAAATCCTGAACCAGAAGGTCTCCTGAGCGCCCTCATACCGCTCCCGTACTGCAATGGGCAATGAGGCCCATAGCTGCCAGGTGATCTGCAAACAAAATACAGTTTGTTATCTACTGCTATTGAAAATGCAATACAAAGCAAAGCTTAAATGAATTGTAATGTTTGACATACCTCTGCCGCGGTGATGGTATCGAAATAGCGGCAGAAGAATATGAAAGACTCCCGTGGTCTCCGTTCACACCTCACGTTGAAGCGGTGGGAGAATGGGATCATGGAAGGCATCTCCTCCTCTGGTACTGGGGCAAGCCTCGGGAAGTAGGCGTATACCCACAACTACAGTGTGACAGAACAGGTATCAGTATGCTTATCAGATAAAGCAGAATGCAGAATAAAGCAGAAGGCGCAGAACCATGCATTGAGCAGTGCATTGTGCAGAGTGTACAGTGTGTACAGTATACAGTCAGTAAGTAAAGCAGATTGCATGTTTGCAGTGTGTGCAGTCCACAGTCAGTTGGCAGCAGATTGTGCAGTATATGTAGTGTGTTGTGCAATGTGTGCAATGTGTAAAGCAAGTTATATGTGTGCCGTGGGTGCAGTATATGACCAGTGTGACGAAGACCGCAGTGTGTACAGTATATAGAGTATAGAGAATGTAAAGTAGAAATGTAAAACAGAAGAAGAAGACGTACCTCCCAAGCCTGCCAGTAGCCACCAAGCAGCTGTCCACTGAGGCGGGAGGATGAACTCATATAGCCATAGAGGGTGGCCAAGCCGGCACCACCCCAGTCGTAAAGACGGATCCTGGTCACGTCAACCAGTGCACTCAGCAGACAAAGGGGCACAGTGTTCCCCCGGTCGGCGAAGAGAGTAGTCCCTAGCAGGAACATGAGGAAGCCGCATGCATACTGTTCCACCTCCTCCTGAGCCATTGGTGCCTCCAGAGCCAAGGAAGGCTGAATCCTGAAGTGGTCCTCGAACCACGAGTACCTCACGAATCCCGGGCGGGCAAGAGGCGGCTGAATGCTAAGCAGGTACATCTGAGCGACCTCCCACTCATCCATATCTGTATCGAAGGGGATCAGATCACCCCCTACCCCGATGCCGGTAAGCATCGAGAAGTCGAAGGGAGTCATCGTCATGTCTCCCATCGCCGAAAAGTGGAAGGAGTCAGTGGTGTCCCACCACCTCTCCACCAAGGCAGAAAGAATAGGCCTGCTCGCAGTAAGGTGCAAGAGTCCCCTGCAAAAAGTGCCGCAGCCGACCTGGTCGACGATGTGACGAACCGCATCGGGCAGCTCCATGTACCAAGCCTTGGCAGTAACATTCCCATGCCCCCGGAAGGCATGGGAATCCCCCTGTGGTCAAAACAAACATTTGCGAAGCAATGTTACAATTACAACGCTAAAAACACTCAGAATTGATGAAAATACGGCGTGTGTGCTCGTGTTCAGATTCAAACAGGTATCGGGTGCAGGTGTGCCCGCAGTGAACTATAGCATGTGATGTACCAGTGTGTTTGAGTGGTTCAATGAAAATACAACGTGTGTGTGCGTGTTTAGATTCAGACAGATATCGAGTGCAGGTGTGCTCACAGTAAACTATAGCATGTGATGTACCAGTATGTTTGAGTGGTTCAATGAAAATACAGCGTGTGTGCACGTGTTCAGATTCAAATAGATATCAGGTGTGGGTGTGCTCGCACTGAACTACAGCACGCGATGTATCGGTGTATCCGGGCCAAACATTTAAAGAACAGAATCAACTATTGCAGTTATGTATTCTACTTTGCAGAAAATGAAACAGAGAAGGGTGTACCTCAGAAGCGCCATTGGACAGATGTGACTCTGGCTCACGCAACAGAAGCTCCGGTGGCACGCCTCGTGCATGGCTCTGGAAGTGGCGAAGGCTGTCAGGAGGAAGCACGTGTATCGCCGGCCTGTAGGTCGCCGGGTCAAATGGTCGAACGCTCAAAGGCAAGAGCTCAGCCTCGGGGTCCATATCTTGCTCCGAAGGAGTCCCGCCTCGTGGAATATCGTTCTCCATGCCAAGAATGGTGTGAAAATGGCCGGAAGTATGAAAATCAGGTGAGAATGTGAAAAGTCAACGGAAAAGTCAACCTCGAGAGGGTGAAAAATGGCCGGAAAGCTCGGAGTGCGGAAAAAGCATGAGAATCAAGGTAAACTCGAGGGCAACAAACCTCGAGTGATGGAAATCGAGAAAGGGACACCGAAAACAAGTTTTGTTCGGTTCAAAATGTCCGAAACGTAAAGGTATTCGCGAATCGAACGACGAAACGGGCTTAAAAATCGAGAAAAATGGTGGATCGAAGGTTGGAAAATAATCTAGAGAGAGAGGGGAGAGATTTTCGAGCAAGAGGCAAGTGAGGAAATAGAGCTAGAAGCCCTATATTTAAAGACCCGTGCCAAATTGACAAAACTGCCCTGATATAGGAATTTTTGGCCGGTCGGCCAAATATTTGGCCGATGGCCTTATTTTTCGGCCGGTGGATGGCCGGTGACCTCCCTCGATGGCTGGTGAATCTCTTACACCCTTGTTTGGGTCAGATACGTGGTTTGGGACCTTCTTTGCTCAACACAGTGCAAGAGAGTGCATTTTTGAAACTTAACCGGTTTCTGTGCCGTGTCTTCTGTGCGTAACACTCGAATACGTTCAAGGTGTATCCTTTTCGTATCCTTTTTGTATCTTGCAAAGGTTTGGAAACTACTTCAAAGACGTTGCATTGTTATGCATGTCTGCATGCGTTGTAGCGCACACTATCCCTTGCATTGTTATGCATGTCTACACGCGCTGTAACGCGCACAACTTGCACTGATGTGCACTGCTCATTTGCATTGTCATGTGTTTCAAAAGACGTGCGTTCTTGCGCATTCAAGTTCATTTGCATTGTCATGCATTTCAAAAGACGTGCGTTGTCACGCATTCAAGTTCATTTGCATTGTCATGCATCTCAAAAGATGTGCGTTGTCACGCATTTTGAATTCATTTGCATTGTCGCGCATTCCAATACTATGCATCGTCATGCATTTCAATAAGTCATGCATTGTCATACACTTCAATTACACGCGTTGTCATGCATCTTTCATCTACATTTCAGTTCATGCATTGTCATGCATTCTCGGTTCATGCATTGTCATGCGTGTCTCATTTCACATTGTCATGCATCTCCATATTACGCATTGTCATGCATTTCAGTATATGCATTATCATGCATTTCTCTCATCGTGCATTGTTATGCACACCGTATTTGCATTGTCATGCATTTCCTTATCATGCATTGTCATTGTAGACGTCCCCGAACGTCCCGGGAGGGAGATCCCGTTTTGTTCATATGGGCTCACTATAGCCTAGATTTGCTATGTGATGCGCATAGCATACAAGTATAGACTAAATCGCCTGAATTGGAACAAAACATTTCATGTTTGTTTTTGAAAGTAGTTTGCTACTCGCAAGTAGGCTTAAAATGTAGATTTTGCCACCCTCGGGTGGGCTTAGAAAACATGATTTTGCCACTCTCAAGTGGGCTTAAAACTCATAGTCAATGCATTATTCCAATTCAGATAACCCAACCTTCACCTACAGGCATTCAGACAGGTATATCACATAAGCACATAGCCTCATGGTAAGCATGCTATCATAGCAGTGTGACACCCCTATTCTGTAGTATGCTAATTGGTCCTTAATTTGAGTGTGATTATGTGTTAATATGATTTCATGTGCCATTGTGTGCAAATATGTGTTTTTGAATTTCTATCTGTTCACCGTAGGAATATCTATTTGGTTATCTGCTTTGGAAATTAAATTAAATTCTGAATCCTTGTTTTGTTGGAAATGTTGTGCTTGTTTTCTATAAGCTCAGTTTGTTTTTTGATGGAGTAGTTATTTTGTTTATTTTTGTGCTCCCATCAAAAGCTGTGTGTTGAACTTCATTGTATATTTTTCTTTTTTGGTTATAATATGACTTACTTATCCAAAAAAAAAAAAAAAAAAAAAAAAGGCCTTATCGGCCACAGAACTCGAAATTGATCGCGCCATTGTGATTGGCATAATTTTTAGAGCCTGCGGTGAAATTTAATTGAAAAATTTGATTCGAGCCAGATTAAATTGATTTAGTTAATGAATTAGTGCCATATTATTTATTATTTTTAAACTTGACTAGTGGGCTTATACATAAGGGCCATTACACTTCAATTCCTCCCCTTTTTAACACTTTGGCTAATGTTGAACTCAAGAATAGAGAGAGAGAGAGGGTCGGCCTTAGAGAGAGAAGGGAGAGAGTTGTGTGGTTTTGGCTCAAGACTTGGGAATCTTGAAGATTAAGTCCAAGAATTGACTAGAGTTTGGAAGATTAAGGCTCCTAGGTGAGTAACCAACCAATGATTCATGGATTTTTGTTTGTAAATTGTAAATTCAAGTTTGAATGATGCTAAGAAATATGAAATGAGTTGGTCTTGAAGAATTGGGAGTCAATGTACACATGCATGTAGGAGATTGCCATGGATTGCATGTTTAAGCTTGAAATTTGTATGAGCTAGCATGTATAATGTTGAATATGGAGGTTTGGGTGTTAATCTTTACATACATGTATAATTTTCATGGATTCCACAATAATAGGTGTCACTTGCATGTTTTGAAATGGGATTGAAGTCAAAAATCTGCATGCATGTTTGATTTTTGAAGAAATGGAGCCTATGTGAAGTTTGAAACATATGGGTTTTTGCTCATGATAAAGAAATGAGAGTTGATTGAGAATTAGATGTTGATTTTGAATAAATTGATGTAATAACCTTACACTCTCATGCAACATAATGTGTTAATATGCTTTTGGGACCAAAATCATGAGTTGAAGCCTTTGAATGTCGAAATTGAACTCAAGAATGTGTTCTGGAAAACCCAGAATTTTGATGTCCGCTCGAGCGGGGGAAGTGACTCTCGAGCGGGGAAATTCGTGCTCCCAGTACCTTTTGCAGACTTGGTGTCCGCTCGAGTGGGGTAGTTCACGCCCGAGCGGGGGAGCTACTTAGACAGGCATTTCGCTCGAGCGCCCTATACCACGCTCGAGCTCATTTTTCATGCAACCAGTACTTTTGCAGGCCTTAAGGATCCGCTCGAGCGGCGAAGTCCACGCTCAAGCGGGGATCCTGTTTTCTGAAATTTTGGAAACGCACTCTGTGTTCTGTTTTTCCATTCCCTTTCACTTCTAAGCACTCTTAGGCGTACATTGAGCATTGTAATTGAATTAAAGAGATAAGAATGAAGTCTAAAGAGGAATATGTGAATTAAAGAATGGATTGAATTATTTGTGACCCATATGTGCTATGTGATGTGTAGGGTCAAGCTCTGGGGCAAATCCACAAACCAATCACTGTGAGTAATATCTGACATATGCTATTGTCCAATTGCTACTTCTATGTAGGTTTTGTAAAGTTCATTAATTTGAATGGTGGACATAGTTTGATCTGAAAGTCTGATATAAAGGCCTAAGAGCCAGTTTGATATAAAGGCCTAAGAGCCAGTCTGATATAAAGGCCTAAAAGCCAGTCTGATACAAAGGCTTAAATGCCAGTTTGATATGACAAGTTTGAAAGGCCTAAATGCCAGTTTGAAATGAAAGTTCGAAAAGCTGAAATGCCAGTTTGATATGACAAGTTTGAAGGCTTAAATGCCAGTTTGAAATAAAAGTTTGAAAGGCTTAAATGTCAGTTTGAAATGAAAGTTTCAAAGGTTGAAAGACCAGTTTGATATGAACGTTTGAAAGGTCTAAGGACTAGTTTGAAATGAAAGCTTGTCATGGGCCAAAGGCCAGTTTGTCATTGAATGGGCCGAAGGCCATTTGATATAAATGTGGGCCGAAGGCCGTTTGATAATAAATGTGGGCCAAAGGCCGTTTGACATAAATGAATGGACCAAAGGTCGTTTTGACATAAATGAATGGACCAAAGGTCGTTTGACATAAATGAATGGACCACAGGCCGTTTTGACATGAATAAATGGGCCAGAGGCCATTTTGTTAAGAATGAAAGTCTAAATGGGCTAAAGGCCAGTATGTTTGAAACCACAACCACTAGAATTAAATTGTGCATATGTGTTAAATAGAAATATGAATTGGGCCCAATGCCGTTTGAAGCATATTGTTGTTCATATCATTGTATAACTTCTGTATTGATATTATTCATTGGGCTATCGCTCACGCTCATTCATGTAGTTGTAGGTGAGCCAAGAGAAGTCCAAACCCAGCCCCAGTGAAGTCTGTATGGAATAACAAAGGTTTTGAAGAGTCAGCCCTTGCGTCTCACGCACAAGACTTGCTTTCGCCCTTTTGTTATGTATTTATATTTTGTCATGTTGGCGAAGTTTTTGTATATGTCTGGATATAGTTTTCATAGGTTGACTTAGTTTTGGATAATCCTGTTTGTACAGAACTTATGTCACTATGTTTTTGTTGTGAGTTATTGACGTACATATGTATGGTTTGTTTTGATGTGCCATGTAAGCACAGCTCTATGGACAAAGTTTCAAATTCTGCTTCCGTTTGGCCCCCTTTACTCTGATGAGTTAAGTCTGTTTGGTTTGAGGCCGTAGGTAATCTTAGGATTACTGGCCGGTTATGTCCTTAACCCATGGGGGCGGGTTCGGGTCATGACAGGCAGTCACTCACACGCATGCAAGGATGTTAAAGCATAAAACTTACCGAGTACTCCAAGCCAAAACAAAAGCTATGTTAGAAATCCATGCATGATCCTAACTATACAGAAATGCCTAACGCAACACATACAAAGATGCAACTACAATAGGCTCGACTATTCTAAGAATGGCATATGAGATGCTACAACTAACACATATTCAACTTGGAATTGAAATACAATGCAGTTAGTATGATGCACCGAGCCCGGTGCATGCAAGACAGATGAATGATGCAAACATGCAAGCATAAGTATGCTAATTGAAACATACCCTAATCTAACCATCATAAGCTGGTAAATAAAAGGGAGAAAGACGTGGGGTTGGAAGACATGCATCACACACACGCACACTTATTACAACATTGCCCTGGCTCGGAGGGTCCAAATAAATGATACAGTCCGAATAAATAACAGCTACAACTAATTATTACACAACATTAACTAATTAACAAACTAGCTAAGTAAGCATGTAAACTACATGAATGTGACTGCCTCGGCTCTGTTTTGGGTGACAATGGATGCATGCATGCTCGAGTCGCCTCGTCTGGAAATTCCATCGCAATGCCTTGACTCGCCTTTGTTTGCAAATGAATCCAGAAACTTGCAGAAAGCTCCGAGAGGCTGAAACTCCACTCTGGGAAGCTATGGGAAGGCCAACGACCAGCTATTGGGCTTAGAGACCACCCACCGACCAGTTTATGTGGGAAAAATCAAAAGGGGTGGTCGGCCTGCCAGAAAAGCTGGTCGACCGACCAGTTCCTGCCTCCAGTTTCTGGTTTTTCTGCAACAAAGGCAAGAGAAAGAGAAAGCAAGGTATTTACAACACATGTGTGCATGACCACTCTCCCCATCATTGCACAAGCTCTAGGGAGTGTGGTCCTCGATCCTCGTGCCACCAATCATGCATCTCGATGCACGATGGCCGAGGAATCGAATTGCACGACTCGATGTGAAATGAATACACATATGAACGCCACAAGGCCTTAACTCCATCACGGATAATCCGGAGCGTCGGCGACCGGGAATCGAGGCACGTTTCGTCACTTGGAGTACGAAACGTCCCTCGTTTCCCGTGTTTGGACTAAACCCTACTCAAAACACAATGCAATATGCATGATATGCATGAATGCAATTCTAACATGCAATCCTAGATGCAATGCCACTAAATGACACAAACATGCAAGGGATGAAAATGCAAACATGCACCTAGCATATACAATGCTAACACTACATGGCATGCATAATGCTCATGAACTAAATGCGACTAACAACCTATGGCATACTCAATGCGACTAACAACCTAGCATACACAATGCGAGGAATGACATGGCATACACAATGCTAACAACACAACATGTACAACACATTGCAACATGGCATACACAATGCAAGGTGGACTTAAACCAATATGAGTGGACCTCAGCCACACTCAAATCAGTGGCCATATGATGGAAATGAGACAACCAAAACACATGCAAACATGGACCATGCAAGGGACCAATCCTAAGGCATCAAATGCCACTCTACCAAAGCATGTCAAGGGATGAAAGATGGCATACAAACATGCAATTTCCATCTCTGAAATAAGATGCTCAATGGTCCCAAATCACGGGAACATGTCACCCAATGCACGAAATAAGCCCCGAAACTCAAAACTAGGCAAATGCATTGAACCACAAGTATGCAAAGCAAGCATTATTTGACCATGAGGCATGAAAACAGAGCCAAGTCAGTCCTAAACATGCACCAAATCAGTTCTAGGCATGGCCAAAAAGTGCTAACATGAAGGGCTAAAACAACATGCAATATATGCTAGTAAGCATCGTTTACATTACATGAATATGAAGCACAAGAGAGGTCACTAAACCAGCCAAAAATAGCAGTATGCCATGCTAAAATATGCCCAAATAACCACTGAAACTCAGTCAATGCATGCAAAAATGATAGGCTCCTTTGGAGGGCCATGCAAGGGGTTGTTCCACACATATATGACGGACATATAAAATGGAAAAACCACCTTTGGAAAGAGGTTATGAGGGTCCTAAAACCCACCAAAAAGGGCCTGAAATGGGTCAATGAAGCATGCTATGAAAGGTCCCCTTGAAAGGCCTTGAGGAGGATTGCTTCACACATGCATGATAGACACAAAAAGTGGCCAAAGGGGCTCCGAACAGAGTTCATGCAGACCTAAAAACTCACAAATAATGGCCTGAAACAAGGCTACAGAGCATGCAAAATGGAGCTCCTTTGGAAGGCCAATAAAGTTAATAAAGAGAACAAGGGGTGAGAGGGTCACCGCTTTATGATTTTGAAGCTCAAAGACATATCTAAACCACTGAAAATCCATTGGATTTCAGTGGCTAAAAGGCCAAACCAAGGCCAATGCAAATGCTCAAATGCATAGCTCAAAACATGAGGAAATGAAGCATGAAAGGGGGTAGATGACCCCCAACAGAAAAATAACCTTAAGAAAACATGTTTATAAGCTCAAAAGAAAACTTTTTTCAGTTTATGCTGAAACCCAAAAAAGCTTTCAAATGGGGCTAAGATATGAAGCAAGATAATGCAAAAAAAGAGGAAATAGAGGCTTACCCTTGTAGAGCTGACCCTCAGCAACTTCTGGACCAAGGTAATGAGCCTTCAACCTCTACAAATCAGTTCCAAGGTGCTTGGATAGATGGTGGAGGTGTTGTGCTAGGAGGTGTGGTGCAATGGGACCAAGAACAAGGGTTTTTGGAGCTTGGAATAGAGAGATATGAAGGAGTGTGTGTGTATGAGCCTCTAGAAATTCTAAACCCCAGCAATGGAAGAGGGCCCTTTCCTTTATAGAGGAGAAGGTCTAAAGCTTCTCCAAGAAGCTTCAAAGCTAGCTTAAACATCCTCCATACATGTATATGGAGGATGCATTCTGAGGCTTCCAGTAGGCACAGATGGCTTCAACTCATTGAGACAAAAAAGCAGAAGGTTGGCCGACCAATTCAGGTGGTCGGCCGACCACTTTCCCTGGCCGGCCGACCAGGGCTCAAAAAGGTCAAGAAGAAATGCTGGTCGGCCATACCAGAAAGGTGGCCTCCCAAATGAGTAGAATACAGTTGTATGGTGGGAGACTAGAAAATGTGGCCCAGGAGTGAGAAAAAACAGCTTTCTAGCAAGGTTCAAAAGGGTCAGGAAGAAAAGCTGGTCGGCCTACCCATATTGGTGGCCTACGAGGTGAGTACAACACAATGGTGGTATGGGAGACCAAAAATTATGGCCTAAAAGTGAGGAAAACCAACTTTCTGTCAAGAAAATCGGCTGGAGGAGAGAGAAAATGATTTCCAAAAGAATTGCTGGTCTCCCACTATAGTACCATCTTCCAAACAATGAAAATAGGGTCCATATCAAAAATGAACCCTAACCATTGCAAAACGAGGGTTCGGGGGCCAAAACGCGAGGCCCGGGGCCCCGAAAACAGGCTGTTAGGTACCGAAAGTGGCATGCGACCACGAATGTGGTCTCTCAGACCACAGTGTCCCTCAAAAGAGAGGAAACAAGGTGTGTGCCAAAAACCAGAGCAAACGGAGGTAGTTAAGCAGTCCTGAACCGAGGCACACGGCCGACGGCTCCAAAAATCGAAAACTAGTCTCCAAACGGGAAAAATGGCCTACGACCACGAAACGTAGCCTACGACCACTAAGAGATGGTCTACGAGACCTCTCCCTCCCTTCGGGAAAAGAAAATAGAGAAAACAGGACTTGGTTTGTAAACCGAGACAAAGCACAAAAGAGCCCCGAAGTCCAGAGGCAAGGCTCGCAGCCGAGAATCTGAAACCTCAGAACGAGCACAATATGCATCATCACCGAGCGCTCAAATGGTGATGTCTGAGTCTTAAGGTCGGTCAAAAATGGGGTGTCTACAGTTGCCCTTCTTTGATAGAACTCGGAAGTCATAAGTGACGAGAGTGAATGTCAAAGCCCAGAGACGACCCATTTTTGACGAGGCCGAAGACTTAGACAAACAAGCGAGATAAACAAGAGATATGCCCGTAGGCAGGGGCAAAATGCAAGAGACATGCACAAAGCCGGTCATAACTTATGATCATGCAAAGAAAGCTATAACGAAGTAATTATACACAATAAATGCAACATTTTAAGCAAGCGAATACAAATCAAACTACATCACATGCAGAAAGGATGTAAGAAGATTATGCAATCACAAAAGTGAACGAAGTGTGATAGATACACAGAGGGTGAACACAAAGTGTGATAGATGCACTAACTGAAAAAAGTATGATAGATACACAAAAAGTGAACACGAAGTGTGATAGATACACTAAAGATGAACACGAAGTGGGATAGATGCACTAAGTGAACAGAGTATGATTGATATACTAAATGTGAACACGAAGTGTGATAGATGCACTTAGTGAACAGAGTATGAATGATATACTAAATGTGAACACGAAGTGTGATAGATGCACTTAGTGAACAGAGTATGATAGATATACTAAAAGTGAACACGAAGTGTGATAGATGCACTTAGTGAACAGAGTATGATTGATATACTAAATGTGAACACGAAGTGTGATAGATGCACTTAGTGAACAGAGTATGATAGATATACTAAATGTGAACACGAAGTGTGATAGATGCACTTAGTGAACAGAGTATGATAGATATACTAAAAGTGAACACGAAGTGTGATAGATGGACTTAGTGAACAGAGTATGATTGATATACTAAAAGTGAATGAAGTGTGATTGATACACTAAATGTGATGAAGGGTGATGGATACACTAAAGTAAATGAAGTGAATATGTGCATGATACATACACAAAATGAGGATGTGTGTGATAGATACAAAAAATGAGAATATGTGTGATAGGTACAGAAAATGAGAATGTGTGTGATAGATACAGAAAATGAAAGAAGTGTGATTGATACACTAAATAAATGAAGTGTGATTGATACACTAAGCGAATGAAGAAAGTGAAGTGTGATTGATACACTAAGTAAATGAAGTGTGATTGATATACTAACTGAATGAAGTGTGATTGATACACTAAATAAATGATCTCAAACGAAACTCCTTTGAATGAACCGTACATACAATATCGTGCATGAATGAGAAAGAAACTTGATAGGTACAATGCAATACGATGCATGATGTTTAAGGAACGCAATAAACAAACGTAGCGGCGCTTTAGAAAGCACCTCATGGGGTGAGTGGCGATGAACCGCTCTACTCTGACGGGGATCTCCCCTCGTGCTCTTCGAACACTTACCTTCAACTCACAGTACAAAGGCTCTGAAATACTGACAAGGGTTCTTCGCATAGAACACTTTGGATGTTGCCTTTCTTCCTGATCATATTCACAACTTTCCCTATTCTCCAACGGGGTGACAGACTAGGTTGGTTCGGTATCTAGAATTGAGGTGCATACACGCTATCTCAACCTATGGGGCTTCCATACAGATTTCAAGCCGAGGACATGCCTCTGGGTATTTAAACCAGACTTTAGTCTCGGAAATCCCAAACCTTTGCGTTCTAGGCAACAGCCATTCGAACTCTAGTTTCCACCGTCGCAGTTGGTCTCCTAGGAACTCATTGCGAACACAACCAAGATGCCTCTGGCAGGGAATGATACTCAAGGAGAGCACTTCTGATCGCCATTCTGGCTTGAAGTAGACTTGATCTTGAGCTTGAGGTAGAAGCATACTCATACTTCAAAGCATTGGCAAGACCTGAAGAGCTACACACGGAATGTAATCTCGGAACTTACTGAAGTTAAAACAAACTCAGATGCTCGACATTTCCTATTTTCTCTTGCTTTGCAGTCTGGAACCCATATAGCTTCAGATAGGTCCTGGCTTTACTGTTCTGACATGACCTAGGTTGAACCCTGCGGTTTTATGAAAGAACAAATCCTGTTTTGCACAAATGTTGAGAATGGCACAACACTCTGAACACAAAACAAATCATTTTGAAATTGAGAAATGAGTTCTCGACTGGGTATTGAGCCTACGACTGAACACAGCGCACCACGACTCGACAAAGGAAAACAATGGCAAAACAACCTAAACACAAACGCAGACACTAAAAAAAAATGACTCAAGACAAGAATCGAGATAAAACAAAAAGACACGACACTCAGACGTGCATAGGGAGCCTGTTTTTCTGGGTATTGTTTCCCATCCTTTCTCATTTGTGATTCTCACATCACTCGGCCCTCAGGCTCTCTTTTGTTTTTTTCTCTGAAAAAGCCCTTTTTCCTCACTTTTTCTCTCAGCGCACATCTGTCTATTCTTCAATCTCTCATTTTTTATCCCTCCCCAAGAACTTGCGGGTTAATGCCCAACGCTATCAGCTCGCGGCTATTTCCTTCGGTGACATTTAGTCGATGCCCCAGATGAAGGAATGGAGTATCTTGATCCATTCCAATTCGTGTTTCGCACTCGGCTTGATACCTCGCTGCTTGGAGGATGAGACAGCTTTCAACCCTTTGTTATTAATTTCAGTTGTGCCCTTCTTGGTGAACAGGGTACCCTTTCCGGCAAGTATGGTGCCCTTTCTGGCAAATGCATTGACAACGGGGGAAAGACAGGAAGCCTGACTCAACTGTGCCCCTAGTTCATCATTTTGACCATTTTTTGTTTTTGACGTTCTGCTAAAACAATTTTGACCAACATGAGAGTTAGGTTAACATGCTTGTTCGATTTTCTGATTTAAAATCATGCAAGTTAGGTTATGAGCACTGAAAATTTTCCTTTTTTGGGTCCAAGAAATGGTCCAGTTTTGGAAAAGTGAAATAATTTTCGAGAGAATTAGTCAACCTTAATAAAAATTCTCAAAACTGTTTTTGCAAACAGCCACTGCTCAACGAGCACGGAACCTACTCTCGAGATGCACAATCTCGGATTCGAAGGAGAATTGCCCTTTGTCTAAATGGCACTGCATGGCAATGGAAAGTTGTCCCTTGTCTGAATGGCACCTCAGCAGTGCACGGCAACGGAAAGTTGCCCCTAGTCTGAATAGCACCGCAGCACATGGCAACCAGTCCTCACAGTGACAATTACAACCAAATTCTTGGATATAGAGAAGACAAAGATGACCAGAACCATCACATGGACACAGTCGAATTTGAAGTGTTTTACTGCTGGACTTCAGAATGAAGTTTCCTATGTATCCCAAAGATGGGAATCAAGCGTTACGTAGTTCGGGGTTAAGGTACACTCAAGTATTAACCTCTCCTTTTGCGCTCTAACTTTTGCCAAGGTCGCCCTTCCGGGTTTTCAACCTTGCGAGCTCTGTTTTTCTTCTTTTCAATTCTTTTTGTCCTTTTCTTTTTCATCTTTTCTTTTCATTTTCTTCATTTTTTTCTTCTTTTCTTTTCTTTTCTTTTTCTTTGTTCTTTTTTTTTCTTTTTCTTGCTCTAACTTTTGCCTGGGTCGCCCTTCCGGGTTTTCGGCCCAGCGAGCCTCTCAAGGGTAAAAGTGTAGCTTTGTCCATGTTGAATGGTTTGAGATCTTGAAGTCATCTGAACCCAGGAGAATGGCTGCTGTTCGCTGATGATGTAGAAGTCCATCCAATGGAGGGTGAATTTGCCCCTAGTGTTGTGGATAGGAACTCGGTTGTCCTTCAGCAATGTCTTCTTCTTTCCTCCCTTCTGGGGTTTGGCATTATTGCCGATCTTCATTGATTTGTGGAATGATCCATCTTCGGCTCTTCGAGCACAATACAGCATCTTTTGCCCCTAGTTCGAGGGGTGCTTCTGATCTAGCTTTGCAAGCTCCTTTTGATGACATCTGATGTTCTTGATCTGACTTCCCTGTCCCTAGTTCGAGGGGTGTTTCTGATTCGGCCACACAGGCCTTACATGGTAGTTGACCGTTGAACATTCTGAATCTAAGTTAAAGGTTCGAAAGCAAGGGGTCGAGTCTCGAGACTGAAAGAGATCCTAGGCTGCACAATCTCAAGAGCGATTCCACACAGGTCTTCGCAGGACGACGTAAAACATTTTTGAAACCTTTTAAGAAAGCGACTAATCGCTCGCGCTGAAGACAGTGTAGGACCAATCTGGATCAAGCCAGGATCCTTCTCAATACTCACATTGACAAGCATGATTTCATTCATTAAGGGTTTAGCACGTCTCTCTTTCTCTCAGTTAATCAAATTTTTCAAAACCCGAGGAATTTCTCCCTCTTTGTTTTCATCACAACATTCAAAAAGTTTTGAAAAACTTAGGTCAATATAATGACTTAAAGGCACAAAAGAGCAGGTGAAGTGCACTGTCGTTTCATTCAAACTTTTGGCACAACTGGCGCAAGGCCGAAGCAAACACAAGAGTGTGAAAACCATTGCGGTTTTATTCAGATCTGTTGGCATAACTGGCTCCAAGGCAGAAATAGACTCAAAAGAAAGCAAAAAGACAAACACAAAACAAGATAGTGATGTCCGAGGTAACACCCCCGAAATCACCCAACTCTAACAAAACAGGGCTGACTCGATACAACAAGACAAACCCAACTGACTCAGTAAGAAAAGACTGACTTTGTACAACATAACAAGACTGACCCAATACCTAAGTCAAAAAGTAAAGTGAACAGCATTCGCAAATGCTCAAAATAGTGCGTGTCATCCCTACAGCTGGAGTAAACTGAGCGCCGCCCACAGGTGGTTCATCCCCTGATCACATCACATTATCCCCCACATGTTCACTGATCAAGTGCCGATAGACTTTGCTGAGCTGGCGCAGCGATGACCTTGTTGTCAAACAGATCTTGTACATCAAGGTGAAGACAAAAGCAACTGTCAGTGTCATGACCGATTTGTTGATGGTAGGCACAGTATTTAGTGTGGTCATGCTTTGGAGGGATAGGATCGGGTAGAGGCCGTTGTTCCAATGGTTCCAGATATCCCTTCTGGAGTAAGGCCTCTAGGGCCTTTGACAAAGGCATATAAAGTGGGGTAAAAACCCTCTTGACTCAAGGTGGATATTTGGTTTTTTGTGAGCTACTTTCGGACGCACCGGTGAATGGGGTAGCTGTTTTTGATGCGGTGGTGGTAACCATGCCTACTTTAGAAGATCTTGCAACTACATCACCACTGGTGGTCGCATTCGAACTGTGGGAAAACGCCCTCCTGGGCTGCTCCTTCTCTTGGTCAATGAGGCCCTGCTTCATAGCATCCTCAATTTGTACCCCTATCTCATGTAAATCTAAAAAGGTGGGGAAGGGGAGAACAATCATTTTCTGCATAAGCTTGGGCTGGAGATTGCGCACAATCATTCGAATCTGATCTTTGTCAGTGGGCCTAGTGGTCATCATTGAGGCCTTGGCCCTCCACCGGGTTATGAAGTCAGAAAAACTCTCCTTAGGCTCCTGCCTAGTCGTCTCGAGATCACAGGTTGTGACCTCGATCTGTGTATTATAGGAGTATTGAGCGTCAAAAGCCTCGGCCATTTCATCCCAATTCTTCTTAACATCATCTTCCAGTTTTGCGTACCAGATGGCCGCCACACCCGACAGGGTCCGGCCGAATAAAGAAAGCTTCTGTAGTCTGGTGAGGCCCATCGACCTTAATATGTCTAAAAACAGCCGTAAGTGCACCATGGGATCCCCAGACCCATCAAAGCGGTCAATATGTGGCATTTTAAAGCGGTCTGGCAGTGTCACGGTTGCATCGGTATACCTATCCTCAATGTTCGAGATGGACTTGACGCCCTGAGATTTCTTGAACAGCTTTTCAAGCTTGCTCACCTTCAATGCTGTGAGGTCCACCTCAGACTCAAAGGGAGAATCCGGCAGGTTGGTGGGTGTTTTGGATAATTGGGGTAGGATTGAGGGCGGAGCTGGCCCCGTCGGAATGTCCGTACCTTCTTGGACATTTGGTGTCTCCCCAGGCGCTGGAGCTCCTGGTGGGGGAGGAGCTTGATGTGAAGCAGATGCTCCGTTTTGCTATTGCAGCCTGGTGATTAGCTCAGCCTGCTGGGCCATGATCGCAGCCTGCTGTTTGGCAAATTCCGTCTGGCGGGCAGTGTCTTGCTGCATGAGTTTCATACTCTCTTGGAGTTGACGCATCGTTTCCTCCATCCCTGCCATGTTCTGCTGTTCTGGCTAACTGACTGGTATATCTATCTCTATGATAAAAACTGTGGCCTCAGCCTGACTATTCACTGGTGGGGTGGATCAAGGCCACTGATCTGGTAACTGCTGAACTGGTGATCTGTGCTGTAATGACCCCAAAATGCGTATAAGAAATCATCTTTATTTACCTATGAGAGGATGTGTTTTAATTTAATTATAGCTATTAGAATTGAAGCAATATCTGTTGAGTTACGGACTTAAAATTTAAATTACTGACCTTTATGGGTTCAGAAATTAAAATTGAGTACTTGGGTATGTTAATGGGAAATTTTAGAACTATTGGGGAAAATTAATTGGAAATCTAATTTGTCTGATTCGTTAATGCACGTTTGGGTGGTTAACTTTGTACTGCAAATTGAAGACCCTAGAGACTTCAGAAACCAAAACAGGGGACATATTTATGATCAGCACAATTTTTAGAGTCACCTGGGAACTTTAATTGAAATTTGATTTTGTGCGATTCGTAAGGCCACGTTTGGCTCTCCCTATTGTGCTAAGCCTTGTGTGTGATTTAGATATATGATAAGGAACTCAACATTTTGAGCCCAAAAATATCTAGAGAAAAGGGGGGGGGGGGGACACGTGAGAAAGAGAAGGGAGAGAGTTTTGGAGAGAACTCAAAGAGAAGAAGGAAGAAAGAGTAGAAATGGAAAAAGACATCAAAGAATTGGCTTGAATACATCATGATTATGCAAGAACAAGTGACGATAAGGGCTTAAGGTAAGACTCTCCCTTTCAACACTTGAAGATCACAAGCTAAATAATGAGTTCTTGGGTTATCTATAATTGTATGTAAGGGTTTGGTTTATTCAAGCAAGAAGATGATGAATCTTTATACATAGCATGAATTTATGTTACAACTTAACTTCTTGTAAGGATTTTATGGCTCTTAAAGAGGCTAGAGAGGATTCACCATGGGAATGAGTTTTAAACCCCAAATCATGGTTACCTTATGCTTTTGTGTTTTAATTTGTAATCTTGTTCTTGTGATTGGGAATTGAGTTGTATTTTGGAGTTATGAATTGGAATGGAAGCTAAGAATGTGAAATTTATCTTATATTAAAGGGTTTTGGGCTTTGATTTACATGTAATTAAGGTTTGATTTTGGAGATGAGAAACCCCAATTTTTCAGCCATTTTCAGACTGCAAATTGTCCAGGCCGCACGTGCGGCACTGTTCCCCCGCACGTGCGGAGACAACTCTGTCCAACCAACTTTGAACAAGCATATCTTTTGTATCCAGACTCCGTTTTGAGTGATTCTTGAGCCTAAAATCAAGCCCCGAAAGTCTAGTTTCTAATGGCGGTGGTCTCACGCCCAAATTATAAATACAGAAATAGTTATGCCCAAATTAGTGATGACTGTTCACTTTCAGTCAACCAGTTTTGTACCATTTCTTTACCTTAACCATTTCCCATCGATTTCTCCTGTTTTCTGAGACATGAATTATAACTTATTAAAGAATAATGATCTTGGTACCACCATGGCTAATTGATTGAATGATCAAAGAGAATAAGTAAAGGATCGAGTATAATCTCATATAATGTGTTGTGCAATGTACTTGTAGGTCGAGACGAGGACATCATCCCATTACTACCGGGAGCCGATCACTGTGATTAATAGTACTACAAATGTACATGGTCTACCGTTAAGAAAATTGTTAACAACATTCTATTCTCCGTGAGCTAATATGTTAACATGTGTGTTGATTGGGAATTGATGTGAACATTGAAAGAGTTAGCACACATCGGTATGACTCTGAACCTACTCCGTATTTTGGGTTATGGCTAATGATTATTGTCAATATACCATCCTAAGAATTACCTATGATTCTGTATAAGAATTGCATACAAACTATTAACACTGTGAAGTTGGTTAATAGAAAAGAATTGTGTATCAACGACATTGTTATGTAATTCATGTTATGATATGAATTGTTCTGGCCTGTTGATGTAATGGTAAATTTACCTTCGGATTATTGTTAATGTTAAGGTTCTGTTAATTACGAAACAAGTATGTCTACTTACAAAGAACCATGAGGAAATCTAAGCGCAACATTGTACCATATGTTTTGTTTGCTATTGATAATTAATGTTACCATTCTGTTAACTGCTAGTTAGTGGCATTGAAACATGATGAGCAAATGGGATGTATATGCATTATGGAACTGTGGTATCTACGTATTTCTGAAAGCGTTCAAGCTGTAAAATATGTTTACCTTTTGCTAACAATTATCGGCAACGTTCTATTAAACTTATACTATCTATGTTTATTCATGTAATTAATGGGAAGAATGTGTGTACTTTTTGTATGATTCTAAAGTTAATCTGTTCTGATGTTTTCTGGTATGGAACAAAGTGCTGTACGAAACTAAGTGCTACACCTTGGTGGGAGCCACCTCTAGAATCTGTACGAGCCACCTCTTGAGTCCATACATCTGTTATTTCTGGGCCGATGGCCGTTCTGATATTTCTGGGCCGATGGCCGTTCTGTTATTTCTGGGCCGATGGCCGTTCCGTTATTTTTGGGCCGATGGCTGTTCTGTTATTTCTGGGCCGATGGCCGTTCTGATATTTCTAGGCCCATGGCCGTTCTGATATTTCTAGACCCATGGTCGTTCTGTATCTGTAGGCCTATGGCTGTTCTGTATATGCTGGGCTTAAAGTCACTCTGTTACGGAAACTAGACCCATGGCTGTTTTGGAAATAATTACGGAATGTAGTTAATCATATGTATCTGCAGTTATATGTTTTATTATTCAGGTTAAACATTACATTATTTATGTACTATTATTCACTGAGTTCACTCATTCTGTATTTTGTCTGTCTATTTCTGTAGGTAATCAACCGGGAGTTCAGTCCTAACCTTTAAGGCTCGTCTTTCTCTTGTCCACTTTGATGCGTCCAGGCACCACCTGAAGCCGTGCATTTTGTAAAGTGTTGTTAGGTTATTGATTTATGCTTTGGTTGTCTTTCATTAATATTTTCGTTACACGCCCAATTGTGGGTCTAAGTATGAATGTATAAGTGTGTAACCGAAGTTCGGGTCTATGTTTCTATATATTATGTACCTAATGCAATGTGTGCAGTCCTAGCATGGTAGTGGTAGCTCAATGGATGATGTTTTATGTTATTTTATATTGATAATGCTTCCGCTCAGGCCCCATATGTTATATATAACAGGTTAAGTGTCCGTTTCTGAATAGGTCATGCCCAAAACTTTTAGGGGCATGTTTGGGGCGTGACATGTGCCTGATTGGCCTTTTTATCCTGCCTCTGGTGAAGGAACACTAATTTGCCCTTGAACTGAATCTCTGACCTGACAAAGTCTATCAGCACAAGTCTAATGAACCTCGGGGGATATTGGAGCCTTCTGAAGCTATGGTTCCAAGACTACCTAACAAAAGAGAAAACATGCAGCATCTCAGCCTGATTTCACCAAAACAGATATGAGCAACCGAATAACTGTGCTCTCTACTGAATTCTATCCAAGATTCTGCCTGTAAACTGATACCCTCAGGTCAAACTGATTCCCCTCATACTGATGCCCTTAGGCCTGATACCCAGACTTGCAAACTGATATACGCAGCCCTGCAGAGACACACTCTGACAGCACATAGCAGGCAAATGAGAGCCAAAACACCCCTATGTTGGGGTAGGGTTTCCCTGTCCTATTTTGTCAGGAACTAGGGTTTCACTACGCACGTAGCGGTTCCAAACAAACTATGATCGGGTAAGCAACCTGTCCTAGTTTGGAATGGTCACTATGGATTTCGATATGCACTAGGTCGAATGGTCAAAAAGGGTGCCCCGGTAAAATCGGGGTTTGTGTTCCCGTCATGGCAGAGCCCGCAACCAGTCAGCCTTATGGCATGCTTCACAAAACGAGCCTCCGGCAAACCATTTAGGAATAGCATACGGCAAACACAGTATCCTAGGCGCACCAATGCAAATGCAATGCAAAGAAACACACAAGTGTAGTCAAAACAAGATATAATGAGTTCGAGTCAAGTTCTCTAACTCCCCAGCAAAGTCGCCAGAAACTGTAGACGTCCCCGAATGTCCCGGGATGAAGATCCCGTTTTGTTCATATGGGCTCACTACAGTTCAGGACTCAAATGTCACAGTCCTGTATCTAATCTCGCAGAGTGCAATGCAAGACCGATGAATCATCAAAGAGTCCAGATCTGGCAAATCATTTTTTGAAAACAGATTTTTTTGAAAAAAGTGCCAAACATAGACTGCTTTGCTAGATATAGAGTCCCCACCTAAATATTTTATTTTGGGGAATTTAGGAAACCCTGACTCGTTTGCCTAAGGCCACGTGTCCGTCATCACCAAAGTTGCCTCGGCTCAAGAACTTGGGTACGATTGGGGAAGGTCACTTCGTGAGCACCCCCGCTCGCCCGATCAAAGATCGGCCTCTATTAACCACGATATCTAGTTTTGAAAACATTATGCGTTCTTATTCCGGTTATTAGCCTAGATTTACTATGTCATGCGCACAGCATACAAGTATAGACTGGATCGCCTGAATTGGAACAAAACATTTCATGTTTGTTTTTGAAAGTGGTTTGCTACTCTCAAGTAAGCTTAAAATGCAGATTTTTCCACCCTCGAGTGGTCTTAGAAAACACGATTTTGCCACTCTCAAGTGGGCTTAAAACTCATAGTCAATGCATTATTCCAATTCAGATAACCCAACCTTCACTCACAGGCATTCAGGCAGGTATATCACATAAACATATAGCCTCATGGTAAGCATGCTATCATGGCAGTCACTCACACGCATGCAAGGATGCTAAAGTATAAAACTTACCGAGTACTCCAAACCAAAACAAAAGCTATGTTAGAAATCCATGCATGATCCTAACTATACAGAAATGCCTAACGCAACACATGCAAAGATGCAACTACAATAGGCTTGGCTATTCTAAGAATGGCATATGAGATGCTACAGCTAACACATATTCAACTTGGAATTGAAATACGATGTAGTTAGTATGACGCGTCGAGCCCGGTGCATGCAAGACAGATGAATGATGCAAACATGCAAGCATAAGTATGCTAATTGAAACATGCTCTAATCTAACCATCATAAGCTGGTAAATAAAAGGGAGAAAGACGTGGGGTTGGAAGACATGCATCACACACACGCACACTTATTACAACATTGCCCTTGCTCGGAGGGTCCGAATAAATAATACAGTCCGAATAAATAACAGCTACAGCTAATTATTACACAACATTAACTAATTAACAAACTAGCTAAGTAAGCATGTAAACTACACAAATGTGACTGCCTCAGCTCTGTTTTGGGTGACGATGGATGTATGCATGCTCGAGTCACCTCGTCGGGAAATTCCATCGCGATGCCTTGACTCGCCTTTGTTTGCAATTGAATCCAGAAACTTGCACAAAGCTCCGAGAGGCTGAAACTCCACTCTGGGAAGCTGTGGGAAGGCCACCGACCAGCTATTGGGCTTGGAGACCACCCACCGGCCAGTTTATGTGGAAAAAATCAAAAGGGGTGGTCGGCCTGCCAGAAAAGCTGGTCGGCCGACCAGTTCCTGCCTCAAGTTTCTTGTTTTTCTGCAACAAAGGCAAGAGAAAGAGAAAGCAAGGTATTTGCAACACATGTGTGCACGACCACTCTCCCTATCATTGCACAAGCTCTAGGGAGTGTGGTCCTTGATCCTCGTGCCACCAATCATGCACGACTCGATGTGAAATGAATGCACATATGAACGCAACAAGGCCTCAACTCCATCATGGATAATCCGGAGCGTCGGCGACCGGGAATCGAGGCACGTTTTGTCACTTGGAGTACGAAACGTCCCTCGTTTCCCGTGTTTGGACTAAACCCTACTCAAAACACAATGCAATATGCATGATATGCATGAATGCAATTCTAACATGCAATCCTAGATGCAACGCCACTGAATGACGCAAACATACAAGGGATGAAAATGCAAACATGCACCTAGCATGTACAATGCTAACATTACATGGCATGCATAATGCTCATGAACTAAATGCGACTAACAACCTATGGCATACTCAATGCGACTAACAACCTAGCATACACAATGCGAGGAATGACATGGCATACACAATGCTAACAACATAACATGCACAACACATTGCAACATGGCATACATAATGCAAGGTGGACTTAAACCAATATGAGTGGACCTCAGCCACACTCAAATCAGTGGCCATATGATGGAAATGAGACAACTGAAACACATGCAAACATGCATGATGCAAGGGACCGATCCTAAGGCATCAAATTCCACTCTACCAAAGCATGTCAAGGGATGAAAGATGGCATACAAACATGCAATTTCCATCTCTGAAATAAGATGCTCAATGGTCCCAAATCATGGGAACATGTCACCCAATGCACGAAATAAGCCCTGAAACTCAAAACTAGGCAAATGCATTGAACCACAAGTATGCAAAGCAAGCATTATTTGACCATGAGGAATGAAAACAGAGCCAAGTCAGTCCTAAACATGCACCAAATCAGTTCTAAGCATGGCCAAAAAGTGCTAACATGAAGGGCTAAAACAACATGCAATATAGGCTAGTAAGCATCGTTACATGTATATGAAGCACAAGAGAGGTCACCAAACCAGCCAAAAATAGCAGTATGCCATGCTAAAATATGCCCAAATAACCACTGAAACTCAGTCAATGCATGCAAAAATGATAGGCTCCTTTGGAGGGTCATGCAAGGGGTTGTTCCACACGTATATGACGGACATATAAAATGGAAAAACCACCTCTGGAAAGAGGTTATGAGGGTCCTAAAACCCACCAAAAAGGGCCTGAAATGGGTCAATGACGCATGCAATGAAAGGTCCCCTTGAAAGGCCTTGAGGAGGATTGCTTCACACATGCATGATAGACACAAAAAGTGGCCAAAGGGGCTCCGAACAGAGTTCATGAAGACCTAAAAACTCACAAATAATGGCCTGAAACAAGGCTTCAGAGCATGCAAAATGGAGCTCCTTTGGAAGGCCAATAAAGCTAGTAAAGAGAACAAGGGGTAAGTGGGTCACCCCTCTATGATTTTGAAGCTTAAAGACACATCTAAGCCACTAAAAATCCACTAGATTTCAGTGGCTAAAAGGCCAAACCAAGGCCAATGCAAATGCTCAAATGCATAGCTCAAAACATGAGGAAATGAAGCATGAAAGGGGGTAGATGACCCCCAACAGAAAAATGACCTTAAGCAAACATTTTTATAAGCTCAAAAGCAAAAAAAATTTCAGTTTATGCCAAAACCCAAAAAAGTTTGCAAATAGGGCTAAGATATGAAGCAAGATAATGCAAAAAAATGGGAAATAGAGGCTTACCCTTGTAGAGAAGACCCTCAGCAACTTCTGGACCAAGGTAATGAGCCTTCAACCTCTGCATATTAGTTCCAAGGTGCTTGGATGGATGGTGGAGGTGTTGTGCTAGGAGGTGTGGTGCAATGGGACCAAGAACAAGGGTTTTTGGAGCTTGGAATAGAGAGATATGGAGGAGTGTGTGTGTATGAGCCTCTGGAAATTCTGAACCCCAGCAATGGAAGATGACCCTTTCCTTTATAGAGGAGAAGGTCTAAAGCTTCTCCAAGAAGCTTCAAAGCTAGCTTAAACATCCTCCATACACGTGTATGGAGGATGCATTCTGAGGCTTCCAGCTGGCACAGCTGGCTTCAACTCATTGAGACAAAGAAGCAGAAGGCTGGCCGACCAGTTCAGGTGGTCGGTCGACCACTTTCCCTGGCCAGCCAACTAGGGTTCAAAAAGGTCAAGAAGAAATGTTGGTCGGCCATACCAGAAAGGTGGCCTCCCAAATGAGTAGAATACAGTTGTATGGTGGGAGACTAGAAAATGTGGCCCAGGAGTGAGAAAAACCAGCTTTCTAGCAAGGGTCAAAAGGGTCAGGAAGAAAAGCTGGTCGGCCTACCCATATTGGTGGCCTACGAGGTGAGCACAACACAATGGTGGTATGGGAGACCAAAAATTATGGCCTAAAAGTGAGGAAAACCAACTTTCTGTCAAGAAAATCGGCTGGAGGAGAGAGAAAATGATTTCCAAAAGAATTGCTGGTCTCCCACTATAGTACCACCTTCCAAACAATGAAAATAGGGTCCATATCAAAAATGAACCCTAACCGACGCAAAACGAGGGTTCGGGGGCCAAAACGCGAGGCCCGGGGCCCCGAAAATAGGTTGTTAGGTACCGAAAGTGGCATGCGACCACGAAGGTGGTCTCTCGGACCACAGTGTCCCTCAAAAGAGAGGAAACAAGGTGTGTGCCAAAAACCGGAGCAAACAGAGGTAGTTAAGCGGTCTTGAACCGAGGCACACGGCCGACGGCTCCAAAAATCGAAAACTGGTCTCCGAACGGGAAAAATGGCCGACGACCACGAAACGTAGCCTACGGCCACTGAGAGATGGTCACGAGACCTCTCCCTCCCTTCGAGAAAAAAAAATGGAGAAAACAGGACCTAGTTCACAAACTGAGGCAAAGCACAAAAGAGCCCCGAAGTCCGGAGGCAAGGCTCGCTACCAAGACTCTGAAACCTCAGAACGAGCACAAGCGCTCAAACGGTGACGTCTGAGTCTTAAGGTCGGTCAAAAATGGGGTGTCTACAGTCATGCATCTCCTTACTTGGCATTGTTCTACATTTCAGTACATGCATTGTCATGCATTCCTTTATCACACGTTGTCATGCATTCCCTTATCATGCGTTGTCATGCATCTCCTTACTTTGCATTGTTATGCATTTCAATTACAAGCATTGTCATGCATTTCAGTATATGCATTGTCATGCATTTTCCTACCTCGCATTGTCATACATGTTTCATTTGCATTGTTCCTGCTATACACATTGCATGCGTTTCTGCGCGTGCTTTACTTACATGTGTATATTTAGCTTGCTTTACACATTGCATACGTTTCCGCGTGTGCTTTACTTATATGTGTTTATGCATCCCCCCAGGTGGTTACACATTGTACGCGTTTTTGCATGTAATTTACTTACATGTGTTTATACCTTGCTTGCTTTACACATTGTACACGTTTCTGCGTGTGCTTTACTTACATGTGTTCATGCATATTTTCAGGAGGTTATGCATTGTTTGCGTTAGCGCGCATGCTTTACTTACATGTGTACATTTCATTCCTGCCATACACATTGCATGCGTTGTCGCGTTATACTTTACTTATATGTGTTCAAGTTTCTATACACATTGCATGCGTTGTCGCGTCATGCTTTACTTATATGTGTTCAAGTTCCTATACACATTGTATGCCTTGTCACGTGTACTTTACTTATATGTGTTCAAGTTTCTCTCATCATACACATTGTATGCGTTGTCACGTGTACTTTACTTATATGTGTTCAAGTTTCTATACACGTTGCATGCGTTGTCACGTTATGCTTTACTTATATGTGTTCAAGTTCCTACACACATTGCATGCGTTGTCGCGTTTTGCTTTACTTATATGTGTTCAAGTTCCTATACACATTGCATGCGTTGTCGCGTTATGCTTTACTTATATGTGTTCAAGTTCCTTTATTTTTATATATTGTGCATGTTGTCGCATGTGCTGTACTTACATATGTACATTTCAAGTTGCTACACACATTGTATGCGTTATCGCGTTATGCTTTACTTATATGTGTTCAAGTTTCTATACACATTGCATGCGTTGTCGCGTTATACTTTACTTATATGTGTTCAAGTTCCTATACACATTGCATGCGTTGACGCGTTATGCTTTACCTATATGTGTTCAAGTTCCTTTATTTTTACAGATTGTGCATGTTGTCGCATGTGCTTTACTTACATGTGTACATTTCATTCCTGCTATACACATTGCATGCGTTTTCGCGTATGTTTTACTTACATGTGTACATTTTATTCCTTACTCTACACATTGCATGCGTTGTCGCGCATGCTTTACTTACATATGTATGCTTATCAATTGTCTTACACATTGTACATGTTGTCGCATGTGCTTTACTTACATGTGTATACTCTTCCCCACCTCCACACATTGTACACGTTGTCACGTGTACTTTACTTATATGTGTTTGTGCCTTCATAGCATTGTTATGCTTGTTTCAAATCGCATTGTTATGCACACACCCGGGTTGCGTTGTTATGCACCCCTCCCACCTGCATTGTCATGCCCCTCCTACACTTGCATTGCCACGCAGCTTCAGATTGCATTATTATGCATGTTGCTAATGATATTGTACCTGTTAAGTTCTCTTTCTTTTTCAGGCAAAATATTGTATATATGGTTCATTTGAGGCTGGTACGACCAAACGAACCGGACAGGAACGATATTGTATGTACGGTTCATTTGAAGCTGGCACGACCAGACGAACCGCACAGTTATTATATTCTCCGTGTCAAACGTAGCGAGAATCACATAATTCTCTTACATCCTTTCTGCATTGTAATGTAGTTGGATTTGTGTTTGATTGCTTAAACTGTTGCATTTATTGTATGTATATGCTTCGTTATAGCTTTCTTTGCATGATCATAAGTTATGCTCGGCTTTGTGCATTGTCTTGCATTTTTCCCTTGCCCTTGGGCGCATATCTTTGTTTGTAGCTTGTATGCTTTGTCTAAGTCTTCGGCCTTGTCAAAAATGGGTCGTCTCTGGGCTTTGACACTCACTCCCGTCATTGTTATGACTTTCGAGTTCTGTCATAGAGGGCCAACTGTAGACACTCCATTTTTGACCGTCCTCAAGACTTGGACATCATCGTTTGAACACTCGATGATTATCCATGTTTGTGTTCGTCCTGAGTTCTCGGAGGTCTCGGCCACGCGCCTTGCCTCAAGACCTCTCGACTTGCCTGTTTTGTGTTTGGTTTTGCACCAAACCCTTGTGTTTTTGCTTCTGAGGGTGGGAAATGGCTTGTTGGCAATCCCCACACCTCACCGGCCATGGCTTGAGGCCACCGGCCCTGTTTTGTTTCTACCGGCCATTGGCTATAGCCGGTCGGCATTCTGTATGGTCGGCCGACCATTGTTTTGGTCAATTTGTCATTTTTGGCTGGCCGATCACTATTCATCTGCTTTTGGCAGATATTTTATGCCAGCTGTGATAGCTGGCATCCACTTTGCACCCCCCTCCATACACGTGTATGGAGGGATTTCACTCTTGCTTAGCTTGTTTTGTAAGCTTTGCAAGAGTGAATCTCCATAAAGAGAGGACTTCTCCTCCTTCCTCAAGGGTTCCAAGAAGTTTCAGAGCTCTGAGATTAGTGTTAGAGGATTGTGTATCTATTCTATCTCTATATCTCCTTCTCATTCCATTTTGTGTGTGTTTAAGGTGTTTTTGTTCATAGTTTTGCATACAAACACCTAGTGCTACACTTTCCTATAGCTAATGAGGTACTAAGGAGTTATTTTCAGAGTTCTTGAGTTGATCTAAGCTTGGAGAGGCTGCTGGAGCATTGTTCTTGAAAGAGGTCTTCAAGGGTAAGAACTTTACCCCTTTATTCCCCATTTTTGCATAGGCTTTTAGCCATCCTTGCATCTGTTTTTAAGCTTAGTGTATAACTAGTAAAAGTTTTTTTTTTACTTGCTTTTGATAGTTGTTTAAGGTCTCTTTGAGGTTTGGGGTTGTTTGACCCCTCTTAGGCCCTGTTTGGCCTCTTTTTTGTGCACTTTTGGTGAGCTCCAGGACCACCTTGTGTTGGCCTCCTCACCATTGAAATCCAGAGGGATTTCAGTGGTGGGGATGGTGTTTTGAGGTCCTAAGAAGGAGAGGACCATGTTGTCTTCAATACTTGCCATTTTAGCCTCATGTGTGAGCACCTTTCTTGAGTTCATGTTGGTCATGTCTTAAGTAGTATTTGTGCTTATTTTGCCATGGTATAGCACTGTTTTTAGTTGGTTTAGACATACCATGCACACTTTGCATGCTTGTCTTGTAATGCCATGAAATTGCCTTAACATGCTTTGTGCTTTGAGCCTTGTTTTTAGCATGATTTTGGCTTAGCTTTGTGAAGCTTTTATGCATGTTTTGATGTGCTTGAGGTCTGATTTTGGTCATTTGGATCATCCATGACTTGCTTTGAATAGCTATCATACAATCCCCCTTTGTAGGCTTTGAGTATTGGATCATCTAGCATGCTTTACTTGCACCATTTCAGTGGTTTGGAACCACTTATCATGTCATTTCAGTCCATATAGCATGCTTGTATACTTGCATTTATGGCTCCTTTGATGCTTCAAAAGGTTTATGTTTTATGCTCCATGTTTGGACCATTATGTATGCTTCTATGTGTAGGCCATTTAGATGCCATCTAAGTGTGTTTTGGGCTTTGTTTCGACCTACATTGGGACTGTTTTGAGTCCCCTCGACCCTTTAGGACTCGCCTTGCATAGCCAAGGTTTGATCCCTTAGGATAGCTTTGAGCTTTGGACCTTGGTTGCATGCTTTGATTGCTTTGTTTAGTTGGTTTGGCACCATCCTTAACATGATTTTCAGAGTTTGCCATGCTTGTCATTGGTCCATGATCATCTCCTTTTAAGTGTGCTTAAAAGTCCCCTCTTTGTGCTTAAGTGTTGGACCATGTTCGCATGCATGTTTGTATGTAAATTTGCCTTCATTTCCATAGCATTTTGGCTACTTATTTAGACACGGCTAAGGCTTGTCCATATTAGTTTAAGTCCACCGTTTGCATGTTGTTCAAATGTTGTTACATTGCTTCATGCTTGCATGTTTTGATTGCATAGTGTTTTGCATGCTCATCGCTTGCATTATTGATACATGCTTAGCTATATTGCATTTTGTTGCATTGCTTGAGCTATATGGCATGTTGTTGCATGCTTAGGATGTAACGCATTTGGCATGCATTCTCTCTTTTAGTTGCCTAACATGTTGTTGCATGTTTTGCCATTGATATGTTGTTATATGCTTGCATGTGTGCATGTTTGCCCTCATGTTCATATTGCATGCTTAGGTTGCATTTGGCATGCATGTCTTGCCTCTTGAATTGATTGTGATGGAGGTTGGGCCTATTGTTTGTTTTGGTTTGCATTTCACTTGACGCCAAAATGCACAACTTGATTTCTTGGGCCATCATGCATCGGAATGCGTGATTGGTGGCCCGAGGGTCGAGGGCCATCCTCCTTTGAGTCATGAATATGATAAGGAGTGTGGTAGTGCAAACATTTGCTTTGAAATGCATTGCTATGCCTTGTTTCCCCTCTGCTGCTGTCAAAACAGGATTTTGCAGGAAGATATGGTCGACCGACCATTCTCAGTGCCAGCCGACTAAATATCTTTGGCCGAGAGCCACACCAATGGTCGACGACCAGTTTCCCCTAGCCGGTGGTGTTTCTTCTTGGTCGATGACCTTCCACAGTGATCAGGAAGTGATTCTGGAGCATCATTGAGACTTGCACAATTTTCAGAGGAGCAGAGCAGGGTAAACAGAGGCAGCTTGTGCATGGTGGTGGATTTCCGAGCGAATCCGAGCACGCATGCATTGGACCCTCTTCCCGAGGCTGTTTTACCGCTTTATTAGCTTAGTTAATTTGCTTAACTAGTTAAGTGGTCTGTAACTATTTAGTTAGCTTGTCAGTTAGTTAAATTTGTATTATTCTTTTGGTCCCTCCGAGAGAAGGTGAATTGTGTAATAAGTGTGGGTGCGTGTGCGCATGTCTTCCAACCCCCACTTCTTTCTCCCTTTTATTTACTAGCTTATGATGGTTAGTTTAGGGCATGTTTCAATTAGCATACTTATGCTCGCATGTTTACATTCAGTCATCTGTCTTGCATGCACGGGGCTCGGCGCATCATGCTAACTGCATTGTATTTCAATTCCAAATTGAATACATGTTATCTGTTGCATCTCATATGCCATCTTAGAGTAGCCGAGCCTATCTTAAGTTTCATTTTTGCATATGTTGCATTAGGCATCTCAGCATATTTAGGATTCATGCATGATTTCTAAGTAGCTTCTATTTTGGCTTGGAATACTCGGTAAGCTTTTATGCTTTAGCATCCTTGCATGTGTGTGAGTGACTGCCATGAAAGCATGCTTGTCATGAGGCTAACTGCTTAGTTGATTTACTGCTTGAATGCCTGTGGGTGAAGGTTGGATTGTTTGAATTTGAATAATTCATTGAAATCCATATTTTAGCCTACTTACGAGTAGCAAACCTCAAATCATTTCCAAACAACGGATATGCGATGCTTTGTTCCAAATTAGGCGATCCAGTCTATACTTTTGTGTTGTGCGCATCACATAGTAAGATTACCTAATAAATTGGAATAAGAGCACATAATGTTTTCAAAAATCGATATCATGGTTAGTAGAGGCCTATCTTTGATCGGGCAAGCGGGGGTGCTCATAGCTGACCTTTCCCAATCGTACCCAAGTTTTCGAGCCGAGGCAACTTTGGTGATGACGAACACGTGGCCTTAGGCAACGAGTCAGGGTTTCCTAAATTCCCTCAAAATAAATATTTAGGTGGCGACTCTGTATCTGGCAAAGCAGTCCATGTTTGGCACTTCTTTCTAAAAAAATTGGTTATTCAAAACGATTTGCCGAATTTGGACTCTTTGATGATTCATCGGTCTTGCATTGCACTCTGTGAGATTAGAAAAATGATTTGCCGGATTTGGACTCTTTGATGATTCATCAGTCTTGCGTTTCACTCTGCGAGATTAGATACAAGACCGTGACTATTTGAGTCCGAACTGTAGCATGAGGCCCACGGGCGCGTCTACAGCTGTACTCGGAGACTTAGGTTAATTTTAAGTGGCGATCAAGTGCTAATATTGCAAGGATTTTGAATAATGCATCTTGTGTCAGTGATGGCCTGTATCGAATGAGGTAGACGTGTTAATCACAAATAATATTGCTCCGCTTGTGAGGAATTGCCATGTAGATATTGGGCCAACTATTTAATTGCCGAGTTGTACGGTTTGTGTTTAGTCTAAGGTAAACTTGCCCTATTGCTTTCGAATGACAGGTGTTAGTCGGAAGGAATGCAGATTGGACTTGCCCCATTGCCCTATGTTACAGGGAAAATTCAGCTTTGGTAAAATGACGGCATGCAAAAATATGCAAACTATTGACTGTCAAATGCGAATTGCCGACTGCCACGTGCTAACAGCCGACTGCCAAGTATGTAATGTATTTCTCCAAAACTGGCGCTTGCATGGAGTGGTGTGAAAAGGAGCGAAAGTGTGTAACTCAAGTAAATGTCGTTACAATGTTTGTACCAAGTTGGCCGAGTATGCATGCATATCAGAGGTGCCGAGAAAATGATCGGCTGATGTGCCCCAATTGGAAAGCGGAAAATTGACTAAGATGTCCTAGTGGGCAATTGTTTTTCCGAATAATGTTATTAGGCGAATAAAGTAGCCGAATATTGTGGCCAATGTTGCTGCATAAAGTTGACAATGCATAAAGTTGACAAAAAATGTTGGTTAGCCGAATAAAGTTGATGCACGGCCGAATAATGATCATGCATAATGTTGAATTAATAATGGTGCCGAATAATCTTGCCGAGTAAAGTTGATGCACTGTCGAGTAACTAGTGTCAAAACATCGATGTCCATTTTATATATAATGTGATTTTGCCGAAAAGTTGGTCAGCTACACTTGGGTCCGTGATTGTGCCGATCTTTTGGTCGGCGATTTTTCTTAGCTTTGTGGTGTGTCGGGATCCCTTCGGAGTTGGATTTGCTAAGAACTTGGTTGGCAATGGTTGCCAATTTATTGAAGTTGAGTTTCTTGTCCAACGTATATTTGCCGCATTACTTCTGAATAAGATTTGTGATTCGGAAGGAATGAAATTGACTTGGGCCAAAATTGTCGAGTAGGCTGATAACGATTTGAAACGGATTCTGTGCCCCTGTTCGGTGCCATGGCGATATCAAAATGGAGCCGAGACAAAGTAGGGTGCGTGGTGATATGCGAAGTGAGAGCCATTGCGCTCGATTCTTTGAATAAAATTTTCTTTTTTTTTTTTTTGAAGTTTAATTTGAAAATTTTGTCTGTATGGATGCGCCCGGAATGCATCAAATAGCTAGAAACAAATATCAGATCATTGGAATCGGACCCCTGAGGGCGTAGTTTTATCCAAAATGGAGATGAGGGTTCAGATCAACAGGGTGTACGGCAATTACGAAGCATAGGATTATTTCTTCATTGCTTGCTGGGTCGTCTTCTCCAGCGAAAGAATTCATTTTCTGGGCAAACTTGGATGGGTCTGTACGGCTTCGTTTGAGCACCGATTTTGACGCAGTTTGTTGCATTGGATTTGTCCCGATGAGTACTTCACATTGGGATAATCAAAACTTGATTTTGACAACTTTGAAAATTTTAATGTTTTGAAAATTTAGTCTATTTCGCAATGACTAGGGAACTTTGGTTACCTCTTGGCTCCTCGGATTGGTGGGTTTAGACTTCTTGATTTATCCGAATCCTCTGGTATATTCAAATGTTGATTTCGGCGAGCCGAGATGCTAGTTCTATGCCGATCAATATTGTTGTACTTCCGAGAAATCATGAGATTTTTGCCGAAGAGGAAGATAAATTAACAATTATAGTTGTTGTTCCGAGAATGTCTAATGCTGTGTTGATGTATGTGTGGCCGAGTAATCTTGCCGAGTAAGCAATGTTAGCCAAACCCAAGATAGTATGCGGAGTTTATAATGTTAATATGCGGTTGATAATAGGCCGAATTATACGCCGAATTGCAGAGTTGATAAGCAATGCGGTATGATGTTTTGCCGAATATTGCATAATTTAGAGTCGATCAGCAATACCGAAGCCGAATAATGTTTCCAAAGCCGAGTTGATAACATGATATAACGAATAAGTTGTGAATTGAAATACTGTAGATATGACATGTGATTAATTACCCGGTATTACCGTTATGACTATGAACTTGTTTGACTAGAGAACGATTGCTTTGGTGTTACTGTACTTCAAAATTGATGGAATTTATTGACAACAGCCTGGTTTGATTATAAACTCAGACTACCTGGGAGGATACGCAATCAGTATGACTGCTTCTGTATTGATACATAGTACGATTGAATCTGTGGAAACTGAGGCTAATGAATAGTATATGAATGATTACTTCGGAATTTCGTTTACTGCTATGGGGTTAATGTATGAAATTACCTTGTATTTCTGCTATCCTTTGGATGACCTGGACTAACTGTAATGGATTACTGAATTGGAAACCGAACTTGAGTTCATGGACTGACTGACTAGAATACTTGGAACTAATTTTGATAAATTGAATTGTGGGCTAACCTTGACTGATTAAGGTTACTTGTGTCTAACTAAGATGATGCATGATTTATCCCTAATCTACTCCTATTATGTGATTAAGTGGGTAGTGTGTGGAGGCATTTTGTGAAGCGAAGTGTAGAGGATTGAAACCCTTAAGTGAGTGTGTACAGAGGATCTGTGTGGGGGTATTGAGAAGTTTGAGTTGGACATTTGGTGATATTCAATGTAGGGAATTGCAACTCTTGAGGATGTGTTGGGTTGATGCATGTGTATGCACGTGTAGTGTATTCAAAGTGTGAGAGTGTGTGTTGTGGTTGTTTAGCTGAGAGTGAGAGTGCTTGTAGCATTCTTTTCTACATTTCCTTACTGAGAGAATTCAGCTAGAGAGAGAGGGGATTTGGCCTTAGAGTGAGAAAGCTCAAAGTTTGAAGATTAGAAGAGGAATAGGAAGATTCACCTCTCATGTTTTGGGAACAAGCTCTAGGTAAGGATTCTATGCCTGAATTTTGTAGCTAATCCTCCATGCATCACGATTTCATAAGTCTTGAGCTACCTTCTTGAGAGTGCAAGAAAATGGGTCTTTGAGCACATAAATAGCTTTCATGAGTATCCATGGTAGAATTATCTTTGATTTGATCATTTTGGGCTTGAGTTTTAAAAGTCCTTGCATGTATGTGAACTTTAATCATGTCCACGGTTTCAGAATTCATGGGGTTGTTGGTCACCATTTGCATGTTTTGAAGAAAGTAAGAAAACAATTTGAAAATCTTTCATGCATGAGCTTTTGGATTCAAATTTTCTAAATCCATGAGTTTCGAGCTAAACATTTGAAAATGATCATGTATTTGTGTTTTAGGAAGCTTTCCAAGTGTTTGATCAAGCCACGTACGAATTTGCCATTGAAATAACATTTTGAAGCTCAAACTCTGTTTTTGGAAAAACCCAAGATTTTACAATCCACTCGAGCGAGGAAACCTGCGATCGAGTGGAGAATGCGAGCTCTTAGTATTTTTTTTCAGATATGAGCTCTCCACTCGAGCAACCACTTTGACGCTCGAGCGAACCCTTCGCATGTTGTTGATCCGCTCGAGCGTGGGAGTTGTAGCTCGAGCGTGGATTGTGACCAACCAGTACTTTTTCCCAAGTTTACAGGTCGCTCGAGCGAAGGAAGTCACGCTCGAGCGACCCCTCTCATTTTACATGTCCGCTCGAGCGAGGAAGTCTACGCTCAAGCGGGGACCTTATTTTCAAAAACTTTGCCTAAGTGTTCCAACTCATGTTTTGGCATCCTCATTGCATCCTAAGCGTTCCTAAGCCTTAATTAAGCCATAGTAATGAGGTTATGGATTAGAAACACTAAGAAAAGAATGTAATAAGTTCCGAGACTGCAAGTGTGTGTTTTAGGCAATGTAATAAGATAGAATAAGAACCAATGTAGTGAAAGCTAAGCCTTAACGGCCACTTGAATGTGTAATGATAAGACATGCTTGTGTTATGTATTTTGTGATTGTAGGTCAAGACTCGAGGATTGATTGACCGCTTACTGGAACCACTGTGAGTAACGTTATCGTAAAGATACGTTCATATGAGTTATGTTCCAAATGAATTATGATAAGTTACCATTTCTGAAATGATATCTATTTTCATGAACGAACATCCCAAATTTGAAATCTATTATGGCATTCATAGATAGTCCCAAGTCATGGGGGACGGCATGAAAATGCGGGTCCATGACATACAAGTTTATGAGATCTCGTTAGCCACTTCATTGTGGTGACATGTGTTTAATCGGTATCCGGAATCGATTACTCTAGTCGGAAGACGTTCTGCGATGTGTTCTATGGGATGAACCATTATTATGTTCTGATATGAGATGATTATGCTATGATCTGTTTTCTGCTTATGATATGTTCGGATTTCGTTCACTAACCCCTTTACCTTACTGTTATTCACTGGGCTTTAACTCACTGTTTGTATATATATATGTACAGGTGTAGACATCCCCGAACGCCCCGGGAGGATGAGTCCCCCCCCCTCCCCGTTCTGTTCATATTGGGTTCACTACAGTTTAGGACTCTCAGATAGTCACGGTTCTTAATCTGAACCAAAGAGTCCAAATCCGGCAAATCGTTTTGAGAAAACAGATTTTTAGAAAAGAAGTGCCAAACATGGACTACTTTGCCAGATACAGAGTCGCCACCTAAAAATTTTTTATGGGGGAATTTAGGAAACCCTGACTCAGTGCCAAAGGCCACGTGTCCGTCATCACCAAAGTTGCCTCGGCTCGGGAGCTTGGGTACGATTAGGGAAGGTCAGCTATGAGCACCCCCTCTCGCCCGATCTGAAGATCGGCCTCTACTAACCATGATATCCATTTTTGAAAACGTTATGTGTTCTTATTCCGGTTATTAGCCTAGAATTACTATGTTATGCGCACAGCAAACAAGTGTAGACTAAATAGCCTAAATTGGAACAAAACATTTTATGCTTGTTTTGAAAATGGTTTGCTACTCGCAAGTAGGCTGAAATGAAGGTTTTGCCACCCTCAAGTGGGCTTTAGAAAAGATGGTTTTGCCACTATCTAGTGGGCTTAAAACTCACAATTTTAATGCATTATCCCAATTTAGTTAATTCAACCTCCATCCACAGGCATTCAAGCAGTTATATCACATAAGCAGCTAGCCTCATGGTAATCATGCTATTGCGGCAACACTCACACGCATGTGGTATGCTAAAGCATAAATGCTTACCTAGTACTCCAAGCCAAAACAAAAGTTAGTTAGTAATCAATGCATGATCCTAGCTCATGTTAAGATGGCTAATGCAACACATACAAGATGTAACTACAATAGGCTCGGCTATTCTAAGATGGCATATGATGATGCTACAACTAACATGTATTCAACTTTGGAATTGAAATACAAATGCAGTTAGTATGATGCGCCGAGCCCGGTGCATGTAAGACGAATGTATGGATGTACGCATGCTATCATACTGTATGCTAATTGAAACATTCCCTAGGCTAACCATCAAAAGCTAGTAAATAAAAGGGAAGAAAGACGTGGGATTGGGAGACATACACACACTCACGCACACTTATTATACAATTGTCCTCACTCGGAGGGTCCAAATAAATATTACAAACCACCTAATTAATTAACTCTCAAGCTAAATAATTAATTACAAAAATTTCTAATTAATTAACAAATTAAATGCAGAAGAAAGGTGGCCGTAGTCCCGCCTCGGGATGCGTGAATGATGCATGCTTGACTCGTCTCGCCCGGAAACTCGCTGCCATAGCACTGCTGCCTCTGTTAACACTGCCTTGCTCCTCCGAGGACTGCCAAAGTCCAAGGGTATGCTCTTTGGATGCTAGGGGGTACCACTGACCAAGTAGAAACGCCACCAGCCAGAGGGGATGATCACCGGCCACTGAATAAGCTATCGGCCAAACATGTTTTGCCGGTCGGCACCCAACACTGCCGGCCGGCCAATTCTTCCTGCTGAAACCTGCAGCTGGCAGCAGCAGAGGGCAAGCAGTGTATGGCATGGAATTTTCAAACAAATGTGAGCATGGACACACTCCCTATCATGCAAGGGACTCAAGGGAGCATGACCCTCGACCCCCGGGCCATCAATTATGCATTTCGACGCATGATGGCCTAAAAGTCCAAGTTTGCAATTCAATGTGAATGAATGCAACAAAAGAGATGAGTGCCAACACCCTATCATATTGAGATCAAGGGCATTAGCTACCGAGGGTTGAGACATGTTACATCACTTGGAGTATGAACACTTCTCAATCCTCATACTTGGTTTGACACCCCAAACCAAGCAAAATGTAATGCATGGATGCAATATACAATGCAAAGTGATGCAACTCATGCAAGGTAACATGAACATGCTAAGCTCTAAAAATGAATAGAGAATGATGCCAAATCAAACAAAACATGCAAGCAAGGCATGCAACAATGACCAATACTTTAAGCCAATAAAGGGGGTCAAACCAAAACTATGTCAATCAAAGCTTAAAGGACCAAAATGACCTAAAACAGTCCCAAGGGACTCCAAAACAAGACTGAATCATACATAGATCATGGTCAAAACACACCAAGAAATGAGTCCAAAACAAGGGCATTCAAGGCCACAAAAGGGAGCATTACTCAACACCTCCCCCAAGCAAACATGGCATGAATTTTTCAATACAAAACAGAGTTTTAGCATGCAAAAAGGGCCCTCAAAACCCACTGATATGGCAGTCTAATATCTAAACACATAGGTATGCACAATGACCATTTGCAAGGCACAAAAGAACAACCCTTCAAAGCATGAAAGAGATGATGAATGCAAACATATAAGCATGGATTAGGGACTGAAATGGCATGTGAAATGACTCCAAATCAACTGAAACAACCCAACTCAAGCATGTTCATGACTCACACACCCGATGCCAACATGCTAGAATGCAAAGGGGCTATACAAAACATATCAAATACGACCAAACCAGCACCCAACAGACCTCAATCATGATAAATCATGGCCAAAAGCTTCACGAAGCTAGGCAAGAATACGCAAGCATGATGGTCTAATGGCTAGATGCATTTCTAGGCAAAATGGGGGAATACAAAGCAAGTGTATTAAGCATGAGAGGGACCAACAAACCAACATGGGACAGAGGTAAAACATGCTAAATAAACACCAAATAACCTCTGAAATTAAGCCAAACAAAGCTAGGCATACATGCTACCCTTATGAGCCAAAACACAAGCAAATGAGCCAATGAAGGGAGAGGGGTGTCCCTCCCTTATACAAGACCTCAAAACCACTTCATCACCACTGAAAATCCTCTGGGTTTCAATGGTGAGAAGACCAATATATGAAAGTTCCAAAGCTCAACCGATAAGGCTCAAAATGAGGCCAAACAAGGCCTAAGATGGGGTGGACGACCCCCAACACCAAAATGACCTTAAACAAACATGTTAAGCATGCAAATACAAAAAAATTTTCAGTTTATGGCTAAACTCGAATCAATATGCAAGATAGTCTAAAAGCTTGTACAAAAAAGAAGGAATAAGAGGGTAAGTGTCTCACCCTTGAAGACCTCTTTCAAAACACCAAATCAGCAGCCCTTTTGGATCAAAAAAAGGCTTCAAATCACCCCAAAAATCACCTCCAAGGACCTCAGCCCAATAAAGGGAGTAGAGAACTAGGTGTTTGTGTGCAAAAGTGCAAAGAAAATGCACTTTTGAGCACAAACAAGCCCTAAACTTTAGAGAGAGAGGCAGAAAATGTAGAGAGAGAGAGAGATTTTTTTTTCCAAGTTGTATCTCTCCTTTTTTTTGTTTGAGAGAGCTTGATTGATATAGATATATCAATCTGCAGCCCTTCAGAACTCCCACGTCTAGGCATGGGCTGGGGTATGGCCTAGAATGACAGCTGCCAGCTGTCTACAGAGATATCTGTTGAAAACCACACTTGGCCGGCCAGCCATCAAAGTGGTCGACTAGCAGTCAAACTGGTCGGCCGGCCATCACATTTGGCCGATTGAAAATCAAGGTGGCCGGTGGGCAGGAGACTTGGTCGACAGGCCATCCCCTTCCCTCAGGAACACATCCACAAGCTCTTGGTGCAAAACCAGACACAAAGCAGTCGAGCCAAGAGATTCTGAGGTAAGGCGCGCAGCCGAGGCCTCCGGGAACTCAAGACGAACACAAACAAGGATGATCACTGAGTGTTCAAACGGTGATGTCCAAGTCTCGAGGACGGTCAAAAATGGGGTGTCTACAACACTTGAGTATTCTGGAGTTCGAGCCTAAAGGCTTTTGTTTGGATCTGTGTTCCATTGTCAACCAACCATTGTGCCTCACGTGGAGGTTCCCGAAGCGTCCTGTGTTTAAGTTCTGTGGTTTTCTGTTTATATAAGACTTGATTTGATGTCGTTGGCTGTACTTAAAATACTGTAATGTGTGTGGGTATAACATATGGTTGACTACCGGTTATGTATATAAAGTTTTAAATATTCTGTTTCATATAAGTCAGCACAGCTCATTGGACAACTAAATTTATGTATTTGCTTCCGCTAGCCCCTTAATCTTGTTAATCTGTTCAGAGGCCTTCGGTAATCTAAGGATTACTGGCCGGTTACGATGCTAAACTTATAGGGGCGAGTTTGGGTCGTGACAGAGTGGTATCAAAGCACGAGTTATACCGCACACACGAGTCCATATGAGCTATAGGATGTCCTAGAAATGAAATAGGGACATTGCATTATCTTGTGTAAGTGTGTGAACTGTTATGAACACATTTTTATTGAAAATGAATTAAAATGAAACCTATGTGCATGATCAAAGAAGTTAAGTGGAATAACATGTAATGTTAATTTCAATACCGAATGTGGAATCTATGTGAACATGAATGTATGAGAGTAAAGGATCATGTGACCGTGTCTGAATTGAAATGAAAGTATAAACACGTCTGATATGAAATAAAAAAAAATGAAATCAATGAGGACTTTCCCTATGTTAATAGTTACCCTATTTATGTATAGATCAATGGAAAGGACAAGGAATGTAGACAAATCTGAATCTTCTGACGCTAGAATTAGCCGGTTAGAAAGAATGGTTAAAGCCTTAACCGAAAATCTGAAACAACAGCAACAAAGGCAAATATACGTACCTGAACCCGCTGATTATGATCTGATAACACTGACACAGAAATACTATAAGATGAAACCATCGGAATTTCAGGGGGGTATTGAACCGTTAAAAGCCGAGGTTTGGGTTTTAGAAACTGAGAAAATATTTGAAGTATTTCCATGTACTGAGGCACAGAAAGTTTTGTTGGCAACATTCACACTCAAGGAAGAAGCTAGGAGATGGTGGATGTTAGTACGGAATGATAATGAAGATGTGACATGGGATAAGTTTAAAGAAATTTTCTTCGAAAAATATTTTCCCTAATGCATCCGAGATAGAAAAGTATCTAAGTTTGAACAACTTAAACAAGGCAAAATGACTGTGGCTGAATATGAAACAAAATTTACTGAGTTAGCCCGTTATGCACCCCACATGATAGACACTGACTACAAAAAGGCTAGGAAATTTGAAGGTGGGCTTGACTTAGATGTGTTTGATCGAGTTGGCATCTTAAAATTGCCAAAATATGTGGATGTTCTTGATAGGGCCTTAATGTCTGAGGCAAACATAGCAGCCTTGAAAATATCAAAATCAACATCATCAACTGAATCAGAAAGAGCGACACAGAAGAAACAGAAGGTTGAAATGACTAGTAATTCGATAACTTCTGCGAATGAAAAATCTAGGGCGAAAACTGTGAACAAAGAAAGCCGGGGAAGCAATGTGAACAATAGTATACCTAGTTGTAAAGAATGTGGGAAACAACATTGGGGCATTTGACGCCGCCTGTTAGGGGCCTGTTTTAGATGTGGTCAGAGAAGGCACTTGGCTAAATCTTGCCCGCGAACTCATCCGAACAACACCTAGAGGCAAGGAAGGGTTTACACCCTAGTTCCAAAAAATGCTCGGAACACTGAAACAACTGACGCAGGTATTACCTTAACTATGTGCAATTGTTTATATGGGAATTTGTGTGGAAGTGTACATTCCTTAACATGATATAGATTGTGGACATGTTAATTGAACCAATTGAATTATTAGAATTATGAACCCTAGTTATTGACTGTCTTGAAAACTTACTATTTAATGTAAATTTTATGTGAAATGCTCGAAACCCTATAACGAATCACTTGAGCCTTGGGAATTGTTGAGACTTATGGATAATGAGAATTTGCTGGGTTAAATCCTTGTACCGTATTGCAAAAATTTAATATGAACTGTTAGGTATGACCCTTTGAACTATGCTAAAACTATTGAACATGGGAACACATCATGATTGACTATAGTTTGGGAAATCTATATGACCATGACTTGAACTAAACTGTTATATATTGATTGACATCATCGAATGAGTAGACCCGTGATCTCGAATTATATACATGAATCAGCCACGTACGAAATTTCTGAAATTGAGAACCTATGTCAGTTTGGAAGAACGAACTTTTGCTTATGAATTGTGAACGAATGCCTAAATGATAAGTGATTTTAGACTCGTACTTGTATATATGTTTCCATGCTTGCAGTACTATTAGAATTGATGGGGTTGAACTGTGGTTAATGAATCCTTTGGGATCTACTGTTTGATGCGGACTATATGCGCGACACTGCGAAGCTCTATGTTTAACAATTACCTATGCTATAGAAAATGCTTGGACTTGTATAGATATGCATACCTTTGCTTGAGAATGTTATTAGACTCTGGACAAGTACATATATGATTATACCTTTGCTCAGATTGATTGATATGATTATTTGTTGATAACCTGACCGATTTGAACCTTCTGCATAACACTCTGCTATTGTGTACCACCAAGAAAATTTATGTGATACGCCGTTGTGTACCTTATGCCTACATGAAAGAATCATTTGGGAAATTGCTATATTGACTGTGACGCTTACCTCTCGATATGGACAACTGTATGCCTATGCACCCACATGTAAACTTATTTAGAGAATGCCACATTGTATATGACCTGAAATACTTTGATTAGAACTATTATGATACATGACTCTGATGTGACTTTGAGAATTGATGAACTTAGACTAATTGTGGAAACTACTGACTATGCACCTAAGCGAATGGAGTATGAACTATAGAACCAAATGCGTTTTGTTTGAAATGATGGGGGTAAAACTTATATTTAGTCTGATCTGATAGAACCTTGGTTTGATGAGACCTTTATTTACCTGAGAGAACTTCTGTTTGATGACTCATGCTTTGAACTTTTATTTGATATGACTGGGTAGAACTTTCATCTGATATGACCTGATTGAACTTTCATTGATTTGATCTGAGGAGACCCTTATTGAGAGCTACTATCTGATTTGATTACATTATGAGGGATTGCGAATTGCTATGCTTGAATAACGGGGTCGTGTTGCTAAGGGAACTAACTGAATGAGAATTAGAATCAATCTTGAACCCTTAGGAAGAATGTGAACTGTCAACAGCAGACTATGTGATTACGAATAGCTTCTTACTATATGCCTATAACCGATTGGGAAAACACGTGAATGAGATTATGAAATTTGGTAACTTGTGCTTGAGGAATATTGGAATACTGTAGATATGACATGTGATTAATTACCCGGTATTACCGTTATGACTATGAACTTGTTTGACTAGAGAACGATTGCTTTGGTGTTGCTGTACTTCAAAATTGATGGAATTTGTTGACAACAGCCTGGTTTGATTATAAACTCTGACTACCTGGGAGGATACGCAATCAATATGACTGCTTCTGTATTGATACATAGTACGATTGAATCTGTGGAAACTGAGGCTAATGAATAGTATATGAATGATTACTTCGGAATTTCGTTTACTGCTATGGGGTTAATGTATGAAATTACCTTGTATTTTTGGTATCCTTTGGATGACCTGGACTAACTGTAATGGATTATTGAATTGGAAACCAAATTGAATAAAGACGCGATGAACGACTCGGAAATAAATAAATCAAATCTCTGTAACTTAACGGGGGAAATTACTTATGAAAATGGAAATAGTGTGAATCCATGACCCCAATAAGTACTTGATATTAGTAATGTGAATAATAACGTAGTAAAGTGTGTTCAACTGTATTTGTTTTCTGTGTGTCTAAAGGGGATCTGTTTTCTGAAATATTATGTGTTGTGCAATGAATAATTGTCCAATCTCTGATATGTATTCGTGTGACTCTTGGTATTATGTGATATCTGTTGGCTGTTACCCGGTATCGGAGGTTCTTTTATGAAACTTATTTCTATCTGCACTCTGTTACCCGTACCGAAGGCGCTGTCACAGGGGCTCAGCTTCTGTTCTGTTCTGTTACCTATATTCGGAGGTCCCTTTATGGAACTGGTTATTTATAAGCATCACGTGTCTTTATCTGTTCTGTATCTGCTATGTCTACATCTGTTCTGTATCTACTCTGTTGTGCTAATAAATGCACTACGTATGTTTAAGCAAGACTTATGACATCTGTGTATGATCTGGACAAGAATATAAATATGAACACGTATCTGAATCTGTTCTTAACTAAAATCTGAATGTGTATAAGACCCTGTGTTGATACGAACCCTAATCTCTGTATATGATTTATGATTCTGTTTCTGGTACTGAGATAATGTTGAGATTGGGTCAGGAACATGTTTATGTTGCGCTTCTGTTTTATAAAGAGTTAAAGTTACATTTATGACGGGCATCATTTCTGTTAGCATACGTTAACTCAATTTTGGAGGACCAAACTTTTTAAGGTGGGGAGACTGTAATAACCCCGACCCATGATTAGCTACTAATCAGTAATTAAGGATGCTAATTAAGTGAATAGAATAGATTATGAGTTTATTATGTAATTCTTCATGATTTGGCTTTCTATCTGTTATGGTTTCTACTTAGAATCTGAAGTTGTTAGCCTAAATACTTTTAGAAACCGAACTTGAGTTCATGGACTGACTGACTAGAATACTTGGAACTAATTTTGATAAATTGAATTGTGGGCTAACCTTGACTGATTAAGGTTACTTGTGTCTAACTAAGATGATGCATGATTTATCCCTAATCTACTCCTATTATGTGATTAAGTGGGTAGTGTGTGGAGGCATTTTGTGAAGCGAAGTGTAGAGGATTGAAACCCTTAAGTGAGTGTGTACAGAGGATCTGTGTGGGGGTATTGAGAAGTTTGAGTTGGGCATTTGGTGATATTGAATGTAGGGAATTGCAACTCTTGAGGATATGTTGGGTTGATGCATGTGTATGCACGTGTAGTGTATTCAAAGTGTGAGAGTGTGTGTTGTGGTTGTTTAGCTGAGAGTGAGAGTGTTTGTAGCATTCTTTTCTGCATTTCCTTACTGAGAGAATTCAACTAGAGAGAGAGGGGATTTGGCCTTAGAGTGAGAAAGCTCAAAAGTTTGAAGATTAGAAGAGGAATAGGAAGATTTACCTCTCATGTTTTGGGAACAAGCTCTAGGTAAGGATTCTATGTCTAAATTTTGTAGCTAATCCTCCATACATCATGATTTCATGAGTCTTGAGCTACCTTCTTGAGAGTGCAAGAAAATGGGTCTTTGAGCACATATATAGCTTTCATGAGTATCCATGGTAGAATCATCTTTGATTTGATCATTTTGGGTTTGAGTTTTAAAAGTCCTTGCATGTATGTGAACTTTAATCATGTCCACGGTTTCAGAATTCATGGGGTTGTTGGTCACTATTTGCATGTTTTGAAGAAGGTAAGAAAACGATTTGAAAATCTTTCATGCATGAGCTTTTGAATTCAAATTTGCTAAATCCATGAGTTTTGAGCTAAACATTTGAAAATGATCATGTATTTGTGTTTCAGGAAGCTTTCCAAGTGTTTGATCAAGCCACGTACGAATTTGCCATTGAAATAGCATTTTGAAGCTCAAACTCTGTTTTTGGAAAAACCCAGGATTTTACAGTCCGCTCGAGCGAGGAAACCTGCGCTCGAGTGGAGAATGCGAGCTCTTAGTATTTTTTTTCAGATATGAGCTCTCCACTCGAGCGACCACTTTGGCGCTCGAGCGAACCCTTCGCATGTTGTTGATCTGCTCGAGCGTGGGAGTTGTAGCTCGAGCGTGGATTGTGACCAACCAGTACTTTTTCCCTAGTTTACAGGTCGCTCGAGTGAAGGAAGTCACGCTCGAGCGACCCCTCTCATTTTACATGTCCACTCGAGCGAGGAAGTCTACGCTTGAGCGGGGACCTTATTTTCAAAAAATTTGCCTAAGTGTTCCAACTCATGTTTTGGCATCCTCATTGCATCCTAAGCGTTCCTAAGCCTTAATTAAGCCATAGTAATGAGGTTATGGATTAGAAACACACTAAGAAAAGAATGTACTAAGTTCCGAGACTGCAAGTGTGTGTTTTAGGCAATGTGATAAGATAGAATAAGAACCAATGTAGTGAAAGCTAAGCCTTAATGGCCACTTGAATGTGTAATGATAAGACATGCTTGTGTTATGTATTTTGTGATTGTAGGTCAAGACTCGAGGATTGATTGACCGCTTACTGGAACCAATGTGAGTAACATTATCGTATAGATACGTTCATATGAATTATGTTCCAAATGAATTATGATAAGTTACCATTTCTGAAATGATATCTATTTTCGTGAACGAACATCCCAAATTTGAAATCTATTATGGCATTCATAGATAGTCCCAAGTCATTGGGACGGCATGAAAATACGGGTCCATGACATACAAGTTTACGAGATCTCGTTAGCCACTTCATTGTGGTCACATGTGTTTAATCGGTATCCGGAACCGATTACTCTAGTCAGAAGACGTTCTGTGATGTGTTCTACGGGATGAACCATTATTATGATTTGATATGGGGATGATTATGCTATGATCTATTTTCTGCTTATGATATGTTCGGATTTCGTTCACTAACCCCTTTACCTTAATGTTATTCACTGGGCTTTAGCTTCCTGTTTGTATATATATATATGTATAGGTGAGCATTCTAGAGTTCGAGCCTGAAGACTTTTGTTTGTATCTGTGTTCCGTTGTCAGCCAACCATTGTGCCTCACGTGGAGGTTCCCGAAGCGTCCTGTGTTTAAGTTATGTAGTTTTCTGTTTATATAAGACTTGATTTGATGTCGTTGGCTGTACTTAAAATACTGTAATGTGTGTCGATATAATGTATGGTTGACTACTGATTATGTATATAAAGTTTTAAATATTCTGTTTCATATAAGTCAGCACAGCTCATTGGACAACTAAATTTATGTATTTGCTTCCGCTAGCCCCTTAATCTTGTTAATCTGTTCAGAGGCCTTCGGTAATCCAAGGATTACTAGCCGGTTACGATGCTAAACCTATAGCGGCGGGTTTGGGTTGTGACAACATGCATGGGCTCGAACGCCGAATATAAATGGAAAGTGGGTCAACTTTCTCGCTTGCCGAAAGCTAGTGGTCGGCCTTCGCTTTGTGTTTGTCTTGCCGAGCACACTTGTGCAGCAATTCTCTTTTGTTCTTGACTTGCCGCATACGTGATCAGAGTCTTTTAGCTTGCCGAAACACTTGGTCGGCCATCAGAGATGGTGAGTACTGAACTGAAAGAAAGCAAGTATTAGGCCAACACATTAGCCAAACAACATGAGCCGTATAGATGGCCTCAGTTTTACTTCATTGTCTATTTTTATATTATTATTATTTTTATTTTTATTTTTTATTTTTTATTATTATTATTATTATTATTATTATTATTATTATTATTATTATTATTATTATTATTATTATTATTATTATTATTTTATTTTATATTTTTTGCATTAACATAAGCCGTATAGATTGCCTCAATAAAAAGTAAAAAATGATGAAGTAAAATTATGAAAAAAGTCATAGTATAGATTGCCTTGTACTCTCACAATTTATGGAGTAAAAAATATTAAATTACTTGTGATAACAACTCATGGCCTTATTTATGTCAATTTAGTCTAGAGAGAGAAAAAGTGAAGACTAACTGTTGTAGCATAGGTACACGTGCATACATGTTAAGATTCAATTTCAAGATAAGTTTGAGAAACATAGAATAAATAAATAAATGGATAGATCATGCATGAATTTGGCCGATAAACCCCGTTAGTAATGCCGAAAAGATGCTATTACCAAGAAAAGTGTGAAACCCATTTTTAGAGTGAGAATGAAAGTACAAAAATGCAAAAATAAATACAACGAATATGAGCTGACTACTCTGCTAGAGAGAATGTCAAGATTGATATGAAATAAATGTTTGGACCAAACCTATGAGCATAAATGTATATCTATATATTTATGTATATGTATATGCATAGCAAGATTGAAATTTAAAAAATAACTTTAAACAAAGAGGAGAAGGATAGGATCAATCGTGGGTCTTGTTTTTAGTAACGTGAAATGATGATCTGAGCATCTTTAGTGTGGTGTTTGTCATCTCCTTCGTTGAATTCTTGTAGACAATTCTCACAGACGGTGCCAATTGTGAGACCATGAAATATCCTCTCACATAGATGTTGTAGAGATCCAACGAAGAGATGAACTCCGTCCCTGTGTGTCTGCAAAAATGAGCATGATCAGCGCCACCCAACCGAGGTTGCCGGCCGAAGACACTCCGATGCTAAAGTTAGAGCGAGAATGAAAGTACAAAAATGCAAAAATAAATACAACGAATATGAGCCGACTACTCTGCTAGAGAGAATGTCGAGATCGATATGAAATAAATGTTTAGACCAAACCTATGAGCATAAATGTATATCTATATATTTGTGTATATGTATAAGCACAGAAAGATTGAAATTTAAAAAATAACTTTAAACAAAGAGGAAAAGGATAGGATCAACCGTGGGTCTTGTTTTTAGTAACGTGAAATGATGTTCTGAGCATCTTTAGTGTGGTGTTTGTCATCTCCTTCGTTGAATCTTGTAGACAATTCTCGCAGACGGTGTCAATTGTGAGACCATGAAATATCCTCTCACATGGATGTTGTAGAGATCCAACGAAGAGATGAACTTCGTCCCTGTGTGTCTGCAAAAATGAGCATGATCAGCGCCACCCAACCAGGGTTGCCGGCCGAAGACACTCTGATGCTAAAGTTAGTCATTTGATTGAAAGAATATCGCTAAGAAAATCAAGAATGTTGGTGTATAGTGTAGGGAGAGAGCACCTATCCTTTCTTCTAGGATGCCCCCCCTTTATATAGATGGGGGGTGTGATAAATGTTTGGGCTGGACCCATTGTAGGCCTTGTTTGGGTTAACCCCAATAAGCGGATATATATATTATTTTCTGGCTCCCACAAACACATATTTAAGCTAGATATTTAAACGTTAAATAAGCTTGGAATGCAAGGAAGGCTTATGCACGCACTCGATTTTCACCCGAAAAGCCACCGCCTTACTGCTGAATGCCTCTGTTTGCACATTTGAACACTAACAATTCTGCTCACTTCCAAAACACCTCTGCTCCACCTTACCAACACACTGTGCTAATTTCACTGATGGCCGACAAAGGGCCGGTCGGCTACCACTGGTGGCCGGTCGGCTACTGGTGGTGGTTGTCGGCCACTGATAACCTAGACTTCCTTGCTGCAACGAGAGCAAACAGAGCAAAACAGTGTATTTCTCAAGCGTTTCTTGCACACTTTGCCTCTCCTTTTCATGGGGAAATCAAAAGAGGGACAAATTTTGGTTCATAAACCATCAATCAAGCAATTTCATTGCATGATGGCTTGTGAAACCAATTGTGCAAGTTTAATAAATGCAAAATAAGACCAAAATGACCAGCACCCTATCATGCATGATCAAGGGCAATGGAGACCTAGGAAAATGGCATATTTCATCACTTTTGAGTATGAAATGTCTCATTTTTCTTGTATTCAAATTAACGTCCGATTTGAACACATGCAATGCAACACAAAGGAATACTTATCTTGTCACTTTTACTTGCCAATTTTGTTTACACATTTTAGTTACTAAATCATTCGTTAATCAATTTGTCCATTGGTGAGTGTCTTCTAAGATGAAAGAAGTGTCAACCAAGAAATAGTTTAAGTCATGAAAGAAGCTTCATGCCGTTGGTAATGAACCCTCTAAGGAGGATTAAACCATTAAGCATGAGCCTCAATCTCAAGCTTAAACAACCTTAAGGTTGAAACAACCCTCAAAGCAAATTAAAAAGTGAAGAAATTAGGGAGATTGCAGATATTATAAGTGCTGAAATTAGGTGAGAAAAAGCACTAAAACATGCAATCAACTCAAACCAATGGTGATTAAAGCCTTAAAACACCAAGCTAATGAAAGGACTTACACTACAACTATGCAATACAAGACTCAAAAGTACCAAACAGCCAAAATAGTGGCAAAACAGCTCAAAACAAAGTTCAAAACATGCTGAACTTAAGCCACAAAAAGCTAAAATATTAAGCTAATACATGGGGCTAACTAAGCATGCAAACAAGACACAAGGAGGGGAGGCTAACCCCTCCAATTTTGGATTTCAAAATGAGTTTTTTTGCCATTGAAAAACCTCTGAAATTCAGTGGTTAAAAGGCCCCAAAAAAGTTGGTTTGAAAGTGGTGAACAAATGTACAAAAGCTTTACAAACAAATAAACAAAAAGGGTGAACCACAGCTTAATTGAAAACGGCCTCAAATCAACACTTTTAGGCCACAAAAATAAAGTTTTTGACGGTTCAAAACCAGCCCCAAAACAGTTGAAAAAGATGGCAAAGCAAGTGTGCAAAACAAGTATAAAAGGAGAGTGTTACACCTCTTGAAGGAAAGACACAAATGAGGCAATACACGAAGCCAAGACCACCTTCTAAAACTCAAAACAAGTCCCAAGCTACCTCAGCCCAAAGACTAGAAACTTTTGTTAAGGATGATAGACAAAAGTGCAGTGTATCTAAGCAATTATGCACAAAATTGCTAGACAGAGAGAGAGAATTTTGTTCCAAAATTGCTAACCCTCCAAAATGGGGGAGGAACCCCCCTATATATAGAAAAACAAGCCTTGAGCTTAGAAACATCCTACCATACACGTGTAAGGAGATGCAGCTCAATATGCTAACAGCTGGCACAACTGTCAACAAATATCTGAAAAAAGACACTGGTGACTGGTGGCCGTCGGCCACCACTAGTAGCTGCCGGCTACCAGTGATGGCCGACCGGCCACACCAATGGCCGACAACCATGAGCCATGGCCGACAGCCTATGGTGGTGGCCGACAGGTCACTAAAAGTTCTAGGCTTGAAACAACAAGGTTTTGGTCCAAAACAAAGCACAAAATGGACAAGCTTTAAAGGCTCAAAGACAGGGCGTTCCACCGAGAACTTCAAGCACTCAAAGCAAACAAATGCAATCGTAATCATCGAGCGCACAAGTGATGACGTCTAAGCCTTGAGGTCAGTCAAACATGGAGTGTCTACACAACCACTATTTATTGGACTAAAATGATACAATCCGTTAAATTAAGGGGCAAGGGAACACTTCAAATAGTTTCTCAATGCCGAGAACCCATGCTTCAGCTTTCAACGGATCTAGTCCCCCGTGGAACTGTGGTGGTTTCATTTTCTTGAATTCTTTGGTAAGAGCTATTATCCGATCATCATTCTGATTATCTAGCACGGGTGGTGCCGGAGATGGAGGTGGCGGATGTGGTTGCTGCCACTGTTGTTGCCACTGTTGCTGTCTCAAAGTTTCTGCCATTTCCTGTATTAGTCTTTCCATTCTGTCTATTGTGGCAGAAGAGGACTCATCTATTTCATCACCTCTTGTTCTCACTATCTGATTAAACTTACATTATACTTTATACAAAAGATACACAATTATGCTTATACTAGAAAGCACACATATTCAAACAATTGCAATGCAAGCAATTCACAAATTTATAGCACATAATCGTTCATATCAAAACAGTTAGGCATATTCTCGATGCTTCCAAATTCATACTTATTACATGAATGTATCCTAGATCTTTTCTAGACGCTTATTGCTCTTTTAGACAAGTGTGTGAGTTATTAACTCGTGCTCTGATACCACTCTGTCATGACCCAAACCCGCCCCCGTGGGTTGAGGACATAACCGGCCAGTAATCATGAGATTACCTACGGCCTCAAACCAAACTAAAAGTATGTTAACAGAGTTAATGGAGGCCAAACGGAAGCAATTTAAAACATTGTCCATAGAGCTGTGCTTACATGGCACATCATAACAAACCATACATACGCATATTAATAACTCACAACAAAATATGTACTGCACAAGGTTCTATACATACAGGATCATATAAGTCTAAGTCAACCCAAGAAAACTATATACAACGTATTCAAAGACTTCACCCACATGACAAAATAAAACAAAATGACAAAAGGCAAAGACGGGACTCGTGCGTGAGACGCAAGGGCTAACTCTTCAAAACCTTTGTTGTTCCACACAAACATCATTGGGGCTGGGTCTGGACTTTTCTTGGCTCACCTACAAACACATGAATGAGCGTAAGAGATAGCCCGGTGAATAATATCAAATAAAGAAGTTATGCAAACGATATGTAGAACAACATACATCAAACGGCCTTGGGCCCAATTCGTATTTTCATTTATGTCAACTGGCCTTTGGCCCAATCATTTATTCGTATCGAAACGGCCTTTGGCCCATTCATTCATTCGTGTCAAAACGGTCTTTAGCCCATTCATTCATTCGTGTCAAAACGGCCTCTGGCCCATTCATTCATGTCAAAACAACCTCTGGCCCATTCATTCATGTCAAAACGACCTCTGGCCCATTCATTCATTCTTGTCAAAACGGCCTCTGGCCCATTCACTCTATTATTCAGATCAAATTGGCCTCTGGCCCATTCATTTAGCATAGCAACATTGTCCACTAATCGAATCAACGAACTTATAAAACTTACATAGAAGTAAGTTATTTGGACAACAATGTATTTCAGATATCGTTGTTAAGATATTACTCACAGTGGTCGGTTGGTTGGTTTGCCTTGGAGCTCAACCCTACACATTCCATGAACACAAAAGGGTCACAAACAATTCAATCCGTTCTAAATTTCACATATTCCTCTTTAAGCTTCATTCTTATCTCTTTAACTCATTTATAATGCTCAATGTATGCCTAAGAGTGCTTGCAAGCGAAAGAGAACGGAAAACGGAACACATAATGAATTTTCAAAATTTCAAAAAACAGGGTCCCCACTCGAGCGTGGACTTTCCCGCTCGAGCGGACCCACGAGGCCTGCAAAAGTACTGGATATGTCAAATTTATGCTCGATCGCGAACTCTGGCGCTCGAGCGGAAGGCCTCTCTACATGGCTTCCCACTCGAGCGTGAACGTCCCCGCTCGAGCGGACACCATGTCTGCAGTATGGGAACGCGAATTTCACGCTCAAGCTGCGGTTTCCCCGCTCGAGCGGGCATCAAAATTCTAGAAAATCTAGAACATGTTCTTGAGCTTCAATTTGATGTTCAAAGGTTCCAAATGCATGATTTTGGCTCAAACTTCACATATACATATTCTAACATGGTATAAACATCAAATTACAACACAATGAAACTCAATTTCACAATTTAATCCCATGCATGTCTCAAATTAACTCAAACTCATCACCAACACACTAGATTCAAACATGCAAGACTCCAACTCCCATGATTTGCACTTGCATGTGATATATACACAATATCCTCAACTTAATTGGTGAAGAGATGATCAAATACATGGCCATTAATCAAAACTCAACATGGATTACATACTTTATGCTCAAACATGGAAATTTATGGCAATTTCTTACATGCATGTGTTCTAAGACTTCAAATTCAACAAAACCAACTCAATTTCATCATAATCAATCTAACTCATGTTCTTGACCATTTATCAAACTTGAATCCACAATTTACAACGTTAAACTCATGAATTCCCTTGCCTAGGAGCTCAATCTTCCAAACTATAGCAATTTCTTGAGTTTAATCTTCAAATCCCCCAAACCTTGAGCCAAGATTACACAATACTCTCCCTCTCTCTCTCTATAGCCGGCCCACTCTCTTCTTTGAGTTCAAAATCAGCCAAATGAAGCTATAAAGAGAGAATTGAGGGTGTAGTGCTCTATTACAACCAATTCCACTAATTCCAATATAATAATAATAAAGTAATTGAGCACTAATTCATCAATTTAATCTGATTTGAATCAATTTTCAATCAAATTTCACCTGGCGCAACCAATTTCAATTTCAGTGGCCGATAAGGCCTTCAATTTAATTTCCAAAGCAGACAATCAAACAGATATTCCTACGGTGAACAGATGGAAATTCAAAACCACATATTTTCACATAATGGAATACAAAATCATATCAAACACATAATCATATTCATGTTAAGGACCAATTAGCATACTACAGAACAAGGATATTACAGTCTCCCCCCTTTAAGAAGTTTAGCCCTCCAAACTTAATTCACCTTTGTCGGGAAACAAATGCGGGTAGCGTAGTCGCATTTCATCCTCCTTTTCCCACGTGGCATCTGTCCCATAGTGTTCTTTCCATTCTACTTTCACCATTGGGATGGACTTGCTTCTCAGTTGTTTCACTTGTCGGTCAACGATTCGTTCCGGCCATTCGGCGTATTCCATATTTTCATCAATAGCTACCCGGTGATAATCAATCACATGAAATGGGTCTCGGAGGTAACCCCTTAACATCGACACGTGAAACACATTGTGGATTTATTCGAATCCTGGTGGCAAAGCAACTCTATAAGCAACTGGATCAAGCCTTTTCAGAATCTGAAACGGTCCAATGTAATGGGGCGACAACTTGTCCTTCTTTCCAAACCTGACTTTGCCTTTCATTGGGGACACACAAATAAACACGTGGTCACCGACCTCATACTCAAGAGGTCTTCTTCAAACGTCTGCATAGTTCTTTTGTCGGTCCTGAGCTATTTTGAGACTTTGCCGAATAGTTTTGATCTTTTCAGAAGTATCTTGCACAATTTCAGGCCCAAGTAAAGCTTTATCCCCGACCTCTGTCCAACAATTTGGTGATCTACACCTTCTACCACACAAAGCCTCGTATGGTGCCATACTGATGCTGGAGTGGAAGCTGTTATTATAAGCAAATTCCGCAAGTGGCAAATAGTCTTCCCAACTCCCCTGAAAATCTAAAGCACACATCCGAAGCATATCTTCCAAAGTCTGTATTGTTCGTTCTGATTGCCCATCTGTCTGTGGGTGGAATGTAGTGCTGAACCTTATTTCCATTCCCATTGCTTCCTGTAAACTCTTCCACAATCTAGATACAAATTTCGGATCTCTATCCGACACAATAGATACCGGAACTCCGTGTAAACGGATGATCTCATCAACATAAATAGTAGCCAATCTATAAGCATTAAATGTAGTTTTGACAGGCAGAAAATGTGCAGATTTAGTCAGTCTATCAACTATAACCCAAATAGAATCCATACCTCGAGAAGTCCGAGGTAGGCCAGCAACAAAATCCCTAGTCACATCCTCCCACTTCCATTCAGGAATAGGGAGAGGTTGCAGTAGACTACCTGGTTTCTGATGTTCAGCTTTAACTTGCTGACACTGAAGACATTTGGACACATATTCTGCAATCTCTTTTTTCATCTTAGGCCACCAATAGGTCTGTTTCAAATCCCGATACATTTTATTGTTACCCGGATGCATAGCAAACGCTGATTTGTGGGCTTCATCTAAAGCCCTCTTCTTTAGTTCCGGAATGTCTGGGACACACATTTGGTTTCGAAATCTCAACACTTCATTTACAACGCCAAACTCTGCTTTCGGACTTGTCTCAAATTCATCTATCACCTTCTTGAGGAATTCATCCTCTTTCTGTTTCTGTTTGATTTCATCAATGATTGTCGGCTCGGCTGTAATAGCGGCTATCAATCTGCCCTGTTCACACATTACCACTTCAATTTCAGACTTCTTAAAATCTTGCAAGATCTCTTTCTGTTCAGTAAGCAAACAAGCCATACTCCCCATTGATTTTCTGCTCAAGGCATCAGCAACTGTGTTAGCTTTCCCGGGGTGATACTGAATCTGTATATCATAATCCTTTATTAGTTCCAGCCATCTCCTCTGTTGCATATTCAACTCCTTCTGCGTGAAGAAGTATTTCAGACTTTTGTGATCCGTGTAGACTTAACACTTGGCTCCATACAGATAATGCCGCCAGATTTTCAAAGCAAAAACAACTGCGGCCAATTCTAGGTCATGTGTTGGATAATTCTTCTCGTGTGGCCTCAACTGTCGGGAGGCGTAAGCAATAACCTTTCCGTTCTGCGTTAACACACAACCCAAACCTTTATAAGACGCATCAGTGAAAATTACAAAATTCTCCGTACTTGAAGGTAGTATCAAAATTGGTACAGTGGTCAATCTTTTTCCAGTTCATAAAAGGCAACTTCTCTTTCATCGTTCCATTCAAACGGTTGCCCTTTTCGTGTCAATTGGGTAAGAGGCACAGCTAATTTTGAAAAGTCCTTCACAAACCTCCTGTAGTACCCGGCCAAGCCCATGAAACTGCGGACCTCTGTTACATTCGTCGGTGTGGGTCCACTGAAATCCCTTCTTTGTTGATAAAATGCCCTAAGAAAACAACTTCATCCAACCAAAAGTCACATTTCTTTAGCTTAGCAAATAATTTCCTTTCCCGAAGTATTTGCAGGACAGTTCTCAAATGATGTTCATGTCCAAGTCTATCTTTAGAATATATCAAAATGTCATCGATAAAAACCACAACAAATTCGTCAAGGTAGGTTTTAAAAATTCGGTTTATTAAGTCCATAAATGCTACTGGAGCATTAGTCACTCCAAATGGCATAACAAGAAACTCAAAATGTCCATACCTTGTTCTGAATGCGATTTTCTCAACATCTTCTGCCTTGACTTTCAACTGATGATACCCGGACCTCAAATCAATCTTAGAAAACACCTGTGATCCCTGCAACTGGTCAAACAAGTCATCAATACGGGGTAGGGGATATTTGTTCATTATTGTTACCTTGTTCAATTCCCGATAATCGATACACAAGCGTAGGGTTCCATCTTTCTTTTTCACAAACAGTACTGGTGCACCCCAAGGTGAAGTGCTAGGTCGGATAAACCCCTTGTCAAGCAGGTCTTGTAACTGTTCTTTCAGTTCTTTCATTTCAGCAGTAGCCATTCTGTAGGGAGTTTTAGAAATGGGCTGGGTGCCTGGCACAATTTCAATAGTAAACTCTATCTCCCTATCTACCAATTCCCCTGGTAATTCATTTGAAAACACATCTGGAAATTCTCTAACAATAGGGATATCTTTCAATTCAACATTCATAGATTGTTCAGACAACACATAGTACAAATAACCCTAACACCCTTTCCTGATCAGTATACATGCTTTCATTGCAGCTATCAAATAAGGTGGAGGCACTACCCCATTACCCACAAACACAATTTCCTTATGTTTTGATGGTTTAAACACAACCCGTTTCATCACACAATCAATGGTGGCACAATATTTGGTCAACCAATCCATGCCCAAAATTACATCGAAATGCCTAAAGTTCAAAGGCAACAAATCTACATATAAGATAGCATCCTCGATATGCATGTCACAAAACCGGTATATGGATTCACACAATACCGATTCTCCAGTTGGAGCAGACACACATAGCAGATATGGCAGTAATTCTAGAGGTCTATTCAGTCTAGATGCAAATGCACATGTCACAAAAGAGTATGTGGACCCGGAGTCAATTAACATAAAAGCATCCTGATTACATATAAAAATAGTACTTGAGACAACTGCGTTGGCATTCCGTGTATCACCCGAAACAAGCGCAAAAACTCTCCCTTGTCTCACGGTATCCCCGATGATGGCAGGTCTCATAGTATTTCCCAGCTTCGGGATTGATGCAGTTGAGCTAGCAGTTAGTTTCCCACTGTTCTGGTTGCAATCCCGGGCCATATGCCCTTGTATCCCACATTTGAAATAGGCTCCTGACACACGATAACAAACTCCACGGTGCTTTCTGCTATAAATATTGCACATGGGAGCTGTGTCTCGGAAAGAATTTGAAGTATTTAAAGAGCCCGTATTTTGTTTTTTCAAAAATTTCTTCTTTGAGAAGAAGCCTTGCCTTTCGTTACTTTTCCAGTCAGTTGTTGACTTAGTCTGTCTAGCTATGTTAGCCTCTGATATGATGGCCTTGTCTAGCACCCCAATGTAGGTCTCCAGCTTCAAGATATTCACTCTTTCTAAAATGTCACTTCGGAGCCCACCTTCAAAATGTCTCGCCTTTTATAGTCAGTGTCAATCACGTGTGGTGCAAACCTGGCCAATTCAGTGAATTTGGCCTCATACTTAGCTATAGTCATGCTATCTTGCCTAAGTTCCATGAACTCTGCTACTTTCCTATCCTGAACACATTGTGAGAAGTACTTGTCATAGAAAATCTCCAGAAATTTCACCCAGTCAACATCTTTATGAATTTCTCGCATTAACATCCACCATCTTCTTGCCTCGTCTTCTAGCATAAAAGTGGCTAGAAACACCTTCTGTGTCTTCAAGCAAGGAAACACTTCAAATAGTTTCTCAATGCTGAGAACCCATGCTTCGGCTTTCAACGGATCTAGTCCCCTGTGGAACTATGGTGGTTTCATTTTCTTGAATTCTTTGGTGAGAGCTATTATTCGATCATCATTCTGATTATCTGGCACGGGTGGTGCCGGAGGTGGCAGATGTGGTTGTTGCCACTGTTGTTGCCACTCCTATTGCTGTCTCAAAGTTTCTGCCATTTCTTGTATCAGTCTTTCCATTCTGTCTATTCTGGCAGAAGAGGACTCATCTATCTCATCACCTCTTGTTCTCACCATCTGATTAAACTTACATTATACTTTATACAAAAGATACACAATTATGCTTATACTAGAAAGCACACATATTCAAACAATTGCAATGCAAGCAATTCACAAATTTATAGCACATAATCGTTCATATCAAAACAGTTAGGCATATTCTCGATGCTTCCAAATTCATACTTATCACATGAATGCATCCTAGATCTTTTCTAGACGCTTATTGCTCTTTGGACAAGTGTGTGAGTTATTAACTCGTGCTCTGATACCACTCTGTCATGACCCGAACTCGCCCCCGTGGGTTGAGGACATAACCGGCCAGTAATCATGAGATTACCTACGGCCTCAAACCAAACCAAAAGTATGTTAACAGAGTTAATGGGGGCCAAACGGAAGTAGTTTAAAACATTGTCCATAGAGCTGTGCTTACATGGCACATCATAACAAACCATACATACGCATATTAATAGCTCACAACAAAATATGTGCTGCACAAGGTTCTGTACATACAGGATCATATAAGTCTAAGTCAACCCAAGAAAACTATATACAACATATTCAAAGACTTCGCCCACATGACAAAATAAAACAGAATGACAAAAGGTGAAGACGGGTCTTGTGCGTGAGACGCAAGGGCTGACTCTTCAAAACCTTTGTTGTTCCACACAGACATCACTGGGGCTGGGCCTGGACTTCTCTTGGCTCACCTACAGACATATGAATAAGCATGAGCGATAGCCCAGTGAATAATATAAAATAAAGAAGTTATACAAACGATATGTAGAACAACATACATCAAATGGCCTTGGGCCCAATTCGTATTTTCATTTATGTCAATTGGCATTTGGCCCAATCATTTATTCGTATCGAAACGGCCTTTGGCCCATTCATTCATTCGTGTCAAAACGGCCTTTAACCTATTCATTCATTCGTGTCAAAATGGCCTCTGGCCCATTCATTCGTGTCAAAACGACCTCTGGCCCATTCATTCATTCTTGTCAAAACGGCCTCTGGCCCATTCACTCTATTATTCAGATCAAATTGCCTCTGGCCTATTCATTTAGCATAGCAACATTGTCCACTAATCGAATCAACGAACTTATAAAACTTACATAGAAGTAAGTAATTTGGACAACAACGTATTTCAGATATCGTTGTTAAGATATTACTCACAGTTGTCGGTTGGTTGGTTTGCCCTAGAGCTCGACCCTATACATTCCATGAACACGAAAGGGTCACAAACAATTCAATCCGTTCTAAATTCCACATATTCCTTTTTAGGCTTCATTCTTATCTCTTTAACTCATTTATAATGCTCAATGTATGCCTAAGAGTGCTTACAAGCGAAAGAAAACGGAAAACGAAACACAGAATGTATTTTCAAAATTTCAGAAAACAGGGTCCCTGCTCGAGCGTGGACTTTCCCGCTCGAGCGAACCCACGAGGCCTGCAAAAGTACTGGATATGTCAAATTTACGCTCGATCGCGAACTCTGGCGCTTGAGCGGAAGGCCTCTCTACATGGCTCTCCGCTCGAGCGTGAACGTCCCCGTTCGAGCGGACACCATGTCTGCAGAAAATACTGGGAACACGAATTTCATGCTCCAGCGGCGGTTTCCCCGCTCGAGCGGGCATCAAAATTCTGGAAAATCTAGAACATATTCTTGAGCTTCAATTTGATGTTTAAAGGTTCCAAATGCATGATTTTGGCTCAAACTTCACATATACATATTCTAACAAGGTATAAATAGGAATGACAACGGGTCGGGGCGGGGCCGGCGACTACACTCCCCGTCCCCGATCCCCGAAAGTAGAAAAATCCCCGTCCCCGTCCTCGATCCTCAGCGGGGACGCCATCACCCCCTCCACTCCCGCCCCCTAACGAGGATCGGGTTTCCCCGACCCCGGAAAAACCTCGACTTTTTTTTTTTTTTTTAATTTGTTCAACACAAAAAAAAACTATTTTCAATATATTTCAATTCATCATCATCAACAACATCATCAACTTTAAAAATAAAAAAAAATAAAAAAAATCTGAGAAAGGAAAAAAAGAACTTAGAAAGGAAAAAGAGATTTGAAAATATCAACAGATCTGAAAAAATCAACAGTCATTGATTCTCTCTCAAACTCTATTCGGATTTGGATCTAGATCTCACAATCGATGGTAGCAGAGATGACAAAGGAGGCGATCTATTCTAGATTTGGATCCAAAGATGAAAGTCGTGAATGAGAGGTGTGAAGGCCATGGAAGATCGGCGACGGATGCGGCAATTTCTGTCACTTGGATGATTGCCGAACCATCGAGATCGTGAGAGAGTTGAGTGAAACAATGAGACAGTGAGAGAGTTGAGAGTCAGGGAGGTCAGATAGAGAAGAACAAGTGAGTGAGAGAGTGAAGAAAGTTGAGAGAGTCAGAGAGTTGAGAGAGAGAAGACAAGAGAGTGAGAAAGTTGGAGAGAGAGAAGAATAAGAGAGTGAGAGAATTGAGTGAGTCAAAGAGATATATATATATAATAATACAAACCCAAACACATGTTTCTAGGAGATATATATATATATATATCTATATATATAATACAACCCCAAACACAGGTATATAGGCGGGGAAATTTCGGGCCAGGGGCGGGGTTGGGAAATCTATCACTGTCCCCGACCCGAAAATCATCGGGGATGTATTTTTTAATACCAGCCGCGTCCCTATGAGGAATAATTTTCGGGAAAAACCCTATTTATCGGGACGGGGTGGTCCGGGTCCCCGTCGGGCCGGGTTCATATTGCCATCCCTAGGTATAAACACCAAATTACAACACAATAAAACTCAATTTCACAATTTAATCCCATGCATGTCTCAAATTAACTCAAACTCATCACCAACACACTAGATTCAAACATGCAAGACTCAAACTCCCATGATTTGCACTTGCATGTGATATATACACAATATCCTCAACTTAATTGGTGAAGAGATGATCAAATACATGGTCATTAATCAAAACTCAACATGGATTACATACTTTATGCTCAAACATGAAAATTTATGACAATTTCTTACATGCATGTGTTCTAAAACTTCAAATTCAACAAAACCAACTCAATTTCATCATAATCAGATTCAACAAAACCAACTCAATTTCATCATAATCAATCTAACTCATGTTCTTGACCATTAATCAAACTTGAATCCACAATTTACAACATTAAACTCATGAATTCCCTTACCTAGGAGCTCAATCTTCCAAACTATAGCAATTTCTTGAGTTTAATCTTCAAATTCCCCAAACCTTGAGCCAAGATTACACAATACTCTCCCTCTCTCTCTCTATAGCCGGCCCTCTCTCTTCTTTGAGTTCAAAATCAGCCAAATGAAGCTATAAAGAGAGAATTGAGGGTGTAGTGCTCTATTACAACCAATTCCACTAATTCCAATATAATAATAATAAAGTAATTGGGCACTAATTCATCAATTTAATCTGATCCGAATCAATTTTCAATCAAATTTCACCGTATGCTCTAAAAATTATGCCAATCACAATGGCGCGACCAATTTCGGTTTCGGTGGCCGATAAGGCCTTCAATTTAATTTCCAAAGCAGACAATCAAACAGATATTCCTACGGTGAACAGATGGAAATTCAAAACCACATATTTTCACATAATGGAACACAAAATCATATCAAACATATAATCATATTCATGTTAAGGACCAATTAGCATACTACAAAACAAGGATATTACAAAAATTGTGTGATATGTATACGATTAAATATAAAATTTATTATTTTCAAGTTATATATTTTAATTTTTATATTGTGATGGCGGTGGCAGTGGTGGTGGTTGTGACACCCCAAAATTTTTGGAACATCATAAGATTTTAAATAACAAAATAACTTATTAAATAAAAAATTTAACATCTTAATAGGAAAATTTAAATTCTCACACAGTCAAAAGTTTAACGACACTAAATAAAATATTAAAAAAAAATTAAAAGTCCACATACAACATTAAACAACATTATACCATCCTTAATCACTAATACATAAGATATTAAAATTTTATTTTCCTAAAGTCGTGACTTCAAGTTAAGCAAGGTTCTATATTAGCAGCAACTCCAATTTCAGCTTCCATTCCTTCCTTGTCAAAATCTGGAATAAAATGCCATGGCAACAAAAATATATGCCATGAGTTTTATAACACAATAAGAAAACATAACCAACCTACTATTCTTTTTAAAAGAAAATAATCAGATTAATAATCATGACAATTAAGAGAAAATGACGGAATTAATAGCATGATAATATAACAGCCATTAAAATAATTTTAACTATTTTAATAGTTTAGGTGACACTCAAAATCTCACCAAAGAGATTTCTTACCAACCACTAAGTTATGGCCATAGTTAATTTGAAAACTCCCCTTGATCAAATATTCAAGAACTACCAAGGATACCCACACCCAGAGTTTTATATCCAAGCTACGACATCTGTGATCTACCCCAAGAGAACGGTCTACCAGGGGTATATAACCTCCCTGCATGCCACCCGCACATCCACCCTTATCCCAAAACCGAATACCGATAAGGGTTCAAATAAGTCTCGTGCCATCTTAGGGTTTCGCAAAACAATTATGTAAAAATTATCAAAAAATCAGGGTTCACCCTAAACTACCGGTATTAACCCTTAATCATTAATTTTGTACATACCGTTAATCATTGTAGTTAATTTTTATATTAATCACAAATAATTACAAATTTCAATTACCATAAATGTTATGCCATTTTCATTAAAATTCTCAACAAAAAATATTACACATATGTCATATAATAATCAATCAATGTACAAAATTATAATAAATCGTTATATTAAACCATGGTGTGAAATGATAATTTTTTTATTTTTTATTTTTTACTTAAAAGTGAATCAAAACCTCACACATGCATGGACTACTAATTTATAAGATTTAATTAATTAAACTAGCACAATATATAATTTTAATCCAAATAAATAATTGAAGTAATAATCCTGGTTCCTTTTCAATCTGCCCAGAAATTTGCAGAATATACTTTTCGTAATTAAAATTATAAATAAATTATTTATACAATTCTAAAATTTGTGAAAATCTATAAAATATTCAATAAATATGTTATGGTCATTTTTCAGAAATAATTTCCCAAAAATAAGTTATAAATAATTCTGTAAAATTTCAAGTAATTTTATGACACATATTTATCACATTTTATTAAATTTATTCCATACTTAAATTTATAAATCAATTCCATAATCTAAAAAATTATTATGAAACTAGACTTCTCAAATTTCATTTTTTATTTAGCAATTACCAGATTTGGTTTAATGCAGGATTTTTAATAATTTTTCAAACATACAGTAAAATCTGTCTACAGTTCTACATTTAATTAAAATTTTATATAAATTCATACAAAACTAGAATAATTGTTACAAAAATTCATGAATGAACTAAACATTATTCTTAACAACTTTGTGGAGAAATAATCTCCAAATTATAAGTATAAAATTGTATAAAAATTCGTACAACTTTCTGGCAAATTTAACAGTCATATAATTAGACCAAATAAAATCTTCAATCAACTCTTTAATGGCATAAACTACACATGCAAGTCTAATTCCACAATTATATCATGATTTTAAGGCTACTAAAATAACATTCAAATATTTAATATACAAATCACAAATTTACATACAACTATAAATAATATTTTATCTAAAATTTTAGCTATGAACACAAATTTGAAATTTTAACAGTTAAAAATAACGGGAGGGTTGAAAGGGTTTTCTTACCTAGTAGTAGGATTGAAATGGGGTGATGAAACTATAATTTCCTTAATCTCTTACTCTTCTTCTTCTCCCTAGCTTGCTCACAGAATTACTTATTTTCTTTTCTCTTCTGTAATCAGAAGAATGCAAGCATGTACACAATATATATACGGGAGTTCTCTCTCTCTCTCTCTCTCTCTCTCTCTCTCTCTCTCTCTCTCTCTCTCTCTCTCTCTCTCTCTCTCTCTCAAGGCTCATCAAATTTTTCAATTCCAAGAGATATAATTGAGCCTACTCCATTTAACAACATGCATGCATACTAGTGTTGGGTGATTGATCACCCACCCTGCCACTGAGTTTTGATTTATTTTTTAATTTTTTTGTGTACTTGTGTGGGTTTCTTAAAATTAATTAACTAAAGTATTTAGTAAAAATAATTATTATGTTAAATCTTTGTTAATATAAATTATAAATAATAAATATTGAATACCTACAAAATTATTATTATTGAATAATTTAAAGCTAATTGTGGACACCCAATTTTTGACTGCCTGTAAGGCTCGAGTGCTTTGTCTGGTACACTCGATAATGAAAGTGGTGTTGTGCGTGGTTCGAGGTCTCAACAAAGGGGCCATGTTTGAAGCCCCGAAACAATCCCAAACCTTCCATATTCCCACTGATTATCCCAAGAAATCCATTTTTACACATTGTGCCACCCTATGCTGAGGCTGAAGCAGAAAAAACAAGGGAACACATTCAGGCCCAGCTGTGCCTTAGTGAGGGCCGGCTGTGGCTATTGAAGGGCGCTGTCCATTTTTGAAGATATTTATGACTCCTCTTGCTCAAATTCTATAAAAACGACCATATATCTCTGTTTTGAGGGCTGAAGAATTTCTACAAAGCCTCTACATCACCTTGAGAGCTCCCTCTTCTCCTTCTTCTTGTGCAAGCAACACTTTCAGCAAGCCTATCACCTTGAACCTATATCCATACACCATATACACCTCCACACCTTGGCCTAGGAACCTTGGTTGAGCCTTGAACACCATAATTCAAGCTTGAGAGTGTGTTGAGACTTAGTTTGAATCATAAGCAAAAACTTACTTCTTTGTGAGGTATAAGCTTGTCATCCTCTCTTTCACTTCTTGTTCTTTCATTTGCTATCTAGTTCTTGTGGCTTTATGTTGTTTTGATTCTATTCCAAGTGTTTATGTTTGGGTTTGGAGAGCTACCAAAAGGGTAGAGAGAGTTTACACTCTTTCTACACCTTTACTTATAGCTCAAACCCTTGCTTTTACACTCTTTTTCTTTGCTCCCTAAACTGATTTTCAAAGTTAAAAATGGGCTAAAAATAATGCTTTGAGGTTTCAAAAATTGAGGAGTTAGCCATCCCTCCTTGTTCTTGTTTACTAGTCTTGTTTTCTCTCTTTATTGATTAGCTTTGTAGGCTCTTTTCATGCATTCTAAGCCACTATTTTTCATCCCTTGAGGGCTGTTTTGGGGCTATTTAGGTTGTTTAAATAGTTCATGCTTTGATTAGCTTGGTTGTTGTCTCATAAGTTTGCCTATATAGCTTGTTGTATATTGTTCTTAACTTTTCTTGAACTCATTTCCATGTTTAAAAACCTCATTTTAATAATCAACTTGCCATTCATCCCTTTCATTTGAGAGTTGTTTCAATTGGTTGACGGTTATTCAAAACGTGAATTAGCGATTTATGCTTAATGGCTTAATCTCTACGGAGGTTCATTGCCAACGGTGTAGTCTCTTTTTCATGTTGAGAATCACCTCACGTTTGATATATTTCTCATTTAGTGGACGTAGTCTTTAGTGGACATAACAAATCATCTTGGACTTAATGGATTAAAGGATGATAAAGACTAATGAATTTTGATTAAAATGAACCAACTCACATAAAGAAAATGAGTTATATTGCCTGGGGTTCGACTAGACGTTATGTCGAATCCATTGTGTCAAGGGTTATATTGCATCAATTCATGATGTTTTGATGAATCTTAAAGCGTCTCTACCTCCCTCTTTGAGTTCAGGGGTGGTTGTTGTTCATTTCATTTATTGATTTTTGTCCAAATTGTACCTGAAATCGTCAAGCAATCAACTTGCTCATTGATGGTTTTGGAAACGACTCCAACCTTCTCTCGAGGCTTTCCCATGACAGAAAAGTGTGAGAGGGACAAGCAGAATCCAGAACACTCTGTCTGTACTGTTTTCACTTCAGAGCACAGAACATAATATAGCATGAAATTGAGGCACGACCGGCCTTCTTTAGGCCCGACCGGGCTTCATTGAGGACCGACCGGTCATCAATATTTGGTCAGCAGTGTATTTTGCAGAAAACAGAGAGCAATGGCTGAAGGTGAAACAGAGCAAGCTTGGGGCAGACAGAGCTGTTCTTGGACATTGTGCATGCAACCCTTGTGCATCCTTGCTTACATCATGATCATTGTTGTAATTAATTAATTAATTAATTATTGTTGTTATAATTAGTCTTGTTAATTATTAGTGTTGTAATTAATTAATTTATTATTATTGTTTATTTATAATTGTTATAGCTAGTTAACTTAAATAGTTAGTCTACTTATCATTATTATCCTTGTTGTAATAGAGTAGTTAGCTAGTTATTCTTTGCTTATTTATTCATTCGATTTTGTAATAATTAGTTCAATTTGGACTTTCGGATTTTAATTCGCACCCTCTTGCACAAGGGCAACTATGTAATAAGTTGTATGTCTTCCAACCTCATGTCTTTCTCCCTTTTACTTACGATGGTTAGTATAGGAACATCATTTTTCAAATTAGCATTCTTGTGCTTTGCATCCATTATTTTGCATGCATGCATTCAAGGCTTGGCTCATCATACTAACCCAATATCAATGTTCAAATTCATTACTTGAATACGTGCTTTATTGCATGCCTTGAACGGAATCATATGCCATGCTCATAGCCGAGCTTATAACTGACATAGTGTGTGCGTTGCATTAATCATATTAGGAATATGCATATTTTTCTAATAATTTTGCTTTGTTTTGGCTCGGAGTACTAGGTGAGTAATTTTATGTTTTAGCATCTTGCATCGAATGTTTGTGTACCATGTCCAAGCATACTTCCATGAAGCTAATTGCTTAAATGATATAACTGTTTGAATGCCTGTGGATGAAGACTAGTAGTTTGAATTGAGATAATTTGATTAATATCCATTTTAGCCCACTTTTTCAAGTGGCATATTCACAAAACAATTTCAAGCAAAACATGAAATCAAATGTTCCAAATCTTACAAATTAGTCTATACTTGTGTGAGTCACATAGTAATATAGTTAATAATCAGAACAAGAACATATAATGTAAATAAAAATCACATCATGATTAATAGAGGCCGATCTTTGATCGGGCGAGTGGGGTGCTCAATTCATGACCTTCCCCCTCATACCTAAGTTCTCGAGCCGAGACACTTTGGTGATGACGGACTAATGGCCTTTGGCACGAGTCTTAGATTTCCTAAATTTTTAAAAAATATTTAGGTGGCGACTCTGAAATCTGGCAAACCAATCCATTTTTGGTATTTTATTCAAAAATTTGATTTTTCAAAAAGAATTGCCAGATTTGGACTCTTTTTTATTTTCACTGTTTCACATTGCACTTTTGAAATCAGATTCAGAACCACAAGTAAATTCCGAACTATAGGGCTTCTCGTCTTCCGAAAAGAGCGCAAAAAGTTAAGCTACACTAATATATATTTTAGATAAACTCTGAATAAAATTAATTTATTTATTTATTCATTTATTTATTTATTTCTAAGAATAATTAAATACGAGTTCTCACAGTGGTGATGGTATGATAATGATGGTAGTGGTGGTGGTGGTGATGGTGGTGGTGGTGGTGGTGGTAGTGGTAGCAGTGATCGTGGTGGTGGTGGCGGCGACAACGACGGCAGTGGCATGATGGTCGTGGTAGTAGTGAGTTTATAATAGTGTATACTGATACTTATATATAGTATTTATAAATTCAGTCAGAATTAAGTAAATTTCATATGACTTAAAATTTTCTTAAATTTTAACATATATTTTAAGAGGTACTTAAATTTTTAAGTGATATCAATTATGGTTATCAAATGGACTTAATTAATTATCACTTAATCAATTCAGTTTTAAGTGCTAAATCATGTTATCAGTTTTAAGTCATATAAAAGTTACTTAATTCTGATTGAATTTATAAATATTAAATATAAGTATCAATATACATTATTATAAATTCACCACCACCACTACTACTACCACCACTACTACAACCACCACCACCATCATGCCACCGCCACCACTACTATTACCACCATCACTACCACTACCGCTACCACCACGACCATACCACCGCCGCCGCCGCCGCTAGTACTATCATTTTCATCACCATTGTCATTATTGACATAAACACCACCATCATTTACCATCGCTACCACCACCATGCCACTACCACTACAATTACCACTACCACCACCACCATCACAATATAAAAATTAAAATATATAATTTTAAAACAATAAACCTTAAATTTGATTTTATACATATGAAACAACTTATTTTTAATTCAACACATAGATTTTTATCAAACAACTTTTCAACTTAAAAAATTCAGTATTCAATTTTCAATTTTCAGCTTTATCAAACAGTATCTATATTTATTTAAATCTTATTAACAATCTTACTAAAAACATCTATATCCAAATATCATTAGTTTAAATATTATTCAGTTTGTTTGGTTTTGGTTTTGGTTTTCAAAAAACACTTTTCACAAAATTTTACTTTTTTATTTTCTCTATTTTTTTTTTGTTTTTAATGAATTTTTTTAATATTTTAAGCAGGACACCCCTAACATAAATACACTTAAAAGTATAATATTTGTGAAGAAAATCTTTAAAAAATTCACTATATAGCAAAAATACAAAAAAAAAAATGAAAATTTCAGTACATTTTTTTTATTTTGTGTATTTATTAATTTTTTAAAATATTTTTTCACAAATATTTTACTATTTGGATATATCTAAGTAAGATGTATCTTCAAAAGAAAAAAAAAATCCTTAAAATTTTAAAATTATTAACTACAAACAAAAAAATCAATTTCCAAAAAATTGAATTCAAAAAATTAAAACTAAGCATATTAATTATTTTTTTGATAATCAATCACATTTAATTATTTGTATTTTTAATAAGATTGTTAGCATATGTAAAATTAAATTTGTTTTTTTTAAAACTTCCCTTAATTGTTATTTTCTCAAAAACGAAGGTTGGTATAGGTATAAAGCCCACATCATGCCATGAGCGGGTGTCTCTATTTACACACCACATTTATTCTTAAACTGCACCACTACTCAATTCACACCTTTAATAATTTAAAAAAACATAATTTTTCTTAACACACACCACAACGTTCCATTTTTGTCCTTACTCCCCACCACTTAGTACACACCTCAAACTCAAAAAAAAAAAAAAAAAAAAAAAAAAAACAGAATACCTTAATCTTTCCAACTCTTTCTATGCGTCGTATCTCATCATTATCATCTTCATCACCTTGATCATGAAAAATGGAAGTTGTAATGGATCATTCAATGCCAAAGTGCCACAAACCTCTTGATAAACCCCAAATTGCAAAACAAACCCTAGGCCATAACGTTGCCAACAATCTCGAACAAGAAGAAAAAAGATAGGATCAGTGATTTGGCAGATTTGATTCTCTGCCAAATCCTCCAAAAACTCCTCACCAAATTCACCATCAGCACCGCCATTCTATCCTCCGGATGGAAATCCCTCATCTCCCAAATCCCTAATCTCAGCATCTCTTTCACCGGCCACAACTACGAACACCATCTCGCACTGTCACCATTACTCCCAAAGAGCTCGTAACCTTCTTCCGAGACATGGCGATGATGCGTTTGATGGAGATCACCGCCGATTATGCTCTACAAAGCGAAGCTGATCCACGGTTTCTGCCACCTCTATGACGGCCAAGAAGTTGTGGTGATCGGAATGGAAGCAGCGATCACCAAGAAGGATTGCATCATCACCACCTCTTCGTTGGCCGGAGTTGGGAGCAACCGACGAAAGTGCAACACTGGTTAGGGTTGGTGTGTAATTAGAATTCTGTCCAAAATGGTAATTTAACTAATGAAGGTTGTGTATTCAACTAAGGTGTGTCTTTGGTCATTTTGGTCATTTTAGATAAGGTTATTATTGTAATAAAAAAATAACTAATTAATAGTGTGCCTTGAAACAAAATGGGGTGTGTAAATAGAAGCACCCCATGATTGTCATCATAATTAGAGAGAGAGAGTGACGAGGAAATGTGAATGCACGTTTCACATGAAAATTATTTAAATATTTATTAAGAAGTGAGTTGATTTTTTGACTTTTTGATTTTTTTAATTATTTTAGTCTGGATTAAAAAGTTTGATTTGGGAAGGGTTTTTTGACTTTTTTGACTTTTTTCGTGAGAGAATAGTATAATGATTATGGATTAGATGTGATGTTTTATTTTTTGTAGCTAAAATAGTCTATTTTGCCTTTTGTGACTAAAATAGTCAAAAAAAAAACCTACTTTAGCTCTTGCCAAACAGATCCTAAATGTGAACTCTCTCTAAATATTTATTTATTACATATACCACCACCATTTTTGTAGTCATTGATTTGGAGAAACATATGTAAACACTGGAAGCCAATCCGACAAGCATCTTCAATTATTGCCTTACTTACAACAAGGAGCATATCTAACATATAAATAAATAAATACAAATGAATTCAACAGAGAGAGTGACCAGGAAATGTGAATGCACGTTTCACATGAAAATTATTTAAATACTTATTAAATGTCAACTCTCTCTAAATATTTATTTACTACATACTTGTACCACTAACATTTTTATATCGGTAGTATTACATGTTCAATTAGTGTACTAATAAGTATACTAACATTAATTATGACATTATTATTAACCTCACTCATTAATCACATTATAAATATCAAAAACCTCTTAAATTGTATTATATTATCAATTGATGCACTAATTAGTACACTAATAAATGCATATAACATTATTCTTTTTCTATTCATTGATTTGGGGGTTTTATAGCATTGGGTAGGTACAAGATCTTCTGTCTAGAAAAATACATATTTCTCATTTAATCATATTTAGTCACATGAATTTATTCAAAATTCTAATGTTATGAAATTCTTACCATGTCGTGCAGTAGCAAATAATTCTAGGAATTTTTTTCAGGTAATTTTTCTTTTTGTTAATTATAGAAGATAAATTGCAAATATTATGAGAATAATATCAAACTATGCATTCAGTTATGAAAGAAAGTCTAACACACAATCATAAATACAACACAAACCCAACAAAACGCAAAAATAACTCAAACAAGGAGTTTTTTTTTTTTTTTTGGGTGGGCAATGGAGTGAGGTATTCAAAATTTTAATGAAGTGGGTTCAAATCACCACTACAAAAATCAAGAAAATATCACATTTAAAAATCGTAATTTATGGAGGTACAACTCATGGTGTTCAAAATAAATTTCAAGGTAACAAAGAGGCATCAAGGTGTGCCCAATTTTTTTTTTTTTTTTTTTTTTTTGGAGCGGTGTTCGCAAAAATTTATAAAAGTAAAATGTCATCTAAAATATATCTTATTATGAATGTTATTTAATAATTTATTTATTTATTCCAGTTATTCTAGTGAATACTCCAAAACATTACTAGAAATGCACTGCACAAGGGAGAGATTTTGGTTAGAGAAGATCCCGAACACAACGGTTTGTAAATTTGATAAGTTAATTAATTAATTAATTACCAACATAACTGAAGCACAACTCACATGGATGATTGATTATCATATCTATTTTTATTTGTTAATCACAATGCGTATTCACACATGCCTAAACAACAACCCTTTAAAGTCTTTGTTAATTATTTTCCCATTAATCAGTGCCTCAAAAGTTTTGGATATAAAAGCAATGCAAGAAATGAGCTAGTTACTGCAACTCAGTTTCAAGAAACGTAAGAGGTGGTGGTGGAGATGGAAGCAGTGGCGGTCAAGACCCGGGAGGCGGTGGAGGAAGTCGGTTTGCAATGGCTGCAGCGGCGGCCTCGGCATCAGAACGACACTATTACTGCTGCCAATGGTAATGGTAGCAGTACTGTCGAGGATGGAGAAGAAGAGATCAATGGAAGTGTACTACTGGAGAAGATGGAAGAGATTGGAGGTATGGCTACTATATGTGCTGTTTCATGCAGTTTATGATGTTTATAATTTTATTTTATTTTCTCTTTTAGTATTTGGTTCAGTTTATTTGTATAGCGTATGAATTAGAAGTGAGATTATATGTAACATTTTTTATAGAGTATGTAAATAAAATAAAAAAAAAATGATTATTGACAAGCAAACAATGAATTATTTTTAATTTCTAATTCTGATTATCAACTTTTAATTTGAAAAAAAATCAAACATGCCTTATATATTCACCAGTTCTTTTCACCATTTTACATCAGATTATGTAGCAAGAATTTTTTTTCATTAATTGCTTAGTAATTATTTTCAAATAAGAGAACTAATCATGAATATAATTTTATAAAATGGTGACATAATATTTCTCTGTCTTTCCATACATGTGTAGTGATAATCTAGTTTGTTACACTTAATTTGTAGGGTAAATTACAAATATACTCTCTATAAATTACTTAAAATACTAACTGTCTATATAGTTTTAAAAATTACATCACGTCTCTTAAAATTTCTAACCGCATAACAAATAACCTCTTTTATCAATTAACCATTAAGTTAATTAACAATTTTTAAAAATGTCAACAATATATTTCAATTAACAATTCTAGTTATTTAATTGTTGTATAAAAAAACAGTTAATTTCATTTTTTTTGATCAACTCTATTAAATGACAAATTCTAACAAGAGAGGTTTGTAATTTTTAAAACCAATATATTTTAAACAAATTTCAAGAGGTGTATTGTACTTTACCAAAAAAAAAAAATTCTATTTATATGTTTTAATGTTTGTTTCACTCTTTATGCCAATAGAAAATTATGTTATAATTCAATTTTTATTTTATTTTTTAGTTAGTACATGTGTTTGTCCCCTAAATTAAAATCCAGGACATGTGCTTCATGATTGCAGCAGGTACTGAACCTACTGAAATAAGATCTTCTGAAACTTATTATACTACAGTGGATTCCTCTCTTTCTAAAGCTAATGGGAGTACCAGAGAAGAAGAATTGGATGTAAAACTGAAAAAAATAGACATCCAAAAGATCCTGAGAAGTGTCATTACACATCAAGATGAGGAAACTGTGAAGCATGAAACTTCATGTGAAGAAGAATACATGCTTTTCAAACTGTTAAGTGAAGGAACAAAAGAACTTGTCAACATTAACAGATTCGATCATAAAGAAAGCAATGAAGAAATAGAATTTGAATTTGAGAGGGTTGTAGAGAAGTTAGATCAGCACAGTGTGCACTGTCCTAAATGTAATTCTTGCATTACCAAAGTTGTTCTTCGTAAAAAGGTAAGGACTAGTACTGTTCCTCCTAAGCCATTTGGTCTGCTTAAATGCTTCTCCTGCTTCAGCATTTTCATTCCCAAAGGTACAACTTCTCCCCTGCCTTCCTACTTGGTTTTGGTTGTGTTTTTGTTTTATTCAGTTTTTATTTTTCGTGTTTTCAGAGAGAAAATAATGAAACGGAGTGAGACATTTTGATTTCTAAAGAATGAATATGAATGAAATTTCCCACTTGAATACTTGAATTAAGTAGGGAAATGGTGTTAATTTATTCAGGGATTTTTCCAAGACCAAATGGGGTCGCAAACGAACAAAGTTTACACAAGACGTCATCTGTACTAGATGAAAATCTTTCCTCTATTTTCACTGATGATCGCAAGGGGAAAATGGTGAAGATTGATCAGCAGCAAGGTAATATGTCATCTGCAACTTCACTTTTATGATCTCTGACTTGGAAAGTGGAAATCCTCTTTCCTCAACTTCATTTTTATTATCTAATGGCAATCCTCGAAAGAAAATTAAATTCTTTTGGTTGGTTTTGCCCAACTAGAAATTTTCTGATCTCTGACTAGGAAAGTGGAAAAACATTTTCCTTTCCACTTGTGTTAATTCAAACAGAAGAAGCCCAAGGAATTTTACATAACTAAGAACTACACTAATATTCTAACTATTACATACTGTTCAAACTTGAAATCTTATCCTTTCACAGACTCATTTTCTTCATTTCTTGACTAATCTGTGGCGCTAGTGTTCATTCTGGACTACAATGTTGATTAATGTTAAAAATTTGTTAAGCAGGGAGGTTTTTTGATATATTCCGGGCTTCTACGAGCAAACAAAATCCTCAGCCAACATCTGCCATAACTGGAAATTATCCCACTTGCGTCACATATGAGACAGCGAGTGTGGTGATTGGTCAAGAAGGTAACATATGTTAGACTAATTTCATCTATAATAGATTTAAACATGCTTCAGTTCATGGAATGACTAATCTAAAATGAGCCATGCATACCGGTGTACTTGAAGAGTCAGTCATAGCTGCTGACTGAGTTGATGAAGCTTTGAGTTGTCTACTGCAATCTGAAAAGAGAATTTGAGTTTTCGTATAGAACAGAGAGAGAGAGAGAGAGAGAGAGAGAGAGGTGAACTACCCTATGTTCCCCTTTTGTTATCATCAGTACTAATATGACTTAATAGGCCAGCCACAGTCATAATATATATGGGATGAGGGGAGGGGTATCTATTGTGTGTATAAAAATGACTAATCCCATTATGGGTCCAAAAATAAAAGAAAGTTAAGATCTCATATTTATCATGAACTCACTAACTGATCTCGTCCAAAGCAAGGCCCAACGTATGCTCCAAAAATATTTGCCAGTTTTATTTAAAATAATACATATAAATGACTATAACAATCCACTATAAAATATGGACATAAATACCCCAAAATATCATTCAGCAGTCCTTTATTCATATTCAACTGTTTCAGAACTTTTAACTAGCAATAATCACAATCAATTAGTTTCCAGCACCTACTTCCACTATTTGTTGCAACTAGTTAATTACTCTCTCTCATGAATGTCCTTGTATATTTGTGGTTTCCTTCTTCCAGTATGCTCTTTTGGGTTAACAACAGGAGTCTCTGGTTTATCATTTCATACTATTTCAGGCTAGCTGGGTGAGTACTATGTGCATCCAGAGGGGGGGTGTCATTGTCAAGATAAGCAGGGAATTCAAAATACTAGGAAACTTTTCATTTTATGAAAAGTTTTATAAGGAAAAAATGATTTGAAATCATACCTTGAGGTGTATACGGAAGTTTTGAGTATGGATTCACCACAGACTACACAAATCTTCTTCTAATGCTTCTGTTGTTTGGCCTATTTGCTTGTTATGGTTATGCAGAAACTAAAGCACCACACGGACAGAATTATTATCCTCCATCACCATCACAAGAATCTGTGTCACCTGGTAAAGCAGTGTCCAAAACTGAAGTTGTAAATAATGTGACCAATGGACCCGAGCGTGCTCCTTCAACCAACGGAGTTGTACCACCTGGAGGTCTTGGACATCTTGCAATCAACATAAAAGACGGATCAGGTGATGCCATTAAAACCTAAATTACAAGTCTAGTGCTCTTAAGGGAAAATTGAGAAATTTGGCCATACACCACTCTTAGCTTCGTTTTCTTGTTAAAAAGACGAAAAAAAAAAATTTCTTATTTTCAAAACCCCCTCATAATTATAAAGTCCTGTATGAAGGACAAAATTTGTTATTTGAATATTTTATTTGACTATTATACCCTCTCTTTCTTTTACGACACTCTTTCTCTCTCTTCACCAGCTCGATGATTGTTCATCATCTCTACCATCTTCATCATCTACCAACATTGCTCATCCTCACCGTCACCCAGCGACCACCATTTTTACCATCAAACTACCACCATCTCAGATTTGATACTTGCGAACTCATATTTGAGATCAATGACTTTAGATCTAAGATTAAAATAAATAATAAATAATAAATTAGATTTGATAGAAAAATGAGAAATCGAAATATTGCAATGAAAAATCAAGAGTTTTTTACTTGTTTGTTCATAGATCTAAAAGTAAAATTTGACTGTGGTTCGTTCATTTATCATGTACTTTATTTTTTGTAACAGTAAAATTTTACTCTAGTTAATAACATGCTGATCTGCTTAACGACATTAAAATTTTACTTTGAATTATAGTAAACTTTACTCTGATTCAAAGTAAAATTGTACTTCTTTATTTTTTATTTTCTTTTATTACAGAGTCAAATTTTACTCTGAAACAAGCTCCGAGAATGTCGTTACAGGAGAGTGTTGTATCATGAACCAAAGTAAAATTTTACTGTTCGAAGAACAATACATCATGAGAAGAAGAAAGAGAAATAGGGAGGCAAAGTTCGAAAAAAGAGGATCATAAGAAGAAGAAGAGAGAGAGAGAGAGAGAGAAATGGTGAGTGGCACACACACACACACATAGAGAAAGAGCATGAACCATCACAACCAGAGAGAGAGAAAGAGAGAGAGAGAGAAGGATCTCAGATCTTAGATTTGCGAACTATCGGGAACTATCATTTTTTGGCGACGACTATGAACGATCTCAAATTTGAGGTTGTAGATGCGATGAGTGGCGATAGCGATGAAAACGATAGAGAAAGAGGTCCATGGTGAGTGGCGATGGCGCCAGTGGAGAGCGGCGATGGAGACAATAGTGATAAAAACGAGACAGAGAAAAAAAAGATTGAGATGAGAAAGAGTAATTGCAATCTGATACACACTCACACATATATATATCAGAGTGTTATAGTAAAAGAAATATGTTTTAAAATAATAGGGAGTTTTGAAAGGATCAATATAATTCTTGTCCTTTTAAAGGATAAGTTAGACATTGAGGGATCTATCACCAAATCCCCCAAGAAAATTTCTGATAATTGTTACTAATAACTACTTTTCTAACAAAGGGAGGTTGGTTTTCTTTCTCTCTGTGTTCGTGTGTATAATATACGATGTATACTTACACGTGTTTTCCACATTTCTTATCAATTTATGGCAATGCGAATAAGCTCCTCATTGGGTAGGCTTAAACATAAAAATTCTTTTGTTGTAGATGCTAAACATTTGATGTTATGGAATCATTGATTTTAGGCAGTTGTTTTTTTCATGCATGCTGAATAGAACAATAAAACTTTTGCAGATGACAAACTTTCCATAAAATCAGAGGGTCATCAAACTGGAGACAGAGAGATTATTGATGATGAAAAGTCAGAATGTATATATATATATTTTAATTCTATACTAATTTCCTACTAACAACCTCCATCTGTGCTATTCTGATTTCAGTTTTATTTTATATCTACTTTTGCATTTCACGTGTGCCACTTTTGCATTTTATTAGTGTAAACAAGAAGTCGATTAGCCATTCATTTCACACTAACATGAGCCGGTCTTAGGCTGCAACAAGTCCCAAATTCCTTGGGTTGGAAATTTTAAGGCCTAGTTTTTTGACTTGGAGATCATATGCCGGGCTTGCTTAACCTGACTGCAGCTTATTGGAGATTTTCTTCTTTTTTTTTTTTTTTTTTTGAAGATAAAATCACAACTAAGCACCAGCAGAAGACGGGGCTTATTGGTGATTCATTCATATTAAATTTATGAGAAAGGTCTTCTTCCCAATTTTCTTGTACAAGAAAAAAGTTTAGTTTTAACTTTAACTTTCAGACTGTATGTAATGGTTCAAGCCTGGACTATATACATATATGTGTGTGTGTATTAATGTTTTTCATGGTCAGCATAATGATACAAAAAATTACTAGCTGATTTTTATTAAATCTAATGCATTTTTAACGCTCACGCAGAGCACGTAGGTAAATAATTTTGACATAGTTGTCCAATACATGCAGGGACCATTGAGCGAGGAGCTTCTATAATAACTTTAGATGAAGAAGGTTCTAAAACATTGGAAATCCTAAAGAGCGTTGTTTATGGTGGGTTAATGGAATCAATGACAAGCCTAAGTGTTGTGTCATCTGCAGCTGCTGCAGATGCCACCACAAGTAAGTTTTTCACACATTTTCCTTTTTGGTTGGTTATGCACAAGTAGGAAATAGGAATGAGTTTTTATACATTTGTTTTTGCTAGGAATGCAAGTTTCTTATGGCATAATATATTTCCATTTTAATTGTATGATGACACTAACATGTTTCTCTGCTAATCTGTATAAATGGTTATCAGTTTATAAACTGCACTAAATATAACATGTACACATAATTTAGGATCAACTGGCATGACATTTACCAATAATTTTTTTTACCATCCATGACAGTCTAATTTTGGATCCATGAATAAATATTAGCATATCACTTCTAGGATAGTTGTAAAAGTTTCTCATGCAGATTATAGTAATTTTATAACCATTTTTCTGTTCTTTAACTCAAAATTGGAGGATTAGTAGATTTGATATAATTGAGGTTAAAGCTGTTTATAGAAGTGTTTGACATTTGATTTCGAGGTAATCGTTTACATTACTCACAATCTTGTCTTGTGTTGCCACAGTGAACATTGTAGCTATGGGATTGGCAAATCTGATTGGTGGACTTTTCATTATTGGTCCTAATGTGAGTAATCTCTTGCCTGTTTAATATTTCTTATCTATTAGCATAATTTTCAATATCATTGCAACCGTTGATGTTAGCTTGCCAATGTAGTTTCCAGTTCCACTACAAGATTAAGCATCAAAATTAAGTTACGAGTAATGGTTAGAAATGTATCTTTCTCAAACAGAGAAAAATAACAAAATATGTTGAGAAACCTTGTACAAAATCTGTTTAACCATTCTATTTTGTTAGGGACCATATTTTTGTTTAAATCATTGGCCGGCTAGCCTGTTCCGGTATTACCTTGACATCTAATGACAAATAAAGTACTTATTTAACTCTACAAATATTATTTTTGTCAGTTGTTCATCACTCCATCTAATCATCCTTGTTTTAGCTGTTCTGATGTATTTACGTTTTTAAAGTGTAGATAAAAAATGTACTTAAAATACCATTATTCTCTATATCATCACAAGGTTCTTCTGCCAATTATTCATTCTATCAACTTCAAGCATAATAAAATCTATCTTTTTTCTTCTTTTTTTTTTTTTTTATTCCTTTCAAAGTAAGCATGAAATTTGATCCTCTTGTTTGGGTGTGTGTGAATCATGAGCTACATCAATTGACAGGACAAGTTATTCAGAATATTAAACTTGATCTTCTTGTTGTCTCATAATAACAAACTATGGAGTTGCATATAGGACATTATTCTTCAAATCATTCATACTTCATATTATGTGAGGCAAAATCTTTTCCTAATTTTTCATTTTCAAGTAAATTCTCTTTCTTGCATCTTGAACTAACATGTAATCTTGCAGCTTAGGGAACTAAAAAATGAAGAGTCTGGACAAGTAGATAGGTACAAAGAATTACTGGGCCAGAGGAAGAATTTCTTACTTCATGCAACGGTTGCTGTGCTAGCGTTCCTCATTTTTGGCTTAATCCCTCCAGTAGCTTACGGCTTCTCATTTCGCCAGACTGATGACAAGGACCTAAAGCTTGTGGTAGTCGCAGCAGCTTCTCTTCTGTGCATTGCTATACTTGCAATTGGGAAGGCTTACATCCAGAAGAAACCCAACTTTTACACATATATCAAAACTGTACTGTACTATATTAGTATGGCAGTTATGGCCTCAGGCATTTCTTATGCTGCAGGTGAATTAATCAAGAGGCTCGTGGAGGAGCTTGCTTGGTTTGATTCAAGTGTAGCTGTCACTCTGTCCCTTCCTCAGGTGCAATCAGTAAATCCAGTTTGGGGGTCCTACTGATGTCATGAGATCCGAAATCAATATTTGTTCACAATTAATTGTCTGGAATATTTGCCATCATAAGCTGTTTCTTTCTTGATTTATAGCTTTCTTCGCTTGGTTCTTCAAGGTGTGTGAATAATGAGCTAGTCCAGAGCACCTGTTGATATCATGGAATTGAAATATCAATCATTGTGTTTCACTGAAATAATGAATGTATTTCTTCAAGTTGACTGTTGCATTTGAATGCTAAGCATACAATTGTGTTGATTTCCTGGCTCTTTTTGAGTGTATATCAGTATCTACAATCCCTTTTCATTTCCAGCTTTTATCTATTCCTCCCAGTTATCCTGAGATAAAGAAGAATCTATGCTGACAGAGCTTAGCATACATAATGTGAATTTTCCCCACCATCTTAACACAATCAGAAAGCAAAAAAGTCGATTGAATGGAAACTTTACCTCGATTGTATATGCTTTTTTCCCTCCAAAATTTTGGATCCAATGTGGATTTGTTTCTGATAAGGAAAACATATTGCTGAAATCTAGCAATAGACATCTTAAGTTTCAGAACCACCAAAAAAAATAGAAAAGAAAAACACAATCAGAATTGTTTACCTTTGAATTGTACTGCAATGGGTTAGAACATTTAACTATTGAAGAAGAAGACGAAGAAGAAGAAGAAGCATTTACTCTGATTATAAACAAAACTCTTGCTGAATTTCTTATTTATCTTTGAATTGTTCTGCACATATAGTCACAATAAATTAGGTACAGTATGGGCAAATGGAAATTAAATGGCTCTGCATTCAACCAAAAAAAGACCACTTGTATCACACTTGTCAGAACATCCATCTCGGAGATGAATGAACTGTGTTTTGCCGCGGCCTGTTTCGCTGATCTGAATTGTTTCGGTTTTTCATGATGGAGGAAACTGTTGGGCCGTAGAAGTCATTACTCCTTTGAGAAGTTGCCCCTTGTGAATAGATCTTTCTTCCTTGCACAAAGCTCCTCTGGTTTTCTAGCACTGTCTTGCGAACCACAGGATTCCTTTGAACAGCTCCCCATCTGTTGTAATTCACACAGCTCTGGCTCCTCCCGACTTGCTGAAACTTTCCCTCCCTAGGAGTCGGATAATTACGACTTTCAGCTGTTTCTGCAGAATACATAGTAGTCTCTCCTTCACTGCTATACCCATTATGCATCTCTGAAACCTCGACTGGGGACGAACTGGACTGTACCTCACTATGGCCCCCATTTACAGAACCTGTTGAGGAAATGTCAGCATCTGCCATGGGACCACGCTGTCCTCTGCCACTAAATCTTTCTTCTTCTCTCAATGGTTGCTGCAGGGGAAGTTCCTTGACACAATTCTCATCTGAGCAAGGGGCCAGCCTGTTGGTAGACTGTGGCAAAGCTGGAGTTTTGGCAACCTTTGGAGGAAAATTAATATCTAAAAGCTGGAATTGGGTATTTTCCTTCAATCTTACAGGGACTGAGGTTAATTTTGGTGAGTCATAAATTTCTGGTGTTGGAATCCCCTGCACATGGGTTGCAGCATGTGGATCGGTGGTCAGGGTTTCATCAACAAAGGTATTTGCTGCAGCAGAACAGCTTGGACCTGGCTGATCCTTTGTTTTTGACATTACATTTGATGATGATGGTGTTACGACATTTTCAGGCTCCGTTGACTTGAAGACCCTCCTCATTGTGAAGGAAGCACAAGAATGATCACTCTTCTGGCCAGCAGACATCAACCGGATGAGAGGTAACTTGGGTTTGTTGAGGTCATCAAGGTTACCCTCCCAATGCTGGTTTAACCAATCACAGATGATGGGGATAGGGATACCGAATTGCATAGGAAGGTCCTTCTTCCATGATGACGACGATGATGATGAAGTTGAAGAGGATTTTGTGTTTGGAGATGTAGCTAGCTTCATGGGATCACAGACCATGAATGCAAGATTGCCTTGCACATCAAAACCAGCAGACCCAGGGCTCCAAGTTACACTGTCAGTGGACAGCTTTATGAGATTGTCCGTGGCTATAACCACTTTACCTTCACCAACTGTCAACTCATTTTTCTGTGTGTAGCCTAGAAGGTAAACTACACTACCCAGCTCCAGATTTGGTTTAGAGCAGGTTTTTAAGTAGTGAGGCTGCTGCCCCTGAGCATTTGAGTCTCCATCCATGGCATCTACACCCACTATTGTAAGGTCAAGAACAGAGCTGGTGATGAAAAACCTGCAATCAAAATGAAAGACATGAGAAAATTATTGTGAACCCAAGTACAGGCTTATATCCTTTCCATTCATTTGCCTAAAAATTCAATTATAGATCCACCTGGCAGAATATGAAAAATGAAGAGTATCAAAGATGTTGCATGAAGTATGTGTCATTATAAGACGGCAACATCATTATGGAATGCAACACGTAAGAAGGCTGCAACAGCCATTCTATTTGGTAGAAACCATCATCTCAGCAACACAAAAGTGACGGCCAACACTGTGGTGGCAAATAACCAAGCCAAGACTAAACATTTTCTATTTTTCATCAAAGAAAAATCACATGCCTCATTATGCTTCACAAGCATTATCCATGTATGTCAGAGTCCATGGAGGGCTGCAAGCATAAATTCATTAGTTCCAATACTAATCACTTCTACAGCCTTCAACAGATTTGAGATTTGAATGCCTTTAACAACTGATTACTGTGAATAAAGTTCCTAACTTCCTAACATACAATAGTTTCTTAAAGTTGGTATTGATCTGTTGCATTGAGTTTCAGAAGTAAGATTTCAGAGCTTAATACTAAAACAAAAACAAAAAATGCAGAAAAATGGAAAGTTTAACAAAAAATTCCAAATGAATGGAAGAATCTATTTAAATTACAATGGGAAAGGAAAGACCAAAAATTATTGCAATTTCATGGAATCAAAGTTTTAAAGACAAAAATGTCCTATTCTCTCACTCTTTCCCTCTCATCTTCTCTCCCTACTTGCAAACCCCTAACCCCTCCCCCAATGTCACATCCACTTCCTCTCCAACCCGACCACCATCCCCCTCCACCTTCCTTCTCTAGCACCAACACCCCTTCCTCTCCAGCTTGAAGATTATCTCCACTTCACTCTGTCTCTAGTTCTAGGATATGAGAACCAAAAGAATCAGAGGTGGGCCCTGATTTTGAGAAATGGCCAGCTCTCTCCCTCTCCTCTTCTGCCATCGCGGGCCTCCACCCACCACCTTCTCTAGTTCAATTTGGTTTATCACCAGCCAAATGAGAAAAAGGGTTATCTAGATCTGGTTCGATCTTCTCTATTTCTCTCTATAGCGTTTTGATCGAAACAGTGGTAGCCAACTGTGCTTTGGGTGATGGATGTTGAGTTAATACTTGATGATGGTGGATCTGTGAGATGGTGGCGGCTGGTGAAGTGTGGTGGTGTTCTATGGTGGTGAGTGGTAGAGATGGTGATACAGGGAAGGGATTGAACAAAGAATTGAAGGGGATACATGGAGGAGGGAATAGATGGGTGGGTCACAATGGTTGCCGCCGGTGGACGGTTGTCTGGAAATCAATGTCCAGCAAGGGACCGGCAATTGGAATTGCAGAGGGAAGACCAAAGTTGATAGAAGGAAAAGGAATAAAGAAATGTCATTTTTGTCTTTTTAAATAAAGATATTTGCAATTAAATTTAAACCTTCCACCTGTCAGGAAATTATAGAATGTTCCTAGAGTACCATGTGTCCATACTCCTTAATCAATCATCATTCAATATGCCCCCTCATATTCTCCAATCACCCGACACAATACCCCACCTACTCACCTTCTCCACCAATCACAATGTTATAGAATACCACGTGTCTACACTCCGGGATTACTGAATAATTACCCCCATCTCTATTGCGTTTATGGAAACAAAACATCGCACTGATTTGTGATTATTCTTTGTCCTTTACTTTTTTTTTGTTGTTGTAATTTTTCCAAATAAATACGATGGATGAACATTATCATAACATTATTATTTCACTAAATTATAAAAAAAGGAACAATAAAAAACAAAAAGTGAAGTCAATAGTGCGTATAGGTAAATTGCATTTAACATTCAACTGTTAATATGCGTGCGCACTCACCAACATAAATGCATTTGAATGACATGCACTTTAAAGTCATCAAGCAACATTCAGATTGACTAAGGACAAAGATACAGATTCCAGAATTTTGATCAACTTGTTAAAGACAGATAAATTGATAAGACAAACATTCTTTACCAATCATTCATTTAAATTCAATTGCAAACAAGACAATCCCCAATCAGTGGGAGCTTGCTTCATACGGCACTTACTTTACATCATAATAAGTACTCCCTCTGTCCCATTTTATTTATCCACTTTTCCATTTTAGTCCGTCCTAAAATGTTTGTCCACTTTTTATTTTGGGATATTAAATTTTGTTAGCCAAAATTGCCCCTTATTAATCATTATGAACACATTTTAAAATTCAAAAAGAAGGGTAATGGTGGGAAAAACATTTCAAAATTTGAAGTAAAATATAATGATTGCATGCCTCCTTAATAAGTTGAATTTTTTATAATGGACAAATAAATTGGGACGGAGGGAGTAATTAATTACTAATCATCGAAAAAGAAGCATAAATAATAGCTTTCATTATGAACAACTGTATGAGCAACGCTTTGTTCTCACTCACAGGTGTCAAAACAGGAACACTTCACAATACAATGCAGAGAAGAAAGACAAAAAAACTCAAATTTGATAACAAGCTCGCTCCTCAATCATTGAATCTCCCATCCCCATCCCCATTCCAATGGAAAAGGACAAAAAATATTTTTAGGAATCGACATTTTATGATGATACTAACATGCACCATGTCCCACTAAAGATAGAGGTAACGAATCCCTGAAATCATCATATTCCTCTTTGATGTGTTGCATTTGAATATGGTATAACTTATATTGTAGGGGTACTTACGTGTAGGTCCTAATAAGTGAATTTATTGTCTAATAAGTCTTATGAGAAAAATTTGTCATAAAAAAAAATCTATAATTGTAAGTTTTAGCGACAATTTATAAAAATCATGACAAAAAAAAGTCACTAATTGTCAATTTTTAGCGACATTTATAAAAAATTGTTACACAAAATTTATTTTTAGCGACAATTTTATCAATACTTATTTTCAATAAGACTCGATAGGAATTAAGTCCAACTATTAGGACCTATTAGTAGTTTAGCCTATATTATATTCAACTTGTTGAGTCTAGTATTGAACTGATCAACAATAATTTGTTAATAAGTTTGCTGATTGATAATTAGATCTTTACATGTGAATCCCCAAACGATCAGGGGAAAATCAATAGGGGAAAAAAAAATAAAATCAACATGCTGCTCGATTCTTACCATACCTAAAGCAATTTTGAACACCATCCCAGAATCTAGCTCAACTTGTAGGTAGATACAGAACTGTGCTATTCCTTCGTACGAAGAATTAAAACCTAGCCCGGTATTTAAGATGTGGCAGTCTTATTAGGGGTAAGCAGATGATGAAAACTCTTATAAACAATAAGGCAACCCCACCTAGTGTGGCCAACCATCGTTATTTATATTTTTTATTAATATGCCAACATTTGGTGCTAATGTAGGCAGATCTAAACTGAAATGGACTCCACATAATATTGATTTGAATGGGTAAAATACAATTCTCAGTTCTCAGTTATATTGTTTTGCAGCAGAAAAATAACCACTGTAACCGGTGAAATCAACACATTAAATTCACTCTTGCATCAGCCAAAACTCAAAACAGAAGGTCATCAGATTGGTAAATATATCCATATAATCCTCATTGAAGTTAACCAAATCAATAATCTTTAAATCCTGCAATCACTATAAACAATTTTTCAAAAAATAAAAAACGAAAACTTTTATATGAAAAAAAAAAACAAAACAAAACAAAACACACACACATAAACAGCTATTGTTTCATGCTGATATTGCATTATGCACAATAATGACTATTGAATAGTCACAGCTAGAAAGAATGGACTCTAGATCTAACATCACCACCACCAACTATGGAGTAATTACATGTCTATGGAATCATAATTCAATCAAGCAATGCGTGCAACTACTAATTCATTCACCATCATTTGAATCCGAATCACATAAAAGCAGAAATCAAACGATAAAAAAGGAATTTAACAACAACTACGTACGTATCAACTCATAGAAGTCGAAAACCCTAACCTGTGAGGGAAAAGGCTAGCAGCGGCAACGTTCCGAAGGCGGATCTCAGCCGACTCAGCGGCGGCCACCGACGGGAGGTTGACGTGCGTGGTCAACAGCAGATTTCTGTGGATGAGGAAGCCGGTGCCGGACATTCCTCCACCGCCGCCGGAGATTCTCGCCATGGCCGGACCTTTGCCGGAAAAAATGGCAGCTTTCATTCTCTCAGACTTGCCTCCGCCATTGCAGAAACACCAAGATTCGCCCAAAACCCCCATCTCCCCAGTGTCTTGGCAAGGATTTCAGATCTAGAATCGCAGCTCGTAATGCATTCTCTCTCTCTCTCTAGCTCTAGCTCTCTGGCTTTGCTTTGCTTTGCTTTGCTATGTCTACGTGTGTGTGTGAGAGAGAGAGAAAGCAGTGTAATGATAATGGTGGAGAGAGAGAGATGGTCAGGAAATAGAGAGTATCAGATTGGATATTTTTAATCTGAAAAAATAGGCATTTTGCGTGTGTGTATAGTATTTATAAAAACACAGATAATTCAGTACTGTAGACAAGTGAAAGGGAGACCGCGTGAGGAAGCCAAAAGCATTTTATTTATTTATTTATTTAAATAATAAAGGAAAATACACCACTAATGTTGAATACTGATGTCCAAATTCCAATTAATATAATTTTAACATAAATAATTTACTTAGAGCATCCCTATCGTTTAATTTTTTTTTTATTAAATTTAAGTTAAAATTTAATTTGACATCACTTGTTTTAGTAGAGTAATTTAAATTTTATTAAATTATCGGTTGACTGCGAGGACGATCGAAGGATGTCCGGTCAGTCAACCAGTCAATGTAATTTTTTCATAGATTTTTACAAGGAAGTGGTCGACTGGGAGAACAACAAGTTGGACATCCGGGCAATCATTCGGTGATTGTGTATGCCCTGCATCTCCAATAGTTATGAATAGTAAATTGATGAAAGCCAGCGTCATTCTCAATTTGATGAAAATTTTAAGATTTCCTAGATTTCATATTGGTTTAATGAAAAGGTTAGAGCAACAAAAGCTTACTTTTTTCATCAAATTTAAATTTGATAAAAAAAAATGCGCAGTGTTGGAGAAGCTCTTAGAGCATCTCCAATCCAGTATCAGATGTTTCATCAAATTTGAATTTAATAGAAAGTCTCATTTAGTGCTCCAACCGTTTCATCAAATTTATATCAAATAGAATGAAAAAGAAAACTTTCATCAAATGAAAGAAGCATTTCATTTTTTATTAAATTCAAATTTTTACTGTTGGGCCAGATATCCACCCGAATGTCCATTCAATGGCAACTTTGACAGCTCTTTTGCTCATGTCTGAATGACTTCCAAGATATCCACCCAAAGTTCCTTCCAAACAACCGGAGACGTAAAAAATTGATGAAAATTATGATTTTAGCATTGTAGTGAATGGTATCAAATCAAATTTTTCATCAAATTTTGAAATTTGATGAAATTTTTAATTCAATGTTGAAGACGGTCTTAGTGGGTGTTTAGGGTTCGCATATTTAGTGCACTTTTTATGAAAAAATTTGTAAAAACTAAAGAGACAATGTGACTCAAATAAGTGTACTTATCAAATAAAGGATTGTTTGAGAAGTGTTAAATAAATATATTTTTTGACTTTTTATAAAAAAATGTGTAAAAAAATAAATAGATGATGTGATTAAAAACAGATAAAAAAAATATACTACGGTAGGTCTTCCCAAACAAATTCTAAGTATACTTATTTAGATCATCCTAATAGTATAAAACCAAAATAAACCCCTAATCTCTCTCAACTAGATCCAAAATCCATTATTATTATTATTAAAATTAGACTTGTATCATGAGACAAGTATATATTTAACTATAATTAGTGAATATCAATTTTGGTGTTCGTTATAAAAGAGGGCAAAAATCAAATCTAAAACTTAAGTTCAACAAAAATGTTAGAAATCTCAAAAATTTTACATAGGTGTGGCACCTATATGGACTCACATTGTGTGTGTCCTATATTTATATGAGACATTTAATAAAATTTTTGATAAAATTTTTAAAATTTCTAACATTATTTTAAGTTAAATGACACACTTATCACCACTTGAGTTATAAAGTAAATGTAATATTTTATTTATTTGTTTATTTAAATGGTACACGAAGGAAATATTTCCTTGTAGGATAAACCATTGACTATCTCTTTAGTGAATTTTTCTTTTTTTTCTAAATGTGGAATGAAAATTTTAATAAAGATTTACTCTTATCCATTTTTTTTTTCTTTTTGTTTTTTTGTAGTGGATTTACTCTTATCCTCCATAGGTAAAGTAAATTTTGAATGTGCTTTCAGTGTCTAGATTACAATTACCTTTTTTTTTTCTTATGTTCATTCAAAAAAAAAAAAAATCCACATTTTTCCTATAATTTATTAGGAGATTCCAAGGGCCGTTTTTGGGAACATAGAACCATCAATTCCTCTCTATCCCATGCCTGTTTGACTCTTGATTTTGATCAAGGATCTATGTTCTCAATTTTTATTTATTTGTTTCAAAAATCTGTAACTATTAAATTATTAAAGTGTAAAATTTTTGAAATATGATCTAACAAAAATAAATAATTTTTTTTGAGAGAAATGATAACTATTTGAGTATTAACACAATAGCACAAACATAATAACTAGACAATGACATTGTTTTAAATAAATTCCACGTTAAATGATCAAACTCGCATACAAATTTTTTGTCTTGATTAATATATTTATTAATATATGGAGAACAATAAATCATCACAACACTACTAGAAAATACGTAATATTTATTATAAAAAAAAAAAAACGTAACAAGAGTGCAGAAGAACTTCCTTTAGGCTATAATATAATTATATTTTATTTATATTTCACTCATATTTTTTGTTTATTTTTGTCTAAATTGATGATCTAAACACAAATTTTATAAATATGTTAATATTATTTTAACATTAGTGGTGCATTATTACGAGTGCAGGGGATTTGAGGTTGTTGCAAGTTGTGTGGACAGCCTACAGCTAAAATGTAGTGCCTCTCAACCTTGCAATTTGCAAGCTACATTATTTAATATTATAATAAATAATACAACAAACGAGTCATATGAACAGACATATGTCTCGTGTACAAGGACACCCTCAAATTAATGCCATTGAAATTGATTGATACCATCACTTCAATATCAATAATCCCATTCTTCAATTATATCATTCAAAGACAAGCCCAATGTTTTTGATAGGGATATTTGATCAATGTTGTCCTGCTTCTAGTTAACTTTTGCATGAATGAGCTGCAACAATATATTGTGTCAGTTTCCATGTGGTATATACAAATATTTTAAATTTTTTAACAAGTTCTTTTAGGGTTGGTTTGGAAAGTTGACTTTTTAATTTTTTGACTTTTTTAGCTATTTTAACTTGGGTTAAAAAACTTTGAAAATGACTTTTTGACTTTTTTTATGAGAAAATAGTGTAATGATTATGGGTTGGATGTGATGCTTTATTTGTTGTGACTAAAATAGTTTATTTTATCTTTTGTGACTAAAATAGCCAAAAAAGTCCACAAAATCCCTTCCCAAAAATTTATATATAATTTAACATATTTAATAGTTCAAATTTTGAACAATTTGATGAATAAACAACACTTTCAATAGTAATTGAATATGACAATTATTATGTAGAATGTTTTCTTAGAAAAACAAAAACAAAAAAAATTGATAGCAAATGAGATATATTATGCTTTTATATAATAAAGTAGACATATAATATTATTTATGAGAAACTAAAAAAAAAAAAAAAAAAAGGAACAATAAATAAACTTCCTTTTGGCCTTCAAAGTCAAAATATTCAATGCTCGAAGCAAATAAAATTCAACTATAATGTGTTCGCTAATTAGAGGTTATTTATTGAACAATTTGACTTGGAATGTCCAAAAGAAGTTTATATGGAGCCAATCTTGATTAAATTAAATATATTGTTAAATTAGAGGTTTTCAAACCAAATCTACTTCATTAATTATTTATTATTCACTAATCTTTCATAACAACACTTCACACCAAATTAAGGTTGTCATCACATGATCACAGCACATGAACAACAAACTACAGGTAATATGATTTTGTTAATTCAATTTAAATCTATCCACTCATTTATTTTCTTTCTTCTCTCCATTGATATTACATCTCTACGTGCAAAACTATGAATACATGTAGATAAGTTAACAATACTATATGAATGCATATGCTAAAGAGAAAAAAAAAATCAGAATAAAAAATTTATTTGGATAATATTCATGTCAAACTTGAGCCATTAAAGTGACTTAATTGATCATTCACCAACAACTAGGTCATTGTGGGTGGATCTCATCATCCCATTTAAAATTCCAGCATTCTAAGAAGATTACCAGCCATATCAAACAACAAAAACTTTCCAACAGGAACACTTACTGGCATTAAAGCTGGCGAATAGGTTCCATATAAAAGCAACCAAGTCAAAAAAGTACAGATAAGAACGATAAAACAGTCACCTAAATTGCATGTTCTTTAAGTGTCTTTCCGAATATTGATTGCTTCATCATATTCTATGCATGAATACATATGATACAAAACTTATTACCAACCACACAAACATGCAGATATACTCTTGAATATGCATGTTGGTAACACACGTCCGAGTTCATGCTCTTCAACTGCCTTCAGATTTCTCCAGAGCTGCAACAAATGCCATTATTAGTTCACAACAAACAAACCCAACTCTGTTACTTCACTTCTCACTCTCATAAATGATAGTCTAGGTCCTCCAAGTGAACTTGACTCGGACCCCCAGTGCAAGTAAAAAATATATATATTTGCTCGCTAGATACCAGAACTATTAATTATGGTTGCCAAAAAATGAGTTTGTCTCAAAATTCAGCTGCTAATTCTAATCAAACTCTTTACACTGTAAAAGAATAGTCTGCAGTTGCATGGGTAGTCATGAATCCTTATTCTTCATCAGTTTTATATGAATTGCCATACTTGTTAATTCACTGGTAAATACTAGAAAATCACCTATCACACCACTGCTACCAGTCAAACACCAAAACTCCCCACCCCCAAAATCAAACACACACACAAAAATATTTTTAAAAAATAAGAAAAAATTCCAAACGCAGAATGACAGAGATAGAGAGAGTACTGTTGTAGTTCAGAAGCTTCTCAATGAGGTCCACATGTGTCATGAGCATCCGCCTGCAGCAGTAACGAACCAACCCCAATGCATCAAGGGCATCTCTGCATAACAAGCAATTCAATGTTAGATTGAGAGCAACACATTATTTTGTGTAGTAGAATGACTGAACTCTAATTGAAGATAAATACTAGTTAATATTTTCATATATAACAAATAATATAATTTTATGCATTTCTTTATTTGTTATATATATTCAATCATTCATTATAAGCTATAACACTAAATTAATTTTAATTTAAGTCACCCAACAACACAAATGTCAAGAATTTAACATTATCCATCAAATTGGGTTGAATCCAATCCCAATCCAAACTCAGGCTTATTAAAATCTAGACTCTTGCTCAAGTCCTTATTAATTCAATGCTTAAGAAATCTTACATAAATTACAAGTATAACAATAAAAATCTTTTATTTTCAGCAACAAAGTTGAAAATTTTATTAACAATTCTTCAAAACCAAAATAATAACATTGAGAACAAAGAGTTTAAAACAACAGTACAAAAATCATAGCATTTAGAACACTCCAAAAAAAAAAAAAAAAGACGCTAAAAAATTGTACTCACCCCTCAGTGTAATCAGCCTGGAGAAGATCAAGATATGTGTCCCATTTGTTTCCAATAACCTAAAAAACAAAAACAAAAACAAAAAAAACAAGTTTGAAGAAAAACGATTTCTTGAGAAAACAAACAAACGATCAACATGAGTACTAGTTAAGGATTTGTAAAACTGAATTTTGGAATCAAAAACGTACCTTGCCGCAAGTGAAGCAACGCACTGGTATAATCATCTTCGGTTTGCGTTTGCCCTAGTTTCGTCTCACCTCTCGATCTCTCTGCAATCTTTGTATATAATCGTTAATATGAATATGGGTTTGGTTTGAACTGGGCCAGATACACAGAAGCCCAATTTCTGAGCCGGCCGCGAAAAGAAAACAATTCTAAATTGGACCATAGATTGGGCCTAGTTTTACATTAGAACCAACTACAGCCCTATATAAGCCCAGTCCAATATCTGTGTTTTTTTGTTTTTAGAAAATTTTAATCTTAGATTTTTTTTATAAAAAAAAAAAAGAAAGAAAAAAATCACTACGATGACGTGAGGATGCCATTATTTGTAATTAAAGGCTATATTAATGGATTTTTAAAATGAAATATTATAATTGATCTATACCATTCCATACAAAAATTCCATATAATTTTTCTATTTTAATAACAAACTCATTATGTAAATAGAGTGAAGGAAATGGGAATTTTTATGACTTTGAGCCACACTTGGGCCTTTAAGCCGAAACGATGACCGGATAAGCCCATAGTGCAGCCCACGATGAGTAAAAATGGGTTTTTTTTTTTTTTAGCCCATAATTGACGTACACAACTTCATGCTTGGTGGTTAGAAGAAGTCATTATTACAAATTAAATTATTAACTAATCACAAATTGAATCACTATTAACTAATTAAAATAAAGTAAGAGTCCCACATTCATATGGGCATAGGACTCAGACCACCTTATGAGTAGTTGGTAAATGTGTATTAGAGATATTTTTAGCATTTTTGTTGAAATTGTGCTATTGAGAAAAATCAAATTCTTGAAATAAAATTAATAATTTTTTTTTTTTTGAGGAAATAAAATTAATAATTTGAATAGATTAATCTTTGGTAATATAGAACTTAGCTAACCTTCTACCTCCACCTGCTTTACCTTCCTGATCTAATGGTCAAGAGATTTATTTTATGGTAAATTTGAGCCATCAGATCTTAGTATTGAGAGGGTAAAGCTTTTCTTTGAAGCAAGCTACAACATCAATGAATAGTGTCAACTGCAAATTTTCCTTCTCTGTCTATCAGAATCCAGAAACCAAAACAAGAAATATATACCCAATCATGAATTAAATATGATAATCCACTCAATGGTAACAGACTTATCTACCCATAGGAAAATGACTTGGACCCCTACAAGGGGCACTCCCATGACCCCTTCTCTGTCTGATTGGCCAATTTTTCTTTTTCTTTTTTTTCTTCTCCTCCAATCACCAACCCCCACGTTTGTGTAAGGGTGGTGATTGGAGGGGGTCTCAATCACTTTCCCTTCCCATAACCATATAGCCTCCATGGAAAATGTTTGGGACCCCTTTTGGGGAGACCCCCACCACCCCCACAGTGATGTGAACCAGTGATGTGTTTGTATTTTTATTTTATTTTTCTTTCTTTCTCTTTTTTACTTGGACCAATAACAAGTGAGTGTGAGTTGTAGGGGTGATATTTTGTGGGGGTCTGAATCATTACTGCACTATAAAACGGCGAGGAGTATCAGACACTCTGCTGCAAGAAAAAGAGTGAGAAAACATACAAGAGAGAAGTTTTTACTATGGAGAGAGTTACTAAGGCACTACTTGTCATGTCTATCTTCCTAGTGGCATTCTTTGCCAGTTCTGGAGGAGGAACAGATGTCCCAACCCCTGAACCAACTTCTGAAGGAGGAAGAGATGTCCCAACCTCTAAATCTAAGTACCGAATCTCTGAACCAATTTCTGAATTAGGAAGAGATGTCCCAATCTCTAAACCCAAGTACCAAATCCCTAAACCAATTTCTAGAGAAGGAAGAGATGTCCCAACCTCTGAACCTTTTTTTGGGGGTAATTACCGAATCCCTGAACCAATTTCTGAAGGAGGAAGAAATGTCCCAACCTCTAAACCTAAGTATCGAATCCCTGAACCAATTTCTGAAGTAGGAAGAGGTGTCCCAACCTCTAAACCTAAGTGCCGAATCCCTGAACCAATTTCTGGAGAAGAGATGTCCCAACCTCTGAACCTTTTTTTTGGGTGATTACCGAATCCCTGAACCAATTTCTGCAGGAGGAAGAGATGTCCAAATCTCTGAACCTCTTTTTTTGGGTAAGTACCAAATCTCTGAACCAACTACTGAAGGAGGAATAGATGTCCCAACCAAAGAAGAGACAGTCTACAATCCCCAGGGTTTCGGTCTCTTTCCTGGCTTTGGGGGCTATGGTGGCAGCTCTGACAGTGGCTCTGCAAGGACCAATGATGGCAATTGGTTGTTTCCATGGCTCCATTGGCATAAGATATTCTTCCCTGGGCTTGGGGGAGGATCCACCCATACTGTAGCTGGACTTCAAGATTTGGCTAAAGCAGAAAACAGGGTCGGAAACGTTCCTACAGTTGACAAGTCTGGTAATGGATATCCATGATCATGTGTCTGTAATTCTAGGAATTCGGAGATCAGGGTGCTTTTGTTTAAATAAAGTCTATTTCCAGTTTGTAATGCTTGGTCCTCTATGCACACTGTCAACCTTGTGTTGTGTGTTTAGAGCTAAGCAATAAAGTAGTATTCCAATACAGTGTGCTTTCCAGCTCTGTGTTGAGTTAATTATGCAATAAAATGCCATTCCAGTAATTGTGCTGTGTGCGTACCTAGTGTGAGAGCTCTGTGTGCGTGCGGCGTTGAAGATGGAGCAATCAGATGATCAGGACAAATGTGCCCTTTGACAGGGTGTGAAACCACTTGCTTATGACACCACATGCATCTCTAATCAAGCAACCCTACCAATATAATCTGAAATTTATGTCGTCTGCAATTAAAATAGAGTAACACAAACAGAAGAAACATACAAAAATGCCGCACTTGAATTGTGGGCTATCATTTTAAAACAAAGAACCTATCAAGATGTCTTTAAAATACAAAAATGTCACTGCCACAGCAAAAAGCGCATATTCAATGTCAAGATACATCAACATTGCCTAATTAGAGAAGGTTTCCTGGTGTCAACCCACGTGAAATATTTCTCTTTCATGGGCAACTCCAAGGCACAAAATTGGCGAAAATAGGGTGATCTTCAAAAGATTTTCTTGCAAAGTTTACACTTCTGTGGCATTCAATAAGAACCCACATCAAACCCTCTTTGCTTTAGGAATTCCTTGGCCTCTACAACGTCCTACAAAATGAACCTCAATAGTTATGAATTTATAAAGCGTGAGGGATATCCATTAAATGAATTATAAAACAAGCATCTATAATATTTTCAACCAAATTTGTCTAATTTAGCCGTAAATTATGGTGAATGTGCTGAATAAAATGACTCCATCCTTGGTCTAACCCCATAAAAAGTTCACACAGCAAAACAACTGCGGACATTGAGGCGTTACAATGACTATATGCTTGCAGACAGAAAAGTCCCATATTAGAAACATTCGTGAAACATTTGCACCACACATGGATTGTAGAATAATAGAACAGCTGTGTTCTAGGGCGGTCCTGTGTTTTGTGTGGCTTTAGGTTGGAAACACTATTACAATAATATGGTCAAAGAGTGAATGAAATCAGTACTATTCTAATTTCAAATAAAAACAACGCACAAATAGTACACATTAATGTGTGTTTGGGAGGGAAAATATTAGGTACACACCTCACTTTGGCCTAGTGCATAAAGTGGTTGCCCCGAGACTTGAACCTATAACCTCAAGGTTATTAGGCCAAGGTTTTACCATTGAACCAATGGTCACCCCTAAATTTCAAATGAGCACAATAAATTTTTGCCTACTCATTAAAACTAATAGATGATGGAGTGGAAATATGCATGTTAGTAAGCTTTCAGATTCAGGGGGAGAAACTAAAAAGGGCAAGAGAGTTAATCTATTAAATGGCACTCCAATAACAGACAATGTGAGATCTCAAACGATTCACCAAGTTAATAAAACACAGTTATCTAGCATGATGGAATCTAGAAGGGCTATTTACATGACAACTACAAGAACCTCCTTTGTTGATGGAAAATGGCAGCAGCCAATTAAAGTCTACAAAAGGCGTGGATCCAACGGTTCTAAGGCCCAAGCCTTAATTTGGCATATGCTAGATGATGTGGGGCCTACTTGGGAGATTAACTAGATTTGGGATTTATTTAAAAGTGTCTTTTGAGTTTCTCAAGTCAAATGTCTTTAAATTTCTAGTCAAGGTCTTTGGGTTATTTAGTTGGTCAAAGAGTCTTCTAGAGTCTTTCACATGATTAATGCATTAAAGAGTCCTAGGGAGTCTAAGTTAGTCATGTCATTTAATTTGGAAAGTTTTAGAATCAAGATGAAGTGAGTATAAATTATATTGTAAGTCTTGTGGCAATTTATGAATGGAATGAATGAAAATTAAGCTTATGCTTCTATGATTGTGCTGATGCAATCTTTCTTTAGTGTGATGCTAAAGAGCCCATTGGTGTGATGCCTTGGGTTTTCTAGGTGTGATATCTAGATCTATCCTTCTTTAACCCTTCCTCTACTTCCTACAAATCACTGTTCACGTCTACTGTTCATATTTACTGTTCACAACCCCCAAAACAGCCCTGTTATTTGTGTTTTTGCTCATACTCAGGCCTATTTCGAATCTGTCCTGCATCAACTTGGTATCAGAGCGAGAGTAGCATCATGTCTACACGATCCGGAAAGCCATTTAGGGGAAGATTAACTGATTACCAGCGTGACGAGATTCTGCTAAAGCTTGTGGAGCAGATAGATAATTTTAGTCTGCGCATCAATACTTTGGAAGGCCAAACAACTCAACCTAACGATGGTGAACAAGGCGAAAACTCTGGGAATAACAATACTAATGAAAATGGCGAAAATCAAGGCGAGCGCACGGAAGAGCAGCGTGTAGATCCGCTACAAAGGCAGCAATTAAGGGCTGGCCAAAATCAGGGAAGGCAGCAAAATTCCATGTCTGATTGGGCCCATGATTTATTGCAAAGGAACCAATATGAGACCTATGATTCAGCCGGAGATATCACTAAGAAGATTAAAATGGAGGTTCCAGATTTTGAAGGTAAGGTCAATCCTACTTTGTTTCATGATTGGCTTGCTTCTATTGAAGAGTACTTTGACTGGTACGATATGGCTGACGATCGGCGAGTGAGATTTGCTAAAATGAAGCTTGTTGGATTAGCAAAAATCTGGTGGATGGGTGTGGAAGGTGATATTCGAAGGTTGGGGCAGCCACCAATTAGTACTTGGCAGGAGATGAAAGCCAAGTTAAAGGAGAAATACATGCCATCAAATTACCATGAGAAGTTGTGTGAACAACTGATTGAATTAAAGCAAAACCGCATGACAGTGGCTGAATATATGCAGAAATTTGATGAGCTAAAGATGAGGAGTCAAATTATGGAAGATTCAAGTCAAGCTCTTGCTCGGTTTAAGGCTGGTTTGAGGCCCGACATAAGAAGGGAGTTGCTTCGCCAACCCTTGTACAGTCTCGAACATGCCTTCCAAGTTGCTTTGGATATGGAGGAGTATTTGAACTACCCAATTTCTAAAAAGTTTGTGTCTCAAGTTGGGGAAACCATAACTAAGGGGTACAATGATGCAAATCATTTCCGGTCCAATGTTTCAAAGCAAACTTCTGTCAATACGGCTGACCCAAAAGGGAAGAATTATGCAGCTAACAAAGGAAACAGGAAGGAAACCAAGTGCTTTAAGTGTGGTGAATCTGGTCACATGGCATTTCAATGTCCAAAGAGGAGTTTACAGAGGAGTTTACATATGGCAGTGGAGCAAGAAGCTGAATTCGATCAACAAAACAATGATGATAATGATGATTCCTTTGATGTTGGGGTACTAAATACAGATGACTTAGAAGATGAAGAGGTGGACAATTCTCTGATTTCTGTTGTCAGGCGTATCCTTGCAGCGCCAAAAACTGAAAAGGAAGACTGGAGGCGTACTTCTATTTTTCAAATGCTGGTTCGCTGCGGAAACCAAGCTAGGAAGCTTATCATCGATGGTGGTAGTTCCATGAATGTTGTATCTGCAACCACGGTGGAGCGTCTTAAGCTTCCTGTTCAACCACATCCTCATCCATATAAGGTAGCTTGGATCGATAACACGTCCATTCCGGTAACTCAGCGCTGCCTAGTCTCTTTTTCGTATGGTTTTTATAATGATTCTATCTGGTGTGATGTAATTCCCATGAATGTCACACATATCCTTCTTGGAAGACCATGGCTTTATGATAGAGATGTGCAGCATTCTGGAAAAGAGAACACATATGCTCTCTCATTCAAGAACAAGGAGATTGTTTTGAAGCCAATGACTACAGCTGAAATGGAAAAATTCAAGGAAAAGAAGCCAAAGGATGTCACTGAAAATAAGCCAAAATCTCTCAATATTCTCACCAAGAAGTGTTTTCAAGCTGAGAGTATGGAACTGGGAGTTATATATGCCGTGGTGGTGAAAGAAGTGTCAGATTTAGCTGCTGAATCTGTCTCTGAATTGCCGACAGAAGTAGCCAAGTTGCTGTCCCATTTTTCTGATGTTGCCCCCAAAGAACTCCCAGATGAATTACCTCCCATGCGCAATGTCCAGCACGCAATAGATCTCATTCCTGGATCACAATTGCCTAATCTTCCAGCCTATCGCATGAATCCACGGGAGCACGCAGAGCTTAAAAGGCAGGTAGATGAGCTACTATCTAAGGGGTTCATTCGTGAAAGTTTAAGTCCCTGTGCTGTTCCAGCTTTGCTTACACCCAAGAAGGATGGTAGTTGGCGCATGTGCATAGATAGTCGTGCTATAAACAAGATTACAATCAAATATCGATTCCCTATCCCAAGGCTTGATGATATGTTGGACATGTTGGCTGGGTCTTGTCTATTCTCAAAGATTGATCTGAAAAGTGGCTACCATCAGTTACGTATAAGGCCAGGAGATGAATGGAAGACAGCTTTCAAGACCAAGGATGGCCTCTACGAGTGGCTAGTCATGCCATTTGGTCTAACAAATGCCCCAAGTACATTCATGCGCTTTATGACACAGGTATTACAGCCTTTCATTGGTCACTTCCTGGTTGTTTATTTTGACGATATTCTAATCTATAGCAAGACCAAGGAGGAACATATCTTTCATCTTCAACAAGTTTTGAGGGTCCTCCGTCAAGAGAAGCTCTACATTAACTTAAAGAAGTGTTCTTTCATGAGTCCAATGGTTGTATTTTTGGGTTTCATTGTGTCGTCTAAAGGAGTGGAAGTCGATCCAAGTAAAGTGAAAGCTATCCTAGAGTGGCCAATTCCAACCTCCTTGCATGAAGTTCGCAGCTTTCATGGGCTGGCGACTTTTTATCGTCGGTTTATCAAGAATTTTAGCACGGTAATGGCACCTATCACTAACTGTATGAAAGGGGGACTGTTTGTTTGGACAAAGGCAGCAGCAAAAGCTTTTGAAGACATAAAGAAGATGATGTCTGAGGCTCCTGTTCTACACCTTCCTGACTTCTCAAAGGTATTTGAGTTGGCGTGCGATGCTTCCAATGTTGGGATTGGGGGTGTGCTGAGTCAAGAAGGGCACCCAATTGCCTATTTCAGCGAAAAACTCAATGAAACCAAGCAAAAGTATTCCACCTATGACAAGGAATTTTATGCAGTGATTCAAGCTCTTCGCCATTGGCGACACTATCTTCTTTATAAGGAGTTTGTGTTGTTTTCCGACCATGAAGCACTCAAGTACATCAACTGTCAAAAGAAGCTGAATCATCGACATGGTAAATGGGTTTCATTTCTGCAGGAGTATTCTTTTGTTATCAAACATAAAGCTGGCTCTGAGAACAAAGTTGCTGATGCTCTTAGCCGAGTGGTGTATGTTCTCTCTTCCATGACTCTACAGGTGGTGGGTTTTGACTTGCTCAAGAGAGATTATCCTTCTTGTAAGGATTTTAGCTCTATACATGCTCAGTTGCTGGCTGGACAGCAGGGAGGATATGGTGAGTTTTCTTTGCATGATGGCTTCCTCTTCAAGGGAACTCGTCTCTGCTTACCCAACACATCAATTCGTGAAGATATGATTTGGGAATTGCATTCCGGAGGAGTAGCAGGTCATTTTGGAAGAGATAAGACAATTGCAATGGCCGAGGATCGCTTTTATTGGCCAAAGCTGAAGCGAGATGTGGGCAAGGTTGTTTCACGATGCCGTACTTGCCAACTTTCGAAGGGAAGAAAGAAGAATACAGGTTTATACACTCCATTACCTGTGGCCCACGAACCTTGGCAAGATTTAAGTATGGACTTTGTCCTTGGATTACCAAAAACCCTTCGAAAGCACGATTCTATCCTTGTGGTTGTGGATCGCTTCTCCAAAATGGCACACTTTATTCCGTGTTCAAAGACATTGGATGCAGTCCACATAGCTAAGCTCTTCTTTCAAGAAGTTGTCAGACTTCATGGACTGCCAATGACCATTGTCTCTGACCGTGATTCAAAATTTATGAGCTACTTTTGGCGAACGCTATGGAAGTTGCTGAATACAAAGCTGAAATTTTCTTCGGCTTTTCATCCGCAAACTGATGGTCAAACGGAGGTTGTTAATCGCAGTTTGGGTAATCTACTTCGCTGCCTTGTTAGTAATCATGTTGGCAGCTGGGATCAGGTACTTCCTATGGCAGAATTTGCATACAACAGCTCTGTGAACAGATCTACAGGTCGCAGCTCTTTCAAAATTGTCACAGGTTTGCTTCCAAGGAAACCAATCGATTTGGTTCCCCTACCTATTCAGGCTCGCCCAAGTGCTGAAGCTGAAGCTTTTAGTCAACATATCCGTGATATCCATGATGAAGTGCGACGAAAGATTGCCATCAGCAATGAGGGGTACAAACAACATGCTGATTTGCGGCGGAGGTTTGCTGAATTTGATGAGGGCGACATGGTCATGGTTCGAATCAAACCCGAACGGTATCCTAAAGGGGTATATAAGAAACTTCATTCGAAGAGTGCTGGACCATTTAAAGTTCTCAAAAAGATTAGCTCAAATGCTTATGTGCTTGAATTACCTGATGACATGAGCATAAGTAATGTATTCAATATTGAGGATCTCACTCGATATTCTGGGCATGCTAAGAGCAATAACTGGGCTGACCCTGTGGCATCTCTCCCAGCACCCAAAATTTTTCAAGATGAAATCGAAGACGTGGTTGATCATCAAATTGTTTCAACTCAACATGGAGGTTATCAAAAGTATCTCATTAAGTGGAAGAAACGTTCACTGTCAGATTGCATTTGGATTACTGATGAGGAGTTTCGGCGCCTCAACCCTGACCTTTATGAAGAGTTCCATGCTTTTAACTCGACGGGGTCGAGTTCTTTCAAGCCGGGCAGAGTTGATGGAAAATGGCAGCAGCCAATTAAAGTCTATAAAAGGCGTGGATCCAACGGTTCTAAGGCCCAAGCCTTAATTTGGCATATGCTAGATGATGTGGGGCCTACTTGGGAGATTAACTAGATTTGGGATTTATTTAAAAGTGTCTTTTGAGTTTTTCAAGTCAAATGTCTTTAAATTTCTAGTCAAGGTCTTTGGGTTATTTAGTTGGTCAAAGAGTCTTCTAGAGTCTTTCACATGATTAATGCATTAAAGAGTCCTAGGGAGTCTAAGTTAGTCATGTCATTTAATTTGGAAAGTTTTAGAATCAAGATGAAGTGAGTATAAATTATATTGTAAGTCTTGTGGCAATTTATGAATGGAATGAATGAAAATTAAGCTTATGCTTCTATGATTGTGCTGATGCAATCTTTCTTTAGTGTGATGCTAAAGAGCCCATTGGTGTGATGCCTTGGGTTTTCTAGGTGTGATATCTAGATCTATCCTTCTTTAACCCTTCCTCTACTTCCTACAAATCACTGTTCACGTCTACTGTTCATATTTACTGTTCACAACCCCCAAAACAGCCCTGTTATTTGTGTTTTTGCTCATACTCAGGCCTATTTCGAATCTGTCCTGCATCATTTGTGGTTCCTCAAATTACACTGCACTGTCCTGTAAGAGTGTGTCGGCTAACTGCAGTAGACTGTATATGACCAACTACCCTTTTCTCCTTTTACAAAACTAAATTTCCATTAAACGTCATTTGTAACCAAACAAATTCAAATTATTTGGCATTTTGAGACTTAAAAACTGCGGACATCATAATAATTTATGAACCTCCTCAATGTGACTTCATAGATAGGAGGTCCTTGATATTGTCACAAAAAGTAAGGAAAGGCAATGTAATTTCAAAAACCACAAGGGAGGTCTCTGTAGACTCTAATTGTCAAAAACCTCAAAAGATGTCTATGTAATTGTCCCAATCTACAAGGAAAGCTATTAAGCATTTCTAAGATAAAATAAACACACAATACTGAAATGGGAAAAGCAAGGATCCATCACCTCATGATCATTTTCTTGACAAAATCACAACTTAACTTGAGAGATAAGCTTTAATCTCAAAAGGTTGTCTAGTTTTATGGCTTGTAGATCAACATATTTGAAATGGGCAAAGAAAAAGTAAATATGAATAAACCACAAGCTAAGTTGGGGGAAATTTGGTTGTGAATAAACCACAATCTAAGCTAACCAAACCAAACCAAGCCAAGCCTTAAGTCCCATCAAATGGGGTCGACTACATGAATCCTTCTTCTCCACACAGCCTTATCAAAGGCCATTTCATTAATCAAATTAAGTAGATCCATATTTCTATTTACAACGCTAACCAACGTTAGCCTAGGCCTACCCCATCCCCTAACACTTCCATCTACCGTTACAACACCGCATCTCTTCGCTACTGCCTCTGTTGGTCTCCGTCGAATATGACCAAACCATCTCAATCGATTCTCTCTCAACTTATCATCTATCAGTGCTACTCCTACCCATTCCCGAATATACTCATTCCTAATTCTGTCTTGTCTAGTCTTACCACACATTCACCTTAGTATTCTCATCTCAGCCACACTCATCTTATTTACATGTTGTTTCTTGGTTGCCCAACACTCCATCCCATTCCCATACAACATCGCTGATCTAATAGCTGCTATATAGAACTTACCTTTAAGTCTAGTGGGTATTTGTTTATCACACATTAGAGAAATTTAAAAAAGTAATGCCCATTGTCTAATAAACCTTAGTGAATAAACCACAAGCTAAATTAAAAAAGTAAAACTTAATATTTTCTAATAACTTGTTCATTTTTGGGAGTGAACGAAAGCTTTTTAGGTATCCAACAAATATATACTGACAAAATTTATAGGTAGCGTATACATCATAATTTATATGAACCGAATGTGATGCCCATTGTCATCTTACATGACTACATGTTAAAATGTGTTTCAATGCCCTGCACTAAGAAAAAAGTTATTCATCATTTGCAATGCACCTTATCTTCTATAGCTTTAACTTCTCATGCAATAACTTTGTCACTTTTAAAAACGAAACAAAAAATTAATAAAGCAAAACCTATTTAATCTCCAACCAATGCCTACCCCTTCCTTAATTAATCAACCAATACTGCACAAAACATTAATAAAAAGAAAAAACCTATCTACCATTGTGATGGCATATTGGTATGCTCAAGTTCTTTAACCTTTAATATCCTCATGTCTTTATAATAAGGATGTTATACATAAGTAACATTTCATCATGGGCCAACCCGCAGTGTTCAATACATCTCAATAACATAAGCAGTTGTCATTTTGATGGCATATTGGCATGCTTAAAATTCTTTAAATTTTTCTATCCTTCCTGTCTTTATAATAGAGACATTATACCAAGGCTTTTAGGATTAATGAATCAACATGGAGAAAAGCAAACAGTATTTAAACCGCCTAATTAGCCTAGAAATTACTCTTTCCTATTCCTTCACTGCCAGCCCCACAACCAGGCTGCTGTTACAATAAGGAAAAATATCCCCTACAAAGACTGAAGTAAAATACCTGCTGCAACAGTACTGCCTCTTGTGGGCAAGTTGGAAATTGCATCAGACCAACTCCAACCATTAATAGGCCATAGCATCCTAGTGACACAATCAAGTACAAGGGTAGCTGGAAAGAAAGTCAACAACAAAATGTAAGCTAGAGAACAAATAAAGAGAGCTACAAATAAACAACATAATTTAGTAAGAAGTAGAAGAAGGAGCTCACCAACCAAGTGTAGCTGCGTGGAATTACTGACGTTTGCAATAGGCCAACCCAAAAGGCAGATATGGCCACCAACAATGTTATTATCTTCACAATATGCTTCATGTCCTGAATGCAATTTAAGGACATGAAAATATTAGCAAGGTAGCTTTATAATAATAAATATGATCTCATCAGACATTTGTACTCCAAGTGAACATTGTGTATAAGTAGTTATACTATGCCAAAGGCGCAGCACAATGAATAAGCACTGGCATGACATCAAATTTAAAGGAACATGTGAGATGAAGGGTTTGATCCTACAAATGATGTTTTAAAAAAAAAAAATCCCACAATGACACATAGCACGTTACCAAATGGCAAAACCCATAGTGGAGAAGAAAGATGGCAGAGTGATTCATTAAGAACACTGACTCACATTAAAAGCCACAATATTACTAATGCCCCTTATTCTAATCACGTGAAATGGAGCACCTCACTGTCTATAGATTTTTCTAGAATTATGAATCTTGCACAAATCACATGTGAGGGAATATTTATGTCAAGAATTCCACACTACCTGTGTGGATGCTCCTGCTCAAGGACAGAATACATTCATTTCTTTAACTAGCAAGGGAAAAATCTGTGTCTGAAATGGACCATTACTAACATCTCACAAAGCAAAAAAAAAAAAAGCACAAGGAAATTAAGTTTTCAACAATTAGGTATCCACATCTCTCATTCTCACATGGTGGGAACTCATCCCAAATCAGCTAAAATAAAATAGCAATGTCAAACTGATTAAGGTAAAAAAAAGACCCAATGACATAATTGGATGTATAAGTCATCACTTCGCCTGTGAGAAAAAAGAGAAGAAAAGAAAAGATATTGAAAACATAACAAATAATCGCAATAAGTAGAACATGTGGTTCTTCACTTGAGCTGACCAGTTCAATAAATAAATCAAAAAAATATGCCCCTTTAAGAAAAATCAATATTGCCATTAAAATTCAGAAATAATTACTGCCATCAGAAGCACTGATCCAAGAAAAATAAAATAAAATAAAATTCTGCCATCAGAAGGGATGTATGGTTGAAATTATTTCACGGTCCCAATGCAAATGCATCAGTAAAATGGACTCAAAGCCCTTGCGCAATGTCCCAAACATCACATGGCAGTTTAATGGACTGCTGATATATCAGATCCCCAAATAAATTAGAAATGAAGATCTAAGTGCCTTAACCACATGAATATAATAATCCATATATATACATATACGAAAATAACAGTCTCTAGATGTGTAACAATTTTAGGACATAATTATCCCTATTGAATCAAATACTGCCGATAGCAATCTGTATAGCTCCAACAAAATGCTACAAATGAAATATTCCTAATAAACAATAGTAGTCATCAATCCGGATTCCCCATAAAAATATAATTTAATTCAATCTCATATCATTAACACCGAAATCCTTTTAATTTGGTCTACCATTGTCAATTTCCACTTTAAAACAATTTAATGTCAGAGGGCTTATAATGTCATGGTGTTAGTTTCTAAAAATCTATAGCTTGTTTCAAATGCTTTAAAATATTGGACACTTCAAATAATTAGAGAAAAAATAGACTAACCAGAACAAACCCATCAGGGCCAGCATTGAGATTTAGGGGGCCTTAGGCAAACAACAAAAAAGGGGCCCTCTTATATATATATATATATATATATATTTATTTAAAGTTAATGGATAAAACAAGAAGTAACAACAATTTTTTTATTTGTTAGTAGCCACAAAAAGTTTACTTGCACATATAATCGCTAAAATTATAAACTAGAATTACAAATTGTAGGTTTGTTTCTTGCTACCAAAACATTTATCAAGCGCTTGTGATTGAGATTGAATATTTTCTTTTTTCAAATCCGGAAATATATAAATCCACAATCACCCATATTTGCAAATAATATGTTTTCGGAAATTGGAGCACAACAAAAATTATAGATTTCCATCAAAGCAAAAAAATTAGAGACTTTTCTAATTCAACCAAACCAAAAAAAAAAAAAAAAAGTTTCTCTCCTTATTTTTCTTTTTCTATATTCTCTCTTACTGTTCTTTAATAAAAACAAAAATTTAAATTATTTGTTTGCACTTCATTGATCATTTTCTAAATAAACTGTGTGAACTGAATTCAAGACAAAGAATGGTAAATCTTGTAGTCCATTGGGCACAAAAATTATGGCAAAATTAGTGAAGAAACATTAGGGGGAAAATAGGGCACCAAGTTCTTCCATTGAAATCTGATATACATATATATATGGAGAGAGAGAGAGAGAGAGAGAAGGACTCACAGACTGCCGGTTGTTCCTCTGTTAGTTGAATCGCCGATAATCGCCTGGTTGTCGTCGCCGGTCGCCGGTCGCCGGTCGTTGATCGATGAACAATTTGAAACGTGGACTTCTGAACCCTAACGACAAAGGGAAGCCCTCGTCTCCAACTGTCGAAACTAACGTTTTAGGCCCTAAATGTTGTTTTGTTGACAATATAAAAAAAATAAAAAAATAAAAGTACCCGGTTCACAATCACGCTCACGCAATGGGTCGAATTAGGGGAGGACATTCGTCCGTTTGCTCGTCCAGTCTTTTCGGTTCAATTTTATTTTTTTAAGATTTAAAAACTGAATCAACATTTTTTTGTTTTTTTGAAGTATTAATGAGTTGGATTTAAAATTTATATCTTTAAGTTTCTTATTAAATTAATTATAATATATTAAAATATTTTTTTATTAAAATTTATACTTTATATTTGTTAATTTTATTATATGTGATTGAATTTAATTATAAAATTATTTAAACTTTTTTAATACATAATCTGATATGTGAGTTTAAAATTTATAATTATTTTTTAAATCAAATTTGGACATATGTAAAGGTTCAATATTAGGGCCAGACTTGACCAAGTACAAAAGTTCTTAGGCCGCGTTTGTTTGGAGTTATAGGGAGCGGATTGAGATTACTAATCCCTTGCTATTACTAATGGGGTGTTTATTTTGAGAGATGGGGAGGGGACTGTACGGGGGTGAAATATCCTCTGCTTTCCGTACTCCTTGTACTCCAAGCTTCTCTTGGCAGCGTCTACCTAGTAACACAGAAAAGGTGAGCTGCCCGGCGGTGATGTGCCGGAAAGACCCTCCGACGATCAAGTCAGTCCACTTGATGAAGGAGAAGACAGATAGAGAGAGAGAGTGTTTTCTTTGGGGAAGAAGTTGCATACCTCTTACGTTCATCCTCCTCCCTATTTCAAGGCTGGCCATGCAACCTCAAGATTATGCACGCACTACCTCTGCTGTCCTTCCCAGGACAGGTGGCAGTACTCGCCTCTCACCACCTTACGCATGTAAAGGCTTAGTCCTCCCTCCAGTACACGTAGAACTGTCAAACGGTATTGGTGCATGGGTGGAGCAGACGTCCTCCCCCTCACGCCATTGGCCCAGGTGGCACACTTAACCGGGGTACCACGACCAGCTGGTTCCCTGTGGACTCGAACACGTAACCGAGCTAATGAGCGCCGACCTGCCCCTTGGCAAAGGGGCCAAAATGCTATGCTCATGGCCGGGCTGTTTATGATCGGTCCCAACCGACTGAATGGCCATGAAGTACGCTGGACTTCCACTATTCTTCATTAAGCCCGTCCATCTCGGCCGATCGGTTAAGCGCATGCCGACGCTAATCGCATCTCAAGTCCGGTCCGGGCTGCTCTCGGCTTTATCGTCAGACACTGCTGCGCGCTCAGCATTGTTACAGCTCGGCCAGGCATTAGTTCGTGTGTCACAGCCCAAACCCGGCCCTATGGGTTTAGCACCGTAACCGGCCAGTAATCCGAGATTACCGAAGGCCTGCTTAACAGAAATACAGTAAAACAGAGTACAGGGCCTGGCGGAAGCCAATACAGTAATTAAACAATGTCCAATGAGCTGTGACAGTCTGTATGCAAAAGATTTTCCATGCATTCATACATAAACGGTACAGAACAGTAAGAACAATATTCACATCCATTCAAACTAGGGACTCAACCCTACATAACAGTACAGAAAACATTCCGTCTGTACAAAATAGTAAAACAGTACGGAAGGGGGAAAAACAAACAAAACACCCCCAAGCCATAGCATGGCAACTCGGAACCTCGCAGTGAGGCACAAAGGCTGGCTAGACAAAACTGGAGTAACCCTGACGCTCCTAGCTCCGATCTGGTGCCTGTACACCTACATATATATATGAGCAGTGAGCTAAAACCCAGTGAATAACATAAAGCGTAAATGGGTTTAGAATGAATGTCCTTACAGTAATGAAAACAGTTCAATTCAGTCAGTATTTCAGTTGTTCAGTACAGTAAACAGTCATATGTGGTACATCCATTAGCACAACAGTAACAGTAGGTCTTCAAAGACCGAACAATAATGATGGCCATCAGTCAGTAAACAGTAGTGGTTCCACGAGGGAACCGACAGAGATCTCTGTAACAGTAACAGTAACAGTAAACCGTAGATACTAAGGATGCCACAGTACAGTTCAGAAATAAAGGACATACATTCATTCAGTAAATAATACCAGTTCAGTAAACAGTTCAGTAAACAGTTCAGTTCAGTATTCAAAAGATAATCAGTTGAACATATCTTTACACAATTGTTACTCACAGAGTTCTGGGCTACAGTATGCTAGAGCGTGTCTCCCCAGTTGCCAACCCTACACAGTTCACAGGTTGAACACACTAAGCTACACAGTTGGGAAATCTCATAACTTAATCCCTAATTTGCGTTGGTGTGTTCTACAATGATATCCTCATCAAGATGCCTTAAACTAGGCCTAAGAATGCCTAGGATGGGATGAGGATGCAAAAATACACTTAGAAAACATTTCGCAAACTTTGCTGAAAATAGGGGCTTCGCTCGAGCGAGACTTTCTCCGCTCGAGCGTAAGTCCAAAATCAAAGGCTTCGCTCGAGCGAGTAATCCTTCGCTCGAGCGGTCTGCAAAACAGTAAAAGTACTGGATGCTGTGATTTTACACGCGATGGTCGCTCGAGCGGAGCCCTGGACAAAGGTTCTCGCTCGAGCGGGGAATCCTTCGCTCGAGCGAGGAAGCCAAATCTGGAATTTCCAGATCTGCCTCCCAAGCTCAAACCAAGCATTCTACCACTCCAAACTCGACCTCTTGGGCCCAAATTCTGAAAAACATAACTAAATTCAATGTATAACAAGTTTCAAAGCTCAATTTGTGAATTCAAGCCCCAAAGGTGAGTCAATTAAAACCACATTCAAACCCATTTTCAAGAACAACATTCAAACATGTCATGCATGAGTTTCAAACCAAATTAAATCTTCAAAGCTTGTTCAAATGGACTCATTTCTTCAAGAACATGATGAATTCATGGGGTATGACCAAAAGATGGACATGCATGTAACCTTTTGCCATGGAAACAACTCAAATATCTACATTACAAACATGCATGCATGAAATGAGTTCCAAATCAACACAATGAACCAATTCTAGACTTGAATCACTAGAGGCTCAAGAATCTAACATGAATGAGCTCAAACACAACAAAGAGGGGTTGAATTCCTTACCTAGAGCTTTAGTTACAAGGTGAGGAAGTTAAATTTGCAACCTATGTTCCAATTCCTTCAATTTCCAAGCAATTCACAAGGTAGAACTCAATTTCTCTCCCTCTCCCTCTCTTGGTCGGTTAAGCACAAGAAAATGGCTGAGCAAATGTGTTTTGATTCAAGTATAAGGCTCAAGTGTGTGTATATGAGATAGTGGCAAAATGGTAAATATGGCAAACTCTTTAATTGGCTTATTTTAATCTAATTTAATCATACCTAATCAGTTTTCAGATAAATATACCATAAAATCACATTAATTATGAGGGTCACGGAACATCAATCGGTTTCTAATTCGGCCGCCGATAAGGCCTTCAATTAGCAGTTTAAACATATAAACATGAACAGATAATCAGACAATCAAACAGATAGAATACAATTAACTAACATATACTCAGTCAATTCAGTTTCAATTTCAGTCAGTCAGTTCAGTATTTCATTCAGTTCGATTATCAGTCAGTTATCAGTTCCGTTTAGCAGTAATCGGTGATTATCGGTAATCAATCAGTCCTTAATCAGTAAACAGTATGAGGGTTGTTACAGTCTCCCCTCCTTATAAAGAGTTTAGTCCTCTAAACTCGAGTTACCTTCATTCTGGAAGAAAACAGGATTCAGTGGAAACAGTTCAGGATATCGTTTAGCCATGTCATCTTCCCTTTCCCAAGTGGCATACACGCCACCATGGTTCTGCCAGTCAACTTTCACTAACGGGATCTCTTTGTTCCTCAGTTTCTTGATTCGTCTGTTTACAATCTGTATAGGCCGTTCCTCGTAAGTGTAGTCATCACTCAACACTACGTGGGTAGGCTCTATTATATGGAAAGGATCCCGGAGATAGTCTCTCAACATAGAAATGTGGAAGACGTTATGCATATGCTCCATTTCAGGAGGAAGCGCAACTTGATACGCCACCGGATTGATTTTCTCAATGACCTCGTATGGTCCGACGTATCTCGGTGCTAACTTGCCTTTGACTCCAAAACGAGTCTGGCCTTTCATTGGTGTCACTTTCACAAAAACGTGATCACCCACTTCATACTCTCTGTCCCGTCTTCTGACATCTGCATAACTTTTCTGTCTACTCTGTGCAGTTTTCAGTCTTTGCTGTATCAGTTTCACTTTTTCAGTTGTTTCATACACAATCTCGGGCCCAAGCAAAGGCCCATCTCCAACTTCTGCCCAGCAAATTGGAGATCTACATTTTCTGCCATACAATGCCTCAAAAGGCGCCATACCAATACTCGAATGGTAGCTGTTGTTGTAGGCGAATTCAACTAATGGCAGATGACTTTCCCAGTCTCCTTGAAAATCAAGGACACACATTCTCAGTAAATCCTCCAGAGTTTGGATGGTCCTTTCTGACTGTCCATCTGTCTGGGGATGATAGGCACTACTCAGCCTCAATTCAGTACCCAATGCAGTCTGTAGACTCTGCCAAAACCTCGATGTAAACTTCGAATCCCTGTCAGAAACAATAGACACAGGCACTCCATGCAGTCTTACAATCTCATCAATATAGATAACAGCCAATTTATCCGCATTATAAATCGTCTTGACAGGTAAGAAGTGAGCAGATTTGGTTAGTCTATCAACAATAACCCAAATTGAATCCATACCTTTTCTGGAGCGAGGTAATCCAACGATAAAATCCATCGTGATATGCTCCCATTTCCACTCTGGTATGGGTAGGGGTTGCAATAGTCCGGCAGGTCGCTGATGTTCAGCTTTGACCTGTTGGCAATGAAGACATTTGGATACAAAATCAGCAATTTCTTTCTTCATTCCCGGCCACCAGAAATTCTGTTTCAGATCTTGGTACATTTTCGTATTCCCCGGATGGATAGACAATTTCGAATTGTGGCCTTCATGCAGAACTCTTCTTTTCAGTTCAGTATCATTTGGTACACACAGTCTTTCTTGAAATTTCAGTACATTATTCTCAAATTTGAATCCCGGTCTCGGTTTAGATTCTCTTTCTTCGATGATCTTCTTCAAGAAGTCATCCAGTTGCTGTTTCTCTTTAATCTCTTCAATCAGCGCCGGTTGAGCAGAAATAGCAGCTAAGGTTCCACCTTGTTCTCTCAAAACAATTTCTATTTCAGATTTTTCAAGGTCACAAAGCAACTCTTTCTGTCCGGTGAGCAAACATGCTAAGTTTCCAATCGATTTCCAGCTCAATGCATCGGCAACGGTATTGGCTTTTCCCGGATGGTACAATATCTGTAGGTCATAGTCTTTAATCAGTTCCAGCCATCTCCGCTGTCTCATATTCAGTTCTTTCTGTGTGAAGAAATACTTTAAACTCTTGTGGTCGGTGTATACTTCACATGTCACCCCGTACAGATAGTGACGCCAGATTTTCAGTGCAAATACTACTGCAGCAAGTTCCAGATCATGGGTCGGGTAGTTCTTTTCATGTGGTCTCAGTTGTCGGGAAGCATAAGCAATAACCTTCCCATTCTGCATTAAAACACATCCCAAACCCTTATGAGAAGCATCACTAAATACAGTATAACCATCCGTACCTGAGGGTAAGGTAAGCACCGGTGCAGTCACTAATCGAGTTTTCAACTCCTGGAAAGCAGATTCTCTTTGGTCAGTCCAGTCAAATGATGTCCCCTTCTGAGTTAACTGAGTCAATGGTAGAGCAATTTTGGAGAAATCTTTGACAAATCTTCTGTAATATCCAGCCAATCCCAAAAAGCTTCGGACTTCAGTCAAATTTGTTGGTCTAGGCCAGTTCACTACAGCTTCAATTTTCTGCGGATCAACAGAAATTCCATTTTTGCTAACAACATGCCCCAAAAACATAACATGGTCAAGCCAAAATTCACATTTAGACAGTTTAGCATACAGTTTCTGTTCTCTTAAGGTTTGCAGGGCAAGTCTCAGATGATGTTCATGTTCTTCTATACTTTTGGAGTAAATCAATATGTCATCAATAAATACAACAATAAAGTCATCAAGGTACGGTTTAAAAATTCTGTTCATGAGGTCCATAAAAGCAGCAGGGGCATTCGTGACTCCGAATGGCATAACCAAAAATTCGTAGTGTCCATACCTTGTTCTAAAAGTAGTTTTATCAATGTCTTCCGGTTTAACCTTCAGTTGATGATACCCCGATCTGAGATCAATCTTAGAAAACACTTGTGCACCCTGTAACTGGTCAAATAAATCATCAATGCGTGGCAATGGGTATTTGTTCTATACAGTTACCTTATTCAGTTCACGGTAGTCAATGCACGGTCTCAGTAAGCCATCTTTCTTCTTTACAAACAAAACTGGTGCACCCCATGGTGAGGTACTGGGTCTGATGAACTTTTTGTCTAACAATTCTTGCAGTTGCACTTTCAGTTCTTTCAATTCAATTGGAGCCATTCGGTATGGAGCTTTAGAAACTGGTTGTGTTCCGGGAATCACATCAACGGTAAATTCAATCTCCCTGTCAGTCAAATCTCCTGGAAGATTATCTGGAAAAACATCTGGAAATTCTCTGACTATAGGAATGCAATTCACATCAGTTTTAACACTATCATCAGTAAACACAATCAGTACAGAACACATATATCCTTTACACCCCTTTCTAATTAATTTAACAGCTTTTACTGACGAAATCAAATACGGAGGAGGTACTACTCCACTCCCATTAAACACAAATTCAGGTAAACCAGGTGGACGGAAAACAACTTGCTTGGTCACACAGTCAATAGTGGCATAATATTTTTGTAACCAATCCATCCCCAATATTACGTCAAAATGATCAATGTTCAATGGCAGTAAATCAATAAACAGATGCATATCCCCAACAATAATTTCACATGCGGGATACATATATGCACAGGTCATAGATCCTCCTACGGGTGATGATACGGCTAGCAGATAGTTCATAGGTTCTAAGGGTCTATTCAATTTCCGTGAGAAAGCATGCGATACATAAGAATGTGTAGACCCCGAATCAATCAATACATATGCATTTTGTGTACAAATAGAGAGAATACCTGACACAACGGTCTCGGTATTTTGCACGTCTCCCGGTACTAGTGTAACAACCCTCATACTGTTTACTGATTAAGGACTGATTGATTACCGATAATCACCGATTACTGCTAAACGGAACTGATGATGACTGATAACTGACTGATAATTGAACTGATTAAAGTACTGAACTGACTGACTGAAATTGGAAACTGAATTGACCGAGTATATGTTAGTTAATTGCATTCTATCTGTTTGATTGTCTGATTATCTGTTCATGTTTATATGTTTAAACTGCTAATTGAAGGCCTTATCGGCGGCCGAATCAGAAACCGATTAGTGTTCTATGATCGTCAGAATTAATGTGATTTTATGGTATAATTATCTGAAAACTGATTAGGTATGATTAAATTAGATTAAAATGAGTTAATTGCAGAGTTTGCCATAATTACCAACTTGCCACTAAGTGGGCCACTCACACACACACACATGGGCCTTGTATACACTCCACGTATTGATTAAACCCACATTTCTTCTCACATTTTGAGCCTCAACCGACCCTAGAGAGAGAGAGACTTTAGGAGTTGGTTTTCATCTTGAATTGCTTGGAATTGCTTGAGGATTGAAGTGTCGATTGCTACTTTGAGCTCCTAGACCTTAAGCACAAGACTAAGGTAGGACATCCATCTCCTTGTTGTTGTCTTAGAACTCATTCTTGCACAATTCATGCTTCAATTGTAGAGCAAGGCCACGTTTTGGTGCATACATGTTGTTATAGAGTGTGATTCATGCATGCATGTTGGAATTAATGAGTTTGGAGTTGAATTCATGGTAATTGGTGCATGCATGTTCATGTTTATGTTAAATCCATGATTTCACCATGTTTTGAAAAGAATTGGCTCCTTAGAGCATCAAGTTGGAGCTTTGAATTGATTTGAATTCATGCATGTTTGCATGTTCTTCATGTTCTTGAAAATGGTTTGAAATTGAGTTTGAATTAAACACCCTTGGGCTTTGATTTCTCAAATTGAGCTTTAAAACATGTTGTGCTATGTGTTTATAAATGTTTTCCAGAAAATGAGCCCAAGAGGATCGGTTTTGATGCATTTTAGCTTGAGTTTGAGCTTGGAGGTGCAATCTGGAATTCCCAGATTTCGCACTCCCGCTCGAGCGGGGAACTTGGCGCTCGAGCGGAGAATCCGAGCATCCAGTATCTCTGCACTGTTTTACAGTACGCTCGAGCGGGAAAGTTTACGCTCGAGCGTGTACCTTTGTTGCATGACCGCTCGAGCGGGGAAACCTGCGCTCGAGCGGGACTCTGTTTTTCTGAAAATGCTTTTAAATGTACATCTTTGCATCCTCGTCCCATTCTAGGCATTCTTAGGCCTAGTTTAAGACATCTTGTTGAGGGTATAGATGTAGAACACACCAAGGCAAATTAGGGATTAAGTTATGATGTTTCCCAACTGTGTAGCTTAGTGTGTTCAACCTGTGAACTGTGTAGGGTTGGCAACTGGGGAGACACGCTCTAGCATACTGTAGCCCAGAACTCTGTGAGTAACAATTGTGTAAAGATATGTTCAACTGATTATCTTCTGAATACTGAACTGAACTGTTTACTGAACTGGTATTATTTACTGAATGAATATATGTCCTTTATTTCTGAACTGTACTGTGGCATCCTTAGTATCTACGGTTTACTGTTACTGTTACTGTCACAGAGATCTCTGTCGGTTTCCTTGTGGAACCACTACTGTTTACTGACTGATGGCCATCATTACTGTTCGGTCTTTTAAGACCTACTGTTACAGTTATGCTAATGGATGTACCACATATGACTGTTTACTGTACTGAACAACTGAATGACTGATTGAAATGAACTGTTTTCATACTGTAAGGACATTCATTCTTAACCTCTTTACATATTGTGTTATTCACTGGGCTTTAGCTCACTGCTCATATATATATGTAGGTGTTCAGGCACCAGACCGCAGCTAGAGGCGTCAGGGTTACTCCAGTTTTGTCAAGCCAGCCTTTGTGCCTCACTGTGAGGTTCCGAGTTGCCATGCTATGGCTTGGGGGTGTTTTGTCTGTTTTTCCCCCTTCTGTACTGTTTTACTGTTTTGTATAGACCGTACTGTTTTGTACAGACGGAATGTTTACTGTACTGTTCTGTAGGGTTGAGTCCCTAGTTGAATGGATGCGAATATTGTGTATACTGTTCTGTACTGTTTTTGTATAATGTATGAAAAGCCTTTTTGCATACAGACTGTCACAGCTCAATGGACACTATTTATTTACTGTATTGGCTTCCGCCAGGCCCTGTACTCTGTTTTACTGTATTACTGTTCTGCAGGCCTTCGGTAATCTCGGATTACTGGCCGGTTACGGTACTAAACCCATAGGGCCGGGTTTGGGTCGTGACAGAGTGGTATCAGAGCGATACTTAACCACGAGTTATACCGCACACACGTGTCCAAATGAGCTATAGGGTGTCCTAGAAAGTGATTAGGGCATCTCATGAGCATGTTAAGTGTGTGATTACGTTACGACTGAATATCTGCTAATGTGTTAAACTGGTAAGCAAATGACTGCTTATGTTTAAAACTGTTATAACTGCTTATAGTGAAATGGACAATGCAAATGAACCTGAATCCTCGTCTACCGAGGCAAGAATGGAAAGAATGGAAAGAATGATAGAACTGATAACTGCTAGACTTGAACAACAACAGAACCAACAACCTCCTCCTCCTCCGGTACAGCCGGAACTTAATGCGAATGCGAATGATGGGGACATAATTGCTTTGACCCAGAAGTTCAGCAAAATGAAACCGCCATCCTTTCAGGGAGGCCTTGAACCGCTAAAAGCTGAAGCTTGGGTTCTGGAAACAGAGAAATTATTTGAAGTGTTTCCGTGCTCGGAAGCAAACAAAGTATTGTTAGCTACCTTCACCCTACAAGAAGAGGCTAGAAGGTGGTGGATGTTGATCCGTGAAACAAACACTGTTATAACTTGGGCTCAGTTCAAGGAGTCCTTCTTTGAAAAGTACTTCCCTCAGTGTGTTAGGGATAGAAAAGTGACTGACTTTGAACAGCTGAAGCAGGGCACAATGACTGTTGCGGAATATGAGACGAAATTTACTGAGCTTGCTAGATATGCACCGCATATGGTGGATACTGAGTATAAGAAGGCCAGAAAATTTGAAGGTGGCCTTAATGTGGCAATACTTGACCGGATAAATGTTTTGAAGTTACCGACTTTTGTAGGTGTTCTCGACCGGGCGTTGATGGCCGAGTCGAACATTGCAGCGGTGAAACAATCTGAAACACCAACAACTGAATGGCATGGAAAAAGGCAGAGTTTCAAATTTAAGAAAGGCAAGCACAACCCAGCCAACAAGAAACAGAATACGGGGTTGACAACTAGCCCCAGCCAAGGGAGTGGTTTCATACCACCCTGTCCTGAGTGTGGCAAGAAGCACAAGGGGGTCTGTTACAGAATATCTGGAGCCTGTTACAGGTGTGGCAAGGTGGGCCACATGGTTAAAGACTGCCCCTCTGCTCCACAAGCCAGTGGTAAAGCTGCACCAAGCGCAGCAGCATCAAATGCTCCATCAAAGCCTAACCCTAAAGCTACCGGGAAAGAGCCTATGAGGCAAGGCCGAGTGTTCGCACTAGTACCGGGAGATGTGCAGAATACCGAGACCGTTGTGTCAGGTATTCTCTCTATCTGTACTCAAAATGCATATGTACTGATTGATTCGGGGTCTACGCATTCTTATGTATCATATGCTTTTTCACGGAAATTGGATAGACCCTTAGAACCCATGAACTATCTGCTAGCCGTATCATCACCCGTAGGGGGATCCATGACATGTGCTTATATGTACCCCGCATGTGAAATTATTGTTGGGGATATGCATCTGTTTATTGATTTACTGCCATTGAACATTGATCATTTTGACGTAATATTGGGGATGGATTGGTTACAAAAATATCATGCCACTATTGACTGTGTGACCAAGCAAGTTGTTTTCCGTCCACCTGGTTTGCCTGAATTTGTGTTTAATGGGAGTGGAGTAGTACCTCCTCCGTATTTGATTTCGTCAGTGAAAGCTGTTAAATTAATTAGAAAGGGGTGTAAAGGATATCTGTGTTCTGTACTGACTGTGTCTACTGATGATAGTGTTAAAACTGATGTGAATTGTATTCCTATAGTCAGGGAATTTCCAGATGTTTTTCCAGATAATCTTCCAGGAGATTTGACTGATAGGGAGATTGAATTTACCGTTGATGTGATTCCCGGAACACAACCAGTTTCTAAAGCTCCTTACAGAATGGCTCCAACTGAACTGAAGGAACTGAAAGTGCAATTGCAAGAACTGTTAGATAAAAAGTTCATCAGACCTAGCACTTCGCCATGGGGTGCTCCTGTTTTGTTTGTCAAGAAGAAAGATGGCTCACTGAGACTGTGCATCGACTACCGTGAACTGAATAAGGTAACTGTAAAGAACAAATACCCTTTGCCACGCATTGATGATTTATTTGATCAGTTACAGGGTGCACAAGTGTTTTCTAAGATTGATCTCAGATCGGGGTATCATCAACTGAAGGTTAAACCGGAAGACATTGATAAAACTGCTTTTAGAACAAGGTATGGACATTATGAATTTCTAGTTATGCCTTTTGGAGTCACGAACGCACCAGCTGCTTTTATGGACCTCATGAACAGAATTTTTAAACCGTACCTTGATGACTTTATTGTTGTATTTATCGATGACATATTGATTTACTCCAAAAGCATAGAACAGCATGAACATCATCTGAGACTTGCCCTACAAACCTTAAGAGAACAGAAACTGTATGCTAAGCTGTCTAAATGTGAATTTTGGCTTGACCATGTTATGTTTTTGGGGCATGTTGTTAGCAAAGATGGAATTTCTGTTGATCCGCAGAAAATTGAAGCTGTGGTGAACTGGCCTAGACCAACAGATGTGACTGAAGTCCGAAGTTTTTTGGGATTGGCTGGATATTACAGAAGATTTGTCAAAGATTTCTCCAAAATTGCCCTACCATTGACTCAGTTAACTCAAAAGGGGACATCATTTGACTGGACCGACCAAAGAGAATCTGCTTTCCAGGAGTTGAAAACTCGACTTGTGACTGCACCAGTTTTGACTTTACCCTCAGGTACGGATGGTTATACTGTATTTAGTGATGCTTCTCATAAGGGTTTGGGATGTGTTTTAATGCAGAATGGGAAGGTTATAGCTTATGCTTCCCGACAACTGAGACCACATGAAAAGAATTACCCGACCCATGATCTGGAACTTGCTGCAGTAGTATTTGCACTGAAAATTTGGCGTCACTACCTGTACGGGGTAACATGTGAAGTATATACCGACCACAAGAGCTTGAAGTATTTCTTCACACAGAAAGAACTGAATATGAGACAGCGGAGATGGCTAGAACTGATAAAGGATTACGACCTACAGATCTTGTACCACCCGGGAAAAGCCAATACCGTTGCCGATGCATTGAGCCGGAAATCGATTGGAAACTTAGCCTGTTTGCTTACAGGACAGAAAGAGTTGCTTTGTGACCTTGAAAAATCTGAAGTTGAAATTGTTTTGAGAGAACAAGGTGGAACCTTAGCTGCTATTTCTGCTCAACCGGCGCTGATTGAAGAGATTAAAGAGAAACAGCAACTGGATGACTTCTTGAAGAAGATCATCGAAGAAAGAGAATCTAAACCGAGACCGGGATTCAAATGTGAGAATAATGTACTGAAATTTCAAGAAAGACTGTGTGTACCGAATGATACTGAACTGAAAAGAAGAGTCCTGCAAGAAGGCCACAATTCGAAATTGTCTATCCACCCGGGGAATACGAAAATGTACCAAGATCTGAAACAGAATTTCTGGTGGCCGGGAATGAAGAAAGAAATTGCTGATTTTGTATCCAAATGTCTTCATTGCCAACAGGTCAAAGCTGAACATCAACGACCTGCCGGATTATTGCAACCCTTACCCATACCAGAGTGGAAATGGGAGCATATCACGATGGATTTTATCGTTGGATTACCTCGCTCCAGAAAAGGTATGGACTCAATTTGGGTTATTGTTGATAGACTAACCAAATCTGCTCACTTCTTAACTGTCAAGACAATCTATAATGCGGACAAATTGGCTGTTATCTATATTGATGAAATTGTAAGACTGCATGGAGTGCCTGTGTCTATTGTTTCTGACAGGGATTCGAAGTTTACATCGAGGTTTTGGCAAAGCCTACAAACTGCACTGGGTACTGAACTGAGACTGAGTAGTGCCTATCATCCTCAGACAGATGGCCAAACAGAAAGGACCATCCAAACTCTGGAGGATCTACTGAGAATGTGTGTCCTTGATTTTCAGGGAGACTGGGAAAGCCATTTGCCCTTAGCTGAATTCGCCTACAACAACAGCTACCATTCGAGTATAGGTATGGCGCCTTTTGAGGCATTGTATGGCAGAAAATGTAGATCTCCAATTTGCTGGGCAGAAGTTGGAGATGGGCCTTTGCTTGGGCCCGAGATTGTATATGAAACAACTGAAAAAGTGAAACTGATACAGCAAAGATTGAAAACTGCACAGAGTAGACAGAAGAGTTATGCAGATGTCAGAAGACGGGACAGAGAGTATGAAGTGGGTGATCACGTTTTTGTGAAAGTGACACCAATGAAAGGCCAGACTCGTTTTGGAGTCAAAGGCAAGTTAGCACCGAGATACGTCGGACCTTATGAGATTATTGAGAAAATCAATCCGGTGGCGTATCAAGTTGCGCTTCCTCCTGAAATGGAGCACATGCATAACGTCTTCCACATTTCTATGTTAAGAGATTATCTCCGGGATCCTTTCCATGTAATAGAGCCTACCCACGTAGTGTTGAGTGATGACTACACTTACGAGGAACGGCCTATACAGATTGTAAACCGACGGATCAAGAAACTGAGGAACAAAGAGATCCCGTTAGTGAAAGTTGACTGGCAGAACCATGGTGGCGTGTATGCCACTTGGGAAAGGGAAGATGACATGGCTAAACGATATCCTGAACTGTTTCCACTGAATCCTGTTTTCTTCCAGAATGAAGGTAACTCGAGTTTAGAGGACTAAACTCTTTATAAGGAGGGGAGACTGTAACAACCCTCATACTGTTTACTGATTAAGGACTGATTGATTACCGATAATCACCGATTACTGCTAAACGGAACTGATGATGACTGATAACTGACTGATAATTGAACTGATTAAAGTACTGAACTGACTGACTGAAATTGGAAACTGAATTGACCGAGTATATGTTAGTTAATTGCATTCTATCTGTTTGATTGTCTGATTATCTGTTCATGTTTATATGTTTAAACTGCTAATTGAAGGCCTTATCGGCGGCCGAATCAGAAACCGATTAGTGTTCTATGATCGTCAGAATTAATGTGATTTTATGGTATAATTATCTGAAAACTGATTAGGTATGATTAAATTAGATTAAAATGAGTTAATTGCAGAGTTTGCCATAATTACCAACTTGCCATTAAGTGGGCCACTCACACACACACACATGGGCCTTGTATACACTCCACGTATTGATTAAACCCACATTTCTTCTCACATTTTGAGCCTCAACCGACCCTAGAGAGAGAGAGACTTGAGGAGTTGGTTTTCATCTTGAATTGCTTGGAATTGCTTGAGGATTGAAGTGTCGATTGCTACTTTGAGCTCCTAGACCTTAAGCACAAGACTAAGGTAGGACATCCATCTCCTTGTTGTTGTCTTAGAACTCATTCTTGCACAATTCATGCTTCAATTGTAGAGCAAGGCCACGTTTTGGTGCATACATGTTGTTATAGAGTGTGATTCATGCATGCATGTTGGAATTAATGAGTTTGGAGTTGAATTCATGGTAATTGGTGCATGCATGTTCATGTTTATGTTAAATCCATGATTTCACCATGTTTTGAAAAGAATTGGCTCCTTAGAGCATCAAGTTGGAGCTTTGAATTGATTTGAATTCATGCATGTTTGCATGTTCTTCATGTTCTTGAAAATGGTTTGAAATTGAGTTTGAATTAAACACCCTTGGGCTTTGATTTCTCAAATTGAGCTTTAAAACATGTTGTGCTATGTGTTTATAAATGTTTTCCAGAAAATGAGCCCAAGAGGATCGGTTTTGATGCATTTTAGCTTGAGTTTGAGCTTGGAGGTGCAATCTGGAATTCCCAGATTTCGCACTCCCGCTCGAGCGGGGAACTTGGCGCTCGAGCGGAGAATCCGAGCATCCAGTATCTCTGCACTGTTTTACAGTACGCTCGAGCGGGAAAGTTTACGCTCGAGCGTGTACCTTTGTTGCATGACCGCTCGAGCGGGGAAACCTGCGCTCGAGCGGGACTCTGTTTTTCTGAAAATGCTTTTAAATGTACATCTTTGCATCCTCGTCCCATTCTAGGCATTCTTAGGCCTAGTTTAAGACATCTTGTTGAGGGTATAGATGTAGAACACACCAAGGCAAATTAGGGATTAAGTTATGATGTTTCCCAACTGTGTAGCTTAGTGTGTTCAACCTGTGAACTGTGTAGGGTTGGCAACTGGGGAGACACGCTCTAGCATACTGTAGCCCAGAACTCTGTGAGTAACAATTGTGTAAAGATATGTTCAACTGATTATCTTCTGAATACTGAACTGAACTGTTTACTGAACTGGTATTATTTACTGAATGAATATATGTCCTTTATTTCTGAACTGTACTGTGGCATCCTTAGTATCTACGGTTTACTGTTACTGTTACTGTCACAGAGATCTCTGTCGGTTTCCTTGTGGAACCACTACTGTTTACTGACTGATGGCCATCATTACTGTTCGGTCTTTTAAGACCTACTGTTACTGTTATGCTAATGGATGTACCACATATGACTGTTTACTGTACTGAACAACTGAATGACTGATTGAAATGAACTGTTTTCATACTGTAAGGACATTCATTCTTAACCTCTTTACATATTGTGTTATTCACTGGGCTTTAGCTCACTGCTCATATATATATGTAGGTGTTCAGGCACCAGACCGCAGCTAGAGGCGTCAGGGTTACTCCAGTTTTGTCAAGCCAGCCTTTGTGCCTCACTGTGAGGTTCCGAGTTGCCATGCTATGGCTTGGGGGTGTTTTGTCTGTTTTTCCCCCTTCTGTACTGTTTTACTGTTTTGTATAGACCGTACTGTTTTGTACAGACGGAATGTTTACTGTACTGTTCTGTAGGGTTGAGTCCCTAGTTGAATGGATGCGAATATTGTGTATACTGTTCTGTACTGTTTTTGTATAATGTATGAAAAGCCTTTTTGCATACAGACTGTCACAGCTCAATGGACACTATTTATTTACTGTATTGGCTTCCGCCAGGCCCTGTACTCTGTTTTACTGTATTACTGTTCTGCAGGCCTTCGGTAATCTCGGATTACTGGCCGGTTACGGTACTAAACCCATAGGGCCGGGTTTGGGTCGTGACAACTAGGGCGAACACTCGGCCCTGCCTCATGGGCTCTTTCCCGGTAGCCCTGGGGTTAGGCTTTGGTACTACAGTTGATGCTGCTGCGCTTGGTGCAGCTTTACTACTGGCTTGTGGAGCAGAGGGGCAGTCTTTAACCATGTGGCCCACCTTGCCACACCTGTAACAGGCTCCAGATATTCTGTAGCAGACCCCCTTGTGCTTCTTGCCACACTCAGGACAGGGTGGTATGAATCCACTCCCTTGACTGGGGCTAGTTGTTGTCCCCGTATTCTGTTTCTTGTTGGCTGGGTTGTGCTTGCCTTTCTTGAATTTGAAACCCTGCCTTTTACCATGCCATTCAGTTGTTGGTGTTTCAGATTGTTTCACTGCTGCAATGTTCGACTCGGCCATCAATGCCCGGTCGAGGACACCCACAAAAGTCGGTAATTTCAAAACATTTATCCGGTCAAGTATTGCCACATTAAGGCCGCCTTCAAATTTTCTGGCCTTCTTATATTCCGTATCCACCATATGCGGTGCATATCTAGCAAGCTCGGTGAATTTCGTCTCGTATTCCGCAACAGTCATTGTGCCATGCTTCAGCTGTTCAAATTCAGTCACTTTTCTATCCCTAACACATTGAGGAAAATACTTTTCAAAGAAGGACTCCTTGAACTGAGCCCAAGTCATAACGGTATTTGTATTACGGATTAACATCCACCACCTTCTAGCCTCTTCTTGCAGGGTGAAGGTAGCTAACAATACTTTGTTCGCTTCTAAGCACGGAAACACTTCGAATAATTTTTCTGTTTCTAGAACCCAAGCTTCAGCTTTTAACGGTTCAAGGCCTCCCTGAAAGGATGGCGGTTTCATCTTGCTGAATTTATGGGTGAGAGCAATAATATCCCCATCATCCACATTCGCATTAGGTTCCGGCTGTACCGGAGGAGGAGGAGGTGGGGGCGGTTGGTTCTGTTGTTGTTCAAGTCTAGCAGTTATCAGTTCTATCATTCTTTCCATTCTTTCCATTCTTGCCTCGGTAGACGAGGATTCAGGTTCATTTGCATTGTCCATTTCACTATAAGCAGTTATAACAGTTTTAAACATAAGCAGTCATTTGCTTACCAGTTTAACACATTAGCAGATATTCAGTCATAACGTAATCACACACTTAACATGCTCATGAGATGCCCTAATCACTTTCTAGGACACCCTATAGCTCATTTGGACACGTGTGTGCGGTATAACTCGTGGTTAAGCATCGCTCTGATACCACTCTGTCACAGCCCAAACCCGGCACTATGGGTTTAGCACCGTAACCGGCCAGTAATCCGAGATTACCGAAGGCCTGCTTAACAGAAATACAGTAAAACAGAGTACAGGGCCTGGCGGAAGCCAATACAGTAATTAAACAATGTCCAATGAGCTGTGACAGTCTGTATGCAAAAGATTTTCCATGCATTCATACATAAACGGTACAGAACAGTAAGAACAATATTCACATCCATTCAAACTAGGGACTCAACCCTACATAACAGTACAGAAAACATTCCGTCTGTACAAAACAGTAAAACAGTACGGAAGGGGGAAAAACAAACAAAACACCCCCAAGCCATAGCATGGCAACTCGGAACCTCGCAGTGAGGCACAAAGGCTGGCTAGACAAAACTGGAGTAACCCTGACGCTCCTAGCTCCGATCTGGTGCCTGTACACCTACATATATATATGAGCAGTGAGCTAAAACCCAGTGAATAACATAAAGCGTAAATGGGTTTAGAATGAATGTCCTTACAGTAATGAAAACAGTTCAATTCAGTCAGTATTTCAGTTGTTCAGTACAGTAAACAGTCATATGTGGTACATCCATTAGCACAACAGTAACAGTAGGTCTTCAAAGACCGAACAATAATGATGGCCATCAGTCAGTAAACAGTAGTGGTTCCACGAGGGAACCGACAGAGATCTCTGTAACAGTAACAGTAACAGTAAACCGTAGATACTAAGGATGCCACAGTACAGTTCAGAAATAAAGGACATACATTCATTCAGTAAATAATACCAGTTCAGTAAACAGTTCAGTAAACAGTTCAGTTCAGTATTCAAAAGATAATCAGTTGAACATATCTTTACACAATTGTTACTCACAGAGTTCTGGGCTACAGTATGCTAGAGCGTGTCTCCCCAGTTGCCAACCCTACACAGTTCACAGGTTGAACACACTAAGCTACACAGTTGGGAAATCTCATAACTTAATCCCTAATTTGCGTTGGTGTGTTCTACAATGATATCCTCATCAAGATGCCTTAAACTAGGCCTAAGAATGCCTAGGATGGGATGAGGATGCAAAAATACACTTAGAAAACATTTCGCAAACTTTGCTGAAAATAGGGGCTTCGCTCGAGCGAGACTTTCTCCGCTCGAGCGTAAGTCCAAAATCAAAGGCTTCGCTCGAGCGAGTAATCCTTCGCTCGAGCGGTCTGCAAAACAGTAAAAGTACTGGATGCTGTGATTTTACACGCGATGGTCGCTCGAGCGGAGCCCTGGACAAAGGTTCTCGCTCGAGCGGGGAATCCTTCGCTCGAGCGAGGAAGCCAAATCTGGAATTTCCAGATCTGCCTCCCAAGCTCAAACCAAGCATTCTACCACTCCAAACTCGACCTCTTGGGCCCAAATTCTGAAAAACATAACTAAATTCAATGTATAACAAGTTTCAAAGCTCAATTTGTGAATTCAAGCCCCAAAGGTGAGTCAATTAAAACCACATTCAAACCCATTTTCAAGAACAACATTCAAACATGTCATGCATGAGTTTCAAACCAAATTAAATCTTCAAAGCTTGTTCAAATGGACTCATTTCTTCAAGAACATGATGAATTCATGGGGTATGACCAAAAGATGGACATGCATGTAACCTTTTGCCATGGAAACAACTCAAATATCTACATTACAAACATGCATGCATGAAATGAGTTCCAAATCAACACAATGAACCAATTCTAGACTTGAATCACTAGAGGCTCAAGAATCTAACATGAATGAGCTCAAACACAACAAAGAGGGGTTGAATTCCTTACCTAGAGCTTTAGTTACAAGGTGAGGAAGTTAAATTTGCAACCTATGTTCCAATTCCTTCAATTTCCAAGCAATTCACAAGGTAGAACTCAATTTCTCTCCCTCTCCCTCTCTTGGTCGGTTAAGCACAAGAAAATGGCTGAGCAAATGTGTTTTGATTCAAGTATAAGGCTCAAGTGTGTGTATATGAGATAGTGGCAAAATGGTAAATATGGCAAACTCTTTAATTGGCTTATTTTAATCTAATTTAATCATACCTAATCAGTTTTCAGATAAATATACCATAAAATCACATTAATTATGAGGGTCACGGAACATCAATCGGTTTCTAATTCGGCCGCCGATAAGGCCTTCAATTAGCAGTTTAAACATATAAACATGAACAGATAATCAGACAATCAAACAGATAGAATACAATTAACTAACATATACTTAGTCAATTCAGTTTCAATTTCAGTCAGTCAGTTCAGTATTTCATTCAGTTCGATTATCAGTCAGTTATCAGTTCCGTTTAGCAGTAATCGGTGATTATCGGTAATCAATCAGTCCTTAATCAGTAAACAGTATGAGGGTTGTTACATCGTGTCTGGCCGGTCGACCTCTTCAGCCGTACAGGTCAGGCCGCTGGCCGAGCAAGATAGGATTCTGCTCGGTGGCGCCGGTTCGTCATGATCACTGTTATCGTAGCTCGGCTGTACTAACGCGCAAATCTCCCCTCTCAATTGTCCGTTAACCCCATCCGACCTAGTCGTGACTGGAGTTACCATCGTGACCGAGCTAACGGACGAGTTGCGCCATCACCTAGCCGAGCGTGATTGGGGGCATAACCATCACCGAGCTGTCCCGTTTGGTCAGCCATTTCCTCCGCAGTCTCATCAAAGGTCGTACAGCCGTACTGACAGCCGCGTTTCCAGTGCTACGTGGCTTCACGCCACTGGGTCGTACAGCCAGCTGTTCTGCACGCGCAAAATTCAAATGGCACAGCCGTTTGGGGTTCCTTCCCCCCTCTTTTGTATTCTAACGAAGGGCCTAAAACCCTTCACTTTTCACCTTCTCTTCCACACAAACCCCTAACCTTAGCTTCCATATTCTCTGAGAACTTCCCCTCCCTGCCGCTGCGTCTTACCTGCCTCCGCTTCCATTCTTTGTTTCTCGTGAAGTCACAACCAAGCTCGAGAGGCCTTGCTCTTGCAACTGGTATTTGGTAAGTCCTCCTACCCTTTCTCCAAACTCTCGCACTTGAGTTCCTCAACTTTTTCACTTTTTCATGCTTTGTATTCTCCATGTTTACACTCAGGGCCATTAGAGTTGTTTTTCCCTACTTAGATCTTGCACACCCTAGGGCAAACAAGAACAGTAGAAAATGATGGGGCTTTCATGCCCCTTGTTTCTCCTGGGTTCGAACGAGTTCGTCCTATTTCTGGGATGAACAGTTTGAATCTGGGTAGAACCGAGCAAAACGCTCGTTTAGATCCATAAATGACACACCGGCCGAGCAAAAACTGGTTTGTGACTTCTCGTAGAGGTTGTAGCCGAGCCGAACTACCAATTAAAACCGGTAATAGTACTGAACCGGGCGAAAACTTGAGGTCGTTACTTGGGCCTTGACCGAGTTAGTTTGTCAAGTCGAACCGACCGAGCTATAACTTTGACCGAGCTAGCTTCGGAGAGTTAAAACCGAACTAGGAAATCGACCAAGTAGCATTACCGAGGTAGGGGTCGAACCGGCCAAACACCAATAATTCCTTCACTGAGCCAATTCCCATAGGGGCCGCGCAATTTACACCGTGCTAACCCTCAGAATTATTTTTTAATCATGCAGAACAAATAGGACCGACCAATCCAGTCGAGCACTAATTGATGGAGCTCAAAGTCCGAGCAGACCCACTAACATTTTTGACCGAGACATACACTATATCAAATAAAACCGAGATAGATGGAGAAGTACCGCTCTATGGTTAGCTCGCCCGGTGCGATGGCCGAGTTTCGCAGGGATTACAACATCCCAGATGACGTCATCTTAGAGCTCGCCAGAAAGGGAGACACCCCTTGGGGGGTTCTAGACCGGTGCCCCTTCACTGTCGTATCAATAGTAAAGGGAGGGCTCCGCTTCCTGGTCCAGCCTTTGATCTGTGAGTTTTTGAGGCAGACAAGACTTTGTCCGACCCAAGTTTCAAATAACACTTACAAAATAATAAACGGGGTCACCGAACTGAACCGGAGGCTCGGTTTCAATCTCGGTCTGGCTGAAATTTTCCATCAGTATAGTCTTAGTAGAAATAAGAGCGGGTTTTGCTGGTACCTCAAAGTGAAGAAGGGCCGAGCAAAATTAGTAGAGGGTAACCTGGACAAGGAGACAAACGACGACGACTTCTTGTGGATGTCTGGTCACTATGAGGACACCGAGGCACCCACACCGGGATGGTATATTAGAAAGGATTTTGGCAGTGCCGGTGAGTCGCTCAGCTGACCGCGCTATTTTCTTTTTGCATCACTCACTTTCCATGTCGATCTAACACTTGTCTTGTTTTTGCAGATAAGCACCTAGCAGCAGACTACTACCGGGCCAACCAAGAGGCCATCAGAGTCCTGCTGCGCCATCCTGTCGAGGAGAGGGAGGCTTCGAAATTGCTCGGCTTCGATCAAACCTACCACTACACCGCGCCGCGCAGGAGTCGGGTTACCAATTTTCTGCGTGCGCCAACCCTAGAACTAGATCCAAACTTACCACCGATCAGGCTTATTCCACTCACCGCCGAGCAAGAAATGGCGAAAATCAAGGCCATCAAGTCCCTGATCACCGGGGAAGAAGACGAGTCCCAAAGACAAGAGGCAACTGGGGGGACATCCTCCACACCCGCCGTGCAGCAAGAAGGGACAGTACTGGCGCTTGCCAGCGAACAACCGGCTGGTCGGTCCAAGAAGCGGCTGAGGAAAGAGCAAACCGGGCCGCGTCTGGCCGATGAGGACTCTACCGATGGCGTCTCCACCGAGCTCAGGGACCAGGCCGAGCAACCACAGACCGGCAAGTCCAAGGGCCCAGCCACCCCCCCGGTCTGGGCGCCCGAGTTCAAATACCAGGGCCGTGCAGTTTCTTCTGAGGACTCCGTCTACGCGGACAAGGATTACTCGCTTGGTTTCAATTTGACCAAGGGGTTAATCTTGCCCGCTGATATGAAAAAACAAGACGAGCTTTCCGGCCTCAAGGTCCTCCGCTTGGCGGCGAAATCCATAATGCTGGTAAGTTCTCCATTCTTTACGTCAAACTGTTTGCTCGTTTTTTGTGCGGTTTTTCGAATACTGACGATCTCTCACTTGTTTTCAGGCCGTGCAAAAGAACTATTTGGCCCACGACCGAATGATCAAAGTGCAGCAGAGCATGCGGGATGCCATAGCGGAGAATAAGGCACAAAAGACCGAGATAGCGAAGCTTAAAGCTACGCAGGAAGCAGTTGAGGCCGAGCGAGATATCTTGAGGCAAAAGGTTGACCGAGCTAACGAGGACAAACTTCGGGCCGTGAAGTCGACGAAGGCTCGGTATCTCGCCGAGCTGAGGAAACTGCACGATGCGCACAAAGCTGAGAAGGACAAGGCCGTTGATGATGCAGAAGACCGGGCATACGCACAGGGCGAGAAGACCTACGAACGGCAGGTCCAAGCGACCAAGGACATCTTTTTCCAGTGCGGCTGGAAAGCTGCCGTGGAGAAAGTTGGTCTTGGTCAGGATTCTGACATTGTTCTTGGAAAATGGTTTGAAATTGGGTTTGAATATGGTTTTAATTGACTCACCTTTGGGGCTTGAATTCATAAATTGAGCTTTGAAACTTGTTATACATTGAATTTAGTTATGTTTTCCAGAATTTGGGCCCAAGAGGTCGAGTTTGGAGTGGTAGAATGCTTGGTTTGACCTTGGGAGGCAAATCTGGAAATTCCAGATTTGGCTTCCTCGCTCGAGCGAAGGATTCCCCGCTCGAGCGAGCACCTTTGTCCAGGGCTCCGCTCGAGCGACCACCGAGCGACCATCGCGCGCAAAATCACAGCATCCAGTATTTTTACTGTTTCGACAGACCGCTCGAGCGAAGGATTCCTCGCTTGAGCGAAGCATTTGATTTTGGACTTCCGCTCGAGCGAAGAAAGTCTCGCTCGAGCGAGGCTCCTATTTTCAGCAAAGTTTGCAAAATGTTTTCTAAGTGTATTTTTGCATCCTCATCCCATCCTAGGCATTCTTAGGCCTAGTTTAAGACACCTTGATGAGGATATCGTTGTAGAACACACCAAGGCAAATTAGGGATTAAGTTATGATATTTCCCAACTGTGTAACTTAGGCCTCGTTTGGCAAGAGGCTATTTTAGCCAATTAGTCAAAAAGTTACTAAATTAGCCAAAAAGCCAACAACCCATACCAAAAAGTCAAAGATTCTCTTTTCTCTCTACTTTTTGCACATCTTTTCGTAATTAGCCAAAAAGTCATCCCAAACATACAAGTTTTTTTTAGTTACCTTTTTAGCCAAATAGCCAAAAAGTTACTAAATTAGCATGTTCCCAAACGAGGCCTTAGTGTGTTCAACCTGTGAACTGTGTAGGGTTGGCGACTGGGGAGACACGCTCTAGCATACCGTAGCCCAAACTCTGTGAGTAACAATTGTGTAAAGATATGTTCAACTGATATCTTTTGAATACTGAACTGAACTGTTTACTGAACTGGTATTACTGAATGAATGAATGTCCTTTATTTCTGAACTGTACTGTGGCATCCTTAGTACCTACTGTTTACTGTTACTGTTACTGTTACAGAGATCTCTGTCGGTTCCCTCGTGGAGCCACTACTGTTTACTGACGGGTGGCCATCATTACTGTTCGGTCTTTTAAGACCTACTGTTACTGTTATGCTAATGGATGTACCACATATGACTGTTTACTGTACTGAACAACTGAAATACTGATTGAATTGAACTGTTTTCATTACTGTAAGGACATCCATTCTAAACCCCTTTACGCATTATGTTATTCACTGGGCTTTAGCTCACTGTTTATATATATATGTAGGTGCTCAGCCACCAGATCGGAGCTAGGAGCGTGGGTTAGACTCCAGTTTTGTCAAGCCAGCGTTTGTGCCTCACTGCGAGGTTCCGAGTTGCCATGCTATGGCTTTGGGGTGTTTTGTTTGTTTTCCCCCGCCTGTCTTCATACTGTCTAACTGTTCTGTATAGACTGAATGTTTACCGTACTGTTATCAAGGGATTAGGTCCCTGTATTGTGTGACTTTAAATTCTGTATAGACTGTACTGTTTGTGTATGTATGAATGCATGAAAAATCTTTTTGGCATACAGACTGTCACAGCTCATTGGACATTATTTAATTACTGTATTGGCTTCCGCCAGGCCCTGTACTCTGTTTTACTGTATTACTGTTAAGCAGGCCTTCGGTAATCTCGGATTACTGGCCGGTTACGGTGCTAAACCCATAGGGCCGGGTTTGGGTCGTGACAGAGTGGTATCAGAGCGATACTTACCACGAGTTATACCGCACACACGTGTCCAAATGAGCTATAGGGTGTCCTAGAAAAGTGATTAGGGCATCTCATGAGCATGATAAGTGTATGGTTATGTTATGACTGAATACATACTAATGTGGTAAACTGTTAAACAAATTACTGCTTATGTTTAAAACTGTTATAACTGCTTATAGTGAAATGGACAATGCAAATGAACCTGAGTCCTCATCTACTGAGGCAAGAATGGAAAGAATGGAAAGAATGATGGAACTGATAACTGCTAGACTTGAACAACAGAACCAACAACCTCCTCCTCCTCCGGTTCAGCCGGAACCTAATGTGAATGTGAATGATGGGGATATAATTGCTCTGACCCAGAAGTTCAGCAAAATGAAACCGCCATCCTTTCAGGGAGGCCTTGAACCGTTAAAAGCTGAAGCTTGGGTTCTGGAAACAGAAAAATTATTCGAAGTGTTTCCGTGCTCAGAAGCGAACAAAATATTGTTAGCTACCTTCACCCTACAAGAAGAGGCTAGAAGGTGGTGGATGTTGATCCGTGATACAAATACTGTTATGACTTGGGCTCAGTTCAAGGAGTCCTTCTTTGAAAAGTACTTCCCACAATGTGTCAGGGATAGGAAAGTAACTGAGTTTGAACAACTGAAACAGGGCACCACGTCGGTTGCCGAATACGAAACAAAATTTACTAAACTTGCCCGTTATGCATCGCATATGGTGGATACTGAGTATAAGAAGGCTAGGAAATTCGAAGGTGGCCTTAATGTTGCAATCCTTGATCGAATAAATGTCTTGAAACTACCGACTTTTGTGGGTGTTCTCGACCGGGCATTGATGGCCGAGTCGAACATTGCAGCAGTGAAACAATCTGAAACACCAACAACCGAATGGCATGGTAAAAGGCAGGGTTTCAAATTCAAGAAAGGCAAGCACAACCCAGCCAACAAGAAACAGAATACGGGGTCGACAACTAGCCCCAGCCAAGGGAGTGGGTTCATACCACCCTGTTCTGAGTGTGGCAAGAAGCACAAAGGGGTCTGCTACAAAATATCTGGAGCCTGCTACAGGTGTGGCAAGGTGGGCCACATGGTTAAAGACTGCCCCTCTGCTCCACAAGCCAGTAGTAAAGCTGCACCAAGCGCAGCAGCAACAACTGTAGCACCAAAGCCTAACCCCAGAGCTACCGGGAAAGAGCCCGTGAGGCAGGGCCGAGTGTTCGCCCTAGTACCGGGAGACGTGCAGAATACTGAGACCGTTGTGTCAGGTATCCTCTCTATCTGTACGCAAAATGCATATGTATTGATTGATTCGGGGTCTACACATTCTTATGTATCACATGCTTTCTCACGGAAATTGAATAGACCCTTAGAACCTATGAACTATCTGCTAGCCGTATCATCACCCATAGGGGGATCTATGACATGTGCTTATATGTACCCCGCATGTGAAATCATTGTTGGGGATATGCATCTGTTTATTGATTTACTACCATTGAACATTGATCATTTTGATGTAATATTGGGGATGGATTGGTTACAAAAATATCATGCCACTATTGATTGTGTGACCAAGCAAGTTGTTTTCCGTCCACCTGGTTTGCCTGAATTCGTGTTTAATGGGAGTGGAGTAGTACCTCCTCCGTATTTGATTTCGTCAGTAAAAGCTGTTAAACTAATTAGAAAGGGGTGTAAGGGATATCTGTGCTCTGTACTGACTGTATCTACTGATGATAATGCTAATGTGAACTGTATTCCTATAGTCAGAGAATTCCCAGACGTCTTTCCAGACAATTTGCCAGGAGATTTGATTGACAGGGAGATTGAGTTTACTGTTGATGTGGTTCCCGGAACACAGCCGGTTTCTAAAGCTCCGTACCGAATGGCTCCAACTGAATTGAAAGAATTGAAAGTGCAACTGCAAGAGCTGTTAGACAAAAAGTTCATCAGACCCAGTACCTCACCATGGGGTGCGCCTGTTTTGTTTGTCAAGAAGAAAGATGGCTCGTTGAGATTGTGTATAGACTACCGTGAACTGAACAAGGTAACTGTGAAAAATAGATATCCATTACCGCGCATTGATGACTTATTTGATCAGTTACAGGGTGCACAAGTGTTTTCCAAGATTGATCTCAGATCGGGATACCATCAACTGAAGGTTAAACCGGAAGACATTGATAAAACTGCTTTTAGAACGAGGTATGGCCATTATGAATTTTTGGTTATGCCTTTTGGAGTCACGAATGCACCAGCTGCTTTTATGGACCTTATGAACAGAATTTTTAAACCATACCTTGATGACTTTGTTGTTGTATTTATTGATGACATATTGATTTACTCCATAAGTGTAGAACAGCATGAACATCATCTGAGATTTGCCCTACAAACCTTAAGGGAACAGAAACTGTATGCTAAACTGTCTAAATGTGAATTTTGGCTTGACCATGTTATGTTTTTGGGGCATGTTGTTAGCAAAGATGGGATTTCTGTTGATCCACAGAAAATTGAAGCTGTAGTGAACTGGCCTAGACCAACAAATGTGACTGACGTCCGAAGCTTCTTGGGATTGGCTGGATATTACAGAAGATTTGTCAAAGATTTCTCCAAGATTGCTTTACCGTTGACTCAACTGACACAAAAGGGGACATCATTTGACTGGACTGACCAAAGGGAATCAGCATTCCAAGAGTTGAAAACTCGACTTGTGACTGCACCGGTTTTGACTTTACCATCAGGTACGGATGGCTATACTGTATTTAGTGATGCTTCTCATAAGGGTTTGGGATGTGTTTTAATGCAGAATGGGAAGGTTATTGCTTATGCTTCCAGACAACTGAGACCGCACGAAAAGAACTACCCGACCCATGATCTGGAACTTGCTGCAGTAGTATTTGCACTGAAAATCTGGTGTCACTATCTGTACGGGGTGACATGTGAAGTATACACCGACGACAAGAGTTTAAAGTATTTCTTCACACAGAAAGAACTGAACACGAGACAGCGGAGATGGCTGGAACTGATTAAAGACTATGACCTACAGATATTGTACCATCCGGGAAAAGCCAATACCGTTGCCGATGCATTGAGCCGGAAATCGATTGGAAACTTAGCCTGTTTGCTTACAGGACAGAAAGAGTTGCTTTGTGACCTTGAAAAATCTGAAATCGAAATTGTTTTACGAGAACAAGGTGGAATCTTAGTTGCTATTTCTGCTCAACCAGCGCTGATTGAGGAGATTAAAGAGAAACAGCAACTGGATGGCTTCTTGAAAAAGATCATCGAAGAAAGAGAATCTAAACCGAGACCGGGGTTCAAATTTGAGAATAATGTACTGAAATTTCAAGAAAGACTGTGTGTACTAAATGATACTGAACTGAAAAGAAGAGTTTTGCAAGAAGGCCACCATTCGAAATTGTCTATCTATCCGGGGAATACGAAAATGTACCAAGATCTGAAACAGAATTTCTGGTGGCCGGGAATGAAGAAAGCAATTGCTGATTTTGTATCCAAATGTCTTCATTGCCAACAGTTCAAAGCCGAACATCAACGACCTGCCGGACTATTGCAACCCTTACCCATACCAGAGTGGAAATGGGAGCATATCACGATGGATTTTATCGTTGGGTTACCTCGCTCCAGAAAAGGTATGGATTCAATTTGGGTTATTGTTGATAGATTAACCAAATCTGCTCACTTCTTACCTGTCAAGACAATCTATAATGCAGACAAATTGGCTGTTATCTATATTGATGAGATTGTAAGACTGCATGGAGTGCCTGTGTCTATTGTTTCTGACAGGGATTCGAAGTTTACATCGAGGTTTTGGCAAAGCCTACAAACTGCACTGGGTACTGAACTGAGACTGAGTAGTGCCTATCATCCTCAGACAGATGGCCAATCAGAAAGGACCATCCAAACTCTGGAGGATTTACTGAGAATGTGTGTCCTCGATTTTCAGGGAGACTGGGAAAGTCATCTGCCATTAGTTGAATTCGCCTACAATAACAACTACCATTCGAGTATTGGTATGGCGCCCTTCGAGGCATTGTATGGCAGAAAATATAGATCTCCGATTTGCTGGGCAGAAGTTGGAGATGGGCCTTTGCTTGGGCCCGAGATTGTGTATGAAACAACTGAAAAAGTGAAACTGATACAGCAGAGACTGAAAACTGCACAGAGTAGACAGAAAAGTTATGCAGATGTCAGAAGACGAGACAGAGAGTATGAAGTGGGTGATCACGTTTTTGTGAAAGTGACACCAATGAAAGGCCAGACTCGTTTTGGAGTCAAAGGCAAGTTAGCACCGAGATATGTCGGACCGTATGAGATTATTGAGAAAATCAATCCGGTGGCGTATCAAGTTGTGCTTCCTCCTAAAATGGAACACATGCATAATGTTTTCCACATTTCTATGTTAAGAGATTATCTCTGGGATCCCTTCCATGTAATAGAGCCTACCCACGTAGTGTTGAGTGATGACTACACTTACGAGGAACGACCTATACAGATTGTAAACAGACGAATCAAGAAACTGAGGAACAAAGAGATTCCGTTAGTGAAAGTTGACTGGCAAAACCACGGTGGCGTGTATGCCACTTGGGAAAGGGAAGATGACATGGCCAAACGATATCCTGAACTGTTTCCACTGAATCCTGTTTTCTTCCAGAATGAAGGTAACTCGAGTTTAGAGGACTAAACTCTTTATAAGGAGGGGAGACTGTAACAACCCTCATACTGTTTACCGACTTATGACTGATTGATTACCGATAACCATCGATTATCGTTAAACTGAATTGATTATGACTGATAATTGAACTGATTAAAGTACTGAACTGACTGACTGAAATTGGAAACCGAATTGATTGAGTATATGTTAGTTAAATTGCATTCTATCTGTTTGACTGTATGATTATCTGTTCATGCTTATATGTTTAAACTGCTAATTGAAGGCCTCGGCGGCCGAATTAGAAACCGATTGATGTTCCATGACCCTCGTAATTAATGTGATTTTATGGTGTATTTACCTGAAAACTGATTGGGTATGATTAAATTAGATTAAAATAAGCTAATTAAAGAGTTTGACGTAATTACACTTTTGCCATCTAGTGAGGCCTTTGTTTACTCATATTTGAAGCCTTGTGTATGCTTTATCAAAACATTTCATCAGCCATTTCTTCTTGTTCTAGCCGAATTTAGAGAGGGAGGAAGTGAGAGTCTTGAGTTCACTTGTAGAATTGTTTGGAAATTGAAGAAATTGTTAAGGAGATTGCATATTTGAGCTCCCTTCTTGAACTACAAGACTAAAGGTAGCTCCATTGTCTTCTTGTTCATGTTTTGAGTTGATTGTTGCATGGTCCAGGTTAGATTGTAGAGCTAAGTCATGATTTGGGTCATTAATGGTGAATTGAAGCTCATTTCATGCATGCATGTTTGAATTAATGAGTTTTGAGTTGAATTCATGGTATAATGGTGCATGCATGTTCACAATTTTGTGGTACCCCATGAGTTCATCTTGTTTTTGAAGGTTTAAGCTCTTTTGAAACAGCATTAAAGCTTTGAAAATGATTTAAGATCATGCATGTTGCATGTTCATATTGTTCTTGGAAAATGGTTTGAAATTGGGTTTGAATATGGTTTTAATTGACTCACCTTTGGGGCTTGAATTCATAAATTGAGCTTTGAAACTTGTTATACATTGAATTTAGTTATGTTTTCCAGAATTTGGGCCCAAGAGGTCGAGTTTGGAGTGGTAGAATGCTTGGTTTGAGCTTGGGAGGCAAATCTGGAAATTCCAGATTTGGCTTCCTCGCTCGAGCGAAGGATTCCCCGCTCGAGCGAGCACCTTTGTCCAGGGCTCCGCTCGAGCGACCACCGAGCGACCATCGCGCGCAAAATCACAGCATCCAGTATTTTTACTGTTTCGACAGACCGCTCGAGCGAAGGATTCCTCGCTCGAGCGAAGCATTTGATTTTGGACTTCCGCTCGAGCGAAGAAAGTCTCGCTCGAGCGAGGCTCCTATTTTCAGCAAAGTTTGCAAAATGTTTTCTAAGTGTATTTTTGCATCCTCATCCCATCCTAGGCATTCTTAGGCCTAGTTTAAGACACCTTGATGAGGATATCGTTGTAGAACACACCAAGGCAAATTAGGGATTAAGTTATGATATTTCCCAACTGTGTAGCTTAGTGTGTTCAACCTGTGAACTGTGTAGGGTTGGCGACTGGGGAGACACGCTCTAGCATACCGTAGCCCAAACTCTGTGAGTAACAATTGTGTAAAGATATGTTCAACTGATATCTTTTGAATACTGAACTGAACTGTTTACTGAACTGGTATTACTGAATGAATGAATGTCCTTTATTTCTGAACTGTACTGTGGCATCCTTAGTACCTACTGTTTACTGTTACTGTTACTATTACAGAGATCTCTGTCGGTTCCCTCGTGGAGCCACTACTGTTTACTGACGGGTGGCCATCATTACTGTTCGGTCTTTTAAGACTTACTGTTACTGTTATGCTAATGGATGTACCACATATGACTGTTTACTGTACTGAACAACTGAAATACTGATTGAATTGAACTGCTTTCATTACTGTAAGGACATCCATTCTAAACCCCTTTACGTATTATGTTATTCACTGGGCTTTAGCTCACTGTTTATATATATATGTAGGTGCTCAGCCACCAGATCGGAGCTAGGAGCGTGGGTTAGACTCCAGTTTTGTCAAGCCAGCCTTTGTGCCTCACTGTGAGGTTCCGAGTTGCCATGCTATGGCTTTGGGGTGTTTTGTTTGTTTTCCCCCGCCTGTCTTCATACTGTCTAACTGTTCTGTATAGACTAAATGTTTACCGTACTGTTATCAAGGGATTAGGTCCCTGTACTGTGTGACTGTAAATTCTGTATAGACTGTACTGTTTGTGTATGTATGAATGCATGAAAAATCTTTTTGGCATACAGACTGTCACAGCTCATTGGACATTGTTTAATTACTGTATTGGCTTCCGCCAGGCCATGTACTCTGTTTTACTGTATTACTGTTAAGCAGGCCTTCGGTAATCTCGGATTACTGGCCGGTTACGGTGTTAAACCCATAGGGCCGGGTTTGGGTCGTGACATCCAAGGCCACCCAAAACCGACTCATCACGGATGCAAGGAAAGAGGCCGAGGAAGAAGTCGTCGCCGCGAAACTAGCCGAACAAAATCCTCCCGAAGCATCTCCAGATGCGGAGGAAGAGGCTGATCGGGATGTTGCCCTGGTGGAAGGCACTGACGATGACACCGAAGAAATCCTGCCCGAGCACAATGCGGAAGAGGCCGAGCAAACTGTGCAAGTCGCCGAACAAACGGTTGACGTAGAGTTGGATTGACCCTTTTTTTTTGTTTTAATGTAACCGGGCTATGTTCCCTCCGTCTTGTACTTAAATTTCCTTTATCAATGAAGATTTTTGGCTTTTTGCTCGCTCATCTTCTATTTCTGTTCGGTTTGCGTCTGCATGGATTCCTTGATTCAATTGTTGAAAATTCACAACCACTAGGCCGGCTGTGCCGTACAGTTTGCCGAGCTAAAATTAGCTCAAACGTTTTCTAGTAGTTCGGTTCCATGAGCTCACAAATGAACTGATATTTTAACTCGTCCGAGCAAAATCTGCTCGGCCTTCATTCGTTTGTAAATTTCATGCGATTTAGACGTGACCGAGCAAAATCAGCTCGCTTTTTAAGTTGGGTATGCCGCCAACATTTCTTTTAGGCCGAGCAAATTTAGCACGGCTTCTTATCGATTAAACAAAATTCCAACATCCCGAATTCTGCCTAGCAAACCCCGCTCGTTTTCCATATTGGACAAGACGCCAATACGTCCACTGGGCCGAGCAAAATCAGCTCGGCCCTCACACTGGGCAAAACACCAATGTTTTAGTTGAGTTGGTCATGACGCCAACACTTCAACCGGGCGAGCAAAACCAGCTCGGCCCTAATGCGAATGGGGCCATAAAGCCAACTACATCGTCGGATAATAAGCCAACTGTTTGTGCGGTCTGCATTAATTCCGGCAAGAGGAAATCAGTCCAATCCCATTCAGGTCGGTCTCTTGCCCCTGGTATTCATAATTGCCTTGCGTCCTTGCGAATCCATTGTACAAAGACATAATTCCAAACAACAAGAGGGCTATTTTTCATTACAAAAGCATCGCTATCCTTTACAAATTAAGTGCCAAAAGGCTAAAAGTCTTAAAAAGCTAAACAACACAAGCAAATTACATCTTAAAAGTAAAAGACCTTAAGGTTGGCCGTATTCCATGGTCTGGGGACAGCCTTGCCCTCTATATCTTCCAGATGGTATGCTCCTTTACCAGCGAGACCAATCACCTTGTATGGTCCTTCCCAATTTGCACCGAGCTTTCCTTCGCCAGGAACCATTGTGTTGCCAAGCACCTTTCTTAATACCCAGTCCCCAATCTTGAACATCCTGGGGTGCACAGCCTTGTTGTACTTTTTGGAGAGTTCTTGTTGATAAGCCACTATGTGGATCAATGCTCGCTCCCTCCTTTCTTCAGCAAGGTCTAACTCCAATGCCACCGCTTCACTATTCAGATCTGGATAGAAACTTTCAGAGCGGATGGTTGGCATGCCAATTTCCAACGGGATGACGGCCTCCATGCCGTAGGCCAAAGCAAAAGGTGTTTCCCCGGTTGACCGCCTTGGCGTAGTGCCGTATGCCCAGAGCACATTAGGGAGTTCTTCAGCCCACTTGCCCTTAGCCTTCTCAAGCCACTTCTTCAGCCCGTCCAGGATGGTCTTGTTTGAGGCCTCTGCTTGACCATTTGACTGAGGATAGGCCGGCGTCGAATTGTAGAACTCGATCTTCAACTCTTCACAAAATCCGCGAAAGAGTTTACCGTCAAATTGAGCGCTGTTATCCGAGATGAGGGCCTTGGGTATACCGAAACGGGTGATCACGTTTTGCCATACAAACTGCTTCACATCCTTTTCCTTTATGGTTGCTAGCGGCTCGGCCTCAACCTACTTAGTGAAATAGTCGGTGGCGGCGATGAAGAACTTACGGTTTCCTGGTGTAGCTGGGAGTGGCCCAACAATGTCCAACCCCCAAAGCACGAACGGCCAAGGACTTGTGAGGGGGAGCAAATCTCTAGCCGGTTGGTGGATCTGATGGGCGAACTTCTGACACTTCTCGCACCTACGAACATATTTTTACGTGTCTGCCTGCATGCGCGGCCACCAATAACAGTGAGAAATTCTCGGTAAGCAAAGGATCTGCCCCCAGTATGGCTGCCACAAATGCCCTCATGTATCTCATAGAGGAATGCCTCCACCTTGGTGGGGTGGACACATTTCAAATATGGGCCGGTGAAAGATTTCTTGTACAAGGCCCCGAACGGGGTGCCACGACCCAAACCCGGCCCTATGGGTTTAGCACCGTAACCGGCCAGTAATCCGAGATTACCGAAGGCCTGCTTAACAATAGTACAGTAAAACAGAGTTCAGGGCCCGGCGGAAGCCAATACAGTAAATGAATAATGTCCATTGAGCTGTGACAGTCTGTATGCAAAAAGATTTTTCATGCATTCATACACATAAACAGTACAGAACAGTATGCACGATATTTACAATCATTCAGACTAGGGATTCAATCCTTGTATAACAGTACAGTAACATTCAGTCTATACAAAACAGTAAGACAGTACAGAAGGGGGAATTGTAAAACACCCCTAAGCCTTAACATGATAGGCTCGGAACCTCGCAGTGAGGCACATAGGCTGGCTTGACAAAACTGGAGTCTAACCCGCGCTCCTAGCTCCGATCTGGTGGCTGAGCACCTACATATATATATAAACAGTGAGCTAAAGCCCAGTGAATAACATAATGCGTAAAGAGATTATGAATGAAATGTCCTTACAGTAATGAAAGCAGTTCATTAAACAATACTTCAGTCTTTCAGTCAGAACAGTTATTAACAATACTTCAGTCTTTCAGTCAGAACAGTTATTCAGTCATATGTGGTACATCCATTAGCATAGCAGTAAACAGTAGGTCTTAAAGACCGAACAGTAATGATGGCCATCAATCAGTAAACAGTAGTGGTTCCACAAGGGAACCGACAGAGATCTCTGTAACAGTAACAGTAACAGTAACAGTAACAGTAGATGCCAAGGATGCCACAGTACAGTTTAGAATATAGGACATACATTCATTCAGTAAACAATATCAGTTCAATAAACAGTTCAGTTCAGTATTCAGAAGATAATCATTTGAACATATCTTTACACAATTGTTACTCACAGAGTTTGGGCTACAGTATGCTAGAGCGCGTCTCCCCAGTCGCCAACCCTACACAGTTCACAGGTTGAACACACACTAAGCTACACAGTTGGGAAATATCATAACTTGATCCCTAATTTGCCTCGGTGTGTTCTACATCTATATTATCAAGAAGATGTCTTAAACTAGGCCTAGGAATGCCTAGAATGGGATGAGGATGCAAAGATGTACTCAAAAAGCAGTTTCATAATTTAGCAGAAAAACAGAGTCCCGCTCGAGCGCAGGTTTCCCCGCTCGAGCGGTCATGCAACAAAGGTACACGCTCGAGCGTCAACTTTCCCGCTCGAGCGTACTGTAAAAGTACTGGATAGGTGAAATCTCCGCTCGACGGACGCTCGACGCCCGCTCGAGCTTGAGACACATGACTCTGCTCGAGCGCCCAATCCTCCGCTCGAGCGGTCTGTAAAACAGTGCAGAGATACTGGATGCTCGGGTTCCCCGCTCGAGCGGCACTTCCCCCGCTCGAGCGGAAGTGCAAAATCTGGAAATTCCAGATTGCACCTCCAAGCCAAAAACCAAGTTTAGATGCATCAAAACCGATCCTCTTGGGCTGAATTCCCAGAAAACACTTGTAAACATACAGAATATCATAGTTCAAATCTCAATTTGAGAAATCAAAGCCCAAGGGTGTTTAATTGAAACCCAATTTCAAACCATTTTTCAAGAACAATATGAACATGCACACATGCATGAATTCAAATCATTTTGAAGTTCCAATTTGATGCTCTAAGGAGCCAATTGTTTCCAAAACATGATGAAATCATGGACTTTAACATAATTGTGAACATGCATGCAACATTTTGCCATGAACTCAACTCAAACTCCAACAACACTAACATGCATGCATGAATTGTCTTCTAATTCAACAACAATGAACCAATTCTAGACTTAATTCACTAGAGGCTCAAGAATATTGCATGAATAAGCTTAACACAACAAAGAGGGGTTGAAATCCTTACCTAGAGCTTCAATTACAAGGTGAGAAAGCTTAATTTGCAACCTATGTTCCAATTCCTTCAATTACCAAGCAATTTACAAACAAAATGAGATGGAATTCACTCCTCTAGTCTCTCTCTCTCTCTAAGGTCGGCAATGCAAGGAAGAAGGCTGAGGAAAACATTTGATTTAATGAATTCAAAGGTGTATAGGTAGTGGCCCACTCAAGGACAAGGTTGTAATTAAGTCCATTTCATATAATTAACTCATTTTAATCAAATTTAATCAGTTTTAAGATAATTATACCATAAAATCACATTAATTATGAGAGTCATAAAACCTCAATCACTTCCGGATTCGGCCGCCGATAAGGCCTTCCATTAACGGTTTAAACAGTTTAAACATAAAACACAAACAGATCAAATAATCAATCCACAGATAGAATGCAAATTAACATACATACTCAGTCAATTTAGTTCCAGTTTTCAGTCAGTCAGTTCAGTACGTTAAGCAGATTATTATCAGTTCAGTTATATCAGTCATAATCAGTTCAGTTTAATGGTAATCAGTGTTTATCGGTAAGCAATGGTGAGGGTTATTACACGGGGAGAGCCAAAACCGCTTTGACTTTGCCCGGATCTTGTGTGCCGCCTTCTTTTCTTCTGATAGAATTCTATCTTTCAGGAAGGCGATGATAGGATCCATCCAAGAAGGGCCCAAGTCGGTGCAGAGTACCTCGGCTGATTCTGGTTCCTCAATGCTTGGCTGGGGTAAAAATTCTATCATCAAGGGGTTAGGAAAAGCTGTATGAGCAGAAGCAAGTCCAGCCAATTCATCAGCCGCGCTGTTTTCCTTGCGGTCGATTTGTTCCAACCTTATTGCAGTGAACTTCTTGATCTCTGCGCGTACCGGCGCCTGATACTTGGCCATTCTTTCGTCCTTTGCCTCATACTCCCCTGAGACCTGATTGACCACTAACTTGGAATCACTAAATACCATGAGGGCTGTGGTTTTCATTCTCAGCGCGCTTCTTAGTCCGGCAAGGAGAGCTTCATACTCAGCCTCGTTGTTGGATGTTGGAAAGCCGAGTGTAATTGCCTGCTCGATGATCAGCCCGTCCGGCGAGTTCAGCACGATGCCCAGCCCGGCCCCATGTCTGTTGGATGCCCCATCAACGAAGAGCTTCCACATTTCGCCAATAAATAGCTTCCAGCAATCAGAGGGGTTCTGGGAGCTTCTTATTTCCAAGTCTCTGATCGGTTCATTCTGGTCCCATTCATTGTCTTGGTTGGGTTCATCATCGTCAGACTTTGTTAATCCGATCGTGCTCGTCCCTTTTCCTACTTGCGAACCAACACTTGTTTCTGTTGCCAGAATCATGGGTTGTGCTAAATCCGCACCAACCAAATCAACCGGGCATACTGGATGCATCCCAGGGGCAAATTTTGCCACAAAGTCGGCAAATGCTTGAGCCTTGATTGCGGTGCGCGGTCGGAACTTGATGTCATATTGTCCTAATTCCACGGCCCATTTCAAAATTCTCCCAGTGAAGTCTGCCTTTTCAAAAAGCACTTTAAGCGGGAACTCGGTTAACACAACTATCGTATGGGCATGAAAATAGTGTGCCAGCTTTCTTGACGCCATCATTAGGGCCAGCGCCAATTTTTCCAAGGGAAGATACCTCGTTTCGGCTGGGAGAAGAGTCTTGCTTACATAGAAGATCGGTAGGTGCTGGATGCCTTCAGTACACACCAATACCGCGCTGACTGCGTGTTGAGAGACAGCCAAGTAGAGGCACAACTCCTCGCCTAGCTGAGGTGTGACCAAAATAGGGGCTGAAGAGAGATATGCTTTCAGGTCTACTAGTGCGCGATCGCACTCGTCATCCCAGAAAAACTTGGACTTCAGAGTTTTAAAGAAGGGCCTGCAATGATCAAAAGACCGGTTGATAAATCTGTTCAACGCGGCTGCTATCCTGGCAAGATGTTGCACGTCCTTTGTGGAGTTGGGACACTCCAGGTCTTGTATGGCCTTGATTTGTGATGGGTCAGCTTCAATCCCTCGATTTGTGACCAGAAAACCCAAAAACTTTCTGGTGCCAACTCCGAAGGCGCACTTTGTGGCATTCAAGCGAAGCTTGTGGAGCTTAAGTATGGCGAACATCTCTGCAAGGTCGGCGAGGTGTTGAGACTTCTCCTTACTCTTCACCACCATGTCGTCGATATAGGCCTCCATTGTTCGGCCCAGAAGAGGAGCGAACATCTTCGTTACCATCCTTTGAAAAGTCGCCCCGACGTTCTTTAGTCCGAACGGCATGACTTTGTAACAATATAAGCCTCTAGGGGTTGTAAACGACGTGATCTCTCTGTCCGGTTTATACATGGCTATCTAGTGGTAGCCGTGATATGCGTCCAGGAAGCTAAACCTCTGATGGCCAGCGGTTAAGTCCACCAGCTGGTCAATTCGTGGGAGGGGAAAACTATCCTTGGGGCAAGCTCGGTTGACAGTCTTGTAGTCAACGCAGACTCGCCACTTGCCGTTCTTCTTCAGAACAACCACCGTGTTGGATATCCACCGAGGGTACTGCACCTCCTCTGTGGCCCCAGCTTCCAACAAATTCTTTACTTCTTCTGCGACCACTTCAGCATGGTGCAAGGCTGAGCGGCGCGTCCTTTGAATGACTGGCCGTGCATTAGGGAAGACATTCAACTGATGACAAATGAAGCTCGAGTCGATGCCAGGCATGTCGTAAGGCGTCCAAGCAAAAGCCTCCAAATTGGAAACCAAGAAGTTTACATAATCCATCCGCTCGGCGCTAGACAAGGATGATCCCAAGAGGAAGAATTTAGTTGGATCGTTCTCGTCAATGCGCACTTCTACCAAATCTTCGACCGACTTTTCCTCGGCCTTTCTTCCTACGTCTTCATGGACCTCTTTACCCTCGGGCCCTTCAATTATTTGGACGAATCCTTTGACCGCTCGGCTGCCATTTACCGCAACGAAGCATTGTTTCGCCATCACCTGGCCCCCCTAAACTTCCTCTATTTGTCCGCTTGGTGCCGGAAAGCGCATGACTTGGTGGAAGGTCGAAGCAACTGCTTGCATGGCGTGCAGCCAACCCCTGCCTAAGATCAAGTTGTAAGTTGATGGAACTTTAAGCACCCAGAACTCTACTTGCTTTACGACCTATCCCACTTTGACCGGCAAAATAATCTTTCCGATTGGCCATTCTGGCTGCTAGTTGAAGCCGACCAAAGAGGACGTTGCGGGGGCCAAGTCCTTGTCTTCCAACTTCATTTGTTTAAACGTGTCATAGTACATAATTTCTACCGAACTCCCCTGGTCGATCAAGATTCTCTTGATGTCAAAGTCTTTGACGTGAAGAGTGACTACTAAAGCATCATTGTGCGGCATCTGAACTCTTTCCAAGTCCTTGGTTGAGAATGAAAGGATGTCCCTTTCTTCGGTCTTTCCTTTCTTCACAGCGGGCTGAACAGAGAGCACTTCCCTCATGTGCTCGGCCTTCTTGATCATCCTTCTCAGCTCGCAAACCCTGGCCGGTTCAATGATACCGTGGATGACGTTGATTACACCTTGCGGGGGCGCTTCTAGGGCGGCCAGGCCGTTTGGCTCGGCTTGGTCCGTTGGCGTGGCCTTGATGCCCCCATCTATGTATTGGTCAAGATGCCCCGCCGCTACTAACTCTTTTAAGTGTTGTTTGAGCGGCAAGCAGTCCTCTGTGCGGTGCCCCCGTTCTTCATGAAAGGTGCAGCGATATTTTGAATTGAAGCCCCTTTGCGCACTTCCCAACTTGGCCAGCCAACAGACAAAGGGTTCACCTCGAATCTCGCTCAAAATGCGGTAGATGGGGATTTTAAATACCGTGGTGATCCCATTCCGCGCCTTCAATTTTCTTTTGGCATCCTCTGCTGCATCACGGGGAGGGTCAGCCCGGTCGTTTCAGCGGCCCTTGTTTCTGTCATCACGGTTTGAACCATGGCGCTGGTCTTTCGATCGGTTGTTTGGGCGGTTATCCTCCTGCCTAACCGAGTGAACTTTCCCCGCAACCCTTCTGTCCGCCGCGACCTGATTAGCCTTCTCCGTCGTGGAGGCGGCATCATCCTCCACACGAATGTGCTCATTGATCCGCTGCATCAATGACTCCATGGTTGTAGGTTGATGCATCGTGAGTGAATCTCACAGCCTATGTCCGACTGGGAGACCCCGTTTGTATTGAGTGATCGCCAGATTGGTGGGGCAGTCGATGATCTCATTGTAAGTTTCCTAGTATTTCGCATTGTATGCCTTCAACGAACATCCAGACTCCATCTTGACGCCCAGGAGATGGTCGACCTCCTTCGGCGTTCGTGTGTTGGTTTTGAATCTAGTGACGAAGGCTTCTGCTAGTTGCTGCCACCCCTCAATACTCCCCTCTGGGAGCCTTCCGAACCATTTCAAACCCAGCTCTCCCAAGCTTGCTGGGAATATGAGGCACATCAAGGCGTCATTCCGCCGGTGTCCAGCCATTACTTGCCGGTAATGGCTCACATGCATGTATGGATCCGTCTTGCTGTCGTACAGAGTGAACTTTGGCTGGTGGAATCCGGGGGGGAGTGGCGTACTCTCAATCTCTGGAGACAGCGGCGTGGCAGTAAGTCGCGCCAGCTCCTTGTCCACCAGCGCAGGGGCTATCACTTTGGGGGCTAGCATCGCCACTTCTTCACTGTAACGAACTAGAGCGCTTAACCTCTGCAATGCCGGCACTCTCCGAGCCTCCCGACGGCGTGCCCTCTCCTCCAATACATCCCTCAAGTCCCTGGAACGTGTGGAGAAAGAGGATCCCGACGTCGGCGTCGGGTGTGAGGGGCGATAGGTGTTGTCGCGAGAGAGGGACCTGCTCTCTCCTTGGTCAGAACCTCCAATCCCATAGTTCCTGGTGATGGAGAGAGAGTGAGTCCTCCCCTGGCGGCGACTACTACAGCGAGGGGATGGAGTGCACTCATTGAGGTTGTCCTCTCCAGCAACACCCTTCTCTTTAATCTGGTGTTTCAGTAGCTCCATCTCCGCCGCCATTTTGCGAATGATGGCGTCTTGGTCCTTGAGTTTGTGCTCCAGGCCCCGCGCATGGGACTCCCCCCGGCGTCGGCGGCCCTCAGGACTCTGCGAGTGATCAGTACTCCTCCCGCGTTTGTCTCGCGCACTTCGCGAAGGAGTCTCTAGGCCCGCCATGGCTGGAATATTCAGAGGACCTTCTCTCAAGCGGACGTACTCAGGTGTGATGCCATCGACGACGGACAGTGGGGCTTCGCCGTTGTTGGCCATGGAAATGGTCGAAGAAGCTCTAAGAACAAGGGTTAAGTATCAAAAAACTTTCCACAGACGGCGCCAATTGTACGGGGGCGAAATATCCTCTGCTTTCCGTACTCCTTGTACTCCAAGCTTCTCTTGGCGGCGTCTACCTGGTAACACAGAAAAGGTGAGCTGCCGGCGGTGATGTGCCGGAAAGACCCTACGACGATCAAGTCAGTCCACTTGAGGAAGGAGAAAACAGATAGAGAGAGAGTGTTTTCTTTGGGGAAGAAGTTGCATACCTCTTACGTTCATCCTCCTCCCTATTTCAAGGCTGGCCATGCAACCTCAAGATTATGCACGCACTACCTCTGCTGTCCTTCCCAGGACAGGTGGCAGTACTCGCCTCTCACCACCTTACGCGTGTAAAGGCTTAGTCCTCCCTCCAGTACACGCAGAACTGTCAAACGGTATTGGTGCATGGGTGGAGCAGATGTCCTACCCCTCACGCCATTGGCCCAGGTGGCACACTTAACCGGGGTACCACGACCAGCTGGTTCCCTGTGGAGAATTGCCTCCTCGAATACATAACCGAGCTAATGAGCGCCGACCTGTCCCTTGGCAAAGGGGCCAAAATGCTATGCTCATGGCCGGGCTGTTTATGATCGGTCCCAACCGACTGAATGGCCATGAAGCACGCTGGACTTCCACCGTTCTTCATTAAGCCCGTCCATCTCGGCCGATCGGTTAAGCGCATGCCGACGCTAATCGCATCTCAAGTCCAGTCCGGGCCGCTCTCGGCTTTGTCGTCAGACACTGCTGCGCGCTCGGCATTGTTACAGCTCGGCCAGGCATTGGTTCATGTCTGGCCGGTCGACCTCTTCAGCCATACAGGTCAGGCCGCTGGCCGAGCAAGATAAGATTCTGTTCGGCGGCGCGCGGTTCGTCATGACCGCTATTATCGTAGCTCGGCCGTACTAACGCGCAAATCTCCCCTCTCAGGGACTATTAATCTCTTGGTATTAGTAGTTCCCTTGGAAGGGGGATTGGTAAGGAGGAGATAGAGATGATATTAGAAAAATAGCGAGGGGATTATAAATTTTTTTTATTTTTTATTTTTTATATATTGGAAATTTTTTTAAAATATTAATGTTTAATTTTTTATATTTTTTATTTATTTTATTATTTTATATAAAAATAATTTAATAATTCCTCACTATTAATCCTTTCACTATTAATCACTATTAATCCCCTCACTTTCAATACTCTCACTAACAATCATCTCACTATTAATCTGCCCACTATGAATTCCCTCCATTCTATCTCTGAAAATAAACGAGGCCTTATAATATAGGTTAGGTTTGGTATCTTTTAAAAAAATCATTATTGTTTTTAAGTCACATCACCTCTCTATTACACCACTTCAAACTTAACTCATATTATCTGATACAGCCCAATATATGGCCAACCCTCGGTCGGATCCGAATCCGAGTCAAACGAACACGGTCTCCTTGAAAAAAATCCATGAGACAGAACCCGTAGCCAAACACACCCAATTCTGATGCTTCTCTCTCCCCGTTCCCCTCATCCAATTCCGATCTAGAATCCCTTTGTTTCTCTACCCTCACACGCAATGGGAAGCAGCAGCAGCGATGTGGAGGCAGGTTTCGCGAAGCTCCAGGGAGAAGACTTCGAGTACTACATGCAGACCTACTCAATCGTATTAGGTCGAAACAGCAAGAAATCCACCGTCGACGTCGACCTCTCCTCCCTCGGCGGCGGCATGAACATCTCTCGCCACCACGCCCGCATCTTCTACGACTTCCAGCGCCGCCGCTTCGCCCTCGAAGTCCTCGGCAAGAACGGTTGCTTCGTCGAAGGCGTCCTCCACCTCCCCGGCAACCCTCCCGTCAAGCTCGACTCCCAAGACCTTCTCCAGATCGGCGACAAGGAGTTCTACTTTCTCCTCCCCGTTCGTAGCATCCTTGGCGGCCCGATCGGGCCTCGCCACCATGGCGCCGTCGCGGCGGCTCACCACCACCACCATTTGTTGCCGCCACCGGGGAGCTTTGGGTTGGGGAAGAAGGGCGGGAGGGGTAGGGTTGAGTATTTTGAGGATGAGTATGATGATGATGAGGGGCGTGGTGGAGATGATGGATTGGTTGCTGCTAAGAAGATGAGAAGAGGTGGGGATGGGCATGAGATGTATGGATATGGCTCGGCCGGCTCGGGCGGAAAGGGGGTGATTCCGGGACAATTGGGTGAGTAAAATTTAACATTTTTCTTGATTTAAGATGACATTAAGAACAATAATTTACATATGATTCATGATTGATATCAATTAATAAAGGATTATACTATTTGAGTAGTTATGCTTAGTGTCAAATTTGTTGTTCTTGGTATATATATATATACCATGAATTGGATTTGTAGTTTCTGCTTTGTTGCTTCTTAGGGGGTTCAAGTTTTGCTCTTTGGGCATTTAAGAATCACTGGCACTTGAGATTTGCTATGGGGATTTTTGTTTTTATGTTGTTTGGATATTGCTAGATTTGTGAATTCAGAATTGTGCTTTGTCATTGTGGACTGGGCTCAAATATATCTAGCATCTGAGTAGTTCAAACTTCAAAGTATTGAGAAGGGAAAACCTTCTCATGATCACCTCGACCAAAGCCAACTTCCTAAAGTTCAAGTTAACCTCGAGATAGCATTGTCATTGCCATAACGTTCCAAACTTTCATAGGAATCGCATCTCCTGAATTTCTTGGGTGCGACTCCCTCAAGTTTATCTTCTAAAAGACTAAAAATGCCTTAAAAATACTCTCATGAACACTTAGGGCAATAACCTCTATATTTCCAAATGCACCATGAGATTCCCCCATTAGAGTCTGCTCACAACTCACACACGACTCACAAGGAATGATGTCTGCCCCGATTGGCTAGCAGGACCAGGGGATCTCTCAAATCTTGACTCATGGTGTAGTATCTGGATACATGCTGGAGCATGGGGATTATGTTGCTTGCCAAGTTGTGGACCAGGTCACTACCTCGACCAATCATGGTGAAGGTTCATTTTTGTTTTGACCGAATAGTTCAAAGAAGGAATCTTATTGTTATGGCATCAGTCTCTTGCTTCAACTTTGTCATTTTTTACTGTTGGCTGGAACTGGTTTGCATCAGGAAATGTATCACATGACTAGAAAGTTTCATATACAACTAGAAATGACTTGCCAAGATTTCATTTCACTATGCCTCAGTTTTTTTTTTTTTTCCTCCTGTACGCCATCCTCTGCATTGCATGGTACAAATACTTGAAGAGATGGTTGATTTCTATGTCAGCTAATAATGTATGTCATGTTTGCCACTCTTAACCAATATTCTTGTCAGTTGGGAGCAAACTTTTGGGGGGGAATGAATTAATACTTTAAAGTGTGTACAATTATGTCATGTTATGCAGTCTTGGTGCTATTAGTTGTGGGATTCAGCTTTCCTAATTGTTGGAAACAAAATGAACCACATAGTAGGTTCCGTGTAAAGAAAAGAAAAAACGGAAATTGTTCATGGAGGCACTCCATGGAATTTGTCTCTTTCAGAGGACTTGCTCTGTGAAGCCTTTTGTGCTTTTACACACAAATATGCGCGCGCACACACAGAGTCATATGAACTTTTGAGAGAGAATGAAAGGAAGAGCAAAATAAGGATAAGAAAGAATTTGTTCCTGATGTTGTACTGTACGATTAATGGTATTTTCTACTGTACCTGCAGATAAGAAGGTTGATGCAAGGTCCAGAGTTGACAGGGAATCTGACAATCATCAGCTTCTTCAGTTGGAAGAGAAGGATGTGGTATCATCTGTGGCAACTGTGCTTTCTGATCTTTGTGGCCCCGGAGAATGGATGCCAATGGAGAAACTTCATGCAGAGGCAAGTTTAACTTAACTTTTTTTTTTCCCCTTCCCCTGGTGCTCCCCTTGTGTTCTATATGTATACGTTTGCTGATTGTGATCTCATCTGTAAGGTTGATTTTGTGAATGCATGGTGCCAACTGAGAGTTTATTTATAGCACATCAATTGTGCATATTAGCTTGAAATAGACTGCTGAAACGATACAAAAACTTCTTGATGGCTATTCTGTTTATTGTCCAAAATGATCAGAAATGAGGCCAGAAGAGCTGCCCTATTTGCCTCGTATTGCACGTTGTAAGAATAATATGTTAACTAGTTATACATTTAAATAGGACACAGCAAGGGGGACTTACGTGTCCTAATAGGTAGACTTATTGTCTAATAAGTCCTATAATAATTAATGGCGTTTTTCATCAAACACTATTAAAAAACGTCACTAATTGTTAATTTTCAGTGATAGTTTGAAAATTGTTACAAAAAATATCATTAATTATAAGGTTTAGTGATAGTTCAAACAAATTTTCACAAAAAAGGTCATTAATTTTTAACTTTCAGCGACAGTTTGAAAATTTGTCCCAGAAAAACGTCACTAATTGTAAGTTTTAGCGACAATTTATGAAAACCGTGACAAAAAAAAGTCACTAATTGTCAAATTTTTAGCAACATGTAAAAAATCGTCACAAAAAATTATTTTTAGCAATGATTTTATTAGGATTTATTTTTAATAGGACTTTATAGGAATTAAGTTCAACTGTTAGGATCTATTGGTAGTTTACTCTTAACTTTTTCTGGTCAAGCACAGCAGATGGTATGTCCACTCCCCCGGGACAATGCAACATCTTCAAATGACATACATTATTAAACCCTATGCATGATTAGATATCCATAGGATCAATGTAAATGCAGGCTGACTTGATATCAGTATTTTTCACTTTTAGTTTAGAAGTTAGAGTTGGTTCTATTCATGTACTGTCAATCTTTAGTCTACCATCACATTTGGGAAATTTGCATATTATTGGACCAAAAGCCACCTTCACGATGATTACCCCAGTATCCCTCTAGCTGTTAATATGTTCATTTATTTGAATAAAGCTCATATTTTTGGAGCCTTGGAGCCATAGCTTGTAGTAACAAATGTGATTTTTGTTGTTGCAGTTGCTAGATCATTACCGCAGTGTTTGGCATCACAGTCGTGTAAGGAGATACCTCACATCTGAGGAATACCCTGGTCCTGAATCCAAGGGAAAACCATGGTATGGTTTGCTTATGTTGTTAAGGAAATACCCTGAACATTTTGTCATCAACACGAGGTCCAAGGGCCGGGTAACGCTGGAGTTTGTCTCTCTTGTCTCACTGCTTTCATAAGATCTTGAAACCTCACCATGCCAGTCATCCAGCATTTGATCCATCAGAAAGTGACAACATTGCATATGCTCAACTCCAATATAAATTGTTGTGGAGTGTGGTCAGCTTGAAGCTCTGCTTCGGTGCTGTAAATAACTCCATGAACATGAATTATGTTGATGGAACATCTTTTGTATATGGTGTTTTGGTAGTGTATTGTACTCTCTCAGTTTCTCTATGACAATTGCTTTTTTTTCTTCTTGAGATATTGTACCCTTTTAGGTTTTTCTTATCAGTGCCAACTTTGTTTTGATTGGCCACGCCTTGTGGATTTTTCATCTAGCCCATATCTTATGAAGTGTGCCCTTTGTTTTTACTTCTTCCAAGTTGAACAAAAAAAAGTTCCACCTAACATTGTGTTTAATTGGTACATTTGCACTTGGAAATGTGAACTGCAGACTTTGGTTGCAAACTGGTAGCATTATTGGTTGAAGTCATGGAACATGTTTAGTAACTCAAATCACACAATGGACCCCTTCTCTTTTTCTTTTTCTTTTTTCTTTTTTTAATTCCTTTCCTCTTTGTCTACATCTTTCATTATTGTTTTTTGCTTTTTAAAAAGCCATTTTAGCCATCTCAACCAACCACCATTATTCCTGTGAACTGTCATTGTTCCCCAACTAACAAAACTATTCGTGTTTGAGTTCTTTTTTAATATACTTCAGGTTTGAGTTTTCAGAGTAGCAAAATTTATTGTTGTTCCTACTTAAAAGATGATTGAGAAACAGCTTCCGTAGTACCCAAAAACAAAAAAGGATGATCAAGTAACAGATGACACCAATTTGACCACCATTTTAGTCACTAAAAGAGAGGTTAAACACTGGGAAAAAAGGAACAATGAAAGGTTATGAAATTACTGGGGAAAAGGAGAAACAATAACTGAGATGACCTTTTACCACCATTTGCCTACAAACTAACACCAAACAAGCTTACATGCAGCTCACAGATTCAACCCACCAATGAACATGAGCTCAGACCAATTCAATTGAGAAACTTCAAAAAGTAACACAATACCGAGTAGCAACCACGAAATTATAGACTTTCAACCTTGACCCCGGAAGAGTGAGCGGTTAAGACAAAGCACAAGAGAATCAACATGACTTTGTTCCAATCTTCCAAGCATACACATGTTGAGTTTCAGGTTTTGGATTAAACTTCACCAAGTCCAGGAATCATAAACTTCACTGAGTCCAAGAATCAACGTGACCATGTAACTACAAATTTAGAACCATGGAACTAACAAAAAAATGGTTCAGATTATAATTTATAATAATGCATTTTGCAGAACATTGACGGCTATGATTAGTTTGAGAAATCATTTCAAGTGCTCACTCTAGAGACTAAGTGCACTGGCTTCAAGATGTTTATGATATCAACCCAAGTAATTTTGAACTCTTATTGAATTAAAGACATAAATCTGCTACTAACATATATATAAAGTTCCATCACGATCCTGCCCTAATAGGGGCTTGTATATACCCAAATTTAGGAAAAAGAAAAAAATAAAAAAAGATAGGCTGAATTGCAAACACATAGGTTTTCAGCTTTGTTCCTGAACCAAAAAATTTCAAGAGAGCGATGTTTCTGGCTCTACGTCTTCTGAAGCTGAGAAGCCATTGACTCCTTGCTCACCTTCCCAGTCACTATTCTGGGTTGAAGGCTCAGACTTTCTTCGCGCACCTGCCCCGGTTCTTCTCCGGTGTCCTGAAAATTTCATCCATAGCAACTGTTTAAGACCGGAAGATAGGAGGAACAAAAGTGGATGATCACAAGAGAGTAAGGTAAGTTTACTTTTATTAGTAATTGCAGAACGAGTCATTGCTAAGAATTCATCCCACTTGAATTTCCTAAGTTCTTGCTTCTCCTCCTCCGAGAGTTCAAAGTTGGGTTCCCTCCCGCACATAAAAGCAGCCCTGAAAATACAGAAACAAAAATATGAGCTTTTTGAAACATACTACTTCACATCTATACAACAGCACTTTAAGTTCATGTCCCTCGTGAAGATAGCTACGAACTAGATCCTTCAGCTTTTTCTTGCACACACATCTCTTTATCGGTGGTCTTCATTCAATTAATATTATTTTTTCTTGATTATTTCCCTCCCATTTTCAAGTCCAAAGGCTCCTTTTCAGGTGCAGTGTACAGGTGTTGGCTACAGCTATATTAACTAATTCAGCATTCAGAAATTATTAAGCAACAAAATAACTCATAACTGCAAGTTATTCAGAAAAGTATTACGAATATTTGGTACTAGAATTTATGGCAATATTATTTCAATAAAAAATTGAAGTATATGTTTGAAAACTTAAGTATGAGTTCTCATTTTAAAATTATTCTAGATAATCCTTGAAATTCAAGAAAAAGAAAATTTGTTTATAATATTATTCAAGATATCTGGAAATAATCACAATAATTATAGAATAAGCAGGGGTAATATGGGATTAGTTTGTTTCATGGAAGTATCAAGATCAAATCTGGAGATTTTCGGAAAGAATCAAAGAATTTTGTTATTATCACTGCACTAGCTACTTACTTCTACCCTAAATCACCACATCAAGAAGACCTCCACATGGCTTTTTAATTTTTTCCCTTGAGAATGTAACTATACTTTCATGACATCTAATATTAGAATATGAATTGTTCATAATATCGGATATCCAAGAAGACATAATTATTGAGAAGTTATTACACAATTACAATGAAATACTAGTTCGCAACCACAAAAGGCTCTAAGGAATCAAATATGTTACCTTACATGACTATGTGTCTGGTTCAGTACACAATTATATAATAATTCCTTTCCACATTTCTGAGAGTTTCCTGCCTAGAAACACATGCTATTTGAACCTAATTATATCAATTACCTTAAATGTTCTAGTTCTGATAAATAGCATTAAAGATGACCAACCTCTGAAATTCAGTCTCACTTTGTCACTGCCCTCTATTTCACAAAATACAAAAATAAATAAATAAATAAATAAAAATCCCATCCACTACCGAGAGCCTTGGTTCCACTTAAGTTCAGAAGGCATGTGAGTTGGTTGATCATGGTTTGACTCCTAACTGTTAAGAATAAATGAAGCAGATATCAAACCAGCGATTATTCTAGCCTGCCACATAGGTAGGTGCAAAAGTACCTTGGTAACTTGGTCAACACATTCTTGCTGGCAAGCAAGATGTGCCCGCTTCAGACCTGGTAAGTCAGCTCATAAAATAGGTTTACACCAAACTCACTCCCAATTTTGCAAATCAATCAAACTGGTTCTCGTTTCCCATATATCTTACAGAATCATTAAGCTGGTAAAATTTTCTTAGAATAAAATTTAAACAAAGTAATTGCGGTTGTCATCTAGCCACCATTCAAAACTTCCGCCAACCATCATAGAAACATAATTAAGTACTCAGTTAGAATATCTTCTCTCCAACATTGTAATGTCAATGATGGAAGTCCAAGTTAATAAACTGACCTATTAGGCATTTAAGCAAAATTATATTTGAATTTTGTCCATATGGTAGATGCTAGCAAGACCACTGAACACAGAGGTCACCATTCCATATTGACAATGTTTGCAGCCCATCTCAGTCAAGTTTCAACTGATGAAGAGTTTGTCTGTAGTCATTGCTGTCCAAATCAGCTGTTTTGGTTTTTTCATCTGGCACCTCATTTTACTTCAAAGGTTTTTTCTTCTTTCAAAAAAAGAAAAATGTAGGTAACTTTAAGGACAGCATATGGACCTATCATTTGATATGGGATACGGACTCTTTCTTTTATTTTATTTTCTTTTTAGTTTTTGGTCTCCGAGATATATTATACTGACGACAGAAGAGAGAACGACATATATATAGCAAATACTGAGGCCAGGATTTGTTAAGTGTAATTAATTCTTAAATTTACTTCTAGGACCTAAGGTATTCATTATGTTTCAAATCTTTTATAGGAAATATAAAACTGACCTTAGCAAGGTCAGAAACCATTTTAATACCTGTCATACAAACGAGCAGCAGCTTCTTGAGATCCAACAGTCCCCAAGTGAATTTGTTTCTTGTCAACTTTTATGGCTGCCTGCCATTTCATATTCTTAAAATAGACACCTCTCATCAGACATGGTTCTTGGTTCTCAAAATGCTTTCTCCGATGTCGCTTTCTGCGTTTGACCTCTGGCACTGCAAAAAAGCAAGCATCAGTTTAAAGTTTAAAGGCATTGGCGACACAAGAAACCAGGTCCGCCCAGAAGGGGGATATATATGTGGATTGGCAATAGATAAATTTTGAGTTCAATAAATATAATAGAGTAACAAAATATGGTAAAATGTGAATATAAAAGGAAAAACCTGGATATTGTTGATTATGCTGCTCTTTGGATGAGCTAGAACCAGATGCATTTGACGACCCAGGACTTACTTTTGAAATGGTTTTCTGGGAAGCAAAAGCAGCATGTACAATATGAATATAAGCTTGAAGTACAGAATAAAACATGTAAACAATTGCTAACTATCTATTTAGATAAAATAAATAAAAAAAGTAATCAATTTGTGCTACTAATTTTATATCTCAAATGAACAGAGTATATACACTTATCAACATGACATCAAAATATTGAAAAGCACAATATAATGGTTTACGAATTTTGAATTCATCTCTCTCTCTCTCTCTCTCTCTCTCTTATCCAGTCAGTACAAACAGATTAGATCAGTGGATTGCTGTCAGGACTTCAAGGTAAAAGCCCTTATCAAAGGGATGATTCACAACTTGCTAGATCCAAAAACAACCCTCTAGTTTCACCACTTGTGGTTTCTATTTAGAACACCCTTCACAAATTCGATTCTCTCAAGGATTTTGCTATCCCATGCCCAACCATATAAATAGGACACCATCAATCTCATAATTGAAATTGCAAGGGGAAGTAACCCATCATTTGATCCTTACGATCTCAACTCTGTCATTGATTTCTCTGGATCTCTCCCCTACCAAACTTCATAGAAGATAGCACATATTATGCTCAACTTGATACCTTTACAACGTCAATACTAATTTCAAATTAACTAATCAGGCATTGATGAGTTCTGATGGATGAATGATGCCCATAGAGCACATCCAACATCCCATGAATTGATACCTGCCCCACACATCCAAAACAGCTTGAAGATTAATTATTGAGACATACAAAAACTGTCGGCAAAAACCGATTCCAAAATGAAGCAGAAACTCACAATGCAGCAAAATATGGTCAACTGTATATCCAATCCTATGTGATTGAGATACAATATCAAAAAAATATAGCTTTTTTTTATGTATGGAGGAAATAAAGGGGTATGAAATGATGCTCTAGAGCCAACTTCCACAAAAACGTTTTATCAAGAACTCATTTGTTAACAATGTAAATTTATGACATATGCTGATCAGGAATTTCAATGTTCGAAGGTAAAACTTCATGAAGCTCCTAAAAAAAGCAGTCATTCTCTGTAATAACAGAGATACAGTTCCCTGGTTTAGTTCTTAACCAGAAGTTGAAAAAAAAGATAAGAATAGGGTAGTAGCATATGAATACCCACAAAAGAGGCACTTTTCTGTTATGATAATTTCATCCAAACTGGTCTTCAACTTAATAGAAAAAATGAACTAATATAAGTTCTAAGATAAAGATTCACACAAGGGGATTTTCCGCAGTTCATTATAATTTATTGCAATAGAAACCCCCCCCCCCCCCCCCCCCACCCCAACACACACACGCACACACAAAAATAAAATAAAAATTAAGGATGATTTATCCTCTTTCCTATAAATAATTACATTCCATTTGCAGCAAAACCTCCACAATGAAATGGTCAGATAGCAATGAATCATTTTTGTAAATGACACTTCCAATCCAAATCATTACAATAACAGATGTGACCACAAGGCCTAATGATATCCATATGGACACCTGCTTCAAGCAGAAAACTTGAAGGACAATGGGAGGGGGAAAGGCAAGAATCAAACCCTGCCCAATGGTAAGAGAATTCCTGCATGTGTGTCACACTGGCATAACACAGATAGACCTTTTAAGCATATAAAAGTTAGGACTCATGATCAGTTTAACTGCTGAAGGAAATATAATTAATCCATTGTGCATTACATAACATTGAAGAGAAGACCAATTGGTCCTACAAAGTATCTCAGTGAGTCCATATGCTTCTTTCTTTCTTTTTTGATCCCCTGAATTGAAGGGGTCATTTATTTATAATTGCTGTCAACAACAAGCCATCTAATTTTCAAAATTTATAACATAATTATATTCTTCAATAATTACAGTTCCATGACCAGCATTTTCATATTATACTGTCAATTTGCAAGTTATTATGTCATGAGAAAAAAAAAGGACAATTTGATATTCATGAGATGCCCAACACTCCACAATATTTCACATGATAAAATCTAGAATTTTATGGAAGACCAAGAAGAAATTTATATGATTAATGGTACTGGATCTGATTCATGCCAAATATTTATATGAATAATTGTCTGAAAGATGGAAGTGGACAAAATCAAGCAAAGCAACAGAGTAAACAGAAATAACAAACTAATGCTCACCTCCTTTGGCTGCTCACCATCAACTGAAGGCATAGGATGAACACTGACTGGTTTTGCATTCTGGGTAGGGTTTCCAGAAGCATTTCCATTGTCAGAAAACCTAGGAAGTGGAGAGAAGAAAGAACTTCGCCCTACAAAGTCCAATGGACATCATGAATTCTGTTGGCTTGAGCACAATATAAGATTTAAACATTACATTCTCTTTCATAAACTTTATTATTTATTTTGATAATCATCCATGGAACCAGTATTAAAGAGACTAGAATACACTAGATTATACACAAAACACTTCAAGAAGGTCAGTTAAATTGAAGCATTTCACTATTCACTAACAACACCAAGTTTTCAACTTGGGCATACCTGAGCAAAGTCCCAAGAGTTTGCGCCGCCGTATGCTCACCATGGCCAATCCTGATATTCCTGAGAATTGCACAAATTTTCAGTTGAAGAGCCCTTAAAAATTTTGCAACATTACAACAGAAACTCCCAGACGGGGACTGACTACTAAAAACACTTGCTATATTATACTCAAAATAACAGAAATAGAGATGTTACAACTTACTAACGCTGTCAGGTAATTACAGAAAACAGTATTGGGGTAGCAAACAAGATGAGAAATACACATGTTCGTTGATAAAAGAAGATGAAAAAATGACTAATATAAAATATTAAGCCTAAAAAGACCTTTCAGACCAATTCCCACCTAAGATAACATTGTGAGTTTGACACATGAATAAGACTCACAAACCAGGCCTAAACAAGAAGCATTCTACAATTGCATAATAAATAGCCTAGCCCAAATTTGGTAAAGAAGAATCTCACTATGCAGGAAGCCAGTGCCAAAGGTGAATATATTGAGTCATTATTAAACTACGAAACAATGAGACCAAAGGGAAGCCAAGTGGTATGTGGCTGTGGCAATGAGACCCGGGTTCGAGTTTCATCACTGCAGTTCCAATCCCCGCCCCTCTGTCCCCCTTCCTACTGGTGTTCTTACTTCAAAAAAAATACACACACACATATTTATATAATGAGAAATCAAAGGCCAAAGCTAGCATTTTCATGAACCATAACATTTAGTCTGCTTGGTGAACTTCCATGCTCATCACCACTAATACATTTTTTAAGTCCTACCAAGTAACCAACTACTATGATCTAAAAATGCACAAAACAGCCAGCCAGTTTCCAAGCACAAAGCAGTCAAGTAGTTCTTCAACATTCAAACAACAACGGAAAACATTGATGATAAACATAGTCAATTATGTGCAGCTTATACTTTACATTTGCAAAGACATTGCCGCTTAAATGACACGAACTAGTCCCAAATGGGTAGAAAGAGAGAACACAGCACAAAACTTGGGAGTACATGCAAAGATGTGCAATCACATACATTTTGGTGAATTTTCATTCAAGTTTCATGAGAAGAATACTAAATCAGTTGTGCCTTTAAAGTAACAAGGTGACAAAAATCCTCAACTACCCAAAAAAAACAAGGTAATAATTTGCATCAAGAAACCCCAAAATATTCATCTTCAGAGACAGAATCAGAATTCTAAATATTTCAACACAAACACCCAAAAACCCTCCCTCACAAAGAATTCCAATTCTCTCTCCTCCGATAACAAGTCAACCCCCCACCAACCTACCACCTTTTACGGAGGGGGGTAGATGAAGAACACGAACAACCCAACAAGAAAACAGAGTCCAATACACACACTATAGAGAAATCAAGAGAAACCCATATGCGACAACACGAGATATGAACAGAACAACTGTGTGACTTGGAACCCATCAAAGAAAAATGCACAGAAACAAGCAATCCAGTAGAAAGAACAAGGCGGCGGCGGCAAAAACCCAGTAGCAAAACCAGCCATTACAAGCAGAGAGCGTTGTGGTCTTACCTGGGAAGCAGAGAAGAGGAGGTGGGTTAAGGAAGCGTAGAAACCGAGGATAATCAAGAGGGGTTTGAATGAAATCTGGCAGATTGTGAGTAGATTAGAGAGAGAGAAAGGTGGTGAGAGAGAGAGAAAGAGGGATTGTTGTTGTTGCTCATGCATCTGCTACCACCTTTTGTTTTGTTACTAGTCCTCTCATTATGTCCTGTTTGGAGGGGAAGCTGATGAAGGTGGTGGTGATGGTACTGGTGTAGAGAGAGAGACAGAGAGAAAAAAGAGGAGAGAGAAAGGATGGTTGAATAAGAGAAGGGGAACGTATTGCTTCTTTGTTGTACTTTTTTTTTTAGCTAGGTTTTTTTCCAAGGACAGTAATGCCCTTATGAATCTTTCCCAATGCCAGTATGGTCTTCAGTTGTTCTAGCATTATATTTACTTAGTAGATACCTTTATTAATGATAAAAAGTATGCCTGCATAATTATTCATTCCACTCCTCAAAATTAAATGATCTCAATTAATTCGCCACATAATAGATGATGGTTTTCATGATGAATGCGGATATATTTTTTTCATTCCCCTTAGGTTTAGATGGATGATGGATGGGAGATTATTTGATTCAATTTAATCCATCAATATTTTTAGAATATGTTTGGTATGATAGAATAAAATGAAATGAGAGTAAAAATGAAATATAAGATTGAATGGAATGAAATGCCCATTTCCATTCTATTGTTTGGTTGCTAATATAGAATGACATAAGAATATGATAATAATTCTCATTCTGATGTTTAGTTATACCTATTAAACTCGTGAAATAGAATAATTTTTTATTATTTTTTATTTTTTTGACAAGCTAGTGACAAATAAATTAAAATTTTATATACATCATAATAATATTAGTAATTGTGAAAGTGATGGTGTGAGTCGTAATAGTGGTAGCGATGGTGGCAGCATCGGTGGAGGTGATAGCAATGATAGGAAGATGATGGTAGTAGATTGTTGTGGCCTAGTGGTGGTAGTAATGTAGTGTTGTAGTTGCGATGGTGGCGGTGGTGGCGGCAATTGTGGCAGCCAGCGGTAGTGGTGGTGATAATAGTGGCGACATCAGTAATATGATGGTGGCACTGGTGGCAGTTGTGGTGGCAATAGGGTGTTGGTGGTGCTGGCAATAGCGAAAGGGTGATAGAAGAATAGAATGATAGTAGTAATTGAATAATAATATTTTTTTAAGTGCCAACAAAAAAAAATAAAATAATAATAATAATAATAATAATAATAATAATAATAATAATAATAATATTTTATGATAATTTTATGATAGAATGAAATGATCATTCCTTAAGTTAGAGAACGGAATAAGATTCTCACATTTTGTTAGAATAGCCATTCCATTGGAATAATTATTTCCACTTAAATAAGGTATATCAAACAAGAGAAATAGAATGCAAAGTCAAAATGGTCTTTCCATTCCAATTCATTATATTGATACGTGTTATATTATACTTTTATGATTTGTGTGTTAACAATTTTTTTTTTAAATTATATTTGTTATTTATAAATAAAAGTTGAGTCTTTACTTTTATTATAAAAAATAAAAAATAAAAAATATTTGTCCCAAAATAATAAACAATTACTATTAAAATAGTTGGAAGGTAAAGTTTTTTTTTTTTTTTTTCAAGAAAATCCTCTCTACCCTCCCGCAGGTCCAAGGCAGCGCCCCTCACAGAGATCACCAAGGTGTCCTGTTAGCCGTTCCGAGCGAGGAGACTATAACCTGGGAATTTGCCCCGACCTCCCAAGACAAGCTCCGCTTAAATCAGGACTCGCACAGCGGGGGAGCATTGAACCCATACCAAGTGCTGACTAAACAATTTGAGATCCAACCTCCTAACCAACAGTACTTCGCCCAGGAGATTGGCCCAAGGGAAGAATTGAACTTGTGACCTTGGGACTTAAACCCCAAGGCCTTACCACAATGCTACAAGCCCTTGGGTTTCGAAAGTAAAGTTCAATCTCTCAACTAATTCATATGCACCTATCAATCAATACGACCCCGATCAATTCATATTTGCTAATTTAGCAAATTAAGTGGGTGTTTGGAAAGTGAGTTTTTTTATAGGTTTTTTTAGTTGTAAGATATTATTAAAAAAAAAAAATTGTGTTTGGAAAGATATTAGATTTTTTTGTAATTAGATGTGATGTTTGTGAGAGAAAAAGTGAAATGATTATGGTCTTTGATGTGATATTTTATTTAGATTTTTTTTTTTTATTTTGCAACCAATTTGTCTTTTAGTAAAAAAAAATCCAAAAAAAAAAATCCAAAAAAATTGTTCCCAAACACTGCCTAATATGGATGAATTTTTTATAATCTGCCTAAATTCATACCAATGGCTTATCAAAATCCAGCCAACCTAACCTAATCCATGAACACCCCTAAGTCATGTATGGTTTGAGTTTTTGAAACTATTTTCTGATTTTTTTTTTTGAAAAATATAAATTAATTTGATAAAAAATAAACATCATAACATAATTTTTTAATTTTAAAAATCATTTATGCCCTCCGAAAAGATAAAATTATATAAAAAATGATAAGTATTTTTTTATTTATTCCACAAAATTAATTTTTAATTTTAAAAAATGAAATAAATTTCTGAAACAAAGCAAACGTGGTCAATATTCTATTTTTTATTTTATTTTTTCAATTCCATTATTGTACACCTCTTTCTTGTGTTCATAAATGTCCTACATCACCAACATTAATAGAATGGGAAGTGCCATATATATATATATATATATAATTTTTATTTATTTATTCATGCTTTGTCTCAGTACTGAATTTTTTGTCTCATTACTGAATTTGAGTATTTATAATTAATTTTTTATTAAAAAATAATAAGTACTATCAACCCGATGGCCCTCCAATAATCTGCCAAACCCAATACATATTTTTATATTATATTTATTTAGTTTTATTTTTATTTAAAACAAAAAAATACACTTAAGAAAGGAAGTACACCTACCAAGCTTTTGAACTGGTCTAGTGAATAAAATTAACGGTAGTGCTACGTAGCTCAAAAGGTGGAGCTCGAAATTGGCTCGAATCAGAAGCAGAGAAGGAGAAGAGAAGAAAGGAGGAGGAGAGAGGAGGAGGAGGAGGAGGGACTGGAGGGGGAGGGGGAGGGGGAGAAGGAGGAGGGACTGGAGGGGGCTCAACAAATAGGGCTAGAGGCGGGGGGCGGAGGCGAGGCAGAGGCGACGAGCAGCGACGGCGGGCGACGAGGCGACGAGCAGCGACGGCCGGCGACGAGTAGCGACGATCCTCGACGGCGGCGGTGGTGCTGGCTCTTCTCCTCTTTCTCTTCTCCTCTCTTCTTCCTCTCTTCTCTCCCTCTTTCTCCTTTGTCTCTTTCTCCTCTCTTCTTCCTCTCTTCTCTCCCTCTTTCGAGCCAATTCGAGCCAACCAATTCGAGCTATGGCTCATTTCCGTAAAATTAAATATTTGTGACAACTAACTGCATTGTGATTTATTTTGTTATTTTATAATATTTATTTTGTATTTAATATATTCATTTTTGGACAAACTTAGGATGATAATGTAATTTTAAGGTTAGGCTTGGAATGTAAATTTCAAGTCATATGTCAAGTTGAACTGAATTTTAATTGAGTTTTACATTAAAAAAATTAATAAAATAGCTTAGGCCCAACTGCCCATACCCTAATAAGGATAGATAATATCTTGTCATATACTTTAATAATATAAAATATTAAAAAGATTGATGGCATATATTCAGGATTAAAAAAAAGGTCTATTATTGTTCTAGAAAATTTATATGAAAGTAAATTTACAACATTTTGATTATAATATTTTACAATTTAAAATTATTTTGACAAAATATCTTATTTTAAAGGGAATGACTGCTAAATTACATCATTTTATATAACATTTTTTCATAACTTTTCAATTTGTATAGCTTTGGTCTTGCATATTTCAAAGTAAGATGAGTTTAAAATCTAAACTGGGCAAGATTCCAACCTTTTATGTGGTATGATAGAAACATTTCATTCAAAGTGAAAGCCTAAATTCCTTACTTAAATTTGGCATATTAGTGATTGACGACGACGACAACAACAACAACAAAAACAAAAAAAATTTGTTCCACATGCTTGCTTAATTGTTCACTATAATATTGATTTATTGGTTGTAAATTATTTTTAAATGTTATGTTGGTAAGTTTTCGTAGTAGAATTATATAGTTATTTGAAGTCGAATAACATGACAGATATAGATTATTCAATGCAATTTTTCAGCGTCTCAAGGAATAAATACATAGATCATGAAACCAAATGTCCTATTTGATCAAGATACCAGACTTATTTTGCTTTGGTTATGTAAATTGTCTTTTGTTATACTATCTAACTTTTTAATGAATGAAAGAAGTCAACATGTTTATATGAGATACGAAACTTATTTTGCTCTGGTTATGTCTTTTTAATAAATGAAAGAAGTCATAATGTTTAATAGATGATATTTTTCTATCTGTTAGGGCAACATGAGTCATGTAACCAACCCTATTAATTGGGACACCAAACTTAGTTTGCTTTAGTTATATAAATTGTCTCTTGTTATATTATATCATTGTTTTAATGAATTCAGCTCAGGGACAAAGTTATCCTTTGGCCAAGAGTGGCCATGGCCCCCCTCCCTCCCCCATGTTTTCTATACAACCTTCATATACATTATATTATATTATATATATATATATAGATATATATATATATATATATATATTGGAGGGATTGGTATTTTATTGGCTCCCTATTCAATTTTCAATGCAACTTTTCAACACCAATGTATTATTTGTAGAGCTATTCTACCTATTCAAATGTCACTTTTCATACTAAATTTAATAAAATATTATTTAGTTTGACTAAATAAATATAAAATAAGTGATAAAAATAGAAGGCAATTAAAAAATTCTTTAAGCATCGTTATTTTTATTGACTATTGATAAATTTTGATGCATTGCAACTTGCAAATTAGATATAAAAAAAAAATGTAAATGTACTTAGAGTTAGATATACATAATGTTTAGCCTTCTATCTTAAAATCTTGGCTTCGTCCCTAATTCAACTTCACTCTAAAAAAAATTAGAAAACAAATTTTGACCCCCCAAAAAAAAAACTAAAGAATATATTTAAATTTTCAAAAATGATTTCCACAGAGATTTTGAAAATTTAATCAAACATAGATTTTTCAATTGTATTGGTTACCCAATTAGGATGGAAGATATTCAAGTGTCACACTACTGACGTCCCAATCAAACACCCAAAATCCTAATCACATGGTGAACATGTAGCTGTAGGGTACATTTATTAATTAATCAAAGCCCTAGGTTAATCCGCTTTATAGATTTGGCACAGTCATCATCCGAAATATACAAATCCAGCAATGTTTTGTGAATCAGCCGAAACATTTTTGCTTGATAGAATGGGACAATCCACTCCAACAAATAAGAGTTTTAAAAATCAAATGTTTTGTTCTTTAAAAACAAAAAATTTTGTTGCAAAAGATATTTAGGGACTAATTTTTATCGTCATGAGGATAGTCGCTAAAAGGTCGTCTCGAAAAGTCCAAAACAAGACTTTTAGGGACAAAATTTTGGAAATGTCACTAATAAATAGACTTTTAGAGACAAAATAATTTAGCCTCAAAATGGTTTATTTTTTGAGAAAAAAAGATTTGGTCCCAAAAGGATAATAATTCATCACTAATGTCTATTTTTTGTTGCGAAAAATACAATGATGACACTTTTCGTAACAAAAATATTTGGTCCCTAAAAAATAATTTTGTCCTTAAATTTCGGTCTCTAAAACTTTAATTTTTTATAGTGATCAATGCATAACAGTCTTACCTTGATAAGTTTATAAAAATTTTAGTTCTATCCGTTTTTAATTATATTTTTATATCATTTACTCATATTAGGGATGAACCCACATCCTCATATAGTGTGAATTAGAGATTAAAAAAAAATGTCTCTAATTTTATTCTGAAAACTTACTATTTGTGAATATAGAGACTGAACTCTTTTAAAATGAGTTTGTGTTATAATTTGTATTATGTTGAAACTCATTTTATAATAAAGTAAAGAAAAAATATATTAACATTTTATACTTTACGTACTAAATTATGTCTCACTTAAATAAGCTGAAACTCATAACATCAAATATGATGTGAGTTTTATTCTATATTAGCGGCTGCGCACACGCGATGCGTGTGCAATTTAAATAAATAAGAATAAAAGAAAATAAAAATGAAATTAATAGTATAATGTATACTTAAATAAATAGGAATAAAAGAAAATAATAATGAAATTAATATTATAATGTGTACTTAGCTTAAGTGGTATGAGTCCTCATACTTAAACCCATGGTCATGGGTTCAAACCTTGCCCATCTCTTTGTTTAACTTTTTTAAAAAAAATAAAAAACACTGCCACATGACATGAGGAGAGTAAAGCTTCAGGACACCATAAAGGGTGATGAAATAATTAGGAATAAAATAATCAAGGAACTGTAATAATTCTGTATTAATATTAAGAAAAGAAAAAAAAAAAAAGGTTGTGTGTCAATTAGTCAAAAGTAGTATACTACAAATATTTTAAGCAGAGAAGTGGTCAAAAGATAGCCCCTCTTTTGGTGGAAGGGGATAACATGGGAATTGTAGGATAAGTGGAGGGTACAAAAAGTCATGGACAATAATTAAGAGGGCTTGGGGGTGGTTGGTGGCAAAATATGAGGAAGGGAGGGAGCAAGACAAATGAGGAGAGAGAGAGAGAGAGAGGAGAGAGGGGGAAAGCAAAGCACCGACGATGCAAATGCGGTGATTGGATGGGCGGCCTGCCATATAAGCGTGTGGATAACGTCCTAACCCATTTCCAATCCAATACCTCCAACCCCCTTGGTTGAACCTTCCTTTTAAAATTGAGTTGGCTTTTTAATTTTTTTATTTTAATTTAGAATTAAAAAATTTACTTGAGTTAAATTTTTTAGTTTTTATTTTTATTTTTATGAAAAAAAAATAAAATAGTTATGATTTAAATATAATATTTTATCTTATTAATTTTTTTAATTTATTTTATTTTTTTTTTGATTATTTTAACCAAAAAAACCTCTCAATTCAAATTCCAAATGAGGGTTTAGTAGTGATTTTCTTTTAATTACATAATTTTCTGATCAGTGTGAGCACACCTGAATTAATTTGGAGACTCGAGTAAAGTACACCCTCCATGTAATTCGGACAAATTTAAACAGAACATGAAAGTTGCATCTACTACTAGATCAATCCCTTAGGATTTTAGTAATTTTACATAATTATTTACTTGTTATCCTTAAAATACGAATGTTGTATTATTTTAATTCGTAATATTTAAATTATGAAATTAAATTGAAATAATTTTTATATATTATAAATTAAATTGATATAATTTAAATATTAAAAATTAAATTAAAATAATTATGTAAATTAAAAATTAAATTAACACAATTTAAATATCAGATACTTAAATAACAAAAAAAAATAGATTTTCAGAATAAAGATATAATTGACACTTTTCACATTCATGCATATGTGCACATACGTATACAGGCAGCTTACTAGTCCATACAAAATCCAATTTTATTTTACTACATTTTTTGATGCCAAGGAAATAAAGGATAAAGTTTAGAGTGGTAGCTTGTTTGGTTTTTAAATTTGAAATTTGATAATGTAGTTTTGTCGGATGAGGAATGGGTCGGACAGGGTCCAGATCTTCCACAGGATGATTGAACCTCGTCTTTCCAATTGTACCTGCACCAAGTCCGTCGAGAAGGACCCCGGAGGTGGGGTTCCTTCTTGAGGACCCTCCGATGTTTTAGTTAGAGCGGTCTCTAGTAGAAAAATGGAAGCTTTTAGCTTAGAGAGGAAGTAAAAGGTCGTTAGAGAGAGAGTGATTACTTGTATATATTGATTTCTTCCATACCTTTCTGGCCTCTTCGCTTACCGTGCCCTGTCAGTCGACCTGTCCTATCAGCCGTAAGTCTATGGTAGTGTTGTCATGCCGTGGACTTCACCGAAGGAGGTTGCTTGTCTCTTATTCTTGTCTGGCCCCTGGGCCTAAGTTGGATTAGGAATTGTTTGGACAGCCCATTGGGCCACTTATTTGGGCTATGCCCATCAGTAGTCCCCTATTCCCGAGTGCAGTTTTAGTCCAACAAAGGGAATAAGAAAGAGTAAAGTAGTCCCCCAAGTCACGGAAGGAGGCAGGACGACGGTGGCCAAATTTATTGAGCAAATGAGTGGGTGCTGCGATAGAGGTAGGACCGCTCAAAAACCAACTGGGCAAGGCGCAGTGAGAGTTAAAGGGAGTAAAGTTAGAGATGTTGGGCTGGCGCAGAGCGGCGCAGACTGCGTGCGCCGAGAGGAGTCGGCATGTGCGAAATTGTGAGGAATGTAAAGTGCCAGCCCTTGTGTAGAGCAATGCAACCGAGGCTGAGGCCTTTGAAAGGTCGGCTGAGGACCTGGGCAGTCGGGGGATGGATTAGCTCGTACCGTACGTTTGTACTCAGTTTGACTGAGGCTTTTTGGTGCTCAGTCTGGCCGAGATCTTGATGTGCTCAGGCTGGCTGAGGCTCTGTGGGTGCTCGGTCTGGGAGTCTTTTGTACATTCAGTCTAGCTAAGGGCTTTGGGCTCAGTTTAACTGAGGCTTCGGACGGTCAGCCGATGTAGAAGAAATTGAATACCTTACTTGTAGAATTAGACCCAGTCTTGCTGAGTTTGTTTAGCTCGCAGTGTCTCACTCGGTTTGCAGAGCGTGTTGGACGGTCAGCTAATGGTTTTGGAGGTCGACTGATGACTGGGGGGTCAGACTATGACTGTTGGAAGTCTTGGAGGTTGGCTAATTTTTGGAGGTCGGCCGATGACTATTGGAAGCCTTGGAGGTCAGCCGAGTAGTTTTGGAGGTTGGCGGAGTACTTTGGTGGTCGGCCAGTGCTCTTTGGCAGTAGGCCGATGGATTTCAGATGGTCGGCTATTGCTCGCGGAGCGAGTGGTGGAAGAAGCGGTCCTTATTGTTGTTGAGGACGGCTGTTTTGGACTTGATCCTAATTTTGACGGACGATTTGTAGAGGCGGAGGGGTAGAAACTGGTAGTTCTCGTTGGAACATGGCTTGGTTTTGCTCAATCAAGTGGTTAACGCTGTCGGCGTTTCTTCGTGAAGTATGGAGATAGATTGTTTGGGTTAGGAGGCTCGGCTGGGGCCCTTCTTATAGTGCCTTAGAGGGTTTGGTAGTTGCGTAAGCGTGCTTGGACACACTGTCGAGCCATTACTTGATCTAATGTGATGGTGCTCGGTGAGTCCGTGTGAGCGGTGAGCTGGCTTTTTGTAGGCCATGTCGGTGGACCTTCTTTAGAGTTCAATATTATGGTCGGAGAAGGTACTTCATCAGTCAAATATGATAATAACATGAGCAATGATGGGTCTTAGTATGCTGACAATGACGATGAGAAGCTCCAGAACAAAGTGGTGATGGAGACTTTTGCCAATATTTCAGCCATGAAAGCAATATATGCCCACTTACAGTGTGCTTAGTCTCCGTTTGATGTTGATGGCAATCAAGCTATGGACCAGCTGGTGGCCTCCCAAATGTTTGTCTTCCGCATAGTGGTTTTCCACATGGAGGCCTTTCGCATGGAGGTCTCCCATATGGTGGTCTTTCGCATGGTGGCTGTCCTCCCTTATAGTGGATTTCCTCATGGAGGTCTTCTATATGGTTGTCGGTCGCCTATTGGGATCGGTCGATTGGTCTCCCACGTGGGGGTCTTAGAAATGATCTAGGGTAGATAGTAGACTGACGTATATTTAGAGCTTGGTCCCAAGTCATGATGTTGAACTCCTTCATTGTTGCTTGTGCTCATGTTAGAGGAGTGGTTATCTGTGTGGTTTGGAGTCTTCTCCATGCTCAGTCTGGCTGAGACTTTGTAAACTCGGTTTGGCCAAGGTCTTCATGCTCAGTCTGGTTAACGCTTTTGTAAACTCGGTCTGGCTGAGGTCTTCGTGCTCAGTATGGCTGAGGCTTTAAGTAATTTGGTCAGGACTCCCCCTTGGTGCTCAGTCTGGCTGAGGCTTTAAGTAGTGCTCAGTCTAGCTGAGGCTTGATGTAACTCGGTCTGGCCGAGGTCTTCATGTTCAGTCTGGCTGAGGCTTTCGGTAGTGCTCATTATGACTGAGGCTTTAAGTAATTTGGTCAAGACTCCTCCTCAGTGCTCAGTCTGGCTGAGGCCTTAAGTAATGCTCAGTTTGGTTGAGACTTTAAGTAGTGCTCAGTCTGGCTGAAACTTTATGTAACTCGGTCTAGCCGAGGTCTTCATGCTCAGTCTGGCTGAGGCTTTCAATAGTGCTCAGTATGGCTGAGGCTTTAAGTAATTTGGTCAGGACTCCCCCTTGGTGCTCAGTCTGGCTGAGGCCTTAAGTAGTGCTCAGTATGGCTGAGACTTTATGTAACTCGGTCTAGTCGAGGTCTTCGGGGATAGGATCTGATACCATGCCCCTCACGGCTTCAAATTACTCGGTCTGGCTGAGGTCTTTGTGCTCAGTCTGGCTGAGGCTTTATGTAACTCGGTCTGGCCGAGGTCTTCATGCTCAGTTTGGCTGAGGCTTTCAGTAGTGCTCAGTCTGGCTGAGGTCTTCATGCTCAGTCTGGCTGAGGCTTTTTGATCTGAAATGTTATGAAATGTGCAACATAGATAAAAGAAGTTTGAATATCTTACTCATGATGTCCTTGAGGAGGGAGAAGTAGACCATTCGGATATGGCGGAGGCGCTGGGGTTCCGTCTAATTGTTGCTGAAGTTGCCGACCGAGCTAGTTTGCTGACCGAGCTATGTTGCCGACCGACCAATGATGCCAACCGATCTAGTTTGCCGACCGAGCTATGTTGCCGACCGAACTAGTTTGCTGACCGACCTATGTTGCCGACCGAGTTGTCGACTGACCAATGATGCCAACCAATCTATGTTGCCGACCGAGCTATGTTGCCGACCGAACTAGCTTGCTGACCGAGCTATGTTGCCGATCGAGCTATGTAACTAGTTTGCCGACCGACGTATGTTGCTGACCGAGCTATGTTGCCGAGCTGGGTTGGTTGGCGGTGCATGGGGCTCAAGGTGCATGGATGCACGTGATGATGTGACATGACACAGACGTAGGGAAAAGAGAGAGAGTTAGTGGCTTGGGGAGTGAAGCCCGTGTCTTCACGTGGGGCAATCTGGGCCTTTGATATGGATCAAATAGGAAATACTTGTCCAGAGCTTTGTTCTTGAACTTTTTGATTATTTGTTTGTTTGTTTGTTTTTTTTTTTGAAGTCTTGACGACTTTGAATTGCTTGGTGCGGGGATTGATTTTGGTGCGTAGGTAGACCTCCGCAGTGCTCACCAACGACACTGGTGAGGTGAGCCGAGAGTAGCGTGAAGAGGCATTGGAGAGCCAAGTTAAGGTACGATTGGACCGGGCTAGGAATGAGATCATCGGCCATGGATCGGTCTAGAATCATGGTGCCTGCGAGAGAGGTATAGGCGGGGAAAACGTCGCCGCCGCCGCTGGGAAGCCATGAATCATGTGGTAACCATTCATTCCGACACTGAAGGTGGGTGAAAAGGAAACTATTTCCGGTGACAATGAGCACAACCGCCAATCGGAAGAGTTTCCCACAGACGGCGCCAACTGATAATGTAGTTTTGTCGGATGAGGAATGGGTCGGATAGGGTCTGGATGCTCCACAGGATGATTGAACCTCGTCTTCCCAGTTGTACCTGCACCAAGTCCGTCGAGAAGGACCCCGGAGGTGGGGTTCCTTCTTGAGGACCCTCCGATGTTTTAGTTAGAGCGGTCTCTAGTAGAAAAATGAAAGCTTTTAGCTTAGAGAGGAAGTAAAAGGTCGTTAGAGAGAGAGTGATTACTTGTATATATTGATTTCTTCCATACCTTTCTGGCCTCTTCGCTTACCGTGCCCTGTCAGTCTATCTGTCCTATCAGCCGTAAGTCTATGGTAGTGTTGTCATGCCGTGGAATTCACCGAAGGAGGTTGCTTGTCTCTTATTCTTGTCTGGCCCCTGGGCCTAAGTTGGATTAGGAATTGTTTGGACAGCCCATTGGGCCACTTATTTGGGCTATGCCCATCAAAAATTATTTTTATTTTTTATAAATAAAATATTTAAAAATCTAAATTATTTAAATTTAATCCGTACAATATTTTATAGAATAATTACTAATTGGTTTAATTAACTATTTAGATAAGTATATAATTTCAATCAATATGAGACCAATTACAAATATCCACTAGTCCAAATTAAAAAAATAAAATAAATAAACAACTATATAAAATCTCAAAAAAATAAAATAAATAAACAACTATATAAAATCTCATATGGAAGAATGCAAGTGGTGCTATACATCCATTAGTGCAAATATATATATATATATACCCATGTATTTTGCTATTTATTTTAAAGCTTATTTTTACCTATGTCAACAAATTATTAAATAATAAAAAAATTATATGAAAAATATTTAAAATTTCTAAAAAAGCTTCCATTATTTGACTCACAATGATGTGTCATAATAAGTGTGAATTTTTGATTTGTCACACACAATCATATAGGGGCCATAAATATGTAAGTTGTAAGTCTAAAATTATAAGTTTATAACATTCTCAAATTATTTTATATTTTACTGTACAAATTAATTATGGAGGAACCTGACTCAATATTTTTATTTTTATATAGTAACCATACTCGCTATTTAAATATCAAAAAAAAAAAAAAAACGTTCATAATTATTTTATATTTTACTGTACATAATTACAAATTAATTATGGAGGAACCTGAGTCAATATTTTTATGGGGTTTTTTTTTTAAGGTCCCTGGTATTATGATTTTATAGCATAAAGGACACCAAATATTTTCATAATGTCTAAGGTCCCTCAACAATATTTTCATAATGTCTAAAGTCCCTCAACCTTGATCCAGAGAAATTTCAGTCCAGAGAAATTTCAGTCCAGAGAAAATTGGTCCAGAGAAATTTCAATCCAGAGAAAATTCGTCCAGAGAAATTTCAGTCCAGAGAAAATTGGTCCAGAGAAATTCTGGCCCAAATTTCTCTGGACCAAATTTCTCTAGAAAGTCTACAGCAATTATGAATTTCTCATAATTTCTCTGGCTCAATTCTTCCTAGAATTTCTCAGTATTTCTCTTATGCATTAGTTGAGTCCAGAATTTCTCTGGTCCAATTCTCTTCAAATTTCTCTGATTTGCAACTTTCTTTAGTTTTCTCCCAGAGAAATTTCTAGAATTTCTCTGGACTCCAAACCAGAGAAAAACAATGCACACACAAAACACATTAAATAGAGAAAGAGAGAGAGGGGTTAAACAAATGTTGATACCTAGAAAAATGCAATGAAGCCTATTACAGATTCAAAAACTCTAATTTGATCATAGAAATACTCTTGTAGGCCAACAAGTGTAAACCCATCTTCAATCCCAAGAATGATGAACTGAGGAGCTAACCAAAACACACTCATAGACAGATAACCAGAGAAATTTTCCAACCCAGAGAAATTCCCAGACAAATCTTTCTACAGTAGTTCTCTCAACCCAGAGAAATTCTGGACTCCACAACCCAGAGAAATTCCCAAAAAATACAGAAAAGACACAGAGAAAATCTCATCACCAGAGAATTTCTCTGGATTCAATCATAGCAATTTTTGCTTTCAGAAAATGAAGCTACAAGAAATAATGGGAAAGAGAAAATGAAGCTTCATAGAACATAAAAGAAGTTCACACAATTACAAAAAAAATGAAGCTTCATAGAACCTAAAAGAAATTCACTATATATATATATATATACACACACATAATCAGCAAGAAAGCACCCAAGCACAGAGAGAGAGAGAGAGAGAGAGAGAGAGATGGGGAGAATGCAGGTGGTAGATGTGAGAGAAAAGATGATAAGAAGAGAAGGAGCAGAAGGAGGATGTCCATACTGTGGAGGACCAGTGATGGCAATGGATTTTGATACCCATTTAGTAGTGTTTTGTGTTCCATTCCCTCACAAGACAAAGCGCAAATTCTATTGTTCCATTTGCTCCACTCGCTTATTTCGCTCCTCAGCCGCCCCATGATCTCATCAACCTCTAATTCTCCCATTACAATCACTTTTCTCTTATCTATTATGTATTCTGCAGTCTCAATATAGTCATTCTTGTATGCTAATCACCATTTGTGTAATAAAAACACCCGAGATTTCATGGACAAGAGAGCATGTTATACATATCACCTAGTTTCTTCCTATATAAAATGATATATTATTTATCCTACACATACACGTAACCTTTTATTTTTGAAATAAAATAACGAAACAAATTCAGTAACAAACAAACAAACGAACAAACAAAAAATTCTAAATGCAGGTAGAATGGTTACGCAAGAGCACTTCTCAGATCAAAATGTTGCGGCATGTCAATGCAGCCACTAGTCACCTCTAAACCAAGCAACAAATTGGGCCAAAATGATAAACATACAAATTGAGCAAACAATTTCAATTCACCTTCACAAAACTTTTCAAACCAAGTAACCCATAACAATGGCCCAATATTCGCATCACCACTTATCTTCACTGGACACAGGCACAATATTTAAACATTGATTACAATGGCCCAGCTGCCATTGATGTAGGAGAGAGAGAGAGAGAGAGAGAGAGAGAGAGAGAGAGAGAGAGAGAGAGAGAGAGGAAGCAGAGAGTGAGAAGAGAGACCAAACTTAGTTGAGGTGAAGTGATGAGATCGGGGGGAGAGAGAGGTGGGAATTTCTCTGTGATATATGGGTGTAGGAGTTGAGGGACCTTAGACATTATATGGGTATGGGTGAGGGAGGACCTTAGACTACAAAAGAATAGATTGTGGACCTAATCTATTACTAAAAGTTGGATAGGGACCTTAGACCGATTTTCCCTATTTTTATTTGGGTATTGTTAAGGAAGTTTAAAAATATTGTACGTATTTTACTATACTTACTTTCATGTATAACATACAAATAGACAAAATATTGTAACAACATGTGCCCTAAGCCATACGTTAACAAAATCCTTTTTATTTATAGTAGCTAGACTCGCTATTTTAATTATCAAAATAAAAAAAATAAAAACTCGCTATTTTAATTATCAAAATAAAAAAAATAAAAACTTCTCTACTTGTTTTCCACGTGGACGATTATCACCAAGTGTTTTTTTTATTATGTTATTATTATTTGAAAAATATTAGAGATATTGCGTCAGACTCATACCCATATAGAGTCTACATCTATACGAGTCTTTAGTTTTTCATAGTGTTGTTATTATCTCACGGTTTAGATCAATCACTCGGCCACCTAAAGACTAACATATCTCTTATTCAAAGGGAGAAAAAAAAGACACACACACACATATATATATATATATATATATATATATATATATATATATATACGGGGACAACTTGCCTCCAATCCTTAATCAAACTGGATAGTACTATTTGGCTTGTGGGAACTCATCATGGGTCCTGTTTTGATAATCCGAACAGTTTAATATGTAGAATTCGTCGAGTATTATATATCTGTAAAAGATCACGTTGATCGGATATCGATAGTTATGTGATCAAATTAGTTTTGTATAAAAAAAAAATGGACGGTGAACAAATTAACGGTTGACAAAAAACTGATAAGATGAAATAACTATTGATATCCGATCAACGTGATTTTTTACAAATATATAGCACTCGACGAGTTTTACATATTGAATGGTTTGGATTATCAAAATAAGACTTGTAATGGGCCCTCACAGACCGAACAATATCGTCTAGTCCGATTAAGGACGGGAGGCAGACTGTTCCCTATATATATCTATATGAGTTTATAACTATCTGATAAATGTATAGCTTATCATGAATTTTTGAACTATATATATGCTAAATGACCATTTTTCAGTGAGTACATCACTGTATTAAAATATAAAATCCAAATTCGTATGCATTATTGTGTGTACTTTTTTGTTCAATTTTTAATTTATGTTTAATTTTGATTTGTTGGTATAATTAACATAACATCACTGGAAGATGAATACGTTAAACGGAGCAACAAAATGTTGAAAAGTCCGGAAAATGAAACCTCATTGAAGGAGCAACACAAAATGCTACGACTAGTTTGAGAAAGTCACCATGGTTCCCACCTGTGGTCCACCTACTACCCTTAGCTCCATTCCCATATTGATGTAACTTGCACGTGAGATGATGAAAGACACAGGGGCACATTTGGAAATATATATATATTTTGTGTGTAGAATAATTATAAATTTGAGACCGTCACCAAACCTAATACTAATCATCATTAGCCCAAGCAAACTACATATAATCTCCATAATAAAAAAGAAGTAAATATTACAAATATCAAATTCTTTGAAATGACCTATAAATACTCTATTGGAGAAGGAGGAGTTGAAAATTTTTAATATGATGTAATACATGATTTGAGATGTATACAAATTTAGTGAGTTAGGATAGATCAATTTATTTTATTTTATTTTTTTTATATGCACACAAATATATCATGATTTTTTTCCACTAATAATGTAATCTCGTGTTGCTTCATCTAGCAGAAAAAAAAATATACGTAAAATATGATTTGAAGGCTAACATTACTTATATATAATTATGATAATTTATTTTTTATTTTTATTTTTATTTTTATCTAATACGATAAAAACCATACGGGTAGGATATAGTTTTTTTAACTAAAGAATTGGAATTGAGTTGAAATAATTTGTTTTACTAAAAATAATTTCATCATGTAAAGATTAGTTTTATGATATTTAAGTTGGAAAATTTACAATTTTGCCACACATTTCGTATTTTTAACTGTCTCGTTTGGGAACAAGCTATTTTAGTAACTTTTTGACTTTTTGGCTAAAATATGAGTTAAAAAAACTAGTATGTTTGGGATGACTTTTTATGAAAAGATATGCAAAAAGTAGAGAGAAAAGGGAATCTTTAACTTTTTGATATATGTTATTGATTTTTTGATTTTTTTAGTAATTTTTTGACTTTTAGACTAAAATAGCCACTTGTCAAACGAGGCCTTAAATTTTTTGGACATGATATACAAACTAAACACAAATAAAAAATAATGGCACTATAAATAATACAAAAATTTTTTATTGAATTAATGTTGAAATAAGTCTGATACGACCTTGAAGTCTAGACTACTACGCGAATCAAATTTAATTTTTGAGTGAGAAAACCAAACACACTTTTAGAACATTCCTGATTGTATATGAGGATTCATTGAGGTGCTCACTATGGATGGGGGTGATGGTATCATGTATCTGTTGTGATCAGTTTAGTGAGTGATCTTAATTCGCCATAGGTGGTTGTGTTGTGCATCTTTAAAGATGTAGTTTTATTCATCATAGTTAAAATCTCTTTAATTGGTGTCCTTGTCAGTGATAAGCTAATTGGGATAGACGGTAAATGCTATGATATATTTTTCACTATCCAGTTTTGTATTGTAATGTTGATTCATGCATTTTTAATTTTCATCAATAAAGTAAAAAAAGCAAACACACTTATTATTTCAGCCACATTTGAGGTTAAATAATGAGTAATTTTATTCATTAGATTAGACCCAATAAAAAAATAGTCATGTTTTGTTGGGGAAGAGAGAATTGAAAGCCATGGTTCAAATTTTTTCTGGGAGCCATGGCCCAAACTTCAATTCCATGAACATAACTTTGTGGCGGGAAACAGGCATTTGGGGCCAAATTGTGGGCTTATAGGCCCAATTACATAACATTAAAGGCGGTTGGGCCATTTGACCGCCTCGATCCGCTACCACACAGAGAGTATAAAATCAATATAATCAGCGTTTTCATAGGGAGCCGAGAATTAGGGTTTACGAGCTCCGAGGGTTTTGAAATTGAAGAAGAAGAAGAAGTAGTTTTCGTTTCGAATCAAAAGGAACAATGATCTACGACGTCAATTCGCCTCTCTTCAGGTCATTCCTCAGCCAGAAGGGTGGTTCTTCTGACAAGAGGTCCTCTCTCTCTCTCTCTCTCTCTCTCTCTCTCTCTCTCTCTTGTTTTTGTTTTTTCTTCTTATTTTGTTGTCGTTGTTGTGAAATCTACAGTTTTTATTGGCTAATTTCCATTTTTTGATATGTTTTATGAAAAATTGCATGTTTCTATTTGCAAGAATTTATTGTTTGGCTTCAATTTTATTTTATTTTGTTATAGTTTTTGTCTCGTTGCGTGAAGAAAGTTTTGAATCATGGGTTTATGTGGGTGTTTGGGAAGTTGTTATTTTAGTAGGTGGTTTTAGTTTTTGGCTATTTGATTTGGCTAAAATTTTTGTATTTGGGAGAATAGTTAGATTTTTTTTTTTGTAGTTGGATGTCATGTTTGTGAGAAAAAAAGTGAAATGATTATGAGTTTGATGTGATATTTTGTCTTGTGGGCTATCTTAGTCTATTTTGTATTTTAGTGCTATTTTAGCCAAATATGTATGTATATTTCAGATCAATTACCAACCCACTCAGAAAAAGCTTTCAAGATTATGTACCTGAATAGTGTTTCCATAAAATTAGAATCTTTTATTTGTTCCTGAAACATTCCTTTAATTGTGTAGCAAAGAGCAATAATGCTTAGAGGCTTTCTCGGCATGCTTAGAAACTGAATAGAAGCAAGTTTATCATGTTGTGATTCTTGTGCAACATTAACATAATCATCATAGGCACTCTCTCACAGTGAAATTTTCATGATTGTTTTTCCACGTACTTTCTTCCTTATTTATTTGGTTCCTGTCTTTTAACTAAAATCAAATGAACGAAATTTTATGGGTATTTTGGTCTCTGTGCCTGCATTTGTATTTGATGTTGCAGAATTCAATCCGTCTTGCTTGGAAAATAAACTTGTCCTCATATATTTGCTTTAGAAAAAGAAGTCACTTAGATTGTTAAGTAATACGTTTACTTTGGTTAGATTCTCCTTTTTTTGTTTTTTGAATTGTAACCTGATTTCAGTGTATTCTAGACAGATCAACCGGTTTTTATAAAAATTCAAACTTTACAAGACAGGAAAGTGCTTTTGGATTTGTAGATCCCCTTTATCTATTTTCTGTATGCCCTACTGGCCTTGTTTTATCTACATTCCTAAACTTATTGTATTTCGGTTGGATTTAGGCAGTGCAAAAATGTTAGGAAATTGATGGTTAAAAATAGCAAGATAGATGAAGAACTCCACATATGTATCACATAAGCATGTTTAACTACATAAATGTGATGGGCAAAAAGGATGTGCCTTGAAACCTGTTTGACGAGGAAGAGAGAATTAAATTAATTGGATACTGGATTAGTCATACTATTACCAACTTTCTTCCAATTGCCAAATCATCGTTGCCATATTTATTTGTTTCAACATGATGGAAGTCAAAAGCTGTTTGCTACCATTATGAGTTCCATCGGTGGAACTCTTCTATCAAGGTTCAGTGACACAGTCTCATTTTAAATACTGCATGCAGCTTTCCATTTTTTGTATGTTAATTTATTTTTTCAGTTGGTGCATGCTCTTTTATTGTCGTTTAGCCCACTGCTGGAGGGCAGTGTTGATACACCTCCTCCACCTCCGAATTCATGCATGATTTTGCTTACACCTTGGATTGAATGCTGTGCATCTGGATTACAATGGCTGGTTAATCACCACTTTTTTAGAAATCTTTCTAATGCTGAATGCATAGATATCATACTTGTTTGTTTTTATTTTGATGTGCTTCTAACATTTGTATTTTAACTTGTTGGAAAATCTAGGAAAGCTGAGGAGCAGAAACCAAAGGAACACAGGCCAAAAGCTAACGAAAATAAGCCTGTAATGACCGAGTGATAGCTGCATAATTAAGATTTGGCATGGGGTAGGGGGTTTCAAATGCTGTAGTGAACTATGTTGAGGACCTCTTTTCAATTGAATTTCCTTACTGATGGGACTTGTACTTGACTTTTGTAAGATTTTCTTTTCTATATGCTATTTGGAAATAGATTTTGTGAGTTTGTAATGGAAATAGCTTTCTAAAACACAATATGCTTTCGGGAGTTGATCCTTTTATGAAGAGTTGAAAAGTTATGCCTGACAGCAATTGGAAAGTGTTGCAGTCACTTGGCCGCCTTATCTCTTAGTGTTAGTGATCTCTACCCGGTCCTGGTTTTGAAAATTTTATGGAAAGTTGCCAGCTTAAATCAGGCTAACCCCCTCTTTCTTTTCTTGATTTATTTATTTTGTTGTTGAATTCTTTTGCTGTAGACTCAGTTGGTTTACTTTAGGCATGGTTAAGCAATATTGAAGATAAAACATGATGTGAGTGTTTTGATGTGAAGACAGAATAGTAAACATAAAATTTGGCTAGGATCCTCTCTATCCCCCAAAAATGTGTACCATTGCCCCATCACTCACCACCATATGACTAGGTTTCCTTCAAATTAAAAATCATTAAAAACATTAAATCGTGTGGAGAGCTAAATCCATGTGTAGGATGAGCTTTGCTCTTCTTGTTTATGTAATTGAGATAATACAGGGTTTTTTTTTTTTTTTAAAAATTCCCGTTTCTTTTGATGGTGGCATCTCCTATTTGATGATATTTTGGTAGAAGGGGGTTTGTTTATGGGTCTGATTTTTGCAGAAGGATTCAGGTGTTGATTCTGCTAGCTTCTAATTGGTTTACTGGGCCATTTGGTACTGTGCTGTCTTCAACTTTATCTGAATGTAATACTTATTACAGTTATAGATGTCCACATGGGTGGTTGACTGAGAAAGGCATCCCTTCTTCTAGAAGAAAAGATCAAGGGGCCATGGTTATAATAGTCTTAGCTTTCGGTCCCTTAATGCATGATTGTAGAGAGCTTTTATTTACTATCACAACATTTTTTCTTTACACCCATTTTTATAATACCTATTTAAAATATCTAAAATTTTGTTTCTCCTTTTACACCTCTACAAATAATTTTTACAATAGTCTCATCTTTGGCATTTCTCTCCTCTTTACAACTCAATATTTTAGACATTAACCCACAACATACAACCATTGCCACCTTTTGACCACCTCTAGCTGCAATCTCAACCCCTTCCTTGCCATCGCTGCCAGCCCCCACCACCATGACCTTCAACTGTCTCCTGCTGAACCCACTATCCCTAGTGTTACAGGGTCAATTTTCGTTTCAAAAATTCCAGCCTGTAATGGCACTAAGTTGGACACTTAGTCTCAGCCAAGTATGTATACACACACACACAGAGTGTTATAACAAGTAAGAATAGGCAACAAGTAATTACAGGAAAAATCCCAACCTTTATTGATTGCACCAACAATACAAAGGATGCCTATGGAACTCTTACAAAACACTTAGTTAATTTTCGAGTTCCATGGCTGATGCCTAAATAGGCTTACAATCAGTTTCAACTTACAACCAGCATTACAAGGAAAGCATGCCAAGTGGCATGGCAGTTGACACCCCCAACTGCCTAGGGACTTAGGAACATTTCTGGAGCATAACTGCTCTTAACTGCTGCTATATTTCAGCCTCTGTTCCAGATGTCCTGACTTGCCTTGTCTTTGCCCATCATGGATAACTGCTGCTAACTGACATGCATAACTGCTAGGAACTGCCATGTTGTTTGCCTCATCAAGTCAGCCACGAATTTGGTTGCCTTAGCCTCCAGACCAAGTTTTGCCTACTGATTGTTTTTAACCCCCAAGTATGCTGCAGCCCACATTCGGGTCATGTTAATGCCTTGCATCTGTGCAACGGCTGCACATACTTTGGCCAAGGGTTATGCTGCTGCCTCAGCACTTGGACAACACTTCACCTTGCTGTCTTGGCATGCCTCCATCATGCCTTGGTCTTGGTTGGTCATGGGCACAAGGTGCTGCCAATGCCAACCATGCAGCCTTCAAGTAGAAGGTGCTAACAAACCACCCCCACCAGAAGGAGCCGACGTCCTCGTCGGTAAAGCCTCTAAGTAGTCCGTAATTTGCTTCTCAAACTGCCATAGAGTCACATCTTTTTCCCAACTTGCATCTGCTTCGGGAGAACCCTTCCACTTAACCAAGTAATGAGTTCTTCGATTTTTCTTACTTTGTCCCTCTGTTTTGTGATCCAAAATCTGTTCCACCTCTTTGTCAAACTGTTTTCTGATCACCGGAGGGGCGCGTCGAGCTTGCGTCCGTGTTAGGTTTGCCTGATCCTCATTATAAGGTTTCAGGTAGCTAACATGGATTGTTGGGTGTATCTTCAACCGGTCAGGCAATTTCAGCCTGTAAGCAACATTTCCCACACGTTTTAGAATTTCAAAGGGTCCATCATATTTTGGAACTAAGCCGCGGTGCGCTGTTTTGCTACTTATCTTTTTCCAAATCTGTGGAGTAAGTTTCAGCAGCACCTTGTCTCCCACTTTGAATTCCAAGGGTCTTCGCCCTTTGTCAGCATACTTTTTCATCCGCTTGCTTGCCTTTGCCAAACTGTCTTGTGCTTCATCTAGCATGTCTTGTTTAGCTCTTGCAAACCGATATGCTGCGGGACATCTACCTCCTGAGCCAGTCCTTGCCACTTCATGCGGAGTGAGGGGCTGCTGCCCCGTGGCTAATTCAAATGGACTCATTCCTGTAGCAGATGACCGATGCAGATTATAACAAAACTGTGCACTATCCAACAGGTCAACCCAATTCCTCTGACTTGCAGTCACATAATGTCGGAGGTATTCTTCCAGCAATGCATTCATTCTCTCGGTCTGTCCATCCGTCTGAGGATGATTTGCTGTAGAAAACTTTAATTCGGATCCCATCAAGTTAAATAGCACAGTCCAAAACCGTCCCGTAAAACGGGTATCCCTGTCGCTAACAATATCCTCGGGCAAACCAAAGTATTTTACCACATACTTATAAAAGAGGTCTGCCGCAACATCCGCGGGACAAGCATGAGGAGCAGGGATAAATACAGCATATTTAGAGAAACGATCAACAACAACCATAACAGAACGCATACCGTTCACCTTTGGCAACCCGGATATGAAGTCCATGGAAACAGACACCCATGGCTTCGTTGGAATAGGCAACGGCTGCAGCAATCCAGCGGCCTTCTTTCTTTCTGTCTTGTCCAATTGGCACACCAGGCAAGTTTTGACGTAGGCCTCTACATCATCCTCCATTTTTGGCCAGCAGTAGGAACGAGACAGTAAAGCCATCATGCGTTGTTGTCCGGGATGACCCGCCCATTGCGGATCATGAGTTTCTCTGAGCAATTCCAATCTTAGTCCACCAACACTAGGGACATATAGTCTATCTCCTTTGCCGTGGAGTAGATCATTTTCCAACCAATAGCGACGCACAGTGCCATCTTTCACTTGCTGAACCAGCCTTTGATATTCAGAATCAATTGCAGCACTTGCCCGAATTCTTTCCAACAGTTGAGTTTCAATGTTTGATATCGCAGCAACGTAGTCCACAATTTCCTTCCGACTCAAAGCATCAGCAACCTGGTTGTGGCGTCCAGGTTTGTGTCGCCATTCGAAGTCATACTCCTCCAGGAACTCTTGCCATCTGGCCTGCCTTGGAGACAACTTCTTTTGTGTTTTGAAGAAGGTATTTGCCACATTGTCTGTCAATACCATGAATTTGGTTCCCAGCAGGTACACTCTCCAAATCTGCAGACAATGCACAACTGCTGTCATTTCCTTTTCATGGGCAGAATACTTCTTCTCCGCATCATTCAGCTTCCGACTTTCGAACGCAACCGGGTGCCCCTCTTGCACCAGCACACCGCCAATAGCCTTGTCTGAGGCATCAGTGTGTAATTCGAATGGAAGTTCAAAATCAGGTAACCGCAAAACCGGTTCACTTGCAACAGCCACTTTCAATTTGTCAAAGGCCGCTTGACAACTTTCATCCCACTTCCAGGGTCTGTCTTTCTTGAGCAAATCTGTTAGAGGTGCTGCCTTCTTTGAGTATCCCTCAATGAATTTTCTATAATAGTTGGCTAAACCCAAAAAGGAACGCAACTCAGTCACTTTGCTTGGTGCTTGCCAATCCATGATTGCATGCACCTTTCTGTTGTCCATCTTTACGTGGCCTTTGCAAATTACATGCCCTAAGAACTTAATCTCCCGTTGGGCAAACTCGCATTTTTCCTTCTTGACATACAACTGGTGCTCTCGTAACCGAGAGAACACCTTCCGAAGATGGGACAAGTGATCCTCTAGGGACTCACTATATATTACAATGTCATCCAAATAAACGACAACGAACTGATCGACATAATCATTAAATACATCATTCATAAGATTACAGAATGTAGCCGGGGCATTAGTTAACCCAAACGGCATTACTAGGAACTCAAAAGACCCATACCTTGTAACACAGGTGGTCTTTGACTCGTCTCCTTCAGCCACTCGAACTTGCCAATAACCAGCACGTAAATCCAATTTTGTGAAGTAAGTGGCTTTGCACAGTCGATCGAACAGGTCTGCCACCAAAGGGACTGGATACTTGTTCTTTATAGTCACTTTGTTGAGAGCCCGATAGTCCACACACATGCGCAAACTTCCATCTTGCTTCTTTTGAAAAAGCACCGGGGCACCGTAAGGGGCTTTGGATGGCTGAACCAGTCCAGCATCCAACAAGTCCGTCAATTGCGTTCGCAACTCCGTAAGTTCCATTGGGGACATTCTGTAGGGTGCCTTTGCTGGAGGCTTAGCACCCGGAATCAACTCAATCTTATGATCAGTGGCACGCCGAGGAGGAAGGGACTTTGGCAACTCCGGAGGCATCACATCCTCAAATTCCCTCAATACTTCTACCACTTCATCCGGCACTTCTACTACCAGATCAGGTTTGATTTCCACCAAGGCAGCAAGATAAGTCTCTGCACCCTTTTTCAAACCGTTGTGCACTTGAATGGCTGAGAGGGTCCCCGTCTTCCTCTTTGTGCCCTTGCCTTTGTCTGATTTACTGTAACCAGCGACAAAGCAAGGCTTGTCTTCATCCGAAATAAGTATCCCACCCAAATATGGCATTAAAGCCACTTTTGCAGTCACAAAGAAGTCATTTCCTAAGATGACATCGAAATCATCCAAAGGAACCACCATCAAGTTAACCCGTCCAGTCCAATCTCCAACTGTGATTGATACTTTGGAAGCCATTCCTTGCACCGATTGAGCCGCTGAGTTCACGGCCTTGATTCGACTGGCGCTTTGGGTCACTTGTAATCCGAGGGTCTGCACAACTTTTTCTGACATAAAGTTATGCGTGGCACCGGTGTCTACCATCGCAGCAATGTCGGTACCCGCCAATGTCACCTTGACATACATTAGACCAGTGGTAGGGGCTTTGTCCACATGAATTGCATTGAGCAATTGTAAGGGGTTTACCCTAGTCGGCCCCTCAGAATCCGACTCCCCTTTGCCATCTTCTGCGACCATAGCATTCAATTTCTCACGCTTGGGACAGTCTTTCGCTCTATGGGGTCCATCACAGATGAAACACCCTTTGTTAGATTTCCCACCGTTGGTCTGAGAAGAATCCCCTTTATGTTTGTACTTGGAACCCTCTTTCCCCTTCCTGAAACCAGACTTCTTCTCTCCCGTCTTCTCTTTTCCTTTCTTCTTGGATTTGCTAGTTTCAGTAGTGGGTTCCTTGCTTAACTTGTAGTCAAGCAACCCGTCTGCAGCAGCCATGGCAGAGGGCAAATCTTTGACACCGAGTCTTCGAAGTTCTAACTGGGCCCAATTCTGCAACCCAGACATGAAATTGAAGAGTTTGTCTTCCTCCGACATGTTCTTGATGTCCAGCATCAACGAACTGAATTCTTTCACATAGTCCCTCACCGATCCAGCATGCTTCAACCGTTTCAAGGCGTCCCTTGCAACCCAAGATGTGTTGCACGGAAGGAATTGTTCCTTCATTTCCTTCTTAAGAGTATCCCAAGTTGAGATCTCTGTCCGAGCATCATCCCCGACACGAGTACGCCACCAGAGTTTTGCATCACCGGTAAGGTACATGCTTGTGATTGTTACCTTCTCTCCTTCTGGCACATGAGCAGCCTTGAAGTACTGCTCCATGTCCCACAGAAAATTCTCAAGTTCCTTTGCACTCCGATTTCCAGCAAATGCTTTAGGGTCTGGAACTTTGATTTTCGAAGGAGCCTTTTCAGAATTCGTATGCCCACAGATGGCCTTCTTCAGAAGGGACTGTTCATCCACAATTTCTTGAATTTTGTCTTTCCAAGAATCCGAAATGGCCAGGACATCAGACAGCACGTCTTTGAACCGATCTGCTGTCGAGGTCTCAAGGGCAAGAAGCCTTGTGGCCACAGCATCCAATCGATCCGACAGCGAGATATTCTCATCAGCAGGGTCACCAACAAGATTTTCCAACCGAGTTACCCTGTCTTTTAAGGCATCCATGCCAGAAACCATTAGAGCAAAACCGTGCTCTGATACCAATTGTTACAGGGTCAATTTTCGTTTCAAAAATTCCAGCCTGTAATGGCACTAAGTTGGACACTTAGTCTCAGCCAAGTATGTATACACACACACACAGAGTGTTATAACAAGTAAGAATAGGCAGCAAGTAATTACAGGAAAAATCCCAACCTTTATTGATTGCACCAACAATACAAAGGATGCCTATGGAACTCTTACAAAACACTTAGTTAATTTTCGAGTTCCATGGCTGATGCCTAAATAGGCTTACAATCAGTTTCAACTTACAACCAGCATTACAAGGAAAGCATGCCAAGTGGCATGGCAGTTGACACCCCCAACTGCCTAGGGACTTAGGAACATTTCTGGAGCATAACTGCTCTTAACTGCTGCTATATTTCAGCCTCTGTTCCAGATGTCCTGACTTGCCTTGTCTTTGCCCATCATGGATAACTGCTGCTAACTGACATGCATAACTGCTAGGAACTGCCATGTTGTTTGCCTCATCAAGTCAGCCACGAATTTGGTTGCCTTAGCCTCCAGACCAAGTTTTGCCTACTGATTGTTTTTAACCCCCAAGTATGCTGCAGCCCACATTCGGGTCATGTTAATGCCTTGCATCTGTGCAACGGCTGCACATACTTTGGCCAAGGGTTGTGCTGCTGCCTCAGCACTTGGACAACACTTCACCTTGCTGTCTTGGCATGCCTCCATCATGCCTTGGTCTTGGTTGGTCATGGGCACAAGGTGCTGCCAATGCCAACCATGCAGCCTTCAAGTAGAAGGTGCTATCCCTTTACCACTATGACTCTTCTTTATCACTTTCCTACCAAACTTGCCACCCCCAACTGCCTCTCTTGTCATTGTTATTGACCCCTCTGTAAATAGTAAGAGATTGATTGATAGAGAGAGAACCTTAATGGGTTTGGGTTTTCAAGGAGGGTGAGGGTTTTCAGATCTAAGGTTTATGGGTTTGTGGTGGTCAAGAAAGGTGAGGAAGAAGAGGGGGTGTGGGGTGGCGGGATGGGGAGGGGAGGGGGACAAACTGACATAAATGCTTTTATTTTTTCCCTCTTTTGAACTAAATATTTCACTTTACTATTTTGTGGTTTATGTAATGTACACCTAATTTCTTTTCTATTTGGAAATATAAATAGTTTAAATGATTATTTTCACGTGAAAATACTTTTAGGTTGCATTTGGACCCTTTATTTCTGAAGGAACTTATAGAAAAAAAAGAAAAAAATTAATAAGTAGTGATTTTTTGTAAATCATATTTACAAGGAAAAGAAAAATCATTGGAGATTTATAAAAGTACCCTTATTAGGAATAATTGAACAATAATAATAATATTGGCACTACATTGTGAACTTCCCTTGCACACTTATTTATTTTTTAACCTATCGAAAAAAAAATTAAAATAAAATGCTAATATAATTATCTAAAAAAGAAGTCAAACAACAAACATATGGGGCCTTCATGTGGTGAAAAGCTGAGGGGCCGAAGGAAAGGGCGCACGCATAATAGCATGCACTTGAGTTGGCATTGAGTGCTTTCCCATGTGAAAGTGAAATCCATCATCTAACTGACTTCTTAAAAGTCCTAATCCCCTCAATCACCTCCTGTTTCTTGTTTTAGTTTTCACAACTTGTAACTATTTCTACTTATTTTCTTTATTCACTGTTGTTTAAAATTGAATAATAAAATTTCATACATATTTCATATATTTTAATACATTTTTTTGAAAAAACAAATCTATCAATTATATTGATAACCATATGGGTTCACATTTGTCTTTTTTCTTCCTTCTCTTTTTATGCTCCCTTCTCTTTTTATACTCATACAATATAATTTATCAAAAATGCTTAAGACCCCCAGTGGGAGTCACTGGAGGTCGTGTACGGAGGCTTCCCATTGGTAAAAAAAAAAACTTGTTTTTTTTTTTTTTTTTTTTTTTGTGATTTGGACGAATGGCACGCTGCCACCTCACTGGGGGTCGACCCCCAGTGGAGGTCTGTAGCAAAGTCCATAATTTATATGGTGTTTTGGAGTTTTGCTTTTTTATGGTTTTTTGGCCTTTTTAGGAATTAAAGAATTAATGTGTTTAGAAAGTTGTTAAATAGTAATTTTTTGTGAGTGAAAAAGTTGATGTGATATTTGATTTTTTTATCTGATAAAGAGCATCTTACTAACTTTTTGATTTTTTTAGTTAAAAACTAACTTTTTTATGTTGTACCCAAACACCCATTATTGATTGTAAACTTGGTATTTTAGAAATAAATATTTATCATATGAATTGTAGTAATAATAAAAAAAATGGGTATATTTAGAGTCTCCCTCTTGCTTCTCTTCCAACCCTATCGTATCTATAATGAGAATGTTCAGCACTAACTAATAAGTGGTAAATGCCAGTCTATGTAAAAAGTGTATAAAAATATGTGAAATATGTAATATGTATTGAAATTTTTATTCTTATTTTTTTTTAGGTGTGATTTAGTCCTAACCAATGCCTAGTGCGTGGTGGTTAGCAAGACCTTTACATAAATTAGCCTCCTAACTCTTTTTTTTTTTTTTTTTAAATAGCCTTCTAACTTTATTCCAATCACAAAATGATTTGCAGTATACAACAATGACCAACTAATTTTAAATGAGTCTAGGAACATAGAAATCAGCAAATACAAAATGCATATAAATGGACAATTTTTTTCATAAATGGGCCCCATCAACAAACTCAGTATACTTTGTATTACTCTATTACTGTATTCGTTCAAAATTGTGGTATTTTAGCCAATCTTACGAAGCATTTATAAAGCATTCATGCTAGCACTCTTCAAAGGTATTGTGTGTTATTTTAGCCAATCCACAAAAGCATTTATAAAGCATTCATGTTACACTCTTCAATAGGTCAGTAGCAATAATTTCTGTTGTTTGCTTAATTTATCAAAAATAAAAAAAATAAAAATCCTGTTGTTTGCTTAAAGGTGAGAGACTGCCAAGATTGACACATCTCGTACAGGGGTAGATATATACATGGCTTTCTTGTGGTTTTTAATATTTTGCAGATTAGTTACTTCTCTTTCAATTAGGACTTGTGGAGTAGGTGTGAAATTGGATCTGCGGTATTTATTTGATTAATATTGTTAAACTATTCTTGGATGATCTATGACATGTATATGGTGTTTCTGATCAAAGAGATTATGCAAAAGAGGGGTTGGTTTTATCTCTCACCCAACTGACCAAAACGGGTCAAGTAAGCTGTACCCATCTTGTGATTCCCCTGTTTGGCGTAGCTTATGGAGGCTGCTTATGATTTTTGTTGTTGTTGGAAATCTCGTTAGTATGTTTGGTGCAACTTTTTAGAAAATGTATGTAATTTATAACTTCATCTTTTTAGAGAGAGAATTTTCATGACTTCAACTTATGCCACCAAAGACACTAACAACACTAAGTTGGTATTCTGAAACTACTAAATAATTACTCATAAAAATGAGTTAAGAAATTATGTTTGCTTCATTTTTAATCTTTCATGTTACATGTGATCTTGTAAAGGGAATTAGTTGTGAATAAATGAATTAATTTGGAGAAACTTGAAGTGAAAAGCAAAATCGACCCACTGTGTTATCTTAAACTTTAATAATGTCAGAGCAATTTGTACCTCAACTATACCAAATTAATGTAGTAAAAGATTGAAGACAAAAACACTTGGTGTGAGAACACATGGTTTGTTCTCTACCCTCCCTTTTAGTGTCAGTATAGGATCTGATGAATATGGAGTCCATATGCACACCTAATTAGTCAAATCTGTCTTTATATGCTATGTGATACACTACTATAATTGCCTATGTAAGTCATGGTGTGAACATGCCATCTTACTTATTTATTTTTTCTGTATTAAAAGTCCAATGAGCCCACAGCCTGGTGGGTCATGTTAGTGGCACCCACAATTGTTTAGTGCCACAAAAGGGGTTGGATGAGAATAAGATATGCTTTAAACAGCTTTGTATCATCAGTTCTACGGCCAATACTTAATTTTCTATCGCATTTTGCTATTGGATATTTGCAATAAAAGTGGGGTTCACCTCATGTGATACTGTGGATTTATATCATCAGTTTTGCTTTGCACACCCTATTGCTTGGAGTTAGCACAGGTAGTACAGTGATGAAGTGTAAACCTTGCGTCTGATCTTAAGTGGTATATGTGGTTTGTGGGTGGTTGTGCGTATTTGAGGTTTACTTTGTATGGGTGACTCCTGTGTGACCCTAAGTTAAAATAAATTAGCTGGTGTTTCAAAAACTTACCTGTGATTAGGTAAGAGGTATGTATCCAAATTTTAAGAAAAATGGGAATAAAGTGGTCACATGATTGCATGTCCCGATCCACATGATAATTTTGCTGCCTTGGGAGGTTCTTCATTAGCCACAAAAAAGAGAGAGTTCATGATAAGGTTCTTTGTGAGGCCTTTTTAGGTAATTTTCAACAATTTTTGCTTTGTTGGGAGGTTCCTCAATAGAAGAATAATAAATAAAAAAAACACAATGACAAGGTTTTTTGTGAGGGCTGTTTAGGCAATTTTTAACAGCAGAAGCCAAACATTTGGTGGTTACAGAAGAAAAAGTTTCTATAGAAAATTCTCTTTCTTGTCATTGTTAGTTATAGATTCTCTCTCTCTCTCTCTCAATTCCATTCCCTCCTTTATTCACGCCGCTTTCACTTCCACAATCACACATTTCTTTTTCCCTTTTTCTAAAACAAAAAAACAAAAGGCTTGACTCTTACTTCTTCTCCATTCCATCAGCATCTTCCATTTTTCAATTACATTATCTCCATTTATTTCTGTCTCTTCACAGACCTCTGAGTGAGAGAGAAAAATGTCTGAGCTGTGCTTGTCAAGCACTCCCAAGAAGACTATCCAAGTTTCTTCTCTCCTACTCTCTGACTTGCATCTGTTTTTTTCCTTCATTCTCTCTCACCCTCTCTACTTCTTTTACTTCATTTTCTTCTCCCCATACCTTCTCAAGCTCCTCTCATATCTCTCTCCTCTGTTCGTCACCACTTCACTCCTCCTCCTTGGTTTCCTTACTGTCCATGACAACTCATCTCTCGAATTATCCGAATCCAAATTGGGCTTTTTGCTCCAAACATACCATGCTGTTATGGAGAGATTAAGGCCAAAGACAGACGATGAATACAACGAATTTCATTACTTTGAGGAGCTTGAAGCATACAAAATTGTGTTCGACACATCGACATTCTATGCAAGAGAGAAGTCAGATGAAGTTTTGGATTTGGGATCAGAAGAAAATTGCTTCGAAGCTCTTGAAGCATCTGTTTTTCAGAGTTCAAGCTACGAAATCCCAGGTATGAGTATGTCTGAAGTGTTGGTTGACAATTTGGAAGAGAAAACAGTGGAAATTGCTTGGGAAGAGACTACTGATCAACAAGCTATCATGGAAGAGAAGAGATTAGAAGGGTTCTTAAAAGTTTTGGATGAGTTTGAAAACAGGACTTATAATGTGGAAGAGAAAAAAGTTGATAAAATAAAGGATGTCGAGGTTGAATTTAGTATTGATAATGGTGGAGAGGTCACTTCAAAAGTCGCAGCTAAGTCTGAAACATTTGATGCATATGTTGATTGCATAGATAATGGTGGAGAGTACACTTCAAATTTCTTGGAAAGTCCAAGCTCGCGAACATTGGATTCTAATCTTGGGAGCTATGGGTCGATGAGGAGAGAAAAAGAGTGGAAGAGGACGTTGGCGTGCAAGCTATTTGAGGAGCGGCACAATGTGGATAGTGGTGGTGAGGGGATGGATTTGCTTTGGGAGACGTATGAAGCAGATTCGAGTAACAAAGCCAAGCCAAAAATCAACTCCAAGAAGAAGAAGAACAAGAAGAGAAGTGACTCTGAATGCTACGTGGACAACGATGATGAGGAAGAGGACATGAATGGCCAGTTGTGTTGCTTACAAGCTCTGAAGTTCTCTACAGGGAAGATGAATTTGGGAATGGGGAGGCCTAACCTTATGAAGATCTCCAAGGCAATCAAAGGCATTGGATGGTTGCACCATGTGACCAAGCATGGCAAAAAAGGGTATAACTGAGATATTAGATTTTAACTACCCTGATATTAATTAAATTAAATTTGCATATGTACCAAAATATGTGTATCAAAATATGTGTATCTGTTTTGAGAAAATTACAAGTACATATATGTTCTTTTTGGGCTTCTTTTGCATGATGTGTTAAAACTCCTGTTTGTTTATTTTATTTTTTAATGTCTTCGAGCTGATTAGGTGGTCATCAATCATAGTTGATAACACTTTAGACTAGGAAGGTGCTAGTGTTCTGCTTTTTGGAATGATAGAACTTCATTTTGTGAGACATGCTGTGATTATTTTGATGGAAAGTCACGTGATGCTGTGCCCACCCATGACCCATGGGAAATGATTATTTTTCATCCTTCGCTGGATTTCACCACTGATACATTGGAGGGGAGGTCACTGTTACCATTTTATGATTTTCGAATTGATCCCAGATTGAAGTCACTTTAATAGTTAGCAACTTGGAATCGCTGTCTATTTCATTCCATTACCCTTGCACTATTTGATGTCTCTGTTTCCTAGTGCACAAAAACTTTGGAAAAAAAACAAAAAGTCACCAGTAGGTTAGTTGTGTTCTCTTATACTCCATTAAAATATAACCAAAGAGATCCAAATAAATTTTCATTAATCTATGGTTTGATCATGAAAATTGCAGTATGCCTTTCAATCAGTTAGTGTGGGGTACTTTAGTTGGATGAAACTCATGAAATTGCTTTGTAGGGGGATTCAGAGATAAGCTATGCATGCAAGTAGTTGCAGGTTTGCAGCTGATGAGTCTGTTCCCGTTAGTACAAATTTATTAAAATTCCAAACTGAGTTGTGAACAAATCTTTCTTGCTTTCTATAGACCAAAAGTAGGTATAAAAGATCCCTCAGTTGCACAATGAACTAATATTAGTTTTACATACATAAGAGCCATTGACTGGGCTATTCTGATAATACATAGAGGTCCTTGCCAAACAACCTAATTGTCTTCGTCTTCATCTTCACCAGTTCTTTTTTCTCATTTTGAACAACAATGCGGCTTCTATTAGTATCACTACTTCTGCAATCTTCGTAGATGTCCTTTCCAAACAACCTAATCATCCTCGTCTCCACTGCCTCTTTACTTTCATTTTGTCCACTTCCCTTCTCAAAGTCAATCAAGTATCGATCATAGCGTTGTGAACAAGAGTGGTTGATCTTATAAAAGCGAATTGCGTCAGTGGCTCGCAGTTGTGGGCAGCAACAAAAGCCTTCCACCCGGCTGAAATCCTGAAGGATTTACTGCACAGATTGTACACGAATTTCATTGGCCATTTCCTGTTATGAGAGTAGAGAAATCGCAGCACCCCCATCTTAGAACTAGGTCTTCCATCACTGGTTTGCTGCAGAGAAGGAAAATGAGCTAATGCCTTTTCCTTTGGTAATTGTAAGCAGAAGGGCTCGGTGGCATTGGAATTGCTTAGTTTCTGCTCAAAAAGAAAATCTCTGTCAGCAGTTTTGGTTGATGAGGTAGAAGAAGAAGCTGAGGTTTTGTTCTTATGAGAAGACCATTTTGGGTAAAAGTCACTCTGAGGATGTTTGACAATGTTGCTGCTGGATGAAGTGGATGTACATTTGCCTTGTGGTTCCTTCTTGTTGCTCTTAATTGAGTGTATGACCCTGTTTCGGAAGAACTAAATAAGTAGTTGCAAATAAATCTGTTTGGAATGGCTGCTTCATAAAAAAAAATTCACTATCCCTTCTTGTCAGCATGCCTCTTCTAGAGTAAAATTGTAATATTTTATCTTATCATCCTCTATTTGCTTGTTAACTAAAATTAAGAAAGATTTAGGAAGAATATTTGAATCGCAAGAATATAAAGTACAAATCATATTCAAGTCTTCAACTAGCCAACCTATTAATGACACTAGCTCATGTTCGAGTCAGTACTAGGTAGGGATTTTTGAAGAACGACAAAGATGACGCAGTGCTCTGTTTGGTTGCTGAGAAAATGAATGAGGGTGAAAGAAAATCCATATTATAATTTTTCACGTATGCATGCAACCAGACAGAGAGAATACGCTATACCCAAAACTATGTATGTATTGATGTACAAAAATAAAAAAGTACACATAAACAGCCAGAAATGAATGAAGATAATTCTTGAAAGAAAGCCCATTAAAAATCAGTAATTTGGCAGGGAAAGAAGAGGAAAATCACCTGGAAGTTGATTCTGATGAAGCATCAATGGGACTCTGATTCACATCATGGTCTTCTGATAGACAGAGATATCCTCGTTTCTTGATTGGCGTGACAACATTTTCTTGATCAGTAGCGACAACTGTTGGGGAAGAAGATGATGAACTCTGTTCTTCTTCTGAGACATCTTTTGCTTCTTCAATATCTGAGTTCTTCATCTTTTTTCTTTCATTATCACTGAGACTTGTGATAATTTCTCTGCTTTCTGACATTTTCTTGATTGTTCTTGAATAGATTGTGAGCACTTTTCAAGTTTTGAGTGAGAGAGAGAGAGCGAGTTATTCTTTTGAAGAGTGTATGTTTATATACAGATACAAATGATAGCAGAGAGAGAGAGAGAGAGAGTTATTCTTTTGAAGTGTGTATGTTTATATACAGATACAAATGAAAGCAGAGAATGCATTTTATAGCTTACAGGTTGACACTAGACAATGCAGAGACAATGCATATATGGTTCAAATTAATACTATTTTTGGTAACTAAAAAAAAGAGAGAGTACTTCGGTGAAAAATTACTGTCAAATGTCATAAACAAGAAAATTAATCCCCTTTATATTTCTTTTTTATTTGATTTGATAATGTTACCATATAAATATATCATTGTGGTGATGGCTGTGAAATAAATAAGAGACCAAGAAAAAGAAAAAGCCTTGGGTGTCTTGTGTTCTGTTTTGTGAGTTTAGAGGTGTTTAGTTCACGTGATTGTAAGCCCACCCTGTGCCCACTATTCGAACCATTCATATTGTTGTAAAATATTAGATTGATCGAATATCAATAATCATATAATTAGTCATATTTAGTTTTACAAAAAATTGACAATTTATTTTCAAAATCATAATAATAACGAGACAATGGACCATAAACTTTGGGTTGCGACATTGTCATGGGTCCAGAGTTTTAACACTGGACGGTGAGTCCTGCTCCAGTGAGTTGAGTTTTTTAGGAGTTGACCATGTTGTTGAGAGTCATGAGGTAGTTTTTTTGCTTTTTTCCCCCCTCACTTTTGGCAGGGCTAATTGTTGTTGTGACTTGCATAGCTTTTAATATTAATTTGATCAAAATCAAAAGCTATGAAAAAAATAATAATTTAAGAAAAAGCCTTGGGTGTCTTGTGTGTATGAAAAATCACAATCTCAGTGCTGTAGTATAGAAGCTGCTCATATACTCATTGCCTTCTAATGAAACATTCCTATACAATGATTTTCACTAAAAAAGAAAGAAAAAAAGGAGCTTAGTATCAAAGTATTAATCTGACTATTATCTGCATATCAGGTATCTGACTTCTCAGGCTTGCTCTGAATCATATCAATGGTGCTGCTGCTTTCAGTGTTGTTCTCAATATCAGTATAAATTCAATGCTATGGATGTGTGTCCTTTCCAAACAATCTCAAAACCTGGTTTGGACCTTTTGAGACTTATTGGAAATCGAATAGCACAGCGGCTATTTCCTTCTAAAGGCAGGACAGCTTTGTAAAAAACAAACCACATCGTTTTCTTCCAATTTGTGCTTCTTAACAAAACTGCTCCACGAAAGCTTGTATCTACAGGTAGCATAATTTCTTTTGCCAGTAACAGTATATGGATACCCTGTGAATTTCAACAGCAAAATCTTGTATTCAAGATCAGAAATTTGTAGTGTCTCAGAACTTACTTGAGAGGTATTTAGTGCAGGGAAATGTTTTCTGGTGAGCTTGTCCATATCAGTGGCAACTATTCTCTTCTCAAAGATATATTTTAGGCTATCCAGAAGGTAATGCTGGTTATGCAAATGCTGGAGGGGGTTTGTAAAATTGAATCAAATCCATCGCTATCAAATTGTGTGCACCAAAAAACTGTGACTATCCAGTTATTTTAACCAAGAGGTCACCAGGCTGAGGGATTGTGAGTTTCCCCATAGGCCACTGCTTGTTATTTTTGTCGAAAAGTAGTAGGTTGATCCCCAGGTCAGTTCCTGTATCAGCAGCAAGGAAATACTTTTCTGCAGTTTCGAGAGGAATGGTGAGTCCTTTTCTTTTATAATCTCGCTAGGTGATAATTGCACCTCGAAGAGAAAATTTTTGTCATCAAATTTGGCATTAATATCAGCCTCATTGTTAGCTCCAGTTCTACCTTCTTGTAGCTCATTTTGTCTGCAAAGTTCAGAACCAAACCTAATAAGTCAATCTGGTCATAGCAAATGGTAGACCATTCATCTTAGAGGAAATTCATCAAACAGGTTATGTATTCATCAAACAGGTTATGTAGACAATTCATTTTAGATATCCGACGAGGTAATGCTAGTTATGAAAAGGCTGGGGGAGTGGTTTGTAAAAGCGAATCAAATCCATAGCTTTGTGTGCATCAAATTGCCATGACCATTCAGTGATAACGAACTCACCAAATTTAAATTTGGTGATGGATTTGATATAGCATTGGAGATGGCCTAACTAACGAATTATTGATAATAATAATTAAGAGGGAGGTTTACGACTGAATATTGGGCCTAGTTGGTTTAGACTGGAGTCGATGCCCTTTGCTCGGTCAAACATTGACTGCACGCTTGACCGAGGCCTTAGTCCGGTCGAGTTAGAACAATTGTGGATTGCCGGTCCGGGGGAGATTTTCACTCTTCGGAATTGAATTGGATTAGTCCTTCAACGGTGTCATGACCCGAACCCGCCCCCATGGGTTGAGGACATAACCGGCCAGTAATCACGAGATTACTTATGGCTTTAAACCAAATCAGATATATTTTAACAGAGTTAAGGGGGCCAGACGGAAGTAATTTCAAACTTTTGTCCATAGAGTTGTGCTTACATGGCACGTCATAACATTTTACAAACATACATTAATAACTCACATCAAGGAAAGTCAACATATAAGCTTTACACAACAGGATCATTCAAGTCATGGTCAGCCAATCAAAACTATACACAACAATAATCCAAAGTTTTCGCCAACATGACAAAATATAACAAAATAGCAAAAAGGTGAAAACAAGTCTCGTGCGTGAGACGTATGGGTTGACTCTTCAAAACCTTGACTTTTTCATACAAACTTCACTGAGGCTGGGTTTGGACCTCCCTTGGCTCACCTACAGACACATGAATGAGTGTGAGCGAAAGCCCAGTAAATAATATCAAATAAAGAAGATACACGAACGGAATTCAGAACAACATGTATCAGACGGCATTGGGCCCAATTCATATTTCTATCTAGTATATATATATAGGTCAAGTGACTGCGGTTCCAAACACATAGAACGACCTCGGGCCCAATTCATTCATGTCCGACGGCCTTTGGGCCAATCGTTCCTGTCCAACGGCCTTTGGCCCAATCATTCGTGTCAAACGTCCTTTGGCCCATTCATTCATGTCAAACGGCCTTGGGCCCATTCATTCATGTCAAACGACCTTCGGCCCAATCTTTCATATCAAATGGCCTTCGGCCCAATCATTCATGTCAAACGGCCTTCGGCCCATTCAGTCATGTCAAACAGCCTTTGGCTCAGCATTCATGTCAAACGACCTTCGGCCCAATCAATTGTACCCAATGACCTTTGGCCCAACCATATGGCATAACAAACATTTGTCCACAATTCAAATTAACAACTTATAAGACTTATATGGGAATAAGCAATTGGACAAATAACATACTTCAAAATATCTTTACTAAGATATTACTCATAGTGTTCTGCCGGCGGATTTGCCCTGGAACTCGACCCTACACATTTCATGAACACAATGGGTCACAAACAATTCAATCCGTTCTTAATTCATACATCACTCTTAGGCTTCTTTCTTATCTTTTTAACTCATTTATGATGCTCAATGCATGCCTAAGAGTGCTTAGAAATGAAAGAGAATGGAAAATGAAACACATAACCCCTTTACAAAATTTCTGAAACAGGGGTCCCCGCTCGAGCGTGAATATCCCCGCTCGAGCGGACATCAATGTCTGCAAAAGTTCTGGGAGCTCACATTTCACGCTCGAGCGGCGCTTTCCCCGCTCGAGCGGACACGCCAAATTTTGGGTTTTCCAGAACTGGTCTTGAAGTTCAATTTTGATGTTCAAAGGTTCCAAACTCATGATTTCGGTTCAAAAACATGTAAACACAATATATTACATGAGAATACAAGAGTATGACACCAAATTTGTTCAAAATCATCATCTAATTCTCAAATAACCCTCATTTCTTTTGTATGATCAAAACCCATGCAGTCAAACTTCATACCAAATTCATATCTCTATCAATTCAACATGCATGTTAGTCTTTGACCCCAATTCCATTTCAAATAGCACCAATGATGCTTATAACCATGAAACTCAACAAAACCATGCTTGCATGTATGCTTCAATGCTCAATTTTTCATAATCAACATATTACATGCTAGCTTATGCAAATTCATGGCAATTTTATGCATGCTTGAACATACCAACTCCAATTCAAGTTCTAGGTGATCATCTAACTTGAATTCACAAAATTACAACCTCAAACTTATGAATTCATAACCAATTACTCACCTAGAAGCTCAAATCTTCCAAATTATGGTTAATTCTTGAGTTAATCTTCAAGATTCCCAAGCTTCTTGATCAAACCTTTAATTGCCTACACACTCTCTCTCTCTAAATTTGGTTCTCTCACTTTTTAGAGAGCTAATTTCAGCCAAATGAATTAAAAGAGAGGAATTGAGTGCGAATGAGCCTATTTATAGCCTCTCTTAATCAAATTACTAAAAATTAAGTAATGGTGTTTTAATTGGTCATTCTGAATCTGATTATTTTGATCCGAATCAATTTTCAATTAAATTTCACCATAGGCTCTAAACATTACGCTAATCACAATAGCGTAGTCAATTTCGATTTCTGTGGCCGATAAGGCCTTCAATTTAAATTCTAAAGCAGATAATCAAATAGATTTTTCCTACGATGAACAAATAGAAATTTAAAACCACATATATTTATATAAATGGTACTCAAAATCATATCAAACACGTAATCACATTCGTAATTAAGATTAATTAGCATAATACGGAGCAGGGTTATCCCAAACGGCTTGGACCGAGCTCATGCTTGGTTGTGCCTACGGAGCTCGGTTGAGCCATGATGTGAGGTCATCAAAGAAACCGGACAAGTAGCACGGTTGCTGTGAGATGGCGTGGCTCCAAGTTAAGCGTGGCTCGATCAAGAGAACTATGCAGTGCCATGGGATTGCAAGAAGGGGATTGCGTTATCTGTGCGTGCCAAAGCCGTTTGGCGGTTTCGTTAGGTATTTGCACTGACACGCAGGGAAATGGGAGAGGAGAGTAGATCCATGCGTCCAGAGGGGAATGGACGCAAAAGCACGCACAGAAGCTATATAAATGGTGTTGTGCCCCCATACTCAGGTCTGGAACATCCTCTAATCAGAACTCACCTACCACTTTGTCTCTCTTCTTCTTCTCTCTCTCTTCCTGAGTGTGCTAACATGATCATCGGAGAGGTTTTCCGGCAGCACACCGCCGGGTAGCTCATGTTCATTGTGTTCTCAGGTCGATCGGAGCAAAGCGCAGCTTGGGTACAAGGAGTACGGGTAACATCGGATATTTAGCTCCCGTACAATTGGCACCGTCTATGGGAATCTCTCTCCGACAGACAAAACCTTGTCCTCCAAGCTCTTATGATTATCTTCCATGGCGAACAACGACGATGTACCATTGTTCGCCATTGACGGTATCACTTCGGAGTCCGTCCGAAGAAGATATGGTCTTCTTGCCGTCTGTGCCATGGCTGGTTTGGAGACCTCTCCTGGAAGACTTCCCAGAGATGTGCGAGACAAGCGCACAAAGAGTACTGATCACTCGAGAAGCTCTGATGGGCACCGACAGTGAAAAGAATCGCACGCTCAGCGCCTAGAGCATAAGCTGAGAGATCAAGATGCCATCATTCGAAGGATGGCGGCGGAGATGGAGGCGCTAAAGCGGCAGGTCAAAGGGAAGTGTTAGATGTTAGATTCACATATGAAAAGAAGAACAATAAGAAAGAAGAAAAGAAGAGAGATTGTTGTGTTTATTATTTTGTATCTTACTCTTAAACATATTAGGGTTACACATATTTATAATGAAAGACTAAAGAAATAAATGACATAACTACCCTTACACCCTAATACTTAAGACTCCTCCCCAAGTCGGTGCAAAGATATCTCTCATGCTTAACTTACAACAAATGGGGTGGAAAACCTTACTACTAAGACTCTTAGTAAAGACATCAGCCAATTGATCTTCAGACTTCACAAAAGGCATACATATTAAACACTGATTCAACTTTTCCTTGATGAAATGTCTATCGATCTCAATATGCTTTGTTCTATCATGCTGAACAGGATTGTGAGCAATACTAATAGCAACTTTGTTGTCACAATACAATGTCAATGGTTCACTGTAGACAAACCCAATATCATTCAACAAGGAGTGGAGCCACATCAGTTCACATACACTACGTGCCACAGCCCTGTATTCTGCCTCTGCACTAGATCTGGACACCACTGTTTGTTTCTTACTACACTATGGGTGTGTTTGATTGGACGGACTGGAAAATGGGGGATTAGAATCCATCGGACTTGAGTCCTGGGACTGTGAATCCCCCGGACTATTTGGTCGGATTGGATATGTATCCTGTGTTTGTTTTTTCATGGGATTAGATGTCTGGATAGGACTATTTTCAGTGAATCCAACGTTTGGTTGGACGGACTGGATAGGATAAATGAACAAAAGACTATTTTACCCTTTTTCAATTGTTTACTAAGTAATAGCAATAGTAAACATATCTTTAATATTTTAATTATTTTTAGTAAACATTAAATATACTAATTGTTAAATTTTGTTTAAAGATATTTAAACATACTAATATTGATAAAAAATTGACTGGTATAGACTATTTTATTTAAACAAATAAAAATTTATTGTTGAAATTAAACATACTAATGGTTAAATGTTTAAATTTTTATTTAAACAATTAACATTGAAATTATTTTGATGTACAGATTGTGTTTAAACAATTAACAATTAACAATTAAATAAATGTTGATGTACAGATTATGTTTAAACAATTAACAAATGTTGATATAATTAACAATTAACAAATGTAGATGTAATCAAATGTTAACGTATTAAAACATAATTTAATAGATGTTAAATAAATATACATGTTGATGTACAGATGTTGAAATAATTTAATAAACATGTTGATGTACAAATATTTAAATGTTTAAATAAAACATAATTTAAATAAATGAAATTATTTATTGTTGAAATTAAACATCTAATTGTTTAAATAAAACATCTATTAAAACATCTATTAAATTTAAATAATGAAATTAAATAAAACATAAACAAAATTTTAAAATAAAACATCAATAAAATATCTATAAAAAATTATTTTAAAAAATTAAATAAATAAAACATTAATAAAAAGTTAAATAAAATTATTTTATTTTTAAATTGAGACATTTAAATTTTATTAAATTTTATTAAATATAATACATAATTAAATAGTAGAGGGTCAAAATTGTCATTTTCGCATCTAATCCAAACAGTGATTAGTCCCCCCAAAACAATCCCACCCCCTCCCCCAGGACAGGATAGTCCCCCATATGGGGGACATGGAGTCCGGCCGGACATGGAGTCCGCCAGACTAAAAAAAAATCAAACGACGGATAAGGAGCACTATTTGGATTGTAATCCAAATAGTGGATAGTCCCCCCCTCCAATCCCACGAATCAAACACGCCCTATGTGACTAAATTCCCCCCCACAAATGCACAGTAACCGGAGGTAGATCGCTTGTCATCTATAGAACCATTCCAATCATCATCCGTGAATGCCTCCAACCTTAAGTGACCATGATTGGAAAATAAAATCCCTTTTCCAGGAGCAGATTTAAGGTACCTCAAAATGCGATACACTGCATCCAAATGAAGTGCATGAGGCTCATGCATAAATTGACTTACTATCCCAACTGCATAGCCAATATCTAGATGAGTGTGAGATAAATATATAAGCCATCCCACAAGCCGCTGGTACCGTTTCTTCTCCATAAGATCACCAACACCACTACAAAGATGGTGATTAGCCTCAATTGGTGAATCAACAAGTCGGCAGCCTAACATGCCAGCTTCCTCAAAAAGATCTAGAATATACTTCCGCTGAGAAATGAAGATGCCTTTGTCAGATCTGGTAACTTCAATTCTAAGAAAGTACCTCAACAGACCAAGGTCTTTGATCTTAAATTCCTTGGCCAACAACATTTTAAGATGTGTCACTTCTTTCTCATCATTACCTGTCACATCTATGTCATCCACATATACTATAAGCACTGTTACCTTATCCGCATAGTGTTTGACAAACATTGTGTGATCTGCATTTCTTTGCTTATACCCGAATCTCAACATAGCCTTTAAGAATCTGTCAAACCAAGCACGAGGAGACTGTTTTAAACCATATAACGCCTTTTTCAACCTACAAACTTTCCTAACTGTAGACTAAGAGGAGAATCCTAGTGGTACATCCATATATACCTTTTCCTCCAAATCACCATGGAGAAATTCATTATTCACATCTAATTGTTGTAAAGACCATCCCAAATTAGCTGCACATGAGAGAATAACTCAAATGGAATTCATCTTTGCTACAGGAGCAAAGGTTTCTTGGTAATCAATTCCATATGTCTAAATAAACCCCTTGGCTACTAGCCGTGCTTTGTACCGTACAATTGTTCTATCTACTTTCTGTTTAATGGTGAACACCCACTTACACCCTACAGGCTTTTTTCCACTAGGAAGAGGAACCAACTCCCAAGTGTTATTCTTGCTTAGAGCTTGCATCTCTTCTACCATAGCTACTTTCCACTGAGGACCATCAATAGCTTCGTTTCAACTCTGGGGAATATACACAGAAGACAAAGACAGAAAAAAAGCACAATATGTAGAAGACAATGAATCATATGACACAAATTTAGAAATGGCGATGTTGAGTACAACACCTAACTCCCTTTCTAAGAGCAATAGGAAGACTTGAATCATCGACAACAGGACTATCAATTACAGATAAAGGAATAGACTGAGGGGCATTACTTGGAACTGGCATGAGAGATGATGATGGATTTGGTGGCATAAGGGAAGCTTGCTCTTTTGGACGTCGAGAATAAGTTTTAAGATCAGATTTATCCAAATAACCACCAATGTCAAACTTTACATCAATAGAACTATTAGGCTCCCCCTCACCACAAATAACAGTCTGCTGACTAAGAAAGAAAAAAGTTAACTCGTGTTGATACTGCAATCTCATCCATAACACTACTCTCCCCCGGAGGAGATGGCGGAGAAGAAGGAAAGAAAGCCTCAGATTCACGGAAAGTGACATCCATACTAACATACATTTTGCGAGTGGGAGGATCATAGCATTTGTAACCCTTTTGAGTAGTAGAATAACCAAGAAAGACACAACGCACAACCTTAGGATTGAGTTTTCCACGAGTATGAGGTTGTAAATAAACAAAACAGACACACCCAAACACTCGAGGGGGAAGAGAAGAGGTGGGATATGAGACAGAAAGTAGTTGAAGAGGAGTCTAGAATTGGAGGACACTGGAAGGCATATGGTTAATAAGGTAAGTAGCGGTAAGAACAGTATCACCCCCAAAAGACTTAGGAACATGCATGGTAAACAAGAGAGAGCGAGCAACTTTAAGAAGATGGCCATTCTTTCGTTCGACAACTCTATTCTGTTGAGGAGTACCAACACAACTAGTCTAATAAAGGATGCCATGCTTCTCTAGGTATGCTTGAAAAACTCCATCAACATACTTAGTCCCATTATCACTTCGAAGAATTTTGATTTAAGTATTAAAAAGGTTGGTCACCATTTTATGAAAAGTTTGGAAACAAGAAAAAACTTCACTCTTAGTTGGAAGCAAGTAAATTCAAGTCACACGGGAATAACAATCAATAAATATAACAAACCATCGATACCCAGAAGTAGAAACCATAGGGGAAGGGCCCCACACATTAGTATGAATAAGCATAAAAGGAAAAGTACTTCTGTGATTAATTGAAGGGTAACAAGTACGTTTATACTTTTTAAGTTCACAAGCATCACAACCAAAATTACTCCTAGGACAATCATGAACTAAAGAAGGAAAAAATTTCTCTAAAACACTAAAGGAAGGATGACCCAAACGGCTATGCCACTGATGAAGGAGATGAAGAGGGAAGCCATTAGTGCACTTGAGAGCCTAAGATGGAACAGTAGGAGGAACGGCATCCAGAAAATACAGTCCACCTTGTGCTCTACCATTGCCAATCGTTTTCCCCGTAGCCAGTTCTTGAAAGACACAATGAGTAGGAAAAAAAGTCATTGACCAATTTAGAGAAGTAGTAAGAATACTAACAGAAAGCAGGTTAGTAGAAAAATTAGGGACACAGAGTACAGATGAAAGAGAAAGTGAAGAGGAACAATGAACTGAACCCTTGCTGGAGACAGAGGATAAAGTGCCATCAGCCACTCGACCCTTGTCTCGACTGGAACAAGGAGAATAAGAATAGAAAAGACTAGAAGCACCTGCCATGTGGTCGGTGGCACCTGAATCAATAATCTTGGAAAAGAGTGCTAGTCTCAGAAGAAGGACTCGTAGCAATCTCAGACACATGTGCTTAGGAACGAGCTGTACTACCACGACCCCGACCTCGAGTAAGGCGACCATTCAGTTTCCAACAATGTTCTCGATCATGTCTGTCTTTCCCACAATGATCACACTTCAATCGATCTCGATCAACTAGTGTACCCTGAGTACCAGATTGTACCGGACTAGGCTGAGGAGCTCGAGTTGGAGGAGCAACAACCAAAGCAGAACGATCCTGTGTAGATGAATGAACCCTAGCACTACGGCGACTTTCCTTTTGCTGGACAAGGGCATAAGCCTCGCGGAGGGTGGGAAAAGGTGAACGACCCAACACCTGAACGCAAATCTGATCATACTCCAAGTTCAAGCCAGCAAGAAAGTCATACACACGCTCCTTCTCCATAGTTTGTTGAAACAAAGTGGCATCCCAAGAACAAATAGCCTGGAAGCTTTGGTAATAGTCTAGTTCCTGCCATAAACTACTTAACTCAGCATAGTATACTGCGAGTGATCTATCTTGTTAATCTAAGCTCCGAAACGTCTTCCTTAATTCATATGCCTGTGCATCATTACCCTGTTGGGAGTACATTTGGCTTGCAGCTATCCAAATCTTATAAGCAGTATCTAAGAGAAGAAAAGACCGACTAATGGTGGGTTGCATAGAGTTAATGAGCCAAGTCATAACTAAATCATTTTCAGAAACCCATTGAGTACACGAAGCGGCATCATTAGCAGGCTGGGGAAGGTCACCGGTAATGTAGCTAGTCAAATAGCAAGCACCAATAGCAAGGCTACAAGAACGGGACTAAATTAGATAATTTGAGCCATCAAGTTTCACAGGACTGATTTGAAGAGATGGACTATCATTAAGAGTCATAACACGATGCACGCCACCTTCGTCACTAACCGTAGGGTCTTTATCCCCAATTCCAGCCATGGAAAATCAATCCCCACAATAAATAACAATCCAGGAAGCCAACAACAGTGACAAAAACTTAACAGAAGACCAAGAATATACCTTCACAGAGCTAAAACCAAGCCAGGAGAGCAAAAAATAGAACAAAACTGAGAGAAACCCTTACCAGACCTTCAAGACTGTGACTCTAACCTCCTCTAATGGTTCAGTCGGCTCCCAAGGAAAGGGAAGGAAGAGAAGAAACAACCCTAAAAGGGCCCCAGTAGAGGCTTCCGAAAAATAGCCATTTTTCTAAAAAATCAACAAAAATTGGAAAAACCACCAAATAATTCCCAAAAAATTACAAGAAAATCATGGAGAGAAAGCCCATGAAATTTCGAACCTGGAGGATTTATTTATTTATTTTATTTTTTATTTCCAGAAAAACGAAGAAAAAAGAGGAACAATGAAATACCACAATCTTTAAAGAAGAAGATGTGGCTCTGATACCATGTTAGATGTTAGATTCATATATGAAAAGAAGAACAATAAGAAGGAGAGAAGAAGAGAGACTGCTGTGTTTATTGTTTTGTGTCTTACTCTTAAATATATTAGGATTACTAAAGAAATAAATGACATAACTACCCTTACACCCTAATACTTAATATGAAGGGTGTTGCTGGAATGGGTAACCACAGTGAGTGCACCCAACCCCGTTGCTCAAGCAGCCAGAACCAGCAGCGTACACCCTCTTTCTCCATCACCAGAAGCTATGGGGTTGGTGACTCTGACCCACTAGCAGAGAAGTCTTGTGCGCAGGACAATAGTTATCGTCCCTCACGTCCGTCGACGACGTCGAGGTATTCTTGCTCCGCCCGTTCGAAGGACCTAAGTGATGTCCTGGAAGAATGGGCATGCCGACGGGAGGAGCAAAGGGTGCGGGCGTTGCAGCGATTATCCCGTGGAGGTCGTGCTAGTGAGAAAGTTGTAATGCCGCCACCACGACCAACTGCACATGCCCCTTTGGACAGAGATTTGGGGAGGCTGAGCGCCACCCCCTTTTCCTTTGAGATAGAGACCACACCACTCTCTACGGGCTTCTACCAGCCCAAGTTTGTACTCTATGATGGAAAAACCGATCCATACATGCACGAGAGCCACTTCCGGCAGGTTAAAGCTGGATACAAGCGAAGCGACGCTCTCATGTGCCTTATTTTCCCATCAAGTTTGGGCGAGTTAGGCCTGAAGTGGTTCGAGAGGCTACCAGAGGAAAGTATTGAACGGTGGCAGCAGTTGGCGGAAACATTCGTGACCCGATTCAAAACCAACACCAAAACGCTGAAGGAAGTTGACCACCTTCTGAGCGTCAAGATAGAATCGAGTGACTCCCTCAAAACATACAACACCAAATATTGGGAAACCTTCAATGAAATCCTTAATTACCTGATTAACTAGGCAATCACCCAATACAAGCATAGTCTCCTGGTCGGACATAGATTGAGGGACTTGTTCACCATGAACCAATCGGCGACCATGGAGCTATTGATGCAGCGCATCAATGAGCACATCTGTGTAGAGGATGATGTTATCGCGGCCACCGTGAAGGCGAATCCAATGGCAACGAACAAAAGGGTGGCTGGAAAAGTACACTCAATCGGACATGAGGCAAACCGTTCGAGTGATCGCGCAAGAGAGTTAGATCGTGGTGCAGATCGCAGCAACTGAAGTAAAGGTCGCCGCAATGACCGAGCTGACTACCCCCGTGACGTCATGGAAGATGCGAAGAGAAAGCTGAATGTCCGGATAGGCATCACCATGGTTTTCAAAATTCCAACCTACCGCATCCTTAGGGAAATTCGCGACGATATGTACGTCCAGTTTCCGGTTAAGTTGGGCGATGCACAGAGGGGCTTCAATCTGCGGTATCGCTGCACCTTTCACGGCGAGTGAGGGTACCGTATGGAGGATTGTTTGCCTTTGAAACAACACTTGGAGGAGTTGGTCGCTGCTGGCCACTTGGACCATTACATTGACGAAGGCATCAAGGCTGCGTCCCATGCTCCGACTGAGCCAAATGGTTTGGCCGCTCTAGAAGCACCCCCCAAGGCGTGGTTAATGTGATCCATGGTATCATTGAGCCAACGTGTGTATGCGAGCTCCGAGGGATGATCAAAAAAGCAGAACATATGAGCGATGTCCTGTCTGTCTAGCCCACCGTCAAAATGGGTAAAACTGAGGAAAAAGATGTGCCCAGTTTCTCAAACCGGGATCTTGAACGAATTCAAATGCCACCACATACAATCTGATCCTAGATAGGGGATGGCTTTATGCCATGCAAGCAGTGGCGTCGACCTATCACCAAGTTATGAGGTTTCCCTCTGCTACAAGGGAGATTGAAGAGATTAGGGGCGATCAGGTCATGGCCAAGCAGTGTTTCGTGGTTGTGAATGAGAGTCGAGCAGCCAAAGGCTTCATGCAAATGATCAAAGGTCCGGAAGATCAAAGTGTCCTGGATGATGTGGGCACCAGGGCTGAAGAAAAGGCTGTTGAAGACTTGGTGAAGGGGCAGATCAACGAAGATAACCCTGACAAGTTCTTTTTGTTGGGATCTAGCCTAACCACCCAAGAACGGCTGGAGATGGTGGATTTCTTAGTGGTGAATATCAAAGTGTTTGCATGGACGCCTTACGACATACTTGGCGTTAATCCAAACTTTATTTGCCACCAACTCAACGTCTTTTTGGATGCTCGACCTATCATTCAATGAACGCGGAGATTAGCACTTCATCATGCCAGGGTAGTGGCAGAGGAGGTCAAAAACTTGCTGGAAGCAAGGGCAATCTAGGAATTACACTACCCTCAGTGGGTTTCCAACACGGTTGTGGTACCGAAGAAGAATGGGAAATGGCGAGTCTGCGTCGACTACAAGACGGTTAACCGAGCTTGCCTCAAGGACAGTTTTTCCTTGCCCAGAATCAGCCAACTGGTGGACTTGACAGCCGGACATAACTGACTCAGCTTTTTGGACGCTTATTGCGGTTATCATTAGATAGCCATGCATGAGTCAGATCGAGAGATTACTTCTTTCACCATACCAAAGGGGTTGTTCTGCTATCGAGTTATGCCTTTCGGGTTGAAGAACATCGGGGCAACTTTTCAAAGGATTGTCACCAAGATGTTTGCCTCCTTGCTCAATCGAACAATGGAAACATATATTGATGACATGGTTGTGAAGAGCAAATGCGAGACTGACCACCTGTTTGACTTGGCGGAAATGTTTGCCATTCTCAATTAGCACAAGTTGCGTCTGAATGCATCAAAGTGTGCCTTCGGCGTGGGGTCAGAGAAATTCTTGGGCTTTCTAGTCACCAATCATGGCATCGAGGCGGAACCGTCCCAAATCAAGGCCATACAAGAATTGAAGCAACCTGACTTGGCAAAAGACGTGCAACATCTTGCCGGGATGGCAGCCACGCTTAACCGATTTATAAGCCGGCCATCAGATCGTTGCCGACCTTTTTTCCGAGCCTTAAAGACCAAATTTTCATTGGATGAAGAATGTGACAGAGCCTTAGCCGAGCTAAAAATGTACCTATCTTCCACTCCACTCTTGGTCACACCAAAGCATAGGGATGAACTCTATTTTTATCTGGTTGTTTCTCAACATGTCGTAAGCGCGGTGCTTGTTCGGGTAGAAGGCATCCACCATCTACTGATCTTCTACGTGAGCAAAACCTTACTTCCGAGTTGAGATACTTGCCACTGGAGAAACTCGCCTTAGCACTGATGATGGCCTCACGGAAATTGGCACACTACTTTCATGCTCACACAATCGTGGTATTGACCGAATTCTCGTTGAAAGCCTTGTTTGAGCGAGCAGACTTCTCCAGTCGAATCCTAAAGTGGGCAGTCGAGTTGGGCCAATTCGACGTCAAGTTTCAACCTCGAATGACCATAAAAGTCCAATCGTTGGCCGACTTCGTTGCTGAGTTCTTGCCCAGAACATATCCAGTTTGCCCGGTGGATCTTACCGGTACAATCGGGCTGCAGGGTATGGGCACGATGGACATTGCACAACCTCTCATCTAACAGATTGTCGAAGGTGACGCGGAAGTTGCACGCCCGTTTACAGACCTATCACTCGAGAGCACACTTCAGCTTGACAATGCATCATTGGATTTGGGAATAACAGGGCAACATGTGGGATCCAAAGCCACATCGTCACGAGGGAGATGAAGACATTCTTGTTGCACTCGCCGCAGAACTAGCCAAGCAGCCGAGCAATTCTGATCACCTGGACCTTTAGACATCTTAGGACTCTGCTGAATGTTGGAAACTTTTTATGGATGGTGCCTCAAACCAAAATGAAGCAGGGCTGGGAGTGGTCTTGATCTCCTTGGACGAACTGACCATTGAACATTCCATCACGTTAGGATTTCCTATGTCAAACAACGAGGCTAAGTACGAAACACTGCTAGCCGGACTGAAAAGCGCACTCCAAATACAAGCATCCGAGCTGATGGTCTACAGTGACTCCCAACTCGTTGTAAACCAAGTTTTTTGGAGAATATGAAGCCAAAGATGACAGAATGATTCTATGAGGAACTAAAGATAGAATTCTATAATTCCACACCGGCCTACCCTTAATCCAACGACCAAGTCGAAGTATCAAACAAGACCATTTTAGATGGGCTGAAGAAAATATTAGAGAAAGCCAAAGAAAAGTGGGCCGAGGAACTTCTAAATGTTCTCTAGGCTTACCGAACAACATCAAGATGCTCGACCGGAGAGACACCTTTTGCCTTGGCATATGGCATGGAGGCAGTCATCTCATTGGAGATCGGTATGCCCACCATCCGCAGCGAAGGTTTTGAGCCCGACTTGAACGCTGAAGCCATTGCCTTAGAATTGGACCTAGTAGAGGAGCGTCGAGAAAAGGCCCTGATCCATGTCACAGCATATCAACAAGAACTGTCCAAGAAGTATAACAAAATGGTTCACCCCAAACCGTTCAAGGTCGGGGATTGGGTCTTAAGGAAAGTGATAGGGATTGGGTCTTAAGGAAAGTGATGGGCAATACTCTTGTGCCGGGCAAAGGGAAGCTAGGGTCAAACTAGGAGGGGTTCTACAAGATAACCGGTCTGGCGGGAAAATGGGCATACCATCTAGAAGACTTGGATAGCAACGCTGTACCTTGGCCATGGAACGCAGCAAATCTGAAGTTGCTTTTTTTTAGTATCCATCTTTGAATGCCATTTTTTGTAAGGGGCAAGCATTTCCCTTCATTTACCAACGTAATTCTTTTCGTCGCCTTGTAAATTCAAGAACGTAATAGAAAAGGAGTTACTATACGTAGCCAATTTGTTATGATTGGTGGATTGTGCAATAAACAAGGGGCAACTGCCCCTCTAGCCGAGGTGATTCGCTCGGCCAATAGAGTTGATGAGTTGTTCAACTCCAAGATTTTAGTCGAGATGATTTTACTCGACCATTGGAGTTGATGAATTATTCAGCTCCAAGATTTTAGCCGAGATGATTTTGTTCGGCCAATGAAGTTGATGAATTGTTCAACTTTAAGATTGAAGCTGAGATGATTTTGCTCGGCCGATGGAGTTGATGAATTATTCAACTCCAAGATTGAAGTCGAGATGATTTTGCTCGGCCAATAAAGTTGATGAATTATTCAACTCTAAGATTGAACCCGAGATGATTTTGCTCGGCGAATGGAGTTGATGACTTGTTCAACTCCAAGATTTTAGCCGAGATGATTTTGTTTGGCCAATGGAGTTGAAGAATTGTTCAACTTCAAGATTGAAGCCGAGATGATTTTGCTCGGTCAATAGAGTTGATGAGTTGTTCAACTCCAACATTTTAGCCGAGATGATTTTGCTCGGCCAATGGAGTTGATGAATTGCTCAACTCCAAGATTGAAGCCGAGATGATTTCGCTCGGCCAATAGTTGATGAATTGATCAACTCCAAGATTGAAGCTGAGATGATTTTGCTTGACCAATGGAGTTGATGACTTGTTCAGTTCCTAGATTTTAGCCGAGAAGATTTTCTTCGGCCAATTGAGTTGATGAATTGTTCAACTCCAAGATTGAAGCCGAGATGATTTTGCTCGACCAATGGAGTTGATGACTTGTTCAACTCCTAGATTTTAGTCGAGAAGATTTTGCTCAGCCAATAGAGTTGATGAATTGCTCAACTCTAAGATTGAAGCTGAGATGATTTTGCTCGGCCAATAGAGTTGGTGAATTGATCAACTCCAAGATTGAAGCCGAGATGATTTTGCTCGGCCAATAGACTTGTTGACTTGTTCAACTCCAAGATTTTAGCCAAGAAGATTTTGCTCGGCTAATAGAGTTAATGAATTGTTAAACTCCAAGATTGAAGTCGAGATGATTTTGCTCGGCCAATGGAGTTGATGACTTGTTCAACCCCAAGCTTCTGCCGAGATGATTTTGTTTGGCCAATGGAGTTGATGAATTGTGCAACTCTAAGCTTCTAACCGAGATGATTTTTGCTCGGCCAATAGAGTTGATGCTATATTCAAGTATGTTGCTGTTTTGTTCGACTTTAGTTTGACCAAGATGATTCGCTTGGTTGATTTACCGAACGCTTGTTCGGTATATATTGCATGGTTACAAGGAAGAAACACAACATACATTGCTAGAATACAAGAATATAAGCGATAAATTGGACAAACTTTCATTAATTGAGAATTTCAATACAAGAGGCGGGGCTTGTAGCCCGGTTACAAAAGTTTAAATCAAAAATGATAGAGAATTCATGACTAAGCTAGGAGGGAGAAGTCGGCGAATTCATCCCCGGCTCCCTCTGTAGCGGTCTCCAGGTCGACTACGGTGACTTTTTCTTTGTTGTCAATCTCCTTCTAGCCGGCCTCATCCTTGGCCTCTCTTTCAGTAAAGAGTTGAAGACTTCATTGGCATAAGGAATCATGTAGATTGGCAAGAAGGTAGGGGGATGAGAGGTGAACACATCGGTTTCAGATCCTTAGCCAATTTTTTCGCAAGTAGCTTTCCAACCAGACTTGAAATAGATGTCCTTGGTAGCTTCAACTTATTTGATGTAGTTATCTTCAGCCTCCTTGAAGTCGAGGTTGTTGGCCTTGTCCACGGCGTCCTGCCTTGCTTTCTTTTCAGCCTCTAGCTCAGCCTTTAAAGCGTCCTTCTCTTGCTCGGCCCTACCAAGCTGGCCTAGAAGCCTGGCATTATCATTGGCGATCTCGAGGGAGGCCTTAGCTCGAGTGAGCTCAGCAGAGACATTTTTGTCGGCATTATTCAGCTCGGTCACTTTGTGGCACAAATTGACAATACGGTCCATGACGAGATTTGTTTTTGGATGGCCTGCAAGAAGTAAGAAAGAAGTTAGCCCAAGTAGATTAGTAAACCGAGCAGAGAAGTAAATTCTGAATCATATCTTAGTCATAGACTTGACCGCTGATTTCACGAGCCGGTTGTCAGGAACATGATCTCTCCCGGTCACATCGCTCAGCAGCAGCAACACCTTTGATAAATTGAAAGCCAAGAGGTGCTCGTTGTCCTCCTTGATAGATGCGGTGACCAGGATCTCTTTACCCTAGTGTTTAAACTCCAGCTTCCACGAAAAAGTGGGCTCGGCATCTTGCACTGGCTGCTCAGTGCTTAGCTCAGCCACGAGCTTGGCAGAGAGGTCAGCTGACCGGGACCTCTTGCCAACATGGCGAGAAACAGTAGGTGGAATGGCTGTGGAGGCTAGGGCAACCACGGTCCCTGAGCTCTGGCCGACGGTAGAAGCAGGAGGTGGCATGCTCGGTAGCTCGGCAGAAGTGGTGGTGATTAGATTCTTAATCCGGCTTCTCTTTGCCATCTTTTCTTCCTCGGTTAATTTGATTAAGGGCACGTCTGGCAAAGTTGGGTCAGGCGGAGGAGAAGGAACTCAGAGAAAATCTGTAATCTTGCTCTTGCGGGGAGCTGAATAACGATAAGTTGGTACGTAATCGAGAAGCTCGTGGCAATCTCAGTGCTGGTATCTTAGCATGACCCTAATTGACTCTTTGTTCAGATATTGGTAGTTGGCTTATAATTCTTCGATAGCTGCGACAGGAAGACAATTAGCTCGGCGTAATTAATATTGATGAAATAAATCAGTCAAAACAATGGGCTTACTAGAAGAACCGAAGTTTTTGCTGATGTACCAACCGGGCACGTCAGCCATTTTATAGTTACTGGACACTCAGAAGAAATCATCATCGTGCATGTCCTTGTCTGGCATGCCGGTCACTAATCGTTCTCTGCCCGGTCGTATTTTTAAATAGTAGTTGAAACTGTCTTTTGTTCGACTGAGCGTGTATTGACGCAAGATCTCAGCTAGGCCCATATTTAAACCAAGCTGGTGGTTCAACTCGGCCACGCCGTTTATAATTCTGAAGGTGTTGGTGGATACTTGTGTTAGAGTAAGCCAGGTTCTTCTCAAGAACTCGCAGATCAAGGGTTGCATAGGGAATCGTAGTCCTCTTTCTATTATGCTCAGCACGATGAAGGGGCAAGAGTCCAGCCTACCCCATGGATTTATGTCCTTTTCACCGAGCTCCAAATGCACATCGGCCGGGATGCCGTATTCTTCTCGGAACGCGACCAATGCTCCAGGTGTATTAACTAGGAAGCTGTAGCGCCCCATTGAAGGTCGGCTTGTTCAGCATGGCAGTGTTAAATTGGCAAAGTATTGCACGGTGGCTGCTCAGTCTTTGAGAGCCCTTGTGTTGGTGTGCTTGGTCCCCTAGGACTCTGCAGTTAAAAACTAAGTGTAAATGATAGCGCAGGTGCATAAGCGAGCTTGACTTTAGCTCGGTCACTTTGGATGTAAGAGCACCTTGGTCCCATTGGGTAACTGGACAGCTCGGTCACTCGAGCGAACCAGATATTAGCCCAGTCGAGCAGCCCAGCGCTTTACTAGCTCGGTTTTCACTAAAAGTTTTATAAACAAGATACTTTCTCAGTTCACTTGTGACTTTGGATCAAACGAATGTTTGTAGCCCAGTTGGTCCTAGATTTTCACGTGTTCATCACAAAAAGATGATGAATAGTGTCGAGGACAAGTGGGGGGCGATGACAGCTTTTGTAAACACAATGGAAAAGAGCCCTAGCCTACCTTCATTCGAAGACACGAGGCCTACTGATTATCACGCCCTAGACTCATCTATGGGAGTTGAGTTTGAGAACATGACAAGTCCAAAACATGAAGAACAGTTAAGAACAATAGAGAGAGTTTGATGGACTTACAGGTTGGGACGAGAATCGAAGTTCCAGACGGAGAAATACTTTCACGTGACAACGACGAGGCAAAGTCCACTAGAGAAATGCTTCGATGTGGGCTAAAAATACAGAAAATGGGGGTAGTCGCATTGTAGCTTAAGATCTTCGGGTCGTTTGAGAGAGGAAATGAATAGTAGAAGAAGAAATGCGAAGGGACATACGACGTATGTATAAAGGGAGAAGAGGCGCCAAAATTTGAAACTGAAGAGACGGCATGGAGCGATTGGGTTGGCTGCATGAGGACAATAAATGTTGGATACGCGTCTGTGTTAAAACTGGTGACAGTCTTGAAAGAATAGACATAAAAGTCAAAGCGCCAACCGAGCTAGTCATGAGGCCGAACATCAAAGTTAGCTCAACGAATGAATGAAGATGGATGACCGAACGGATGGATGACCTCGGCCAGAGAAGTTAATCCCGGTCACGCTGGCTCGGACGGAATTAAGGAGCAATTGAGAGGGAGGTTTACGACTGAATGTTGAGCCGAGTTGGTTTAAACCAGAGTCGATGCCTTCTGCTCGGTCAAACATTGAGTGTGCGCTTGACCGAGGCCTTAGTCCGGTTGAGTTAGAACGATTGTGGATTATCGATCCGGGAGAGATTTGCACTCTTCGGAATCGGATTAGATTAGTCATTCAATGGCTTGGACCGAGTTCATGCTCGGTTGTGACTATGGAGCTCGGTTGAGCCACGATGTGAGGTCATTAGTAGCACGGTTGCTGTGAGATGGCGTGGCTCCGCGTTAAGCGTAGCTCGGTTAAGAGAACTATGCAGTGCCATGAGATTGCAAGAAGGAGATTGCGTTGTCCAAGCGCCCCAAAGCCGTTTGGCTGTTTCGTTAGGTGGTGCTTAGCTGTATTTGGGCTGACATGTGGGGAAATGAGAGAGGGGAGTAGGTCCACGCGTCCAGAGGGAAATGGACGCAGAAGCACGCGTAGAAGCTATATAAACGGTGCTGTGCCCCCATACTCAGGTCTGGAACATCCTCTAATCAGAACTCATCTACGACTTTGTCTCTCTCATTCTTCTTATTTTCTCTCTCTCTCTCTCTTTCCTTCTCCCTGAGTGTGCTAACTTGATCGTTGGAGGGTTTTCTGGCAGCATATTGTCGGGTAGCTCACCTTCATTGTGTTCTTAAGTTGATCGGAGCAAAGCGCAGCTTGGACACAAGGAGTACAAATAACGTCGGATATTTGGTTCTCGTACAATAATAATAAAAAAGTTATGTCAATTAAAACTACAAAAACACAATTTAATGTTGTAAAAAATGTGAAGTTTGTTATATTTTTCTCAAATCTTAAGAAAGATCAATATAATTTACTCAAAAGAAAAAAGAGTTGTTTTGAAAAGTGGGTTAAAAACTAATTTTTTGATTTTTTTTTAAAAAATGTGTAAAAAATAAAAAAGTAATGTGACCCATAAAAGTTAAAAAGTCAAAAAGTTAATTTTTAGCCAAGTTCTCAAAACATGCCGAAATATATAAATAAATTTGGTAAGAAATCTTTTAGTAGGAAATTTTAAGAATTAATAGGTATGTCATGTTATTAATGATAGTAGATAAGAATCAATTTAAGTAAACATAATTTTTTTAAAAATGGGAGACAAATATGATATAAAAAGTGAGTCTTAGATGTGTAAGATTTCATATACCTCATTTATCACATATGTATTTTAGTGTAGGTTTAAAAAGTGATGTTTTAATTAAAATATGAGTTAAAAAATAAATATATTTAAAAAAAAAATTAAATTTTTTACAGCGGGTAAAAAATTGTGTGAAAAAAAAAAAAATTCAATTTTCTCATATGGATGCGAGGCTTTTTAATGACCCGATTGAAACCGACAAGTAATGAAACCGGCTAGTTTTTTTGTTGGGTCATAGCGTAAAAACGAAGAGAACAGTGATGGACTAGAAAATACAGATAGGTTGAGGTCCCGAAAAGTAAATAAGGAGAAAAGTGGGGCCAATATGTAATTATTCATGAACCAAAATCCAAACCTCCGGTGAGTAAGGATCCTCTAGAGTGATTTTCTCTAAAATTTTCTAGAGTGTTACATTATGTGATTGATATAACTTGCCAATAAATCTAGAGTGATTTTCTCTAAAATTTTCTAAAGTGTTACATTATGTGATTGATATAACTTGCCAAAAAATCTCAATCACACAGTATATCCCTCTATATGAAACTTTAGAAAAATTTTACTCATATCCTTGTGGTTCCACTGTCCCCGCACGAACTGTCTCCAATTGCCAACAATGGCTTCCCGTGTGACCACCTGGAGTATGTCGTCTCTTCGATCAGCCCTGCCTTCCGTACAAAGGCCTCATCACCATCACCATCATTGTCCTCCTTCAATCGGCTTTTCTGTTGGTTCGTCCTTTACCTCTCCTTCTTCGTCCCGCCTCAGAATCTCTCTACCCAAATCCGAACCCAAAGCACATCGCTCTTTCCTCGGCCTCGCTCCTCTAATCCCCCTTCTCTCCCTCAGCTCTGAAGGTACACATACATTCCCTTCTAGGTTGCTTAATTGTTTATTTCACATATATGCATATAAACAAACATGTAATTTCAAGTTCATTGCTTCGATTGCAACTGTGCTTTTCAATTTTAGTAATTATCTATGTGTTATTATATGTGTGAATTTGTTTTCTATTTTCATGTTAATATTGTTTTGTTCAATTCTGCTATACAATTTGTTTTGTTTTGTTTTTTTTTTTTTTAATTTATAATTAGCAGCACATGTTCAATTTTTTTTTTTTTTTGGTTACATTCCTTGTTTGGATTTGGGAGTGTTTAGCTGTCGTTAATTGTAATTATGGTGGTTGATCTCATGGAATTGAGAAACTGGATGTAATTTGGATAAGGCTGCTTGTGTTGAGTTGGGTACATGTTCTATTTGAGTCAGGTTCTGTTTGGTGGGGGTTTGGAAAGAGAAAGGGATCCCTTTCCCTATCCAAATCCCTCCCTTTTCCTTTTTCCTTTCCAAATCATTCCCCAAATCCTCCAACCAAACACAGCTGTAGAGTGCACTTCATTGACTTTAATTGATTCAACCATCTCATTGAATTGATTGCCTTTATTTTCTTTTTTGGATGAGAACCCGTCTTTATATGCTACTTCTCACACTCATAGTGACAAATTTGGGACCTATGTTTTTGTAGGACATAGTAGATGCAGGGATTGTTCTAAGGAATGTGGAGAAAAATTATGAAATATGGAAATATCTAGACGTATTGAACATATTTCATTATTTTATACTCTTTTCTAGTAGTTGGAGAGTCTGTAATTCAAGCATTTTTTTAACGATTTCAAAATTGCTCGACTTACCCAAAAAACAAAAGGGCTGCAACTGAATAAGTTGAGATTCATCATATACTTGCATTGCATGAGCTTGGCTTTCTTGATATCCCGTTCAATGCTAACAACTATTAGACCTTGAGTGGTTGCTTAAGTTTGTCAATTTTTTCAACATGGTCATAGAATTGACTGGTAAGTCTGCTGCAACTGGGCTACAAATAATATTTATCATTTGTCCTGAAAAGGTTTTCAGTTATACTCTCTTCTAGGCTACACACTTCTTCAGGAGTTGGGATGTAACTCATTTTCTTTTTGAATCCTAGAATGGAATTCTGATAACATTTCCTCTGCTGATTTCAATTTATCATCTCAAATTTTTAGTTCATCTTCTAATTGATTCATGGGCACAATTATGCATTGCATATTTCTTTTTGCTTGCTCATTTGGAACTTTTCAGAATTCACCAGCTTTGGCTGTGGTTTCACCATTATTGACAATGGGGGCCGATTCTTTGCCATGAGACACGGGAGGAGAGTACCAAAACTCAATAGGCCACCTGACCAGCGCTGCGTACTGTTGCGAGGCCTCACCACTCAGCTCCTGAAACATGGACGCATCAAAACTACTAGAGCAAGGGCTAGTGCTATGAGGAAGTATGTTGATAAAATGATCACACTAGCTAAAGAAGGATCGCTTCACAAAAGGAGACAAGCCCTTGGCTTCATTTATGAGAAGCAGATTGTCCACGCGTTGTTTGCTGAGGTCCCAGAAAGGTATGGGGAACGGAATGGAGGATATATGAGAATAATCAGAAACCTACCAAGGCGAGGTGACAATGCACCTATGGCCTATATTGAGCTTGTCTAGCTACAAAAAGCTTGCTCATTCTTTTTCTTCTCTTCATATGCTAATATTTTGTTGTAGTGGAATTCCCATTGGACAAATCTTTTGAGTCTATATTGTGCATTCTGTGACTTTCATGGTGCATTTGATTTGTATGATTCTTTTATGTTATGGGTAGTGCTTGATGTCAATTGTAATCTACTGTTCTTTTTCACATATTGGTGCAGTGAAGGGAGCTGAGTGGCTGTGACATTAATAGTAGAGGTCATTAAAGAGCGTTTAGATCTCATTTTGGTGTTCAATAGCTAGTGATCATGGTTTAGCATTCAAAACTGTTGTTGTAGTTCTCTTTAGGAGAGGATTTGAATTTGAGTTGGGTGCTTTAGATTGATGAAACAAGTTGTGATTGTTGAAAATTTTGGATTTTGAAATGATGTGCTTCTTCACGCAGCTTCTGTTACTGAGGTGGCCTCAAAGTTTAAGAGGAATATGTAGACCTAATCTTACAAGCTCTGAAGTTCTCTACAGGGACGTTGAATTTGGGAATGGGGAGGCCTAACCTTGTGAAGATCTCCAAGGCAATCAAAGGCATTGGATGGTTGCACCATGTGACCAAGCATGGCAAAAAGGGGTATAACTGAGATATTAGATTTTAACTACCCTGATATTAATTAAATTAAATTTGCATATATAGCAAAATATGTGTATCTGTTTTGAGAAAATTACAAGTATATATATGTTCTTTTTGGGCTTCTTTTGCATGATGTGTTAAAACTCCTATTTGTTTATTTTATTTTATTTTATTTTTTAATGTTTTCAAGCTGATTAGGTGGTCGTCAATCATAGTTGATAAAACTTAAGACTGGGAAGGTGCTAGTGTTCTGCTTTTTGGAATGATAGAACTTCATTTTGTGAGACATGCTGTGATTATTTTGATGGTAAGTCACATGATGCTGTGCCCACCCATGACCCATTCGCCGGATTTCACCACTGATACAGTGGAGGGGAGGTCACTGTTACCATTTTATCATTTTTGACTTGATCCCAGATTGAAGTCACTTTAATAGTTAGCAACTTTGAATTGCTGTCTATTTCATTCCATTACCCTTACACTATTTGATGTCTCTGTTTCCTAGTGCACAAAAACTTTGGGGAAAAAAAAAACTGTCACCAATAGGTTAGTGGTGTTCTTTCATACTCCATTAAAATATAACCAAAGAGATCCAAATAAATTGTCATTAATCAGTTAGCGTGACTCATGAAATTGCTTAAAGGGGGATTCAGAGATAAGCTATGCATGTGAGTAGTTGCAGGCTTGCAGGTGATGAGTCCGTTCCTGTTAGTATAAATTTATGGAAATTCCAAGCTGAGTTGTGACCAATCATGTTTTCTCTTACTCTCCGTTCGGTTGTCGTGAATATTATGTGAACAAATCTTTATTGCTTTTTATAGACCAAAATTAGGTATAAAAGATCCATCAGTCGGACAATGAACTAATATGAGTCTTACATACATAAGAGCCCATTGACTGGGCTATTCTGATAAGCACACGACTCCTCTCACTACTTGACTCCAATTAACTACAGAGGAACCAAACCCTCCTAATCATCACGGCCGTTCATATGAGTATCCACCTCCTTATCTCTTCTGCATTCTACATGGAGGTCCTTACCAAACAACCTAATCGTCTTCGTCTTTGTCTTCGCCGGTTCTGTTTTCTCATTTTCAACAACAATGCAGCTTCTATTAGTATCACTACTTCTGCAATCTTCATAGATGTCCTTTCCAAACAACCTAATCATCCTCGTCTCCACTGCCTCTTTACTTTCATTTTGTCCACTTCCCTTCTCAAAATCAATCGAGTATCGATCATAGCATTGCAAACAAGAGCGGTTGATCTTGTAAAAACGAATCGTGTCAGTGGCTCGCAGTTTGTGGGCAGTGACAAAAGCCTTCCACCCGGCTGAAATCCTGAAGGATTTACTGCACGGATTGTACACGAATTTCATCGGCCATTTCCTGTTATGAGAGTCGAGAAATCGCAGCACCCCCATCTTTAAACTAGGTCTTCCATCACTGGTCTGCTGCAGAGAAGGAAAATGGGCTAATGCCTTTTCCTTTGGTAATTGTAAGCAGAAGGGCTCGGTGGCATCGGAATTGCTTAGTTTCTGCTCAAAAAGAAAATCTTTGCCAGCAGTTTTGGTTGATGAGGTAGAAGAAGCAGCTGAGGTTTTGTTCTTATAAGAAGACCATTTTGGGTAAAAGTCACTCTGAGGATGCTTGACAATGTTGCTGCTGGATAAAGTGGATGTACATTTGCCTTGTGGTTCCTGCTTGTTCCTCTCAATTGAGTGTATGACGCTGTTTGAGAACAACAATAAGTAGTTTTTTTGCTAAAAAAAGCTAAAAGCAAATAAATCTGTTTGGAATGACTCCTTCATAATAAATAAATAAAACAATTTTTTTTTTGGGAAAATTTGTGATAAAAGGTGATTTTACCCTCAATATTTTATGAAATTTCACCGTGCCTCTACAAGGACTCGACAGTAGTACAAGGGCAATATGGTAATTTTTCACCAAAACCAAGTTAAGAAAAAAATCTATAAAATTAAAATTTTAAGAAATTAACAAGTTTGGTGGTGTTTTGGTTTTCAGGTTTTATTTATTTATTTTTTAAAATGATAGAAAACTTATTTGGTGAATTTGTTTCCTAAAACTGTTGAGAACATCCATAAATTTTTTTGGGACCTTTTTTATTTATTTATTTTTAATCCAAAAAATAGGAAAAGAAAAGAGAGAAGAGAAAACATATACACAACCAAACAATTCACTATCCCTTCTTGTCAGCATGCCTCTTCTAGAGTAAAATTGTAAGAATATTTAAGAAAGATTTAGGAAGAATATTTAAATCGCAGGAATATAAAGTACAAATCATACTCAAGTCTTTAATTAGCCAACCCATTAATGACACTAGTTCATGTTCGAGTCAGTACTAGGTAGGGATTTTCGAAGAACGACAATGATGACGCAGTGCTCTGTTTGGTTGTTGAGAAAATGAAAGAGGGTGAAAGAACATTCATATTATAATTTTTCACCTATGCATGCAACCAGACAGAGATAATATGCTATACACAAAACTATGTATGTATCGATGTACAAAGATAAACAAGTACACATAAAACACCCAGAAATGAATCAAGATAATTCTTGAAAGAATGCCCATAAAAAATCAGTAATTTAGCAGGGAAAGAAGAGGAAAATTACCTGGAAGTTGATTCTGATGAAGCATCAATGGGATTCTGATTCACATCATGGTCTTCTGATAAACAGAGATGTCCTCGTTTCTTGATTGGCGTGACAACATTTTCTTGATCAGTAGCGACAACTGTTGGGGAAGAAGATGGTGAACTCTGTTTTTCTTCTAAGACATCTTTTGCTTCTTCAATATCTGAGTTCTTCATCTTTTTTCTTTCATTATCACTGAGACTTGTGATAATTTCTTTGCTTGCTGACATTTTCTTGATTGTTCTTGAATAGATTGTGAGCACTTTTCAAGTTTTGAGAGAGAGACAGTTATTTTTTTGAAGTGTGTATGTTTATATACAGATACACATGATAGCAGAGAATGCATTTTATAGCTTACAGGTTGACACTAGACAATGCAGCGACAATGTATATATGGTTCAAATTAATACCATTTTTGGTAACTAAAAAAAAGAGAGTACTTTGGTGAAAAATTACAGTCAAATGTCATAAACAAGAAAATTAATCCCCTTTATATTTCTTTTTTATTTGATTTGATAACGTTACTATATAAATATATCATTGTGGTGGTGGCTGTGAAATAAATAAGAGACCAAGAAAAAGAAAAAGCCTTGGGTGTCTTGTGTTCTGTTTTGTGAGTTTAGAGGTGTTTAGTTTATGTGATTGTAAGCCCACCCTGTGCCCACTATTCGAACCATTCATATTGTTGTAAAATATTAGATTGATCGAATATCAATAATCATATGATTAGTCATATTTAGTTTTACAAAAAATTGACAATTTATTTTCAAAATCATAATAATAACGAGCCAATGGACCATAAACTTTGGGCTGCGACATTGTCATGGGTGCAGAGTTTTAACACTGGACGGTGAGTCCTGCTCCAGTGAGTTGAGTTTTTTAGGAGTTGACCATGTTGTTGAGAGTCACGAGGTAGTTTTTTGGCTTTTTTCCCCCCTCACTTTTGTCAGGGCTAATTGTTGTTGAGACTTGCATAGCTTTTAATATTAATTTTATCAAAGTCAAAAGCTATGAAAAAACAAATAATTTAAGAATAAAGCTATAGATGAATGTATGTATGAAAAATCAGTCTCAGTGCTGTAGTATAGAAGCTGCTCATATACTCATTACCTTCCAATGAAACATTCCTATACAATGATTTTTACAAAAAAAGAAAAGAAAAAAAGGAGCTTAGTATCTAAGTATTAATCTGACTATTATATACATATCAGATATCTGACTTCTCAGGCTTGCTCTGAATCATATCAATGGTGCTGCTGCTTTCAGTGTTGTTCTCAATATCAGTATAAATTCAATGCTATGGATGTATGTCCTTTCCAAACAATCTCAAAACCTAGTTTGGACCTTCTGAGACTTATTGGAAATCGAATAGCATAGCAGCTATTGCCTTCCAAAGGCAGGACAGATTTGTAAAAACAAATCACATCGTTTTCTTCCAATTTGTACTTTTTAACAAAACTGCTCCACGAAAGCTTGTATCTACAGTGTACGGGAAAGAAATAAACCTTCTCGTATAATCCTGTTGATCAAGTCCGCGTTCCTCCAAACGTCGTCGCTTTACTCCCTGAAAACACAAACGTAAGCTAGCCAGCGGGTGTGTGCCGCAAACCCCTCCGATGCCTAAGTCAGCAAAATAGACAAGTAGACAAAAGGTCTGTGTATTCAGGAATCAAAGTTGTGTTACCTCTCCATAGGTGATATTTGTGAGCTTTTATAGGTTCCGTATGGCATAGTCCTAATAGGACTTCCACTCCTCCATGCAGAGTCCTCCTAAGATTCATACTCCTGAAAGATAATGCTTATCTTTCAACACCCTCCTCACTGCTTAAACCAAGTGAGATGGTTTTACCATGGTCAAACTTCTATGAGACCGAAATACCATTGCCTTACTAGATATGCAGGTATGACAGATCTAACTTTCAGTCCGACTTTCCTTTTCTTTGCTTCTATCTCGGCTTCGCATGCCCAGACCGAGCTATCCATAGAAGTGTCGAACCGAACTAACACAGAAGTATCGTGAAGAAGGCTTATCATACTTCGGTTTAGAAGACACAACCAGGCTAACCGTAATATGCTGCGACCAGACTAACTCTGAGGGTGGTGACCCAGCGACCAAACTGCCGCTCTCTCCCAGACCGAGATAATAATGCACTTCTGGGACTGGTCTTAACTTTAAGTCCTGCTTGGACCGGACTGGATTTGAGGCATTTTTACTCAGCCCTTCGTACTGTGGCCCATAACGGCCCATTGTCCATCTCGGCCCAATATTCATATAAATTACCCTCTCATACAGGTAGTGTAATTTCTTTTGCCAGTAACAGTATATGGATACCCTGTGAATATCAACAGCAAAATCTTGTATTCAGGATCAGAATTTTGTAGTGTCTCAGAATTTCAACAGCATTACTTTAGTGCAGGGAAATGTTTTCTTACTTCTCCTGTGGGAATAGTGAACTTGTCCATATCAGCAGCCACTATTCTCTTCTTAAAGATATATTTTAGGCTATCCAGAAGGTAATGCTGGTTATGCAAAGGCTGGAGAGGTTTGTAGAATTGAATCAAATCCATCGCTATCAAATTGTGTGCACTAAAAAACTGTGACCATCCAGTTATTTTAACCAAGAGGTCACCAGGCTGAGGGATTGTGAGTTTCATCATAGGCCACTACTTGTTATTTTTGTCGAAAAGTAGTAGATTGATCCCCAGGTCAGTTCCTGTATCCGCAGCAAGGCACTACTTTTTTGCAGTTTCCTGAGGACTTGTGAGTTCTTTTCTTTTATAATCGCTAGGTGATAATTGCACCTTGAAGAGAAAATTTTCGTCATCGAATTTGGCATTAATATCAGCCTCATTGTTAGCTCTAGTTCTACCTTGTTTGTAGCTCATTTTGTCTGCAAAGTTCAGAACCAAACCTAATAAGTCAATCTGGTCATAGAAAATAGTAAACAATGTTGGAATTAGGAAATAGTGATATTATAATTATGGTAATGTTGGAATAAGGAAATAGTGATATTGTAATTGTGGGTATCTATACTATACTTGGCATGTGGCGAGCCCAACGGGCGTGTTAGCACCACTACACATCCACGTGGCAGACACCTGAGGCACCACGATGAGTATGTCATCACCATTATGCATTCACGTAGCAGACCCCTGAGGCACCACGATGAGTCGAGATTGTATGCCTAGCCTAAGCGGGGGCATGCACACCACCAAGAATGAAACAAGGCCTCATGGAGCTGGCTCACTTAGAGCTCTTCATGACCCTTCATAACTCAAGAAATTTATTCTCTACCCACTCACCCAACTCTATGGCAACGTAGCCAGACTCTTAGCTCACCTATGCTCGGCTCACCTATGTTTACTTAGCTACTGAGGTGAGCCCTTGGCTCACCCATGCATTCACCCTTTTGGTTGCCTGAGTCGGGAGCAGGACCTAGGCACTCCCGCTTGGGATCATTGGAGGACTGTGGATTGGAGGCTAAGACTTTGGGATCGTCAATGTCGTGTAGCTATCTCCCTGCAGTGATAGCTCCCCCTTTGACTTGGCTTAGAGAAAGAGACGTTGACCTTACACTTACATCTGATGCACATATGATACACCTCTCAAGATATCACACCAACCCCTGCAGTTCCTATGATGCAATCTCCCCAAGGACCTGAATCATAGGACACAGCTAGTAGGGCTGATATCACCCTCCTGTCGAGTTGAGGAGAACTTGCCACCTGCCTTGAGGTTGCTTGGGCTCCAATACTCCTGGAGTCTATATAACGGCATCACAAGTGCAGCCACAAACACACAGCAAGAGCAACAAGAATCACATAACATACATTAAGTGTTCAAGGTCTCTCACTGCCACCTCTTCCCTCTCTAAGCTTGCATTGGTCTTCTACTCCTCCACCTCCGGTGATCTTAAGCCATTGAAGTGCCTACCATCTTCCCAGAGGTCAACAACCGATCGCCTCTAATCTCTATCACCCACATTATACTCCACTGGAGAAGAGTGGTGCCCACTTCACATGGCACCCAAAAAGAATACCGAAACTGGTACAGCGACATCCCAAGGTGGCGGTAGGGAGGCTCTGGTGGAGACGTCGGAACACAACCCCGATGTCTTCCCGGAGGAACAATCCTCTCAACCGGCCATAGCGGAACAACTCCGTGCTTTGGTTGAGAATGTCATCTCTCTCCAACAGAACCAACAACTCTTGATGGATGCTTTATTAGCCTTACAAAGGGCGCCTACACTTCCATCAACATCTAACCCCCTTTCGTTATCACAAAATGGAGTTTGACCATCAGCTCAGAATGGCTCAGAGGCTAACCCCGCCCTTCGAAACAACTTGCAAAACCAAGTAGGAGGGCAGACAACTGTTTTACACCCTTCACAGGCTCCAAGCCAAGCACCCTTGCCACCAGTTGGTTTGGTCGGCGGAACTCCCGCCACGGTGGTTTCAACTTGCTCTCCGGCTCTCCCGTCAGACCAGGTTCCTTCAGTCCAACCCCTGACATTGGACGAAGTGAAGGAACACATACACAACCTCCTTTAAACAAACAAAGGTCACATCCCTACCTCTCCAGAACTGGATCTCCGTCCCCCATACCCTATTAATATCGCAACTCTCCCATAATCGGCAGGATACACTGTACCAAAGTTTGTTCATTTTGACGGACGGAAAGGGAATTCTAGAGAGCACGTTTTGCGCTTTCTCGACGCTCTTGTGTCCATCGAGAAGACCAAAACCTCCGCATAAGAGAATTCTCCAAGTCCCTCACAGATCGGGCGTTCTCATGGTACGCCAACCTCGCTGCTGGCTTTATTTCTTCGTGGGAGGACTTAGTAAAAAAATTCTATATCAAGTTCTTTTACGTTGAAGAAAGGCTAACCACTCTTCATCTTATGAGGGAAACACAGCGACTTGGGGAGGACATCCTTGTTTATGTTCGCCGCTTCAGAGAAAAAGCAGTAGACATTCAAGACCCGATAGAAGAGCATCAACTGGTGTCAATGTGCATCGAAGGAATGCTCACAACTTACAAGCTCCAGTTGGTCAATCACCACTTCCCTGACTTTTCTGCTTTATGCGCTGCGGCTCGAAACATAAGTGAAACAGTAAGATCAGGGGCACGAAGGGAAGTTCCACAGCCACATTCATGGCGGGCAGCGGCATCTCCACCTTTCTCATGGAGGCCTAACAGACGCAACCACGCCGTATATGCAGCGGGAGGTTCCAATGGAGGAAGAACAAATCTCCAAGCAAAGAAGGGAAAATTTGATCAAGTTCCCCCACCATTGCTTATCTCGGTGGATGAGGCACAAGCACTCCTCAACGCTTGGGTAGAAGATGGAAAAGTTCATCTCCCTGAACCAAGGCAACCTGTCATAAAAAACGATCAAGCTTGGGCGGACTACTGCATATACCACCACTCCGTTAAACATCCTACCGTTGAATGTTGGGCGCTCAGATCCCTAGTTCGAAAGATGATGGCTGACGACATTTTGGAGCTACCTCGTTGCCAGACATAGGACGTCTTAAAAGCTCCTCTCCCCTGTTACAAAGATAACGGCAAGACGGTTATGATGTTTTCGCATTATGACGAGACGGAAGAACCAATGGTGTGTGAGCTCTCTGAGCTCGCAGCTCCCACTTGTCCAGACTTTGAGACCCGACGCGCGATAGCACTTAAGAAATCAACAAAGTTCAAATGGTTCTTCGACCAATTCGGTTTGTCTGAAGTAATACGTTTCGAAGCCACCAAGGCCTTTCTAAGGCTTGCGGAGCAAAATGGTGAGGCATGCATGAGTGTAAGCGGATCAATTAGGAAAGTGTTCCGAGATAACTCCTTGGCAATAACCTTTACTGAAGTAGACAAGCAAGTATCGTTCCTACACAATCATCCCCTCTACGTCCCAGTGTTCATCAATGGGATGGAGTTTCAAAGAGGATTCATGGATGGAGGGGCTTCACTAAATGTAATGCCCTATTCTACTTTCCAGGCAGCCGGGATCTCACAAAAACACCTAGTCAGACAACCCATTTCCATCATCGGTTTTGGAAATCAAAAAATCAAAACCATAGGGCATGTCCAACTAGACTTAGCAGTTGGACCGATCCGTTCCACTACTAAGTTCCATGTCATAGAGGCTGAGACGACCTACCAAGCTCTTTTAGGGAGAACTTGGCTCCATAGATATGCTACTATCCCCTCCACCTACCGTCAATGTGTCAAAGCAATTTACAACAATGAGGTAGTGGCCATAACTGGCTCTCAAAAACCCTTTCGAGTGGATGAAGCTCACATGGCGGATGCAGTGTTTTACAATCATGTTGATGAGGACGAGCCCCCCTTGCTGTTCCGAGGAACTCCCATACCAAATTGGGATGACCTCTCGGAAGAAGATGCATCACCACCTCATAGAAAGACGTTCGCCAGATCAGAACCCTCAAGAAAGCTCCCTAAAGTGACGAGGCTCCAAACAAAAGATGGCAGAGTGATATACCGTTTATGACAGTCTCTGGGGTTGGCAAGTGTCACCAATGCCAACCCCTAGCCAAACGAAGTGGCAATCGCTTGTCACGAACCAAATGAAAAAGATTATCTTTGTTGCACTCTATCTACACTGGCCCAACGCCCTCCAAGGGCAAAGAATAAAAAAAGCAAGGACAAGAGAAACAGAAAGGAGAAGAATGTCATGGCTCTCCCAGTAATAGAAAAGCATTTCGACAAATTCAATGGTCCATCAACAAGTCACTTGGATAGAGCTGGGGGCTCAAAAGTTGAATCTAAGGCAGCCACTTCATCCCTTGACCAAGCCCTTACTAACTCAGTTGCAACCCCAAAGAAAAATGGACTACAAGAAGTTAGACCTGCTCCAGAATGCTTACAAGACGGCCCTCGGCCCCAAAAGCAAAAACTGGAAGAAATCAACATAGCCCCTGAAGGAAAACCCAGATGTCCTATCTTCATTTGTAAAGATTTGCCAGAAGAACAGAGAAGGCCCCTTGTCGAGCTAATCAAGAAGTATTCGGACATCTTTGCGTGGACATATGAAGAAATGCCAGGCCTAGACAAAGAAGTTACCATGCACCGTTTGAACGTCATCTCCCTAGCTCACCCAGTCAAGCAAGGTGTCAGATTTTATAAGCCTGAGGTAGAGCTCAACATCAAGGACGAAGTAGTAAAGCTGCTTGGAGCAGGATTCATCAAACCTATCTAGCACCCCACATGGCTTTCTAGCATCGTCCCAGTCATAAAAAAGAATGGACAGATTCGAGTATGCGTTGATTTTAGAGACCTGAACAAATCTTGCCCCAAAGATAAGTTCCCACTCCCAAACATAAACACCTTGATTGATTTGGCAGCTGGACACCATATGTTTTTATTCATGGACGGTTTTAGTGGCTACAACCAGATTAAGATGGCTCCAGAGGATGTCCCCAAGATAGCATTTCGCACTCCCATAGGTAACTTTTTCTATACCGTAATGCCTTTTGGATTGAAAAATGCGGGAGCAACATACCAAAAAGCTATGACAGCCATCTTCCACGATATGTTGCACAAAACCCTGGAGTGTTACATTGATGATTTGGTTGTAAAATCCAAAGAAGAAGCTAATCACCTCAAAGACCTTCAAAAAGTCTTTGAACGTTGCAAGAAATACAGACTTCGAATGAACCCACTTAAGTGCGCATTTGGAGTCACTGCCGACAAGTTCCTTGGCTCCATTGTTCACCGCCATGCGATAGACCCCGACCCAGCAAAGGTCGCCGCCATCAGAAATATGCCACGACCAACGAATATAGAGGAGCTGAGAACCTTCCTCGGTCGGGCATCTTATCTGAGAAGATTTATCCCTGCTATGGCTGAAATAACACAACCGTTCAACTCATTGCTAAAGAAAGATGTCAGGTTCACATGGAATGAGGAGCACCAACAAGCGTTCGAAGGGATGAAGTTAGCTTTGACCTCCCCTCTCTCCATGACTCCTCTTCAACCAGCAAGGCCTTTACTCCTCTACATCACTTCCATACCGAAGTCAGTCGGAGCTTTGCTTGCCCAAGAAATTGATGGACTTGAATGACCCGTATACTACATAAGCAGGGTTATCCAAGGGGCTGAAATCCGATACTCCCCCATCGAGCGGCATTGCCTCGCCCTGGTCTTCGCTGCTAAAAAGCTCTGACATTACCTCATTTCTTACCTCATTCATCTCATGACCAAGAGTGATCCCGTCCGATTCCTCCTCACCAGACCTGCTCTCTCCGGCAGGCCAGTTTGCTGGCTCCTCAATATGATATCACCTGTAAAGCTCCCAAGGCCATTAAGAGCCAAGCGCTAGCCGACCTCCTGGCTCATTTCCCCAGTGGAGAACATGAGCCGCTCTCGGATGAGCTGCCAGGAGATGAGTTCCAAGCTGCTGAAGTAAATGCTGAAGGAGAATGGAGTCTGAGTTTTGATGGATCATCCACCTCCAAAAGAGGGGGGGGGGAGCTGGAATAGTCCTTACTTCCCCAAACCTAACCGAAGTTAATTTGTCATATAAACTGGATTTTCGATGCTCTAACAATGAGACAGAGTATGAAGCCCTGATACTGGGGCTTTTAGCGACACTCCACCTAGGAGTAAGTCTCTTATGTATCAAAGGTGACTCTAATCTGATGGTCAAGCAGATCAATGGAGACTATGCTATCAAAGAGCCCCCTTTGGCTTCATACAGAACCATCGTCCAAAGGTTGATAGACAAATTCGACAAGGTAAGGATAGAACACGCTCTTCGCTCCAACAATCGACACCCGGACGCCCTTTCCACCTTGGCCTCTAAGGTGGAATTCTCAGAAGAATCAACCAAGATAGAAGTTCTGAAACACTCCGTGCCATGCTCAGTAACAACTATCTTCCCTGAAAAAGAACCCGCCGACTGGAGAGCCCCAATCATCGATGAACTCCGTGCCCCCTTAGGTAAACTACCTTTGAGTGAGACCAAACACTTCACAATTTATCAAGGAGTCCTCTACTATAGAGGGCCCGGTGGTTTATTGGCACGATGCATTGACCTTATCGAAGCCAAGTCCAAATTAGAAGGGGTGCACAACCGCTCCTGTGGGACTGGAGATGTAAGCCTCTATAGGAGGCTACAACGACAAGGATATTATTGGCCTACCATGGCCAAGGAAGCGAATGACCTTCAAGGGAAGTACACCAAATGTCAGGAATTCCCTTCAAAGGCTGAATGCAACTTCACAGAAATCACCTCCGCCTGGCGTCAGGTATACATAGATTACCTCAAAGAAGAATCATTGCCACCAGAACGCTCTACGGCCGCAATAATTAAGAAGTGAGCTCCAAAATTCTTTTTGCAAGGAGAGCAACTTTTTAGGCATGGCTTCGATGGAAAGCCATTACGTTGCCTGTCAGGAGCCAAAATCCATAAAGTTTTGGAACTTACTCACGGATCAGAGCACGAAGGTGGAGCGAAACTATTTCAACATCTTCTACATTTACGGTAGTATTGGCCTACCATGGAGGCGGATGCTAAAATGTATGCCAAAAACTGCAAACCTTGCCAACTCCATGGAAATCTCATTCATGAACCTGCCACTGATCTACATAGTTCGAGCCCACCATGGCCTTTCCACACGTGGGCTATGGATCTCATTGGCCCCATCTCTCCGCCATCAAGGGGACACATATGGATTGTAACGGCTACAGAGACCTATACTAAATGGGTAGAAGCCATCCCTCTAAAAAAGGCAATAGGAGCTGCTATCTCTAACTTCATCTGAGAATTCATCATATGTCGTTTCGACATACCTAGAGTAATTCTTTCAGACAATGGAACCCCTTTTGTTAACCGCCAAGTCAGACAACTCCTTGTTTCCTATGACATCACGCACCATAAATCAACGCCTTACTATCCCCAAGGGAATGGGCAAGCAGAAGTAACCAACCAAATACTCCTTAGAATCCTTTCACGGACTCTCAAGGATTATCAAAGGGATTGGGCGCACGTACTCCCAATGGCGCTCTGGGCTTACAGAACATCCAAAAGACGGCCGACTCAAATGACCCCATTCTCATTGGTATACGGCACGGAAGCAGTTTTTCCAGTGGAAATTGCCATACCCTCAGCTCGCATGGTCCTCCGAAGTGAAGTTACTCCAGACTCCAGATCCTCTGAATTGGAGATCCTTGATGAAAGAAGGGATAAGGCCCTAGCTAACCTCAAAGTTTACCAAAGTCACATAGCTCGAGCCTATGATACCTTGGTGCGGCCCAGACAATTCCAAGAAGGTGACTTGGTACTTTGTGCTGCACCTTATGTCATGAGAGGAACCTCTACCCACAAGTTCACTCCTAAGTGGCAAGGACCTTACGTAGTAAGAGAGGCCAACGAGAATGGTTATTATAGAATTTCTGAACCAAACTCCCAAGCTCTCTTGAGCCCTATCAATGCCAAATGGCTAAAGGCCTATTTCCCTTAGGATAAAGGTGAGGAATCACCTCTGAGAAATTTACTCTTACTGATGTAATGACAATGTAAGACATCAGCTCATGCTTATGATAAATAAACAATCATTTGCTATCTCCATTCTCATTACGTTTTGTGTGACTATTAATAAATCATCAATTCAAAAAAAAAGAAGAAGAAGAAGAAGAAGAAGAAGAAGAAGAAGAAGAAGAAGATAGAGAGAGAAAACAACAATAATAAAAATACATACAGTTTTAGCTCAACCAATACAAGAAATTCTTCAGCTTGTCTAACTTGGACCTATCTGGCTATCTAAGTCAAAAGCCTCATCTTCCACACTAATAAGTTGAGCCTCTACCATGGCTCTCCTCTCTCTCAAACTCGATATTGCCAAGTCCACATCCACCAGTGCCTTGGTCGCCTGCTCTAACTCCACCACAACCTTCTCTCTAGAAGACGCCGATTCCATCAAAGCCCTGTCCATTTCCGCTAGCTCAAACTTGAGATGGCGATTTTTTACCTGCACCTCCGTACGAGATAAACTCTCTCTCAGCCAGCTCACCTCAAACTCATGCCGCTGAAACTCAGCCACAGCAGCCTGAAATGACTGAAACGTATCAATAGAAGTCTCTAGAGTAAGACCATGAAACCCGCTGAGCATATCACAAAACGCCTCTAACAAATAGCGTCGTAAGAATATGGCCTCCAAACGCATGAAAGTGCTGGGCCTATGATAAAAAATAAAGCTCAGTCTAGGCAAACACTCGTCTCGCACGCCAACAAACAGTGCCTTGGGATCGAGGACATGGTTCTTGCCATCAGCCCCTGCCAAGGATACGCAACCACCATCAAGACGGGTCACGGTAAACTTGCCATCCAAGAATGGTAAACTCGTCCGACCGTCAGGAGCAATAGTATCATCATGGACATAATTACCACTCTCACCAAGTGGCAAACTAGTAGCGACTCCCAACGAAGCAGGCAAAGTACCAGGCTGAACATCCACCAAAGGAAGGCTAGTCTGAGCACCAATTAAAGACACAACTGAAGGCACACTAAGACGAGCATCAATTGATGAAAAACCACTACTCCCACCAAATAAAGATATGGTAGGGACTCCACCAGGAGGTAGGCGAGACTGAACATCAGACAAAGGCGACCGACCAGTCAAGTCATCAACATCAAACTCCCCAAGCCTAACTGACTATGCAACCAGATGCCCTAACTGCAATAGAGGAGGTGCAAAAGTCACTCTACTTTCACCACATGGCGCAACAACCTCAGATCTCATCCTATCAAGAGGAACATCTGCCTGCTCGAATGTAACTTTAATAACATCATCATCCCTCGCATTCAAATTGGCCTCTGAGCTATCCCCATCGTCACCCTCACTTTCGGAATCACTAAAACCATTAGCATTACTTTGTTTCTGCAACTGCCGACGCGGAAACAAATCATTAGCAAAGTTTTCCTCCTCAGAAGGCACGCCCGCCACCCTAGGTGCCACAGAAACATCATGACAGATAGCTGACCTTTGTACCTGAAGAAACAAAGCGCCCAACTTAGAAGCACATAAAGGAAACACAACAAGAAAGAAAATCACGAAAAAACAGAATAAAAGCTAACCTTCATTCTCTGGGAAGGCTCCTTCCTAGGCTGGCTCGGGCGTCATTTAGTTGTACCAACTTCCCCTCGAAAACCATCTGTACCAACCACCCTTGCTTGACTCAGCACATCAGAGAGTAACTTTAAGCGTGCAAATCGAGACAACTCACCTCTAGCCAATTTAGTCCGGCCCTTCACGCGCAGTTGACACAGTTCGTTATCCGATGGAATGCATATAAACTCTAAGTCCCCAATATCACCCCTGAGAAACTCTTGAAAGGTGGCAAAAGTCTCCCTCTGATAATGTCGCCAACCAACTGTCACCCCACCTACACGACCAGCCCTCGTCCGAATAAACTTGCCATACTTTTGGAGTCTCGGAAGATGAGTATGATAGAAAAACTGCTCAAAAGTATCAGCTATAGAAAGGACTACGCTAGGACTGGGGACCCCCTGATCAAATCCAAATTGGCGAGCCACTCTCGCCGGACTATAGGATATAGAGCCATAAGCTCCTCCTATAAAATAAGGCAAGGAACATGACAAAAAGCTACAAGCCGTCATTGTCTCGGCATTACTCAGTCGACCATCAAAAGCCACCTCGGAATCTCTCGAGTCATACATTCAAAATGGAACCACCTCGACCACAGGTGGAACGTACGGACGAGCTATAAACTCACTCTCATCATCAAAAATATCCATCAGCGGCCCCCGAATGCGTGTCCCGTACCACCTTGTAGCTCGGCGCTCTTGCCCCTCTCCAGGCTCAAAATCTGTCGACCTAGGAGCAAGCCTGGGAAACCGTTCATACAAGAACATCTACAGGAAGGAAGTCGATACAAAACTAATAACATCATACTGACCCTTCGACTTTTCTACTCCAACCTGATACATATCAAGCTGTCTGTATAGAGTCCCCAAAAACAGTGGCCCAAGTGCAACCGAAAGACCACTCGCAAGATAAACAGCAATATCAAACACAGACGGGTCTACTCCATCCTTGGGTGCTCCCTCCAAGATATATCGACTCAACCAATATGCAAGGAAAACAGCAAGGTAGGTGGAACTATGCCTATACTTTTCATATCCAGGCCCATTTACCCCATTTTCTTCTATCTCGGTTCCTTCTGCCGGAGATGGATTCAAATCTCGATACCAATATCGCAACCATCCCCCAAAGGTATTCTTATAATGCTCCTGACGCTGCGGCCCAAGATGCACTCCTCCTTTAGCTGCTCAATAAGAATCTTGCCTCTAAAATTGAGACTTTCAAAATTGATATAATGTTTAGATGACTCAGAACAGATGTATTAGCAAGTGGATCTGCAACACCAAGTATAGGCAAACCAGTCAATGCGCAGACATCCTCCAATGTAGGTGTCAATTCCCCCTACCGAGTAACAAAGGTGTGAGAACTAGATCTCCAACGGGAAAAAGCCACACTCAACCATGATGGCTCCCTTCTCACATTCAACCCCACACTTGCCACTATAGCACCATACACACCTGCGTTCTTTAAAACCTCTTTAGAAGAAGGATTAGTTAGCACTTCCTCAGCCCAAGTATCAAAACCTCCACCATTCTTGGTAAAAGCATAGCTGTCATGAGCTGGGAATGCATATGGGTGGAGGCCGCACTCTATGTGTAACTACATAATAGATTCTGGAGCTATCATCCCCTCTGCTCGTTCTTCTGCCTCGGGTACCCCCAACAAAACTTGAGATGGATTAACAGTCCTCTTATCCTCCAACTGTTGCCAGAATCTGTCCCCGACTCCAAAATAAGGAGCACGAAACCAGTGCTCGACAGAAGGCACCTCAGTAGCCTCTTCCCCACTTGCTTTGCTTGGCAACTTTTTGGCCACTTTCTTCGACGAACATACAACGGTTTTCCGCTTCATTCTGAGCAAACAATTTCTACCTGCATCACCCCAAATTGCAACAAGTAAGTTTTGCATTCATGAATCACACTTATACTTTTAAATAAATAAATAAAAAATAATAATTAATTAATTAATTAATCAAATAAATAAATAAAAATAATAATTATTTGTTTATTAATAAATAAGAATAACTCTTCTAATTTTTAACTCTTTGACTTTACTTCATGTTCTCTCGAATCCCTCAAACCAACTCTCTGATTTTATTAGCTCACATTTCATTAGCTCACCAATACGAATAGAGTTACTCTCCTCAATGGCCTCCTCAAGTCACCTAGGTCCTAGCCTCGAACAAGGGGTGGACCAGATTTTAGTTCTGCTTCCCCAACATGTGGCGAATCAAAGTCGGATGTAGTTCTCCTAATTCTTGGCTAACCATGTGATGCTAACTAGACTTTCAATTTTACAACTCTAATATTTTATTAATTTTTGTTAGAGCTTCATAATTTTATAGCTCTCCTATTATGTTAGAGCTCATTCCCAACCCTCATGAATTTTCCTAAGTGTTATAGTTAGAGCCATATGTGATAGCTCACCAATTTCATAGCTCTCCATGTCATAGCTCACCAATTTCATGACTCACCAATATTTTATTAATTTTTGTTAGAGTTCTTCAATTTCATAACTAGTGCTCGTTCTCAATCCTTATGAATTTTCCTAAATGTTAGAGTTAGAGCCATATGTGATAGCTCACCAATTTCATTGCTCTCCATGTCATAGCTCACCAATTTCATCTCTATGTCATAGCTCACCAATTTCATGGCTCACCAATATTTTATTAATTTTTGTTAGAGTTCTCCAATTTCACCAATTTCGTAGCTCTCCATGTCATAGCTCACCAATTTCATCTTTATGTCATAGCTCACCAATATATCATTAATTTTTGTTAGATCTTCATAATTTTATAGCTCTCCTATTATGTTAGAGCTCGTTCCCAATCCTCATGAACTTTCCTAAGTGTTATATTTAGAGCCATGTGTGATAGCTCACCAATTTCACAGCTCTCCATGTCATAGCTCACCAATTTCATGGCTCACCAATATTTTTATTATTATTTTCTCAGCTCTCCTATTATGTTTAGAGCTCGTTCCTAATCTTCATGAATTTTCCTAAGTATTAGAGTTAGAGCCAAATGTGATAGTTCGCCAATTTCATAGCTCTCCATGTCATAGCTCACCAATTTCATGGCTCACCAATATTTTATTATCATTTCATGGCTCACCAATATTTTATTGTTATTTCATGGCTCACCAATATTTTATTATTATTCTCTTAGCTCACTATTGTTATAGCTCTCCTATTATGTTTAGAGCCCGTTCTCAATCCTTATGAATTTTCCTAAGTATTAGAGTTAGAGCCATATGTGATAGTTCACCAATTTCATAGCTTTCCATGTCATAGCTCACCAATTTCATAGCTCTCCATGTCATAGCTCACCAATTTCATGGCTCACCAATATTCTATTATTATTTTCTTAGCTCACCAATTTTAAAGCTCTTCTATTATGTTTAGAGCTCGTTCTCAATCCTTATGAATTTTCCTAAGTATTAGAGTTAGAGCCATATGTGATAGCTCACCAATTTCATCTCCATGTTATAGCTCACCAATTTCATGACTCACCAATATTTTATTAATTTTTGTTAGAGTTCTCCAATTTCATAACTAGAGCTCGTTCTCAATCCTTATGAATTTTCCTAAGTGTTAGAGTTAGAGCCATATGTGATAGCTCACCAATTTCATAGCTCTCCATGCCATAGCTCACCAATTTCATGGCTCACTAATATTTTATTATTATTTTCGCAGCTCTCCTATTATGTTTAGAGCTTGTTCCCAATCTTCATGAATTTTCCTAAGTGTTGAAGTTAGAGCCATATGTGATAGCTCACCAATTCATAACTCTCCATGTCATAGCTCACAAATTTCATGGCTCACCAATATTTTATTATTATTTTCTTAGCTCATCAATTTCATGGCTCACCAATATTTTATTATTATTTTCTTAGCTCACCAACTTCATGGCTCACCAATATTTTATTAATTTTTGTTAGAGTTCTCTAATTTCATAACTCTCCATGGGTTAGCTCACCATTCTCATAGATCACTAATATTTTATTATTATTTTCTTAGTTCACCAACTTCATGGCTCACCAATATTTTATTAATTGTTGTTAGAGTTCTCCAATTTCATAACTCTCCATGGGTTAGCTCACCATTCTCATAGATCACCAATATTTTATTATTATTTCATGGCTTACCAATATTTTACTATTATTTCATGGCTCACCAATATTTTATTATTATTCTCTTAGCTCACTAATTTTATAGCTCTCCTATAACTCTCCATGTTTTTGCTCACCATTCTCATAGATCACTAATATTTGATTATTATTTTCTTAGCTCACCAATTTCATGTTTCTAAAATATTTTATTAATTCTTGTTAGAATTCTCCAATTTCATAACTCTCCATGTGTTAGTTCACCATTCTCATAGCTCACTAATATTTTATTATTATTTTCTTAGCTCACCAATTTCTTATTATTATTTTCTTAGCTCACCAATTTCTTAGTATGACATAGCTCACCAATCTCTTAGCTCACTAATATTTTATTATTAATTTTAGAACTCTTCGGGTATGTTTGGTTTGAGTTTTAGAGATGAGATTTAGAATTTTTTTTTTAAAAAATTGTTTGGTTTGAGATTTTTCTCAAAAAATTTTCAAAATTACTTTCTCTCTCTTACATATCAATCAATCACTTTTTTTTTTCTCTCTCTCATTCTCAATCACTTTTTCTCTCACACACATCTACTCAATTACAACAAAATATCAAATCATCCCAAACTCCCAAACTCTAAAATTACTTCCAAAATATACAACCAAACAAACCAAAAATTTTTCTAAAACAACTCTCCCAATTTTTTTTTTCAAAAATAACTCTCCCAAAAACAAACCAAACAAGCCCTTCATTTTTCAACTCTCCCAAAATTTTCAAACTCTCAAAAATCACGGCTCTCCTAATATTTTTATGGCTCACCAATAGCATAGCTCCCCACAATTCTAATATTTTATTATTCGAAATCTCCAAACTTATAACTCCCTAATATTCTAAGCGTAGAACTCCACTTTTATAACTCCCTAATATCTTCTTCTAATATTTTATTTTTATTTCCCGACTATTTCTCCAATATGTATCAAAATAATAATAATAATAATAATAATAATAAAATGGGGAATTGACCAGTAAATCCCACATTCCCATCTTATAGACCATATAATCCTAATTGTTTTTTTTGTAACCGTTTAGTCCCGTTGAGTGTATGTTGACCAATTTGCCATTGAGGCCTTAAATTTAGGGGTGGGTATTTGGGACGCGCGTGGGTTTGTTGCAACGGGGGTGTGATTGTGTGTCTCGTAACAAACGAAAATGTTATAAAACTTTTGTGTAGTCGGTGCCAGTGATGTGGGTCAGTTCTCAGGTGAAGTGATATTGTGTAACCCGACCCGCGAAACCGTTCTAAATTGTTTGTTCAATGTATTTGGGGGTTTGTAAGATTTTGTTTATGGGTGTCGACGTGAAACGCAGAATTTGATACGATCATCCCCTTGTGTCGTTTGAAATTCAAATTTCGTTGATTGCGGCACCAACGACACTGATTTTGGAAATATTTGACGCATTCGTTTTATGCATAAAAGAGTCCTTAGGGTTTGAAATCGTTTATTTGTGGTGGCCAAGAACCCAAATACATTCCGTGGAAGTGGTTGTCGCTCTGCGAACATTAATTCAAATGCCTGACACAGGTAAGTTGGTAGTGGATTGGGTTATTATTTTACTTTTAGCATTATATATTGACGTGGTTAGGGTTTTTTGTTTGGGGCGATCGTGGTATGTGTTACTACGCACAGTGAAATATGATATGTATGTATGATTTTCGTTGTAATTTGTTCAGTAATGGCGTGTTTCTGAGTATGTGTTTGTTGTGTTGTTTGAATAAGGTTTTGGTTGGTTTTGGAACGTAGGCAAAGTTGTACTTGTAGTGCCAGTGTGGGGTATGTGTTTGACTTACCTTGGCTCTTTACCAAAATAATAACAATTTTATTATTATACAACTCTCCAAAATGCAGCCCTTCATTTTTGACTTACCTCGTCATTTTTTATTTTTATTTTTATTTTTTATTTTTTACAACAGTTTGCCCCCCTTTTCTTTTTCTTTGTTTTATCACAAAACAGATAAAACATATATATATATATATATATAGCAAATAAATAAACACATACATAGGCAATCTATCAGAGATTTGAAGCATACCTCACGGCAGACAACTCCAAGACGATGATTCCCAGATCGTAGCTCAACTTCAAACGCACCAAGTCCTCCTCACCAAACTCGCAACTGTGGCTCGCCACTTCCCAATTCACCCTTCTCTCTTTTCACCTTCTTTATCGCCGGTCAATTACCGAGATTTTGCCTCTTCCCTCAAGAATCGACGACGGCAACTACCCTTCGAAACCCTAGCTTCGGTGAATCAAAGGGATGGAAAAATCAACCCTGCTCTGTCGCAAAATGTATCTAAGGTCTGCCCTCCAATGTCGCACCTCACAGAACTGTTGTGGTTCACGGTCGACGACTACCACAACTAGCCGGCACCTTTTTTCCTTCCTTTCTCTCTCTCACAACCCGTATCTTTTCTCCTTTCGTGACTTTGATCTGCTTCTTTGATTCACAAACCCAATCGTTAACAACAAACTTTCTCTCATCTCTCACGGCTGTCGACCCCTCATTTTTTTTTCTTTCCTTTCTCTCTCTAACAACCCAGAACTTAACTTGGAATGAGAGATTATGAAGGAACCTAGAACTCAAGCTGAAAAAAAAAACATAAAACCCAGATTTGCCAAATAGTTTTCCTAATGGTATAGGAAACCCAGTTATAGATAACCATGTCAATAAAACATCCTTGCACACCTTGGGTAAAGGGAGAAGACGTGGGCAACAACCAGATAATGCAGAGCCTCTCTCTGGTCCAGATTTGAAAAAAAAGAAAAAGAAAAAGAAAAGAAAAGAAAAGTAGTCCGCACAATGGATAAAAGGAGAAGTGGATGAAGTAACCAGAATTTGGACAGCTCTGGTTAAATTCAAAATACACGGAATACATTTTTTTGAAAAAAAAAGGTGAGCTCCCCTTTCGAACAGTTTCGAATAAGCTGAAATCATAGACACAAACTTCTTTGAATCCATACGAATATATATATATATATAATAATGTGTATATATACACACATATTCAGGATTGCACCTTTCCAAAGATGAATCCTTAAACCAATCAAACTCTTTGCTACAGACTGGAAATACTTTAAAGCCTTCAAAAAGTCACTTTACTAATAGCTACAAAAGCTATCACATTATACTATGAGCAACTCCAAAATCAGTAGGTCTGCTCTAAACCTGTAACTTCAATTCATGAGTTGTCTTCTCCATGGATCGCCCATTCCCAATGTAAAGCTGCAAAAGTTAGTAAATTCACCTCCTCTTTCCCAATGCAATCTCATCTTTATAAGAGAACAAATACGGGACAGCAACAAAAAAAACATAAGCAAATTCATATCCACTCACCAACATTCTCCTCTCAACTTCAATAATCCATTCTCTCTAAATGGCTTCCGGAGGAGAGGGGCACTGGGATAACACCATTTGGCGGCCGGTGAACAAGGCTCCAAACCAAAGAGGTTCAAACTATAGAGCTTCAAGCTCCACTCCTACTCACCGTTGCCGCCTGATGTGTAAGTTCTTTCGAAAGATGCTCTCTATGCCTCTATGGTAATTCCAAGATCTGCTATTCGAATCCCCTTGGATCTAACACCCAATATCTGCTCATACAGTCGTAGAGGTATTAGAAGAATTCCGGGGTAAAATAAGAGGATGGTACAAGGCACTAACCATTCCAGAACTTTACATAATACCACTGTCCCACACTTGGTTTTTGCGAAACCAAGAAATCAGCCTCACTCTCCAAGGATCCACCTGCCAGGCAAATCAGGTATTAATCCTACATTTCGAGAGGATCCGCATCAATATCCTCTCGCAAAGATCGACAGAGAGAGATCTAGACCACCACATCTTCATCATGTCAGCACCATTGAAAAATCCAAATGAAGATTTGGGACTTGGGTGAGACATAGAGAACTTTGCAGATCTCAACATGGGAGAAGAGAGTGCTTCCCGCAACGCTCAGCCAAACATCTCCTACAACATTCCACTTAACATCCTCTTCTTCAACACTGAGGACGTTGCTCGCCCTAACTTTCTCCAACACTACATGTACCTACATTCTAGCGAACACTTCCATCTCGTCATCATCACAAACACAAAAAAAAAAAAAAGGAAAGTGAGGCTCAGTTCATGAGCCAAATCATGGGTTACTTCAACACCAAGACCATGAACCCACCTCCCAGCGGCATGGAAAGAGTAACGAGCAGAATTTGATGCCTATGGAATGAAGCTGAAATCTCATGTGATGTAATAGAGATCCCGTGGAATGAGGTTATCGCCCAACAAGCCAATATTTTCATCCATAGTTTGTGCCAAATGAAATTCAAATGTATCTCTCCCTTTAATTCAAAAGAAATTAAAACTTTTTTTAACTGCATGAGTTATATTTTCGACACCTTTATCACACATGTACAGACACTTTCATGAGAGTATCTGTACAAGGGGGGCATTAATGTGGGTATCTATACAATACTTGGCACGTGGCGAGCCCAATGGGCGTCACGTCAGCACCACTACACATCCACGTGGCAGACCCCTGAGGCACCACGATGAGTATGTCATCACCATTATGCATTCACGTAGCAGACCCCTGAGGCACCACGATAAGTCGAGATTGTATGCCTAGCCTAAGCGGGGGCATGCACACCATCAAGAATGAAACAAGGCCACATGGAGCTGGCTCACTTAGAGCTCTTCATGACCCTTCATAACTCAAGAAATTTATTCTCTACCCACTCACCCAACTCTATGGCAACGTAGCCAAACTCTTGGCTCACCTATGCTTGGCTCACCGATGTTTACTTAACTACTGAGGTGAGCCCTTGGCTCACCCATGCATTCACTCTTTTGGTTGCCTGGGTCGGGAGTAGGACCTAGGCACTCCCACTTGGGATTATTGGAGGACTATGGATTGGAGGCTAAGACTTCGGGATTGTCAATGTCGTGTAGCTATCTCCCTGCAGTGATAGCTCCCCCTTTGACCTGGATTAGAGAAAGAGACATTGACCTTACACTTACATCTGATGCACATATGATACACCTCAGGATATCACACCTACCTCTGCAGTTCCTATGATGCAATCTCCCCGAGAACCTGAATCATAGGACACAGCTAGTAGGGCTGATATCACCCTCCTGTCGAGTTGAGGAGAACTTGCCACCTGTCTTGAGGTTGCTTGGGCTCCAATACTCCTGGAGTCTATATAACGGCATCACAAGTGCAGCCACAAACACGCAGCAAGAGCAACAAGAATCACATAACATACATTAAGTGTTCAAGGTCTCTCACTGCCACCTCTTCCCTCTCTAAGCTTGCCTTGGTCTTCTACTCCTCCACCTCCGGTGATCTTAAGCCATTGAAGTGCCTACCATCTTCCCAGAGGTCAACAATTGATCGCCTCGAATCTCTATCACCCACAGTAATTATGGTAGTGTGTATAAAATCTGTGATTGTGTCAATCATAGATTTAATACATTTTTTATCTTCGTTTCCTATTTTGTAATATTGTTTCATTATAAATACAAGGCTCTACCTCATTCATAGGTAAGCCAAAACAATTCTTTTCATTCTTTTTGGTATCAGAGTCAAAACACAGAAACCCTAGACCACCCCTTCCTCCCTGTTGCCCCCTGTTCTTCACTGCCCAACAGTTTCTTCATAGTTTTTCTTCTTCCTTCAGTAGCCAACAGACCTCCTCTTCCCTCTAGACCACTCGACAGCCTAACTCACCACTCTTACACCACCCGAAACCACTTACCCTCCCTGCAATACCCCTTGACAGGACTATATTACACCTGCTGAGGGCCTTGCTCCTGCCAACTAGGTCTTATCCTGGCCTAGAGTACTTCGACCAGGTCTCCCCCTGGCCTAGGTTGGTTCGACACCCTCTTTAGGGTGGTCAAAACCCTTTTTCCCCATTTACAAGGTCTAGTGCTGATGCTTTAAGAACTTTTTTGGACCTTTTTTTTTCCTTTGTGGGCTACCATGTTTATTCGGTAGTATTTAGCCGTTGATCTCGAACTGTGTTGCTGTATTGCTGTCTATTTCAGCCCTCATCATCTCCCTATGGATAACTCATCTTCTACCATTCCTACTGAGGTATCTACTGCGGTCTCCACCAAACCTGTGCCTATTCCAAGTACTGATTTTTCTCTTTCCTATTACATGCCTATTCATCGTATTACGAGTGTGGTGTTGAATGGAAAAAATTTTACTGCTTGGAGCCGTTCCCTTGAACTCTATCTTGGGGGAAAGGGAAAGGCCCATTGGCTTTTATCTATTATTACCCCGCCAACTACGACTGACCCTATACGTGCTCAGTGGGATATCAATAACTGCACTATATTGGGATGGATATTCAATTCCAAGGAAGATCGGATTTATCATATGTTCCTTTATTACGATACAGTTTCGAATTTGTGGCAGGCATTGTCACAGATGTATGCTCATACTCACAATGATGCACGTATTTCAAGCTTTACCAGGATATAGCCTAGGCCTCTCAGTCCTCTCTTGGCCAATCTGTAGCTGAATTCTTTGGATACCTTCAGGGTCATTTTGAGGAACTTGCTCAATATGAGCCTTTAACTGACCTTCTACCAGAAGCCGCCTTCCTTGTGTCCAAGAGGCTTGCCTGACAGCACACTTATCAGTTTCTCATGGGTTTAAACTTTGAATTTGAATCTATTCGAATTCAAATTCTAAACACATCACCGATGCCATCTCTTTATGAGGCTTTTGCCATTATTGACAGTGATAAGCGTCGCCGGCGATTGGTTTAGCCCAGTGTTCCTTTAGTACCTCCAGTTTTACTAGATCAGATGACTTTTGCTGCGAGTTTTGGTTCTCGGAGTTCCACCGGTTCTATTACTTGTCATCATTGTGGTGCACCTAGACATGTCAAAGCCTGTTGCTTCAAACTTCATCTTGAGTTAAGGCAATGCCCTTCCCGTCGTCGTGGTCCTGCTATACGTGGTTCTGGCTCTGCTTGCACTGCTGCTTTGGTGGAAGTTACTCCTGCTTCTGAGCCTCCTAATGTCCCCAATCTACAACAGTTACAGACTTAGATTGGTCAGCTTCAGGCCCAACTTGGGTCTCTTACCACTAGTTCTCTTGGTCCATCATCCTTTACTGCCACCCTTGCTACAGGTACTTCTATTGCTTTCCATGTTCGGTTTGCTAATCCTTCAAGGATTTTGGATTTTGGGGCTAATAATCATATGACTAGTGAGTTTTCTTTTCCTTCCTCTCCTGCACCCACCATTGCTGCCCAATTTGTGTGTCTTGCTGATGATTCTTGCTCTTCTCTCCAACATAAGGGTGTTGTGTTTTTATCTCCTGATATCACTTTATCTTCTGTGTTGCATGTTCCCAAGTTTGCTTATAGTCTCTTATCTGTTAGTCGTCTTGCCAAAACTTTTAATTGCGTCCTCATCTTCTTACCTTCTTCGTGTCTTTTACAGGACCTGGGTTCAAAGAGGATTTTTGACAGGGGATATGAGCGCGATGGGCTATACTACTTTGGGGATCTACCAGACAAGCCTTCTCCAACTTTAGCTAGTTTTCAGGCATTTGTTTTGCCTGTTTCTATATCTTGTATTTTTTCTGTTCAAACTTTAGAGTTATGGCACGCCCGTATGGGTCATGCTAACTTTCAATATTTATGTCAACTTTTCCCATTATTAAATAAATCTTGTAAGGATTCTAAATTTCATTGTGTTACTTGTGATTTGTCTAAACATATCCGTACTAATTATATACCACATATGACATGTGCCCCTAGTGCTTTTGACCTTATTCATTATGATATTTGGGGTCCCTCTCCTGTTTCTGCTTTTTCGGGTCATTGTTATTATGTGACTTTTATTGTCGATCACATTAAGTGTACTTGGGTCTATTTACTTCGCCACAAGTCTGATGTGTTTCCTATCTTTGTTCAGTTTTTGCAAATGGTTAAGACACATTTTCGTACCATTGTTAGGAATATCCACTCTGATAATGATGGGAAATACATCTCTAATGAGTTTCGTTCACACCTTAATCGAACGGGTATTCTTCAACAACTTACATGTCCTCAGACCCTTGAACAATATGGTGTGACTGAACGTAAAAACCGTCATATTATGTCTGTCATGCGTTGTCTTCTTTATGGTATGAGTGTGCCCAAGTCTTATTGGCACATGGCTGTTTTTACTGTTGTCTATCTCATTAATAGAACTCCTAGTCGTGTGTTACATGGCCTTACTCCATTCCATATTCTTATGCTTAATACTATCATTTTTCCTCTTTTGCCTTGTGTTTTTGGGTGTACATGCTTTGTTCAAGATCGGTGTCCCACTCGCACTAAGTTAGATGACAAGTCTATTCGTTGTATCTTTTTGGGGTATTCTTCCATGTCTAAAGGGTATAAATGTTTTGATCCTGCGTCTCGTTACTTTCACCATACTCTGGATGTTACTTTTTGTGAGGATCTTCCTTTTTTTAGTCCTAACCCACTGTTGCAGGTTTCCCCTTTAGATACTCAAAGTGTTCGCCCGGTCTCCATTTTGGATGAGGTTGCGGATGAGGTTGCCCCTCCCTCTCATCCTTCACCTTCGCCTCCTTCTCCCATTTCCTTGCAGGTATACTCTCACCGCCCTTGTGCTCAGCCCCCTCCTGCCACCTCTCCGGATTATGGGTTAGGTAATTCTTTACCTTTGCATGCATCTCATTCTCTTCCTCGTCATAATCCTCCTCAAGATCAACATCCCCCCAACCATTGGGGTTATCTGTATAGTACTAATCATCCCATTTCCTAGTATCTCTCATATGATAGGGTTTTCGACTCATATCATTCTTTCCTCGACAAGCTTAAGTCCGAGTCTATTCCTCGGTCTGTGTTAGAGGCCCTTCAAAATCCAAAATGGGTGGAGGCAATGCAGACTAAAATGGCAGCTTTAGAACAGAATCACACTTCGGATTTGGTTCCTTTATCTTCTGGCTAGAGTACCGTGAGTTGCAAATGAGTCTTTGCTATTAAGTACTTACCTAATGGCTCTGTTGATCGTTATAAGGCCCGCTTAGTGGCCAAGGGCTTCACTCAAGTTCTTGGCAAGGATTTTGGTGCTACATTTGCACCAGTTGCGTAGCTTACCTCTGTTCGTCTACCCATCTCTCTTGCAGCATCCCATTCTTAGCCCCTTTATCAACTTGATGTCAAGAATGTCTTTCTGCATAGGGATCTTCTTGAGACGATTTATATGGAACCTCCTCCTGGTTTTCGAGCTAAGGGGGAGTATTCGAGGCAAGTATGTTGACTGTGCAAGTCTTTGTATGGCTTGAAGCAGTTTCCATGAGCTTGGTTTGGTCGTTTTAGCTCAATCATCATCTCCATGGGCTTTGTTCAGTGCCATGCAAACCATACTTGCTTCATCCATCGTAATTCTACAGGTCAGTGTATAGTCTTGTTGGTGTATGTGGATGATATCATTCTCACTGGTGATGACTCTATAGACATTGATAAAGTAAAACGGGATTTGGGACACACCTTTGATATTAAGGATTTGGGGAATCTCAAGTATTTTCTGGGGATTGAGGTCGTTTGCTCATAGCAGGGGATTTCCTTATCTCAATGTAAGTACACTCTTGACTTACTTAAGGATACTGGTATGTTGGGTTGTAAACCTGCTTCTACTCCTATAGATCCCAATGTCAAGCTCACATTAGAGTCTGGTGAATTACTAGAGGATCCAGGTATGTATAAGTATCTTGTTAGGCGTCTCATTTATCTGACCAATACTAGACTTGACTTGACATTTGCAGTTAGTGTGGTTAGCCAATTCATGCATGCAACTCGTACATAACATCTTGATGTGGTTCATTACATTTTGAGATATTTGAAGACCTCTCCTAGCTTGGGATTGACTCTCCTGTTTTACTGATGCTGACTATGCAGGATCTAGAATGGATAGACGTTCTACTTCTGGCTTTTGTACTTTCTATGGTGATAATCTTATATCATGGAAAAGTAAGAAGCAAGCACTTGTTTCTAGGTCTTTTGCAGAAGTTGACTATAAGGCTATGACACAACGCACTTGTGAGATTCTATGGTTGCGTTCCATGTTGGCAGAGTTAGGATTTAAGGAGACTGCTCCTGCTTCTTTGTTTTGTGACAACAAGTCTGCTATTATGTTGTCTTCTGATTTTGTCCTAGATGAGCATACTAAGCATATAGAGGTTGATATACATTTCATTCAAGAGAAGGTTCGGATTGGTATTATGAGACCATCTTTTGTTTGTTCTTCTCAGCAGTTAGCAGATATGTTCACCAAGTCTGTAGGCCCAACATTACTCCAGTCGTCTATCGGCAAACTGCGTTTATTGAATATCTTCACATCAGCTTGAGGGGAGTGTTGGAATTAGAAAATAGTGATATTATAATTATGGTAGTGTTGGTTTTTCCTATGTCATGAATTCACATAAATGGGGTTGTCCATAAAACCTGAGGTGTTGTTTAGTCCTAGACTGAACACCACAAGATCTGTTGGGTAAGTTTGATTCATGCACTCTGACATTGTTTTCAAAATTTTCTCTCCTAACTGTCCTACTTTCTCATAATTTTCCGGTTTGCCAATGCTATTTTTAAATAACACCCCTTTGAATGAGTTCTTTTACCAATCAATCACAAGAGGGTAGTACCAAACTAAAATATTAATAATAATAAGCAATTCAATGATAAAAATATTTTATAAAAAAATGCTAATTACTAATCTGAATAGATGACCGAACACCACAAGATCTGTTGGGTAAGTTTGATTCATGCACTCTGACATTGTTTTCAAAATTTTCTCTCCTAACTGTCCTACTTTCTCATAATTTTCCGGTTTGCCAATGCTATTTTTAAATAACACCCCTTTGAATGAGTTCTTTTACCAATCAATCACAAGAGGGTAGTACCACACTAAAATATTAATAATAATAAGCAATTCAATGATAAAAATATTTTATAAAAAAATGCTAATTACTAATCTGAATAGATGACCGATTAAGGTTTTCTAAAACACACATCTCACATTGACTTGAGCAGTCAAGGCTATTTTTGCTAACTAAGATTCCATTTTGGAAATATAACAAAGAATCCCCAAATATGTTATAAAAGGGGCTGTAGAGCTTATTACTGTTTATTGATGGATGTGTGTATGAAAAAAAAAATCACAATTGCAATGCTGCAGTGTGTATAGAGAAGCTCATATAATGATTTTCAGGGAAAAAAAAAAAAGGAGCTAGTATCCAAGTATTAATCTGATTATTATCCACAACAGATCACTAATCTGACGTCACAGGCTTGCTCTAAATCATCATATCACCAGTACTGCAACTTTCAATGTTGTCCTTGATATCAGTATGAATTCAATTCTCTGGATGTATGTCCTTGTTTCCTCCCTTCTTGCTATCATCCTTCTTGCTGGGCCTTTTAAATCGAATAGCATAGTGATTGCCTTCTGAAGGCAGGACAGGTTTGTAAAAGAAAATCACATTGTCTGCTTCCAATTTGTGCTTAGTAACAAACTCAGTCCAGTCCATCTTGTACCCATATTTTTGTGCACTCTGGTTTGCCACTGGAGCCACATGGAATTTCATCTCCCACTTCTTGTTTTGAGCATCAGAAATTTGTAGCATAGCATGACTTGGTTTACTGGTAATTAGACGAGAGAAATGGTTTTCTGCTGCTTTTATAGGAATAACGAGCTTCTGCGAAACATCAGTAGTAGTTAAAGTCTTTTCAAAGAGGAGTTTTAGATATCCGACGAGGTAATGCTGGTTATGAAAAGGCTGGGGGAGAGGTTTGTAAAAGTGAATCAAATCCATAGCTTTGTGTGCACTAAATTGCCTTGACCATTCAGTGATAATGAAGTCACCACCCGGCTGTGGAGAGAATGAGCATCTTTCATGCTTCTGATTGTTGTATTTATCAGTTAATAGTACACTGATCACCAGCTGAGTTCTTGTATCAGCATCAAGGAAATATGTTTCTACTGTTTCCCAAGGAATGGTGAGTTTTTGGCTTTGAAAATCAGTAAGTGATAATTGCACCTCAAAGACAAAATTGTCCTCCTCCTTGTTGTCGACCCTCATAGATGATTTTCTGCAAAGGACAGAACCAAACTTAATAAGTCTATCTGATCATGGCATATGGTAGTTGACAATATACGTCTTAGGGGAAATACATCAAACAGGTTACTGTATTCAACACTATGCTATTGTTATCAACAAAGATTGGAAACCAATTGATCTTTCAAATGTGACATATATATATTGTGCCATGTGGTAGGTTGTATTATCCAAATGGGTAGAAAAATGATGAAACAGAAAGTCACAAACATGGCAACCCTAGGTGCTCTGTTTGGTTTTTGAGATTAGAAAGAAAGTAAAATTAAGTTGTTCTAGAATCTTTTCATCTAAATCTAACCAATTTCAGTTTTTCTTGCATGTCTCTATAAACATATACAAATATATATAAATATATCTGTGAATGAAATAAAATAATCGTGAAGTTCTTGAAAGAAGACCCAAAACACTATTGTTACAATTAAGCTTCTGTGTTGGGGCTATGTTAGTGGAATCAATGAATCAATATGCAAACATCTACCACACTAATTGAACTTGGAAGATTGGCAAATGGATGCAAAAATGATGAAACAGAAATCCACAAAGATGGCAACCCTAGGTGCTCTGTTTGGTTCTTGATATAAAAAGAAAGAAAGTGAAATTAAGTTGTCATATAAATTTTCCAACATTTTTCAGTTTTTCTTGCCTGCAACCTAAAGGCCAATGAATGAATTCATGCATGTATGGATCTCTATAAACATATATATGAGTTCTGTTATTCTTCCATGAATGCAGCCCAGAGTAGAAGTAAAGGTTAACATAGATGACCATAGTATACATATATATATAGACATAAAAAGGATAGATAAATGTATAAATGAATACATATATAGATAGAAAGATAGACAAAGATTGAAGATTCAACACATTCATGAAAGAACAAGTTTCTTGGTGAAGGACAAGTACTTACATCCCTTTTGATTTTGGTGTAACATTTCTGCTCCTCTGATCACAGCTTTCTAAATCCACATGTTTTTGCTTTGTTGATGGTGGATTAACATCGTCTGCTTTCTTTTCTGCTTCATCATCATATTCTTCTTCAGCATCATATTCTTCTTCTTCTTTGTTATCTGAGTTCTTCATCGATTTCCCTTCTTCATCACTGCTTTCAGACATTTTTCTTGGTTGATTCTTTCTTGAATATGATGGTGAGCCTTTCTTGCTATCATCCTTCTTGCTGGGCCTTTTAAATCGAATAGCATAGTGATTGTCTTCTGAAGGCAGGGCAGGTTTGTAAAAGAAAATCACATTGCCTGATTTCAATTTGTCCTTAGTAACAAACTCAGTCCAGTCCATCCTCTACCCATTTCTTTGTGCACTCTGGTTTGCCACTGGAGCCACACGGAATTTCATCTCCCACTTCTTGTTTTGAGTATCAGAAATTTGTAGCATGGCATGGCTTGGTTTATTGGTAATTAGACGAGGGAAATGGTTTTCTGCTGCTTTTATAGGAATAACGAGCTTCTGTGAAACATAGGTAAAGTCTTCTCAAAGAGGAATTTTAGATATCCGACCAGGTAATGCTGGTAATGAGAAGGCTGGGGGAGAGGTTTGTAAAAACGAATCAAATCCATAGCTTTGTGTGCACCACATTGCCATGACCATTCAGTAATAATGAAGTCACCACCCGGCTGTGGAGAGAATGAGCATTTCACATGCTTCTGATCATTGTATTTATCGGTTAATAGTACTCTGATCACCAGCTGAGTTCTTGTATCTGCATCAAGGAAATACTTTTCTACTGTTTCCCAAGGAATGGTGAGTTTTTGGCTTTGAAAACCGGTAAATGATAATTGCACCTCAAAGACAAAATCTTCCTCCTCCTTGTTGTCGACCCTCGTAGATGATTTTCTGCAAAGGACAGAACCAAACTTAATAAGTCTATCTGATCATGGCATATGGTAGTTGACAATATACGTCTTAGAGGAAATACATCAAACATGTTACTGTATTTAACACTATCCTATTGTTATCAACAAAAATTGGAATATGATGAAACATAAATTCACAAAGAAGAACCCTAGATACTCTGTTTGGTTCTTGAGATTAGAAAGAAAGTCAAATTAAGTTGTTCTATAATCTTTTCATCTAGATCTAACCAATTTTAGTTTTTCTTGCTTGCAAACTAAAGACCTATGAATCATACATGTATGTCTCTATAAACATATACAAATATATATACATATATCCGTGAATGAAATAAAATAATCATGAAGTTCATGAAAGAGGAACCAAAACACTATTGTTATAATTAAGCTTCTGTGTTGGGGCTATGTTAGTGGAATCAATGATTCAATATGCAAACATCTACCACACTGATTGAACTCGGAGGATTGGCAAATGGATACAAAAATGATGAAACAGAAAAATCCACAAAGATGGCAACCCTAGGTGCTCTGTTTGGTTCTTCAGATAAAAATAAAAAAGTGAAATTAAGTTGTTATATAAATTTTCCAACATTTTTCAGTTTTTCTTGCTTGCAACCTAAAGGCCCACGAATGAATTTGTATATACGAGTGCCGTTATTCTTCCATGAATGCAGCCCGGAGTAGAAGTAAAGGTTACATAGATGACCATAGTATACATATCCATAGACATAAAAGGATAGATAAATGTATAAATGAATACATTTATAGATAGAAAATATTAAAGATTCTACACATTCATGAAAGAACAAGTTTCTTGGTGAAGGACAAGTACTTACATCTCTTTTGATTTTGGTATAACATTTCTGCTTCTCTGATCACAGCTTTCTAAATCCACATGTTTTCGCTTTGTTGATGGTGGATTAACATCGTCTGCCTTCTTTTCTGCTTCATCATCATATTCTTCTTCGGCGTTGTATTCTTCTTCTTCTTCTTCTTCTTCTTCTTTCTTATCTGCGTTCTTCATTGATTTCCCTTCTTCGTCACTGCTTTCAGACATTTTTCTTGATTGATTCTTTCTTGAATATGGTGGTGGGGTGGGTACTTGGCTGAGTCTCGGAGAGAGAGAGAGAGAGAGAGAGAGGCTTGAATCAATGGAAGAGGTCACTATATATAGTTGACAGGTATGAGTTTGTTGCTTTCTTGGCAGTTACCATCTTGCAGTTACAGTTGGGTACTTGTTTCTAGAGGTGGGAAAACTAATTTCAAACAGATGATAGTACAAGCGGTTCATGCATGACGGCGTTTTACTAGTTTAAAAACACACAATTGAAAAACAGAAAGAGAGAGAAGACACCCATAACGACCGGAGACCCTCTCCATCTCTCGTCGGAGTTCCACCGCCTGTTGCGGCGGGAATCTTTCAAAACTGAAGCAGAAGAATAGGTCTCTTTCTCTCTCTAACCCTAATAATTGATAAACGTGTCAGAATATGTCTTCACTTTATTGTGCTTGTTTGGTTTCCAAGAAAATTATATCTTAAAAGGATTAAGAATTGGATAAGTTGTTATTGCAGTTGAAAATTGAATTTGTTTTGTGCAGCCATCTGATTTTATAATTTTCTTTCTCCTTTTATCAGGGGAAAAAAAAAAAAATTGAACTTTGGGCTGTAGCTTTGAATTGGATATGTTAATTAGCTTAGGTTTTCACACTCATGCATAGATTAGGTAGCTGATTGATTGGGATTATTAAATGTTTCAGATGTTGTATTGTTTGTAGATTACTATCTTGGTATATGCCAATTTCTTTTTCGTCTGCTTTAGCACACTGTTGATCTTGTTGAGGGGCAAACCCGGTAGTTGAATTGTTCGTAGCTTCATAGAAAGTCAGTTTCTTTTTCCTCTGTTTTAGCAGGGTGATGCTATGGTACATTTAGGTGTACCATACATTTAGTTATGAACTTATATGATTTTATATCATAACCTATACCATATTAGTCATAACTATTACCATATTAACTCATAACTTAGTTATATTCAATTATTTACTTATACCATATTACTTCATAACCAGGTCATTAAAAGTGACCTGCTAAACAGGTCGCTTTTTATAGTTATGAGTTAAAATCATATTTCTTCATAACTATAATCAAATTGATCATAACTTAGCTATAACTACATCTTATAACCAACACCATTTTGTTCATAACTAATATCACATATTTCATAACCACATCTCATAACCAACACCATTTTAGTCATAACTAACATCACATATTTCATAATCATAATCACATATCTCATAACCAACAGCACTTTGATCATAACAAATATCACATATCTCATAACTATTGATCACATATCTCATAACCACATCTCATAACCAATCCCTTTGAGTCATAACCAACATCACATATCTCATAACCACTAGTCACATATCTCATAACCAACACCTTTTTGTCATAACTAATATCACATATCTCATAACCACTAATCACACATCTCATAACTACTACCCACATACATCATAACCACATCTCATAACCAATCCCTTTGAGTCATAACCAACATCACATATCTCATAACCACTAGTTACATATCTCGTAACCAACACCTTTTTGTCATGACCAATATCACATATTTCATAACCACTAATCACATATCTTATAATTAACACCTTTTTGCTCATAACCACATCACTTTGATCATAACCAACATCACATATCTCATAACTACTAGTCGCATATCTAATAACCAACATCACATCTCTCACAACCACTAGTCACATAACCAATAACTCATAACTCATAACCATTAATACATATAGCATAACCACACCCTTTGACACCACTTTGCTCATAACCATTACCCACATATCTCATAACCACTAACACATATAGCATAACCAAATACCCTTTGACACCACTTTGGTCATAACCATTACCCACATATCTCATAACTACTAACACATATAGCATAACCAAATACCCTTTGACACCACTTTGCTCATAACCATTACTCACATATCTCATAACCACTCATAACTATTACCCACATATCTCATAACCACTAACACATGTAGCATAACCAAATATCCTTTGACACCACTTTGCTCATAACCATTACCCACATATCTCATAACCACTCATAACCATTACCCACATATCTCATAACCACTAACACATATAGTATAACCAAACACCCTTTGACACCACTTTACTCATAACCATTACCCACATATCTCATAACCACTGACACATATAGCATAACCAAACACCCTTTGACACAACTTTGCTCATAACCATTACTCACATATCTCATAACCACTCATAACCATTATCCACATATCTCATAACCACTAACACATATACCATAACCAAACATCCTTTGGCACCACTTTACTCATAACCATTACCCATATATCTCATAACCACTAACACATATAGCATAACCAAACACCTTTTGACACCACTTTGCTCATAACTATTACCCACATATCTCATAACCACTCATAACCATTACCCACATATCTCATAACCACTAACACATATAGCATAACCAAACACCTTTTGACACCACTTTGCTCATAACTATTACCCACATATCTCATAACCACTAACACATGTAGCATAACCAAATACCCTTTGACACCACTTTACTCATAACCATTACCCACATATCTCATAACCACTCATAACCATTACCCACATATCTCATAACCACTAACACATATAGTATAACCAAACACCCTTTGACACCACTTTACTCATAACCATTACCCACATATCTCATAACCACTAACACATATAGCATAACCAAACACCCTTTGACACTATTTTGCTCATAACCATTACCCACATATCTCATAACCACTTATAACCATTATCCACATATCTCATAACCACTAACACATATACCATAACCAAACATCCTTTGGCACCACTTTACTCATAACCATTACCTACATATCTCATAACCACTAACACATATAGCATAACCAAACACCTTTTGACACCACTTTGCTCATAACTATTACCCACATATCTCATAACCACTCATAACCATTACCCACATATCTCATAACCACTAACACATATACCATAACCAAACACCTTTTGACACCACTTTGCTCATAACTATTACCCACATATCTCATAACCACTAACACGTATAGCATAACCAAATACCCTTTGACACCACTTTGCTCGTAACCATTAGCCACATATCTCATAACCACTAACACATATAGCATAACCAAACACCATTTGACACCACTTTGCTCATAACTATTACCCACATATCTCATAACCACTAACACATATAGCATAACCAAACACCCTTTGACACCACTTTACTCATAACCATTACCCACATATCTCATAACCAACATCACATATATCATAACTACTAATCACATATCTCATAGAGCAATGAAGAGAAGAGAAGAGAAGAGTAGAGAAGAAGAGAATAGAAGAGAAGAGAAGAATACCTTTGAATCGATGATTCGATCGCTGCTCGCCGCCGTTGTCACCGATCGCCGATCGTCGCTAGCCAACACTATCACCGCTCGTCGTTGCCTCCGTGAGAGAGAGATAGAGACAGTGTTGTTTCGAAAGTTAGGGCTCCGAAACTTGGGCTCTACAAACCTGAAAGGAAATGAAAAAAAATGGGGAAAGACGGGGAAATTGAGGTTTTGTTAGGTTTAGATTTTCGGAATATTTTTAATATTTTAATTTTCTAAATATTTTTAATATTTTTAATGTTTATACAGGCCTAAAAAATTAATTGACAGAAAATAATTGACATAGAAGTTGTTGGAAAAAAAAATGATTTGAAAAAGAAAATATTCAAAAAAATTACTTAAAAACAATTAATTGAAAAAAAAAAACATTTTTTTAGTTGAGTATTTTAAAAATAGTTTGGTTATGATTGTTGATCAAAAATACGGATATGGAGTTATGAGTTGTGTGTTTGATTATCAATTATATGTTGAATTAAGTTTTGAAAACTATTTTGAAAACTCATCACCAAACAAATTTTTTTATTTCACATTTCACATCAAACTTTCAAAACTCAATTCCACATATAATTCAAAACTCAATTCAACACTCTATTAAAAAATCATAACCAAACAATTTTTTTGTAGTAGAGGAAAGGGAGCGACAGTAGTGGTGAAAGTGATGGATAAGAGGTGGTGGTGGTGGTGGTGGTGGTGATGGCGAAGGAGATTAGTGATGAAGTTGTGGTAGTGGTATGGGAGATGGAGTGGCGGCGGTGGATGAGAGGTAATAGTAGTAGTAGTAGTGGTGGTAGTGGAGTGGTGGCAATAGTAGTAGTCATGGTAGTCGTAGAGGTGAAGTGGCGACAGTGGAAGTAGTGGTGGTGGTGGAATGGCGTTTGCAGTAGTGGTGAAGGTGGTAGAGGAGATGGGTGGTGAGAGAGAAATGAATGAGAGACAGATAAAGGAGAGAGAGAGAGAGAGAGAGAGAGAGAGAGAGAGAGAGAGAGAGAGAGAGAGAAAGAGAGACAGAGTGATGAGCGAGAGAGAGACAAAGTGGTCGCTAAAAGTACATTTTCTTGTAGTGGATCGATAAATCGAGAGGGAGCTCAGTAAATAGAGAAGACGGGAGGGAGAGAGTGAGCAACGCAAACATAGTGGGAGAAGAGAGAGGGAGAAAAAGAGAAAGAGAAAGAGATAGAGATAGAGAGTGAGAGACAAAAAAGAGACAGAGAGAGAAGAGAGATAGACGAGAGAGAGATAGGGAGAAGAGAGATGAACGAGAGAGACAATGAGAAAGATAGAGAGATAGGGAGAAAGATAGAGAGATGAGCGAGAGAGACAGAGAAAGATGAGAGATGAGAGAGGTTGAGAGAAGAGAGATGCGCGAGAGAGATAAAGAGAAGAGAGATGAACGAAAGAGACAGAGAGAGAAAAGAGATGAGAGAAGAGATAGATGAGTGAGAGACACACACAGAGAGAGAGACAAATAGACAGACAAATAGAGAGAGAAGAGTGATGAGTAAGAGAGAGAGAGAAAGAGAAGAAAGAGATGGAGATGAAAAAATGGATGAAAAGATATAGACACAGAGAGAGAGAGAGAGAGAGAAAAAAGCGAAAAGAGATAAACGAGAGAGAGACAGAGAGAGATGAGCGAGAGAGATAAAGAGAAGAAAGATGAGAGAGATAAAGAGAAGAAAGATGGACGAGAGACACAGAGAGAAAGAGAGACAGACAGAGAAGAGTGATGAGTGAGAGAGAGAAAGAGAAGAGAGACAGAGACATAGAGAGACAAAGAAGAGTGATGAGTGCGAGAGAGAGAGAGAGAGAAGAGAGATAGAAAGATGAAAAAATGGGTGAAAAGAGAAATGTTCAAAAGAGTAAGACGACGTCATTTTTATTTTTTTTTTTGTAACAGAAAAATACCGTTGCATTTATTTAAACCATTTTATGACTATATATATATGAAGCTGTCTCAAAGCCACAATATATATATATATTTTATTTTTTATCTTTTATTTTTTTTTGCAACGGTACGTATTACAATCGCAAAAAACTCTTTTTTTTTTTTTTTTTTTGCAACTGCAGCTGGTACCGTTGCAAAAACTCTATTTTTTTTTTTTGCGACAGCAATCTCTGCCATCGCAAATACTCTATTTTTTTTTTTACGACGGCAATTTCTGCCGTCACAAATACTCTATTTTTTGCGACGACAAGTTGTGCCGTCTCAAAAAGTCACATTTTTTGGCGACAGCAAGTTATGCCGTCTCAAAAAGTCACATTTTTTGCTTGAGACGGCAAGTTGTGCCGTCGCAAAAAGTTCCGTCTCATAAGCCCACTTTTCTTGTAGTGAATCGTAGATAAAATTTTTCAACACATTTTTTATTAAAATTTAGTCAAATTATTTATATGTATGTCTATGTGTATATAAATATTTTAAAATGTATATTGTTTGTATATTACCCTTTTTATTGTATTTAGTAAATAAATCTAAAATAGAGATATGTGGTTAGTGGTTTTGAGTTGGTTATGATCAAAGTTAGGGGTTATGGGTGAAAACGATATTAGTTATAAGATGTGGTTATGAGATATGTGATGGTGGTTATGATCAAAATGGTATGGTTACGAGCCAAAAGGTATTGGTTATGAGATGTGGTTATGAGATATGTGATTAGTGGTTATGAGTAAAGTGGTGTGGTTGTGAGCCAAAGAATGTTGGTTATGAGATATGTGATTAGTGGTTATGAGTAAAGTGGTGTGGTTATGAGCCAAAGAATGTTGGTTATGAGATATGTGATTAGTGGTTATGAGTAAAGTGGTGTGGTTATGAGCCAAAGAATGTTGGTTATGAGATATGTGATTAGTGGTTATAAGTAAAGTGGTATGGTTATGAGCCAAAGAGTATTGATTATGAGATATATGACTAATGGTTATGAGATATGTGATGTTAATTATGATCAAAGTGGTGTGACTATGAGCCAAAGGGTGTTATGAGATATGTGATTAGTAGTTATGATATATGTGATGTTAGTTATGAGCCAAAGAGTGTTGGTTATGAGATATGTGGGTAATGGTTATGAGATATATAATTGTTGATTATGAGATATGTGATTTTGGTTATGAGCAAAGTAATGTAGTTATGAGTCAAAAGGGTGCTTGGTTATGAGATATGTGGTTATTAGTTATAAGATATGTGATATTGGTTATGATCAAAGTGATGTGGTTATGAGCAAAAGGGTGTTGATTATGAGATATGTAATGTTGGTTATGAGTCAAAGGGGGATTGGTTATAAGATGTGGTTATGAGCTATGGGGATTGGTTATAAGATGTGGTTATGAGCTATATGAGTAGTAGTTATGAGATATGTGATTAATAGTTATGAGATATGTGATAGTGGTTATGATTAGAGTGGTGTGATTATGCGCTAAAGGATATTGGTTATGAGATGTAGTTATGAGATATGTGATTGTAGTTATGAAATATGTGATATTGGTTATCAACAAAATGGTGCTGGTTATGAGATATGGTTATGAGATAAGTGATGAGAGTTCATAACTAAGTTATGATTAATTTGATTCTAGTTATGAACAAATATGATTTTGGCTCATAACTATAAAAAGTGACCTGCTTACCAGGTCACTTTTAATGATGTGGCTCAATCTGAGCCATTGATTTTCGATGTACCATACATTTTTTAAACAAAATGTACTATAGACTTTCCCCACTGTTGAGTTGTTGTCAGGGTAGAAGGAGAAGGGGAGGGGTGGGGTCGTCGGGAGGGAAGGGAAGTGGCGCCGGAGATGGAGAGGGTCTCTGGTGGGTGTCGGTGTCTTCTCTCTCTCTCTTCGTTATGTCATTTAGATTAATTGCAGGAACACTCCAGGGAAATAAACTCCAGAGGATCCGGACACATGAGTTTTATTCCCAAAGAGGCGACACGGGGTTCCACTTCCGGATTTAATCCTAGTATTTCATAGATAAATAATGATCTCCATTCTATTCATGAAATGGAAAGGATCTGAATCTCACTACTAAAAATTCTATTTTTAGCGGCCTTTTAAAAACACCAGCAAAAGTTTAGGCAACATCGACGATCTGGCATGCTTAGGTTCTCTCTGCTTGTTGAGAAAAGAAAAGAAAAGAAAAGAAAATTATCAGCAAAGAAGCTTTATACCACTTTAGTTCTCTACAGTTTTCTGTTGTAGTCACAATTTTTTCCTTTGTTTAGTTGGCCGTTTGATCATGTCCACAGATCTTAAATCATTTTATCATAAATTAACTTCGATAAATAAATCCAAAACTTTCAGTTGCTCTTTTTTACCTGCCTCAATTTACATTGCTTGCAAATGAATCCCTACTTAATCAGCACAACGAAACACTTGTTAGCAACTGTAACCCAGTGATCATTTGTTCTCTTGTTATTAGGTAGCACACAGTGAAGAGGCTATGGACATTGAATCGAAAAAAGAAAAAAGAAAAAAGAAGAGGCTATGGACAAAATTTTGGAAGATGGCCCCTATTACGTTGGGGCTAGATTGATTGTTGATAAAAAATGGCAACTTGAACTAAAACTAACAAAGTGTGAATTTTCGAGTGTGCGGTTGTGGGTGAAGTTGTATAATGTTCCTTTGGAGCTTTGGATTGAAGAGAGTTTGGTTTGCATTGCTAGCATCATGGGAACTCCTCTTTATTTGGATGAGCTTATGTTCGAGAGAAGCAAACTTACGTTTGCGATAATATGTATTGAAGTGTCAGTAAATAAAGAGATCCTTGAGTCTTTCAAAATAAATCTTGGTTATGGTGATCCCGTATGAGATTCAAGTTGAGATTCCATGGAAGCCTCAAATGTGTGATGTTTGTAAGACTTTTGGTCATACCACTAGTTTGTGCCCTCAGAAGCCAAAGACTTTGAGCCCTTCATCTTCCAAACAAGAGTGGAGTCAAGGAGATTAAAATACAAATTCCGACTAAATGGGAAGTGGTGAAGAAAAAGGGGAGAGATGGTGGACAAGGTTCAACGACAGTGATAAACAAAAAGAGAGAGACGCAGTCTTCCGCCCTCTCAACATCTAATGCCTTTGATGTTTTTGAATCGTGTAAATGGAGAATTAAATCAAGAGTTGTTGTGCCAAACGAAGAGTCTAAATAGAGGGAGTCCATCTCCAAGTGACCCCAGTAATGGGGAGATTACAAAGGAGAATAACAGAAGAAAACTCAAAGTGAAACTTCATAACTTGAAAAGTGCTAGAGGGAAATTTTGAATCCTTTTTGTTGTGTATGTTGTGTTTGTCTGCTATAGGCTTAGTTTGTTTCTTTTGAAGGAGTAGTTTGTTTTTGTTTATGTTTGTTCTCTCTACAAAAGATGTGTATTGAGCTTCATTGTATATCTTTCTTTTTTGGTTATAATATGACTTACTTATCCCCCCCCCCCCCCCCCCCCAAAAAAAAAATAGCACACACCATGTATCTTATAGATCAAACCTACTTACTAATCCTAGACTGAACATTTATTACTTGAAGCAGCATAAATCAAGTAGGTCCATTTCGTATGCACATTTCAAGCACTTGACATTGTTGTCAAATTTGCTCTCCAAAGTGTTCCACTTTCTCATAATTTTCAAGGTTGCCAATGCTATATTCTAAATAACACCTATGAATGAGTTCTTGTTCCAATCTATAAGGACAGGGCAGTACCACCAAACTAAAATATTACTAGTAGCAAGTAATTCAATGATCTCAAAAAAAAAAAAAAAAGTTGCTAACTACAAATCTGAAAAGAAGGGTTTCTGAAGCATGCATCTCAACATTGATTTCGGCAGACTAGGCAGTTTTTTATTTGCTAACTAAGATTCCATTTTGGCAACATATAACAAAGAATTCTCCAATATGTAAAGAAGGACCGTAAAGCATATTACTGTTTATTGATGAACATATGTATGAAATTGAAAATTTACAATCTCAGTGCAGTAATGTATAGGTAAGCTCATATACCCTGTACTTTTCAATGAAACAATTCCTATACAATGATTTTCACAAAAAATGAGCTTAGTATCCAAGTATTAATCCTACTATTATCCACATCACTAATCTGACTACTCAGGCTTGCTCTGAATCATCACATCAACGGTGCTGCAACTTTCAGCCTTGTCCTCAATCAGTTTGACTACAATTCTCTGGATGTATCAGTATTTCCTTGCCAAAGAATCTACAAACCCTAGGTTTGTTCCTTCTTTTTCTTTTCAAATCGAATAGCGTAGTGATTGCCTTTCATAGGCCGCCCAGGTTTGTAAAAACTAATCTCATCGTCCACTTCCAATTTGTGCTTCTCAACAAAACTTTTCCAGGTAATCTTGTAGGCATCAGAATTGGTTCCAGTCTTTGGATACACTAGTAATTTCATATTATAAGTCTCATTTTCAGCATCGGAAATTTCTATCTCCACTTCACTTATTTTAAAGGTATTTAGAGCACGGAAGTGTTCCTCTGCCTCTTTTTTGAGAATATGGAGCTTGTTCTCCGTAATATCAGTAGCCACTAATTTCTTCATAAAGAGAAAATTTAGGCTATCAAGAAGGTAATGCTCATTTTCCGGAAGCAGGTAGAGAGGTTTGTAAAAGCGAATCAAATCCTTGGCATTTAAATTCTGTGCAGCAAAAAACTGTGACCATCCAGTTATCTCGACCATGTGGGCACCAGGCTGTGGAGAGATTAGGAGTTTCATCAAAGGTGACTTCACGTTATATTTACTGAAAAATGTTACATTGATCTCCGATTGACTTCCTGTATCAGCAGCATGGAAATACTTTTCTACAGTTTCCCAAGGAATGGTGAGCGTCTTCTTTTGATAATCGATAGGTGATAATTGCACCTCAAAGAGAAAGTTTTCCTTTTTGAAATCAGCAAAAATACCTTGAGGTTCAGTAGAAGAAGATTGATCAGCCTCATTCTTGTCGTGCCTAGATGAGTGTCTGCAAATGACACAACCAAAAACCTAATTAGTCGATCTGAACATAGCACATGGGAGACACTACACGTCAGAGAAAATACATCAAACAGATTACTGTATCGACAACACTATATTGTCTAATTATCAACCAAAAATGGAAACCAATTGATCTATCAATTGTGAGATATGGCAAGACATGGGTATCATCCAAATGGGTGCAAAAATGATGGAACAGAAAAATCAACAAAGATGGCAACCCTAGGTGTTCTGTTTGGTTCTTGAGATAAACAAGAAAGAAACCGAAACTAATCTGTTCTATAAATATTTATTTCATCTACTTGTCACCATTTTTCAGTTTTTCTTGTTTTCAACCTAAAGACATACAGATATATACACGAATGTTCGGTTTATAGGTTTGAGTATAAATTCCGTTCTCTTTTTCTTTCCCTTAATTTTTTTTTAAAATTTTTTTTATTGGAAAGTAAGAAATTTTATAAAGATTGAAAATAAATACATCATACAAGGGGCATTTCCCACTACATAGAAGAACAATGAAACAAACAAGAAGTCTACATTTTATAATCAGCCAGTAAAGAAAAGAAAGGCCTCCATAAATTTATACTCATTCAATGTTGCTGATAAAAAAAAAAAAAAAAAAATTCTACTCAAATTCAAGATTCAAACAGAAACGAATCAAGAAGTCATTGGAAGAAGACCCCAAAACTTTATTGACACAATTAAGCTTATATGTTGGGGGTAATGTTAAATTAATCAATGAGTTAATATTCAAACATCAACCACACTCATTTGAAGTTTCAATGTGGAGATATTGCCCTGTTATATGTTTAACTAACCTTGGATATGATGATGCTTTCTCATTACAATGGGTTGAAAAATGAAAAACCCAACAATAAAAAACGTTGACAACCATAGATGCTCTGTTTTGTTGTAGAGAAAAAAAGAAGAACTGTGATGCAATTCTATAATCTTCCTGTAACTACGACATCAAGTTTTGTTGTTCTTCTATGAATGCAATCCAGAGTAGAAGTAAAGGTTACAAAAGATAGATACACATTGACGATTCAATATATTGGTGAAGAACAAGTTTTTTGATGAGGGAAAAGTAACTACCTCGGATCTGGTCCTGACTTAACATGGCTCAACTTATTAAGGCTTGCATATTTTTGCTTCTTTGATGGTAGATCATCATTTTCTTCCCCAGAAGACAGCACAACCAATTTCTCAGAGACCTCTGTATCAGCAGCAGCTTCTGTATCTGTTTCTTCTTCTTCTTGTCGTTGTACATCTCCTTCTTCTTGTACTTCTTCTTCAGTATCTGTTTTCTTGTCTTGTTCTTCAGTATCTGAGTTCTTCATTGATTTCCCTTCTTCGTCACTGCTTCCAGACATTTCTTGATTAGTTCTTCAATATGGTGGTGGGTACTTGGCACAGAGAGAGAGAGAGAGAGAGAGAGAGAGAGAGAGAGAGAGAGGACTTTAATCAATGGAGGTGGTTACTTATATAGTTGACAGGTATGAGTGGCAGTTACCTCTTGCAGTCACAATGGGTTCTTGTTTCTTGAAATGGCAAAACTAATTTCTAACGGATGGAGGTACATGCACTAGATTTACCTGTATGAATTTAATTTAATTTTTTTTTTAATTTTCCACCTTTTTAAAAAAAAATTATATTATTTTTAAAAATAGATGGTGACAAGTTGTTAATGAGTGTCTTAAAATCCAAAAATTATTCGGAGACCCATGCCACAAACTAATCACATGTGTTTTTTTTTTTCTCAGTTCTAAATTTTTAATTTTTTTTCCTAGTTAACTACAGAAGGGAAAGAAAAAAAAATGCAGAGAGTAAATTTGTATGGTGAAATGGTTTATTTTTCCAAGACTCTTGAGTTTTTTCAGGAGTTGAGAGGGGTTGGAATTTTGGATTTTGATCCTATCTATATAAAATAAAATGGAGATCTTCCCTTCATTTTCACAACATTGCACGACTTCATTGAGGATCACACTGCGAGACAGTGAAATAGAGATCTCAATTCATTCCATGAAATTACAAATTATAATCTATTATATCATCCTATGGATCTGTGCCATCATGAACATATCTCTGCTTACAGATAAATTTATGTAAGAAAATCTTACATTCGACTAAACATATTTTTATTTCTTCCTATATATCATGAATTTACAAAAGAGCTGTTGATTAATCTCAGGCCTATTCTTTGATCACCCCTCGCACTACACTCACACATATCTCAGGCTTGCACTGGTGCTTGTCCTTGATTTCCACCATGACCACCATGTTTCTTGCTGTCATCATCCTCATTGTCATCGTGTTTTTGCTTACCCGATTGATTCACGTCACTCTTAGTCTTCTTTGCTTTTACACATTTGACAACATAGTGGTAAACCTCCCAAGGATACTTAGCTCCGTAGAAGTGAACCACATCCAGGGCTTCCAAATTGTGGGCAGCTGCAAACTCCTGCCACCCCTGTTGAATCAAGTAGTTACTATTCTGTTCTGTGGATTGATTGCCATTGTCATCTGCCAATCTTTGTTTTGACTGTTAGAAATTAGAATCGTTGTTTTATGGGGCCGTCTATGGGAAAGGAAGTGCTGTCCTGCAATTGTCCAAGGGATGGCGAGCCTGCTGCATAGAATGTCCTCTGGATCAACTCTTTTCTCGAAGAGAAATAATTGTGCATTCCACCAGCCAGTGAATCTACGGATTGTGTGTGACCTTTCTTTTCTTCTGGTTGACCAATTAGAAGGTGGAAATGGAAGTGGAAGTGGAGCACCAGGCTCTGGTGATTGCCTGCAATGGAAAGGATACGAATTAAACCATAAGAGATGCTGAAATTGGGGAATGCAAGCAAGAGAATGAGGAAATACATAGAAACAGGACATGGAATGTATACCCAATGTGAATTCGGTGTCAATTTCTATGTTTGGTTTCTGTGTTAGTATGTGAGATATCTTTGTTGGTGTTGATCGAGCATATGCCATGTGGTGTCTCATGGAAATGACCATCGTAGCCTCACAGCCACTTTTTGTGTGTTTAATTGTGAAATCCAAGTTCAACTGACTAATTGATTATTGACTCTGTAATTATATATCATCCTAATCTATGCAAACATGATATAATACAGAGACTCAAGAAGATGGAGATCATTGAGAGAAATCGACTCAAGAGTTTCACAATGAAGCTAGATTTTTTTGGGGGGGGGGGCTGGTCTCGTGGGCAATACAAGCTCTGCGGCAGGTTTGGGGGCAGCGCAGTGTTCGATCTTTTTTCATGAAGTACACAAGTAGTTCAGTAGTCTTTTGGCTTAAAAAATACAGCAACAAAGGAGGTGTTTTTGTTGAGACGTCAAAATGGGAGGCTGGGGTGAAACGTAGCAACATTATCATTTCGCCAGGGGTTGATGTTCAGGGGCGGATGGCAATGACCAAGATCCTTGAACGTGTTATCCATGGAAACTACAAGGTTCAGGATGATGAAAGAGAGATGAGGACTAAAACCAAGGGAGGACATAATAGCAGTAATCAGTTTGTATTCAGAGCTCGCCGAGGAAACACAGAAGGGAATATGAATCTTTCTCAGAAAACAGGGGCAAACAGAGGCGTTTCATATGCTGATGTGCTTAAATCTAAATCAGATAGTTTGGGAAGCAACATTTCTTTTGTGGAGATGCGCAAGGTCGTAGTATGCACTAAAACTGATTTCTTCAATGGGTGGGCCCAGATTGAAAAGAATTAAGTCATTCTTTTAAAACTTATATTGTTCTAAAGCCTTTTCAATTTGGCTAAAAATTTTGAGGAGGCTGATTACTACGGTGCTCAAGGCATGTGTTTCTTTGATAAGAGCATAGCAGTAAGGTTGGAAAGCTGGTTAAAGGAGATGCTCAGTCGGGATACTGTTATCGCTTCAAATAGAGGTTGGGTCTCTGTCAATGACTTGCCTTTTAATATTTGGAATGATAGGGTTTTTGAATGGATGGGGTCGAAGTGTGGTGGTTTGATAGAGGTGGATCGAAGAACCAGAACGTTCGAAAATCTCTTTGAGGCAAGGCTGAAAGTCAGAGGCTATGGTAACGGGTTCTTACCTGCGACGATTCATGTTCAGTTCGATGATATTTCGGTGGTCGTTTGACCGAAGGCTCTATCAAAGCCTTTCGGAAGACTGAAATTTCATCGGCCATGGAGATTTTCAGGCGACTTTGGCATCGGAGAAGAGGTAGGTGAGGAGTCACAGGGGACAGGCTAGACACATGACAGAATGAAGATAAGTAGGCAGTTGGGGGATCTGATCGAGGGGGGCGAGAGTAATGGAAGAAGAGTAAGAGGCTATAAGGGCAGTCAGGTTGGGGGCCTTAATTTTAATGAGCCCAGTCAAGGGTTGGGCTCAGCCCAAGATCTGCTAGTATCAAATAAAATTAAGGATGTTGGTGGATTGGAATTAATAGGCCCAAATGATTGTCAAATTTTTAAGGATAAGGGCCCAGGCCTTATGGGGAGCTTATCTGCTGATTTTATTCATGAAGCGAGGGACCAAAATTTAATTGATGGCCCAAGGGTTTCTCTTTCTATACCATCGGAGGTTTCGGGGCTGGACTTCAAAAGAGTTGCAGATTACGACAGTGAGGAGGGTCTTCAAAGACGCTCATCGTTAATGGAGAGAAGTCGATTCTCATCATGCGATGTACCAAACCCAGACGATGGTGTTCCACAATTCGTGTCGCCTATTTGAGGAGTTCTGAATTCTAAGGAAGCTCAATTAGGGTTGGCAAACATGGTTGACAGGTCTGACAAGGATTTTCAGAGATTAAAGGGGATGTTAGAGGAAGGGGTTGATGATTTGTTGGAGGTTATTAGGGACTCCAAAAAGTAGATTCAGGAGGTAGACGAGGGTCATTTTCAAATACATGAGGTTCTGCAAAATCTGGAAGAGTATGGATCTTTTGAGAGTTCGGAGGCAACAGTTGAAGTGGAAAACAGTGAGGATGAACAAGATGACAATGACTGGGATCTCAATAGTTTTTTTAATGCAGTGTGCACTACTGAGGGTGAGGATTTCAGAAGGTTTTCTGATGCAATGAACCAGGTCAATTCGTCTTTTAACCAAGAGTGCACTTTTTCATCTTCTCATTTAGGGGCACAAGATTTTCGAGATTGTTCTTTTGCTGGGGGTGGGGTTTCTTTGCTTCCTCTATCCAATTCTTTTCGTCTGGTTTGTCAAGTCTCATTAGTTGACACTGTTGTACAAGGGGTTACTTCTGAAATTCCGAGGGCCACAGTGAATGAGTCTATCATAGTGTCTGAGTCCTTACATGCTATTATAGCTCAAGGTCAGGTGAATGACAATCAGGGTGGGGTTTTTCGTAATCATTTTGACAAGGGGAGCCAGGTTTTTAGTGAAGGGAAGGAGGAACCAGAGAGATGGCTGAAGGAGTTGAGCAAGTATGAGACCTGCCCGATTGAGGAGAATGAGGTACCACACTTTTTGCAATTACTTTAGTTCATGGGTTTGTCATTAGTTAAAATTAAGGATATGTTTGGGCCTTTTAGGAGGTGTAATAGGTCTACGAGGGAGAAAGGTGTTAGAAAGGAAGGTGAGAGTAGTAAAAAGGGGGTTAGGGAATTAAGGAACTTAGAAAGTTCTGTTAATTATGAAAAAAGGAGAGGGGTGGTTAGGAGTGGCAATGTTTCTCTATGAAGATAATTAGTTGGAATGTGAGGGGTTTGGGTTCTCAGAAAAAGAGGAGTGTTTTTAAGGATTTTCTTAGGAGTCATCAACCAGACATTGTTGTTTTGCAGGAATCTAAAGTAGAAGTGTGTGATAGGAGGTCATGCAAAGTCTTTGGGTTGTTAGACATAGAAGATGGGTGTGTTTGCCTTCAGTTGATAGATTAGGGGGAGTTTTAATAGTGTGGGATGAGAGAGTTGTTTATGAGTGTGAAACTATAGTGGGGGAGTTTTCATTATCAGTTAGGTTTAGGAATCTGGACAATTCAGAGTGGTGGTTGACTGGGGTTTATGGACCTAATAGGCCTTCTAGGTGCAGGGATTTTTGGGAGGAGCTATATGGTTTATTTGGGTTGTGCTCTCCAAATTGGTGTTTAGGAGGGGACTTTAACGTGGTTAGGAAGGTCTTAGAAAAGCTTAATGGGATTAGAACGTCTAGGGGGATAAGAGACTTTGACTTGTTTATTCGAGGGAGTGAGTTGGTGGATCCTCCTTTGTGTAATGCATGATTTACATGGTCTAATCTTCAAGAGAATTTGGTGTGTTGCAGATTGGATAGATTTTTATATTCGTTGGGGTGGGAAGGAGTTTTTCCCAATTTAAGACAAGAATCACTACCTAGATTAGTTTCAGATCACTGTCCTATTGTGATTGAAAGTTGTCCATTAAAATGAGGTCCGATGCCTTTTAGATTTGAGAACATGTAGTTGGAGCATATATCTTTTAAATGAAATTTTGAGGAATGGTGGACGAATGCTAGCTATCATGGTTGGGAGGGTTTTAAATTTATGAGAAAGTTGAAGTTGGTAAAGGAGAAGGTGAAGTGCTGGAATAGGGAGGTTTTTGGGAATTTGGAGTCTTCAAAAAAGGAGGTGATGAGCAGAATAGTAAAGTTAGATGCTTTGGAGTTGCAAGGGGCGTCAGCTGAGCCTTTTAGGAGGGAAAGATTGGAGTTGAGATTAAAATTAGAAGAGCTGACTTTTCAGAAACAAGTTTCTTGGGCTCAAAAAGCAAAGATCAAATGGTTGATGGAAGGGGATGTTAATTCAAAATTTTTTCACAAGGTTGCAGATGGGCAAAGAAAGAAGAAGTTCATTAAGAGATTGGAAATAAGCCCAGGGGTAATGGTGGAAAGGGAGAATCAAATTGTCAGCGACATTTACGACTTTTATTCTAAGCTTTATTTGAAGGAAGAGGTGAGTAGACCAGGGATTAAAGGACTGGAGTGGAGAACCATTGATCCGACAATTGCATCATGGCTTGAAAGGCCTTTTGATAAATCAGAAATTCAAGAGGCGGTCTTCGATTGTGAAAAAGATAAAGCTCCAGGTCCAGATGGTTTCTCCATGGCGGTCTTTCATGATTGTTGGGAGGTGGTGAAAGAGGATTTGTTGAAAGTGTTTTTGAAATTTCATGAGTCGGGGGGTGTTAATTTAAGAACAAATGCTACGTTCATCTGTTTGATTCCTAAGAAAGTGAATGATGTTAGAGTGGGTGATTTTAGGCCTATCAGTTTGGTAACGTCGTTGTATAAGATTTTGGGAAAGGTTTTATCAAAACGACTGAGGATGTCTGTAGGGGATACAGTGTCTAGGGCGCAAGGAGCTTTTGTGAAAGGAAGACAAATCTTAGATGTTGCCTTAGTAGCAAATGAAATAGTGGAAGAATATAGGAGTTTAGGAAGGGAAGGTCTTATTTTTAAGATAGATTTTGAGAAGGCCAATGACCATGTGGATTGGCAATTTTTGGATTTTGTATTGGACAAGAAGGGATATGGTGGGCGGTGGAGATCTTGGATTAGGGATTGTTTGTCGACTTGCAATATGTCAATCAAAGTGAACGACAAACCGGGGGAATGCTTTACGGCTTCGCGGGGGCTATGACAAGGGGACCCACTATCTCCTTTTCTTTTTATTTTGGTGGTCGATGTTCTGGGAAGGATGGTTGATAGAGCTAAAGAAGCAGGTCTTTTTGCGGGGTTGGAGATGGGGCGTGATAGAGTTAGTGCGACTCATTTACAATATGCGGATGATACCATATTTTTTTTCCTCAGGGGATGAAAGTCAGCTACTTAATCTTCATTTGATTTTGAGACTTTTTGGGATTATTTTAGGGCTTTAAGGTCAATTTGGGAAAAAGTAGTGTGGTAGGTATTAATATGCAGCAAGATCAACTTCAGAACAGGGCGTCACTTTTAGGATGTGGTATAGAGTTACTTCCGTTTAAATATTTGGGTCTTCCATTGGGGGGTAATCCTAAGAATGAAGCTTTTGGGTCTCCTATGGTGGGGAAGATTGGCAAGAAATTGGAAGGGTGGAGTAAGGCTTTATTATCTCGTGGGGGTAGATATACTTTGGTTAGGTCAGTTTTGAGTGGTATCCCTATTTATTATTTATCTTTATTCAAGATTCCGATTAAGGTGGCAAAGTCTCTAGAAAAGTTGATGAGGGATTTTCTTTGGGAAGGGAAGGATGAGGGGAAAAATGATCACTTGGTGAATTGGGAGTTAGTGTAGTTACCTAAGGAGAAGGGGGGTTTGGCTATCGGTAATATTGTGGCTAGGAACATGGTTCTTCTTGGCAAGTGGTTATGGAGATTTCCCCTTGAGGCCGATTCATTATGGCATTCAGTTATAAGAAGCAAATATAGGACTTATGACAATGGTAGGGATTCACGGGTGGTTTTGAGGGGTAATTCTCGTGCTCCTTGGAAGTCTATTTCTCAAATTTTCACATGTTGGTCTTGTCATCTTTCTGTTTGGGTGGGCAATGGGGAATTTGTTCGATTTTGGGAGGATGTTTGGATGGGTCAGTCTTCTTTTGTTGCCGATTTCCTACATCTATATAGAGTCATAATTCTTCAATTGCGTCTATGGCTTGCTCACTTTTGGCTCAAATTTTTTGGAATTTTGATTTTTCTAGGAATCTTAATGATAGAGAGGCTTCTCAGTTGACTTCTTTATTGGCTAGAATTGATCATTTTTCTTTATCTCCTTTGTTGGAGGACAAGTGGGTTTGGACTCTTCATTCGTCCAGGATATTTTCTTGTAAGTCTTTTTTTGAGTACATCATTGATAATCCTCATGTTCCTCAGTTTCTTTTTTGCAAAAAAGTTTGGAAGGCTTGTGGTCCCCTAAAGGTAAAGGTGTTCATGTGGGCCTTGGTTCATGGAGGCATTTTGACAAATGATACATTGTAAAAAAGGAGACCCAACCGTTTTCTAAATCCTCAATGGTGTATTCTGTGTTGTAAAAATGGGGAATCCGCGAATCATTTATTCTTGCATTGTCCAATAGCGTTAAATTTATGGCATAAATTGTTTTCTTTGGGAAATGTTGCGTGGGTAGCCCCAAAAAGGTGTACGCATATGCTTCTAGTGGATTTTCGCACTTTTGAAGGATCAAAGAGAGCCAAAATGCTATGGTCCTGTGCCGTCTTTGCAACTTTTTGGGTTCTATGGAGGGAGAGAAATGTGAGGTTGTTTGATGAAAAGTTTCGGGAAGTGGGTTGTTTGTGGGATAATGTTTGTCATTTAACTTCTTTTTGGGTGTCGAAGAACTCTTTATTTAAGGGAGTTTCACTTTTTTTGATAGCTAGAGATTGGTTGGCGGTTTGTGGTATGTAGGATTTTGCTCATGTTTAACTTGTTGGGGGTTTTCTATTTTGTTTTGTTTTTCTCTTTGTCCTTTTGTAAGAGGATGCCTCATCCTCAATTCCTTTTCTTATTTATCAATAAAGCTTTTGTTGTTGACCAAAAAAAAAAAAAAGATGGCATTGACAATATGTGCTCTGTCTGCTTGTATAGGGAGGGAAAAAAATAAAAGAAAAAGGAAAACATTAGAAAGAAGGTCTATATTAGCAGCATTCTGATTCTGTATCAGTAGTTACCTGCATTCTGATTCTGTTTCTGATGTTGGAATATTAAGATCAATTTGGGTTTTTGTGAAATCAACATGTTCTTCTCCAGTCAATTTGTCAAAGGACTCTGTATCAGCAACAGAAATCACTAATGGCTTTTTATCTTCTGAAACATCCTTTGCCTTCCCTTTTTCTTTTTCTGTGAATGCCAAGGTTTTTGTTTCTTTAATGGTGGATCAACATTTTCTTTTTCAGAAGACAACATAGCCAATTTATCAGAGACCTCTATATCAGTAGCAGCAACCGCTGACAGGTTTTGTTCCTCTGAAACATCGTCTGCCTTCTCTTCATCTTTTTCTTTTTCTTCTTCTTCTTCTTGCTCAATATCTGAGTTCTTCATTATTTTCCCTTCTTGGTCACTGCTTTCAGACATTTTCTTGATCTTTCTTGAATATGGTGGTGGGTACTTGGCTGATTCTACTTGGAGAGAGAGAGATTCTACTTAAGGAGAGAGAGAGAGAGAGAAGGTTATTCAGTGGAAGTGGTTACTATATAGTTGACAAGTATGAATTTATAGCTTTCTCAGCAGTTACCTCTTGCAGTCACAGTAGGTTCTTGTTTCTTGAAATGTCAAAAATAATTTCAAACGGGGGATTGTCCCAAGATGTTTTCTTTTTCTTTTTATTTAAAAAAAGCAATAATTTTTTTTTTCTTGTTAACTACACGAGGGAAAGAAAAAAAAATGCAGAGAAAGTAAATTTTGTTGGGGAAATTCTTTAGGGTCTGAACTTAACCCCAGAGAGTCGGTGGTTTTCAGGAGTTGACAAGGGGTTCAACTTTAGGATTTTGATCCTATCTATTTCCTAGATGATGTGGAGATCTTGATTTCAATTCACAACATTGCATTTTGCTAATTCGTCAATCATAAATTGGAGATCTCAATTCAATCCATGAAAAAGAAGATGATCAGGATCCTGGATTCTAGATTTTGCTGCCTAAATCCAATTTGCAGGTTGTGTATATTGCTAATTGCAATTTGATTACGGATAAGGCTTTGCTGGTAATTTACTTGATTTCATTTGGGTAATAATTTACAAATCATAATCTCCCATATCATCACATGTAGCTGTGCCATCATAAACAACAATATCACTGCCTGCCTGTTGATGAATTTTAAAAAAATTTCTTATATGTTGTCTAAAATTTTTCTGTATAGGAGCAAAAAAGAAAAGTTTCCCCTTGAAAACTACCTAATTTGCAACTTCCTCAGTCTGACTTTTGCAAAGTAGAAAAACATCGTCGAAAACTACATTTTGGTTTTTTCCTATGTCATGAATGTTGTGCTTTAAGGTCACCCACCTGAACTATCATAAATCAAACACACTTTAAATGGACACAAGATTTACGTGGTTCGGCCTCAATACCTACGTCCACGGAGAGAACCGGAGATTTCCATTAAAACAAATAAAGATTACACAGAGGAGGAGACACTCTCACTCAACTCACACACTCTCTACTCAACTTACACACTCTCTACTGCCTTACCCTCTCTGGTTTTTTCTCACACTCTCACAGAGATATACACTCTTGTATATCACTTGTGTTCTCCCTTTTTCTTTTGTGTTGCTCTCTTCTCTAAACTCTCCCCTCAGCCTCTCTATTTACACACTGAAGAGAATGGTGGAGAGCTTGGCTGGCACAGCACATAGCCAGTTGTTCCTTCACTTTCAGTGTCGTCCATCTTTACTGTTTGTCGGTTAGTAGCCGCACTCCTTGACATGCTGCAGCTGACATCACATGGAGAAGAGAATCACCCCATCACATGGGGTGATATCCAATAATGAATTCACATAAATGGGGTTGTACAAAAAACCTGAGGTGTTGTTTAGCCCTAGACTGAACACCACAAGATCTGTTGGGTGAGTTTGATTCATGCACTCTGACATTGTTTTCAAAATTTTCTCTCCTAACTGTCCCACTTTCTCATAATTTTCCAATTTGCCAATGCTATTTTTAAATAACACCCCTTTGAATGAGTTCTTTTACCAATCTATCAGAAGAGGGTAGTACCAAACTAAAATATTAATAATAATAAGCAATTCAATGATAAAAATAGTTTATAAAAAAAATGCTAATTACTAATCTGAATAGATGACCGATTAAGGTTTTTTGAAACACACATCTCACATTGACTGGAGCAGTCAAGGCTATTTTTTCTAACTAAGATTCCATTTTGGAAATATAACAAAGAATCCCCAAATATGTTATAAACAGGGTTGTAGAGCTTATTACTGTTTATTGATGAATGTGTGTATGAAAAAAGAATCACAATTGCAATGCTGCAGTGTGTATAGAGAAGCTCATATACTCATATTTCTCAATGAAACTTTCCTATATAATGCTTTTCACCAAAAAAAGGAGCTTAGTATCCAAGTATTAATCTGATTATTATCCACAATAGATCACTAATCTGACTTCACGGGCTTGCTCTAAATCATCATATCACCAGTACTGCAACTTTCAATGTTGTCCTTGATATTAGTATGAATTCAATTCTCTGGATGTATGTCCTTGTTTCCTCCTTTTTTTTTTTATCGTCCTTCTTGCTGGGCCTTTTAAATCGAATAACATAGTAATTGTCTTCTGAAGGCAAGACATGTTTGTAAAAGAAAATCACATTGCCTGCTTCCAATTTGTGCTAAGTAACAAACTCAGTCCAGTCCATCTTCTACCCATATCTTTGTGCACTCTGGTTTGCCACTGGAGCCACATGGAATTTCATCTCCCACTTCTTGTTTTGAGCAAAAGAAATTTGTAGCATAGCATGACTTGGTTTATTGGTAATTAGATGAGGGAAATGGTTTTCTGCTGCTTTTATAGGAATAACGAGCTTCTGCGAAACATCGGTAGTAGTTAAAGTCTTCTCAAAGAGGAATTTTAGATATCCGACAAGGTAATGCTGGTTATGAAAAGGCTGGGGGAGAGGTTTGTAAAAGCGAATCAAATCCATAGCTTTATGTGCACCAAATTGCCGTGACCATCCAGTGATAATGATGTCACCACCTGGCTGTGGAGAGAATGGTAGCACGTCCGCGAGGGGGGACCTCGCTGCTACAGCTCGGACTCGATTTGTGTCGCGGTCCTTAATCTAAACCAAAGAGTCCAAATTTGGAAAATCGTTTTGAGAAATAGATTTTTAGAAAAGAAGTGCCAAACATGGACTGCTTTGCCAGATACAGAGTCGCCACCTAAATATTTTAAAATGGGGGAATTTAGGAAACCCTGACTCGGTGCCAAAGGCCACGTGTCCGTCATCACAAAAGTTGCCTCGGCTCGGGAGTTTGGGTACGATTGGGGAAGGTCAGCTATGAGCACCCCCTCTCGCCCGGTCCGAAGACCGGCCTCTACTAACCGTGATATCCGATTTTGAAAACGTTATGTGTTCTTATCCCGATTATTAGCCTAGAATTACTACGTTATGCGCACAGCAAACAAGTATAGACTACATTGCCTAATTTAGAAATAAACATTGCATATCCGTTTGTCTTGGGAAAATGTTTTGGAATTTGCTACCCGCAAGTAGGCTAAAACACGGATTTCAACGACTGTTTCCAACTCAGGCAATCCAACCTTCACCCACAGGCATTCAAACAGTTTATCACATAAGCATCTAGCCACATGGTAAACATGCTGTTATGATAGCATTCACACGCATGCGATATGCTAAAACATGAAAATACTTACATCGTACTCCATGCCAAAACAATAAACTCGTTAGTAAACGATGCATGATCCAAGTCCATGTTTGAATGTCTAATGCAACACATACAGGATGCAATTAGAGTAGGCTTGGCTAACCTAAACATGGTATGTGAAATGCAATCAGTTGATGCACGTATTCAATTTGGATTTGAAATACAACTGCAGTTAGCATGATGTACCGAGCCCGGTGCATGCAAGACAAATGTATGGATGCACGCATGCATAGCATAAGGTATGCTAATTTAAATATGCCCTAGTCTACCATCATAAGCAGGTAAATAAAAGGGAAGAAAGAAGTGGGGATTGGAAGACATGCACACACTCACCCACACTTATTACAAATTTACCCTCGCTCGGAGGGACCGAAAGAATAATACAGATTAAATAACGAATTAACTAACCTAGCTAATTAATTATTACAAATCACCTAATTAGTTAACAAACTAACTAAGCTAGAGAAAACAGTAAACCGCTTCGGGAAGAGAGTTCGATGCACGCGTGCTCGGGGCTTGCTCGGAAGTGCACTGCCATGCATAGGTTGCCTCTGTTTTCCTTGCTATACTCCTTTGGAGACTGCCAAAGTCTCAGGATTGCTTCCTTGGACATTGGGAGACACCACCGGTTGAATAGAATGGCCACCGGCAGTGGCATGTGATCACCGGCTATGAATACCTCCATCGGCCATGGGAAGATTGCCGGTCGGCACCTAGCACTGCCGGTCAGCAGAAAGTTCCTGCAGGATCTGCAATTGACAGCAACAGAGGGCAAGGCAGAGCATGGCAATGCAATTCAAGCCATATATGCACCAATCATGTCCCTTATCCTGTTAGTGACTCAAAGGGACATGCTCCTTGGTTCTCGGACCATCAATCGCGCATTTCCATGCGTGATGGCCCAATGGACCAAGTGTGCACATTTTGATGTCAAATGCAATGCAAACCAACAAACCAAAGTCCAATTCCTATCACTAGATCAAGGAACAAGACATGCATGCTAGATGCCATGCAACCTAGGCATACAAGCTAAGGATGCAACATGTAAATGCAAGATGTACATGCAAGCATGCAAACAATCATGCAAGGTAAGCATGCAAGCAAGCAAGGGATGGATTTAAACATGATTTGGACAGCTCTAATTAGGCCCAAAACAGTGGCCATAGTGTCCAAAATGGAGGACTAAAACATACACACACATGCATGCAAAGGATGTCCAATACTTCAAGCATTTAAAAGCAATTCTCAAGCACATTGAAGAGGATGCAAACATGGATGAATGACATGCATTAAGCTCTGAAAATTATGCAAGAATATGGTGCTAAACCAAGCAAACAAGATAGGCTAAGCATGCAATAAATGGCCCAGGTACTTGAAGCAAGTCAAAGGGATTTGAACCATGGCTAAGCCAACCAAGCTTCACAAGGCCTAGAGGGCTTAAAACAGGTCCAAGGCAGACCTAGACCATGCAAAGGGTGGGGCCCCCTAGGTGGCATCTAAGTGGCTCAAATTCAAAGGTATGTACAATGGCCAAAACATGGAGCATATAACACAAGCTCATAAGGCATCAAAGAGACAACCAAGGCAAGCATACAAGCATGCAAAGGGGACTAAAATGGTGCTATAAATGATGCCAAATCATTAAATCAAAGCAAGTAATACATGCCATTCCCTCACATACTTAAGGTCGACAAGCCAAAAATGCAAAGGGGCTATACTAAGCATGCCAAAGTCGACCCAACCAACTATGGACAGACCACAAACATGGCAAAATAAGCACAAAAGCTTCACAAGGCTAAGCCTAAAACATGCTAGAACAAGGGTTTACAACCTAAGGCATGTTAAGACAACAAAGTGGCATTACCAGGTAGGTATGCTAAGCATGCATGGTGTACCAAAACCAACAAAAAACAGAGGCATATTATGATATAATAAGCACAAAAAAATAGCCAAGGCATGGTCAACATGAAGCTTAGCTAGGTGCTCCCTCAAGAGGCCAAAAATAATCCATTTCAAGGACAACAAGGAGAGGGGGTGGCCCTCTCCTTCTTGGGACTTCAAGGCACCATCCTTACCACTGAAATCCCTCAAGATTTCAATGGTGAGGAGGCCCAAACACCAAAGTCTCGGAGCTTACACAAAATAGCACAAAAATGGAGGCTTACAAGGCTTAAGAGGGGTCAAACAACCTCAAACAACAAAACACCCTAAACAAACTATTTAGAGGGCCTAAAAACAGAACTTTTTTGTATTATATGCAAAGCCAAAAAACAGTTGCAAGATAGGTAAAAATAGAATGCAAAAATGGGGTAAAATGGGACTAGTTTCTTACCCTTGTTGACTTTCTTCAAAGATGAAGCTCCAGCAGCTTCTTTGAGCTCAAAACAGCTCAAGAACCTCAAGAGTAACCTCTGGCCCTTCAAGAAACCAAGGAAAGGTGTAACACTATGTGTTTGTGTGCAATAGTAAGACACAAACACACTTAAACACACACAAAGGCTAAATGAGAGAGAGGTATAGAGATAGAATATATATCAAACCCTAAACCTAAAACCAGAGCTCTCACAATGTTTTTCTCTCTCAAGTGTCTAACCTAGAGCCAAGAGAGGAGGGCTCCTCTTATGGAGGAGCCAATCTTGTAAAGCTTACAAGGTAAGCTAACAAGGAGTCCATCCCTCCATACACGTGTATGAAGGGGAACAAAATGCCATACAGCTGTATTAAAATATCTGCAAAAGCAGATGAACAGTAGTCGGCTGCTCAAAATTGCCATTTTGTCAAAATTGAGTGCCGACCGGCATCAAATAATGCTGACCGGCAATATACATTGCCGATGGCACCAAAACACCAGCCGGTGGCCTCTGGCCATGGCCGGTGATGTATGGGGATGCCTCACAAGGCATTCCCTACCCCTCCAAGGCCAAACACAAGTGTTTGGTGCAAAACCAGACACTAAACAGTCGAGTTCGGAGATCCTGAGGCAAGGCGCGTAGCCGAAACCTCCGGGAACTGCAAACGAACACAAACATGGATAATCACCGGGTGTTCAAACGATGACGTCCAAGTCTTGCGGACGGTCAAAAATGGGGTGTCTACAGTTGCCCCTCTTTGACAGAACTCGAAAGTCATAACAATGACGGGAGTGAATGTCAAAGCCCAGAGACGACCCATTTTTGACAAGGCCGAAGACTTAGACAAACATGCAAGACAAACAAGGTATGCGCCCGAAGGCAGGGGCAAAATGCAAGACAATGTACGAAGCCAAATATAACTTATGATCATGCAAAGAAAGCTGTAACGAAGCATAACATGCGACAGTTTTAAGCTAGCATACACTAAACTACATTACCATGCAGAAAGGATGTAAGAGAATTATACAATTCTCGATACTTCTCACTCGGAGGATACAATACCTGTGCGGCTCGTCTGGTTGCACCAGCTCCAAATGAACCGTACATACAATATCGTGCCTGAAAAGAAAGCAAACTTAACATGTACAATATTATTAGCAACATGCATGATAATGCAAAAATGGATGCAAAATGATATGCAATATATATACAAAACAATGTACAAACAATGCAAATAAAGATGCAATGGAATTGAAACAATGCAAACTATATGCAAAGCAATTGAATCATGATCCAATCGTGAGCGGTTCGAAACCACGCCTATGTCAAATAGATTGATGGAGGTAACAAGTCTGTCTACCATAGAACGGTCTACTGAACTATGAGTAATGTAGACGGACACAAGAACAAGTATTGGGGGGGATTGACACAAGTGGGGAAACGACCTGCTGGGGAAAGGACTACGATCCTAATGCTGGATGCAATAATTACACTACAATGTAATATACATACAGATAATGCTGGGGAAATGGCAATGGATATGGCACGCGGGCCAAACCAAATCTTGCCTAGGCAAGGCATGTACGCATACAAGCCATGTCTAACATAGAACGGTCCACTGAACTATACTTCGACACGAGAAGTATGGGCACATACCAAACCAAGCTCAATATGGAAAGGCGCAAGCCATAGACGGGGGGCGATGCAATGAATGCATGCAAACTACAAGGCAATATCTACAAATATGCAATGGAAATGGATACAATGGATATGGCCTGCGGGTCAAACCAAATCTTGCCTAGGAAGGGCATGTACACGTACAAGCCGCGTTTAACATAGAACGGTCCATTGAACTATGCTTCGACACCAGAAGTATGGGCAGATACCAGACCAAGCTCAACATGGAAAGGCGCGAGCCATAAAGTTATAATTCAATATCTACAAATATGCAATGGAATGAAAATGCAATACAATGGATATGGCTTGCGGGCCAAACCAAATCTTGCCTAGGAAGGGCATGTACACGTACAAGCCGCGTCTAACATAGAACGGTCCACTGAACTATGTTTTGACGTGAAAAGTATGGGCACATACAGACCAAGCTCAATCATGGAAAGGCGCGAGCCATAGATGGAAGTGATGCAGTGAATGCATGCAAACTACAATGCAATATGCACTATGTTCTAATGATGCATGACAATGCATGTGTTTTTTTTTTGTTTTTGAAATGCAAATGATGTATAAAACGCATGTTGCATGGAATGCGCAACAACACGCGGCTTTTGAGATGCATGTGTAGACGCGCCCGTGGGCCTCATGCTACAGTTCGGACTCGATTTGTGTCACGGTTCTTAATTTGAACCAAAGAGTCCAAATCTGGCAAATCATTTTGAGAAACAGATTTTTTGAAAAAGTAGTGCCAAACATGGACTGCTTTGCCAGATACAGAGTCGCCACCTAAATATTTTTTATGGGAGAATTTAGGAAACCCTGACTCGGTGCCGAAGGCCACATGTCCGTCATCACCGGAGTTGTCTCGGCTCGAGAGCTTGGGTACGATCGGGGAAGGTCAGTTATGAGCACCCCCTTTCGCCCGGTCCGAAGACCGGCCTCTACTAACCGTGATATCCGTTTTTGAAAACTTTATGTGTTCTTAAACCAATTGTTAGCCTAGAATTACTATGTTATGCGCGCAGCAAACAAGTATAGACCAAATCGCCCAAATTGGAAATAAAACATTTTATGTTCGTTTTGAAAATGGTTTGCTACTCGTAAGTAGGCTAAAATGCAGGTTTTGCCATCTTCAAGTGGGCTTTTGGAAAAGATTGTTTTGCCACTATCTAGTGGGCTTAAAAATCGCAGTTTTAACGCATTATTCCAATTTAGGTAATTCAACCTCCATCCACAGGCATTCAAGCAGTTTATCTCATGTAAGCACTTAGCCGCATGGCAAGCATACTGTCATGGCAACACTCACACGCATGCTGGATGCTAAAGCAAAAATACTTACATCGTACTCCGTGCCAAAACAGTAAACTAGTTAGCAAACATGCATGTCCTAGTTCATATTAAAAGTGGCTAATGCATCACATGCAAAATGCGATCTAGGCAGGCTCGGCTAGCCCTAAACATGACATATGAAATGCGATCAACTATCACATAGTCAATTTTTGAATTGAAGTACGAATGCAGTTAGTGTGATGTACCGAGCCTAATGCATGCAGTACAAATGTATGGATGCACGCATGCATAGCATAAGGTATGCTAAAATAAATGTGCCCTAATCTACCATCATAAGCAGGTAAATAAAAGGGAGAAAGAAGTGGGGGTTGGAAGACATGCACACACACACCCACACTTATTACAAGTTTGCCCTCGCTCGGAGGGACCAAATAAATATTACAAATTAATTAACTACGCGAGCTAATTAAATATTACAAATTAATTAACAAATTAATTATTCTAAGAAAACAGTAAACCGCCTCGGGAAGCGCGCCGCCATACGTAGGCTGTCTCTGTTTTCTTTCCTGTGCTCCTCTGGAGGCTGCCAAAATTTCAGGACTGCTTCCTTGGACACTGAGGAGTGCCACCGGCTGAGTAGAATCGCCACCGGCAGTGTGGTGTAGTCATCGGCACAAGATGAATCCATCAGCTGCTTGTTTACTGCCGGTCGGCAATATATACTGCCGGTCGGCAAGGAATGTCTGCAGAACCTGCAATTGACAGCAACAGAGTGCAAAGCAAAGCATGGCAGCACAATTCAAGGCATATATGCACCATTCATGTCCCTTATCATGGTAATGACTCAAATGGGCATGTGCCTCGATTCTCGGACCACCAATCACGCATTTCCATGCATGATGGCCCAAGGAATCAAGTATGCAACTTTCATGTCAAATGAAATGCAAACCAATCAAACAAACTAAAGCCCAACCTCTATCACATGATCAAGAGGCAAGGCATGCATGCCAATGCAATGCAACCTAGGCATACGAGCTAAGGATGCAACATGCCGATACAAGCAAACATGCAAGGTGAGCATGCAAATAAGCAAGGGATGGTCTTAAACATGAATTAGGCAGCTCTAGTTAGGCCCAAAACAGTGGCCAATGGAAGAAGATGAAGTGCCTCGAAATGCGTGCGCATGGGCACGCAAACCGAGGCAATGGCATATGCAATGCAATGGCTAAAATGGCATATAGAATGCAACATGGACTTATACTAACATGAGAGAGCCTCAGCCACACTCACATAAGAGGCCGATGGATGAAAATGAAGTGCCTCGAAATGCGTGCACACGGGCACGCAAACCGAGGCAATGGCACATGCAATGCAAGGGCTAAAATGGCATATAGAATGCAACATGGACTTATACTAACATGAGAGAGCCACAGCCACACTCACATGAGAGACCGATGGATGAAAATGAAGTGCCTCGAAATGCGTGCACATGGGCACGCAAACCGAGGCAATGACATACGCAATGCAAATGACATGGAAACATGATATGGGCTTATACCAACATGAGTGAGCCTCAGCCACACTCACATAGGATGCCGTCGGATAAAAATGAAGTGCCTCGAAATGCGCGCACACGGGCACGCAAACCGAGGCGGTGGCAAAATGCAATGTAATGACATGAAAATGACAAATGGGCTTATACCAACATGAGTGAGCCTCAGCCACACTCACATAGGATGCCGGCGGATGAAAATGGGACTCTCGAAGTACGTGCACGCGTGCACGCAAACCGAGGACCGAACCTACGGCACGGAATGCCACTATAACAAGACATGGCAAGATGATATGCTAGCATGCAAATTTCAGAAGCTAAACATGACCCGAAACAGCCCCGAATCATGGCAAAACGGCACCCGATGCATGACATGCGACCCGAAATGCAAAATTAGGCATACACAATGGCCTACAGCTATACAAAGCATGCACAATATGGACATGGAGCATGAAGACAGAAGCAAGGCAGCCCTGAGACAAGCATTTTTACAGTTTATGACATGGCCAAACAGCAAGCAAAGATAGGGCAACAATGGCATGCAAAAATGGCCCTAAACATGAGGTTATGAAGCAACTCACAGCTGCTAACTCCAAACAGGTTAGGGCCCTTCAACAACATTGAAGAGGGGCCCAAAATAAGACTATTTACAGTTTATGGCAGCCCCAAAAACAGTATACAAATATATTAGAAATGCAATGCAAAAATGAAGCTCAAAAGTGGCTATAACATGAGGTATACAAAACATTCACCAAACAAGAAAATGCCCTTAATAAAACATGTTCAGGAGGTCAAAATAAAGCCACTTTTAGTTCGGACCAAGGTCCAAAAACAGCAACATCAGGGGCTGCCAAGGCATGCAAAAATGGGACCAAAAAGAGAATATAAAGGCAAGTATAACATGGAGGTCCGAAACAGTGTTGAGCCCTTCTTCAATGTTGAAGAAGCGCTCAAAATAAGCCTATCTACAGTTTACTACATGCCCAAAAACAGATTACACATAGGCCAAAAATAACATGCAAGATTAGGGCCTAAATGAGAGATAAAGAAGGAAGTACTAGCTACTATCCTCAAACAGCAAGAGGTCCTCAATCAAACATGAAGAGGACCTCAAAATATGATGATTTGAAGTTTGGGTCGGAGCCCAAAGATGCAAGAAACTATGGCTTAGATATGAAGCAAGAAAAGGCTAGAAAAGGGAAGATGAGGACTCACCCTTGAAGACCAGCAAATCAGCACCTCTTGGACCAAGTTTAGGTGCTCCTAAGCTTTGGAGAACAGCCTCAAGCTGCTGGAATGGGCGTTGGATGCCTTGTGCTATGAGTTGATGAAGAAATGGCCCAAGAACAAGGGTGTTTGATCACTCTAACACACCCAAATGTAGAGAGAGAGGGAGATATAGAGAGAGAGGGTGATATATATGTTATATGTATGTATTAGGTCTGGTTTTTGCTGAACCAAAACAAAGGAGGAGGATGGCTTCCTTATATAGGCAATACTAAGCTTCCAAGACAAGCTTCAAAGGGTCAAAGGGGTTTAAAGGGGAGGTCAAGGCTTATTGGAGAAGCTTGGACAGCTGGTAGGCTTCTTGAGGAAGCCAAGATAAGGGGTCAAGGCTTCCTCAAGAAGCCTTGAGCAAAGGGTGCAAGAAAAGGGGCCAAAGGGTGTGCAAAGGCTCAAAATAGCCACATATATGCACGTGGAGTAGGGTCTGTGCATCCCAGCTGGCACAGTTGGGATGCACCAGGCTTGGAGGGTGCAAATGGTGCAAACCGGCCAGAAAATTAGGTCGTCGGCCAAAATAAAGTGCCGGTCGGCATAATATTTTGCCGGTCGGCAAAATAGATTTCCGATAGATGATGCCAAGGTCAAAAAAATGCCGGTGGGAGTCCAAATTGAAGCCCCGGAAGTTATCTTTCCAATGGCGCAAACCTTGCATTAAAATTCCTCCTGTGGAAAACGTTATGCCCTTTTCCGTGAAGCCGCGCAGATTCGATCCAACCGGGATGATGCCCGACTTCAACTGATCATATCTCCCTCACCCGGACTTGGCTCTAGGAGATTCTTGAGTGAAAAATGAAGCCTCGGAAGTAAGCTTTCCGATGGTGGTGGCCCCATAGCTAAAATCTAAGTGTACAGACAGATAAGCCCGATTCAGCGAGGGCTGCTCGACTCGCTTCTACCCGGATTCATGCCGAACTTCTCCCAAACTAGTTTTCTCCTCTCCTTTCCTCTTTTCTTCAACTCCAAAACCCTAAACAAAGTGTTTTGAAAGATTTGCCTCTCTTCTAGCCGAAGAAATTGATTCTTTGCCCTGCACATCTCTCAACACCGAGCAAACCATCAGTGGTGCCCAAGTCTTAAGGGCGGTCAAAAATGGGGTGTCTACAGTTGCCCCTCTTTGACAGAACTCGAAAGTCATAACAATGATGGGAGTGAATGTCAAAGCCCAGAGACGACCCATTTTTGACAAGGCCGAAGACTTGGACAAACAAACAAAATACCGATAAATAAATGGTTGTGCCCACAGGCTGCCTACGTATCCCTTTGCAAGGAATCAAACCAGCGTAGTTCAGGGGTAGGATGCAAATGATATGCAGGAAGACTTTGATAATTGGACTTATACGCCACGCGAAGCCAGTTTGTACTCAAAACAATGCAATGTACTAACAAGTACAAGTGAGGTGCGTAAAATAACGCGAGAGGATACATGCAAGATGCAAGTGAGGTGCACAAAACAGTGCGATGCGCAGAACAGCGCGAATAACTTTGAAATGCACAAAACAGTGCGATGCGCAAAACGGCGCGAACGAATTTTGAAATGCACAAAAATATTGCGATGCGCAGAACAGCGCGAACAACTTTGAAATGCACAAAAATAGTGCGATGCACAAAACAGTGTGAACAACTTTGAAATGCACAAAACAGTGCGATGCGCAAAACGGCGCGAACGAATTTTGAAATGCACAAAAATATTGCGATGCGCAGAACAGCGCGAACAACTTTTGAAATGCACAAAAATAGTGCGATGCACAAAATAGCGCGAACAACTTTGAAATGCACAAAACAGTGCGATGTGCAGAACAGCGCGAACAATACAATGAAATGCACAAAAATAGTGCGATGCGCAGAACAGCGCGAACAACTTTGAAATGCACAAAACAGTGCGATGCACAAAATAGCGCGAACAACTTTGAAATGCACAAAACAGTGCGATGCGCAGAACAGCGCGAACAATACAATGAAATGCACAAAAATAGTGCGATGCGCAGAACAGCGCGAACAACTTTGAAATGCACAAAACAGTGCGATGCACAAAACAGCGCGAACAACTTTGAAATGCACAAAACAGTGCGATGCGCAGAACAGCGCGAACAACTTTGAAATGCACAAAACAGTGCGATGCGCAGAACAGCGCGAACAATACAATGAAATGCACAAAAATAGTGCGATGCGCAGAACAGCGCGAACAACTTTGAAATGCACAAAACAGTGCGATGCACAAAACAGCGCGAACGATTTTGAAATGCACAAGATAGTGCGATACGCTAAACAGCGCGATTGATTTTGAAATGCACAGGATAGTGCGATACGCTAAACAGCGCGATTGATTTTGAAATGCACAAGATAGTGCGATACGCTAAACAGCGTGATTGATTTTGAAATGCACAAAATAGTGCGAGTGAGATACAACCACAAGATGCACAAGACAGTGCTAGTGAGATACAAAGTGTAAGTGCACAAGATAGTGCGAGTGAATGCATGTTCTATGCAAATGAGGTGCATTTTCTATGCAAGTACGGAAGAGTGCATTTTCTATGCAAAAGATACGAGCATTTTCTATGCAAAAAAACAGGAGCATATTCTATGCAATATTGAAAGCATATTCTATGCAGAATCGAAAGAAAACATATTCTATGCAATGGAAGGGCATCAAACATGTACTCTGGTGCCTCCGATTTACCTTTCGGAGGACTTTGTAACACACTCAGCTCAAAAAGGGCACACCCTGTTTATGTTGGCAAGAGATAACATCTGTTGCTGCTTTAATTGCCATTCTGACTTGAAGCAGGCTTACACTTGGGGTCGAGATACACTCATACTCCAGAGAAATGGCGAGGTCTGGGAAGGTGCACCTGAAATGCAGTCTCGGATCTTGCCAAAGCTGGAACACCCTAAGATGCTCCAAATTTTCCTTTTTTTCTTTTGCTTTGCAGTGTGGAACCTACATAGCTTCAGATAGGTCCTTGTTCTACTGTTCACACTTATCGGGGGTGGACCCTGCAGTTTTATGAAAGAACAAATACTGTTTTGCACAAATGTGGAGAATGGCACAGCACTCTGAGCACAAGATGATTTTTTTTTGGAAATTGAGAAATGAGTTCTTAACCGGGTATTGAGCCGACGACTGGCCACAGCCAAAACGACTCGACAAGTGAAAAACAAAGGTAAACAACCTAAACACATCGAGTAACACTCGAAGCGACTCAAAACGAGAATCGAGACAGACAAAAAAAAAAAAAAAAAAACACAAGACTCAAATGTGCACATGGAGCCTGTTTCCCCGGGTATTGTTTCCCACCCTTTCTCATTTGTGATTCTCACATCGCTCGGCCCTCAGGCTCTGTTTTTCTGAAAAAGCCCTTTTCTCACTTTTTCTCTCAACGCACATCTCTCTATTCTTTAATCTCTCATTTTTCATCCCTCCCCAGGGTGGTTGATGAATAAACAGGAAGTTACGGGTTCTAGCTCCAAGCATTCTGCTAGATTCTCTTCTTCTGCTCACAATAGTGAACTTTCTCCCACAGAGGGGTTGCGATGCGGATGGATGTGCAGCAGATCTGCAATCGACATTGGTTGACGATGCTCTTACTGGGGAGTTTGGACGTGATTAGATCTGTCCAAACAAAGGAGTGGAATATCTTGATCCGTTCCCGTTCGTGCTTCGCACTTGGCTTGATACCTCATTGCGTGGAGGATGTGAGAGCCTTCTGCTCTTTTGCGGTCAGCTTCAGTGGTGCCCTTTTCTAGCAGGTAGAGTGCCCTTTCCGGCAGATGCATTGACAACGGGAGAAAGACAGGAAGCCTGACTCAACTGTGCCCCCTAATTCATTATTTTGACCATTTTTTTGTTTTTGCTTTCTACTGAAACAATTTTGACCAATATGAGAGTCAGATTAACATACTTGTTCGATTTTTGATTTGAAAATCATGCAAGTCAGGCTATGAGCACTGAAAATTTTCCTTTTTTGGGTCCAAGAAATGGTCCAGTTTTTGGAAAAGATGGAACAATTTTCGAGAAAAGTAGTCAACTTCAGTAAAAATTCTCAAAAACTATTTTTACAAACGGCCAATGCTTAACAAGCACGGAACCCACTCTTGAGACGCACAACCTCGGATTTGGAGGAAAATTGGCCCCTTTCTCGAAGAGAGCTATATGGCAACGGAAAGTTGCCCCTTGTTTGCACGGCACCGCAGCGCGTTGAATGGCAACGGAAAGTTGCCCCTTGTCTGAATGGCACCGTAGCGCATTGTAATCAGTCCTCAGAGTAACGATGACAACCGAACTCTCGGATACAGAGAAGGCAAAGATGATCAAAACCATTACATGGACACAGTTGATTTTGAAGTGTTTTACGGCTGGACTTCAGAATGAAGTTGCCTACGTATCCCAAAGATGGGAATCAAGCCTTACGTAGTTCGGGGTTAAGGTACACTCGGGTATTTAACCTTTCCTTTTTAGGCTCTAACTTTTGCCAAGGCGCCCGATGCGGGTTTTCGACCTTGCGAGCTTTGTTTTTCTTTTCTTTTCAATTCTTTTCATTTCTTTTCATTTCATTTCCTTTTTTTTTTGATTTTCTTTTTTTTGTTCTTTTCTTTGCATTTTTCCTTTTTTGTATTTTTCTCTTGCTCTAACGTTTGCCTGGGTCGCCCTTCCGGGTTTTCGGCCCAGCGAGCCTCTCAAAGGGTAAAAGTGTAACAAATCCATGCCAAATGGTTTTAGGGTTTTGAAGCCATCCGTATCCAGGAGAGTGGCTGTTGTATTGATTTACTGAAGGATCCATCTTCGGCTATTCGAGCACGTCTGACATCTTTGCCCCTAGTTTGAAGGGTACTTCTATTCTAGCTTTACAAGCTTTCTTTGATCTGATCTTCTTGATCTGACTTTGGTGCCTCTTGTTCGAGGGCTGCTTCAAAATGGCCATACAGGCCTCACATTGTGGTTGACCATTGAACGTTCTGAACTCAAGTTCAAGGTTTGAAAGTGAGGGGTCGAATCTCGAGGCTGAGAGCGATCCTAAGCTGCACAATCTCAAGAGCGATTCCACACAGGTCTTCGCAGGATCGCGCAAAACATTTTTTGAAATCTTTTAAGAAAGCGACTAGTCGCTCGCGCTGAAGACAGTGTGGGACCAATCTGGATCAGGCTAGGGTCCTTCTCAGTACTCACATTAACAAGCATGATCTCGATCATTAAGGGCTTAGCATGCCTCTCTTTCTCTCAATTGATTAAATTTTGCAAAACCCAAGGAATTCCTTCCTCTTTGTTTTTATCATAATGTTTCGAAAAAAAGTTTTGGAAAACTTAGGTCATTACAATGACTTCAAAGGCACAGAAAAGGCAGGCGAAGAGCACTGTCATCTTATTCAAACTTCTGGCACAACTGGCACATGGCAGAAGCAAACACAAGAGTATGAAAATTGCTGCTATTTCATTCAAATCTGTTGGCATAACTGGCTCCAAGGCAGAAACAGACTCAAAAGAAAGCAAAAAGACAAACGCAAAACAAAATAGTGATGCCCGAGGTAACACCCCCGGAATCACCTGACTTTAACAAAACAAGACTGACTCGATACAACAAAACAGACCTGACCGACTTAGTACAAAAAGACTGACCATATACAAAACAACAAAACTGACCCAATACCCAAGTCAAAAAGTACAAAAACTAGTGTTCGCACATTGCTCAAAATCGTGCGTGCCAAACGCCACATCTGAAGTAAACTGAGCGCCGCCCGCAGGTGGTTCATCCCCCGATCGCACCGTATTATCCCCCAGGTTCACTGATCCAATGACGATAGACTTTGTTGAGTTGGTGCGACGATGACCTTATTGTCAATCAGATCTTGTATTTCGTGGCGAAGACGGAAACAACCATCAGTGACGTGGCCGACTTGCTGATGAAAGGCACAGTACTTGGTCGGATCATGGGAGGAAGGAAGTCTATCTGGCAGTGGTCGCGGCTCTAAGGGTTTCAAATTCCCCTCTCTAATCAAGATCCTAAAGGCCGCTGATAGAGACATGTACAGTGGTGCGAACACCCTCTGGCCTCGAGGTGGATATTTTGAGGTTTGTGGAGTTTTACTGGATGCACCAGCAAAGCGATTGGCAGGCGTTGACTGGGTTTTCTGATCATTTCTGAGCACGGGATTAGGGCTGAAAGGAACATTCCTCGTACAAAGGCCCTTCTCTTGGCTTGCCTCTTGATTCAGACTGCTCTCATTCTGAGTGGCGAAAGTGTCATCCATAGTTTTTGTAACAATTGCGAGGACTTGCTCTTTGTTCAGTCCCTCAGCTTTCAAAGCCTCAATATCCCACCGAAGGTGTTCATGGGGACCAATGCCTGCCCCTACCTTGTTCTTACCACTTGCCTCCACTTTGCTAAAAGATTGGCCTTCTCCCAATGCAGCCCGTCCTGAGGAGCCTTTTGACATGAACTCCCTGGTATGTGATGCGGTTGATGACGGGGCCGAAACTCCAAAGGCCAGATCTGCCACAGTTCTCTGAAGATCTTCGATCATCTACATCAGCTCAGAAGTAGTGGGTTCATGGGTTTGAGATAATTGGGGTTCAGATGCACCCATCATGCATAAGTCCATGCTTTCCGGGATAAACACCTTAGGCTTGGGTAGATGGGCCGGGGTGATGTATACGCTGGGGTCGTAAGGGACGGCCAGTGTGTGGATCAGATTGAGATGTGGATGAGGTACTTGGTCATCGGGGGCTGAAGGTGGAGCTATCGTCCGGTTGTCGATGAGATTTTGGACCTCATGACGAAGGCGGTAGCAACGGTCGGTGCCATGACCGCGCTGCTGATGGTACATACAGTACTTGGAGGGATTATGTCTGGCTGGAAGTGGGTTAGGCAGAGGTTGAGGATCGAGGGGTTTGAGATGCCCTCTTTCCATCAAGGCTTTTAGTGCGCTAGTCAGGCTCATATAGAGGGGAGTGAAAGTTCTGCCCTGAGCTTGGGCTGGGCCGGCTGTTTGTAGGCTTGGTTTGGCAAAAGGGTTGGCTGTGGCGACTGCATTGATCTCGGTGGGTTTGGGAATGACGCTACTACCTGCATTGGTACTCCCTGAAATCACCCTCTTTGTCGGTCCCCTTGTTCTGGGAATGATCCCGCTATTGAACGCATTCTCGACCTGAACCCCCAGTTCATGCAAACTTTTGAAAGTGAATAATGGAGCGACTATCAACTTTTGCAACATATCATGCTCGAGGTTTCGCACCATCATTTGCACTTGATCCCTCTCAGAAGGGCGATCTGTCATCTGTGCTGCCTTTGCCCTCCACCTTGCTACAAATTCCACAAAAGGCTCTGTTGGGTTCTGGCGGGTTGTTTCAAGCTCTTGCATGGTCATTTGAACTTGGGTATTGTAGGAATACTGATCAACAAAGGCCTCAGCCAATTCTTCCCAGTCTTGCTTCACTTTGTCCTCCAACTTAGTGTACCAAGTGGCTGCTACACCCGACAGGGTTCTTCCATATAGAGAGAGTTTCTGTGGCTTAGTCAGTCCCATCGGCTTTAGGACATCCAAGAAAAGTCGGATATGTACCATTGGATCTCCAGACCCGTCGAAACGGTCAATACATGGCATTTTGAATCTGTCTGGGAGCCGAACGGCAGCCTCGGTGTGCCCATCCTCAATGTCGGGAATGGAGTTAAGGCCCTGGGCCTTTTTGAATTGCTTCTCAAGGTTCGCAATCTTCACTGTAGTCGGATTGAGCTCATTAACATCAAGGGAATAAAGCCACTCATTAGGCTGTACCAGGGGTCTGAGCACCTGAGCTTGAGTCAACCTTTCTCGAGGATTCGGACACTGCAAATCTTCAACTGGCGAAAGTGGGTCAAAGTTTGGCTGGGGTCCCAAAGCTGGATGTGAGGCAGATGCCCCAGATGGACGTTGCATTTCAATACTGGTCTCAGCTTGCATGGCAGTTCCCTGATTTAGCGCTGCTATCATGGCCACAAATTCTTCCGAACCCTGGGCCATCATGGTCTACTGAGTTTGAACAAAGGTGATGTGGCTGGCAACTGACGGATCAGATGAACTGGCGAGCCCTGACTGGCCTTTTTTTACCTTGCCTCGGCAAAAGAACACTGGTTGCCCTTGAATTGAATTTCTGACCTAACAAAGTCTATCAGCACTAGTCCAATGTACCCGGGGGATATCGGAGCCTTCTGAAGCTATGGTCCCAGGACTACCTTGCAAAAGAGAAAATAGACAGCATCTCAGCTCGGATATAATCATAGTGGAATGACTGTGCTCAATACTGATCATTGTTCTCCAAATATCTGTCCCAAAATTGATACCATCAGGTAAAACTGATTCCCCAAATACTGATGCCCACAGGCCTGATGCCCAAACTTGCAAACTGATATATGCATTCCTATAGAGATACACTCTAAAAGCACATAGCAAGTAAGAGAGAGCCAAAACATCCCTATGTTGGGGTAGGGTTTCCCTGTCCTATTTTGTCAGGAGCTAGGGTTTCACTACGCACACAGCGGTTCCAAACAACTTAGCATTGGGTAAGCAACCTGTCCTAGCTTGGAATGGTCACTATGGATCCGAATATGCACTAGGTCGAATGGTCAAAAGGGTGCCTCGGTAAACCGGGGTTTGTGTTCCCATGCTGTCAGAGCCCATAGCCGGTCAGCCTTATGGACATGCCTTGACAAGACAAGCCTCCGGCGAACCGTTCAGGAATGGCAGATGGCAAACACTGTGTTCCTAGGCGCACCAATGCACATGCAATGCAAAGAAACACATAAATGAGATCAAAACAGGATATCACGAGTTCGAGTCAAGCTCTGTAAACTCCCCAGCGGAGTCGCCAGAAACTGTAGACGCGCCCGTGGGCCTCATGCTACAGTTCGGACTCGATTTGTGTCACGGTTCTTAATCTGAACCAAAGAGTCCAAATCTGGCAAATCGTTTTGAGAAACAGATTTTTTGAAAAAGTAGTGCCAAACATGGACTGCTTTGCCAGATACAGAGTCGCCACCTAAATATTTTTTATGGGAGAATTTAGGAAACCCTGACTCGGTGCCGAAGGCCACATGTCCGTCATCACCGGAGTTGTCTCGGCTCGGGAGCTTGGGTACGATCGGGGAAGGTCAGCTATGAGCACCCCCTTTCGCCCGGTCCGAAGACCGGCCTCTACTAACCGTGATATCCGTTTTTGAAAACTTTATGTGTTCTTAAACCAATTGTTAGCCTAGAATTACTATGTTATGCGCGCAGCAAACAAGTATAGACCAAATCGCCCAAATTGGAAATAAAACATTTTATGTTCGTTTTGAAAATGGTTTGCTACTCGTAAGTAGGCTAAAATGCAGGTTTTGCCATCTTCAAGTGGGCTTTTGGAAAAGATTGTTTTGCCACTATCTAGTGGGCTTAAAAATCGCAGTTTTAACGCATTATTCCAATTTAGGTAATTCAACCTCCATCCACAGGCATTCAAGCAGTTTATCTCATGTAAGCACTTAGCCGCATGGCAAGCATACTGTCATGGCAACACTCACACGCATGCTGGATGCTAAAGCAAAAATACTTACATCGTACTCCGTGCCAAAACAGTAAACTAGTTAGCAAACATGCATGTCCTAGTTCATGTTAAAAGTGGCTAATGCATCACATGCAAAATGCGATCTAGGCAGGCTCGGCTAGCCCTAAACATGGCATATGAAATGCGATCAACTATCACATAGTCAATTTTTGAATTGAAGTACGAATGCAGTTAGTGTGATGTACCGAGCCTAATGCATGCAGTACAAATGTATGGATGCACGCATGCATAGCATAAGGTATGCTAAAATAAATGTGCCCTAATCTACCATCATAAGCAGGTAAATAAAAGGGAGAAAGAAGTGGGGGTTGGAAGACATGCACACACACACCCACACTTATTACAAGTTTGCCCTCGCTCGGAGGGACCAAATAAATATTACAAATTAATTAACTACGCGAGCTAATTAAATATTACAAATTAATTAACAAATTAATTATTCTAAGAAAACAGTAAACTGCCTCGGGAAGCGCGCCGCCATGCGTAGGCTGTCTCTGTTTTCTTTCCTGTGCTCCTCTGGAGGCTGCCAAAATTTCAGGACTGCTTCCTTGGACACTGAGGAGTGCCACCGGCTGAGTAGAATCGCCACCGGCAGTGTGGTGTAGTCATCGGCACAAGATGAATCCATCGGCTGCTTGTTTACTGCCGGTCGGCAATATATACTGCCGGTCGGCAAGGAATGTCTGCAGAACCTGCAATTGACAGCAACAGAGTGCAAAGCAAAGCATGGCAGCACAATTCAAGGCATATATGCACCATTCATGTCCCTTATCATGGTAATGACTCAAATGGGCATGTGCCTCGATTCTCGGACCACCAATCACGCATTTCCATGCATGATGGCCCAAGGAATCAAGTATGCAACTTTCATGTCAAATGAAATGCAAACCAATCAAACAAACTAAAGCCCAACCTCTATCACATGATCAAGAGGCAAGGCATGCATGCCAATGCAATGCAACCTAGGCATACGAGCTAAGGATGCAACATGCCGATACAAGCAAACATGCAAGGTGAGCATGCAAATAAGCAAGGGATGGTCTTAAACATGAATTAGGCAGCTTTAGTTAGGCCCAAAACAGTGGCCAATGGAAGAAGATGAAGTGCCTCGAAATGCGTGCGCATGGGCACGCAAACCGAGGCAATGGCATATGCAATGCAATGGCTAAAATGGCATATAGAATGCAACATGGACTTATACTAACATGAGAGAGCCTCAGCCACACTCACATAAGAGGCCGATGGATGAAAATGAAGTGCCTCGAAATGCGTGCACACGGGCACGCAAACCGAGGCAATGGCACATGCAATGCAAGGGCTAAAATGGCATATAGAATGCAACATGGACTTATACTAACATGAGAGAGCCTCAGCCACACTCACATGAGAGGCCGATGGATGAAAATGAAGTGCCTCGAAATGCGTGCACACGGGCACGCAAACCGAGGCAATGACATACGTAATGCAAATGACATGGAAACATGATATGGGCTTATACCAACATGAGTGAGCCTCAGCCACACTCACATAGGATGCCGTCGGATAAAAATGAAGTGCCTCGAAATGCGCGCACACGGGCACGCAAACCGAGGCGGTGGCAAAATGCAATGTAATGACATGGAAATGACAAATGGGCTTATACCAATATGAGTGAGCCTCAGCCACACTCACATAGGATGCCGGCGGATGAAAATGGGACTCTCGAAGTACGTGCACGCGTGCACGCAAACCGAGGACCGAACCTACGGCACGGAATGCCACTCTAACAAGACATGGCAAGATGATATGCTAGCATGCAAATTTCAGAAGCTAAACATGACCCGAAAAAGCCCCGAATCATGGCAAAACGGCACCCGATGCATGACATGCGACCCGAAATGCAAAATTAGGCATACACAATGGCCTACAGCTATACAAAGCATGCACAATATGGACATGGAGCATGAAGACAGAAGCAAGGCAGCCCTGAGACAAGCATTTTTACAGTTTATGACATGGCCAAACAGCAAGCAAAGATAGGGCAACAATGGCATGCAAAAATGGCCTTAAACATGAGGTTATGAAGCAACTCACAGCTGCTAACTCCAAACAGGTTAGGGCGCTTCAACAACATTGAAGACGGGCCCAAAATAAGACTATTTACAGTTTATGACAGCCCCAAAAACAGTATACAAATATATTAGAAATGCAATGCAAAAATGAAGCTCAAAAGTGGCTATAACATGAGGTATACAAAACATTCACCAAACAAGAAAATGCCCTTAATAAAACATATTCAGGAGGTCAAAATAAAGCCACTTTTAGTTCGGACCAAGGTCCAAAAACAGCAACATCAGGGGCTGCCAAGGCATGCAAAAATGGGACCAAAAAGAGAATATAAAGGCAAGTATAACATGGAGGTCCGAAACAGTGTTGAGCCCTTCTTCAATGTTGAAGAAGGGCTCAAAATAAGCCTATCTACAGTTTACTACATGCCCAAAAACAGATTACACATAGGCCAAAAATAACATGCAAGATTAGGGCCTAAATGAGAGATAAAGAAGGAAGTGCTAGCTACTATCCTCAAACAGCAAGAGGTCCTCAATCAAACATGAAGAAGACCTCAAAATATGATGATTTGAAGTTTGGGTCGGAGCCCAAAGATGCAAGAAACTATGGCTTAGATATGAAGCAAGAAAAGGCTAGAAAAGGGAAGATGAGGACTCACCCTTGAAGACCAGCAAATCAGCACCTCTTGGACCAAGTTTAGGTGCTCCTAAGCTTTGGAGAACAGCCTCAAGCTACTGGAATGGGCGTTGGATGCCTTGTGCTATGAGTTGATGAAGAAATGGCCCAAGAACAAGGGTGTTTGATCACTCTAACACACCCAAATGTAGAGAGAGAGGGAGATATAGAGAGAGAGGGTGATATATATGTTATATGTATGTATTAGGTCTAGTTTTTGCTGAACCAAAACAAAGGAGGAGGATGGCTTCCTTATATAGGCAATACTAAGCTTCCAAGACAAGCTTCAAAGGGTCAAAGGGGTTTAAAGGGGAGGTCAAGGCTTATTGGAGAAGCTTGGACAGCTGGTAGGCTTCTTGAGGAAGCCAAGATAAGGGGTCAAGGCTTCCTCAAGAAGCCTTGAGCAAAGGGTGCAAGAAAAGGGGCCAAAGGGTGTGCAAAGGCTCAAAATAGCCACATATATGCACGTGGAGTAGGGTCTGTGCATCCCAGCTGGCACAGCTGGGATGCACCAGGCTTGGAGGGTGCAAATGGTGCAAACCGGCTAGAAAATTAGGTCGTCGGCCAAAATAAAGTGCCGGTCGGCATAATATTTTTCCGGTCGGAAAAATAGATTGCCGATAGATGATGCCAAGGTCAAAAAAATTCCGGTGGATGTCCAAATTGAAGCCCCGGAAGTTAGCTTTCCAATGGCGCAAACCTTGCATTAAAATTCCTCCTGTGTAAAAAGTTATGCCCTTTTCCGTGAAGCCGCGCAGATTCGATCCAACCGGGATGATGCCCGACTTCAACTGATCATATCTCCCTCACCCGGACTTGGCTCTAGGAGATTCTTGAGTGCAAAATGAAGCCTCGGAAGTAAGCTTTACGATGGTGGTGGCCCCATAGCTAAAATCCAAGTGTACAGACAGATAAGCCCGATTCAGCGAGGGCTGCTCGACTCGCTTCTACCCGGATTCATGCCGAACTTCTCCCAAACTAGTTTTCTCCTCTCCTTTCCTCTTTTCTTCAACTCCAAAACCCTAAACAAAGTGTTTTGAAAGATTTGCCTCTCTTCTAGCCGAATAAATTGATTCTTTGCCCTGCACATCTCTCAACACCGAGCAAACCATCAGTAGTGCCCAAGTCTTAAGGGCGGTCAAAAATGGGGTGTCTACAGCATGCACAATGCAACTTATCAAAATTCGTTCAGGCATGACAAACACCGAAGGACTTGCACCTTCAGAGGATTTAGGGTCTCCTAGACCGTACAATACCTGTGCGGCTCGTCTGGGTGCACCAGCCTTAAATGAACCGTACATACAATATCGTGCCTGAAAAGAAAACAAACTTAACAGGTACAATGTGATTAACAATATGCATATTAATGTACTTAGAAATGCATGACAACGCAAAGCAAGTGGAAAGCATAACGATGCTGTGAAGGCACAGACATGTAAGTGGAGCCCGCGGTCTATGCAGGCAACGAGATTGATCATAAGCATGCGGTCTACGCAAGTAATGAAATTGTACATAAGAATGCGGTCTACGCAAGTCATGGAATTGATTACAAATATGCGGTCTACGCAAGCAGAACATGCGGTCTACGCAGGTAATAAAATTGAACAAACATGTGGTCTACGCAAGCAAAACATGCGGTCTACGCAGGTAATGAAATTGAACAATCATGCGGTCTACGCAAGCAAAACATGCGGTCTACGCAAGTAATGAAATTTGAACAATCATGCGGTCTACGCAAACAAAACATGCGATCTACGCAGGTAATGGAATTGAACAATTATGCGGTCTACGCAAGCAAAACATGCGGTCTACGCAGGTAATGAAACTGAACAATTATGCGGTTTACGCAAGCAAAACATGCGGTCTACGCAGGTAATGAAATTGAACAATTATGCGGTCTACGCAAGCAAAACATGCGGTCTACGCAGGTAATGAAATTGAACAATTATGCGGTCTACGCAAGCAAAACATGCGGTCTACGTAGGTAATGAAATTGAACAATCATGCGGTCTATGCAAGTAATGAAATTGAACAATCATGCGGTCTACGCAAGCAAAACATGCGGTCTACGCAAGTAATGAAATTGAACAATTATGCAGTCTACGCAGGTAATGAAATTAACAATCATGCGGTCTACGCAAGCAAAACATGCGGTCTACGCAGGTAATGAAATTAACAATCATGCGGTCTACGCAAGCAAAACATGCGGTCTGCGCAGGTAATGAAATTAACAATCATGCGGTCTACGCAAGCAAAACATGCGGTCTACGCAAGTAATGAAATTGAACAATTATATGGTCTACGCAAGCAAAACATGCGGTCTACGCAGGTAATGAAATTAACATGCATGCAATGAGATGCGCAAGACAGTGCGATGCGTTAGACAACGCGAGTGCACAAGACAGTGCAATGGATTTGAAATGCACAAGACAGTGCGATTGATATGTGATGCATAGGGGGCAACTTTTGAGTTTCGTAAAAGTCAAAAGGATACGGAAAGGATACACCTTACACGAACTCGAGTGCCACGCACAGAAGACACGACCTGAGGTCAAAACGGAGGCCGGTTGAGCGTCGGAAGCGCACTGTTTTGCACTGTTTTGAGCAATGAAGGCCCTGAACCCCACGAATAACTCAAAAAAGGGTGTAGGAGGCTCCAAAATCACTGTAGGAGACCACCGGATGCCCACCAGCCATCAGAATGCATCACCGACCGTCCACCGGCCATCATAAAACTCCATCGGCACAATATATTGCCGACTGGCAAAAAGTGTGGCCAACCGACAAAGAATTCCTGTATTGGGGCAGTACTGTCATTTTGCTACGGGTCTTTTAAAATAGGGTTTCCAACCCTATTTTTTTCACTCCTCCTTGGTCGAAAATTGCCTCTCTCTCTCTCTCCAGAGCATTTTCCTCCCTTGATTCTCTCATTTTCTTGCGTTCTAGCTCCCATTTCGTTGTTCGATTCGCGATCTCCTCCGCGTTTCGGACATTTTCAACCGAACGAAACTTCGTTTCGGTGTTTCTTTCTTGATTTTCGCCACTCGGGGCTTGTTTCCCTCGAGTTTTTCTTGATACTCGTGCCTTTTCCACACCCCGACTTTTTCAGCCTTTTCCGACCCTCTCGGGGTTTGACTTTTTGTTGACTTTTCACCTTCTCGCCCGATTTTCTGCTTTCCGGCCATTTTCACATTCTCTTCGAGATGGCGGATGATCTTCCACAGGGCGGGGCTCCTCCGAAGCTTGAGATGGACCCCGAGGCCGAGCCCTTGCCACTCCGTATCCGGCCGTTCGATCTGGAGACCTACAGGCCTGCAGTTCATGAGATGATCCCCAACGGACTACGCCAGTTCCGGAGCTTCGAGAGGCATGTGCCATGCGAGCTACTACTGCGTGAGCTTACCTCCCACCTGTCCTTCGGTGCTTCCGAGGTAACTTTCCTTCTCTGCTTTACTTTCTGCAATGTAGGATGCAAAACTGCCGTAGCTAGTTATGCTCTTTAACTGCTTAATTCTGATATGCTGTATACTGTAGTTGATTGTAACCATACGTGCAATTGATATCTGTTTGAGACTGACACATGCACACACACTGCGCTGGCTTCGAATCACCCAAACACATGGCGCACACTGTATTTCTCTGCCCACACACTGGTACCCGGTATTGGCTTGAGTATGAAAATGTGCACGCATGCTATACTGTACTGAACTACCCAAACACACTGACACATCACACGTTGTAGTTCGCTGTAAGCACACCGGCACTCGGTATTTGTTTGAATCTGTTAAAACTTGCACGCATGCTACATCTACCGTGAACCACCCAAACATGCTGACACATCACACGTTGTAGTTCACTGTAAGCACGCCGGCACCCGGTATTTGTTTGAATCTGTTAAAACTTGCACGCATGCTACATCTGCTCTGAACCACCCAAACATGCTGACACATCACACGTTGTAGTTCATTGTATGCTTCTTAGAATTGCATTTTGAATATTGCCTTGCAAGTGTTGTTTTTGATTATAGGGGGATTCCCATACTATCCGCAGGTATGGGAACACCGTTGCTCAGGACTGGTACCTCGAGCTGCCAGATGCAGTTCGCGACATCATCGACGAGGCCGGCTTTGGCATCTTCTGCAGGGGGCTCTCTCGATTGACTACCTGCAGGCCCTTACTTGCCGCTCTGGCGGAGAGGTGGTGGGATACCACCGACTCCTTCCACTTCTCCGTCGCAGGGAATATGACGATGACCCCTTACGACTTCTCGATGCTTACTGGCATTGGGGTAGGGGGTGATCCGATCCCCTTTGACACGGATATGGACGAGTGGGACGCTGCCCAGCTGTACCTGCTTGGTACTCAGCCTCCCTTCGCTCGAGCGGGGTTTGTTAGGTACTCGTGGTTTGAGAGCCACTTCCGAATCTAGCCGGCCTTGGCAGAGGAGGCGCAGATGTCCCCGGAGGAGGTGGACCAGTACGCGTGGGGCTTCATCATGTTCCTCTTCGGGACGACTCTCTTCACCGATCGGGTGAACACCGTGCCCTTATGCTTGTTGAGCGCACTGGTGGACGTCAGGCAGATCCGCCACTACGACTGGGGTGACGCCGCTCTGGCCACTTTGTACGGTTATATAAGCTCTTCTTCCCGCCTCAGCGGATAGCTCCTTGGTGGCTATTGGCGAGCCTGGGAGGTACGTCTTCTTCCTATTTTACATTCTTGTTTTCTGCTTTCTGTATTCTGTACACTGCACATATACTGTACACTGCCCCACACTGACTGCACACTCGGCACACATACACTCTGCTTTACACTGACTGTATACTGCACACACTATACACTCCGCATAGTACACTGCACAACACACGGTTCTGCTATTTCTGCTTTATTCTGTATTCTGCCTTATCTGATAGTCATACTGATATCCGTTTTGCAGTTGTGGGTGTATGCCTACTTTCCTAGGCTTGCCCCAGTACCCGATGAGGAGATCCCACTTGGTGTCCCCTTCTTTCATCGCTTCAATGTGCGATGCGTGCGGAGACCACGGGAGTCTCTTATTTTCTTCCGCCGATACTTCGACACCATCACAGCGGCGGAGGTATGTTCACTTTTAGAGTTTATTTATTTTTTTTGGCTTTGCTTCACACCGTATATTTTCAATAATGGTAGATAATAAACTGCATATTATTTTCAGATCACCTGGCAGCCCTAGGCTCCGTTGCCGGCTGTGGTGAGAGATCACTATGAGGGCGCAGAGGAGACTGCCCGTTGCTGGATTCTGTTGGAGGGCCCGGTCTGTCGGGCTTGGTACCTGGGCGAGCGTTTCTTGCATCAGACCCTAGGTTTACCGGAGCAGATAGTTCCGGGTCTGCCTCCTACGCATATGAGGCATACAGAGAGGTTCTCTCTCCAGCAGATGAGGGACTACACCGTTGGCTGGGGTACAGAGCATCACAGAGGCGAGGGCGACTACATAGAGTATGTCCGGACCTATATTATGCGACCCTTGAGCGGTGGTCTCCGAGCTGAGGGGGAGAGGCTAGCGGCGCCGGCAGCTGGAGCGGGAGCTGGGGCTGGAGCGAGCACATCGAGGAGGGCCTGAGTGCATGGCAGGAGCGAAGCTCAGGGAGGATGGGGGACTGGCTGGCCCGCCTTGCCCACTGTATTGTCATATAGAGGCCAGGATGGGGCGACCTACCAGATCCCCTTTGCTCCTCCCCCGGCTGGTCATGAGTTAGCCAGTATTCCCGACTTGCCTCCGGTATGTATTACTTCATTTTGCATCTTGCATCTGCATTTCGTTTCAGTTTATTTGATATTCCGCAGAATACTGATGTATCTTATACTCTTGCAGGCATCCTCCGAGTACACCCGGCAGTCCGTGGAGTTGAATGCCTCCATGATGGGGATGCTGCAGCGGACCTTTGACCTCCTGGCCCTCTACAGTATTCCGGTATGCCCTTCTGATGACGGTATCAAACCACTCATAAGCTGATTCACGTAATCTGATGCACGACACAACACCTGATACACTGGTCTCACAGTATCTGATACACTGCATGCACTGCATTTATACACTGTACTCTACAATGATAAACTGCCCACGGCATTCACACATTGTGTACTGCATTCTGCACTGATAAACTGCTCACGGTATTCTCACACTGTACCCATACACTGCATTCTGCACTGATACACTGCTCACGGCATTCTCACACTGTACACATACACTGCATTCTGCACTGATAAACTGCTCACATTATTCTGATGTATTTGCCCTTTTATGCTTTTCAGCCTCCCTTCCAGATCTCTCCGGTGGGTGGTGCTCCGGCTGGGCCTTCTATTCCTGCTCGAGGAGGGCGTGGAGACACTGCACGTCCTCGTACCAGGGGAGGGCATACTCATGTAGGGAGTAGTTCTCGGGCGCTGACCCCCGATGATGATGATGATAATGATGACGATGACGGGTCCGAGGCAGAGGCAGAGTCGAAGGCGGAGTCATCGGAGTAGGAGACTGGGGGTAGTTCTAGCTCGGGCTCTGATGACGATGCTAATGATGCTCCTGGACCTTCGTCCAGGAAGAGGACTAGGACAGACTGATAGCCCTCGGAGCCGCTTGACACGGATACAGATTGTTGTTGTTTTTCTTCTTTCTTGTACTTTTTCCTTTTTGTTGGTAGTTAGGATACTTTGTACTGCCGCAGGCAGATTTTTGTTTCCAAAACTTGTGTACTTGAAAAGATGATGAAATGAAACAGGCTTTTTATCTGAAAAAGTGTTTACATCCATATATCTTTACATTTCATGCTTTGCATTGCATCATACCATATTACACCTCAATGTAAATGAAATTGATTGGTTGTCTGAAGATTGAACACTTGCACTGTAATAATCAGATAACTAAACAACCAACAACAAAAATAACCCAAGCAACCCACTGCCTGATTCTGGACACACAGCCCTTACTCTACTGGGGATTAATCTGTATACAGCTCGCAACATAGCATCTGGTTCATTTTGCACACAACAAATCCTGAACAAACAGCCCAATCTGACAAGACGGACTTCGAAGGTGAAACCGACTAGGGTTAAAACATGCTCGGATGCCCCAAATTTTCCCTTCCTTCTTTCGGTTCGCCTAGTTGTAGAGAATGGCACAGCATTCCGAGCACAAATGATTAACTTTCGGAAAAGGGGTTTTCTTACCTGGGGTGTCGAGCCTACAACTGGATACAGCGGAAAAGGACTCAACAAAGGTACATGACCTAAACACGACGAGACACGCTCGAAAAGGACTCAAAACAAAGGTTGAGGTAAACAAAACAAAAGACTCGACATACAGATGCGTTTAACGAAGATGGGGGACCTCAGATCACGAGGAGCCAGTTTCTCTGGGTATTGTTTCCCACCCTTTTCTCACTTGTGATTCTCACATCACTCTGGCACTCAAGCTCGGTTTTCTCTCAAAAACCCTTCGGCTCGCTTTTTCTCTTGACTTACACCTCTCTATTCTTTATTCTCTCATTTTTCGTCCCTCCCCGAGGTGATCAATGAATGAATAGGAAGTTGCGGGTTAATGCCTAATGCCGTTAGCTCACAGCTATTTCTTCTGGTGGGTAGAGTGCCCTCTTGGCAAGTATGTTGGCGACGGGGGAAGGACAGAACGCTTGACTCAACTACACCCCTAGTTCATCATTTTGACCATTTTTTTCCTTTTGGTTTTCTACTAAAACAGTTTTGACCAAGATGAGAGTCGGATTAATATACTTGTTCGATTTTTGATTTGGAAACCATGCAAGTCAGGCTGTAAGCACTGAAAATTTTCCTTTTTGGGTCCAAGAAAATGGTCCAGTTTTGGAAAATGGAATAGTTTTCGAGAAAATAGTCAACCTCAGTAAAAATTTTCAAAAACTATTTCGCAAACAGTCAGTGCTCACCGAGCATGGGACTTACTCTTTGAGATGCGTAACCCCGGATTGGAGGCAATGGAAAATTGCCCCTGGCTTGAAAGGGGTGGATGGCAACGGAAAGTTGCCCCTGGTTTGAATGGCGGCTTGCGACGACTCGTGGCAACGGAAAGTTACCCTTTGTTTGGATGATGCCGTAGCAGTCCGCAAACAGTCTTCGTTGGTGGTGGTCGAACTCTCGGACACAGAGATGACGAAGACGGTTATAACAAATATATGGACACAGTCACCTTGGAGGTGTTGGCGACTGGACTTTGGGATGAAATCGAAACCATTGTATGGACTGAGACGCTATGAAAGCATTGGGGGCTGGACTTCAGAATGAAGTTGCCTACATATCCCAAACATGGGAATCAAGCCTTACGTAGTTTCGGTTAAGGTACACTCGGGTATTTTAACCTTCACTTTTCAGGCTCTAACTTTTGCCAAGGCGCCCGATGCGGGTTTTCGACCTTGCGAGCTTCTTTTCATTTCTCTTTTTTTGATTTTTTTTGTATCTTTTTTGTATCTTTTCATTCTCTTTTCTTTTTCGCATTTTTATTTTCTTTTCTTTTCATTTTTGTATTTTTTTATTTTTGCTCTTTTTTTTTGCTTTTCTCTTGCTCTAACTTTTGCCTGGGTCGCCCTTCCGGGTTTTCGACCCAGCGAGCCTCTCAAAGGGTAAAAGTGTAACAAGTCCATGCCAAATGGTTTTTGAAGTTGAAGCCTCTCTGTATCTAGGAGAACGGCTGTTGCAATGATTTGCAGAAGAATCCATCATGGTTGCTCCACGAGCTTCTTCTAGTGAGATCTGATCCTTTTGACTCGCCTTCGGTGCCTCTTGCTCGAGGGCTGCTTCAAAACTGGCCACACGGGCCTCCTCTGACAGTTGACTGTTGAATGTTCCGAATGAATTCGAGTTTCAAGACAACAGGTCGAATCTTGAGGCTGAGAGCGATCCTAGGCTGCACAATCTCAAGAGTGATCCCATACAGGTCTTCGCAGGGCCGCGTAAAATATTTGTTTTTGAAAGTTTTTAAGAAAGCGACAAATTGCTCGCGCCGAAGATAGTGTGGGACCAATCTGGATCAAGCCAGGGTCCTTCTCAGTACTCACGTCGACAAGCGTGATTTCATTCGTTAAGGGCTTAGCATGCCTCTCCTTTTCTCAATTTGATCAAAGTTTTGCAAAACCCGAGGAATTCCTTCCTCTTCGTTTTTATCATCGCAGTGTTCAAAAGGTTTTTTGAAAAACTTAGGCTAATGCAATGAGCTTGGTGCGCAGGAGAGCAGGCGAGATGTACTGTCAATCCATTCAAGTCCTCTGGCACAATTAACTTACTGAAAGCAAGCATGAAAATGAGATGGCCACAGTTGTTTCATTCAGATTTGTTGGTATAACTGGCCCCTCGACAAAAATAGACTCAAAAAAACAAAAACGGGTAATTACAAAACAAAATGGCGTTCGAGGCAACAACCCCGGAACCACCTGGTATTCTATACAAAAGGGACTAACTCGCTACAACAAGACAGACCCTTAAGCAAAAAGACTGACTCAAGACAAAGGGACAGACTCAAAACAAAAGACTGACTCGATACCCAAGCCAAAATTCACAAAGCTAGCGTTCACAGACGCTCAAAAATGCGTGCCAGACGCCACATCCAAAATATACCAGATGCCGCCCGCAGGTGGTTCACTTTCTGATTACATACTTGCAGTATCTGTGTCCTCAAAATCCAATAACTGGGTGGTAACAGACTTGGCTGAGGTGGGCGGGAGGATAACCTCGTTGTCAATCAAATCTTGCACCTCATGACGGAGGCGGAAACAATTGTCGGTAGCATGGCCTGTCTGCTGGTGGTACGCGCAGTACTGAGCAGCATCATGCGTAGTAGGAAGATTCTTCGGGAGAGGCCGAGGCTCCAAGGGCTTAAGGTGTCCCCTCTCGGCAAGGATCTGAAGTGCCTTAGATAGAGGCATGTAGAGAGCATGAAAGGTCCTGCGTCCTCGGGGCAGGTACTTTGGAGTCTGAGCGTTCTTACTAGCCACACAAGCAAAAGGGTCGGCAGGCACTGCTTTGGCTTTCTGGTTTTTCCCGAGTGCCGGGGGGGGGGGGAACAGGAGAAACTGTTCTGGCATGACGGGGCCTTTCCCGATTTTCTGACTGACTTGAACTACCCTCAGGTGGAGTGGGGAAAGCATCCCCCATAGTTTTTGCCACAACTGCGGATATCTGTTGCTTGTTCATCCCCCCGGCTTTCAAAGCCTTGACTGCCCACAACAGTTGTTCAATGGGATCGGCATCTGCCTTCATTTTGTCTTTTCCTCTAGCCTCAGCCTGATCAAGGGTTTGGGTTGATGCTGATATGTCATTACCATAGTTGGAGGCCATCTCTGGTTGGCTAAGTTCAATCACAATTCACCCCAACAGCGGGGGCTCCTGGGGTACAAAACTCCCGGCATATGGTGCGGCTGGAGGTGAAGCCGACATTCCGTAGACGAGATCCGCCACAGACCTCTAGAGATCACCTATCATCCCCATTAGTTCAAATGTAGTAGGCTCGCGAGCCTGGTATAGCTGGGGGGCCCAGACCGGGTTCGCGATAGGCGACCTGGGTGGATGTGGCATATCAGTATTGGTCTCACTTTGCAGAGTGATCCCTTGCTCTAATGCAGCTGTCATAATTACGATCTCTTCTGAATTCTGCGTCATCATAAGTCTTGCCTCAGCAAGAGGAACACGAGCTATCCTGTACCAGCTGTCCGAACTGAAAGAGACAACAAGCAGTATTTCAGCCCAAATAGATCAAACACGGGTGTAGCTGAACAACTATACTCTACTGCTGATCACTGTTCCCCAGAAATCACTGTCCCCAAAACTGAACCTGATACCCGCAGATAACTGATTCTCAACAACATTGATACTGGTGCCCTCGGGTCTGATACTCAAACCTGCAAACTGATATGTACTTTCCCTGTAGAGATACACTCTAAAAGCACAAAGAGAGCCAAAACACCCCTATGTTGGGGTGGGGTTTTCCTGTCCTATTTTGTCAGGAGCTAGGGTTTTACTATGCACGTGGCAGTTTTCAAACAACCTAACATCGGGTAAGCAGCTTGTCCTAATTTGGAATGGTCACTATGGATCCGAATATGCACTAGGTCGAATGGTCGAAAAAGGGTGCCTTGGTAAAACCAGGGTTTGTGTTCCCATACTGTTAGAGCCCATAACCGGTCAGCCTTATGGTCATGCCTTGACAAGACAAGCCTCCGGCAAACCGTTCAGGAATGGCAGATGGCAAACACAGTGTCCTAGGCGCACCAATGCACATGCAATGCAAAGAGACACATAAATGAAATCAAAACAGGATATCACGAGTTCGGGTCAAGCTCTCTAAGTCCCCAGCAGAGTCGCCAGAAACTGCAGCACGTCCGCGAGGGGGGACCTCGCTGCTACAGCTCGGACTCGATTTGTGTCGCGGTCCTTAATCTGAACCAAAGAGTCCAAATCTGGCAAATCGTTTTGAGAAACAGATTTTTAGAAAAGAAGTGCCAAACATGGACTGCTTTGCCAGATACAGAGTCGCCACCTAAATATTTTAAAATGGGGGAATTTAGGAAACCCTGGCTCGGTGCCAAAGGCCACGTGTCCGTCATCACAAAAGTTGCCTCGGCTTGGGAGTTTGGGTACGATTGGGGAAGGTCAGCTATGAGCACCCCCTCTCTCCCGGTCCGAAGACCGGCCTCTACTAACCGTGATATCCGATTTTGAAAACGTTATGTGTTCTTATCCCGATTATTAGCCTAGAATTACTACGTTATGCGCCCAGCAAACAAGTATAGACTAGATTGCCTAATTTGGAAATAAGCATTGCATATCCGTTTGTCTTGGGAAAATGTTTTGGAATTTGCTACCCGCAAGTAGGCTAAAACACAGATTTCAACGAGTGTTTCCAACTCAGGCAATCCAACCTTCACCCACAGGCATTCAAATAGTTTATCACATAAGCATCTAGCCACATGGTAAACATGCTGTTATGATAGCATTCACACGCATGCGATATGCTAAAACATGAAAATACTTACATCGTACTCCATGCCAAAACAATAAACTCGTTAGTAAACGATGCATGATCCAAGTCCATGTTTGAATGTCTAATGCAACACATACAGGATGCAATTAGAGTAGGCTTGGCTAACCTAAACATGGTATGTGAAATGCAATCAGTTGATGCACGTATTCAATTTGGATTTGAAATACAAATGCAGTTAGCATGATGTACCGAGCCCGGTGCATGCAAGACAAATGTATGGATGCACGCATGCATAGCATAAGGTATGCTAATTTAAATATGCCCTAGTCTACCATCATAAGCAGGTAAATAAAAGGGAAGAAAGAAGTGGGGATTGGAAGACATGCACACACTCACCCACACTTATTACAAATTTACCCTCGCTCGGAGGGACCGAAAGAATAATACAGATTAAATAACGAATTAACTAACCTAGCTAATTAATTATTACAAATCACCTAATTAGTTAACAAACTAACTAAGCTAGAGAAAACAGTAAACCGCTTCGGGAAGAGAGTTCGATGCACGCGTGCTCGGGTCTTGCTCGGAAGTGCACTGCCATGCATAGGTTGTCTCTGTTTTCCTTGCTATACTCCTTTGGAGACTGCCAAAGTCTCAGGATTGCTTCCTTGGACATTGGGAGACACCACCGGTTGAATAGAATGGCCACCGACAGTGGCATGTGATCACCGGCTATGAATACCTCCATCGGCCATGGGAAGATTGCCGGTCGGCACCTAGCACTGCCGGTCGGCAGAAAGTTCCTGCAGGATCTGCAATTGACAGTAACAGAGGGCAAGGCAGAGCATGGCAATGCAATTCAAGCCATATATGCACCAATCATGTCCCTTATCCTGTTAGTGACTCAAAGGGACATGCTCCTTGGTTCTCGGACCATCAATCGCGCATTTCCATGCGTGATGGCCCAAGGGACCAAGTGTGCACATTTTGATGTCAAATGCAATGCAAACCAACAAACCAAAGTCCAATTCCTATCACTAGATCAAGGAACAAGACATGCATGCTAGATGCCATGCAACCTAGGCATACAAGCTAAGGATGCAACATGTAAATGCAAGATGTACATGCAAGCATGCAAACAATCATGCAAGGTAAGCATGCAAGCAAGCAAGGGATGGATTTAAACATGATTTGGACAGCTCTAATTAGGCCCAAAACAGTGGCCATAGTGTCCAAAATGGAGGACTAAAACATACACACACATGCATGCAAAGGATGTCCAATACTTCAAGCATTTAAAAGCAATTCTCAAGCACATTTAAGAGGATGCAAACATGGATGAATGACATGCATTAAGCTCTGAAAATTATGCAAGAATATGGTGTTAAACCAAGCAAACAAGATAGGCTAAGCATGCAATAAATGGCCCAAGTACTTGAAGCAAGTCAAAGGGATTTGAACCATGGCTAAGCCAACCAAGCTTCACAAGGCCTAGAGGGCTTAAAACAGGTCCAAGGCAGACCTAGACCATGCAAAGGGTGGGGCCCCCTAGGTGGCATCTAAGTGGCTCAAATTCAAAGGTATGTACAATGGCCAAAACATGGAGCATATAACACAAGCTCATAAGGCATCAAAGAGACAACCAAGGCAAGCATACAAGCATGCAAAGGGGACTAAAATGGTGCTATAAATGATGCCAAATCATTAAATCAAAGCAAGTAATACATGCCATTCCCTCACATACTTAAGGCCGACAAGCCAAAAATGCAAAGGGGCTATACTAAGCATGCCAAAGTCGACCCAACCAACTATGGACAGACCTCAAACATGACAAAATAAGCACAAAAGCTTCACAAGGCTAAGCCTAAAACATGCTAGAACAAGGGTTTACAACCTAAGGCATGTTAAGACAACAAAGTGGCATTACCAGGTAGGTATGCTAAGCATGCATGGTGTACCAAAACCAACAAAAAACAGAGGCATATTATGACATAATAAGCACAAAAAAATAGCCAAGGCATGGTCAACATGAAGCTTAGCTAGGTGCTCCCTCAAGAGGCCAAAAATAGTCCATTTCAAGGACAACAAGGAGAGGGGGTGGCCCTCTCCTTCTTGGGACTTCAAGGCACCATCCTTACCACTGAAATCCCTCAAGATTTCAATGGTGAGGAGGCCCAAACACCAAAGTCTCGGAGCTTACACAAAATAGCACAAAAATGGAGGCTTACAAGGCTTAAGAGGGGTCAAACAACCTCAAACAACAAAATACCCTAAACAAAATATTTAGAGGGCCTAAAAACAGAACTTTTTTGTATTATATGCAAAGCCAAAAAACAGTTGCAAGATAGGTAAAAATAAAATGCAAAAATGGGGTAAAATGGGACTAGTTTCTTACCCTTGTTGACTTTCTTCAAAGATGAAGCTCCAGCAGCTTCTTTGAGCTCAAAACAGCTCAAGAACCTCAAGAACAACCTCTGGCCCTTCAAGAAACCAAGGAAAGGTGTAACACTATGTGTTTGTGTGCAATAGTAAGACACAAACACACTTAAACACACACAAAGGCTAAATGAGAGAGAGATAGAATATATATCAAACCCTAAACCTAAAACCAGAGCTCTCACAATGTTTAACCTAGAGCCAAGAGAGGAGGGCTCCTCTTATAGAGGAGCCAATCTTGTAAAGCTTACAAGGTAAGCTAACAAGGAGTCCATCCCTCCATACACGTGTATGGAGGGGAACAAAATGCCATACAGCTGTATTAAAATATCTGCAAAAGCAGATGAACAGTAGTCGGCTGCTCAAAATTGCCATTTTGTCAAAATTGAGTGCCGACCGGCAACAAATAATGCCGACCGGCAATATACATTGCCGATGGCACCAAAACACCAGCCGGTGGCCTCTGGCCATGGCCGGTGATGTATGGGGATGCCTCACAAGGCATTCCCTGCCCCTCCAAGGCAAAACACAAGTGTTTGGTGCAAAACCAGACACTAAACAGTCGAGTTTGGAGATCCTGAGGCAAGGCGCGTAGCCGAAACCTCCGGGAACTCCAAACGAACACAAACATGGATAATCACCGGGTGTTCAAACGGTGACGTCCAAGTCTTGAGGACGGTCAAAAATGGGGTGTCTACAAGAATGAGCATTTAACATGCTTCTAATCATTGTATTTATCAGTTAATAGTACACTGATCACCAGCTGAGTTCTTGTATCACCATCAAGGAAATACTTTTCTACTGTTTCCCAAGGAATGGTGAGTTTTTGGCTTTGAAAATTGGTAAATGATAATTGCACCGCATAGAAAAAATCTTCCTCCTCCTTGTTGTTGACCCTCATTGATGATTTTCTGCAAAGGACAGATCCAAAATAAGCCTATCTGATCATGGCATATGGTAGTTGACAATATATGTCTTAGAGGAAATACATCAAACATGTTACTATATTCAACACTATCCTATTGTTATGAACAAAAATTGGAAACCAGTGCCATGTGGTAGGTTGTATTATCCAAATGGGTAGAAAAATGATGAAACAAAAATTCACAAAGATGGCAACCCTAGGTGCTCTGTTTGGTTCTTGAGATTAGAAAGAAAGTGAAATTAAGTTGTTCTATGATCTTTTCGTCTAAATCTAACAATTTCAGTTTTTCTTGCTTGCATACTGAAGACATATGAATCATACATGTATGTCTCTATAAACATATACTAATACATATACATATATTCGTGAATGAAATAAAATAATCATCAAGTTCTTGGAAAAAGACCCAAAACACTATTGTTATAAGTAAGCTTCTGTGTTGGGGCTATGTTAGTGGAATCTATGAATCAATATTCAAACATCTACCACACTGATTGAACTTGGAAGATTGGCAAATGGATGCAAAAATGATGAAACAGAAACCCACAAAGATGGCAACCCTAGGTGCTCTGTTTGGTTCTTGAGATAAAAATAAAGAAAGTGAAATTAAGTGGTTATATAAATTTTCCAACATTTTTCAGTTTTTCTTGCTTGCAACCTAAAGGCCCATGAATGAATTCATACATGTACAGATCTCTATAAACATATATACGAGTTCTGTTATTCTTTCATGAATGTAGCCCAGAGTAGAAGTAAAGGTTACATAGATGACCATAGTATACATATATATAGACAAGAAAAGGACAGATAAATGTATAAATGAATGCATTTATAGATAGAAAGATAGATAAAGATTGAAGATTCAACACATTCATGAAAGAACAAGTTTCTTGGTGAAGGACAGTACTTACATCTCTTTTGATTTTGGTATAACATTTCTGCTTCTCTGATCACAGCTTTCTAAATCCATATGTTTTTGCTTTGTTGATGGTGGATTAACATCATCTGCCTTCTTTTCTGCTTCATCATCATATTCTTCTTCAGCGTCATATTCTTCTTCTTATTTCTTATCTAACTTCTTCATCGATTTCCCTCCTTCGTCACTGCTTTCAGACATTTTTCTTGATTGATTCTTTCTTGAATATGGTGGTCGGCCTTTCTTGTTATCATCGTTCTTGCTGGGCTTTTAAATCGAATAGCATAGTAATTGTCTTCTGAAGGCAGGACATGTTTGTAAAAGAAAATCACATTGCTTGCTTCCAATTTGTGGTTTGTAACAAACTCAGTCTAATCCATCTTGTACCCATATTTTTGTTTACTCTGGTTTGCCACTGGAGCCACATGGAATTTCATCTCCCACTTCTTGTTTTGAGCATCAGAAATTTGTAGCATAGCATGACTTGGTTTATTCGTAATTAGACGAGGGAAATGGTTTTCTGCAGCTTTTATAGGAATAACGAGCTTCTGCGAAACATCAGTAGTAGTTAAAGTCTTCTCAAAGAGGAATTTTAGATATCCAATGAGGTAATGCTAATTATGAAATGGTTGGAGGAGAGGTTTGTAAAAGCGAAGCAAATCCATAGCTTTGAAATTGTGTGCACCAAAATACTCTATCCATCCATGTATAACCAAGTTGGCACTAGGTTGTGGCGAGAATGAGAGTGTCATACGCCACTGATTGGCATATTTATCAGAAAATTATAGATTGATCTCCTGGTGAGTTCCTGTATCAGCAACAAGGAAATACTTTTTTGTAGTTTCCCAAGGAATGGTGATCGTGCTGCTATCCAAATTGCTAAGTGATAATTGCACCTCAAAGAGAAAATTTTCCTTTTTAGCTCTAGTTCTACCTCCTTGTAGTTCATTGTTGCTTCTCCTAGATGATTGTCTACAAAGGATAGAACCAAACCTAACAAAGTCAATTTGATCATGGCATAGAGCAATCGACAATACATCTTAGAGGAAATTCCTCGAACAGGTTACTGTATTCAACACTATTTTGTTGTTATATCAATCAAAAATGGAAACCAATTGTGACATATATATGCTGTCATGTGGTAGGTTGTATTATCCAATAGGTAGAAAATGGATGAAACAGAAATTCACAAAGATGGTAAACGCTAGGTGCTCTGTTTGGTTCTTGAGATAAAAAGAAAGAAAGTGAAATCAAGCTGTTTCTATAATCTTCTCATCTAATTTAAACCATTTTTCAAATTTTCTTGCTTGTAATATAAAGGCCCATGAATCACACATACATGTCTCTATAAACATATATAAATATACATATATCTGTGAATGAAATAACATAATTAAGAAGATCTTGGAAGAAGACCCAAAATTGTTCTAATTAAGCTTCTGTGTTAGGGCTATGTTAATGGAAAAAATGAACCAATATTCAAACATCAACAAACAGTAATATGCTTTACACTCATTGAACATGGTAGATTGGCAAATGGGTGCAAAAATAATGAATAAAAAATTCACAAAGATGGTAAACCCTAGGTGCTCCGTTTGGTTCTTGAGATTAAAAAAGAAAGAAAGTGAAATTGAAGTTGTTTATAATTTGGGATTTTTGGTGAAAAGCCCCTCCCATTTGGCCTATTTTGTGTGAAACCCACGGAATAAAACAATGAGCCCAAAAGCCTCTCAATTAAAAAAATATTATGAATTGACTGAAATGTCCTTCCATATAAGTGCGAAAATATGAAACAATCCCACCGTTTTTCTCCCTCACTCTGTTTGATCGATTGACAACCCTCCTCTGAATATCTTCATTCGAAAACCCTAGCCTCATTCGAAAACCCTAGCATCGATTGAAAACCCTTCTCCGAGTCTCATTACTCTCGCTCTCTAGAGCTATTTTGTCTTTTTACCCCTGGAATGTTACAGGTTCGTCACTTGCGCTCGAATTGAACTTCACATTACGCTTTACTATCTCTCTTGGACACACATTTTGCAGGTGATTTTTTCCACTTTATGCTAGTTTTTTTTGATGTTATGAAGTCTGTTTGGGTTTGTTTTCATTTTGCGAGTGGTGTATGAGATTACGTTGGCATGGTATGGGGTGGGATTGTAAGGCTGCTAAGGATTTTTTTTTCTTTTTTTTTTCATTGTCGCATTAGGGTGCGTAGAGTTTGGGATTTTGGGTTACACTAAGGATCATCTGTTCTAAAATTTTTATCACTATCTTAAAATACTCTAAATTACTAAATCATGTAAGAATGTTAAGGTTTAAAAATTTTGAAAACTAATTTAGGTATTTTAGAATGGTGTATGCAGTTTTGCTTCAATTTCGTTGCTTTGATTTCTGCAGTGTTTTGGTCCTGCAATTTCAATGCTTTCAATTTCACTTGCTTCATGAAATGTTTAGAGTAAAATTTTTCTTCCAACCAGAGTAAAATTTTACTTGCAATGAGCGTAAAGTTTTACTTATAAACAGAGTAAAATTGTACTTTAACTCTAATCTTTGCTCGTTACATGAATGTGCATATCAATTTGTATATAGATATGTACGTATTTATGTATGTGAATGTGATTGTCGTTTCGTCATTTCTCTGATTTCGGTTTGAATGTGAATTGTACATGTTAATTTCAGAACTATGTTGCGTATAGTCAAAATTGAGACAAGGTTTTCTTGATTCTTGGTTCTATTAATTTTGTATGTGTTTTTGGTTTATTTCCTAGGGTATTGTTCAGAGTAAAATTTTACTTCCAATTAGAGTAAAATTTTACTTTCAATAAAAGTAAAGTTTTACTGCCAAACAGAGTAAGACTTTATTGTCTCATTACAATGCTTGTGCATTTTCTTTAGTGCTTATTTGTTTTGTCACTTTGTCGTTTAAAGTAAAATGTTACACTGTTGATGTAGGAAAACTTTTTACTGTTTTAAAATGGTTGTTACAAAAAGAAAATGTGGTGATGATAATGATGATGATTTTGAAGTTCCACCAATAGCTATACAAAAGAAGAAAGTCCCTTAAAAAACAAAACAAAAGTAGTAAAGAAGTTCAATCCAATGCTAGTGATGATGAAGGCTGTAATGAAAGCAATCCAATGCCTTCAGCAACAAAACCTTCAAAGTTGAATATTGTACACTGAGTATGGGAGAGGGAGAACTATGTGAAACAATATAGGTCAAATATTGTCTCACTGATAAACCTAATGCGAGACACGAGGTTCACTGAAAGACATATTACTACCCTCGAGAGAAAACCTTTTGGGATGTTGTTTAAATGTTTTTGGAAGAAAGAAGATGTGGTGTTAAAGAAGTTCAAGAAAGTTGATGATAATGTCATGGATGTGATCAAATGTTATGACTTTCATGCAAAGGGATTTAAGTTTGGGGGGAAAACGTGTGACATACGGGACAGTGACGTTACTTTTATTTTTGGGATAAAATCGGGAACGAAAAAAGTAGACGTCTCATATGGAAAGAAACAAGAATCAGCTTTTGTGCAGAGAAGGTTTCATAATATGTCAAGAATATCTGTAAAGAGTTTATGAGAGGCATTAGGAGATGCATTGGAAGGCACAACGACAGTTGATGTTGAGGATGTTGCCTGAATACTGTGTTTGTTTGTTGTGGCAACTTTGCTATTACCAACAACTGGTCTAACAGTTGGATGTGCTTTTGTCGCCCTTGTAGAAGATTTGGAAATGATGAATTCATATGCATGGTCGACTGCAGTTGCATCCACGTTGACTACTTCAATCCATTCCTCATTAGGAAGTTCTGAAAATGTAACTGGATGTGTACTTCTTCTTTTGGTAAGTAAATTGAACTACTTGAAATATTATGCAATCTATCTTTAGAGAATTAACTAATTTCGATTTTTTATTTTATAGTACTAGTTATGCGAGCATACTACCCTCATTCAACCTCAAGGAAAAAAATTGTGTCCAAGGCTTCTTCGATGGGACTTATAAACGTTGAGGAAAAATCTAATGAAGAGGTCATTGCAAACACTAAAACCCGAAGAGGTATCATTTTCCAAACTCAGCCTTATTGGTTTATTTTGCTTAAAATTATACTTACATAATAGAACTTACACTTGAACAGAGTAAAAGTTTACTTAAAATTGGAGTAAAAGTTTACTTACAATCAGAGTAAACTTTTACTTTGAAACAGAGTAAAATTTTACTTACTCTTGAACAGAGTAAAAGTTTGCTTACAATTAGAGTAAACTTTTACTTACAATCAGAGTAAAATTTTACTTTGAAATAGAGTAAAATTTTACTTACTCTTGAACAGAGTAAAAATTTACTTATTATCAGAGTAAAAGTTTGCTTACAATCAGAGTAAACTTTTACTTACAATCAGAGTAAAATTTTACTTACTATTGAACAGAGTAAAAGTTTACTTACAATCAGTGTAAACTTTTACTTACAATCAAAGTAAAATTTTACTAACTGTAGCATGTCCGCGAGGGACCCCGCTACAGTTCGGACTCGATTTGTGTCACGGTTCTTAATCTGAACCAAAGAGTCCAAATCTGGCAAATCGTTTTGAGAAAACAGATTTTTTTTTAAAGAAGTGCCAAACATGGACTGCTTTGGCAGATACAGAGTCGCCACCTAAATATTTTATTTTTGGGGGAATTTAGGAAACCCTGACTCGGTGCCAAAGGCCACATGTCCGTCATCACCGGAGTTGTCTCGGCTCGGGAGCTAGGGTACGATCGGGGAAGGTCAGCTATGAGCACCCCCTCTCGCCCGATCCTAAGATCGGCCTCTACTAACCGTGATATCCGTTTTTGAAAACTTTATATGTTCTTATTCCATTTATTAGCCTAGAATTACTATGTTATGCGCACAGCAAACAAGTATAGACTAGATTACCTAATTTGGAAACAAGCATTGCATATCCGTTTGTTTTGAAAAGCGCTTTGGAATTTGCTACTCGCAAGTAGGCTAAAATACGGATTTCAACGAGTTTTTCCAACTCAAACAATCCAACCTTCACCCACGGGCATTTAAACAGTTTATCTCATATAAGCACTTAGCCACATGGCAAACATACTGTCATGGCAACATTCACACGCATGCGAGATGCTAAAGCATAAATACTTACATCGTACTCCGTGCCAAAACAGGAACATGTTAGCAATCAATGCATGATCCAAGTCCATGTTAAGTGCCTAATGCATCGCATACAAAATGCCACTAGAGTAGGCTCGGCTAGTCTATGAATGACATGTGAAAATGCACAACTAACATGTATTCAATTCGGAATTTGAAATACAGATGTAGTTAGAATGATGCGCCGAGCCCGGTGCATGCAAAGCAAATGCATGAATGCACGTATGCATAGCATAAGGTATGCTAAATTAAACGTGCCCTAATACTAACCATCAAAGCAGGTAAATAAAAGGGAAGAAAGAAGTGGAGATTGGAAGACATACACACACTCACCCACACTTATTATAGATTTGCCCTCGCTCGGAGGGACCAAATAAATAGTACAAATTAATTAACTACGCAATCTAATTAAACATTACAAATTTCATAATTAGCTAAGAAACTAATTAAGCTAGGAAAAGCAATAAACCGCCTCGGGAGGAGAGCCAGATGCAGCGCGTGCTCGGATCTTGCTCGGAAGTGCACCGCCATGCATAGCCTGCCTCTGTTTTCCCTGCTCTGCCCCTCTGAAGACTGCCAAAGTCTCAAGGATGCTTCTCTGGATACTGGGAATCACCACCGGCTGAGTAGAGTCACCACCGGTAGCAAATTGTGGTCATCGGCACAAAATTGATCCATCGACAGAAGAATAATTGCCGGTCGGCAATGTACACTGCCGGTCGGCAAAGAATGCCTGCAGAACCTGCAACTCACAGCAGCAGAGGACAGAACTTGCATGGCAATACAATTCAAGAAATGTATGCACTAATCATGCCCCCTATCATGTTTGTGACTCAAAGGGGCATGTGTCTCGATTTTCGAACCGCCAATCACGCATTTCCATGCATGACGGCCCAAAGGATCAAGTGTGCAACTTTCATGTCAAATGAAATGCAAACCAAACAAACAAACCAAGGCCCAATTCCCATCACCAAATCAAGGAATAAGGCATGCATGCAAGATGCAATGCAACCTAGGCATGCAAGCTAAGGATGCAACATGGCATGGCAAGACACTTATGCAAGCATACAAGCAAACATGAGGCAATGCAAATTGATGGAAATGTGGACCTACACATGATTTAGGCAACTCTAAATAGGGCCAAAACAGTGGCCAAAAGTCAAGGAATTGGAATCAAACATACATACACACATGCAAGTAAGTTGGACCAACACTTAGGCACAAATGCTCAAGCCTCAAAGGGCTACTTCTAAGCACATTTGAATGAGGCAATCATGGGCATATGGCATGCAAGGTAAGCATTGAAACTCATGTTAGAATGGTGTCAAACCAAGCAAACAAAATAGACCAAGCATGCAATGGATGGCCCAAGTACTTGAAGCAAGTCAAAGAGACTTGAACCATGGCTAAGCCAACCAAGCCTCACAAGGCTAAGAGGGCTTAAAATAGGCTCAAGGCCGACCTAGACCATGCAAAAGGGACCCCTAGATGGCATCTAAGCGGCTCAAAATCAAAGGCATGCACAATGGCCAAAACATGGAACATGCTACACAAGCTTTCAAAGCATTAAAGAGGTGTCCAAGGCAAGCATACAAGCATGCTATAAGGTCTGAAATTATGCTATAAATGATGCCAAATCATTAGAATGAATCAAGTAATGCATGCTATATACTCACACACTTGAGGCCAACAAGCCAAAATGCAAAGGGGCTATATTAAACATGCCAAATCCGACCCAAACAACTATGGATAGACCTCTAACATGGCAAAATGAGCACAAATCCTTCACAAGGCTAAGCCTAAAACATGCTCGAATAAAGGCTAACAACCTAAGGCATATTAAGGCAATAACATAGCATTACATGGTAGGTATGCTAAGCATGCATGGTGTACCAAAACCAACACACAACAAGGTTATATCATGGCATAATAAGCATGGAAAACAGCCAAGATATGATCAATACACACTCTAACATGATGCTCTCTCAAGAGGCCAAAAGAGGTCCTTTTCAAGGACAACAAGGAGAGGAGGTGGCCCTCCCCTTTTGGAGACTTCAAGGCACCATCTCCACCACTGAAATCTTGGTGAAGAGGCCCAAACAACAAAGTCTCGAAACTTGCACAAAATAGCACAAAATGGGGCCTTTCAAGGCCTAAGAGGGGTCAAACACCTCCAAACCAAAAAACACTCTTAATAAACAATCAAGAGGGCTAAAAAATAGAACTTTTTTGTATTATACACCAAGCTCAAAAACGATTTTAAGACAGGTAAAAATACAATGCAAAAATGGGGAATATAAAGGTAAGATTGTTACCCTTGTTGACTTTCTTCAAAGATGAAGCTCCAACAGCTCCTCCAAGTTTGAAACCACTCAAGAACCTCAAGAACAACCTCTTGGAACCTCAGAAACTAAGGGAAGGTGAAACACTATGTGTTTGTGTGCAATAGTAAGACACAAGTGCACTTAAACACACACAAGAGGGAGATATAGAGATAGAAAGTGTATGGTTTCTAACCCTAGAACTCAAAACCCTAAAAATGGCTGTCTAAAAATATCCTAAGTCTCTCAAGTGTCTAACCCTAAAGCCAAGAGACAAGGCTCTCTCTTATAGAGCTTCTTGTCTTGTAAAGCTTACAAGACAAGCTTCCAAGAGAGAGATCTCTCCATACACGTGTATGGAGGGGAGCCAAAAGCAAGACAGCTGTGATAAAATATCTGCAAAAGCAGATGCACAGTAGTCGGCCGGCCAAAAATGTCATTTTGACAAAATTGAGTGTCGACCGGCAACAAAAAGTGCCGATGGCAGCAAAAACCAGCTGGTGGCCTCTAGCCACTGCCGGTGGTGTGTGGGGATGTCTCACAAGGCATTCCCTGCCCCTCCAAGGCAAAACACAAGTGTTTGGTGCAAAACCAGACACAAAACGGTCAAGTTCGGAGGTCCTGAGGCTGGGCGCGTAGCCGAGACCTCCGGGGACTCCAAACGAACACAAACATGGATAATCACCAAGTGTTCCAATGGTGACGTCCAAGTCTTGAGGACGGTCACAAATGGGGTGTCTACATTTACTCTTGAACAGAGTAAAAGTTTACTTTAAATCAGAGAAAAAGTTTACTTACAATCAGAGCAAACTTTTACTTACAATCAGAGTAAAATTTTACTTACTTTTGAACATAGTAAAAGTTTACTTTAAATCAGAGTAAAAGTTTACTTACAATTAGAGTAACCTTTTACTTATAATCAGAGTAAAAGTTTACTTTAAATCAGAGTAAAAGTTTACTTACAATCAGAGTAAACTTTTATTTACAATCAAAGTAAAATTTTACTTACTCTTTACAGAGTAAAAGTTTACTTAAAATTAGAGTAAAAGTTTACTTACAATCAGAGTAAACTTTTACTTTGAAACAGAGTAAAATTTTACTCTGGTGGTTAAAGTTTGCTTCATTGCTGACTTCTTTTCTTTTTCTATTTTTTAAATGCAGGTAAATCACGATGAACTGAAGCCCATTTCCAGAGAAGAAATGGATCTCATTCGCAATGATGAGGAAGAAGATGCATTGGACATGGAGGAAAATTTGGAGACTAAAGAAGATGAAGATCATGTAGCTGAAGCTTTAGGAGATGATCAACCTTTGAAGGACTTCATTGATCTTGGGAAATTAGAATGAGTTCAAAAAGAAAACAAGAGGCTGAAAAGTGAGAATATGGCATTAGTTGAAGAACTGAAGAAAATGAGAGAAACAATGCAAAAAATACAAGAGTATCAAGAGGCAAAAACAAAAGAAATGATGGAAAAGATGAGCAACACAGAGAAAGAAATGGAGAAACTGAGAAAGGAGTTTGAAGTACTCAAATATGAAAATAAACAGTTGGTTGAACAGATTGAAGAAAATGCAGTTCATGCGGTTATCCAAGCTTTTGCTTCTATAGAAATGCCACATGCTAAAGGAGTAGAACAAGAGCAAAACTTTGGGATTGACACTACATTGAAAGAAACACCTATAGTCGTAGAGCCATTGCAAACATCCATGGTCAAGAAAATCAAAATCAAGGCGAGGAAGAAAAAAGAGATGTCTGATTTTGAATGTGAGCCAAGAGAGGCAAAGAAAAAAAAGACCACAAAACAGGCGATTGAAGTGATATCAAGTGAAGTGATTTGTGTTGACAACTTGCCTCTAAGCCAACTTGTCTCTAAGCCAACCAAAGCCAGTCGGAAGGGTTGTGTTTCTAGACAAGGCTGCAATATGCAAATTGTTTGATGAGAATGATAAGTGTCTACTGAACAACATTTACAATTTGGAAACCATAGAGTAAGACCATTTTAATTTTATTAAACAACATATTTTTATTATTATCAAACTGCAACGTGTTAATCAACATTTTTTTTTACCTTATGACTAGTGCAATCATTTGGTCCGGCACAGGAAATGGAGTATATGTTACATTGCATGATGTGGATGCAATTATGAGAGATGTCAATACTGCAAATAATGTAAGTGGCCATACAATTGTCAATGACTAGTGTTCACTTCAATAACTAAAAATAGTTCATTTTACTAATATATATTTAATTAATTTTTGTTTTTGTAGGTCATTGACAGCTTTGTAGAAATGCTTCAGATTGAGCAACAAGTGAAGAAACTAGAAAAGAATAAGTCATTCTTTTTCTCAAGCTTTTGTTGGGTAAGCCATCAATTTGTGTTTAGTTTGAATGGTACTATATTTTCACTATGGTTTAGTGTAACATTGTACTATATTTTAGAGTTAATTTTTACTATTTGGTTTGCCAAAGATTGGCAACTCACACAGTGTGTCACCAACACAACTTGAGACATGGCACTCTTATGTGATTAAATGCAGTCGCTAGTGAAATGGGGTTATGGAGATTTGAGAAATCATTTAAATGACAAAGTGCTTGAGTAAGATTTGAGTGGATACAGATACCTTCACTTTTGCATGAACTCCAATGGGAACAAGAAGGAAGAAAAACCCTACCACTGGACACTTCTTTTATTTGACACTGAATTTGATGAGTGGAGACATTACAATTCTTCAAGGCCAAGAGACAACAGAGAAGATCCTTATCTTAAGGATGCAAAAAAGATTGTAAGTGCTTTGTATCATATTAACAGTAATTTTTTGTTGTGTTTTATTCTTGAATTTAATTGTGACCAAACAATTATGCAATGATGTTAGATAACATATGTGGAGAACAAGTTGGCCAACAAAACGAAGAAAGGTAGAAGAAAGTTTGCAAACTTGGTTTCGGTGAAAGATAGTCCACAACAACGCCCAACATCGCAAGTATTTCACGCTACTATTACATGCTTGAATTGGTAGTTTTCAAATTTGACTAAATCTAACAAGATGTTGATTGTGGAATTATTGTATGTTATATCATGCACCAAATCATAAGAGATGAGCCTATTGAAAATTCTATGGAAGAGGATGAAATTAACAATTTCCGAGCGTCAATAGTGCATCAATTTTTGAATGATTATCCAAAAGCATTGACTGAGGAACAATTCAACCTCAAAAAAAAAAAAAAAAAAAGGGCAAGAGCTAAGACCTCAAGATGAGAATGTGGACAACTTCTGGGGAACTACTGTGAATGATGTATGTAATTTCAATTTTTATAAATGAAAGAATAGTGAAAAAGTAATTGTAAGTGAAAGAATACTAAAAGAGTATTAGATAGTACATGCTATGTCTATTGTTCTAGTACATTTTACTGTGGTTTAGTGATTAATACATTATTATAGAATGATATTGTTTTGACTAGGAATGAACGTTGTTATGGATAGAATACAACGATACAGGTTATACTTGCGTATCTTTATTGATATATGTAGTTATGTTGTTAGATTATTTTTGCACAAAGATTGCATGATGATCATCAGGGGAGTTTGTGTATTGTGGTAAATTTTGGTGCAGGTTGGAAATGTTTTTCTAAAGGGCTAACATATTTTCTGAAATGAAGTAAAATTTTACTTTGAAATGAGGTAAAATTTTACTCTGCATAAAAGTAAAATTTTACTTTACTCTGAAAAATGAGTAAATTGTTGCACTCTGAATCTAAAAGTAATATTTTACTCTGCATAAAAGTAAAATTTTACTCTGAAATAAGAGTAAAATGTTACAAAAAGAATCTGACAGTAAAATTTTACTCTGCATAAAAGTAAAATTTTACTCTAAAATAAGAATAAAATGTTACACTCTGAATCTAAGAGCAAAATGTTACAGCCTAAATTTAAAAGTAAAATTTTACTCTGTATAAAAGTAAAATTTTACTCTGAAAAATGAGTAAAATGTTAGACTTTGTACAAAAGTAAAATTTTACTCTGAAAAACGAGTAAAATTTTACACTCTGATTCTAAAAGTAAAATGGTACTCTATACAAAAGTAAAATTTTACTCTGTATGAAAGTAAAATTTTACTCTGAAGGGCGAGTAAAATTTGGACTCTAAATTTAAAAGTAAAATGTTACTCTGCACAAAAGTAAAATTTTACCCTATATAAAAGTAAAATTTTACTCTGAAATAAGGTAAAATTTTAATCTAAAAGCAACATTTTACTCTGAAATAAAGTAAAATTTTACTGTGAAACCACAAGCTTATCACACCCATAGACAACGATTCAACAACATAGTAAATTTGTACTTTAAAATGCAATAAAGTTTTACTTTCATGTGAGTGAAGGCAATGCTTTACTTTGGAAAAAATAAAATTTTACTTTGCAATAAAGTAAAAGTTTACTCTGAAATACTAAAAAATTTTACTTTGAAAGCACAGGCTGAGCACAACCATTTCAAACTTTCACACCTACTGAACAAACTTCATTATAAGTTCATTTACATGAAACTTATTCAACCACATTAAAAAAAATATTAAAATGTCAAACTCAACCACAAAGCAAATCAGAAACTAGAACAGACAACCATTCAAGAACATAGTAAAAATGTATTATATTGCAACGTCTCCTTACAAATCTAGTCTAAAAGACTATACTATTATTGCTATAGACTATTTATTGCAGAAGAACTGCATTTCATACTTCTATTACAAAATCAATAATGTCTTTCACGGCAATGTCTCCTTGCAAGTCTTCCTATTATGATCGTACTTCTCACATCTACCACACTGTACTCGTCTTATCTTCTTACCCCTAGATGGGATCCTATTCTTCCTTGGCCTACCAGGTGGCTTCTTACAAATTGGAGGAAGGACAACAAGATCATCCATAGCTACAAAAGGTTTCTCAACAGTGGGTATTGGATAAACGGACTCAGCATAGCAATCTTTGAACTTGCTAGTGTAATAAAATGGTTCTACATGCGCATACAAATCACCTCCGCTCTTTTGGATAGCGGTCGCCGCGTGAGCACAAAGAAATCCATTCAATTGCCATTGGTAACATAAGCAAGTTCTATTCAAGAGGTCAACGCTAACCGATGGCCGGGATTGAACCTCAAAAACATGATCACTTGAACGACTAACCAACCAAGTTCTTCCACTTTTAAAAGCATTTACTAATGTTGAATCCATCTCTGGACAAAGAAAAGTATTCCATTTCTTAGCTTGTTCTCTCCTTCTCGACATCAAATCCATGAACTTCAATCTAATTGAATCAATCATCTTCGTAGTGGGCAAATGACGAGCTTGGCAGATCCATGAATTGAAATACTCTATCACATTCGAGTGCATTTCACCGTATTTTTGTGCTTTAAAATATGTATTAGTCCACTTGTCATAGGGCAAATTGGAAAGAAACCTACAAACGATCCCTTTTCCCTCATCTTGTAATTCTTTCAAGCATTGATTAAAACATCCCACTGTCGGAGCATAAGCATATGAAGAAAACAAAAAAACTATTATACTCCTGAAAGTATTGCTAAAACTTGGACCAGAGAACCTATCCCTCAAATTGCCCTTCAAGTGTTGGAGACAAAAATAGTGGTAAGCAGTAGGTAAAACCTTGGGTAAAGCCTCCAAAAGTCCTGTGTTCCGATCAGATATGAAGGTAATTGGTCTTTCATCCAACAATATATTTGACAAATGCATAAAAAATCATTCCCAACTATTTGTAGTCTCCATATTGACAATTGCCATTGCAAGAGGGAAAAAACCTGAAAAATAACATTTTACAATTAGTAAGTTGTGGACGCTCCCCGAGGGATTTATGCTACCACAGTTTGGACTCATTATGTCACGGTTCTTAATCTGATCTCGCAATATGCAATGTAAGACTGATAAATCACCAAAGAGTCTAAATCCGGCAAATCGTTTTGGAAAATAAATTTTTAAGAAAGAAGTGCCAAACATGGACTGCTTTGCTAGATACAGAGTCGCCACCTAAATTTTTTATTTTGGGGGAATTTAGGAAACCTTGACTCGTTGCCTAAGGCCACGTGTCCGTCATTACCAAAGTTGCCTCGGCTCGGGAACTTGGGTACGATTGGGGAAGGTCACTTCGTGAGCACCCCCGCTCGCCCGATCAAAGATCGGCCTCTACTAACCATGATATCGAATTTTAAAAACATTATGTGCTCTTATTCCGGTTATTAGCCTAGAATTACTATATGATGCACACAACATACAAGTATAGACTGGATCGTTTGAGTTGGAACAAAACATTTCATGTTTGTTTATTTGAAAGATGGTTTGATGGTGCTACTCGCAAGTAGGCTAAAACACGGGTTTCGACGAATTATTCCAATTCAAGCAACCCAACGTTCACCCATAGGCATTCAGATAGTTATATCACATAAGCACATAGTCTCATGGCAAGCATGCTGTAATGTTTAACACTCACATACATGCAAGATGCTAAAGCATAAACACTCACAGTGTACTCCGAGCCAAAACAAGGAACATGTTAGTAATCAATGCATGATCCTAGCTATGTTTAAGATGGCTAATGCAACGCATGCAAAATACAACTAAAATAGGCTCGGCTAAGCTAAGAATGGCATGTGGAATGTGACAACTCGATACACGTATTCAAGTTGGAATTGAAATACTATGCAGTTAGTATGATGAGCCGAGCCCGGTGCATGCAATATAGATGAATGATGTAAACATGCGAGCATAAGTATGCTAATTGAAACATGCCCTAAACTAACCATCAAAAGCTAGTAAATAAAAGAGAGAAAGACGTGGGGTTGGAAGACATTCACACACGCACGCACACTTATTACAAATTCGCCCTCTCGACGAAGGGTCCGAAAGAATAATACAAATCAAATAAATAACTAACTACTCTAGCTAATTAATTATTACAGACCCTTAATTAATTAACAAATTAATTACAAAATAAACTAAGCATGAAGCTCAAAAGGCCACCGCAGCTTCGCCTCGAAATGATTGGATGATGCATGCTTGATTTGCCCTGCTCGGAAACCCGTTGCCATGCCTCTGTTGCCTCTGTTGCCTCTGTTCTGCACCTCTGATAATTGTGAAAATCCTAAGGTTGCTTCTGAACCACTCCCTGAGCACTTTGGGATGCCACCGGCCAAGATAAAACACCACTGACCATGTAAAAATGGTCATCGACCAAAAATGGGATCACCGGCTGGATATTTTTGGTAGTCGGCCGGCACTGAAAGTTGCCGACCGGTCATTTCTTCCTGCAGAACACTAGTTTTGCTGCAACAGAGGACAGACAGTGCATGACATGGAATTTGCAAGCCAAATGTATGCACGACCACCCTCCCTATCATGTTATGAACTCAAGGGAGTATGGCTCTCGACCCTCGGGCCACCAATCACACATTTCGATGCATAATGGCCAAAGATGTCAAGTGTGCAAATCAATATGAATGAATGCAACAAAACAAATGAATGCTACACACTCTATCATGTTGAATCAAGAGTGTCGGTGACCGAGGATTGAGGTACGTTTCGTCACTTCAAGTACGAACGTCCCTCATTCCTTATGTTTGGTTTGACACCCCAAACCAAACATAATGCAATGTATGTATGCCATATACAATGCAAAGCATGTAACCAATGCAATGCAACATGGGAATGTAAGACAATGTAACATGAGTATGCCAAATACAATGTGATGCAACCTAACATGCAAACATAATGGCAATGCAACAAGTATGCAATACTATAATGCAACCTAGATATGGGAATACACAAAGTCATAGGCGTGCAACAATGATACCAACCACAAAGATGCGACAGCATGCAATGCGGTAAGCCTACAACAATACATAAATACATGATCCATGGACTTACACTAAGGATGGATAGGCCTCAGCCATGTCCAAAACAGTGGCCAAAGTGCCTGTAGACACCCCATTTTTGACCATCCTTAAGACTTGGACGTCATCGTTTGAACACTCGATGATTACCCTTGTTTGTGTTCGTCTTGAGTTCTCGGAGGTTTCGGCTATGCGCCTTACCTCAAGACCTCTCGACTTGTTTGTTTTGTGTTTGGTTTTGTATCAAACACTTGTGGTTTTGCTTCTGAGGGTGGGAAGTAGCTTGTAGGCCATCCCCACACCTTACCGGCCATGGCTTGAGGCCACCGGCCTTGTTTCCTTGCCACCGGCCATTGGTGATGGCCGGTCGGTACTATTGATGGTCGGTCGGCATTGTGTTTGGTCGGCTGGCCACTCTTTCTGATCAATCGGCCACTTTTCTTGGCCGAGACCTTTTCTTGAGGGAGCTTGACCCTTTTGAACTTTTTTTTTAGCTTCTTGAGGAAGCTTGAACCTTTTTAGCTTCTCCAAGAAGCTTGACCATTTTTTAGCTTCTCTAAGAAGCTTGATCCTTTTTTTTAGCTTCTCCAAGAAGCTTGAACCTTTTGACCCTTTTTTGGCTTCTCCAAGAAGCTTGACTCTTTTTTTTTAGCTTCTCCAAGAAGCTTGATCCTTTTTTTTAGCTTCTCCAAGAAGCTTGAACCTTTTTAGCTTCTACAAGAAGCTTGACCCTTTTTTAGCTTCTCCAAGAAGCTTGATCCTTTTTTTAGCTTCTTGAAGAAGCTTGAACCTCTTGACCCCTTTGGCAAGCTTCTCCAAGAAGCTTGGCCCTTTTGCTCCAAGCTTCTAAGAGAAGCTTGGCCTTTTTGCTCAAACCTTCTAAGAGAAGCTTTGCCCCCTTGGTTTCTCTATAAAAGAAGGGCCTCTCCTCCCATTTCAAGGGTTAGAAAAATCTGATATATATCACATATATATCACTCCCTCTCTCTCTACATTTGTGTGGATTAGAGGGTCCAAAAGCGGCTTGTTCTTGGCCTATTGCACACCACTTCATAGCCACACACTTGCATCATCACTTGGAGGTTCTTGGAGCTTGTTTTCAGAGGTTGAGGATTGGTTTTTGCGACCTAAAGGCTGCTGGTTCTTGCTGGTCTCCAAAGGTAACTTCTTACCCTCTTTATTCCCCGTTTTTGCACACCCTTTTAGCCTGTCTTACTTACGGATTTGGGATTTGTATATAACATAAAAAAGTTCTATTTTTTTTTGTGTTTAAGATACTTCATTAAGACCACTTTTGTGTTTGGGGTCATTTACCCCTTCTTAGGCCTTGTTTGGCCCCATTTTTTGTGTGATTTTGGTGAGCTCCGGGACCACCTTGTTTGGGCCTCCTCACCACTGAAATCTTGAGGGATTTCAGTGGTGAGGATGGTGGTTTGAGGTCCTAAGAAGGAGAGGGGGCCCTCTCCTTGTTGTCTTGTTTGATGCCCTTTTTGGCCTTACAAAGAGGCCTATATTTGCATGCTTCCAAGCCTTGTTTCAAGCATTTTTCAAAGGGTTTTAGGACCCCCATAAGCCATTTCCAGAGTTGGTTTGGTCTTGTTGAATGTCCTTATTGCATGTGTAGAGTAACCCTCTTGTTGGCCTTTCAAAGGAACACCCCATTCTAGCATGTGTGGACCTTGTTTCCATGGGTTTTTGGGGCTTATTTGACATGCCATATTATTGTTTTTTCTTGGTTTAATGGTCCCTTGCATGCACCTTACACTTGCCTTGCATTCCTTTATTTTGCCTAGAAAGGCATCTTGCATTTGGACAACCATGCTTGCATGTTTTGGCTTAGCTTTGTGAAGTTTTTAGTCATGTTTTAACATGTTTAAGTTCTGTTTGGTGTCGTTTTGGTCATGCTTGCCATGCTTTGTATAGCCTCTTTGCATTCTAGCTTGTTAGCCTTGGATGTGTGTGTCACTAGCATGCTTTACTTGGCTTGTTCTCATGATTTGGCATCATTGGAGACCATATTTCAGTCCATGTTCCATGCTTTCATACTTGCATTTTCCATCCCTTTTCATGCTTTGGAGAGTTGATAGCTTATGCTCCATGTTTAGGCCTTTGTGCATGCATGCTTGTGTGTGAGTTTTCATGCCTTTGTTACATCATTTTGGCCACTGATTTTGGCATGCTTGAGAGCTACCTATATTAGTTTAAGTCCATCTTTGCATGATGTTGCATGCTTGTCTTGCATATTGTCCCATCCTTGCTCCATTTTGCATGATTGTTGCATGCTATACATATTCACATGTTCATGTTGCATACTTAGCTTCCATGCCTAGGTTGCATAGTATTTTGGCATGCATACTTTTCCTCTTGAATGGAGTATGATAGAGGTTGAGTTTATTTTTTGTTTATGTGCATTTCATTCCACATTGAAATTGCACACCTTGGTTTCTTGGGCCATCACGCATTGAAATGCGCGATTGGTGGTCCGAGGGTCGAGGGCCATGCTCCCTTGAGTCCCTTGCATGATAGGGAGTGTGGTTGGTGCATACATTTGCTTGAAATACATTGCCATGCCTTGTCTGCCCTCTGTTGCTGTCAAACAGGTTTCAGCAGGAAGAATTGGCCGACCGGCAGTGTTTGGTGCCGACCGGCAAAACAGGTTTGGCCGAGAGCACAATGTTTAGCCGATGACCATTCTAAATGGTCGGTGATGATCTCACTCAGCCGGTAGTGTCCCACAACACTCAGCGAAGCAACCTTGGAAGTTGTGCAATTTTCAGAGAAGCAGAACAGTCAAAGCAGAGGCAAACTTGTGCATGGCAGTGACTTTCCGAGCGGAGCCGAGCGCGCATTGCATCAGGCCCTCTTCCCGAGGCCGTTTACTGCTTTCATTAGATTAGTTAATTTGTTAATTAATTAATTGGTCTGTAATAATTAATTAGCTTGTAGGTTAATTAATTTGTATTATTCTTTTGGTCCCTCCGAGCGAGGGTGAATTTGTAATAAGTGTGGGTGCGTGTGTGCATGTCTTCCAACCCCCACTTCTTTCTCCCTTTTACTTACCTGCTTTTGATGGTTAGTATTAGGACATGTTTACTTTAGCATACCTTATGCTATGCATGTATACATCATTCATCAGTATTGCATGCACCAGGCTCGGTGCATCATACTAACTGCATAAGTATTTCAAATCTAACTTGAATACATGCTACTTGTCCATTTTCACATGTCATTTATAGACTAGCCGAGCCTACTCTAGTGACATTCCGCATGTGTTACATTAGCCATCTCAACATGAACTAGGATCATGCATGTGATTACTAACTGGTTTCTGTTTTGGCTTGGAGTACTAGGTGAGCTTTTATGCTTTAGCATGCCGCATACGTGTGAGTGTTGCCATAATTGCATGATTACCATGAGGCTAGCTGCTTATGTGATATAACTGCTTGAATGCTTGTGGATGGAGGTTGAATTACCTAAATTGGGATAACGCATTAAAACTGTGAGTTTTAAGGCCCACCAAATAGTGGCAAAATCATCTTTTCTAAAGCCCACTCGAGGGTGGCAAAACCTACATTTCAGCCTACTTGCGAGTAGCAAACCATTTTCAAAACAAACATGCAATGTTTTGTTCCAATTTAGGCGATTTGGTCTATACTTGTTTGCTGTGCGCATAACATAGTAATTCTAGGCTAATAATCGGTATAAGAACACATAATATTTTCAAAACTGGATATCACAGTTAGTAGAGGCCGATCTTTGGATCGGGCGAGAGGGGGTGCTCATAGCTGACCTTCCCCAATCGTACCCAAGCTCCCGAGCCGAGGCAACTTTGGTGATGACGGACACGTGGCCTTTGGCACCGAGTCAGGGTTTCCTAAATTCCCCCATAAAAATATTTAGGTGGCGACTCTGTATCTGGCAAAGCAGTTCATGTTTGGCACTTTTTTTCAAAAATCTGTTTCTCAAAACGATTTGCCGGATTTGGACTCTTTGGTTCAGATTAAGAACTGTGACACAAATTGAGTCCGAACTGTAGCGGGGTCCCTCGCGGACGTGTTACAGTACCAAGAAATGATAGAAAAAACACACCCAAACGTGCACATGTGAAGGTCCAACACTTAGGCATGAAAAGAGTCGACTCTCAAGCACATTAAGAAGAGACAAATATGGACAAATCACAAGCATGACAAGCTCTGAAAATGTGTAAAGGATGATGCCAAATCAACTAAGCAAGACAAGCATGGCATGCTAATGGACTTAAAGCTCAAAGCTAGCCAAAGGACTTGAACCATGGCCATATCAACCAAGTCCCATAGGACCAAGGCGACCCAAAACAGTCCCATGGCAGGCCAAAATAATACTAGAACATGCATGGGATGAGGCCAAAACATGCTAGGAAATGAGTGCAAAAATGAGAGGCATTCAAAGCCACAAAGAGGGCACTCCACTACAACTACCTTAACCACACATGGCATGGATTATTCAAAGAAAAACAGAGTTATAATATGCCAAAAGGAGCCCCAAAACCCACTGATATGGCAGCCCAAGGACTTAAACAAAGAGGCATGCACAATGACCTATTTTAAGGCACAAAAGAACAACTCTTCAAAGCTTTGAAAGGATGGTAAATGCAAGCATACAAGCATGGAGCATGGACTGAAATAACATGATAAATGATTCCAAATCACTGAAATAACTCAAATAAAGCATGCTCATGACTCATACACTCTAAGCTAACAAGCTAAGGTACATGGTGGCTATACAAAACATGGCAAACATGACTGAATCAACAACAAACAGAGCTTAAACATGTCACAACATGGCTAAAAGCTTCATGAAGTCAAGCTAAAACATGCAAGCATGATGGTCTAAATGCATGGTACATGTTATGACAATAGAGGGGATTACAAAGCAAGTGCATGATGCATACAATAGGCCATCGAACCAACATGAAACAGAGGTCTAACATGATAAACTAACACCAAATACCCTCTGAAATGGAGCCAAATAAAGCTATGCAAACATGCTACCTTTATAAGCCCTAAATGCAAGCAAATGAGTCATAAGGGGAGAGGGGTGTCCCTCCCCTATACAGGACCTCAAAACCACTTCTCTACCATTGAAAATCCTCTGGATTTCAGTGGTGAGAAAGCCAAAACAAAAAGGTTACAAAGCCCAAAGAGGAAGGCACAAAAAGAGACTAAACAAGGCCTAAGAGGGGGTGGACGACCCCCAACACAAAAGTGACCTTAATGAAACATCTTAAGCATGAAAATATATAACTTTTATTAGTTATATACTAAGCTCGAAACAATATGCAAATAGGTCTAAAACCTTAAGAAAAAATGGGGAATAAAAGGGTAAGTTCTCACCCTTGAAGAACACTTCAAGAACACCAACTCCAACACCTCTTTTTGATCAAAACCCAACTCAAAACTCTGAAATCAACCCCTTAAAATCTCAGCAACCAAAGTATAGTGTAACACTAGGTGTTTTAGTGCAAAACTAAGAACAAAAACCCTTTTTGAACACTATTACACACACAAATATATAGAGAGAGTGATATATAAGTTATATCTCAGAGTTGTTCAACCTCTGGAAAGGGAGAGGAGGCCCTCCTTTTATAGGAATTCAATTCCTAAGCTTCTTGGAGAAGCTAATACAAGGGAGCAAATCCCTCCATACACGTGTATGGAGGGGGTGTATTGTGGATGCCAGCTGTGACAGTTGGCATAAAATATCTGCCAAAAGCAGATGGAAAGGGGTCGGCTGGAAAATATGGCCGATTGACCAACAAAAATGACCGGTCGACCAAAAACATTGCCGACTGACCAAAATATTTGGCCGGTAACAAGAAAACAGGGCTGGTGGCCTCAAGCCAAGGCCGGTGAGGTGTGGGGATGGCCAACAAGCCATTCCCTGCCTTCAGAAGCAAAAACACAAGTGTTTGGTGCACAACCAAGCACAAAACAAACAAGTCGAGAGGTCTTGAGGCAAGGCGCGTGATCGAAACCTTCGAGAACTCAAGACGAACACGAACATGGATGATCATCGAGTGTTCAAACGGTGACGTCCAAGTCTTGAGGACGGTCAAAAATGGGGTGTCTATATAAGTATATTAAACAAAAAAGACAAATATAGTAGATTTTTACTCTGAATAACAGTAACATGTTACTCTGAAAATAAGTAAGATGTTACTCTGAGAATAAGTAACTTGTTACTTTTGAATAAACTATAGTAATATCTACCTTGATTCCCATCATTCGCTGTAGCTGTTAACAAGGTGCCCTTATATTTCTCCTTCATAAAAGTTCTATCGATAAGCAATAGAGGATGACAATGCCTAAACTCTTGAATGGAAGCATTAAATGCAACAAAAAACCTCTTGAACCATCCACTTTGATGGTTATAGTCAAGATGCAAATAGCTACCAGGATTTGTGCTCATCACAATATCCATATACCATTGAATCTCATAATAAGACATAGAGAAATCTCCAAAAGTAGTAGTCCTAGCTTTCTCAACTCCCAACCAAGCGAGATTGTACGTAATGGTGAGCCCGTATTGATCTGTAAATTGACGCACAACATCAATTGGACAAGTTTGGGGATTCCCACGAACTTCATTAACAATCAAACTTGCAACCAAATTTGAACTCATCCTTAAGTTTTTAGAAGTACGAACTGCAGCTCCACAAGTATGCTCATCATGAAGAGTCCTAATGTAGAAAAAATTATTAGCACTTTCTAGAGATGCATGTACTCGCCATAAACAAGCTTTGGACTCCCACATTGAACACACAGCAGTGACTCGACACTTTTCATTCTTCACATACACAAACTCAAATCCTATCTCAATGGCATATTTACATAATGTAGTCCGGAAATCCTTTGCACCGACAATAAATCTTTGACCTACATGAGTAATTCCATTCACCAATCCACAAAGACAACAAAGTCCTTTCTTTATGTTGACAAAACATAGGGAGTAAATCCATTTCATCATCAATAATGTTGGATCCACTAGCGTCCCCTGATTCTCCAACTCTATGTTTTTCATTTGAAATGCCCATTTTAGTAATAGTCACATCAACCCGGTCAACACCAAGAGGATAAACAAGCGACAACATATTTTGAAAATCAGAATCATCATCAATCATGCATTGCGAATGTCCAGGCAAACAGTACGATAACAGTATGTCAAACTTCTTCAATTTACAACTTAAGAAATCAGTTCAATCCTTCAACGTCTAGTTTGACACAACCTTGAACACAATGGTACGATCACCATACTTGCATAACAACATAAGAGGTGGAACCATTTTACAAATATGCAATCAATTAACAGTAAAAATTTACTGTCAATCAAAGTAAAATTTTACTATCACTATCAAAGTAAAATTTTACTGTTACTACAAGTCCAAAAGTCAATTTGTGTTCAGTTTGAATTGATAAAATTTTACTGTGGTTTAGTGTAACATTGTACTATATTTTAGAGTTAATTTTTACTATTTGGTTGGCCAAAGATTGACAACTCACACAGTGTGTCACCAACACAACTTGAGACATGAACCTAAAAGTAAAATTTTACTCTGCATGAAAGTAAAATTTTACTCTGAAATAAGAGTAAAATGTTACAGAAATAATCTAAAAGTAAAATTTTACTCTGCATAAAAGTAAAATTTTACTCTATATAAAAGTAAAATTTTACTCTGAAATAAGAATAAAATGTTACACTCTGAATCTAAGAGTAAAATGTTACCCCCTTAAATTTAAAAGTAAAATTTTGCTCTGTATAAAAGTAAAATTTTACTCTGAATAAGAGTAAGATGTTACACTCTAAATCTAAAAGTAAAATTTTACTATGAAAAACGAGTAAAATGTTACACTCTCAATTTAAAAGTAAAATTTTACTCTGTATAAAATCAAAATTTTACTCTGAAAAACGAGTAAAATGTTAGACTCTGAATCTAAAAGTAAAATGCTCTTCTGCACAAAAGAATGTTACTGTTAATATGATTTCTGTAGTGTTTTGATTTCTGTGCTTTATAAAAATGGTATTATTTGCAGAGAATGAACTTGTTTGGTGCAATTTTTTGCTACTTAAAAATTGATAACTAAAACGCAAAAGCTAAATAACATATCTCTCCTATCTTCTCAATAATCAAAATTTTTGCTTATCTAAGCTATTTTTGCCTAAGCAAAAGTTGCAACAAACATGATCAACGTCAGCGGAGGTAGTGTTTGTGGCGGCTGAAGTGTTTGGCAATGACCACCTCTTGACAGTAAAATTTTACTGTCATTCTAACACCAGAGTAAAATTTTACTCTCATTCTAAACAGAGCACTTACCAGAATAAAATTTTACTCTAATTCTCTCAAACAAAAAATAGAGCAATAGAACTAGAGTAAAATTTTACTCTCATTCTTTGAAACAAAAAACAGAGCAATAGAACCCGAGTAAAATTTTACTCTGATTCTGTCAAATGAAATCAAATCAAACACAACAAAAATAAATAAATAAATAAATAAATAAATAAATAAAACAAAAACAAAAAAAATTAATTAACAAATCAACATACCTAATTAAGAAAAAAAAACCTCTAAAACTCGATCAACAGTCACAAATCTCAATGAAACTCTCGTTTAATTGAGAGTGTTGATCGTCGGCGGCGAGATCGTCTATTGTTGACCAAGTAAGAGATGTTCGGCTGCGAGATCTTCAGATTTGGAGATCATCTTCATCGATTTCATTCCTGCAAAATCTTCAGCTCAGCTTTCAAATATTTCAAATGTATGATACGTATATATAGAGGGGCAATATTGTGATAAAAAAAAATATAAAATATAAAATGTCCTTATTAAGGTAGGCATTTCCTACTCAGGGAAATTTGATTGGGTTATCCTTTACCCTAATAAAAAGGCCCAAAAGAGGGGTTTCACCAAAAATCCCTTATAATTTTTCCAACATTTTTCATTTTTTCCTAAAGACCCATGAATTCATACATGTATGCATATCTCTATAAACATATATACAAGTTATGTTATTCTTCCATGAATGTAGCTCAGAGTAGAAGTAAAGGCTACAAAGGATAGATAAATGCATAAATGAATATATCTATAGATAGATACAAAATGAAGAGTTCAATACATTCATGAAAGAACACGTTTCTTGGTGAAGGACAAGTAATTACCTCAATTTTGATTCTGACAGAACATCACTGCGCCTCTGATCAGAGCTTTCTGTGAAATGCACACCTTTTTTGCTGCTTTAATGGTTGATTACCGTCGTCTGCCTTCTTTTCCTCATCATCATAATATTCTTTTTCTTCTTCATCATTATTTGAGTTGTTCACATTGCTTTCAAACATTTTTCTTGATTGATTCTTTCTTGAATATGGTGGTGGGGTGTGTACTTGGCTGAGTCTTGGAAAGAGAGAGAGAGAGAGAGAGAGAAGTTTTAATCAATGGAACTGGTCACTATATATAGTTGACAGGTATGATATTGTTGCTTTCTTGGCAGTTACCATCTTGCAGTTACAGTTGGGTACTTGTTTCTTGAGGTGGGAAAACTAATTTCAAACAGATGATAGTACAAGCGGTTCATGCACCAAATTTGTACAAGCGACTCATGCATGCAACGACGGTGTTTTACTAGTTTCAAAACACAATTGAAAAACAGAAAGAGAGAGAAGACACCCATAACGACCGGACACGCTCTCCATCTCTCGTCGGAGTTCCGCCACCTGTTGTGGCGGGAATCTTTCAAAGCTGAAGGAGAAGAATAGGTCTCTCTCTCTCTAACCCTAATAATTGATAAACATGTTAGAAAATTTCTTCATTTTAGTGTGCTTGTTTGGTTTCCAAGAAAATTATATCTTAAAAGGATTAAGAATTGGATAAGTTGTTGTTATTGCAGTTGAAAATTGAATTTGTTTTGTGCAACCACGTGATTTTATAATTTTCTTTCTCCTTTTATTGGGGAAAAAAAAATTGAACTTTGGGTTGTACTTTGTTTATGATTCTGATGCTTTGAATTGGATATGTAAATTAGTTTTGTGAGAGGGAGTTTTTATGTGCATTTGGGCCGAGCTAGGCCCAGGCGTAGTAATGCGCTGATCTATGGGCCGTGGTAAAAAGGGCTTAGCAAAGTGTACCATTGCTGTTAGCTCGGTCCAAGTATGGTTACAATCACCACGGTCGTAGTGGTGATAATTAGCTCGGTCATAGTATTCGGGGCCGAGGTGCTTGGGCTTCTTACGGTGGACCTTACCCTTGTTAGCTCGGTCAAAACTTGCTGCAGCTAGCCCGGTCTAAACAGACAAAACCGAGGTACAAGTGAAACAAGAGCCGAGCTATGTCGTACAATTGGGAAGGCACTGGATTAAGTATGACAAAGGGCTAGTGTTAGCTCAGTCATACTGTTGTCCAACCGTGGTAAAACCATCTCACTTGGTTTAAGTAGTAAGAGGGGTGTTGAAGGATAAGCATTATCTTTCAGGAGTGCGATTCCTAGGAGGACTCTATATGGAGGAATAAGAGTCCTACTAGGATTGTGCCAGGCAAAAGCTATAAAAGCTCTTAGCAGAACCTATGTACAGGTAACACAACTTCAATTTTTGGAATACACAAAGCTTTTGTCTATTTGTCTATTTTACTGACTTAGGCATCAGAGAGGTATCCGGCACACACCTGCCGGCTAGCTCACGTTTGTGTTTTTAGGGAATAAAGCGACGACGTTTGGAGGAGCGCAAACTTGATCAACAGGATTATACGAGAACATTATTTCGTGCTCGTACACTTAGGTTATCACACTCATGCATAGATTAGGTAGCTGATTGATTGGGATTATTAAATTTAACGGATGTTGAATTGTTTGTAGATTACTAGCTTGGTATATGCCAATTTCTTTTTTGTCTGCTTTAGTACACTGTTGATCTTGTTGAGAGGCAAACCCGGTAGTTGAATTGTTGGTAGCTTCATAGAAAGTCAGTTTCTCTTTCCTCTGTTTTAGCACACTATTGAGTTGTTGTCAGGGTAGAAGGAGAAGAGGAGGAGAAGGGGAGGGGTGGGGTCGTTGGGAGGGAAGGGGAGTGGCGCCGGAGACGGATAGGGTCTCCGGTGGGTGTGGGTGTCTTCTCTTTCTCTCTCCTCGTTATGTCATTTAGATTAATTGTAGGAACACTCCAGCAAAATAAACTCTAGAGGATCTGGACACAGAGGTTTATTCCCAAAGAGCTGACAAGGGGTTCCACTTCGGATTTGAATCCTAGTATTTCATAGATAAATAAAGATCTCCATTCTATTCATGAAATGGAAAGGATCTGAATCTCACTACTAAAAATTCTAGTGCTCTCTGCTTGTTGAGAAAAGAAAAGAAAGGAAAAGAAAATTATCAGCAAAGAAGCTTTATATTAGTACCACTCTAGTTCTCAACAGTTTTCTGTTGTGGTCACAATTTTTTCCTTGGTTTAGTTGGCTGTTTGATCTTGTCCACAGATCTTAAATCATTTTATTATAAATTAACTTCGAAAAATAAATCCAAAACTTTCAGTTGCTCTTAGTACTTGCCTCAATTTACATTGCTTGCAAATGAATCCCTACTTAATCAGCACAATGAAACAGTTGTTAGCAACTGTAACCAAGTGATCATTTGTTCTCTTGTAATTAAGATAGCGCACACCACATATCTTATAGATCAACCTACTTACTAATCCTAGACTAAACTTTAATTACTTGAAGCAGCATAAATGAAATAGGTCCATTTGATATGCACATTTCAAGCACTTGACGTTGTTGTCAAATTTGCTACTTTCTCATAATTTTCAAGGTTGCCAATGCTATATTCTAAATGACACCTATGAATGAGTTCTTGTACCAATCTATAAGGACAGGGCAGTACCACCAAACCATAGCAAGTAATTCAATGATCCATCCGCAACCCCCCTCCCCCCCCCCCAAAAAAAAAAGAAAGAAAAGGTTGCGAACTACAAATCTGAAAAGAAGACCGATTAAGGTTTTCTGAAACATGCATCTCAACACTGATTTCGGCAGACTAGGTTGTTTTTTATTTGTTAACTAAGATTCCATTTTGGCAACATATACCAAAGAATTCTCCAGTATGTGAAGAAGGGCTGTAAAGCATAATACTGTTTATTGATGAATATATGTATGAAAATTGAAAATTTACAATCTCAGTGCAGTAATGTGTATAGGTAAGCTCATATACCTTGTACTTTTCAATGAAACAATTCCTATACAATTATTTTCACAAAAAATGAGCTTAGTATCCAAGTATTAATCCTACTATTATCCGCATCACTAATCTGACTACTCAGGCTTGCTCTGAATCATCACATCAATGGTGCTGCAACTTTCAGCCTTGTCCTCAATCAGTTTGACTACAATTCTCTGGATGTATCAGTATTTCCTTGCCAAAGAATCTCCAAACCCTAGGTTTGTTCCTTCTTTTTCTTTTCAAATCGAATAGCGTAGTGATTGCCTTTCAAAGGCCGCCCAGGTTTGTAAAAACTAATCTCATTGTCCACTTCCAATTTGTGCTTCTTAACAAAACTTTTCCAAGTAATCTTGTAGGCATCAGAATTGGTACTAGTCTCCGGATACACTAGTAATTTCATATTATAAGTCTCATTTTCAGAATCGTAAATTTCTATCTCCACTTCACTTATTTTATAGGTATTTAGAGCACGGAAGTGTTCTTCTGCCTCTTTTTGAGAATATAGAGCTTGTTCTTCGTAATATTAGTAGCCACTAATTTCTTCATAAAGAGAAAATTTAGGCTATCAAGAAGGTAATGCTCATTATCCGGAAGCTGGTAGAGAGGTTTGTAAAAGTGAATCAAATCCTTAGCATTTAAATTCTGTGCAGCAAAAAATTGTGACCATCCAGTTATCTCAACCATGTGGGCACCAGGCTGTGGAGAGATTAAGAGTTTCATCAAAGGTGACTTCATGTTATATTTATTGAAAAATGATACATTGATCTCCAATTGACTGCCTGTATAAGCAGCATGGAAATACTTTTCTACAGTTTCCCAAGGAATGGTGAGCGTCTTCTTTTGATAATCAATAGGTGATAATTGCACCTCAAAAAGAAAGTTTTCCTTTTTGAAATCAGCGAAAATACCTTGAGGTCTAGTGGAAGAAGATTGATCAGCCTCATTCTTGTCCTGCCTAGATGAGTGTCTGCAAATGACAGAATGAAAAACCTAATTAGTCAATCTGATCATAGCACATGGGAGACAATACACCTCAGAGGAAATACATCAAACAGATTACTGTGTCAACAACACTATATTGTCTAATTATCAACCAAAAATTGAAACCAACTGATCTATCAATTGTGAGATATGGCAAGACACGGGTATCATCCAATTGGGTGCAAAAATGATGAAACAGAAAAATCAACAAAGATGGCAACCCTAGGTGTTCTGTTTGTTTCTTGAGATAAACAAGAAAGAAACCGAAACTAAGCTGTAATTTCATATTATATATACATGAGTGTTTGCTTTACAGATTTGAGTATAAATTCGCTTCTATTTTTCTTTCCCTTAATTTTTTTTTAAAATTTTTTTATTGGAAAGTGTTAGCACCATAAATCTGTAATTTTTATTATTATTTATTATTTATATAATTGCAGGACACGTGACATCCTCTTATTCATTTGGAAGTTAAAAGGAGTTATAGAGATAATGGAGAATATAAAGGACAAAGTGGATGAGTGGGAGGACAAAGTGGATGAGTGGAAGGACACATGGCAAAACAAGAATGAAGATGGAAGAAATGGGTAGTTACTAAGTAGTTATTGCTATATTTTTTCTTCTATAAATAGCCATTAATGGCCACATTGTAAAGGATCCAGAACTTAAATCAAAGACACTTGATTTCAATATTTCTTGTCATTTTCCTTATCTTAGGAGTAGTTTAACATAGATTTATATTTCGAAGCATTTATTTTCAGCATTTCCATTTCGATGCATTTTATGCACTTCCTTTTCGAAGCATAGGAGTAGAGGTAAGTAATTATTACTTTGATTGTTCACTCAATCGTCCTTCTCCGTCCCTCATTCTTCTTTTAATTTTTCTTTTCTCTACACTTTGGCAATTTTGAAGTCCTCTTTGTTGAGGCAAAAAAACCGTCAACACAATCGCTTGATAATTGGCTTGAATTTAATCTGTAAGGATTTTTCAATCCTTGCTGGCACGCTCGCATTTATGATATTTTCCTTCGTAGGAAAAATAAGCCAACAGTTTTTGGCACGCCCAGTGGGACAGCCAAGTGTAAGAAATGACAAACAATTTGGATTTCGCCATTCGAACTTGTCAATATGAAATATATTGGCGTGAAAGAGAAATTTTGGATCTTCAAGAAGAGATCCATTTTCTTGATGAAATAAACTTTCATCCCTTACAATATTATTTGGTGGAAGAAAAAAGACACCATTTAATTGGAGAAATTCATCAACTTGATATGGAAATTCGCCAATGGAATAATGAGTTATCAACTCTCACTACCAAGTCTTTAACTGAGGCTTTAATGGCCGGAATTGGTGAATTTTTTCAGAAATTTTCCATGGTTAAAAATAGCAAAAGCAAAGAGTTGATTTCATCAATGGCTGGGGGGGTTCAAGAGTCCGTTTTAAAAGAGCCAAATTATGAAATTAACACAATGAAAGAGCATATTCTTGAGCCAAATTTGGCTAAGAATGATGTTCCATGTATGACTATGGGTGATTTTCATAAGCCATTAATGGCTAACATGGAAAAACAACCCACTTTGCCAAATAATTATGAAAACCTATTCAGCAAAAGTCATGTTTTTAAAACAAACATGGTCAAGAATAATAAACAAGTCACTGTTCATGAATTCAAAATTTTTGACATTTTTCAAAATGTCAAAAAATATGAATTTTCATGGTCACACTATACCATGACTTTTGGTGTTCAAAATCCTTTTTGGATTTGTGGTTCACATCAAAATATAATTCTGATGATGTGGCTAATAAAATTAACAAATTGTTCTTATGAGTTCGAAGCACTAAGAAAAAGGGATGACCATTTAAAATGCATGAACTTGGCTAGAAAAAGCCTGAGCATTTAAATAAATGGTTGAGAATGGCTTATCTTGTCAAATTGATGGCCAGTTGTTTGTATGTACACAATCAAAGCATCGAAGATACATTCGAAGCATCAAGAGTTGTTTCGAAGGTTGATTACTTCACCTTTGAAGCTGTATAAAGCTTTGAAGAGACATTCGAAATATCAAGAGTTGTTTCGAAGGTTGATTACTTCACTTTCGAAACTGTATAAAGCTTTGAAAACTTTCGAAATGTGTACATCTCTTCAAATATATGTAAAATGACAATTAATTAGTTGTCGAATAATGCCTGTTTTTGGCATGATAAGTTGGTTCGAAGAACAACAGTTTTGGTGTCTTCAAAGAATTAATAATTGGTTCGAAGCACGAAATTAATATTTTCATTAATTATGTATGAACCAGAACATACAAAATGTGAATAACTACAATGTTGGCCAAAAGCTGCTTCGAAGGCTCTTTTGCCATAATTTTGTAAGCTTCGAAGCACTCCATCTTGCATTAACAACTTCGAAGAAACAATAATGGTGGTTGTGAACCTTCGAAACTTTGCCGAGTATTTCTAAAGATGTAATTTGTCCTTTGTCGGCACTTTCAACATTCGAAAGATGATTTTGGTCCTTTGTACCACTTTCGAAGCTTGTTACTAGTCCGTAATAGCTAGCATTCGAGACATCTAGTTATAATTTCATATTCATCCGAAACACTTCATTGGTGCTATTATATCATTCGAAGTACTTTGTTGATATTATTCGAAGCATTTTATTGCTTAGATTAGTCATGTGCTTGGTTCGGCCATTCAAAAATTCAAGTAAACATCATTTTTAAGGGCTGTGGGGGGTAATGTTGGCATCATAAATCTGCAATTTTTATTATTATTTATCATTTATATAATTGCAGGACACGTGGCATCCTCTTATTCATTTGGAAGTTAAAAGAAGTTATAGAGATAATGGAGAATATGAAGGACAAAGTGGATGAGTGGAAGGACACATGGCAAAACAAGAATGAAGATGGAAGAAATGGGTAGTTACTAAGTAGTTATTGCTATATTTTTTCTTCTATAAATAGCCATTAATGGCCACATTGTAAAGGATCCAGAACTTAAATCAAAGACACTTGATTTCAATATTTCTTGTCATTTTCCTTATCTTAGGAGTAGTTTAACATAGATTTATATTTCGAAGCATTTATTTTTAGCATTTCCATTTCGATGCATTTTATGCACTTCCTTTTCGAAGCATAGGAGTAGAGGTAAGTAATTATTACTTTGATTGTTCACTCAATCGTCCTTCTCCGTCCCTCATTCTTCTTTTAATTTTTCTTTTCTCTACACTTTGGCAATTTTGAAGTCCTCTTTGTTGAGGCAAAAGAATCGTCAACACAATCGCTTGATAATTGGCTTGAATTTAATCTGTAAGGATTTTTCAATCCTTGCTGGCACGCTCGAATTTATGATATTTTCCTTCGTAAGAAAAATAAGCCAACAGAAAGTAAGAAATTTTATAAAGATTGAAAATAATACATCATACAAGGGGCATTTCCCACTACACAGAAGAACAATGAAACAAACAAGAAGTCTACATTTTATAATCAGCCAGTAAAGAAAAGAAAGGCCTCCGTAAATTTCTACTCATTCAATGTTGCTGATCCAAAAAAAAAAAAAAAAAAATTCTACTCAAATTCAAGATTCAAACAGAAAAGAATCAAGAAGTCCTTGGAAGAAGACCCCAAAACTTTATTGACACAATTAAACTTATATGTTGGGGATATGTTAAATTAATCAATGAGTCAATATTCAAACATCTCAACCACACTCATTTGAAGTTTCAATGTGGAGATATTGCCCTGCTATATGTTTAACTGACCGTGCATATGATGATACTTTCTCATCACAATGGGTTGAAAAATGAAAAACCCAACAATAAAAAAAGTTGACAACCATAGATGCTCTGTTTTGTAGTAGAGAAAAAAGAAAGAACTGTGATGCAATTCTATAATCTTCCTGTAACTACGACATCAAGTTTTGTTGTTCTTCTATGAATGCAATCCAGAGTAGAAGTAAAGGTTACAAAAGATAGATACACATTGAAGATTCAATACATTGGTGAAAGAACAAGTTTTTTAGTGAGGGAAAAGTAATTACCTCAGATCTGGTCCTGACTTAACATTGTTCAACTGATTAAGGCTTGCATATTTTTGCTTCTTTGATGGTAGATCATCATTTTCTTCTCCAGAAGACAGCACAACCAACTTGTCAGAGACCTCTGCATCAGCAGCAGCTTCTGTATCTGTTTCTTCTTCTTCTTCTTGTACTTCTTCTTCGGTATCTGTTTTCTTGTCTTGTTCTTCAGTATCTGAGTTCTTCATTGATTTCCCTTCTTCGTTACTGCTTCCGGACATTTCTTGATTAGTTCTTCAATATGGTGGTGGATACTTGGCGGGGAGAGAGAGAGAGAGAGAGAACTTTAATCAATGGAAGTGGTTACTTACATAGTTGACAGGTATGAGTGGCAGTTACCTCTTGCAGTCACAACGGGTTCTTGTTTCTTGAAATGGCAAAACTAATTTCTAACGGATGGAGGTACATGCACTAGATTTACCTGTATGAATTTAATTTAATTTTTTTTTTAAATTTTCCACCTTTTTAAAAAAAAAAATTTATATTCTTTTTCAAAATAAATGGTGATGAGTTGTTAATGAGTGTCTCAAAATGCAAAAATTATTCGGTGACCCATGCCACAAACCAATCACAATCCATTTGGCCTCTACGGTCTCCTGTGTTTTCTTATTCTCAGTTCTAAATTTTTAATTTTTTTTCCTAGTTAACTAAATGCAGAGAGTAAATTTGGATGGTGAAATTGTTTATTTTTCCAATAGTATTGAGTTTTTCAAGGAGTTGAGAAGGGTTGGAATTTTGGATTTTGATCTTATCTATATAAAGTAAAATGGAGATGTTCGCTTCATTTTCACAACATTGTACGACTTCATTGAGGATCACACTGTGAGACAGCGAAATAGAGAACTCAATTCATTCCATGAAATTAACAAATTATAATCTCTTATATCATCCTATGTATCTGTGCCATCATGAACATATCACTGCTTAAAGATAAATTTATGTAAGAAAATCTTACATTCGACTAAACATATTTTTATTTCTTCCTATATATCATGAATTTACAAAAGAGCTATTGATTAATCTCAGGCCTATTCTTTGATCACCAATCGCACTACACTCACACATATCTCAGGCTTGCACTGGTGCTGGTCCTTGATTTCCACGATGACCACCATGTTTCTTGCTGTCATCATCCTCATTGTCATCGTGTTTTTGCTCACCCGATCACGTCACTCTTAGTCTTCTTTGCTTTTACACATTTGACAACATAGTGGTAAACCTCCCAAGGATACTTAGCTCCGTAGAAGTGAACCACATCCATGGCTTCCAAATTGTGGGCAGCTGCAAACTCCTGCCACCCCTGTTGAATCAAGTAGTTACTATTCCGCGGATTGATTGCCACTGTCATCTGCCAATCTTTGTTTTGACTGTCGGAAATGAGAATCGTTGTTTTATGGGGCCGTCTATGGGAAAGGAAGTGCTGTCCTGCAATTGTCCATGGGATGGCAAGCCTGCTGCGTAGCATGTCATCTGGCTCAACTTGCTTCTTGAAGAGAAATAATTGTGCATTCCACCAGCCAGTGAACCTGCGGATTGTGTGTGACCTTTTTTTTCTTCTGGTTGACCAATTAGAAGGTGGAAATGGAAGTGGAAGTGGAGCACCAGGCTCTGGTGATTGCCTGCAATGAGAAGGATACGAATTAAACCACAAGAGATGCTGAAATTGGGGAATGCAAGCAAGAGAATGAGGAAATACAGAGAAACAGGACATGGAATGTATACCCAATGTGAATTCGGTGTCAATTTCTATGTTTGGTTTGTGTTAGTATGTGAGATATCTTTGTTGGTGTTGATCCGGCATATGCCATGTAGTGTCTCATGGAAATTACCAGCGTAGCCTCACAGCCACTTTACGTGGGTTTAATTGCGAACTCCAAGTTCAACTGACGTATTGATTATTGACTCTATAATTAGATATCATCCTAATCTATGCAAACATGATATAATACAGAAACTCAAAAAGATGGCATTGGCAATATGTGCTCTGTCTGCTTGTACAGGGAGGGAAAAAATAAAAGAAAAAGAAAAACATCAGAAAGAAGGTCTATATTAGCAGCATCTAGTTTGTGATTCCAAGATATTTAAACCTAAAGATCTGAAGATGCTACATATACGTATATGTAAATTTATACCTTCAAATGTATTTGTGTACATGAAAAGGAACAAAACTTGGAGAGAGAGAGAGAGAGAGAGAGAGAGAGAAGTTGTTCTCTTAAAACTTTCTTGGTGAAGAACAAGTATGCAGTTTACCTGGGATTCTGATCATGGCCAACATCAATGGGGTTCTGATAATGGCCTTCTTGCATTTCATCAATGGCGTCCTGATCATGATCTTGTGTGACAATCTGGCGCTTCTTAATCGGTAGAAGCATTTTCTTGATTCTTTCTTGAATGTGGTGAGCCATTCTGAGTGCTAAAGAATCTTGGAGAGAGAGAGTATACTTTGGGAGTGGGTAGATATATATAGTTGATGGTAATGGGATTTTACAACTGTCTGTCAAGATGACACTAAGAGAACACAAGCTAATTGCTGTGTACTTCAACTATTATTGGGGAAATTAGTTTCTCTGCAATTACCAACCACAGTAAGACTGGTTCTTGAGTGTCAAGAAGATTAAAAAAAGAAAAAAGAAAAAACTTTATTGCCTGTGCTACTGTATCTCTTGTTTAGTTACTAGGTTGATCATCTCCTTTGAGGACCTTATAATGTGTGTATAGACAGTGGCGGAGGGAAGGGGGGTCGGGGGGTCTTGACCCCTGCAAAGTCAACAAAAATCATACATATATATATGTTAAATATATATTTTTTATGTAATCTCTTAACAGTGGCCCCCCTTGTTTGTATTCACCTCTGGTCTTCTTTTCCTCCCATTTCAAAGATTGGGCCCCACCTCATCCAATGATACAAACAAATATCTGTGAATAAAAAAAACTAAAAAACAAATAAAAGTCATGTGATACAAGTTACAACTCACAAGTGAGTCACGTGATGGGATGGGATGTCAAGCTTGTAGAGGAAGTTTGGAGTTTTAACAAACAAGCAAACATCTCAGATTAGAGCAGTTCAAAAAAAAAAAAAAAAAAAAAAAAAAAAACAAATAGAGCTCTCATTTGAAAGGGTTTTCTCTTCCTTTTTTTTCTGCTATGAACTAGGAGAACAATAACTCTTGACGGCAAAACCCACCTTTTAGAAAGCAATTGACAAAGAAAGGTAACATTCAATAACTCATGAACTCACTTTGTTTTTATTAATTTATTTTAAAATTAAAATATTTAGTTAATATATAGAGAATGAGATATTCATTTTTATTTTGGTTTTTTCCTTATGATTAGTAGAGAAGATGACTCCCAGTTTTTGGACATGTTCTCACTTATCACTATCATCAGTATTTCTCCTTTTTTCTCAATAGAAGGTAAGTCTTCTTGTTTTTATGTTTGTTAATTTTAATCTATTTATATAAATTGTATATTTTATGTTTGAATTTATTTAATGTTTTGTATATTGTTAAAGATGATATGTGCTTGTAATATAAATAAAATTTGAAGTTATCAAAAGTTTAGATTCATAAAAAAAATAATGTATAAATAAAATTTTCAAGTTATCAGAAGCTTAAATGTGTTCATGTCATGGGGAAGCTAAAAACAATTGATACATTCTTTAAAAGAAAGAGTGTTGATAATTCAACATCTGATGTGCCTAACTTGAACTTTAATATTGAGACTTCAATTCCTGATCAACATCCTTCAAAAAATCCATGAGTTGAATGTCAAGATGTAGACACTTCTTCCTTAGAGCGTGATCCTGGGATACGTCCTCAAATATGGGATTATCCAACTAATCAACAAGATGAAACTCGAAGGGCTTATATCAAGGCAGGACCATATCAGTTTCTTTTTTCAAAATATCCTCCGTCTGGTTCTATAAATCATCCTCGTCGATTTTAATCATCTTGGTTCATATATTTCATTAGTTAGAGTACTCTCCTTCAAAAGATGCTGCATATTGCCTATCATGCTATCTTTTTAGTAAAAAACCAACTGGTCGGCTTGGAGCTAATGCATTCACTATTGATGGATTTTGAAATTGGAAGAAAGTGAATGATGGAATTAATTGTGCCTTTCTATGCCATATGGGTAAGGATCCGTGTCCAACTCATAATAATGCCGTGAAATGTTGTGATATTTTGATGAAGCAATCCCAACATATTGATAAGGTTATGGATAGGCAATCTTTTGAACAGATTATGAATAATCGTTTGCGACTAAAGGCGTCAATAGACAGTGTTCGTTGGCTAACTTCTCAAGGTTGTGCTTTTAGAGGCCATGATGAACGTCCCAATTCAAAAAATCGAGGTAACTTTCTTGATCGATAAAGTTTTTAGCCACATACAATGAAAAAGTTGTTGATGTTGTCTTGAATGCCCCTAAAAATGCCAAATATACTTCACCAACCATCCAAAAAGAAATCTTACATATTTTATCAAGTATGGTGCGAAATAAGATTCGTGAAGAACTTGGGGATTCGAAGTTTTGCATAATTGTAGATGAAGCTCGAGATGAGTCCAAAAAGGAGCAAATTGCTATTGTTTTGAGATTTGTTGACCAAGATGGTTTTGTAAGGGAGCGTTTCTTCAATCTTCTACATGTTAAAGATACTACTTCCTTGACTCTTAAGTTGGAAATAGCTAATGTCCTTTGTAGAAATAGTCTTGATGTTCAAAACATTCATGGACAAGGATATGATGGTGCTAGTAATATGCGTGGCGAGTGGAATGGATTACAGGCTTTATTTCTAAATGAATGTCCCTATGCATATTATGTACATTGTTGGGCTCATCAACTACAATTAGCACTAGTTGCGGCATCAAGAGAGGTAATCCCAGTTCATAGTTCTTTTCTAAGTTAACTTTCATTGTTAATATTGTTGATGCATCTTGCAAGCGTAATGATGAACTACATGAAGCTCAAGCTACTGAAATTGCACACTTGATTTCCATTGATGAACTTGAGACTGGAAGAGGGGCAAATCAAATTAGCACTTTGCAACGAGCTGGAGATACTAGATGGAGCTCACATTTTAAATCAATATGTAGTTTAATAAAGATGTTTGGGGCAACTTGTACAGTTCTTAAAAACGTATTCAAGGATGGATCCACTTATTCTCAACGTGGGGATGCCGATGCAGCGTATGATATGATTTCATCCTTTGAGTTTGTTTTTATTATGCATTTAATGAGGGAAATTATGGGTAGAACTGATATTCTTTGTCAAGCTTTGCAGCAAAAAACCCAAGACATCTCAAATGCTATGCATTTAGTTGCAACTACAAAAGCACTTATTCAAAAGTTGAGAGAAGATGGTTGGGACAGTCTCGTTGGGGAGGTAAAATTATTTTGTGAACGATATGAGATTGAAATACCTGACATGAGTGCTCGATACAGTGCGAGTTGAGGTCCACCTCGTAATCAACAAAATCACATAACAATCGAGTATCACTATCGAATAGATATCTTTACTGTTGTAATCGACTCTCAGTTACAGGAACTAAATCATCAGTTTAGTGAGCAAGCAATGGAGCTCCTTAATCTTAGCTCAAGTTTGGATCCTAAGAGTGCATATAATTCATTAAAAATTGATGAGATTGGCACGCTTGTTGAGAAATTCTATCCTCAAGATTTCACAGAGCAGGAAAGAATTCATTTGAAATTTCAGTTGCAACACTTTGAGCTTGATGTGCCTCATCATCCGGATTTACAAAATCTCCCCACAATTTCTGAACTATGCCGGGGGTTAGTTGAAACGGGAAAGTCAAAAACTTACCATTTGGTTCATAGATTGATTCTTCTCATATTGACACTTCCTGTTTCAACCGCTACTACAGAAAGGGCATTTTCAGTAATGAATATTGTAGAAACTAGCCTTCGCAACAAAATGGAAGATGAATTTCTTACAGATTGTTTGGTTGTTTACATTGAGAAAGAAATCGCAGAAAATTTTAGCTCAGAAATGATTATAGATGATTTCTATTCTCTGAAGCATCATCGAGCACAACTTTGATAGGAAATTATGTGCCTTTTTGTTAGTTTTACAGTAAAGGAGACAAGATATAGTCATTTTGTAACACACTTTTTGTTATATCATGGTGTTAATATATAAAGAATTTTAATCTTTGTTGTTTCACAAATGGTTATAGCTAGTGGATATTTATTTATTTATTTATTATTTAAGTCCACATTTATAATATTAATTTGGCCCCCCCAATTAAGAAATCCTACCTCCGCCCCTGTGTATAGATGTATTATATAATATATATGCATATCATCTTGGTATATATAAAAATGGATAAACAAAATTACAAAATCTTAGGTAGATGAAGTTGTAGGAAATCTCAAGTGTCATTTTGTATTTGTTAAAATCATGGGCTATACATTTTATTTTACTCCGTTAAGCTCAAAGTGAGACAAAATCCCAAAAAACAAATGGAAAGAAGCCAAAGTTTTGAATTAATGGATGAAAATCTCATAATGGACTAGTGTTTGCATAGAAACACTTGTACTAATCTTTTTCTTTCTTCCTATAATATCATGATTTTACAAAGGAGCTATTGATTAATCTCATGACTATCCCTTTGATCACCCTTTCTTGATTTCCAACATGGAGACTCGACCCTCCATGCCCATGTTTCTTGCTACCTCCACCACCTCTGTCATCACTGTCCCCACCTCTATTTTTTCCTGGTGTACATGATTGAGTCACAGTAGCCCCTGCAACATCTTCTGCTTTTACATAATCAATGAAGTATTGATTGGCAAGCTCAAGCTTGGAAACTTTGAAGACGCGAATCACATCTGATTCCTTCAATTCGTGGGCATCTATGAACTCACCCCACCTTCCTGCAATCATGTAGGAGTAGAAGACGTCACAAAGCTTGCAGAATTTGAATCTTATCCAAAACTTCTTATATCCAGGGTCGTAAACTTGTATCCCCACTTCCATATAATTTCCGTCACGCTTCTTCAGGAGAGGGAAATGCTCTTCGGCTTCTTTGGTTGGAATCGGGACCATCTTGTTTGTAACATAGTTATGAGTTAATTGAACTTGAAAGAGATAATTCAACCTGTACCCATCAATTATAATATCGGATTTGGTTGAGACAGTTGAATTTAGCACACCCCCTTTCTCCTTTTTCTTCTGATGAATGAAAGTTTGCGGAAAAATAATTTATTTAAAAAAATACTTTTCAAAGAAACACCACCTGATTACACAATCTAAAATACCTCAATCCAAATGTGTTGTTGATAATACCTCACCAAGCGATCCAAGTGTCTTGCCTCCAAAGTGATTCACCTTGCACCCTCTTACTTTTTATTTTTGTGTATATATTTTCTTCAGACCTTAAAAATTCTGATGGCCAATTTTTGTATCAAATACATCTGATATATATACACAACACATGATAAAGTTTGCATGTAGGTGGGATCCTTAGGGATCTCTATCTTTTAGTTGTGGGGATAAAATAAAAGATGTATCTTTTATCTTAAATATGCAGGATACAACTTATCCAATTTTTCATTAATTATCTTTTAAACAGATAATATAGAACTTCCACTAATTGCAATAATGTCCATCAACACATTACAATTAAACCCCTAAAAGTAGAGAATTACAAGTGAGGCCCTTTCTTACAATTAATCACAAATTTCCTTCCACCAAACTATATTCCACATGAGCTATTAGGTATGGACAAATTTATCACTATCAAAAGCCCTAACTCATGTAACCGAATTCTAAATTTTTCCGTCTTCTAATTGGACCCTAAAAGCATTTTCCAAAAAATAGTATTTTTACAATTATATATGTATAAAATATTTTTATGAAAAAGTAACCATCTGGTTTTTCTTTTGGTCCAATGTTAATAGAAAAATTACTTGAATATACTTTCTCACTTTGAGAATTGTGGATTCCATGTTAAGCACCTATATAAATCAATTACCACTCACATAACCCAACATGTCCGTGTATAGCCTTTGGTTTGGCGTCACCGATTGACAATGTCAAAGTTAAATGAATAGTTAATTAATTTATACAAGCCTCGCAGGTCAAAGGAAAATAAGTGTATTGTAATAGAACTACCTTTTAAACTGACAGTGATCATTCCATAGGCGTTCTCAAAACCGATCCTGTTCAGTGCATGTACTTATTGCATAACACCCACCTATTTGCCTAAGGTCATTACCTCAATGATGGAGTTAATCATTCTATCATATAGCAGCAAAACAGGTGTAGGCCATAGTAGTGTGATGCCCAATCAACACCCATAGCCTAGAACATTAATTGGGTCTACAAGGCACCGAAAAATCATAACTCCCAGCTTTTGGTTCATTAACCATTAGCATGTTTTCCTACAATGTTACCCAAGGGACCTTATGTTCACATCATATGTAACATTAAATATAACATTACCCATAATAATAATAAACAAAGTGCAAAATAAAATGCCAAGCAATTATTTAATCAGTCAATAAAGTCAACAAATTGGTTTTTGAGGGCACAAATGCTAACAGCACTGGTATTGTTATCTTTTCATTTTTTCTGCTAACAGCAGCCTTTGTGCCCTTGTAGCTACCAGTAAGACTAATTGGTCTTCCATGATCACCCTGTTTCTTGCTCAAATTCTCATTTTTCTTCTCATGAAGTACTGATGGTGTTGGATTTTTGTTTCCTTCAATGACGATACCCTTGGCGCCCTTGTAGCTACCAGTAGGGCCAATCAGTCCTCCATGATTGCCCCGTTTCTTGCTATCATCCTCATTGCTCCTCCCCTTGTTCTTCTGATTCATTGGTGTTGGCTTTTCATTTTCTCTAATAACAATACCCGTGGCAGCCTTGTAGCTTCGACCAGGAGGACTAATTGGTCCTCCATGATCACCTTGTTGCTTGCTATCATCCTCAATGTTCTTCTCCTTGTTCTTCTGATTCATTGATGATTGGCTTTTCATTACTCTCAGTCTTGTTTGATTTTAACCTTCCCTGCCTGGTTGGCCTAACAATTCATGGAAATCGGGGGGATTGACGCAAGTCATGGAAAAATGCATTTTGTGAAAAATAGTTGACATACACACCTGAGCCAAATCAACCATTGAGCAAATAATCAATCATGGTTTGAGTCTTTCTTTCAAAAGTGAAGTTGTTTAACAAATATCAGAAAATTATCACAAGTCAGGGCAAATAAAAAAAAAAAAAAAAGTAGTATCATCTAGTTCTATGATTCCAAGATTTATTCTTTATGGCTCAAGAAACTTAAATGTCTGAGCATGCTACTCAGAACTATCTGTAAATTTATATCTACAAATGTATAACAAAACTTATTTGTACATCAAAGAATCAAGAAGTTCCTGAAATAAAAATATAAAAAGGCCATTGTAATAACAAAGCTTCTTTGCAAGTATCTAGTCAACAACATGACGAAGATGCTTTATTGTTCCTTTGTGAAAGATAAATTTGGCAATGATGACAAGCCCAAGTAATGTCTTTGGTTGTCGAGAAAACGAAATAAAAACTGCAATGAAAATCTATTAAGTCTTTTAGTAACCAAGTTTTTTTTAAAAAACATTTCTTGGTGAAGAGCAAGGATTCAGTTATACCTCATAACATCAATGGGGTTCTGATGATGGCCTTCTTGCATAACATCAACGGGGCCCTGATCATGATCTTGTATATTAAGAATATGCTGGTGCTGTCGCTTCTTATTCGGTGGAGACATTTTCTGATTCATTCTTGAATGTGGTGAGTATTTCCTAGTGCTAAGAATCTTGAAGAGAGAGAGAGAGAGAGAGAGAGAGAGAGAGAGAGAGAGAGGGAGGGAGGGAGGGAGGGAGATTATACTTTGGGAATCGGTAGATTATATATGGTTGATGATAGTAATGGGGTTTTATAACTGTCTATCAAGATGACATCAAGACCGCTGCTAAAAAAGATGACACTAAGACTGGTTCTTGAGTGTTAGGAAGAGAAAAACCTTATTGCATCTATTACTGTATCTATTGTTTTGTTAATGGGTTGATCATCTTCTTTGAGGACCACAAGATGTGTGCATAGGTGTATTATATATGTATATAATATTCGTATATAAAAATGGATAAACAAAATTACAAAATCTCAGGTGGTTGAAGCAGTAGGCTTTTCATAGAAATACCTGAAAGCAAAATTAGCAAAAACACTGACAGTTAGTAATGTTGCATTGGAATAATAATTCTGTTTTTCATACATTTCATGCACTTGATATTCTTTGTCAAATTTGAGTTCCAAAGAATTTCATAATTTTATATTTTGTTGGACCATATTTGCTGTATATACTGTCATTATGTTGGGCAATATACCGCAGCCCAACAGTGCTGTGACCACCCTACACATATAGTAATTAACTTTTAATTAATTAAGGAGATTTGAATTTGAATTGTCTATTATTCTAATTTAATTTGGGGTTTATAAGAATTATTCAGTTTATATATGATTGTATTGAGGATTTATTTTGGAATTAGAAATTGAAACCCTACATGGCTTAAGAGAGTATAATTAGTGAATTGAATTATTTTAATTTCGAGTATCGGACTGTATGAGAGTTTAATTAAATATTCGATTCAAATTTGTAAAATTGAGATTTGATTAATTGGATCCGAATTGGAGTTAATTAAGTTACGAGAATTGAGAATTAAGGTTATTATGAATCAAATTTATTTATGAGGTATTCAATTGAGTATGTAATTTATTGGCGAAAATTTTGAAGTTTAATCTGAAATTGAAGACCTTAATGATTTAAGAAACCAAATTGAGGATAAAAATAAGTTTAATTTAATATTTGGAGCCTTTTGAGAGTTTGATTAAAAATCTGATTCAGAGTGATAAATTTTAATATAATTAATTGAGCTCTAAAGGAAGTCAAATTAGATTAATTAAATTATGTGAGATTTATGGTTAGTTATGATTTGTTTAATTATGTGTTAATTAAGATTTGTTGAGAATAAGTGTTATTTAATTAAATTAATTTTAACCATAAATTAAATTGTAGAATGATTTAGAGTTTGAGGATATATGTTGGTGTGTGTGCTGAGAAGTACGTGTGTGTGTGTGCAGAGAAATTTGTGTGTGTGCACGTGTGCCTGTGTGCAATGGCGGAGCCAAAAAATTAAATCAGAGGAGACACTTATTAATTGTAATATTGAAAATTTTTATAAAAATATTTCACATAAATTTTTAGGATAAATTACAAACACACCCCCTGAGATTTACTTAAATTACAAATTATCTCATGTAGTTCTAGAAATTACATTATGCCCTCTAAAGTTTCTAATTTCATAACAAATAGGTCATTTTACTAATAAATCATCTTGTTAATTAACAGTTTTTAATAATGTTAAAATTTTATTTCAATTAATAATTCAGATAATTTTATTATTGTATAGGTGAATAGTTATAAATTTTACTTTTTCAATTAATTTTGTTAAATAAAAAATTCTGGCAAGGAGGTATTTATAATTTTCTAAACTACATGGGGCAATTCGTATTTTAAGCAAACCTCAGGGGTGTATTTGTAATTTATCCAAATTTTCACCATGGACTTCAAGAAAGATAAAAAAAATAATGTTATTTGTATTAGTGTATCATGGACACTATTAAAAAAAGTCATGGATATAAAGTTTTAAAATAAATTATATAATGATAAAATAATTTTTTATACAAAATGTGTAAAAATTCAATATAATAGTCATACCAGGTTATCATTAACATGTGATATCACCAATCAATAATAAATAAACACATGGAGGATGAACCCTACGTATCAAATGTAACGAACAATTCAATAAATTCTATTATTTCATTGAAATTAATTATGTTTACATGTCAATAATAATAGACATCACCATTATATTGGAATTTTCATAAATAGTAATATCGTAGTCTCTTTATTTTTAATCAAAACAACCATTATTGTTCTCATAATTTTAAAAATCCCATTAATATTTTACTTTAAATAATATTGTTATAAATTTTTTTATTTAAAATATTTTCTTAATATTTGCAAAAAAAAAAAAAAAATTCAAAACCCAAGAGGGGCATGTGACCCCCCTAGACCCTTGTTAGCATCGCCCCTGCCTGTGTGGGTCAAGAGATGAAGGTGTGTATATATGTATTATGTTGAGGGATGGCTTTCAATTCCTTTGTTGGAAGAAAGAAGAAAAAGGAAAGAGAGAGAGAGAGAGAGAGAGAGAGGTGCTGGAAAAATGCAACTAAAGAATCCAAGTATGGAAGAAGAACAACAAGACTAAAGGGAAATCACTTCTAATTTTTGAATTTGAAGTCTTAGGTAAGAATTCTAAGTATAAATTTCGTAGATAATCCTCCATGCATCGTGAATTAAGAAAGTTATGGAATTAATCTCATGGATTTTGTAAGAAATGAGATTTTAAGTAAGAAATTAAGTTAGATTCATAGTTATGAAAATTAATTTGAAAAATTAATTATTTTTGATTTGATTTTGTAGTATTTTCTTATAATACTTGAGAAGGATTTGAGATTTTATTCATGGAATTAAAAGGAAATTGGGTTCTAAACATGAAATGGGCTACATACATGTTTACGGTTATGGAAATAATTGTAAGAATTCTTCAAATTGAGCTTAGGTTTGGAAACCTTGATATGTGAAACCCCGTATTTTTGAGGTATTAATATTTTAGTGAGCGGTATTGGTGGTGAGATATTTAGATGAGAATCTAACTTATTTTCTCTATTTATTTTATCTCTTTTTCTCTCCACCTCATTATTATTCATCTCCTTTGTTTTCTAATATTTTTTTTATTATTCTTAGGCACCAAGTAAATTTCATTTCTTTGGCCTCAAGTCTTTATTTTCTTTTGCCCCAAACCAGTACATGTACTTTTTATACTATAGTACTACCAAATTAATTTGTGAATCTCTATATATACATTGGGAATATGCCCATAGTACTCATATATTGAATAAAATATTCCCCATTTCCCTTCCACATGGCCGGCCAACCTAGGAGAGTGAGAAATCAATTTTTAGGCTTGTAATCATGGCAATCTAGAAGCAAAAGTACCAAGTACCCCTAAATCAAGGGTTGTGTTCCCAACCTAGTTCCATTCCAATTAGAGGCCAACTAAATCTTGTCTAATCACATAATTAAGTCCCTTAATCACTCCCTATTCTTTAGACTCCAAGTTACTTTGTCTCCAAGGAAAGTTATTTTTCTTTTTCTCCAAGTACACCCCTTTCTTGCCCACCAAGTAAACTTTATTTTATTATTTTTCCTTTTCTTTTGTCTCAAGTATCCTTGCCTATAAATTGAGCTCACTTCTCAACCATTTCTATCATTCTTCTTCTTGGTCCATCCATATCTCTATCTCTCTCATATTGTTCTCTCTTAAATTATAGAAATTTTGAGTATAGATTAAGAGTGTATAGAGTGAGTGTAAGCATTTTCGTAAAGGAGGAGAGTTGTAGATTTTGTGAAACCTTACATACCTAATGCCACTTTGGAGATTCATGGAGAAATATCGAGATTCGAGTGTTGGAGATGGAGGAGATTGATTTGAGGTAATTCGGTGGTATACAATATGATTCCTTTAAATCTATTTGCAAAGAGTGTTTATTTTAATTACTTCCAATTTGTATTCTCTTGATTATTGTGATCATTTGATAAACCCTGTGAAATCATTTTGTTGACACGTTTGAGTACTCTGGTCATTTGATAAATCCTATGAAGTTGTTTTGTGTAGTCAGTGTTGATTTTGTCTAGCTAAATGACATGGAAATGCTCCGTATATGGATTGAGTAGACCTTGCCAATAGCTTGCACCAATAGCCCGGATAAGCGGTTGTGCTTGGGTGAGGTGGGTGAGGCCGGTCACTGGTCATGTATCGAGTAGGACCGGGTATTTAGTTATGGATAAATTATCATATGTCGAGTTGACTTGTTTGTGCAATTTAGTAAATTGCTTGATTATCGAATCTAATCAGTTGTGTAATTGTTGGATTTCTGTTGATTTATTTTCTGTCCGAGCCTTGTTATTCCTGTTGTATTGTATACTTCCTGAATTAATTTATTTTTCAGGCGTGAAGCAAATTTAGTGGCGATTGGGGTTGAAGCATCTAAAGAGATTATTTGAGTTGGAGATTTTTTTTAGTCCACAACTATATATTATTTTTGGAGATTTGTATAATTTATGTCTTGGAGACATTTGAGTTAATTATTTATGGAGACGATTTGTATATTTGAGATTATGAGTTATCTGAAATTATAAATTTGAGGTTGATTTGATTTATTAATGGCCCAGAAGTTGGGGCGTTACATGATAAATATGAGATGTATATTTGCATGCACCACGAGTTTAAAAAGGGTTTCAGCCATGCAAGTTTATTATGCATTTGATTTTGAAGAAAAAGTTTTGAAAACATTGAGCTCATGAAAAGGGTTTAATCATGGAGTTAAATGAGGTTTTGATTTTATTTTGAAACCTAAAAATTGGTTTTATTTTAATCTCTAATCCGTGCATGTAATGTAATTTAAGAGTTTTATTTAATTTAAACATGTTATGGAATATATTAAATTAGTTAGTTTTATTTGAATTACATATATGCAATGTTTGTTAGGAAAATTGACAAGAAAATGAAGAATTGGAGCTAAGATCAAGTTTATGAAATTTAATTAGAAATTAATTATTTTGGATTTGATTTTGAAAGTTGTAATTAAATTAAGCTCCATCAATTATATGCAATTTTATTGTGCATTTAATTTTGAAAAAATCATGAGTTCATGGGTTTTGATTTAAATATTGTGATTCAAGATTTTGAGCAAATAATTTATAAATAAATAAGTGTTTATGTTTTCTAAAGTATTTTCAAAGTTTTGATCAAGATTAGTATGGGTTTAAAGATTGAAAATGCATTGGGAAGCTATTTTTGGGAAATTTAGAATTCTGAAATTTTACAAACCGCTCGAGCGAACAACTATTTTCAACATATTTTGAAAAATCACACTTTGTTCATATTTTTATTCTCATCTCTCCCAAAGCATTCTAGATATGATTTATGGCTCAATAAAGATTAATAAGCTAACAATCAACATTAATTAGTTGATTAAAGAATAAGTCATTGACTTAGTGGTAATTGATTAAGAAGCCAAGTAAGAAATTGGTTTATCTAGAAAAGAATGATTTAGTAATGAAAGAATATGTGAAATGAGAACTCAATTCATTTAAATAAAGAAAGAATAAGCATAATAGACTTTTGGATTATTTAGACAGAAGACAAGAGAAGTCAAGTTTGATCAAGGAAATAATATTGTGTTTCAATGTGTATATATTATGTATTTGTGTAGGTCACGCGCTATTGTCTGTCTAATCCATCTGTTCTACTCCTGGAGCTGTCTGTGAGTAATAACTCTGTAAAGTTATGTTTAACTTTAAGTATTTTCTGAATGACTTAACATGATCTGTTTCCTGAAATGTTATTTTCTGTATGAATGAATGATAGTCTAAATTTTTGAAATGTATTTGTGGTACTCTTAGCAAAGGTCCTCGCCCAGGGAAAATAATACTGTGGCTTATGGTTATGAAGCCCTTGCTCGGGGGAAACAATACTGTGGCATGAGGCCCTTGCCCTAGGGAAACAATATTGTGACATAAGGCCCTCGCCCGGGGGAAACAATACTGTGGCCTACGTAAGTTATATGAAACCCGGTATCGGAGGTTCCATTATGGAACTCGCTATGATTGACCAATATGATTTGTTAACACTGATGGATGTACCACACATGATTTGAATATGAATATGAAAATGACTCTATTTCTGATACGAATACGAACATGACTATGTTTCTAATTTGATAAGAGATTTGAAATCTAATTTTTGAATCTGTTATGGACATAATTCATTAAAATCTTTACTCTGTTATTATTCAGTAGGCTCCAACTCACTGTCTATATTTATATATGTAGGTGATCAGGCGCGTGACCTGGCCTAGAATTTCTGCTTGGAATTTGTTTTGTCAGCCAACCTATGTGCCTCTCGTGCAGGTTATGGATATGTCAAGTGGTTATGGCTATGTGCATAAAGTTCAAGTTTTGTTTTCTTGTTTTGGTTTAACAAGTGTTTTACTTATTCTGTATTTAGGGCTAAGTCCCTTTTTGTCTAGCCTACATATATGATGATGTGTAAATGTATGTATATAAAGTTTAAATTTTTTTGTCTCATATAAGTCTGCGTAGCTCAATGGATGTTGTATATTTGTTATTTGCTTCCGCTAGCCCCTAATATTATGTTAATCTGTCTTAGAGGCCTTCAGTAATCCCAGGATTACTGGCTGGTTATGATGCTAAACCTATAGGGCCGGGTTTGGATTGTGACAAGTGCCCTGCTTTGCTTTTACAGGCTAGTGATGGTATCAGCTGTTAAATCCCCAATTGATTTTACAAGAACCCATATGCCCATATCCCCAATTGGTTACTAATCAAGATATGTATGGAAGATCACAATCATACATTATGCAGACGTCTTAACAATCGAAATGTAAAATTTCATGTTATAATTAACTGGCTCTGTTTCTTCATTTCCAGCAGCAATAATGTAAAGAAAAATGTGGTAAAACTATATGAGAATTTTTTATTATTATTTATTTCTAGCTATCATTTTCTTTTTTCTTGTCAAGGCTTCATATCATTTCTTAAGAATGTGATGTAGTGTCATGTGCATAGCATGTGTTAGATAGTGCATCCTATAAATAGAGGAGTATCACATCACTCGTAACTAACTTGGATATATTGAATTTGAATTGAATTGAGAATTTCTCTCTCTAATATCTCTCCCTAAGTTCCTCTCTCTCTAGTTCTTGATTGACCTATCATATTTTGGTATCAGAGCTTCAGGTTTATTATTCCTAATTCATGTTCTGAATGCATGAATTATGGGAGAGATACTTACCTGAAATTTGAAACCCTAATTACGAATCACAATCACGATCATAGTTGTGTGAGAAGCCATCACGAAGCAGCAGTGGAAATTCCGTCGAACTCAAGACATAGAATTGAAGTTCATGGTTCACAAATCTGTCTCAAATCGTGATTCGCAACTTGGGGTTGAATTGATTTCGCGAGTTGTCCTTCGTGATTTTTGGGAGCTCGATTGAAGATTTTTGGTTCTTTCGTGATCAAGATTCAACTTGCGATTCTTCGAAGTTGGGCTTCTCACAGTCGAATTCAGAGCCAAGATTCGACCTCGAGTCCAAGCCCTAGTCAAGATTCGAGTCACAGCGGCAAATTGAAGTTGTTGTTTGCATTACGATTTCAGAATCACAGAACACATCGATTCAAGTTTGTTGGATTTTTGCAATTGCGAATTTGGGTTTTGTTCTCTTGCGATGAAATCATACCCGGATTGTTCTTTGAAGTTGTTTTGGACTCGATTGACTGAAATCAACATGTGGGCAAATGATTCTTGGAGTCTTTAATCCATCTATGTTGAATTTCCTATGTTATATCAAGTCTTGAATTCTTTAGATTTGTGTGCATCAATCTAAGTTCAATTCTTGTCTTCATCATTTTGGGTTTTGCCTCTGTTGTGACATTATCTGTTCACCGTGCTGAGATTGTATATTGGTGCATTGTTTTATTAATATTCAATTGGGTGAGATTACTGTATCTGCAAATTCTTGGGAATTGTTCAATGGCTCAACGAGGTCAAGGTCGTAGGGGTGGTCGTGGTAGGGTTTATTGTTAGGATTATGGATACCCAGAAAATGAACAACCAGTAATCACACACACAAAAGAAACACAAATATTTAACGTGGTTCAGCCCAATGCCTACGTCCACGGGAGAGAAACCAATATCACAATAACAAAGAGATTACAAAGAGAATACAATAGAGGAGGAGACTGACTCTCTCTCTCTCTCTCTCTCTCTCTCAACTTAACACTCAACTCTTTCTCTCACACTGAAGGAGCTCTCTCTTTGCCACAAAGAGTCTCTCTGTTTTTTTTTTCTCTCTCTCTCTCTCTCTCTATACATTTTGCTCACTCTAAGGTTTTCTCACTCATATCATCTATTCACACTTTCTCTATTTATACACAAGGATGAGAAAGAGAGAAGGACAAACCTACCAAGACTTCCATCTCCTTTTGGTGGAAGTCAGAAATGGAAAGAGGAAGACTCATTCTTTCTTCACTTTCGGTGGAGTTGATCACTTGCTCCGTGACTTGAGCCAGTCTTCATTGTTAAACTGCTTAGAAGAAGAAAGATGATCACCCTTTTCACATGGGGTGACCTCACAACAATCACCCCTTTAGCCCATGTGAGGTGATCCGTAACAAAACATGCTGCCCATCTTGTTACGCTCAAAACTGGCATAGTTTGCATCTCCACACTAAGACACCTGCAAAGCCTGACAAAATACCTGACACCCCCTTTATTCAAGTGTCTATGGTAGAAGCTAGAGATAAATACCAGAGAAATACAGAGATACAAGAGGATGAGGGAATCTAACATCCTCAACTCAACTCACACCACTTTTTGATTCTCTTCTAGAGAGAGCCCTGCTCTATCTCACACACATCTCTTCTACGTTTTCCTGTCACGGATGTCTTCACTTGCCATGCTTAAATCCGCGTGATCAAAATATTCGGCACCCCTAATTGGATGCCCAGCACCCCCTGCCCAGGATGCCTTGCACTCCCTTAAGTGCTTTGTGACACTATAGCTCTTTCCTGAAATGCCATTATCCTGCCATGTATTTATTTGCACGGCCAAAACTGGGGCAACAGAAAACTCTTCATTTGCTTGGTCAACATTCTTGGTTTTCTTTGCTCGGATTTTCCCCTAAACTATCCTGAACTATCAGCATTTGCCCTTTGCACTCCTGAACAACTTCCCAGTGTTTCCACACACTTGTTGTTCATGCCTTTTACAATCCTTGATCTCCAGTTCAGCGATACGCGTTATATGCGCATCTTTCACTTGTACTACCAGATTGCCAGTTGACAGTAGCTCTCTCTGCCAAATCAACTTCAACAGATTTGTACAAGTCACCAACTATGCAACACCTAGCATAGTACTTGTAACCATACTCCTTGAGTGCTTATCGTGGTTCTATCTCTCCTCCTGCGCTTGAGCACCCCTGAGAGATCCGCAACTACTTTGTTTCATCAAGAGGTGCGTTCGCCGCCACGGAATCAAAACCGATACCATAACCTAGGTATCCAACCATTAGTCAAAACTGAATGCCATCTGTTATACAAAACATAAGCACTCTTCCAAAACGCAGCAGATTCTATTGCTCAAAATGACATTGAGCCAATGCAAAGAACATGCAGAACTAATTGAGCTAGCTCTTCGATTTTCTACAACTCAAGCTCCATCATAGTGCCAAGTTCCGATTTCCGTAGGCACCAAACAAGTTGTCCTTGACAACTCCAAACAAAACACGATGAGCAACCCGCTTGAACTAGTATTGAGGAGACTAAAGAAGAGAGGCTTCAAATTCTCCATCAAAGCAACTTTAAAAGCGGTACCAAAAACATCATGTCCGATTAACCATTGAACACAATACTGCTCTCTTCATGCTCAAATTAATCAAAAGAGCCAAACAAATTCTCTGAGAACTAAGGCAAGTTCTCTACCAAACAAAATTGGACTGTGGATGCAATTAGGCTCTAACCAATTTGGAAGTATAGGAACAAACTTCAAATGAACTAACAAAATACCAAGAGCTAAAAAGTTCTGAAGTGTTGAGCAAACTCCAGATTCCTCTAACTACAATTCCAACCAACAGACACAAGATGATGCACCATCTTTACAGCTGTCAAAATCACCCAAAGGTGCATGTACTGTAAATGCACAACTCCAACAGTCCTCATTGACTCCACTGAGTCTGCAAACGATTTATCTCTTCCAAATCCAACGGTAGATTGAGGGATGGATCCCAAACATGAGATTCACAATCACCATCTCGATGTTTCTCCTCACCAATCTTCAACGAACACCAACGATCACACCGCTTCCACAGAAGCAAACATACGGAGTTTGAATCGTCACCCAGATTACCAATAGTTGATGTCTTCAAAACGATCAAGAGAAAGAAACAATCAAGTCTCACGAACCGGAGACACCCATGGATCTTGAAACGTCCCAAATTTTCATGCCCAAATGATAATACAATAATCATGGCTCTTTAAAGTAAAACTGAAAATAAATCCCACTCTTGCATTTCATGATACAAATAGTCTTCATGCGATAATACATTTACTTCAAATCAAAATAACATAAACAAATAAATACCCTCATGGGTTTACAAGTTTCCAAGGCTTAGGCCCGGTTACATAAATCGGTTATTCAAATCCACACAAATATAGCCCTTGGCTTACAAAATAGAGTCACGCAAAATGAGAGCATTGTACTCCCAACACACACACTTTCACGCTTTCAGTTAGGCGGAATCACCACATCTTTTCCTGCACAAAAATCCCGTAGGGTGAGCATAAAGCCCAGTAGGAAATCCTTAACAAAGTATATACATTTTATACAAGTCTCAAGAGATGAATGCACATACCATGCCATGCCATGCCCTTTTGAAAATAAAACACGTCTTCATCTTTTGGAAACCATCATGCTCAATGATGTCATGCAATTTCAACTGTTCAACATTTATCAATTTTATTCAAGGGGCGGTAAATACAACTCTGTAAATCCCTAGGTCTGTGTCTGCAAGTAGACTATATAAGTACTACCAATTTGTCATTTTTACTAGTATTAACTGGAAGGCTCGACACTTGTAATCTGTCATTTTTACCAGTATTAATTGGAAGGCTCGACACCTCTAATCTGTCATTTTTACCAGTATTAACTGGAAAGCTCGACACCTATCCTCTACACCACCTTTCAAGACTTACCACTGTATTTACCCGAAAACCATTTCATGAAAACTTGTTTCTCAACATTCGTTTCTAAATGCAAAGTTTTCAAATCAAATTTCAAAGCTCTTCATTATCAAATGAATTGATATGCCAATGCAATGATTAATAATACAATGCAATATTTCTTCCACTATCAATACTCCCACACAATAGTTCCATTGTGATCAAAATTCTCATTTCTCATTTCAATGCAATTTCACAAGATAAATAAATACTTTTATTTCAATTCATCCAAGGGATAACATAATTCCCACATTTCAAACATTCTTAACAATTTATTCATCTCAAGACTATATTAATACTTTTAAACAACAATTTCCAAAACTTCAACAATTCCCATATTCCATGAAAACATCATTTATATGTAAATCAATAAACAATTTTCTAAAATCATTTATTTTGGCACAGAAAATAAATATAATAATATCTTCCAAAGATTTTCACCATTTTTCTAAAAACCCCCAATTTCTAGGTTTTCTCACCAAAACCAACAATTTTCAAATATTTGAGAAGATCTCACCAAAAACATCTTTCTTTCATCAACATAGTTCAAAAACCCTCAATTTCTATTTTCAAAGGAAAATGAAGTAAACCTACTTTCAAAATCACTCATCTTCTTGAATCAACAATCAATTTTCAAAACTAATCAAAGGATGATTTCGAAAATCATCTAGATCTTGCAAAAACATATATATAACTCAAAGAAAATCCCTACCTCAAGCTTAGAAGAAAAGATGAGCAAAACAAGGTTGAAATTCCAAAGATGTCGAAACCAACTTCTACTTGGATCAAAACGAAGCTCTTGACAAGATTTACACTTAATCTCAAAGGAGCAAGGCAATGAGATGCTTCCAAGTGAGTAGATCTAAAGATCTTTGACCAAAAAGTGATTTTGAAGAGGGAGAGAGTGACTCACGACTTGGAGAGGGAAAAAGAAAAGAAAAAGTAAAGAAAAGGTTAAGTGAGGGACCTATTTATAGTGCTAAAATGAAGTCCCAAAGTCAACCCAAAAGATCAAGTCAAAATCCCCAAAAAGTAGGCCCAAAACCAGACTGAAATCTGAAAAAAAGTTCGTAGGTGTCGACCCTTGCAACACAGGTGTTGACCATTATGAAGAAAAGCTGGAACACTTATGTTTGACAGCAACACAGGTGTCGACTCTTCCCCAGACTAGTGTCGACACCAAAAAACAGTAAGCAACTTCCAGATTCAGCAACACACAAGGGTCGACCCTTCCAGACTGGTGTCGACCCTTAAGGCCAAAAACAAAAAGCAAGTGTTGACACTACCAAGATTGGTGTCGACCCCCGAACAAGATTTCTAAGTTCCCAAACAACTTTGCAACGTAAACAAGCGTGAACGAACAATCCCAACAAGTTTAAATCGGTTTTCACTCATCCAAAACCAAAATACAACAACACAAAAAATTTCCAAAATAAAAATAAAAGGTTCAAATACTTCCCTAAAAGCTTTGAAGGACACAAATGCTATAGATCTAATCAAACACGATCATAGATCCTAATTGTGATAGTGAATCTCAACAAACCATGACTCCAAAGAAGTTGCCAATAATCCGTGAAAGACCGCTAACAACAATGCCTCCAATAGACATTGAAGGAAAGAACGCCAAAGCTCCACCAAAATCTAAAGTAGATTGCCACACCTTCTCTTTCAAATCGGCAAATACGGAAACCAAGGCTTCACCAGATACTGGTCTTCTAACAATGATCCATGAAGGATCTCCAACACCTCCATAGAGGCCAATGCCAATAAAGTACTACTATTTGAACTTATTACACATGCCAAATCTTTGTAGTACACTCTGCCAACACTGGTTGTCTCTATCCCCTAGAGAAATCCCAATGAACTTTGAAGTTCTGCAACTAACCCGAAAGTCTCTAAATGAACTGATAACTTTTGCAATTGACTCTGAAGGGTCTTCAATTCGCTTCCAATTGGCTTCAACTGGGTGAACAAAACTTATGACTCCCATCACCTACATGGGTGGTAAAATACCATTGTACAAACAAGCCTCCATTCCATTGAGCATCCGAAGTGAATCTACACCCCCTACTTAGAATGTCTTCAACCACCACACAGTATCCTGCATGGCTCGCACCTCTATCATCAGGAATGCTCATAGTTTCCATGTTGAGGTAACTCCACCTAAACTCCTGGGTGTTTGTCGTGACTCCACTGCCACGAACCAGATTCAAGATAAAGAAAAAAAAGATCTGTCTCTTACTAGGTGCACATTGTCGTGTCTTATCCATCTCAATTTCTCTGTCTGGTGCTTTCTTCTATGAACTACACTACAAAAAAAATCACTTTTAGCGACTAAAATATTGGTCGCCAATTGTCTGTTTTTTGGTCACCAATGACATTTTGCGACCAAAAATTTTGGTCGCTACGTTTGTCGTCAAAACCTTATCGGGAAAGGTCTTGAAGGGTTTTGCCGGCCAAAAAACCTTTGGTCGCCAAAAAACTTCAATGACCAAAATTTTGGTCGTCAATAGTCAATTATATTTCTTTAAAATTATACATTTACCGACCAATGTTTTAGTCGCCAATAGTCAAGAAATCGCCGACCATCACCTTCAGTCGCCAAAAGCTTCAAACGTGGAAAAAAAAAAAGGTTAACTTGATCCGCTCTTGCGAAGACTCAAACCACCAACCTCCCGCACTATAAACCTTATGCACCACACTCTTCCTATTATGCCTTTATAGCACCACATGACTGTATATGTGACATATATTATTTACATAGTACATACACCCATATTTATATAAAAGTATATGTATAAACATAATTATTTTATTACATAATTTATGTAAAATAAACTATTTAGTAGCAAAATAAAAATAAAAATTAACTTTTAGTGACCAAAATAATTTTAGTCGCTAAAAATGACCACTTTTGGTGACTAAACTTATTTTTTTGTCGCAAATTGTAGACTTTTGGCTACTAAAATTTTTTTAGTCACCAAAAATCTTTACTTTTGGTTACTAAAAATTTTTTAGTCGGTAAAACTCATATAATCAGCAACCAAACTTATTTTTAGTCGCCAATTGTAGACTTTTGGCTACTAAATTTTTTTAGTCGCCAAAAAGCTTTACTTTGGTCTACTAAAAATTTTTTTAGTCACTAAAACCCATATAATCAGCGACAAACTTATTTTTAGTCGCCAATTGTAGACTTTTGGCTACTAAAAATTGTTTAGTCGCCAAAAAGCTTTACTTTTAGCTACTAATGCTATTTTGGTCGCTGAAAGCTATACTTTTAGCGACCAAATTTTTTTTAGTCGGAAAATTTGGTGGTTGAATGTGCTTTTTCTTATAGTGTTAGTTGCTACTACTAAGCCAATATCCTGCATACTGCACCTCTGTACGACTCTACTGCATACTCTTTTGTACTGTTGTACATTTGCACCTTATACGACAATCTTGCGTACTCATTGGTGCTCTCGTAGCCACGTGCTCGTGTGCTTTATGTGTGCAATACTGTAGCTGTTGCTGGTTTGACTCCATGAAGCTCAATTTGGTCAAACAAATCTCAGCAGTACAAGACATCTTCCATTCTGGGCTTTCAAATTGCATAGTTGGAAGTATTCAACTTTATCATGGATCCTGAAGTCGACGTTGATTCCTCCATCAGACTTTGCCGTTGAGTCCGGACTGATCAAATTAACTGGAAAAGCACTTTGGATTGCCAAAATAAAAACTACAAATTTTTGAAAGCTAATTTGCAAAATCTGACCGTACGGATGTGTCCGAAATATTCCAAATAGTTGGAAAACACTATTGGATTGTCAAAAAGGGACTCAAAATGGCTCAGATCTAGCCAAAACAGGTTGGACGATTCAAATCGGCGAAATCTGGTGCGGCTGAGAAGCACTGGATAATTTCTTCGGTTCAACTGGCATTAGGATGACATCAACGGCTTGGTCAATGACGGTTTGGTCAGCGGCTGGTCAACGGCTTCGGCTCGGCTTGGAGGCTCGGCGGCTTGGTCAACAGCTCTAGTCAGCAGCTTGGACGGCTCGGTTTCGGCTCAACTCCATTGGATTTTTCAATAAAAAAAAAAAATATTGTTGCTAAGGAGTTTTGAACTCTTGACTTCCAGCATCTACACCTGGGCCTTGGCATTCTGCCAACATAAGATTTGTGTTGAATACCTTCACAAATAGGTATTTATTACATAAAAACAAAAGGGTCGTCTTCTTCTCTAGTTTCGCGCGTGAAACGCATGTGATCAGTCTCCGACACGTGAGAATGGCGTTAGATGCGCGTGGGGTGCGTGCTTCCTACTTTGACATCCATTTTTTATGAGGTTTTTTCCTATGTACTCGTTTCGTCGAGAGCTTCAACCTGGTCTGATCAAAAGTGGATTTCGACCACTTTGATTTCTGAGCAATTTTTGAAAAACACACTCTGTTTTTTGAAAAACGCACAAAACTGACTCTGTTACCACTTTGTTAGGATTATGGATACCCAGAAAATGAACAACCAGTAATCACACACACAAAAGAGGCACAAATATTTAACGTGGTTCGGCCTAATGCCTGCGTCCACGGGAGAGAAACCAATATCACTACAACAATGGAGAGATTACAAAGATAATACAATGGATGAGAAGACTCTCTCTCTTAACTCAACACTTAGCTTCCCCTCTCATACCGAGGGAGCTCCTTTTCTGCCACAGAGGGTCTCTTTGTTTTTTTCTCTGCCTCTCTACATTTTTCTCACTCTTAGGATTTCTCACACACATCATCTATTCACTTTTTCTTTATTTATACACAAGGATGAGAAAGAGAGAAGGACAAACCCACCAAGACTTCCATCTCCTTTTGGTGGAGTCAGAAATGGCAAGAGGAAGGCTCATTCTTTCTTCACTTTTGGTGGAGCTGATCACCTACTCATTGACTTGAGCCAGCCTTCATTGTTGAACAGCCTAGAAGAAGAAAAATGATCACCCATTTCACATGGGGTGGCCTCACAACATTTATATCCCAGATTTGGGTGATCATGATGGGGGTAATGGGATTCCGTATCCAAGAGATGAGATGGCCGAGATGAGACGGCAAATTTTTGCTTTGACCGAGACGGTGCAACGTCTTCTACCTCCTACCGAGGGCAATGATGGTTATGAAAAGGCTGGGGCAGAGGTTTGTAAAAGCGAAGCAAATCCATAGCTTTCAAATTGTGTGCACCAAAATACTCTAACCATCCATGTATAACCAAGTTGACACTAGGCTGTGGCGAGAATGAGAGTTTCATACACCATTGATTGGTATATTTATTAGAAAATTGAAGATTGATCTCCCGATGAGTTCCTGTATAAGCAGCAAGGAAATACTTTTCTGTAGTTTCCTAAGGGATGGTGATTGTGCTACTATCCAAATTGCTAAGTGATAATTGCACCTCAAAGAGAAAATTTTCCTTTTTAGCTCTAGTTCTACCTTCTTGTAGTTCATTGTTTCCCCTTTTAGATGATTGTCTACAAAAGAATAGAACCAAACCTAACAAAGTCAATCTGATCATGGCATAGAGTAGTTGGCAATACATCTTAGAGGAAATTCCTCAAACAGGTTACTATATTCAACACTATTCTATTGTTATATCAATCAAAAATGGAAAACCAATTGTGACATATATATGCTGTCATGTGGTAAGTTGTATTAGCCAATGGGTAAAAAATGGATGAAACATAAATTCACAAAGATGGTAAACGCTAGGTGTTCTGTTTGGTTCTTGAGATAAAAAGAAAGAAAGTGAAATCAAGCTGTTTCTATAATCTTTTCATCTAATTTAAACCATTTTTCAGTTTTTCTTACTTGCAATCTGTATAAGGGGGTTCAAGAATGTCATTGGAAAATTCAAAGATCTTTGAAGAAAAATTCTAATTCTCTACAAAATGATGAGAGGCTTAGATTCTTCAATAGTCATAACTAAGAACACAAAAGCAAAGAGATAATGGAGATAAGAGATTGGGTAAAGAAAAAGGCAAAATAGTTATAAAGAGAATAGTGGCAAGGCTCTCCTTTGGATCTCCCACTTTCACTCAAGGTTGATAATGGAGAAGGGAAATTAGTTCTTTCCCAAGAGTTATCTCTCCAAAATCCATATGGAGAAGGGAAATTAGTTATTTCCCAAGAGTTGTCTCTCCAAAATTCATCCCTTGTAAAGCTATAGGTGGGTGCTATTTATAGGCACCTCATGATGTAGGATGGAGCCCATGTGCAAGGCACATGGGGAATATTCTCTCTAACCACCTTTTCCAAGGAGGTGACCTCTCTGAGGATGAAGAAAACCCTCGAAAAGGAGATCAACCTCTCGGTGAACCCTTCTTCTTAGCCATACCTAACCAATGATCCCTAATCATCCCAAAGGGGTCAGGGGTAGTCCCAGAAGACACCCTGCCGCAGAAGGGTCAAGGGTAGTTCAAGAGAATGCCCTGTCGCAAATATTGTCGAGTCTTATGGACCTTCCCAGGTTGTGCTACCTCGACCCGGGTATAGGCTAGTTTAATCAAAGAGTGAATTTCTCTTCACTCATCGTCCTCGGGATCGGGCCCTTTGTTCGAACTCCATTACGCCCATGGTTCTGGTGCGTAGATTCTGGAAAGCTCCGAGCCCACAAGTGTTCTGGGACTCATTAATGGAGCGGCTTCTAGATTGCATCTGAATCCGTTGAAGCCAAGTGCTTTGGGTCTCTAGGTTCGTGGATCCGAAGCCTTTCGAGTCTAGGCCCGAGTAAGTCTCTAAGTTCGTGGATCTGAACTCTTTCGAGGCTTAGAGCAATTCAGCCCGTTTGATGGCGATAAATCTGGGCTCACCAATCTTGGACTTGTGATAAATTCGGGCCCGCTAACCTTGGACTATTAGGCCTAATTAATTTAGTGGGCTCAAATTAGCTCCTCTTACATTTGCCTCTTGCGTATATGAGAAATTTTGAATTTCTTGGACATGCATATCTCCATTTCTTCGGCCATGCTTCACATCACGCCGCCGGGAATATTTTGTCTTCATGTAGCTTTTAGATAAGATTGATAACCCATCATGATTTATGGATAAAATCGACGATTAATAATTTTTTTTTTTGTTAACCACAGATTTTTTTATAGAACATCTGATATTTTTTTTTTTCACTCCAAGAAAAAATAAGGCACTTATCAGAATACTTCTCCACTCCAAGAAAATAGTAGCAATTTGTAGCTCAAAAATAATGAACTCGAATGGCCCAACATTCTTTGTATACCCCCATTTCTTTGTACAACCCCATCTCTATTTTCACCCACATATTTCATTTCAAATAAAAAAAAAGAAGAAAAGAATAAAGAGTAGAGAGAGAGAGAGAGGAGACCCATTCGGTAAATAGTGAGAGAAGAGGAGCACCGATTGAACTGTTCAGAGAGTAGAGAGAGAGGAGCTGACCTGTGTGCTGCTGACGAAGCTGTTGCTGTTGCTGTGTGTGTGCGGAAGGGTGTTGATAAGAAAATTTGAACTCATAGAATGTTTGATAAACTACCATTCCATGTTTAACACCATTGATGCCCTTTATTGACAAGTAGATCTCTTTGCAACTTTATCTTTTGTTCACCAAGGCTATGCAACTGTTGAATTTCCAGCACCTACTTAATGTAGCTATAGATTATATATGACTTGCTACACTGGAAAGAAATATAAAGAAAAAAGAGCTCCTCCTATATTACTTTCGTGATTTATAGAAAATTGTTAAATCCAGTCCTAATTACTCTAGGCAAGGTCACCTCTCTCCTCTTAAGTTGGTGCATCTCTTGAAAATTTTGAAGAAACAAACTTTATTGATCCTTCTGTAAATCAATCCATATATATATATATATATATATCAAGCATAGTTTGACATTTTAATGCACTAAATATTGAGACTTTACTTCAGATTTACAACAATCAAATTTTTAGGTCTCTTCTTTACTATATATAATTTCAAAAACACTACATATTTAATCTTATTTCTCACCTGTACAACAAAATTTACAAACAAAGCAAGACTTGCCAATCAAACTTTCTCATCAGCTATCAATTACTTCACTTGGGGAAGAATATCCCATGAACCTATGAAGCGCCGAACCTGCTCTTCCCCTTCGTGAGGATTCCTCAATTTTCTAAGGATGATTTCTCCGCTTTGGATATCTTCGATGAAGACCCAACTGATGACGCTAAGGTTTTCACAGAATTCTTGTATTTGTTTTGAGACTCTTTGAAGAAAACCTGCTTCTTTCTCTCTTCCATAGGATCAAAAGAACTACTATTTCTTCTATTAGATCTGGGGAATGAGAGGGATGAGGGAACATAGAGTGTTTTTTTGTATCGAGAAGATAGACGGTAGAATAAAGGCAATGAAAGGAAGGCAAAGCACAAAGATAGGGAGGAGTGAGAAAAAAAAGTGCTTTTCGGGCCATTTCGAGCCACCTGTTTCAAGCTACGAAGCAATTTTGCCAAGAAAAAAATAAAGCACCCATTATCCTTCATTTTTTATTCTTGGAAAATAAGGCCCACATTGTTTTTTAGTCAAAATTGACTCTGTTTTTTCTTTAACTTACACAATTTCAAATATGTAGATTCTCTAGAATATTTGGATATATATATATACATCCTTAGCACACTTGAGGGACCATCAAAATTAAACCTTTCCCTTTGCTTTTATTTATTTATTTTTTTTATTTGGGATATCATAGGGGTGGGCGCGGGTCGGTTGCGGCCACGGAACCTCCAATCCGCCATCCGTCTGCCAGCTTGGCGGATTTGAGAAAATCAATCCGCATCCGTCCGCCAATCCGGCGGATGTGGATTGAGCGGATTGACGGTTTGGCGGATGGATGCGAATCGGTTTGGCGGTTTAAAATTTTATAAATTTTCAACATAATTCAACTTTTGCACTTCCTCAAAAAAAAAAAAAAAGTATTACAATCAATGACTTAAAAAAATATTACAATCATTGCATGCCTCATCCAAAGTAAGAAAGTTTAAAACTTTAGAATATCATAATCACCGCATGCCTCATCCACATAAAGTATTACAATCTGTGGTTCTTAAAATATAAAAACAATTCAAACCACCAAAACCACAAACATAGCAGTAATAGAGATTGTATGTCTCTGTATTGTTACATCTATATCTGTTTTTGAAAACAAAAACCAACTAGCATATATCATATTTTCTATTTATTATTTTTAGAGATAGATTTAAAAACTAAAAAATATAGATAAATAATACATTTATTTTTTTAATTCAAAAAAGATATTCAGGTTGAAAACTTTTTTTCAACAGAATCTTTTTTAATTGAAAACACAAACAGAATATTTAAACAAACTAGAAACACATAGTCTTATAAATTATTAGGAGTGCTCGCGGTTTGGCGGTTCGGTTGCGGCCAAAGGAATCTCAAATCCGCCATCCGTCCGCCAGATTGGTGGATTGGAGAAAATTAATCCGCAACCGTCCGCTCGTTATCACGCATCTGTCCAAAATGCGGCGGATCGGTTCGGTTCGGTCGGTTTTGGCGGATCGATACATCCGTTGCTCACCCCTAGGATATCAGATTCAGATTTCAATTTCTTTTTCCATACAACGTCAGTCGACCTACTCTTTGACGAGGTATACCCACCGTTGGTGCGTCGCTGTCCCTTGCCAAAGCTCTGTTGCAACACCAGTCTTCTTAGCATTTTTCAGTACTCTATCGCACAAAATATTATCTGCAAATTTATCATTTCTTCGTGAGAGCCAGCTGCGGCCCTACCTACGCAGGCGACCAGCCAGCTCACACAGCCTGGTTGCTTTTCGTCCGTGACTTGCAGCCTCACCACTGCTTCGAGTCGTGACTGACCAATGCCGACCACGCCGCCTACACAATGCGGCGTTGGTCTACCCAGCTGCTTCGCCAATTTGGGACCACCGACTTCGGCATTTGCTTACTTCGGCGGCGCTCGTGTCATTTTGCTCTCCCTCGGCTTGTCTTCATTCAATTGGCTTCATCTTCTTGATTGCCCCAAATCTGTGAGTGAGCTCTTTATATATATATATATATATATATGGGCTTTGATTTTCACTTAACTAATTCCATTCCCTTCACTGTTTCAGATTTATTGATTTTTGGACTTCAAGATCTAGTTGAATCTTTGCTCAAAGCCCTCTTCCTTTTTCTTCTTGCATTTCTGTTTTTTCTGATGAACCTCATACTCTGATGAACTCTAAATTTGTGAACTTCGGTGAAAATTTTATTTGGATCTTGAATCTTGTAATTTTTTTTTATCCTGAAATAACTAGTGCTCCTTGTTGATTCTTGGACCTGTGTCGATAATCTTGACATACATAGAGGCCTGATGTTAAAAACGAAGGATTAGTATTGAGAGAGAATGTAATCATGATTTGAACTTTGTAGCTTTGCATCAGCTTGAGAGGGAGAGACAAAACATTGATTGTTATTGTTGCATCTTTCATGAACTTGCTTGGAGGAATAAAATTGTTGTAACATAAGTTGCTCATTATTATTGTTGATGTCGCCTTTATTTCGGTAACGCTTGAATCATAATCTGAACTCGATATTGTTTATTTGGTTTGTCGGTTTTGTTATTTGAGGTGAATGAATTCCTATAAGAATTGTACGACCCCGGGATCCTCAAAACCCACACTAATGAAAGCAAGGGCTGTCCCTCAGAAGTCCGAACGGAAGCAAGGCTGTCCCTCAGGAGTCCGAAAGTAGCACACACTCTACTTTGGCAAGAAAGATCCCTTCTAGCAGGCAACTGAGTCTCGAGGAACTGATGGAAGCAAGCTTTGTTCTTTGAAAGTCTGAGTGGGAGCACTCACTTTACTTCAACAAGAAAGATCCTCAAAGCTTGCATTGATTGAAACAAAGGTTGTCCCTTGGAAGTCCAAATGGAAGCAAGGGCTGATCCTCGAAAGTGTAGGTGAGAACTCCACGACCCCGGGGTCCTCAAAACCCGTTCTAATGAAAACAAAGGCTGTCACTCAGATGTCCAAACGGAAGCAAGGCTGTCCCTCAAGAGTCCAAAAGTAGCACACACTCTACTTTAGCAAGAAAGATCCCTTCTGGCAGGCAACTGAGTCTCGAGGAACTGATGGAAGCAAGCTCTGTTCTTCGAAAGTTTGAGTGGGAGCACACACTCTACTTCAGCAAGAAAGATCCTCAAAGCTTGCACTGATTAAAACAAAGGTTGTCCCTCGGAAGTCCAAATGAAAGCAAGGATTGTCCCTCAGAAGCCCGGGTGGAAGCACACTCCTTTCTTTGGCAATCAATGGAAGCAAAGGCTGTCCCTCGAACGTCCGAGTAGGAGTACACTCTACTTCGACAAGAAAGATCCTCGAAACTCGCACTGATGGCAGCAAGGGGTATTCCTTGAAAGTACGAGTGGGAACATACACTCTGCTTCAGCAAGAAAGACCCTCGAAGCTTGCATTGATGAAAGTAAAGGCTGCTTTTTGGAAGTCCGAGTGGGAGTACACACTATTTCGACAACTAATGGAGGTTGTCTCTCAGAAGTCCAAGTGGGAGTACACTCTACTTCGGCTACTAATTGAAGCAAAGGCTGTCCCTCAGAAGTCCGAGTGAAAGTACACTTCTACTGCGTCAAGAAAGGTTCCTTCAGGTTGGCAACTGAGTCTACTTTTCCTCTTTCTTCTTCGAGGGGCAAACAATATAACAATAAAGATACACAATATAGAGAAAATAAACTTCTAATGGAGACACACAATATGGAGGAAATAAATTTCTTCATAACATAGGAAAGATAGAACTTCTTGAACAATGCCGTAAATATAAATTGTAAATATCATAGATAGACTTCTTCTCCGGAATGTCAACCATTGTCCTTAGAGTTGCGAGATCATTCAGAAAGCTTTTACCAACTGTTCGAGTTATGGCCATCATACGTCATTACAACCACGTCTTCTAAGATATCCTCTGTTCTTTGAATTCTAGCTCATCTTCTTCGACTTTCTTTCTAAAGATCTTCTTAATTGTCTGACACTTTTCTGTAGGATGTTCTAGTGATCGGTGGAAAACACAATAATTACAGCCCTCACGATCCATTTTTGGCAAAATTTCTTCGATACGAGGCAGCTTCAATTCCCTATCTGCTACCCATTCTTTAACTAAGGCCTTTACTTCCTCAACACTACACGGAAAAGGAGTATCATCTTTGCGATTTTTTCTCTTTTGACCTCTGAATTCCTCCCCTTACGACTTTCAGGTAGAAGACGTGGAAGTCGCAGTGACAGAAGGTCATCGGGATGACTTGAAGCTGGTTTTATAACTAGCCTTGAACCCGATCTCCTGAGACTGAGGTATGTTGATATTCCGAGATGTTTCAATTAGTGCCGAAAATATAGGTAGCTTGTGATTAACAAAAAGCATCTTGTACCCGTTCAATGCCCCTTCAACTCAAATTTGGACCAAATAGTTTTCATCCACTGCTTCATGGCAATCCACAGCTTTGTCTTGAAACCTTTTGACGTAGTCAAGGATGTCCTCACCTCCTCATTGTTTTTCCTTACATAATGTAAGTGTGGTCACCTTCTCAGCCACTTGAAAGAACTTGGCATGGAATTTGTTGATCATCTCCTCCCAACTTCGGATAGAGTTTGGGGCCAAGTTAACATACCAACTATATGCTCAGTCAGTGAGGGACTTAGAAAATTCTCTCAGTCAGAGGACATGGTTTGAACCATGAATACCCAGAGTCTTGATGAACCACACAACATGTTCTTGAGCATTTCCCTGTTTGCCATTGAATTTGATGAACTTCGGCACCGTATACGCCTCAGGGTATGGACAGCTCAGCATCTCAATAGGGTATGGTGGCTTGACATCCGGGTCGGGTAAAGAGGGTAAAGTCTTCTTGCCCCATTCAAGATCGAACATAGCTTGCACATTGGCAAGAGTAAGAAATTATTAAGGGAGAGAGTTTGATGGTGGCATTCTCGGAACTTGGCTTATGGACCCGAAGACTAAGTTAGGAGTGGCTTGGCCATTTTGGTGTTGAGAGTTTATCATTGGTGAAGACACTTGAAGATACTGGCCATCGACACCTATGGACAAGCCAGTTGGTGATGGGACATTGAATTGAGGTCCATAAGGTCCACTGTATGTCGCAGCTATACCGGGTTGGGCTTGGAAATTTGTTATCGGCACCAAAAGAGGCCTACTCGTTATGTGAGTAACATTTATTGGTGATAGAACAAGATTAGGTATGGATAGAGCACCCTTTTGCGCCATCATGCCCCTTATATTTGCCTGGACACCAACAGTCACCGAAGCGCCATTCATTACACCAGAACCTCCCCTAGCCACCATTGGATCTTGGCTTGGCACGCCATGGAGCCTGGGCGTGGGCAAACTGCTGCCACCTACTGTGGTTTGAGCATTTGTTACTGCGGTTATGTTGCCATGAGCCACAGGTTGACTGGGGCCTACTTCTCTTTGGATTTGATTTTGCACTCTGGCGGGGATAACTCCACCGCCAGTTTGATTTCCATTTGGCACCGGTGCAAAATTAGAACTTATCACCAACATGGTGTGAGTGAGATTTTGCAAAGTGGTAAGAATCTCCTGCTGAGTATTTTAAAGTCCTTGAATGGCTTCGAGTAAAAGTGGTTGATCTGGAGTCATGCTCCTGTCATCGCCACCATCAGAGGATCCTTGTTGGTGAACTTCATCTTCTTCCGCCATCCTTGCCGGAGTTGTGTGGGTTCCAGATCTCGTTGAGACCATTAACCAATCCGCCTTCCCAGCGAAGTCGCCAAATATATGAGGGGGTTCAAGAACGTCGTTAGAAAATTCGAAGATCTTCGAAGAAAAATTCGAATTCTCTAGAAAACGATGAGAGGCTTAGATTCTTCAATAGTCACAACTAAGAACACAAAAGCAAAGAGATGATGGAGGTAAGAGATTGGGTGAAGAAGAAGGAAAAATAGTTATAGAAAGAATAATGGCAAGGCTCTCCTATGGATCTCCCACTTTCACTCTCAAAGTTGATAATGGAGAAGGGAAATTAGTTCTTTCCCAAGAGTTATCTTTCCAAAATCCATATGGAGAAGGGAAATTAGTTATTTCCGAAGAGTTGTCTCTCCAAAATTCATCCCTTGTAAAGCTATGGGTGGGTGCTATTTATAAGCACCTCATGATGTAGGATGAGGCCCATGCTTTGCACATGGGGAATATTCTCTCTAACCACCTTGTCCAAGAAGGTGACCTCTCTGAGGATGAAGAAAACCCTCAAAGAGGAGATCAACCTCTCGGTGAACCTTTTTTCTTAGCCATACCTAACCAATGATCCCCAATCATCCCAAAGGGGTCAAGGGTAGTCCCAGAGGACGCACTGCCATAGAAGGGTCAAGGGTAGTTCAAGAGAACGCCCTGCCGCAAATATTGCAGAGTCTCATGGACCCCCCAGGGTCGTGCCACCTCGACCCGGGTATAGGCTAGTTTAACCGAAGAGTGAATTTATCTCCACTCATAGTCCTCAGGATCGGGTCCTTTGTTCGAACTCCATTACGCCCATGGTTTTGGTGCGTAGATCCCGGAAAGCTCCAAGCCCAAAAGTGTTCTGGGACTCATTAATGGAGCGGCTTCTAGATTGCGTCTGAATCCGTTCGAAGCCAAGTGCTTTAGATCTCTAGGTTCGTGGATGCGAACCCTTTCGAGTTCGGGCCCGAGTAAGTCTCTAAGTTCGTGGATCCGAACCCTTTTGAGACTTAGAGCGATTCGGCCCGTTTGATAGCGATAAATCCGGGCCCACCAATCTTGGACTTGCGATAAATTCGGACCCACCAACCTTGGGCTATTGGGCCTAATTAATTTAGTGGGCTCAAATTAGCTCCCCTTACACAATCTAAAGGCCTATAAATCACACATGTATGTCTCTATAAACATATATAAATAAACATATATCCCGTGAATGAAATAAGATAATTAAGAAGTTCTTGGAAGACCCAAAGTTGTTCCAATTAAGCTTCTGTGTTAGGGCTATGTTAATGGAAAAAATGAACCAATATTCAAACATCAACAAACAGTAATATGCTTCACACTCATTGAACAAGGTAGATTGGCAAATGGGTACAAAAATGATGAAACAGAAATTCACAAAGATGGCGAACCCTAGGTGCTCTGTTTGGTTCTTGAGATTAAAAAAGAAAGAAAGTGAAATTGAAGTTGTTTTATAATTTTTCCAACATTTTTCATTTTTTTCCTAAAGACCCCTGTATTCATACATGTATGCATATCTCTATAAACATATATACAAATTCTGTTATCCTTCCGCGAATGTAGCTCAGAGTAGAAGTAAAGGCTACAAAGGATAGATAAATGCATAAATGAATATATCTATAGATAGATACAGAATGAAAAATTCAATACGTTCATGAAAGAACCAGTTTCTTGGTGAAGGACAAGTAATTACCTCAATTCTGATTCTGACATAACATCACTGCGCCTCTGATCAGAGCTTTCCGTGAAATGCACACCTTTTTGCTGCTTTAATGGTTGATTACCATCGTCTGCCTTCTTTTCTTTATCATCATAATATTCTTCTTCTTCTTCATCATTATCTGAGTTGTTCATCGATTTCCCTTCTTCGTCACTGCTTTCAGACATTTTTCTGGATTGATTCTTTCTTGAATATGGTGGTGGAGTGGGTACTTGGCTGAGTGTTGGAGAGAGAGAGAGAGAGAGGCTTGAATCAATGGAAGTGGTTGCAGTTGGGTACTTGTTTCTTGAGGTGGGAAAACTAATTTCAAACAGATGATAGTACAAGCGGTTCATGCATGCAATGATGTCGTTTTACTAGTTAAAAAACACACAATCGAAAAACACAGAGAGAGAGAGAAGACACCCATGACGACCGCAGACCCTCTCCATGTCTCGTCGGAGTTCCGCCGCCTGTTGCGGTGGGAATCTTTCGAAACTGAAGGAGAAGAAGAGGTCTCTCTCTCTCTCTAACCCTAATAATTGATAAACATGTTAGAAAATTTCTTCACTTTATTGTGCTTGTTTGGTTTCCAAGAAATCATATCTTAAAAGGATTAAGAATTGGATAAGTTGTTGTTATTGCAGTTGAAAATTGAATTTGTTTTGTGCAGCCATGTGATTTTATACTTTTCTTTCTCCTTTTATTGGGGGGGGGGGGGGGGAATTGAACTTTGGGCTGTACTTTGTTTATGATTCTGAAGCTTTGAATTGAATATGCTAATTAGCTTAGGTTATCACACATGCATAGATTAGGTAGCTGATTGATTGGGATTATTAAACTTTACAGATGTTGAATTGTTTGTTGATTACTAGCTTGGTATATGCCAATTTCTTTTTTGTCTGCTTTAGCACACTGTTGATCTTGTTGAGGGGCAAACCCGGTGATTGAATTGTTGGTAGCTTCATAGAAAGTCAGTTTCTTTTTCCTCTGTTTTGGCACACTGTTGAGTCGTTGTCAGGGTAGAAGGAGGAGAGGAGGAGAAGGGGAGGGGTGAGGTCGTCCGGAGGGAAGGGGAGTGGCGCTGGAGATGGTGAGGGTCTCCGGTGGGTGTGGGTGTCTTCTCTTTCTCTCTCTTCGTTATGTCATTTAGATTAATTGTAGGAACACTCCAGCGAAATAAACTCCAGAGGATCCGGACACATGAGGTTTATTCCCAAAGAGTTGACAAGGGGTTGCACTTTCGGATTTGAATCCTAGTATTTCATAGATAAATAAAGATCTCCATTCTATTCATGAAATGTAAAGGATCTGAATCTCACTACTAAAAATTCTATTTTTAGCGGCCTTTTAACAACACCAGCAAAAGTTTAGGCAACATCGAAGATCTGGTAAGCCTAGGTGCTCTCTGCTTGTTGAGAAAAGAAAAGAAAAGAAAAGAAAATAAAATTATCAGCAAAGAAGCTTTTTATTAGTACCACTCTAGTTCTCTACAGTTTTCTGTTGTGGCCACAATTTTTTCCTTTGTTTAGTTGGCCGTTTGATCATGTCCACAGATCTTAAATCATTTTATTATAAATTAACTTCAAAAAATAAATCCAAAACTTTCAGTTGCTCTTTGTACTTGCCTCAATTTACATTGCTTGCAAATGAACCCCTACTTAATCAGCACAATGAAACACTTGTTAGCAACTGCAACCAAGTGATCATTTGTTCTCTTGTTATTAAGATAGCACACACCACATATCTTATAGATCAAACCTACTTACTAATCCTAGACTGAACATTTATTACGTGAAGCAGCATAAATCAAATAGGTCCATTTGATATGCACATTTCAAGCACTTGACGTACTTTCTCATAATTTTCAAGGTTGCCAATGCTATATTCTAAATAACACCTGTGAATGAGTTTTTGTACCAATCTATAAGGACAGGGCAGTACCACCAAACTAAAATATTACTAGTAGCAAGTAATTCAATGATCCCCCCTCAAAAAAAGTTGCTAACTACAAATCTGAAAAGAAGAGCGATTAAGGTTTTCTGAAACATGCATCTCAACACTGATTTCGGCAGACTAGGCTGTTTTTTATTTTCTAACTAAGATTCCATTTTGGCAACATATAACAAAGAATTCTCCAATATGTAAAGAAGGGCTGTAAAGCGTATTACTTTTTATTGATGAATATATGTATGAAAATTGAAAATTTTCAATCTCAATGCAGTAATGTGTGTAGGTAAGCTCATATACCCTGTACTTTCAATGAAAGAATTCCTATACAATGATTTTCACAAAAAATGAGCTTAGTATCCAAGTATCAATCCTACTATTATCCACATCACTAATCTGAATACTCAGGCTTACTCTGAATCATCACATCAACGGGGCTGCAACTTTCAGCTTTGTCCTCAATCAGTTTGACATCAATTCTCTGGATGTATCAGTATTTCCTTGCCAAAGAATCTCCAAACCCTAGGTTTGTTCCTTCTTTTTCTTTTCAAATCGAATAGCGTAGTGATTGCCTTTCATAGGCCGCCCAGGTTTATAAAACCTAATCTCATCGTCCACTTCCAATTTGTGCTTTTCAACAAAACTTTTCCAGGTAATCTTGTAGGCATCAGAATTGGTACCAGTCTTTGGATACACTTGTAATTTCATATGATAAGTCTCATTTTCAGCATCAGAAATTTCTATCTCCACTTCACTTATTTTAGAGGTATTTAGAGCACAGAAGTGTTCTTCTGCCTCTTTTTTGACAATATAGAGCTTGTTCTTTGTAATATCAGTAGCCACTAATTTCTTCATAAAGAGAAAATTTAGGCTATCAAGAAGGTAATGCTCATTATCCGGAAGCTGGTAGAGAGGTTTGTAAAAGCGAATCAAATCCTTAGCGTTTAAATTCTGTGCAGCAAAAAACTGTGACCATCCAGTTATCTCGACCATGTGGGCACCAGGCTGTGGAGAGATTAAGAGTTTCATCAAAGGTGACTTCACGTTATATTTACTGAAAAATGTTACATTGATCTCCGATTGACTTCCTGTATCAGCAGCATGGAAATACTTTTCTACAGTTTCCCAAGGAATGGTGAGCGTCTTCTTTTGATAATCGATAGGTGATAATTGCACCTCAAAGAGAAAGTTTTCCTCTTTGAAATCAGCAAAAATTCCTTGAGGTCCAGCAGAAGAAGATTGATCAGCCTCATTCTTGTCTTGCCTAGATGAGTGTCTGCAAATGACAGAACCAAAAACCTAATTAGTCAATCTGATCATAGCACATGGGAGACAATACACCTCAGAGGAAATACATCAAACAGATTACTGGATCGACAACACTATATTGTCTAATTATCAACCAAAAATGGAAACCAATTGATCTATCAATTGTGAGATATGGCAAGACACGGGCATCATCCAATTGGGTGCAAAAATGAAGAAACAGAAAAATCAACAAAGATGGCAACGCTAGGTGTTCTGTTTGTTTCTTGAGAAAAACAAGAAGGAAACTGAAACTAAGCTGTTCTATAAATATTTATTTCACCTACTTGTCACCATTTTTCAATTTTTCTTGTTTTCAACCTAAAGACATACAGATATATACACGAGTGTTTGGTTTATAGATTTGAGTATAAATTCCCTTCTCTTTTTCTTTCCCTTAATTTTTTTACTGGAAAGTAAGAAATTTTATAAAGATCAAAAATAAATACATCATACAAGGGGCATTTCCCACTACATAGAAGAAGAATGAAACAAACAAGAAGTCTACATTTTATAATCAGCCAGTAAAAAAAAGAAATGCCTCCATAAATTTCTACTCATTCAATGTTGCTGATCCAAAAAAAAAAAAAAAAAAAATTCTACTCAAATTCAAGATTCAAACAGAAAAGAATCAAGAAGTCCTTGGAAGAAGACCCCAAAACTTTATCGACACAACTAAACTTAAAGGTTACAAAAGATGGATACACATTGCAGATTAATCAATGAGTCAATATTCAAACATCAACCAAACTCATTTGATGTTTCAATGTGGAGATATTGCCCTGCTATATGTTTAACTAACCTTGCATATGATGATACTTTCTCATTACAAGGGGTTGAAAAATGAAAAACCCAACAAAAAAAAAAGTTGACAACCATAGATGCTCTGTTTTGTTGTAGAGAAAAAAGAAAGAACTGTGATGCAATTCTATAATCTTCCTGTAACTACGACATCAAGTTTTGTTGTTCTTCTATGAATGCAATCCAGAGTAGAAGTAAAGGTTACAAAAGATGGATACACATTGCAGATTCAATACATTGGTGAAAGAACTAGTTTTTTGATGAGGGAAACGTAATTACCTCGGATCTGGTCCTGACTTAACATTGCCCAACTGATTATGGCTTGCACATTTTTGCTTCTTTGATGGTAGATCGTCATTTTCTTCTCCAGAAGACAGCACAATCGATTTGTCAGAGACCTCTGTATCAGCAGCAGCTTCTGTATCTGTTTCTTCTTCTTTTTCTTTTTCTCGTATTTCTCCTTCTTCTTGTACTTGTTCTTCAGTATCTGAGTTCTTCATTGATTTCCCTTCTTCGTCACTGGCTCCAGACATTTCTTGATTTGTTCTTCAATATGGTGGTGGGTACTTGGCGCGCACACAGAGAGAGAGAGAGAGAGAGAGAGAGAGGACTTTAATCAATGGAAGTCGTTACTTATATAGTTGACAGGTATGAGTGGCAGTTACCTCTTGCAGTGTTCTTGTTTCTTGAAATGGCAAAACTAATTTCTAACGGATGGAGGTATATGCACTAGATTTACCTGTATGAATTTAATTTATTTATTTTTTAATTTGCCACCTTTTTTTAAAAAAATTATATTCTTTTTCAAAATAAATGGTGATGAGTTGTTAATGAGGGTCTCAAAATGCAAAAATTATTCGGTAACCCATGCCACAAACCAATCACAATCCATTTGGCCTCTACAGTCTCCTGTGTTTTCTTATTCTCAGTTCTAAATTTTTAAGTTTTTTTTCCTAGTTAACTACAGAAGGGAAAGAAAAAAAAAAAAAAATGCAGAGAGTAAATTTGGATGGTGAAATTGTTTATTTTTCCAAGAGTCTTGAGTTTTTTCAGGAGTTGAGAGGGGTTGGAATTTTGGATTTTGATCCTATCTATATAAAATAAAATGGAGATCTTCACTTCATTTTCACAACATTTGCACGACTTCATAGAGGATCACACTGCGAGACAGTGAAATAGAGATCTCAATTCATTCCATGAAATTACAAATTATAATCTCTTATATCATCCTATGGATCTGTGCCATCATGAACATATCACTGCTTACAGATAAATTTATGTAAGAAAATCTTACATTCGACTAAACATATTTTTATTTCTTCCTATATATCATGAATTTACAAAAGAGCTATTGATTAATCTCGGGCCTGTTCTTTGATCACCCCTCGCACTACACTCAGACATATCTCAGGCTTGCACTGGTGCTTGTCCTTGATTTCCACCATGACCACCATGTTTCTTGCTATCATCATCCTCATTGTCATCGTGTTTTTGCTTACATGATCGATTCACATCACTCTTAGTCTTCTTTGCTTTTACACATTTGACAACATAGTGGTAAACCGCCCGAGGACACTTAGCTCCGTAGAAGTGAACCACATCCATGGCTTCCAAATTGTGGGCAGCTGCAAACTCCTGCCACCCCCGTTGAATCAAGTGGTTACTATTCCGTGGATTGATTGCCACTGTCATCTGCCAATCTTTGTTTTGACTATCGGTGTTAGGGAAAATCTATGATTCCCCACAAGTAAATCAATCAATGGGAATAAAAAACCAATACGGAAAAATTAAATCAAAAGCAACACAAGAATTTTACGTGGTTCCCTCAATGTGAGGTACGTCCATGGAATCGAAATCCGATTCCATTATCAACCAAAAAAAGTTTCCGAACGATTACAAACGAGACACGAATGGTCTCACAAGCAACCCTTAGGTGAATTCCAAATAATCACAAATGGACAAGAAGAAAGACCTCACCAAATAGATGAACAAAAGTCTTCAAAACTAGAGTTGTAGAAGACCCAAAACAATAATCCAAATCAACACCGAACACCAAACCAAAAGTTTCAAAACAGAGCAGCAACCAAGGCACCAATCTTGAATTTGACCAAGACAAATACCCAGCAAAACTTCTCACCAATTGAATCAATTTGCACCAAGCACTATGCTACCTTCTTCGGATTACACGAAAACAAAGCCACATATATATATATATATATATGGTTGAGTCTTGAGTTTGTTTTATCAAACTCTAGTTGTATCCAAATTGAATTGGGTCTCTAAAATTTAGATATAATATATTAAAATATATTATATCCAAACCAAATAAAATTAGAATTTATTTAACAATCTAATTGGGTCTCAAACTCCAATAAGGAGATATGCCCCAACAATTCTCCCCCTATCGACTTAGGTGGAGACATCAATCATACCCTCCAAAGTTCGACACTTCAAATGTTTGTCGTTTGACAAAGTCTTAGTCAACATATTCGAAATATTATCATCTGTGTGAACCTTTTCGAGTTGCAACAATTTTGAATCTAACACATCACGACTCCAATGGTATCTCACATCAATGTGTTTCAATCTCGAATGAAAAGTAGAATTTTTACTCAAATGAATAGCACTTTGACTATCACAATAAAGCACATACTTTTCTTGCTTCAAACCCAACTCTTGCAAAAATTTCTTCAACCATAACTCTTCTTTGCAAGCTTCTGTAATGGCAATAAATTCAGCTTCAGTAGTTGAGAGAGCAACACATTTTTGTAATTTAGATTGTCATGCCACAGCTCTCCCTCAAATGTCATCAAATACCCCGAAGTAGATTTCTTAATATCAACATCACCGGCCATGTTAGAATCCGTGAACCCATCAAGCATCGGCTTACCATTCCCAAAACAAAAACACACCTTCGAAGTCCTTCGACGATATCTTAGAATCCATTTTACCGCTGCCCAATATTCTTTACCCGGATTAGAGAGAAAACGACTCACCACACCAACGGCGTGAGCAATATCCGACCTTGTACAAACTAAGGTGTACATCAAAGAACCAACTGCTGAAGCATAAGGAATTTTCAACATCTCTTCCTTGTCTTTCTCACTTGCAGGACATTGATTCGAACTAAGTTTGAAGTGACCCGCAAATGGACAACCAACCGGCTTTGCTTTATTCATGTTGAACCTCTCAAAAACTTTCTCAATGTAACTTTCTTGAAACAACCAAATCAGCCCCTCTTTGCGATCACGAACAATTTTCATACCAAGTATTTGTTTTGCCAACCCCAAATCTTCAATAGCAAAAGACTTGCTCAACTCTAATTTCAAACTGTTAATCATGGTAGAATCTTGACCCACAATTAACATGTCATCAACATAAAGTAAAAGAATAATAAATTTATCATCCGGAAATTTTTCACAAACACACAATGGTTCGAAGTAGTTTTAGAAAAACCATTATTCATCATGAAAGAATCAAATTTTTTGTACCATTGCCTCGGAGCTTGCTTGAGACTATATAAACTTTTCTTCAATTTGCAAATAATTTTTTCTTTCCCTTTCTTTACAAAACCTTCCGGTTGCTCCAAGTAAATTTCTTCTTCAAGGTCATCATGAAGAAATGCGGTCTTCACATCAAGTTGCTCAACTTCAAGGTTTATACTTGCGGCCATGCCAAGTATAACCCGAATAGAAGACATCTTCACAATTGGAGAGAAAATTTCATTAAAGCCAATATCTTTCTTTTGCCCAAAGCCTTTCACAACAAGACGTGCTTTGTACCTCAGATTCTTACTACCATTCTTCAATTTGAAAATCCACTTATTTTTCAGAATTTTCCTCCCTTTAGTCAATTTCACTAAATCATAAGTGTGATTTTCAAGTAAGGAATTCATCTCCTCTTTCATTGCCTTCTTCCAATCATCTTTCTTTGTATACTCAATTGCTTCTTGGTAGCTCTCAGGCTCCCCTTGATCGGAAATCAACACAAATTCATTGGGAGGATACTTTCTTGAAGGTTGTTGGTCCCTTGTAGATTTTCTCAACTCAAGTTGTGGTAGCGATTCTTGAGTTGGATGCTCTTCCTCAATTTCAGGCTCAACTTCATTAGGATTAGCATCATCTTCCACATCTTCAATAGGTGGCTGCACATCTCCCCTATTTTCATCATCAACTGAAGATGAAGAAGATGGATCCATGTCAATGAGATCACTAGTTTTTGGCTTCAGTTGATCACCTTTGCCAAAGTCTTCAATTGTTTGGTCTTCAAGAAACACAACATCACGACGTCAAATGACTTTCTTGTCGTCCGGATCCCACAATGTATACCCAAATTCATCACGTCCATAGCCAAGAAAAATACATTGTCTTGACTTACTATCAAGCTTGGACCTCTTATCCTTTCGAATCTGAACAAAAACTCGGCAACCAAATACTCTCAAGTGCTCATAAGACATATCTTTACCGGTCCAAACTCTTTTTGGAACATCACCATTCAAAGGATAGGAAGGTGACAAATTGATTATGTCAACCGCTGTCCTCATTGCCTCACCCCAAAAGGATATTGGCAATTTAGCTTGTGAAATCAAACACCTTGTTCTTTCCACAATGGTGCGGTTCATCCTCTCGGCAATGCCATTTTGTTGAGGAGTCTTCTTAACTGTCTTTTGGTGCCGAATGCGTTGGCTGCGACAATACTCATCAAATGGCCCAATGTATTCACTTCCATTGTCTGATCGGATGCACTTCAATTTCTGCCATGTTTCTCTTTCAACCATGGCCTGAAAATGCTTAAATACTTCTAGAAATTGATCTTTTATTTTTAGTAGAAAAGCCCAAGCTTTCCTTGAATAATTATCAATGAAAGTAACAAAATAAAGTGCACCACTATGTGTTCTAACTTTTAAAGGACCACAAACATCCGAATGAATCAACTCCAAAACATTTTCTTTTCTAGAAGCAAAATTTTTATGAAAAGAAACTCTATGTTGTTTACCCGCCAAACAATGAACCCAAGTTTTGAGATGTGTACCTTTCAAACCAGGTAGAAGCTCTTTCTTGAACAAAACTTGTAGCCTCTTTTCACTCATATGGCCAAGCCGCTTGTGCCACAATTCGGTAGAAGTATTATCTTGAAGTGTATTGACAACACCTTTACAAATTTTTTCTTGCATCGAATAAAGTGTATGAGTCTTCTTGCACTTAGCCACCACCAAAGAACCCTTTATGAGCTTCCATATTCCATCACCAAATTTGTTGTTGAAGCCTTCATCATCTAGCTTCCCAGTAGAGATCAAATTGAGACGAATGTCGGGAACATGCCTCACATCTTTAAGCAACAACTTGCAGCTCAAATTTGTTTCTAAGCAAACACCACCCATGCCTATCATCTTGGAGAAACCTTCATTACTCATTCGAACAGAACCATAATCCCCTTTGGTGTAGGTAGTGAAGAAATCAACTCGAGAAGTCACATGAAAAGAAGCAGTAGAATCAATCACCCAATTGCTCTCTTGGCCCACAAAATTGATACAATCATCTTCACAAACGACCATAAGATCATCGGTAGTAACTGCCGTTGTGTCTTCTTGCTTCTTATCCACACTTTTCTCATGCCTTTTCTCCTTGTTCTTGAGCTTTCGGCATTCTCATTTCATGTGCCCTTTCTCATGGCAATAATAGCACTCAATGTCTTTCTTTGAAAAAGAACCATCTTTTGATTTGTCATGGCTTTGATCATGACCATGAGGAGTCTTACTCCTCCCCCTTGTTTTGCTTCGGCCTCTTACAACAAATGCTTCCGAATGAGAGAAACCCGTTGATTTTCTTCTAGTTTCTTCATTCAACAAGCTACTAGTGACTTGGCCCATTGTGACAACTCCATCAGGTGCCGAATTACTAACTGTCACAACTAAAGTCTCCTAACTTTCGGGCAAAGAACTAAGTAGCATCAAAGCCTGCAACTCATCATCAAAAACAATCTTCATAGTAGCAAGTTGGTTAACAATACTCTTTATTTCATTCAAATGTTCCGGAATAGGGTTGCCCTCTTTATATTTTAAATTAACCAACTTACGAAATAGAAAAACTTTATTTGTGGCTGATTTCCTATCATAAAGGCCTTCTAATTTTTTTCCATAAATAATGTGCTGAAGTTTCAGTAGCAACATGATGAAACACACTGTCATCAATCTATTGACGGATAACACCAACGGCTTTTCGATTAAGCCTATTCTATTCATCATCTTTCATACCCTCGGGTTTACCACTATCACCCTCAATGGGTCCATACAAATCTTTACAGAATAATACGTCCTCCATTTTAGTTTTGAATTTGAATATGACCAAGTCAAATACCCAGCAAAACTTCTTGCCAATTGAATCAATTTGCACCAAGCACTATGCTACCTTCTTCGGATTACACGAAAACAAAGCCACATATATATATATATATATATATGGTTGAGTCTTGAGTTTGTTTTATCAAACTCTAGTTGTATCCAAATTGAATTGGGTCTCTAAAAATTAGATATAATATATAAAAATATATTATACCCAAACCAAACCAAACCAAATTAGAATTATTTTAACAAACCAATTGGGTGTTAAACTCCAATAAGGAGATATACCCCAATAGTCGGAAATTAGAATCGCTGTTTTATGGGGCCGTCTATGGGAAAGGAAGTGCTATCCTGCAATTGTCCAAGGGATGGCGAGCCTGCTGCGTAGAATGTCCTCTGGCCAAACTTGCATCTCGAAGATAAATAATTGTGCATTCCACCAGCTAGTGAACCTGCGGATTGTGTGTGGCCTTTTTTTTGTTCTGGTTGACCAATTAGATGGTGGAAATGGAAGTGGAAGTGGAGCACCAGGCTCTGGTGATTGCCTGCAATGGAAAAGATACGAATTAAACCACAAGAGATGCTGAAATTGGGGAATGCAAGCAAGAGAATGAGGAAATACAGAGAAACAGGACATGAAATGTGTGGGGAAGTGGTTTTTGGAAATACTCTTCTGATCCTGGGGGACGCTCGTGATCCACTGATAGGCACCTGAAAGGAAGTAAACACTCTGGTTGGGGGTGCCAGAATTAGCACTCCGACGGACAAGTCAGTCTCTCGTTCTAGATTACTTGTATTCTAAGTTAAACACCACAATTATCACATACCTCTTTCTGGCTGATGTCTCTTTTATTTATATCTTTTCTTCTTTGGGCCTCGGGATTAGTTCCAAATCCAACCACCTATTCGGCATATTTTGTAATAAACCGATCTTCACTCGGCCCCTTGCTGAATCGACTATCTAGCCGAATAAGGTTGGGTCCGAGTTTCTGTGGCAATGGCCGAATGTTTAGAATCTTGATTCTTCAATGTTTGACTCTCTGGAATCTCTACGACTTCCAATATTCGGCCCCCACAATTGCCCCCCAAGCACTCCACTAGCAGCAGTTGGCTGGAGTGTTTGGCTTTGAACTCAAAGAGTCAGGGCCGAAATTCAGCGGCAGATCGTATTCCAACGCGAATGTTTGTCCACACGCTTCTTGGTTATCATTTCAACTTCCTGCCTTTTCGTACACTCTCATTTATTGTGATTTAAAATTTCAACATCTTTTCAAATAGATATACGCTTTTAGACGCCCGTCGCTGGATTGCTTTCCGAACTACCTCTGCGACCTCCTACTCTTCTCTACCTCCTTCGCCACTTGTAAGTTCTCTCCTTCTTTGCTTTGTTTTTTGGCTTAGCATAATCATATTGGCTGGGGAGAATGACGAAACATTTAAAAGATCTCCTCTCACCGGATCGAATTTCTGGCTTCTGACGCCATTTTTCCATCCCCGATGACGCCTGTCTATCTTTTGTGGCAGATGGCACCCTTGATATGGAGAGGGTTAATGAAAACACCATCGTCTTCCCTCTTCTATCAATTGTAGAGGGCGGGGTCCGTTTGCCCTTTCATCTACTCCTTAGGGCCGTGCTTTGCCATTGGGAGTTAATCCCTTCACAGCCCAACGTCAATTTCTTTAGGGTTGTGATAGGGATTGTCGCACTAAACCCCCGCTTTGGGCTTAACCTTGGCATCCCCGCTATTCGGCATTGCTACACCTTGGCCAAGTCTTCTGGTCGGCACGAGCGTTATTTCCTTAGAGCCAAAACACCGACCATCAACTAGTGACTATGCTTTCTAACTTTGGGAAGCGAGTCGATGATGTTATGGTCGTCGTCCAAGGAAACTGGGAATTCGGCGAAGACGAGGATCGCCTTGATCGTATTCCTAGACAGAGGGGCGAACCAGGTGGCCAAGTATCATCTTTTATTCATTTGTTAAATTTGTAAAGCTTCATTTTTGGGGCCTTATGATTTTGCTTTTACAGGGAATGATTTGAAGAAAATCTTGACCAACTGACGACGCCGTCCTTTCAGAAATCAAGACTGCGCTCAAGTACTTCGGCCGACGGAGTCTTCAGAAGCAAGGGAGGGCGGCCCACGTTTTGCTCTGCTACAAACCAACTTATACGACCTTTTCGACGGCAGAAAATATCCCAATTTCGATCGGTGAGGAGTTTCTTGTCGCCCGTATCTTGACTGACTTCAAAAATTTGAGGCAAGTCGGCTGCAAGGAATTAGATTCGGAGCGACCGGAAGTAGCTGAGGCCGCTGAATCAGACGAAGCTAAAACAGAGGTTGACGAGGCTTTGAAATTAGCATTTGAGGAAGCCGGCCTCAATTCGGCTGATAATTCGTCCACTTCGGGTCGAGAGGACCGTCCACTTGACGATATTTTTCAAGGTCTAGAGGATCTTCCCGGCACGTACCCAGAAGATATGGCTGGGCTGAGCCTCACTAAGCTTGCCAAGAAAGCAAACGCGGAAAGGCTAGCTGCACGGCGGTGGGCGGAGGAGATTCGGGCTGCCGAATCTCAATCTCAGTCTCAGTCTTCCCTGCCCGTTATTGAGGTAGTGACAGTAAAAAGAGGAAGCACTGAAACGGAACCCTTGGTGCAGGCCAGTGTAGAAGCTGAGCAAAGGGTGGAGAAGCGCCCTGCTGATGTCGAGGCCGGCTCAGAAGAAGATCGCACCGACAAACTGCCTCGTTTGGAGGAATAGGATGTGATTGTACCTTTTGTTATTCAGCCGAAGATGAAAAATACGCCGATCTTCTCCGATGCTTCGGTAGTCAAAGATCCAGCGGTTGCACTTAGTTTGGCAATGTCCGTTTCACTGCCTGCTGATAAGGCGACTTTTCAGGCGGAGCCGGATCTGGTTGCAATCGCGTTGGCCGCGCAATTGGCTCTTTTGGTACATATCTTGACTCTGTCTTTTCTCCTTACACATTATTTTGGTTTTAACTTCCTGTTTTGCAGACCGTCGGAAGGATAGCCGACATGGGCCGTCACTATCATGATGCTGTGGAGCAGATTGGCCGTTTACAAGCGGAGGTTGAGGGCCAAAGGAGTAGGGCGCATATCGAGGGCGCTCGTACAGAGGCCGAGTTGGAGAGAGCCCGTAATGCTGAAGATTTGAGATCGGTAGCTGAGGAGAGGGCGAATGCGAGTGATGCCGCGGTTAAATTGGCCCAGGAGGCGAATTCTAAATTGAAGGCTGAGTTAGAAAAGATGAAGGCGGCGAAGGAAACAGCTAACCTGAAGGCTTCCAGCGCATTTGATGCCGGGAAAAAATCTGCTTATGATGAATACGTAGACGAAGTCCCCTAGTTT